>NC_060139.1:778797246-780041192 GCF_021461385.2 Schistocerca piceifrons
ACAGTCCCCAAATACAAGTCAGAAGTCACACCAACTAGGCGTGGCTGCAAGGGGATTCAACAAACTGAATATAATCAGTAAAATGAACTACATGGCTGCCACTTAATGTAATAACACAATACCCAAGCATGGGTGACGCGTTAAACAAGTGGATAATGCCCATCAGAAATGCAGAAAGGATAACAATTAGCGCCACTGATTGTAGCTGTTGGAAAACCCTTAAAATGTACAAACGCTAATAAAAATCCCTTAAGCAGTAAGATACGCGCTCCCCCAGAATACGAGCAAGGCTGGGAAGGCATACAATTTAAATGTGGCTCCCAGCTGGTACACGCCAGCAGGATCATTGACAATGACCCAAATAAATATGCAATTGCCGAAAATGGAAGATAAGCTGGGAGGACACGCAATTTAAATGTGACTCTCAACTGATACACACCTTCAGAAACATTAACAATGACCCTTACATAAATGTACAAGTGACCACAATACAAGATAAGCTGAGAAATACAGCAGGCGGCTATCACAGCCAACAGGGAAGAAGAAGCAATGAGTAGCGTTAGCTAATGACTGTGGATGAAAGGAAAGGATATTTCATATTGATAGGTAATAGGTCTTAATTTTTTTCCTTTATTGAGTTCCGATTCCCCCCCTCCCCAAGGCGGTGGACTGGGAGCAGATTAGTACGCCGCTCTTCAGGATACAGAATTTTTAAAACAATAGAAGATAATAAACAATAAAAGCAGGCGATAAAAACGGTGACTTAAATTGTAAAATGGCGGAAAATTGTGGAAGTTAAAACCTAAAACAAAGGGTTGGCGATGCTAATAAAATACACAGGAAGCAGACAGG
This sequence comes from Schistocerca piceifrons, assembly GCF_021461385.2. Taxonomy (NCBI): domain Eukaryota; kingdom Metazoa; phylum Arthropoda; class Insecta; order Orthoptera; family Acrididae; genus Schistocerca; species Schistocerca piceifrons. The sequence continues at coordinate 778,798,099 of NC_060139.1, forward strand.
TAAAATAGTAGACAGTCAATTAAAAAACCACGGGTACAGTCTGGGTTCTGTTCGCAAATGGTCTTAAAATTTGACGCACTCCAGAGGTAGCAATAAGAGTGCAAGGTTTAAATGAGTAGTTAAAGAAAAGGTATGGTGAGGAGGAACTTTAGGTTTCCAGGACACGCTTTATACCTTACCAAATATGACAGATTAATCGGTGCCATTCCGCCATGGCGTGCTTCAAACGATCAACTTTACTTAACCTGAGCCGCGCGGGATTAGCCGAACGGTCTCAGGCGCTGCAGTCACAGACTGTGCGGCTGGTCCCGGCGAAGTTTCGAGTCTTCCCTCGGGCATGAGTGTGTGTGTTTGCCCTTAGGATAATTTAAGTTAAATAGTGTGCAAGCTTAGAGACTGGTGAACTTAGCAGTTAAGTCCCATAAGATTTCACACACATTTGAACATTTGAACTTAACCTGAGCCACCACGACGCGTCTGGCAGAGGCACCAGACTGCCGGACAACGCAGACGTCGTCCGCCGACAGAAGTCTCAGCTCTGGGCCCAGGGAACGGGAACGCTTCATCCGCTGCCAGAGTTACACTGCCAACACGCATCCGAAGGGAACAGTAATCTGCGCAAATAAGGCTTAATCGCGAAAGCGACTACACATACAAATTACAAGCTTAACACTGCTGATGTAATGATTATGGCATATTCATCTACTAAGAGTGCCTTCTCTTCAAAATGGTTGTTGTAACCACGACCGGAACGGTAGCGGCGTTGCCGTGAAGGAAAGGGTGGTGAGACCCACGGAGCAGCCCGCGAACAACAACAACAAACGGGAAATTAAGGACACGAACAACGAAGGACACCCGAGCGAGACCTTACGAACAACAACACGCAAGAAGCAACGGAGCCACAAGGAAACCCCACGAATCAACCACGTCCACTCGTACACGGAACAAAGTAACGTAAACAACTAAACAAGCTGTCTGTAGGCGAGATGTCGATAGACGCACGCAAAGATCAAAGATCAGACTGACTGGCTGAGCAGCCCCAAGGCGGCGGGCTGGCAGCAGCTTAGTATGCTGCTCTTCAAAATGGCTCTGAGCACTATGGGACTTAAACATCTGTGATCATCAGTCTCCTAGAACTTAGAACTACTTAAACCTAACTAACCTAAGGACATTACACACATCCATGCCCGAGGCAGAATTCGAACCTGCAACCGTAGCGTTCACGCGGTTCCAGACTGAAGCGCCTAGAACCGCACGGCCACCGGCCGGCTGCTGCTCTTCATGCTCTTCAGCCTATAGAAAAAGTTGGCAAATATGACATACCACAGCCGAGGGCAGGTGGGAGGAACCTGGACAGATGATGGGAAAATAAAAAAGGGGGGAAGGAGAGGAAAAACGAAGGGGGAGGGGGAAGGGGGGAAAGGATCCGATGGAGGACGAGGACCCATAAGAGGGGGGGGGGGGGGTGCTGGGCAAACGCGACAGGGAGTGGGGAAAGGCAGAGGAGGGGAATACAAAAGGACACTGGCTGAGCGAGAGGCAGACGCCTAATACATGACCAGGGATGTCCCTATTGGCCGCTGGGACCACGTGTTCCACCGTGGCGCCCTCATATTATAGTACGTGGGCCGGGAGGCGCGTGCCGCCACGGCTTACGGCGCGACGGTGCAAAGACCCCTAGTGGTCTTCGACGTCCATGCCGTCTGGCGCGGATTTAAAACCCGCGGCGCGTGGTACCAGAACAGTCAATTTGTTACTCGTACACTTGCACGGAATATGCCCTGGAACAAGAAATTGCGGTCAGTTACACTGAGCAACGATCACACACACACACACACACACACACACACACAGTGACTCGGGGGCGCGCTAAAATGACAGGTAAAATTCCACATTAACACAGACGTGGCCTTACAATATCAAGTACCCAAAAAATAAAAAACAAGACTAACTCCACTCAGATGTGAAGGAGCCGCGACTTGCAGTATTCCAAGCCGGGGTGCTATTGCCTGCTAACCGTACAGTCGGTCTTCCAGTTCCGTAAATTGAAGCTTGCGGAGTAGACCGGGAACCTGCAGACCAGACGTCCACAGCTCTTCTCACAGCTCGCCGCTTCAAGATTTGGCTCCGAGCGATTTAACAACTCGCGGCTTGCCAGCCACGTGCCCTGCAGCCAGCTCTCATTACCAGGGCTCGCCAAACCAACATCACACACCTCGACACAACAAAAAAAGGCTTGCTAGTTAGGATCAGATCGATATCGGCAACCCAGGTAGTTAGCAGCGCCATGCCGCCAAAATTAAAGCCGCCACGGCTCAGAATGGTTCAAATGGCTCTGAGCACTATGGGACTGCACTGCTGTGGTCATCAGTCCCATAGAACTTAGAACTAGTTAAACCTAACTAACCTAAGGACATCACAAACATCCATGCCCGAGGCAGGATTCGAACCTGCGACCGTAGCGGTCTTGCGGTTCCAGACTGCAGCGCCTTTAACCGCACGGCCACTTCGGCCGGCGGCTCAGAATGTATTTATGCCTTTCACACCCACATTTTTGCAAAACACGCTGATATTTTGCCATTCTGGAGAAATTATACTTTAACTGAGCTTGATTCTGTCCTCGACACCAGCTTCAGCTTTTACTACCCTCTGACAGACATCGTTAATTCACTTAAATTATATTCAGTAATCTCACAAGAAAGACTAACACTCAATCCGTCTGCTTAATTTTTGATGTATATGATTATTTATAATAACTATTCGATTTCTTGATACAGTTCTTCCGCACGTCACTGTCTTTAGCATTCCCTGCGGCTGATCCCCCATCTTTACGATGCGTCCAAAACACATAACTCCAGACACAGACTACTCGCATACCCGCTCGCGACGTACTGCAAGAGTGCCGGTGTGGTTCGACAGTACTCCCGCCGCGGGAGAAAGTGAACCTTTCGTACCGAGGGTTGTAGAATGTCAGACCCGCCGGCTAACGCATGCTAATCAAAGAACACGAGTATAGCAGACACAGTACTCCTATGCCGTTAATATTGCAACATTCGAAGCAAAAAACGAATTTTACTTATTGTACGTATACAGTGCAGTAGGACGAATATGTCATTCAATTTGTACGGGATTTAGAGGTGTTAGGGTGTGAAATTTAGTACACAGGGCTGCCGGATGCAGCACATGCAGCAGCAGTGACTCCAACCTGCCAGAGGATCGAGTTCTACTTCTACATCATATTCTGCAAGCCAGCTGTGTGGTTTGGGGTACTTCTGCTACCACTAACTGATCCCCCCTCTCCCCCCCCCCCCCTCTCTTCACTGTTCCACCCGGGAATGGCGTGTGGGAAGAAAGTGAGTAGTCCTCTGCGTTAACTCTAATTTCTCGAATATGGTCGTCGTGGTCATTTCGCGTGATGTATGTGGGAGGAAACGTCATGTTGTGCAACTCTTTCCGGAAGATACTCTCTCTCTCTCTCGAAATTTCAATAATAAACCTCTTGTGATGCGCTACATCTCTCTTGTAGCGTGGCCACTGGAGTTTGTTGAGCATTTCTGTAACGCTCGCGCCGGCCTCTGGTGGCCGTGCAGTTCAAGGCGCTTCAGTCTGGAACCGCGCGACCGCTACTGTCGCAGGTTCGAATCCTGCCTCGGGCATGGATGTGTGTGTGATGCCCTTAGGTTAGTTAGACTTAAGTAGTTCTGAGTTCTAGGGGACCGATGACCTGAGATGTTAAGTCCCATAGTGCTCAGAGCCATTTTTGTAACGCTCGCGCGCTGACTAAATGACCACGTAACGAAACGCGTCGCTCTTCGTTGAATCTTGACTGTCTCTTCCATGAGTTCTACCTGGTAAGGATACCAGATTGATGAACAATACTCAAGAACGTGTCGAACTAGTGCCTCATAAGCCATTTCCTTCTTGGATGAGTTATATTTCCAAAGATTCTTCCTATGAATCTCAGTTTGACATTTGCTTTTCCTGCTATTTGTTTCATGCGGTCACTGAACTTAGGTTGCCTCTGGATGGTTACTGCTAGATGCTTTACGTGTATACTGTTTCCAACAGTTTGTCACCAGTAGTGTAGTTTTACAGCAGTGGATTTCTTTTCCAATGTTTGTGCAATGTGTTACTTTTTTTATTTACGTTCAGGGTCAAGTACCGTAGCCTGTACCACTTATCACTCTTCTGTATGTCATTTTGCAAATAGATTCTATCTTTTGCCGTTGATACTTTCTTATAGGCAAACGCGAACAGTCTTAAAGAGCCTCCTTGGGGTACTCCGGAAATTACCGAGCGAGGTGGTGCAGTGGTTAGCACACTGGACCCACATTCGGGAGGACGACGATTCAAACCCGCGTCCGGCCGTCCTGAATTATATTTTCCGTGATTTCCTTAAATCGCATCAGGCAAATGCCGGCATGGTTCCTTTGAAAGGGTGAAATCTGGTTTCGCAGGATTGAGCTGATCAGCTTGTGGTTGTGGAGGGGGCCGTAATCAGCTACTGTCAGTTGCGCAAAAGACACAAACTTTTATTTTTCTAAGAACCATTTAATTGCACATTGCCTTAAAAGGATCAATATAAAATAATATGGCTGAAGGCCTAGTTAAGAAAACTTGAGATACCTCCTGAAGGCCCAAAAACACACCAAAAACAAGAACGCCTGAAGGCCTGAATACAAGTTATAAAAAATACTTTAAAGAATACACGCAGCTGAAGGCCTTGCTTAAAACATATTTCACGTAAATACTCGGCTGAAGGCCAGACAGAAGACATTGAACAACTCAGGGCTTATGGCCTGGATAACAAGAATTTCAGATAGAACAGATTTTCAAAATTTAGTTTTTAAACAAATCAATCTACAAATTTTAATTTAAGTCGGATGAAGGCCTTATTTTAAAATTAAAACAAACTAAATTAATAGACAGCTGAAGGCCTCACACAGTACTTCAGACTAAAATGAAAATCACAATCTAAAACCAACAGAACAGTGGTGCTCAGAAGTGTTCCAAGGGTCGGCCAGAGGAGGCAGCTCTAACGTACGGTGAGGTGAGACAAACAGCCAAGAGTAACGTTAAGTAAAAATTCAAATGGTTCAAATGGCTCTGAGCACTATGGGACTTAACATCTATGGTCATCAGTACCCCAGAACTTAGAACTACTTAAACCTAACTAACCTAAGGACATCACACAACACCCAGCCATCACGAGGCAGAGAAAATCCCTGACCCCGCCGGGAATCGAACCCGGGAACCCGGGCGTGGGAAGCGAGAACGCTACCGCACGACCACGAGCTGCGGGGAACGTTAAGTAATCCGATTGCAACCCGACCCAGAGATGGCTGAAGGACTGACCAACAAGCTAATCAGTCCCCGTCTGCTTGACCAAGGCACAATAACCACTCTAAGAAAAAAATATGAACATACAATTAAAAGGCTGTCTGTCGAGCTACACGCCGTGCCGGACAGAATCAACACAGCGAGGAAAAACACACTGCCGGAAAACTATGCTAATGACCAGGGCAGGTCACTGGGGCGTTAACGGCCACAAGGCAGAAAATACCACTGGTGCACTTCACTGATGAGTAACAACCAATTTAGTAGTTAAAGACCATACAGGAAGACTGCTGCAAAATTTCGCCGACTACAACACACCATACGTTGCTGATAGCTGGAAAGGCCCAGGAAGCAACAACCGGCAATGAACAAAGAGATGTCACAGCAGTTGAGGTTTTATAACAGGTTAACTGATCACTCAGCTTCAGTGTTCAGGTTCAGTGGGCAACGAACTTTGTAGCTCTCACAGCTAGCACCTCACAACCCAACCACGCATGCACGGCACCAGCGGTCGCAGCCTGACCTCACGCCGCAGAGACCTCCTCGCTGCTCTGTCCCAACCGACCCACTGCCACACACACCACCACGTGGAAATATAGCGGTCACACCAAAGATGGTACAGCAGTACTAGTATCGATAAGCGCTGCTTCTGCCACTGACAGAGGCAAGTCAGCAACTCGTTATGGTAGTAACTCAGGGAGAAATAAGGTGCCACTCGATTGTGACAAAATGCCAAAGAATAAACGGCGTCAACACGAGACGGCCACGGCTCAAATGGCTTGGTCGGTTTCCTTTCTCATCCTTCCCTAATCCGATGGGACCGACGACCTCGCTGTTTGGTTTCCTTTCCCAAATCAACCAAACAAATTACCTTCACATATGTCGACTTTTTTCTGTTTAGAGCGACGTGTTGCGTTATATCTGTAAGGGGGTCTTGAATCACGTCGCAAATTCGGTCTGAAATTCGTATAATTTTTTTTCACTAAATGGCAGTCCGGGACGGTGTCTAATGCCTTCCTGGAGTCCGAGAACACAGTAGCAACCTGGGCCATTGTCTACAGCGCTATGGATCTCACAGAGGAACAGAGCATTATTCCATGAAGCTTCAGCTCCATGCGGTTAGTGGGAGATTTGGAGACCATTCTGGCTAGGGAAGCAACTGAACACTAACAGTACCAAGGTCTGTCAGTACAACATATGCATGAAGTGGCCTTGCGTTATCTTGTTGAAACATAGCGTCTAGGAGATTCCGAATGTAGTGTACAGCCACTGGCCCCAACACGTTAAAGATGTAAGAACTCCACCCCAAATTACCTTTTACGTGAACCACAGATATTGTGAAGCCGTTGGTACCACATACCATCCCGCCTGGTGCTGCAGCCGTATGACGACGAATGGAACAGGCCGACATTCGTTTCGCTCGGAGGCTTTACACGCAGATTCCCATGCTGTACGCAGAACCATCACACCTTTGACAACACGTCATGGCGCCATTCTTTTGTCCACAGTTGTCTCCAGGCGCACCACTGTTTGCACTCTCCTCTCTGCTGGCGCGTCAAGGTCAGAGTGCTCCACACATTTCCATGTCTGTGTGGATACTTGTCCTGCTGCTAGAAAGGTCATCTGCTGACTCAAGTCAAAAGCGACAATTACGTTTGTCTTCGTGGGTGCTGTATGCGTGAATCCAGCCACATCCTGCAGGACGTTAAGTATGATCCTCCTGAACACACTGATCCCATATTACCATGACAATCGTATGCCACCGACCGACGCGAGGAGCAGTACTGCGGAACTATAAACCGCAATCTCGACAGGATCACGATGCTCCCGCTGATGAACTCCGACAAGCGCTGACGTAGACGTACCTCCTTACATGGGACCTAACACGAACGCGTCAGAAACAAGCAACGTTCATATTCGATTTCGGAATGAAAAATCCACTGCTTAATCGTTCCGTCTATAAAGGATGGAGGTGACTCTCCTGATTTTTTTTTTTTTTTTTGCAGTTGTGCTGTAACATTTATCACTTCCATGTCTAAGCATCTAAGCAAGTTGTACGCTTCGTACCAGTTTGACATTAGCTGCATACTGCAATGGTGTTATTGGCAACATAAATAAGGTGAACCAGTACTCCACCGTCAAACTTTCAGATGTTGTTGAGGGATACATTCTGAGTATTTTGGTGTAAGTGATCCACAACTATCGGTATAGTTATCGCATTTCGATTATTTTCTTGCATAATTAACTTTGTATCCGTACTGCACTGAAAATAGGGCACCACAGTGCAGATGTCAACGGTATGCGCCGTATGTCTTGCTTGGAACCAAACTTGTTTCCTTCACTTGAGGCTAATTGCTGTTCACAACAACAAAGGCCATTTGTCCTCCTCGCCCTCAAGCTTCCATACAGTACTACACTAACGAGTCTCTGGGTCGTTTATCCGGTAGTGTTAGTTACACGTTAATAGTGATACACAGTAATATGGCTAGATTTACGGATGAAAAGTTGGCTCATATGAAGTTCGTGTGTGATTTCACTGAATGCAGTGTCATAGCAGGTCAACGACCCCTTTGCTGAGATTTTCCAGCAATGACGAGAACAACATCACAGTTCTTTTAATCTATGCATAGGCTTCTACGAGAACCGGACGTATTGTACGTCCTATAATTGTGTATTACAATCTCTGTCGTTGTTATGACGGTATTTACACAGAAACCAAGGTAAGTGTGATAACAAAACGAATAAATAAAAATTATAGCCATATACCGTGGGTTTCATAAGCCGAAATACTTACAAGATAAATCTGAACAACCTCTAAAAGTTTGTCGGTGGGGCTCTGTTCCACCATATATAGATACGGTGATTCACCTGCTCCTACCAATGTCGTTTTGTACAACCCACAATGTTCCATCTGGTCTTCAAAAGCCACGCGCGAGATTTTCATATTTTCTCGCTTGTAAATTTTTAGTCCTACATAAAAAATGAACAGGACCTTTTCGAAGGAAATTTAAATTTAAATTTTGTACCGAGAAACGTTTTCGCTAGAGGCCGTAGTTTTCGAGTTATTCAAGAAAAACGCACAAAAGTGACCTCCAAACGCACCCCCACTCCCACACTCAGCCCCTAACGGCCGGGATTTCTGGTATGTTGCTCGTTGTATTCCCTCCTCCTACTGTACAAAAAATGAAGATTCCACGAATTATTGCCAATGTTCGATCTTTTTCGTCCTCATTGACTGGTGTCATTACGCCACAGGCTTATTTGAGTGCATACATAGTGTAAAATTGACGTTTGCGCAATTTTTATCTAACAGTTTATATGAATTTTAACAGCTTAAAATAATTAAATCTTTTAATTTCTCATGGTCTGGTTTCGCAGTAATGAAGCCATTTTTAAAAATTATTATTATTTTACAGCTGATTACTCGTTGTGCCTTGTTTTTTTTTTTTTCATTGTAGCGGATGTTATAAGTCATGAATAATATACAGTATACCTAGCACTTGTAGATATCCTATCAAGAGAGAGGTATTTTTATTTATGTTTTACTTATACTAATTGGTATAAATGAATCTACATTCCAAATGGGGCATTTAATATTTATGCTGCGACGAAAATATAAGTTATCTTTGATTTTTTGTACAACACCTGGATATGTAAACTATTTGTTAAATTCCCCTCCCTATAGTCTTTCACTAGTCTTGACTAAATAAAAAGAATATATGAAAAAGTTGCCATTTCCTATCGCATATTTATTTTGTTATATAAAGAAAAATGCTTCACCACTGCAAGTGTTAGCTTCCTGACTCACTAACCTCCCAAGTCATTAATCAATCCACAAACCAGAAATTGAGGAGTGTGAAAGCACTGTCAACTTCATACACTTTCTGAATGTCACTCAAAAACTGTATTCAGTCAAATAATATTTACTTCCTGTTTTGAACTACGGATACGAAATCAGTCTACCATTTACAAGCACGTGTCTCACGTGCATAGCTCAGCTGAAGGACTGAAAATCATTACCTCCGAAATTTTTAAGTGCAAACTCTTGCGACTTTTTAAATAAAACAAACATTATTAACATATTTATTCTGCATGTCTACATATTTTTTTCTCAACATAGTCACACTGGGAACGAACACATTTATCCTCATGTGAGACCAATTTCTTGATATTGTAACTGTAAAGTGTTTGACTTTGTTGACGAAGCCACAACCTCTCCGCTTTTGCGCCGAGTGAAATCCTCGAAGGTGTTCTTTAAGTTTTGGAAACAGATGGGGACCGTCTGGAGTGTATGGAGGCTCATCGATAACAGTGAATGCAAAGCGTCTGATGTTGCAGGGCTCGTGTGTTGTCCGGAAATGTCGTGCTGAAAGAGAGGCTACTCGATATGTGGACGAACTCTTCAAATTCGAAACTCGATTACAGCGCTCTGTTCCTCAGGCACCGATATTGTTACGTTACGCACCGCAATGTTACAAGCTACAAATCGAAACTCTGGGCGTCAGAAGACTGAAAATATATAGAGATGATGAATAAAGATATAGAATATTAATAATGTTTGTTTTATTTAAAAAATTTTAAGAGTTTCAAAATAAAAAATTCAGAGGCGTTGCTTTTCAGCATGCCCTCATATAATACTCTGCAAGCCGCTGGGCAGTGTGTTGGAAATGGTACACTCCATTGTACCATTTGCGGCCTTATTTCCTCGTCTCTAAATATATTCACTGTAGTGGCCCATGAAGTCTTTATGACTACGGCGAATGGTTTCGGATACCCTTATTATGAACATGTACCAAATGTTTTAGTTACAATTTTCAGGATGCATGAGAAATTAGTATTCTTCTATGGTCGAGTGTACAACAAGAGTGACAAACAGTTTTTTTTGGCAAGGTTCGCTCGGAAACTTGCTGAAACTGACCTGCATTCATTGTTAGCTGCAATTCCTGCCGAGTTTGAAATCTATTGTCATTGAAATTGCGTGACACTCGTCACCGGTAGCTGTCAGTTAAGCCGTCCTCACACAGGAGGTGAAAACGCACGTGGACGAGGAGGTGGTGACTTTACAGCGTGGAATTCCACATTCCACTACGCTGCGGAGCGTCAATTGAAGAATCTGGCATGTCAGATTTTTGCTTCGTGGAGAGAAAGGTGGCCAATGAGGTGCGACGTCGTTTTATATCACAGTCAGAACTTTGGAGCCGCCGTATTGTATAGCGTCGTGTTTGGAGGGTTTTCTTGCTCACAGAGTATGTGATACGAATACAAGCTGTTTCAAAGCAACAGCAAATTGAGGAACTCTTGAAAAGGCGTCGTTTTAGCTGTGACTTGTTGTAGTAAATTGACAGGAAACTGCATATCAATAGGTAACAGCTTCCTGTAGTTGTTATTTTTAGTGTGATAATGTATGTTACGAAAGTATACTGTTTCATTGATACGGGACAATGCTGATTTATCAAAGAGCGTATTTTGTACGATTGTGTTTAAAGATACAGTCTTTAGAAAGTGTATACAGGGTGGTCCATTGATCGTAACCGGGCCAAATATCTCACGAAATAAGCGTCAAACGAAAAAACTACAAAGAACGAAACCTGTCTAGCTTGAAGGGGGAAACCAAATGGCGCTATGGTTCGCCCGCTGGATGGCGCTGCCATAGGTCAAACGGATATCAACTGCGTTTCTTTAAATAAGAACCCCAATTTTTTATTACATATTCGTGTACTACGTAAAGAAATATGAATGTTTTAGATGGACCTTTTTTTTCGATTTGTGATAGATGGCGCTGTAATAGTCACAAACGTATAAGTACGCGGTATCACGTAACATTCCACCAGTACGGACGGTATTTGCTTCGTGATACATTACCCGTGTTAAAATGGACCGTTTACCAATAGCGGAAAAGGTCGATATCGTGTTGATGTATGGCTATTGTGATAAAAAGGCCCAACGGGCGTGTGCTATGAATGCTGCTCGGTATCCTGGACGAGACATCATCCAAGTGTCCGGAGCGTTCGCCGGATAGTTACGTTATTTAAGGAACAGCCAGATGTGAAACGTCAACCACGACCTGCTACAAATGATGATGCCCAAATAGGAGTTTTAGCTGCTGTCGCGGCTAATCCGCACATCAGTAGCAGACAAATTGCGCGAGAATCGGGAATCTAAAAAACGTCGGTGTTGAGAATGTTACATCATCATCGATTCACCCGTACCATATTTCTATGCACCAGGAATTGCATGGCGACGACTTTGAACGTCGTGTACAGTTCTGCCACTGGGCACAAGAGAAATTACGGGACGATGACAGATTTTTTGCACGCGTTCTATTTAGCGACTAGACGTCATTCACCAACAGCGGTAACGTAAACCGGCATACTATGCACTATTGGGCAACGGAAAATCCACGATGGCTGCTACAAGTGGAACATCAGCGACCTGAATGGGTTAATGTATGGTGCGGCATTATGGGAGGAAGGATAATTGGCCCCCATTTTATCGATGGCAATCTAAATGGTGCAATGTATGCTGATTTCCTACGTAATGTTCTACCGATGTTACTAAAAGATGTTTCACTGCATGACAGAATGACGATGTACTTCCAACATGATGGATGTCCGGCACATAGCTCGCGTGCGGTTGAAGCGGTATTGAATAGCATATTTCATGGCAGGTGGATTGGTCGTCGAAGCACATTTACCGGATCTGACGTCCCCGGATTTCTTTCTGTCGGGAAAGTTGAAGGATATTTGCTTTCGAGATCCACCGACAACGCCTGACAACATGCGTCAGCGCATTGTCAATGCATGTGCGAACATTATGGAAGGCGAACTACCCACTGTTGAGAGGAATGTCGTTACACGTATTGCCAAATGCATTGAGGTTGACGGACCTCATTTTCAGCATTTATTGCATTAATGTGGTATTTACAGGTAATCACGCTGTAACAGCATGCGTTCTCAGAAGTGATAGGTTCACAAAGGTACATGTACAACATTGGAACAACCGAAATGTTCAAACGTACCTACGTTCTGTATTTTAGTTTAAAAAACCTACCTGTTACCAACTATTGGTCCAAAATTGTGAGCCATATGTTTGTGACTATTACAGCGCCATCTATCACAAAGCGAAAAAAGTGGTCCAACTGAAACATTCATATTTCTTTACGTACTACTCGAATATGTAATAAAAAATGGGGGTTCCTATTTAAAAAAAACGCAGTTGATATTCGTTTGACCTATGGCAGCACCATCTAGCGGGCCAACCATAGCGCCATCTGGTTTCCCCCTTCAAGTTAGACAAGTTTCATCCTTTGTAGTTTTCTCGTTTGACATTTATTTCGTGAGATATTTGGCCCGATCACGATCAATGGACCACCCTGTATAATATTAGGAGATACACGACTTGTCTAGCCACTGTAATGCAGTTAATAGCGTCATGTGTACTTCACAATGAAGATAACGTGTGTGTGTGTGTGTGTGTGTGTGTGTGTGTGTGTGTGTGTGTGTATGTTTATGGACTGGCTCAGGTTTATATCTTTCTGGTAAATGCTTTTTTTCAATGATGTTGAGCAGCTTCAAAAAATCTCCAGTTCGAATTAAATTACGTAATGAATCTCGATGTTGAAATCTAAGTAACGAAGTACGTTACTTCAGAGTTATGGGACATCGAGGATAAGGATATTTTGTATGAGCAAAATAACATTAACGATGTTTAATTTAAAATCGAAAATTGGATGAAAATGGGACAGTTAACGAATAACTTCTACCAGTAAGTACGTCAGACCTTGGTAGAGCATTATGTACTGTTTCTCTACCAGCAATTAGCTGGTGAAGTCATCGACGTGTCAAGAATCTTCTTGTTAATTTTCTCCGGTGTTCCTCGACTGTCGTTAACAGAGTTACAGCAGATATTTAACGCGACTCCATTTCCGTAAATAAACTGTGAGGTTTTCGAGCCAAATAGATCCCACTATGGCCGTGGGAGAGAGCTGAAATCGCAAATCACGTTAACCAGCTCGTCCCGTGTGCCAACGGCGCTGTTTCTCGTGAGGTCCGATGTCCCGTCCATGTCAATGTCAAAGATAGCTGTCTCCTCCCGTGGGAGGACGGCTTTGGTGTTTATAGTGGTACATCCTTCTTTACAGACACTCTGGACTGTCCGCGTTCATAAACCAAGAAATGAGGCAACTTCGTTGATGGAGTGGTGACGGGAAGTCTTTAAACGATAGTGCATTTCTGGCTTTCTGGCATCTTGACCCTTATTATTGTACTGATTTCATGCAACAGAGTGGGTCATACACATCACTTAACTGCCATTACGAAAGTCAGCGGTGGAAAGGTCGTACGATAACCAGGTACTAGTTCTAAGCAGTCCATAGCCCTCTAAAGCGACCAACAAGAGGGTGCCCAACATTTTGTCCGATGATCTTACCTGTACGTGTTTAAAATTAGATCTACGCTGTATCACCCCTTCCAAATGCTTTCAGCTTTCTCTGGTGGTCAGTGAGTATCACGCATTACCGCGTAGTGGGGGTGGAATGGCGCCACCTGCCTCCGCTGCAGACTCACCCCCGGGCAGCAAAGTTTGCGCAGGCCCGCCCCGGTCCCCCGCCCCCACCCCCGCAGTGCAGCGTAGCGACGCCGTCTCCATGGCAACGCCGGGATGCCGCCGCTCGGCTACCTCCTGCGCCGACGTGCTCTCCTGGGCCTCTCGTGCAGTTTCCTTGCCAAATTTCCGCGAATTTCCCCAAAAAGTTGCGTTCTTTCCACGTGCACTCACATCGCAGTTTCCAGGATTCGTTTCGACCCGGCGCGACGCGGTGTTTCCGGCCGTTGCGCTTCCGTGTTGCCGCCACATTATTCTTAAGCCTGCGCTCCTCTGTGTGCGTTGGTCACCTCTTCGCTTCAGAACTGCTGCCAGCAGCTTAGCCTGGCTCGCTGGCAACCCTCCTGCCGTTCTGTTTTCCGGGTTGCCAGCAGCATTCTGACATTCCTTACCCGACTTTACGGATTATCTTCCTTGAAAATCGGAGAGAAGACTCTCTGGCAGCGTATCCCGGTGAAAGATGCTACAATATGTTAGTGGTGTAGTTCCATATTACATGAATATAGGGAAGGGTGCGTATAGAGACTTTTTTAAACATTGTCATGGTCTCTATTACTTAGACTAATCCGTAGAATTCATATTTCATTTTCGGCCTTGCGGGCACTATAAGCTGAAGTACAGTGAAAATTGTCCCTCAACACATGTCAAATTCTTAACAAATATCTGATTGATACACACACACACACACACACACACACACACACACACACATATATATATATATATATATATATATATATATATATATATATATATCACCATCTCCTCCGTACTCCCTCTATTTTGCTGCCCCCATCTCTCTCCATCTCCTCCTCTCATATCCCTTTGTCCATCTCTTTGTCACATATCTTTGTCCCCACCCCTCGCGATCTACATCCATTTCTAGCCCTCCTCTCTGTTTATATCTTCTTTCCTTCTCTCTCTGACGTTGGGCTTCGTTTATTATTACGACAAACTTGTAGTCCTTAGTACTACGCTAATCATAAGCCGATAATCCATATACACAACTTTTTCTTGTGACAACTGACTGCGTAGAGGAAAAAAAATTACCAATTATTGTGTATACAATTTTACTTAATTATATACATGCCGGCCGCGGTGGTCTAGCGGTTCAGGCGCTCAGTCCGAAACCGCACGACTGCTACGGTCGCAGGTTCGAATCCTGCCTCGGGCATGGATGTGTATGATGTCCTTGGGTTAGTTAGGTTTAAGTAGTTCTAAGTTCTAGGGGACTGATGACCACAGATGTTAAGTCCCATAGTGCTCAGAGCCATTTATATACATATATGGGAGGACCATTTGTCTGACGTGAGAAAGGAACCAAAACCGCGCATATTCACGGAAGAGCACAGTTTTTTGTTAAAACTGCCTTGTTGTTTAAAAAATATGTAGTCCACGTACGTCCGAACGTCTATTACTGCTCATTAGGTTGTAGCTAAAAAATCTGAAGTAAATCTGTCACTAACGTATCGGCATCTTTGATAACAACGTTTCTCTTTTATATATTACATAAATATTTACTAACTGTACACATCAATACATACAGCCGCCGTTCCTCCGAATGTCCATTAGAGCATCCAGTAAAAATTTAAGTAAATTAGTCAAGAGCTTTTCAACATTTTTTCTATATTATATGCATATTTACATATGGCGTGCATTAAAAAAATATATCTGATCTGATTGTTCACTAGAGTATCGTGTAAAAATTTGAAGTAAACCGGCCAATAAGTTTCGAGATTTTTGGTAATGTTTCCCCTTTGTCCATTACAAATGCGTATGTGCATTAAAAATACGTAGGCTATGTCTGCCCAAAGTTCTGACGTGGCTTAGAACCTCAGACACGAAATGTTAATCTATAGTAGAGAAACTTAGAGTAACAATATTAACAAAGTAATACAAAATTTTTTTGTGCAAGTGGTACTCCACAGCTCGTAAAGATTTGGAGAAAGACATACGGTATTTAAGAAACACAAAGATCTGCTGATGAAATAAATCTTCGATTACTATCAGTCTAGATCACTGGTTCACGTCAGGTTATATAAAATTATTTAATCAGCCTTGGTGGTATCTTTTATATTGGTGTAAAAATATTTATGAAAAAATTAAAAACTAATCAGCTTGAAGTGCATTAGTACACTTAACAGCAAAATACATTAACATAGTTCAATAACTTTCCGACACTATATTTAGTCCCATCCTCATGTGTGGTGTGCACTCTGCTAACTCTCAGAATAACTTTATGTTAGCTGATGATGATCGGCTAATCGGAACTGCTTGTTTTTTATTTCATCAGCAGCTCTTAGTGGTTATTACATAGGACTTTTCTCAAAAGAAATACAAGTTGTGTTACTGAAGAAACAACTACAAACAGAGGCCCAAGGCTGGGTGACAACATATTTCCCACTCATTCCACTACATATCTATAATATAAAAAAAGTGTGGCGTGGCGAGCAATATAACTGAGGAGTGGGAAGTACACTGCTTGTAGACGTCGATGTACGTGGATTATAAGGTATAACTCAAAACTTCCTCCACGAAGGATGTGCCAAAAAAATTAATGACGAAGAATACCCTCCAGATTTGCGCTAATGGAAGTGCAGGAACTATGTTACCACAACAACAACAACAACAACAACAAACCTATGTGTTATTAAAGAAACAGCAGCAAATACATGGCCACAAGACGGATAAAATTTGACTGAATTTTCTCATTTTGAAAGTACTAAAGGGCAATCAGGTTTAATTATAAAAAAGCATTCAACAGCCAGAATCGCGTAAAATACTTCTTTATTTAAGACAACCGATTGCTACAGGCTTTACTGTCGTCTTCATATTTTAATTTTTGTTGTTGTTGTGAAACATGTTCACTTCATGCTGAATCTCACGCACAAGAAGTCAAATGGGTAAAAATCAGCTCTGGCTCTGAGCACTATGGGACTGAACATCTGAGGTCATCATTCCCCTAAAACTTGGAACTATTTAAACCTAAGGACATCACACACAGCCAAGCCCGAGACAGTATTCGAACCTGCGACCGTAGCGGTCGCGCGGTTCCAGACTGAAGAGCCTAGAACCGCTCGGCCACAATGACAGGCTAAAAATCAGCACATCATAAATGTTTGTCATTACTAATATATTAAAAACATAAAGCACCTCGTAGAAAAACATATTTACATATGCTGGACATACTCCAAACTGTGCGAACCCATTTTTAAGAATCCACTGTTTAGAATATATCAAGCATGTGCTATTGTCTACGGTGTTTGTAAGATGCAACAAGCGTCTGTGGGCAATATGTACATGGACATGGCATTTTGTAGAAGCTGATTTAAGTATTTAAATATTTCAGTGATGACAAACATTTAATAGGTGCTGATTTTTTTCCACTTGACATCTTTTGCGTGAGATTCAGCATAAAATGAACATGTTTGACAAGAAAAAAGATTTTAAGACCTGAAGATGACAATAAGATCTGGTGAAAACAATTGTCTCAAATACAGAAATATTTTATGCGATCTTGGCTGTTGAATAGTTTTTAACGGACAACATTGCTGGATACCGTTGCAGGACACGGTCATGCTCGTGATCCTTGTGGTCTGAGAGTGTGTTCATATAAATACTGCCCTGCAACACTATCTCGGAAAGTTATCCATCATGTGGCCGCAATACGTGTTGTTGACTTTATTTCCATACTTAATATTATGAAACGTTAGAAAAAATTGGTGTAGAAGACATACGAAGATTCAGGATTGCAGGTGGCCCCTATGCCACAAATGCACGTCGTTGTATCGCCAGTTAATTTTGCAGAACTGAAAGTGCTGTCCCTCGATCATGGGCGAAAACTAAAACGCCTTATTGGAAGAGGTACATAAATCAATACATGAAGAAAGAGCGACTGTCGGGATCATATGGATGTTAACTAAGCTATGTTTTGAAAGACTTTGGAGAATGTAAGACTAAACGTAAATGACGTAATGTATACTGTTCCAAATGTGCCCCATTACATTAAGAGTGATATCTGGAAAAAGTTCGATACTGTACCCCACCCTTCAGACGATAAACAGACAATCTTCGGCCAATACAAACAAAATGATTGTATTATTGTTTGTTCCCCTCGACTATCAGAAAACACACGTGCTCCCTCGAACGAAATCGGGGTGCAGAGCAATGTCACTGTTGTGTCGCTGTGGGCACAAAGCGCACTACTTGTGTATTCATTTTGGTTATGGCAACTTGCATTTATGTGCGGCTAGCGAATTATATAACTTATGATAAATTTCACTTTTTCGAAGACAGCTGTAAATTCATATTAATAATTTGTGATCGTTTCGAGAATACACTTGATCCTCGTGTCCTGTTTTCCTGTAGGCTACTGTAGCCACTAACAAGGCAACGTGTCGAAAGCGTGTGTGTATGTAATTGTTAAACACTCTTTGAATAGAGATAAAACACTAAAATAAAGTTACAGCAGTCTTCGGAAACGTTTTATGCACATACATACAAACAAATATATACTATACATTTGTATATACTTGCATACAATTACGTAAATTCACACCAAGTGTACTGAAGAAAGGAAGAGAATCCATGGAGAAAAATTGAGAGCAGCTTGGAAACTCTGAAAACTGAAACATATTAGCTTTGTGTGACCCGCTAAGGTCCAGTCGTACCTAATAATAATAATAATAATAATAATAACAATAACGATGACTTTGGAGATGACATAAGACCCACTGGAGTTTAAAGCGATTAAGACGGTGCTCATTTTTAATCTCTGCTCCTTTCAGCACTCGGTGACAACTGAACTACAGCTCGCGACACCTCTTAATATTTCAATCGTGCATCCTCCACTCCAGGTGACAGCCTTCGAATTAGAGATGAGCAAATTCTTTCATCTTTGTGAAATAGTTCATTGATGAACGGTTGTTTCTGTGAGTCGTTCCTTTTTTATTTAATTCTGGAATGTTGTAGGGGTTTGAAAAAAGTCGAAGTGGACAACTAAACTATTGGACCCAGTAAAAACTATTGTTAACAGTAATGAATAAAGTTTATAGCAGAATTTTTGTAATGAAAATTCAAATAATTTTTGTATTGAAAACTCTTCCTCTCATGACGAATATGCCCATTCTAATAAGAAACAAATATATGAAAAGGTAATAAGATATTTATTATCTTAAAAATTGAAATATTTGGATAAATATCGTATATGCGCCAAACTCAAATAGGACCACAATTTTTAAAATTCTATCAATGAATATTGGTGACTAGAGCGAACGGTATTGAGATTAGCAGAAAATCATGACCATCCGACTTCTCTTTAACTTTTGCGTAATTAAAATGGAATATATACACTCCTGGAAATTGAAATAAGAACACCGTGAATTCATTGTCCCAGGAAGGGGAAACTTTATTGACACATTCCTGGGGTCAGATACATCACATGATCACACTGACAGAACCACAGGCACATAGACACAGGCAACAGAGCATGCACAATGTCGGCACTAGTACAGTGTATATCCACCTTTCGCAGCAATGCAGGCTGCTATTCTCCCATGGAGACGATCGTAGAGATGCTGGATGTAGTCCTGTGGAACGGCTTGCCATGCCATTTCCACCTGGCGCCTCAGTTGGACCAGCGTTCGTGCTGGACGTGCAGACCGCGTGAGACGACGCTTCATCCAGTCCCAAATATGCTCAATGGGGGACGGATCCGGAGATCTTGCTGGCCAGGGTAGTTGACTTACACCTTCTAGAGCACGTTGGGTGGCACGGGATACATGCAGGCATGCATTGTCCTGTTGGAACAGCAAGTTCCCTTGCCGGTCTAGGAATGGTAGAACGATGGGTTCGATGACGGTTTGGATGTACCGTGCACTATTCAGTGTCCCCTCGACGATCACCAGTGGTGTACGGCCAGTGTAGGAGATCGCTCCCCACACCATGATGCCGGGTGTTGGCCCTGTGTGCCTCGGTCGTATGCAGTCCTGATTGTGGCGCTCACCTGCACGGCGCCAAACACGCATACGACCATCATTGGCACCAAGGCAGAAGCGACTCTCATCGCTGAAGACGACACGTCTCCATTCGTCCCTCCATTCACGCCTGTCGCGACACCACTGGAGGCGGGCTGCACGATGTTGGGGCGTGAGCGGAAGACGGCCTAACGGTGTGCGGGACCGTAGCCCAGCTTCATGGAGACGGTTGCGACTGGTCCTCGCCGACACCCCAGGAGCAACAGTGTCCCTAATTTGCTGGGAAGTGGCGGTGCGGTCCCCTACGGCACTGCGTAGGATCCTACGGTCTTGGCATGCATCCGTGCGTCGCTGCGGTCCGGTCCCAGGTCGACGGGCACGTGCACCTTCCGCCGACCACTGGCGACAACATCGATGTACTGTGGAGACCTCACGCCCCACGTGTTGAGCAATTCGGCGGTTCGTCCACCCGGCCTCCCGCATGCCCACTATACGCCCTCGCTCAAAGTCCGTCAACTGCACATACGGTTCACGTCCACGCTGTCGCGGCATGCTACCAGTGTTAAAGACTGCGATGGAGCTCCGTATGCCACGGCAAACTGGCTGACACTGACGGCGGCGGTGCACAAATGCTGCGCAGCTAGCGCCATTCGACGGCCAACACCGCGGTTCCTGGTGTGTCCGCTGTGCCGTGCGTGTGATCATTGCTTGTACAGCCCTCTCGCAGTGTCCGGAGCAAGTATGGTGGGTCTGACACACCGGTGTCAATGTGTTCTTTTTTTCCATTTCCAGGAGTGTATAAATGTTAGAGCCATTAAAGCGACAATAGTTTCCTTTTAACACCATTATTATACTTTCACCACCATTTCTTTTATTTCTCCATTTTTTTGCAGTAGGAAGTGGGAAGTGAGGCACATATGTCCCACTAATCGATGCGAGATACCGTTTCCTGTCGAGAAAAATTTCGTAATTTTCTATTTTAAATATAAACTGGGTTGGTAGAAAATAACGTAACTGACTAACTATATGACAATGTAGTAGTTTATTTGAAAACTGACAGTGTAAAAAGCTATTGTATATTTCAGTTTTCAAGAAAAGTAAGTTCAAAAGCTACAGAGCTTGAAACTTACAAAAGTGATAAATCACAAACAGAGGAAACTACTTTTGTTCCCTTATCTATATATTTTATGCTGTAGTATCTGAATAGCTTCCCTGTGCTTTGGGGTATTCAGTAGCCGTACATCATCTGGCACAAAAGAAACTATGTTTGCTGAAAAGGAAGTGGGCACTGAATCCCTCTTTTATAATTACTAATCTGTGTGAAAATTGTGATTGAATTTAACTCTGTATAACAGTTTAAGAGTGACAATACTAGAGCGATTTCCAGTAGAATCCCAAGTTCTGCAACTACAGTGTCTGAACGTGGCTGCACAAATTCAGAGAGAACCTGGATATGTTCCTGGCAACATTCCCGCACCCCCCAATGAGGTTTCCATAAGAGTGAACAAATCATCAGCTGTAGTTACTGTGGAATCATAAAGAACGAGTTATCTCAGATATGTTCGATGCGTGAAGCTTACATATGTCCTCGCTATATGTGATTGGGTATTTTTCTGGTGAGACCTGGGATTTTCCAATCACAGCACTTTTCCCCAAAATAATTAGTATTATTTTTCACAGTAAAAGACCAGTGAAATGTGAGGTGCTCAGCGATCAGAAGCTATACCCTGCCTAGAATTGATCATTTGCCTTTGCAAATTTCAATCGTGAAGTGGAACTGGAATCCGTATCAATCTGCGTTTCAAACGTATCTTGATACAATGGGCGGCGCTTTTGATTACAATGTAATTTTAGTACAAAATGCCAACGTATGGCAGTACAAATATAAGGCAAAATTTCGGAGAGTCAGAGCATCAGTTTGCTAACTTCGTCATATCGTGTTGCATTAAAATAGTCGAACGAAAGGCACAGTGCACAGCATTCGAAGTAGAGATAGGTCGTTCGCCAAGAAACAGGTCCAAAAGAATGGCTCACTCATCCGAACAGAAGGACCGAGGTAAGACTGCCAAGGAACGGCCGTTCAACGTTCACTTTCGTCGGTCTCACTCCCGCTGCCTTCTCATTCGTTTGATCTCGTTTTCATTCTGATGATCTCGTTCCTAGTTCCATTTCACCTCGCAGTCGTTCTTTCTGTTCACTGTGTTCAGCCGTGCTCGTTCAGTTTCGAATCGTTCTCCAAATCTCGAAGTCTGATCTTTAGCACACGCTGCTTAGGGTAAACAACCAGCAATTTTTAACTTTGTTCTAATTGTTTGTACGTTATGTAAAACATTTTTCCAGGCAATAATCGACTGTACTACATTGGTTGTCGAATGAAATTATGATTTGATAAAAGGAATGGGAAATCATGGACATTGTAGTGGTGAAACTGTGAGAGGAATCAGGAGGAATTGGCAGAAATAGCAAATATAGAAAGTGAAGAATATCAATTTTCCCCAAAAATTTGATTTTTCATTCTACGGTGAGATAAAATAATGGAATGAATTTATTTGTTGTCCCTTCGTACATTAGAACTCACTTTAAATGTATTTCTTAGGTTACAAAGCGTTTATGATTGATTCCAACAGTTATGAGGATGTGAAATTTTGTTATTAAGATATGTAATCTAGACAGTCCACTAACGATGTTGTGTTTTCTTTGCAGGTAAGTCTGTTGCCGTAACTGCAGCGTAGTAAAAATTCGAGAGGAATAACTGGGATGTCTGCGGTACGTATGTCACCACTAGACGGTTAAAATCAAATGGACTGCTGCACATCCTGCATGATATTTATTCTATTGCGACGTCATCGAGTTCCCAAATGCATGGTCCTATACACGACTGGGGCTTACGAAATTTATAACTAGCCCCTTGTGCGACAGTGAAAAGAAGGAGCACACACAATGAATGTCGCTTACGATATTCGTAATGCATTGGGTGGCGTTGTTGACATAAATGCGAATATTCATGTTTCGATTTAGTTTCTTTCCAAGAACTTTCTGCTCACGGGACAGCTCCATAAGAAATTTGTCCGTCTTACAACTGACTCCAAGCAAGTCGATCTACCTGTATTGTGTTTTTTAATGATACAACGCACTTTAACCACTATGCTAAAAGCCTCATTTTGAAATTTAACGCAGAGATGTTTGTAGTTGGGAGATTGAGCATTCTCAACGAAACCATATGTCTGTAGAGACCTGCATTTGTCTGTACACGTCAGTTTATAAGTAAATGGACAAACAAGAAGAAAAAATAGGTTTTTTATTACTTAAACATTCAAAATGGTTCAAATGGCTCTGAGCACTATGGGACTTAACTGCTGAGGTCAGCAGTCTCCTAGAACTTAGAACTACTTAAACCTAACTAACCTAAGGACATCACACATATCCATGACCCGGGCAAGATTTGAACCTGCGACCGTAGCGGTCGCGCGGTTCCAGACTGTAGCGCCTAGAACCGCTCGGCCACTTTCCCTCTTTGATGGCCATGCACTGCTTCTCGATTCTAGTATTCTTCCATTTCTTCTTCTGTCTCTATTGCAGTACAAACCACTGCACGGCGTATGCTGTAGGAGTGCTTAATGTAATAGAATAAATTTCTCCCCTTCATATTCAACTCTCAGATGTTGTGTAGCAAGAATGGTTTTCGATATACCACAGCCAACTCTCTAATATTATCTAACATTGCAGTCATCATAATATAATTACGTCTGTGAGTGGGCGTGGTTAAATGAATCTTCTTGGAATATGAACTAACGGAATGTTAACAATAAGCCATTCGGTGAAGTACTGTGACTGCAAATGATAATGTGAATCGCTACATGTACATACCATGTGAACTTCCTCACACCAGTACCTCAACATTTCTAACCCAGACTTTTACACGCTTTTGCTATTGTTGTGGTCTTCACACTGGCTTCACGCAGTTCCTCACGCTAGTCTGTTTTGTACAAGCGTCTTCTTCTCTACGCAGCCATTGCAACCGATATCAATTTGAACCTACTTAATGTACTCAAATTTTGATCTCCCTCTAAAATTCTATCCTCCCCGTCCTTCCCACAGCACCACATTCTATCTTATTTCAGTACACACAGTCGTGATCTCACTGAAGTCTTTTATTCTTATTCTTAGATGGCCGGTTTCTATCCCCTTCAGATCTTGACGACCGTAGTAATCGCTGGCGTGGGGAGATCCATCTGTGTAGGCTTAAAATTGACCATTTCTTCATCAGTAATACACTCTTTTGTTGGTCGTTACATTCTTTTTATTATTGCATCTGATTACGCTTTTCGCTTCGGCAGCATCATTAGATCACATCCGTGGTACAGAGAACTAACGTTAGAAAGGTTGGAACAAACATTATAAAAAAACAACGTTTAGAATAATTGAGGCAATGTATAAGTTGCTTGCATACCTTATGGATACGTAGTATCTAGTCAGAGTTAAACATACTTCTAAACATCAAAATCCAAACTGTCTCTCGCCGTGCGGCTCTCAATTTGTGATGGATTGTTTATGACGAATTTCATCTGCGAATATACACTCCTGGAAATTGAAATAAGAACACCGTGAATTCATTGTCCCAGGAAGGGGAAACTATATTGACACATTCCTGGGGTCCGATACATCACATGATCACACTGACAGAACCACAGGCACATAGACACAGGCAACAGAGCATGCACAATGTCGGCACTAGTACAGTGTATATCCACCTTTCGCAGCAATGCAGGCTGCTATTCTCCCATGGAGACGATCGTAGAGATGCTGGATGTAGTCCTGTGGAACGGCTTGCCATGCCATTTCCACCTGCCGCCTCAGCTGGACCAGCGTTCGTGCTGGACGTGCAGACCACGTGAGACGACGCTTCATCCAGTCCCAAACATGCTCAATGGGGGACAGATCCGGAGATCTTGCTGGCCAGGGTAGTTGACTTACACCTTCTAGAGCACGTTGGGTGGCTCGGGATACATGCAGGCATGCATTGTCCTGTTGGAACAGCAAGTTCCCTTGCCGGTCTAGGAATGGTAGAACGATGGGTTCTATGACGGTTTGGATGTACCGTGCACTATTCAGTGTCCCCTCGACGATCACCAGTGGTGTACGGCCAGTGTAGGAGATCGCTCCCCACACCATGATGCCGGGTGTTGGCCCTGTGTGCCTCGGTCGTATGCAGTCCTGATTGTGGCGCTCACCTGCACGGCGCCAAACACGCATACGACCATCATTGGCACCAAGGCAGAAGCGACTCTCATCGCTGAAGACGACACGTCTCCATTCGTCCCTCCATTCACGCCTGTCGCGACACCACTGGAGGCGGGCTGCACGATGTTGGGGCGTGAGCGGAAGACGGCCTAACGGTGTGCGGGACCGTAGCCCAGCTTCATGGAGACGGTTGCGACTGGTCCTCGCCGATACCCCAGGAGCAACAGTGTCCCTAATTTGCTGGGAAGTGGCGGTGCGGTCCCCTACGGCACTGCGTAGGATCCTACGGTCTTGGCATGCATCCGTGCGTCGCTGCGGTCCGGTCCCAGGTCGACGGGCACGTGCACCTTCCGCCGACCACTGGCGACAACATCGATGTACTGTGGAGACCTCACGCCCCACGTGTTGAGCAATTCGGCGGTTCGTCCACCCGGCCTCCCGCATGCCCACTATACGCCCTCGCTCAAAGTCCGTCAACTGCACATACGGTTCACGTCCACGCTGTCGCGGCATGCTACCAGTGTTAAAGACTGCGATGGAGCTCCGTATGCCACGGCAAACTGGCTGACACTGACGGCGGCGGTGCACAAATGCTGCGCAGCTAGCGCCATTCGACGGCCAACACCGCGGTTCCTGGTGTGTCCGCTGTGCCGTGCGTGTGATCATTGCTTGTACAGCCCTCTCGCAGTGTCCGGAGCGAGTATGGTGGGTCTGACACACCGGTGTCAATGTGTTCTTTTTTCCATTTCCAGGAGTGTATGTATTCTGAGGGCGTAGTTAAAGTGTTTATCCCCTTGAAGAGGTACCTACATGACATCTGCAAGTGAACACAACATTACTACTCGAATTTTTGCCATCAGTACTTTTAATAATCTTAGAAAAAACTTCAAAAAGCCAAGATCGCTGGCAAAGGATTTATTCTGATAGCGGTGTTCGGTAACACAGCGCGTACATCTCTGGATCTTGTGTTCAACATATTATTGTTATCTCCCTCATATGTGCTATGCATCTTGTCATATTACGAATATTCATGCGAAGATCATGAAAATCGCTGGATATCGGCACGTCAAATTTAAAACAAACTATATGTGGAAACATAAAGATGGTGCGCCGAATACAAGTGCTCATGCTCAAACAACGGCTAACCACAGACCAGACATATTCAGTACTGATTCAGGAGACAATTGTACGATTATTTCTCAACAGGTAACCTTTGCGATGAGTTAGAACGTCGACACTGCTCTAGATCCCAGCACTCGTCATCACTATCTCCTCTGGTTTCTGATTTTTAGGAAGGATGAGCTGCCATTACTCCAAAAACATTCACATACCACAACGAAACTGACCCCAGCGATGTTCAAGCTGTCACAAAGGCAGCGGCTTGATACACCCCGTGTTTAATGTCTGCCATGAACCACGGACCTTGCCGTTGGTGGGGAGGCTTGCGTGCCTCAGCGATACAGATGGCCGTACCGTAGGTGCAACCACAACGGAGGGGTATCTGTTGAGAGGCCAGACAAACGTGTGGTTCCTGAAAAGGGGCAGCAGCCTTTTCAGTAGTTGCAGGGGCAACAGTCTGGATGATTGACTGATCTGGCCTTGTAACATTAACCAAAACGGCCTCGCTGTGCTGGTACTGCGAACGGCTGAAAGCAAGGGGAAGCTACAGCCGTAATTTTTCCCGAGGACATGCAGCTTTACTGTATGATTAAATGATGATGGCGTCCTCTTGGGTAAAATATTCCGGAGGTAAAATAGTCCCCCATTCGGATCTCCGGGCGGGGACTACTCAAAAGGACGTCGTTATCAGGAGAAAGAAAACTGGCGTTCTACGGATCGGAGGGTGGAATGTCAGATCCCTTAATCGGGCAAGTAGGTTAGAAAATTTAAAAAGGGAAATGGATAGGTTAAAGTTAGATATAGTGGGAATTAGTGAAGTTCGGTGGCAGGAGGAACAAGACTTTTGGTCAGGTGATTACAGGGTTGTAAATACAAAATCAAATAGGGGTAATGCAGGAGTAGGTTTAATAATGAATAAAAAAAATAGGAATGCGGGTTAGCTACTACAAACAGCATAGTGAACGCATTATTGTGGCCAAGATAGACACAAAGCCCACGCCTACTACAGTAGTACAAGTTTATATGCCAACTAGCTCTGCAGATGATGAAGAAATAGATGAAATGTATGACGACATAAAAGAAATTATTTAGGTAGTGAAGGGAGACGAAAATTTAATAGTCATGGGTGACTGGAATTCGTCAGTAGGAAAAGGGAGAGAAGGAAACATAATAGGTGAATGTGGATTGGGGGGAAGAAATGAAAGAGGAAGCCGCTTTGTAGAATTTCGCACAGAGCATAACTTAATCATAGCTAACACCTGGTTCAAGAATCATAAAAGAAGGTTGTATACCTGGAAGAATCCTGGAGATAATAAAAGGTATCAGATAGATTATATAATGGTAAGACAGAGATTTAGGAACCAGGTTTTAAATTGTAAGACATTTCCAGGGGCAGATGTGGATTCTGACCACAATCTATTGGTTATGAACTGCAGATTGAAACTGAAGAAACTGCAAAAAGGTGGGAATTTAAGGAGATGGGACCTGGATAAACTGAAAGAACCAGAGGTTGTAGAGAGTTTCAGGGAGATCATAAGGGAACAATTGACAGGAATGGGGGAAGGAAATACAGTAGAAGAAGAATGGGTAGCTCTGAGGGATGAAGTAGTGAAGGCAGCAGATGATCAAGTAGGTAAAAAGACGAGAGCTAATAGAAATCCTTGGGTAACACAAGAAATATTGAATTTAATTAATGAAAGGAGAAATATAAAAATGCAGTAAATGAAGCAGGCAAAAAGGAATACAAACGTCTCAAAAATGAGATCGACAGGAAGTGCAAAATGGCTAAGCAGGGATGACTAGATGACAAATGTAAGGATATAGAGGCTTGTCTCACTTGGGGTAAGATAGATACTGCCGACAGGAAAATTAAAGAGACCTTTGGAGAGAAGAGAATCACTTGTATGAATATCAAGAGCTCAGATGGCAACCCAGTTCTAAGCAAAGAAGGGAAGGCAGAAAGGTAGAAGGAGTATATAGAGGGTTTATACAAGGGCGATGTACTGGAGGACAATATTATGGAAATGGAAGAAGATGTAGATGAAGACGAAATGGGAGATAAGATACTGCGTGAAGAGTTTGACAGATCACTGAAAGACCTGAGTCGAAACAAGGCCCCGGGAGTAGACAACCTTCCATTAGAACTACTGATGGCCTTGGGAGAGCCAGTCATGACAACACTCTACCATCTGGTGAGCAAGATGTATGAGACAGGCGAAATACCCTCAGACTTCAAGAAGAATATAATAATCCCAATCCCAAAGAAAGCAGGTGTTGACAGATGTGAAAATTACCGAACTATCAGTTTAATAAGTCACAGCTGCAAAATACTAACGCGAATTCTTTACAGACGAATGGAAAAACTGGTAGAAGCGGACCTCGGGGAAGATCAGTTTGGATTCCGTAGAAATGTTGGAACACGTGAGGCAATACTAACCTTACGACTTACCTTAGAAGAAAGATTAAGAAAGGGCAAACCTACGTTTCTAGCATTTGTAGACTTAGAGAAAGCTTTTGACAATGTTAACTGGAATACTCTCTTTCAAATTCTGAAGGTGGCAGGGGTAAAATACAGGGAGCGAAAGGCTATTTACAATTTGTATAGAAACCAGATGGCAGTTATAAGAGTCGAGGGGCATGAAAGGGAAGCAGTGGTTGGGAAAGGAGTGAGACAGGGTTGTAGCCTCTCCCCGATGTTATTCAATCTGTATATTGAGCAAGCAGTAAAGGAAACAAAAGAAAAATTCGGAGTAGGTATTCAAATTCATGGAGAAGAAGTAAAAACTTTGAGGTTCACCGATGACATTGTAATTCTGTCAGAGACAGCAAAGGACTTGGAAGAGCAGTTGAACGGAATGGACAGTGTCTTGAAAGGAGGACATAAGATGAACATCAACAAAAGCAAAACGAGGATAATGGAATGTAGTCAAATTAAATCGGGTGATCCTGAGGGAATTAGATTAGGAAATGAGACACTTAAAGTAGTAAAGGAGTTTTGCTATTTAGGGAGTAAAATAACTGATGATGGTCGAAGTAGAGAGGATATAAAATGTAGACTGGCAATGGCGAGGAAATCGTTTCTGAAGAAGAGAAATTTGTTAACATCGAGTATAGATTTAAGTGTCAGGAAGTCGTTTCTGAAAGTATTTGTATGGAGTGTAGCCATGTATGGAAGTGAAACATGGACGATAACTAGTTTGGACAAGAAGAGAATAGAAGCTTTCGAAATGTGGTGCTACAGAAGAATGCTGAAGATAAGGTGGGTAGATCACGTAACTAATGAGGAGGTATTGAATAGGATTGGGGAGAAGAGAAGTTTGTGGCACAACTTGACTAGAAGAAGGGATCGGTTGGTAGGACGTGTTTTGAGGCATCAAGGGATCACAAATTTAGTATTGGAGGGCAGCGTGGATGGTAAAAATCGTAGAGGGAGACCAAGAGATGAATACACTAAGAAGATTCAGAAGGATGTAGGTTGCAGTAAGTACTGGGAGATGAAGAAGCTTGCACAGGATAGAGTAGCATGGAGAGCTGCATCAAACCAGTCTCAGGACTGAAGACCACAACAACAACAACAACTAAGTGTCCGGATACTTTTGGTGAGGTACTGTAGGTGAATAACTGTGTGCGTCTCTTCAACGATCCTGTTGAAATCGGGAATGAAATGCGCATTTTCCCAATCATTAAAGGCTGCGCTCCTCCAGTAATCTACGATAGATTGCCGCTAGGAGTAAATTTGTTCGCATACTCCGTATAGTGTATGACATATCGAATCGGGTTCAGTTACCTTCGATCTGTTGAGCGAGTTCAGTTATTTTTGTTTGTAACACTATTGTTGATATTACCTTCACTGGTTTTATCTCACTTCTTTCTCTGTTTTTACTTAATGTGACTTATGTATAAACATGCTCTTTGATGTATCATCCCCGTAAATGTTTTATTCGTTATTTATGATAACGTAAGTAACTGTAATTAATGTTTGAGTGTAACATCAGAAGTAATGCTTTGTAAAAAATTTCTTGTAATATTGGTTCATGAATACGGCATGTAGGTGTGTAATCATGTAAAAACTGGAGGGCAGCCCCTGTAGCTGCTTTGTGGCATGAGTCAGTTGTTGGCTAGCAGGCAAAGTGTTCGCATTTTGTGAAATGAACGAGGCAAGAACAACTGCAAGATTATATAATATATCCTCGTATGTTGACGTAATTTAACTTATTCTTTACAGCTTTGGTTAGCTCTGTACTATGAAAATCCGACGCTAAGAAGAGAATTTTCACACTTCGCTACACAGCAAAAGCCATGGTTATTTTTGCCGTCTTTTTTTAAATAGCAGAGGAGTCCGACATTGCCACCACGTTGATCTCAAATTACAACTGTACGGTAAAATTGCATGTAACAGCTATGCGGTTTCTTTTTCAGTCACAAGTTTGCGT
Source organism: Schistocerca piceifrons (assembly GCF_021461385.2). Lineage (NCBI taxonomy): Eukaryota > Metazoa > Arthropoda > Insecta > Orthoptera > Acrididae > Schistocerca > Schistocerca piceifrons. The sequence goes on from NC_060139.1 coordinate 778,828,805, forward strand.
CCTACAAACTTTGTGTTGAGAACTTTCTTTCGTTTGCCTAGACAGAGTCTTATCCCAAGTGCTACGGTAACTCCGAGTATCGTATTCGATTGAAATGAAAAGCAGCTCCAAAGTAAAAAATATTTTATGGAGCTGTAACGTACGTAATTATTTAGCTATCATAAGTTTTCAAATGCACAGTTTCCATAAAGGGATATTTAAAGATTCGTCAAATCACAATTACTAATAGAATATTCAAAGTATTAAGTTTAAATATTCTTCTTATTGAAATAATAGTATTTATGATTTCATTTGTTATATAGTTAACAGTGTTTCTAATAATGTGTTGTGACTAAAATGTTCAACCTGAATCTGAGTCTAATGATAGACTAATTTCTGGGTCCCCATGCTAATAATTGAGCCAGATTTAAATTTCACATTACAGTAACAGTAATAAAGAACTACAGCTCTCATTCTTATAAGTTGCGTTTACTATAGTAATCAAATAGCTACAAACTATACTTGATTCAGGTATCACATGCCCCATCGGAGCTAAACGTACCAGGAAGTCAATATTACTTGAAAATGAACATAATAGTCAACACGAATGATGCAATTACTTCATAACTATTTCAGTGATAGTAATTTCCTATAATTAAACTGACAAAAGGACCCCTTGTCCAAGTTAGCTGAGCTCCAACATTAATAATCATTTATCTATAATGATCATTAGCTTCTGAGTGTAATTTACAGGTAGTAAGGGTTTTTGAGAGCCGGTTGTTGCCTAAAAGTATTAATACTTTTCCTGTGTGGTTCATATCAAGTCTCTAGTCCATTTCTTGCTAAATTGTCTACAGTCTTGTATTTTATCAGCAAAACGGAATTTCATTATCAAATAAAGTCAGTCCCAATGGTTCACTTTCTCTATGAACCATGTTAGTAGCTGGTACAATTTTGCCTGTTTAGGCTGGCGACCATTTCCTTATACGTAATTACAGTTTACTTGGCCACTAATAGAACGTTGGTTCAATTTCCGTTTGTTCTGCTACTGCTTCGTTTATAGAAATCTCTAGAGAAACAAAAATAGTCCGATATCTTTCCATTAAGCACGGCCATAGTTAAATAGGTATCCTTTCACAGGAATAACATTATCGGTGTATTGAAAACTTAGTAGCAGCGGTAGTGTTTTAACTTGTTTAAATATCAGTTATTTTGGCTTTCGTGCTACAATTGGAAGGAGGAACTACAGTAAGATTTTATCAGTAAACCGATTTCGGGAAAATGAATTTCGCATTACAGCCTTTTCCAAGTTAGCCTCCGTTTCGCTGCCATTACGGTAACCGACATGTCTGAACAGATGGCTTTGACACGTTTACTGACGTAACAAAACACAAAACGTTCGTAGGAGTTTCTGTCATGTAAGTAGATACAGTTTCACTTTAGAATTTGTTGAACGCTTCACACGTGGCTTTGCTTACGTTAATTTTGGCTTCAATTTTTTTTTTTGGTCTTCCGGGTTTTCTCTCTCTCTCTCTCTTCTCTTAGCGATCACAGGCTTTGTAGACCACGCGCTGCATCAACGATCTGTTTCCACCGCCTTCTATCTCTCGAAACCTCTCTCCACCCTGTGCAAATTCCTAATGCTGCGATGTCCTTCACTATGTCATCTTTCCAACTTGTACGGGGTTGGCCCAATGGTCTTGTTGCCTGGAGAGTTCCTTCAAATGCTTTCTTGGTGATCCTCTTGTTTCCATTCTAGCCACATGTCGAGCCCTTTGCAGTCTCCTACTTTTTAATTTCTAGGTGATAGTGAGTTGCTTCATTAACTGATAAATTTCATTGTTCTTTCGAATTCTCTACACATCATTCCCCAACGTAGGTCCCCAGATTTTTCTCATTACTTTTCTTTCGAAAACATTCAGTTTTTCTCTTTCATTCTTTGTAAGGGTCTAGCTTTCTGAACCTGGGTTTTGGCTACGTTTATGTCTGCAGTGAAGCTCTCTTTGCTTTTGAAGCAGCTTTTTAATGTGTCTGTCTAACCACGACGGGTCTTTCCAATTCTCCACGGCTTTGCTCGACACACACCTGTATAAACGACTTGTACAGGCCTCTCTCCACGATCGCAGAGTAAGAACGCCAAAAGTGTTGCAGTCGGCTAGTGTGCATAACAGGCGACTGCCCATCACCCAAGCATCCCCTGCTGCCACTGCAGAGCTTTGTTATTATTTGCTTATCGGCTTTTCGTTTCATGGCCACAAAGCCAATGAGAGTTTATACTTATCAGTGACAACTGTCAGTTTTGATTATTACCTACATACAAACTTAAATCTATTTGTAGAAAAAGAGGCGTGATTTTTATAAAATCTATGACAAAATTTAAATTAAAGAGTTTCAACAAAAGGTGTATTATTTTCAAACAAAAAATTTGTACAAATACACTTGACATGTGTTGGGTAATTGGTGTTCGTCATCAAGGGAATGCAATTCCTCGTTTCTGCTCTGCCCCCCTTGGAGCGCCGCTCTCGCGTATAGTCTCGTGTTGCCGATCTCTTCCTCTTCCCTGCCACACTCTCAGGATCTAGAGTTTGATGTGGCTCTTTGTAAGGACACTACTAATTGCTTCAGAGCTTTGTAGAAAAGTTTATGCACCCTAACATCAGGATTCGTGAAAGCAAAGCAGATGAAGTTAAGAAATTCTGCTACCTAGGCAGCTAAACAACCAATGATAGATGGAGCATAGAGGACACCAAAGCAGAATAGCACTTGCAAAAGTGCATTCCTGGCCAAGAGAAGTCTATTAGTATGAAACATTTACCTTAATTTGAGGAAGAAATTTCTGATAATGTGCGTTTGGAGCACTGCATCGTATAGTACTGAAACATGGACTATGGGGAAACCGGAAAAGAAGACAATCGAAGCATTTAAATTTGGTGTTAGAGACGAATGTTGAAAATTAGGTGCACTGATAAGGTGAGGAATGGGGAGGTTCTGTGCAGAATCGGAAAGGGAAGGAATGTATGGAAGACACTGACAAGGAAAAGGGACAGGACGATAGGGCATTTGTTAAAACATGAGCGAATGACTTCCATGGTACGAGAGGGAGGTGTAGAGGGCAAAAACTGTAGAGGAAGACAGAGATTGCAATACATACTGCAAATAATTGACCACGTAGGTTGCAATTGCTACCCTGAGATGAAACTGGCACAGGAGAAGAACTCGCGGCGGGTCGCGTCAAACCAGTCAGAAGACTGATGACAATATATATATATATATATATATATATATATATATATATATATATATATATATATATTTCACCTTCCTTTGTCCTCATCTTGCGATGTCGGCATGATGTATACCTGAGTGTTACTTGGCTGTGGATTCTGATGAGAGTAAACCTATCACTGAACAGTTCACAGTAACAAACTGTTTGCCGTACCTTCCTATTCATAACGAGACCTACTGCCGTTGTACCATTTTCTGCTGCTGTTGATGTTACTCTAGACTCTAGAAATCCTTGTCTACTTTCCATTTCACTTCACTGACCCCCGTTATATTTAGACTGAGCCTTTGAATTTCCCTTTTCAGATTTTCTAGTTGCCCTACCACTTTCAAGCTTCTGACATTCCACGCAGCGACTCCTAGAACGTTAGCCGGCCGGGGTGGCCGAGTGGTTCTAGGCGCTACAGTCTAGAACCGCGCGGCCGCTACGGTGGCAGATTTGAATCGTGCCTCGGGCATGGATGTGTGTGATGTCCTTAGGTTAGTTAGGTTTAAGTAGTTCTAAGTTCTAGGGGACTGATGACCTCAGAAGTTAAGTCCCATAGTGCTCAGAGCCATTTGAACCATTTTCCTAGAACGTTATCTACATCTGCATGATTACTCTTCTATTCACAATTAAGTACCTGGCAGAGGGTTCTCTACCGTTCCACTCTCGAACGGCGCGCGAGAAAACCGAGCACTTAAATTTTTCTGTGCGAGCCCAGATTTCTTTTATTTTATCGTGATGATTATTTCTCCCTATGTAGGTGGGAGCCAACAGAATGTTTTCGCAGTCGGAGGAGAAAACTGATGATTGAAATTTCATGAGAAGATCCCGTCGCAACGAAAAACGCCTTTGTTCTAATGATTGCAACTCCAATTCACGTATCTCCCGTATTTCACGATAATACAAAACGAGCTACCCTTCTTTGAACTTTTTCGATGTCATCTGTCAGTCCCACCTGATGAAGATCCCACCCCGCACAACAGTACTCCAGAATAGGGTAGACAAGCGTGGTGTAAGCAGTCTCTTTAGTAGACCTATTGCAACTTCTAAGCGTTCTGCCAATAATCGCAGTCTTTGGTTTGCTCTATCCACAACACTACCTATGTGATCGTTCCAATTTAGGTTATTTGTAATTGTAGTTCCTAAGTATTTAGTTGAATTTACGGCCTTCACGTTAGTGTGACTTATCGCGTAATCGAAATTTAGAGTACTCATGTGCATAACTTCACACTTTTCTTTATTCAGGGTCAATTGCCACTTTTCGTACCATACAGATATCGTAGCTAAATTATTTTTCAGTTCGTTTTGGTCATTTGGTGACTTTACAAGATGGTAAACGACAGCATAATCTGCAAACAATCTAAGTGCGCTACTCAGATTCTGTCCTATGTCGTTAATATAGATCAGGAACAATAGAGGGCCTATAACACTTCCTTGGGGAACGCCGGATATTACTTCTGTTTTACTCGATGACGTTCCGTCAATTACTACGAACTGTGAGCTTCGTGACAGGAAATCACGAATCCAGTCGCACAGCTCAGGCGACATTCCATAGTCACGCAGTTTGGCTAGAAGACAATTGTGAGGAACAGTGTCGAAAGCCTTCTGGAAATCTAAAAATATGGAATGAATATGATATCCCCTGTCGATAACACTCGTTACTTCATGAGTATAAAGAGCTAGTTGTTATGTTCTAAATCTGTGCTGACTATGCGCCAATAAATCGTTTTCTTCGAAGTACTTCATAATGTTCGAATACACTATATGTTCCGAAACCCTACTACAAATCGACGTTACTGATATGGGCCTGTAATTCAGCGGATTACTCCTACTTCCCGTTTTGGGAATTGGTGTGACTTGAGCAACTTTCCAGTCTTTAGGTACGGATGTTTCTGTGAGCGAGCAGTTGTATATAATTGCTAAATATGGAGCTATTGTATCAGCAAACTCTGAGAGGAACCGGACTAGTATACAATCTGGACCAGAGGCCTTGGCTTTATTGATTTAAACTGCTTTGCTACACCGAGGGTATCTACTTCTGTGTTTCTCATCTTGGCAGTTTTTGTTGACTGGAAATCAACACTTCCGCCTATTGGGGCATTTTCTCACCCGAAGGGGAAGAGAGTGCCCTGAACCGCTCTCCGCTCCTACGCCGTGTTTGACAAGGCCGTTCACAAAACGTGGGTGACAACTTATGCCGGAAGTCTTCGGCCGCCAACGCTAATTGTATTCAAAACTTAAGCGGATCGAACTTCAAACCCGGGACTAAGGACGTTTTGATTACTAATCAAAGACTCCTAGAGCACGGGCGCACGCCGTTGTTGGAATGTACATTTGCTGCTACAAATAAATTCCGGAACTTCAGCGATAGTGATCAGAAGACCCTGTCAGGAACCGTGACCTGTGTTTTTTTATGTCCAGGGGACAACAATGAATCTCGCTGACCGCTGTGTAATTTTTGTCTTTGTATAGAAGTGACACTTTTGATCGTCTCATTGCACATTTCAGTCAGTTACATTCTGTATTATATTACAGCAGTACTGTCTATATATGGCCCAAGTTTCACTGAACTGTGATACGCGGAAGTGACGTATTATGCGAACGTTATACTTGCCGATAAGAGTTGTACACCAGTGTATAAGTACTATAAACCCCTTAACCAGTCACAAATTACTGTTGGAGCTACTCATTCTGCTCTGTTTATGTTCATTCATCTAAACGGTACGTGGGTGTTTCTACCTCATACTGCTCCGATCAACAGCTACTGCCTGCTGGATTCCATGGGCATAGAGAAGCACGTCAGCATCGTTTCCGTTGCAACAGGCGATTCCACAGTGCTCAGTAGTATGGTAGAAACCACACTTCAGTGATCACTTGCACCACTGCGATAGTCTTAAAAAACCGTTTCAGTTACTGGTCGCCAACCTCAGCTGCCGTCTCTCCATCCGTTGAGTTTGCTGTGTGTCCAGGATGGCAACATACTTACGTGTGGTCGAATGCCCCGTGAAGGCGTCCGTCTGTCGTACTTTGTTCTATAGTGCAAATATGTAAGTTACATTGTGATTGCCCATACACGGTACGAATTACACTTCTGTTTATACCTCTAGCCGCCAGAGTATGCAAAGGACTCCCCATCACGCCTAAAAACGGACGGTAAAAACGTAAGGCGTCAGCTCCTCCGTGAGCGTCCTGTTCGCCAGAACACTCAACGCCAAACCCCTCCCCCCTTTCCCCTCCCCCTTCCCACGCCCCCAGAGCGCACTAACTCCCGTTCGGCAGTGTAAAATGGCCGCTGCGCGCCGCGCCCATGTATTATTGAACAGCAGGTGGTGCTGCTGCTGCTTCTGCTGCTGCCACTGTTGTTCCGAGAGAAAAATATTTCGTTAGCGCCCTTGTTTGCCCAGTATCGCGTTCATACCCGGCAAGAGCTATGTAGCAAGACAGAAAAACCGTTTACAAGTTCTGCAGAGGTGAATAAACAGCGTAAACAAAACTGGAGAACAGCAGAATCGATTGTCTCCAACGGTGCGCATCCGTTTTCTCCCGGCTGTCGACGAGGACCAAGCAGCAACAACCCCAAGTAAACACTATCGTCGCCACACCGTGTTACCCGTCTTGCGAAAACACTTGAAGTCTCCACCACAATCGCTGTTCTTAATGTTCATAAAATAATGAAAATTTTTATGCTGTTTTGGCTGGAAGAGTTCGAGAACAAAGTTCAGCTGTCTGATCCGAGAGAATTTCTTCCTACGCTCATACTGATATATTTCGACCACAAAATGTAAGTGTTACATTTTAGTAGAAGTGAATGATACGTGCTTGTGGGTCTAATAGACTTCTACTTTTGTTGTTGAGGGCTAATCTAGAGGTTTACACTAAAGGGAATATCGAGCGTGATCTCTATATACAACGAATATGTAACCATAATCTTACCAGAAACTTTAAGAAGTTTAGCTACTAATAAACTCAGTTAAAGAGAAAGTTAAAGGATTCTTGACGGTCGACACCTCCTGCTCCACTGGCGAATTTGCTAGTAGAACCTACTGATGAAAAAATTGTTAATATCAAACGTAAAAATTTACTGCTGCAGTGTGAACTGAAGTTATGTGATCGGTATAAATCCACTACTGCCCATTAAAATTGCTACATCACGAAGATGACGTGCTACAGACGCGAAATTTAACCGACAAGAAGAAGATGCTGTGATAAGCAAATGATTAGCTTTTCAGAGCATTCACACAAGGTTGGCGCCGCACCTACAACGTGGTGACATGAGGAACGTTTCCAACCGATTTCTCATACACAAACAGCAGTTGACTGGCGTTGCCTGGTGAAAAGTTGTAATGCCTCGTGTAAGGAGGAGAAATGCGTACCATCACGTTTCCGACTTTGATAAAGGTCGGATTGTAGCCTATCGCGATTGCGGTTTATCGTATCGCGACATTGCTGCTCGCGTTGGTCGAGATCCAATGACTGTTAGCAGAATATGGAATCGGTAGGTTCAGGAGGGTAATACGGAACCCAGTGCTGGATCCCAACGGCCTCGTATCACTAGCAGTCGAGATGACAGGCATCTTATCCGCACGGCTGTAACGGATCGTGCAGCCACGTCTCGATCCCTGAGTCGACAGATGGGAACGTTTGCAAGACAACCATCTGCACGAACAGTTAGACGACGTTTGCAGCAGCATGGACTATCAGCTCGGAGACCGTGGCTGCGGTTACCCTTGACGCTGCATCACAGACAGGAGCGCCTGCGATGGTGCACTCAACGACGATCCTGGATGCACGAATGGCAAAATGTCATTTTTTCGGATGAATGCACTTTCTGTTTACAGCATCATGATGGTCACATCCGTGTTTGGCGACATCGCGGTGAATGCACATTGGAAGCGTGTATTCGTCATCGCCATACTGGCGTATCAACCGGCGTGATGGTATGGGGTGCCACTGGTTACACGTCTCGATCACATCTTGTTCGCATTGACGGCACGTTGAACAGTGGACGTTACATTTCAGATATGTTGCGATCTGTGGCTCTACCCTTCATTCGATCCCTGCGAAACCCTACATTTCAGCAGGAAAATGCACGACCGTATATTGCAGGTCTTGTACGGGCCTTTCTGGATACAGAAAATGTTCGACTGGTGCCCTGGCCGGCACATTCTCCAGATCTCTCACCAATTAAAATCGTCTGGTCAATGGTGGCCGAGCAACTGGTTCGTCACAATATGCCAGTCACTACTCTTGATGAACTGTGGTATCGTGTTGATCTGCATGGACAGGTGTACCTGTACACGCCATCCAAGCTCTGTTTGCCTCAATGCCCTGGCGTATCAAGGCCGTTATTACGGCCAGAGGTGGTTGTTCTGGGTACTTATTTCTCAGTATATATGCACCCAAATTGCGTGAAAATGTAATCACATGTCAGTTCTAGTATAATATATTTGTCCAATGAATACCCGTTTAATATCTGCATTTCTTGTTGGTGTAGTAATTTTAATGGCTAGTAGTGTAGGTTCGTATTGTGTTTCATGATGCATGGATACAATATCCTAAGAGTTATGCATTGAAATTTATACACGTGTAAATGCTACGACATTTCTCTATGACGTGTACGCAACGACCATCCACCACGGTTCGCGAAATTGGAAAATTAAGTTCATATATTTCTTTCTTTTTTAAAAAAAATTTACTTAATAGAGTGTTGGTCCACTTTCGAAATCGTTACAGCAGCGCTTCTGCATGGCATAGACTCGACGAGTGCTGGGTAGGTTTCAGGAGATGTGTGGTATTGGGTATCTATGCACAGGTCACACAATTCCCATAAATTATTGGCAAGTGTGTTGAGCGCATGTAGTTGGGGCTAGGTAGCGGGCAGTTGTGTTCCATCGGGCTCAGAAAAAGAAAATTTGGTGATGAAAACATCTAAGTGAGTTCACTGTTGTGCTCCTAAGACCAGGCGTATTACTATTGTGACTTTATGATGCGGACACTTACCATGTTGCAAGACGTCGAGGCCGTCGTGGAAGATGTCAAGCTTGAACGAATGCACGTGGTCCGCAATTATGTTCACCGCCCTCATGCTGCCTTCGATTACTACCAAAGCTCCCCTGGAAACCCAGCTTTATGCCCCCCCCCCACAGAATAACACTGTCTCCACTGGCTTGCGGCGGAGGCACAGTGGATGTTTCGAGCAACTGGTCACTGGATGACGGCGTGTCTGGACACGACTAGCGAACGGGTGTAACTAGAAACGTGACTCATAGGATTATGTACATGGCTCCGTTCACTCTCGGTACGATCTCGATAATACCGTGCTGACGTCAGTAGTGAGTACCGATGTAGTGGAAACGCGTAAGGGTTAACTGCTGCAGACTCCCATGTTCAAATACGTGAGCTGAATGGTGCGCTACGAGATACTTGTGCCTGCCTCAACACTGCATTCTGTCGCCTGATCTGCAAGGTGCGTATACTGCTTTACATGGGAGGCAAGTCCCAAACTTCACGTTCTGTTCTGAGACATGGACTTCCTAGAATTTCGTGTCTGCTTGTAACTTCACCGTCTTTCAACCATGAAACGGAACAGTTTTTTCGAAACAGACTCGTGACATATGGATATCAGAAATGATCGGAATACTTAATTTGTGTCGATAAAAATGATGTGTGAACCGTGATTTATTTTCAAAGAATATTCTTAAGAATTTATTTTATTTACTAGCGATTCATCAAGAACGTTAACACATTTAATCACACTATGTAAGCATGGAAGTAGTTGCCAGGGAGTAACTGATGAAATCATAAACAAATTCCTTTTAACAAATGGGAATTTTATTCACTTTAATAGTGCCAAAAAGCATTTTTTTTAAAGAAACAGATTTAAAATTTTAATCAGAAAGCACCCTCTAAATATCAAAGTTACAATTTATTCAGAAGCAGAAAGAATCAATTTTTGTCTGTATGAGCTTTCAGGAACAGAACCTTGCCGCTCCCTTTTCACACGGCCGTAGCTACGACCGCTCACAACAGTCTCTGAAAGACTACACTGGTGCAAATCTGCAACACACCAGAAATCATTAAAGTAAGAGTTTTAACAATTTACACAAGCACACATACTATGCACCGCCCATAGGAGGGATGAAAATTGTACAAAACACTAACAATTAAAATATTAACCTTGCCACCGAAGGTGCAACTTGATTTTAACTTGTAAGAAAAGTCTTACGGTAAGAGGGTGGCAACTTTGTATACTAAAATGATCATTTAAATAAAAGCCCGTGAATTGCAATCTTATATAAAATTCTACAAGGTTGCCCAAACAATAGTTAAGATGCTCTACAGTACACAGATACCGCCTCTCAAGATCATAGGCAATAATATCAAAGTTTCCAAAGATCAAAACATATTTCAGGTATTAGGCCGTTACACTCCAAGCAATAAATTCGTTAACACACCAAATCCGACAAACATGACAGAGGCAGCTTCTAACGTACGGTAGATTGATAGGGAGATTACCGAACAACGCGAACCGCAGTTTGCCCTAACCCGCCCCTACTCCAGAAGGGAAAAACAGACCACCCAATTTATAATCAACCACCTTCCCGCGGGTGGGCAAACGGAGAAGAATGGTGGGACGACCCCAAAGCAAAACGGCTGGTGACCTCACCAAGAAAACAAGTATAATTTAACAAGAGTAAATGAAACAACATATAACCAATCACTTAACTTCTAATAAACTGCGATTTCTTGAGAAGACCTGGCGCGGCACCCCCAAAACGCTCTCCCCAACCGTCCGCTGCCAGCCGCTTCAGCGGACGCAGGAAGGCGCGCCGATCTCCCGTCTCACGTCGTCGCAGCTCGCACCGGCCAGACTGATGTCGTGGGTTGACTCCTGTTGCTCTCGTGTCGACCGCCAAGTCACTACCCCTTGCTACATGCCGCGGCCCACTCGACTCACGTGGCGACCTCACATGCGCCGACGCTCAAGACGGACAAGTCATCTTGTGTCTCAGTGCGCACCGACCAACCGATCGATCCAACCGCCAATGACCATTCCCTGAGCAAACTGGAGCAGACTGGCGGCCTAACGCGCAGACTCAGATGCAGGAACTAAGCCCCGACCGGGCGACCACTCGCTGAGTTCTCTTACTGGCGGAGTGGAAAGACTCTCATTTTGCCGGCTTTAAAGGTTGATCCGAACGAAAGACATACTAGAACCCCGAACGACAGACACTGACTGCCTAACAAATGCGGACGAGAGGCAGACTAGCAAGCTGGGGACAAGAGACTGACCCAGACTGACCCACTGGCGAGCTCATAGCGCCCCTTAAATGCACGTGAACAGGCAACCTTTCCCCTTTCCCACCAGAGGGAGACACCAAAGCTGCCATTGCCAAAGCGGCGCCACCGCCAGGAAGGGAGGGCAACTGCTTCACACTACGCGCTGCGGCGCGCTCTTCAAAACAGCAATTTTTACGACGGCTCATTGTGCCACAGTACTAGTGATCTTTGGTAAATAACTAATGCAGCCTTGCTATTCTCTTGTTTGCATGCAATGCAAACTAATGCATCCATGACATTCTCTTAGTCTTAATTCATATTTCCGTGCAGTGAAGCTGTGGTAAAATGCTGGAAACACCCTGGGTGATGAGAAGGGACGCAGACCCGCTAGAAAACGTAAGAGAGAGCCGCCCTCAGGGCCAGATTCTTGCAGAGGCCCCATGGAAAAGGGGCTACCACTGGCCACTGGCCAGCATATATTGCTGTCTGGAACCAGAGCGGGACGCCATGTCATTTTATAGACACACAGATAACAATTCCCGCAGGGAAAACACCTGTCGTAAACATTTCGCGACCTCGAGGAATTCGCCTTTTTAGCTGGCAAGCACCTTCGTACTCGAAAGCTGGCCGTTGCTCCAGAAAAGCACAGAAAACTCAAGAGCATCTAAATAAAGGAAAAGGAAAGGGGATGCTCGGTCCCTGGGCCTTTGCAAACGTGAAAGACCACCGAACGCTTCGGCTTCGCAAAAAAAAAAAAAAAAAAAAAAAAGATACACACTCGACGTAAAACCTACCAATAATCGCAAACATAAATAAAATGTATGTTAGAATGTGACATTGGATGATGACAAAGTAGAGCACCTCACTCGCCAGAGAAAGAGAGAGAAAGTGTGACGCGACGTAGAAGATGGTAAGAGGTAAGTCACTGGTTAGTTAAGAGAAGGAGGCAAATGTTTTGTAAGTAGCAGTTTGGTCGATTGGCGCTCGGAGGATCTGGAGCCAAGCTAACCAAACTTCATTTAGAAAAGAAAAACTTGGCAATGCGAAGTTTCCATTAATTGACACTCTGAGCCGTGGTAAAAATTGGTGTTTTGAAGAGCGCGTCGCAGCGTGTTGTGTGAAGCAGTCTCCCTCCGTTTCTGGCGGTAGCGCCGCTGTGGCAGTCGCAGCTTTGGTGTCTCTCTCTGGTGGGAAAGGGCAAAGGTAGCCTGTTCACGCGTATTTAAGGGGTACTATGAGCTCGGCGGGGAGAGAGTCGCGGCGAGTGGCAGCTGGTCAGTCTGAGTCGCTGCAGTCGGGGCGAGTCTGGTCAGTTGGTCAGCCGGGTCAGTGTGGGGCAGTCAGTGTCTGTCTGTCGTCCGGAGTGCTAGTACGTGTTATGCCGCCAGTCTGCTCGAGTTTGTTTAGGCAATGGACATTAGCGGTTGGATCGATCGGTTGGTCGGTCGAGCACTGGGACACAAGATGACTTGTCCGTCTTGAGCGTCGGCGCATGTGAGGTCGCCACGTCAGTCCAGTGGGCCTCGCCGTATAGCGAGGGCTAGTGGGTTCCCGGCCGACACGAGAGCAACAGGAGTCAACCCACGACGTCGGTCTGACCGGCGCGAGCTGCGACGCCGTGAGACGGGAGATCGGCGCGCCTTCCTGCGTCCGTTGAAGCGGCTGGCAGCGAACGGTTCGGGAGAGCGTTTTGGGGGTGCTGCCCCAGGTCTTCGCCAGACATCGCAGTTTATTACAGGTTAAGTGATTCGTGATATGTTGTTTCAGTTACTTGTTAAATTCTACTTGTGTTCTTGGTCAGTTTCTCGTCCCCAGTTTGCTCGTCTGTCGCTCTTCCGCAATTGTTGGGCACTTATTGTCTGTCTGTCTGTCTGTCTGTCGATCTGTCGGTCTGCCTTACGTTAATAGCTGCCTCTGTCATCTTTGTCGGATTCGGTGGTAAGGAATTTATTGCTGAAGGTGTAAAGGCCGAATTCCTGAAATATGTTTTTTTCTTGCCTATCATCTTGAGAGGCGGTATATGTGTAATGTAGAACACGTTTGTACATTTTATGTAAGTCTGCATTTTATTTAAATAGTCATTTTAGTATATAAGGTTGCCACCCTTCCACCGTAAGAGTTTGCTTCATAAACAAGTTGCACTTTCGGTGGCAAGTAATTTTATTTCTTTAATGTGAGTGTTTTGTGCTATTTCCCCCCTTCCTACGGGGTGCATAGTTTGTGTTTTTGTGTGAGTTGTTAAAATTTTTTAGTTTAAAGTAATCGGGTTTGTTGCAGATTGGTGCCAGTGTAGTCTTTAAGAGGTTGTGAGCGGTCGTGACTACGGCCGTGTTGAAAGGGAGCGGCAAGGTTCTCAGCCCGAAAGCTCATACTGTCAACAACAACAAATTTTATTTCTGCCTCTGAATAAATTGTAACTTGACATTTAGAGGGTGCTTTCTGATTATAATTTTATATCTGTTCCTTTTTTTTTTTAAAAAAAAAAAAAAGAAGGGGTTTTATAGGAATAAAATTTCCATTTGTTGAAATTTAATTTACTTCCATCAGTTACCCACTGGCAACTACTTCCACGCTCAAATAGTGTGATTAAATGTGTTAATGTTTTTGATGAATCGCTAGTAAATAAAATAAATTCTTTAAGAAAAGATTTTGAAAGTAAAACCACACTCATTTGAAGTTCAGATCAAGATCTGGTGCCCCTGCCACCAAATCACGAGACTGAGAGCCGGCACAGAGCTGCCTGAGCTTATGCATTGAGAAATTAGAAATATTTTGGGCTACTTTGGAATTATCCACTGCTGAGGGTCGTCGGTTCCGCCAATAATCAGTTCTGCAGCCACTTCGGCCACCACCTACAATATTATGGTGAGATCGTGTTGCAACCGCGAGACGAGCTGTAGGGAAATTAGATACACTTTTACTTAATCTGACTCCTTCAAGCTTCATTCTAAGGACATGGATTTTTACAGTAATGAATATTTCCTTTCAACTTCGCCAACAGGTGTGACGTATTCCATCCTGTTGTAAAATCTTAGCCTTACGACAATCAATAGGCATTCCGCAATTAGAAGTACACTACTGGCCATTAAAATTGCTACACCAAGAAGAAATTCAGATGATAAACGAGTATTCACTGGGCAAATATATTATACCAGAACTGACATGTGATTACATTTTCACGCAATTTGGGTACGTAGATACTGAGAAATCAGTACCCAGAACAACCACCTCTGGCCGTAATAACGGCCTTGATACACCTGGGCATTGAGTCAAACACAGTTTGGATGGCGTGTACAGGTACAGCTGTCCATGCAGATCAACACGATACCACAGTTCATCAAGAGTAGTGACTGGCATATTGTGACGAGCCAATTGCTCTGCCACCATTGACCAGACGTTTTCAATTGGTGAGAGATCTGGAGAATGTGCTGGCCAGGGCACCAGCCGAACATTTTCTGTATCCAGAAAGGCCTGTGCAGGACCTGCAACACGCGGTCGTGCATTATCCTGCTGAAATGTAGGGTTTCACAGGGATCGAATGAAGGGTAGAGCCACGGGTCGTAACACATCTGAAATGTAGCGTCCACTGTTCAAAGTGCCGTCAATGCGAACAAGAGGTGACCGAGACGTGTAACCAATGGAACCCCATACCATCACGCCAGGTGATACGCCAGCATGGCGATGACGAATACACGCTCCCAATATGCGTTCACCGCGATGTCGTCAAAAATGGATGCGACCATCATGATGCTGTAAACAGAACCTGGATTCATCCGAAAAAATGACGTTTTGCCATTTGTGCACCCAGGTTCGTCGTTGAGCACACCATCGCAGGCGCTCCTGTCTGTGGTGCAGCGTCAAGGGTAACCGCAGCCATGGTCTCCGAACTGATAGTCCATGCTGCTGCAAACGTCGTCGAACTGTTCGTGCAGATGGTTGTTGTCTTGTAAACGTCCTCATCTGTTGTCTCAGGGATCGAGACGTGGCTGCACGATCAGTTACAGCCATACGGATAAGATGCCTGTCATCTCGACTGCTAGTGATACGAGGCCGTTGGGATCCAGCACGGCGTTCCGTATTACCCTCCTGAAGCCACCGATTCCATATTCTGCTAACAGCCATTGGACCTCGAACAACGCGAGTAGCAATGTCGCGATACGATAACCGCAATTGCGATAGGCTACAATCCGACCTTTATCAAAGTCGGAAACGTGATGGTACGCATTTCTCCTCCTTACATGAGGCATCACAACAACGTTTTACCAGGCAACGCCGGTGAACTGCTGTTTGCGTATGAGAAATCAGTTGGAAGCTTTCCTCATGTCAGCACGTTGTAGGTGTCGCCACCGGCGCCAACCTTGTGTGAATGCTCTGAAAAGCTAATCATTTGCTTATCACAGCATCTTCTTCCTGTCGGTTAAATTGCGCGTCTGTAGCACGTCATCTTCATGGTGTATCAATTTTAATGGACAGTAGTGTAATTCTCTTTAGTGATTATTTTCATCCTTCCCTCAGTACAGGTCAGAGAGCCAAGGATTTAATGTTGCCACACGCCGCCACATATTTGTTAATCGTTTTTACTGTAATAAATTAAAGTGCTTATAAAACTTGTTTCATTTAATAGCTTTAATTCCCCCTTCCACAATTTTGAAAGTTTCATTTGCATAGGTTTATCGACGCCTCCCAAAATTCGCCAGCATTTTAACGCCATCCCTGAGGAACCACTTTCCATAGATATTCACAACAATAGCAAGCGAACAGCTGACTAACTTCGCTATTTCCAGGCTCTGGGCCACAGAAGTCTGGCCCATGTCAAATTTCCCTCTATCTGTGGATTTTCAATTTGCGGCCCGTACCGTCACTAGCATGAATCTTCATTCGTCTGCTTTCTTTACCTACATTCCTGGTCACGCCACGTGCCCACAACGCCAGTGGGCAGTATTCGGCCTTCCGGTGGACACTGGTCATTATGTTTTATTAGTGTGCGTCTAGGCGATGCTATACACACAGCTGCAAAACGTAGTTCGCTCCATATCCTCAGTGCCATGACTAGAGAACGATCTAATGTTTCTAGTCTTTAGAAAAACTTTCAACTCACAGCCTTCTGAAGGCTACTCAGGGTTGTGGTATGGGGTGTGTGGTGTGCGTACTGTAAGACCTTTAGTACACACACCATCAGATTATTTGAATTGTCCCTCTAACGAAGTAGGCGAGTGTCAGCAGTATGTCTCGTGGTCTTATCGTGGCGTGTTTATCTTCTGCCGTTAGGTCAGACGAGAGAAATGCCACTTGCACGCTTAGAGTAGCAGATTGACGGTGACCAACTTTAAACAGAACTTGATTAAATTTCACACACATTTATTAAAATAATAACAAACATAAAAATTACTTAACTTGGTTCTGGATGCTATTTACAATCGACAATCTGAAGTTCCTTTGGTCTTGGTACGTTAATCTTATTCTCACATATATCTCGGATACTTGACAAAGGTGTCTATACATTTATCTTCATGGCTATGTACAGGAATATGATAATCTTATTAGGCGCAGACTGAAACTTGACTACAGACTAATGCAGACTAACTAATCGGAGGTCTGTACACTCGTTATAATACCTCGCGCGTTCATGTATCACTGCGCGAGTGTGTTCCGCAAGGAGAAAAGGTTCTACGTTAGCAGCAATCTCATTGGCTGCGTTACATATTAATACGCGAATCGGGGGAAGCAGAATTTGGTCCATCTCTATGGCAGCGCCATCTCGTAGTGGGCAGACGGACGAGTGTGCCTGTGCTGTTGTGCTTATCGGGGCGCGCTCTAGTGGGAAAGTTGTGTACGCGCTGATTACGCGGAACTATGTACACAACAGGGTGTGACTCAGGGTTGTGGTATGGGACATGAGCATTTGGTGAATTACTTTATGTATGGTGGTTTTAACCTTGACTTACCGATGCATCGTTCATCTCGTCCCTCACACACCTGGCAACGATTTAGAAAGATTACTTGTACAGCTGGTATAAGACATGTAATAACTTCTTATTGAGATCTGAAGATAGTAACCATGCTTACCGAAAGCGATATCAACAATAAAGCTTGTTTATAAGCAGTCTTGGCTAAGACGTTAACGTTCAATCAAGTAAAAGAATTAAGTACATGGACTGTCTGATGGGAGAGTAGTGTGACGTTTTCGGCTCAAAGAGGGGTTTGATGTCCCGTCGACATCAAGGTCGGTAGAGACGGAGCACAAACTCGGACTGTTGCAAGCATGGGGAAGGAAATCGGCCGAGCCATGTCAAGAAACCATGCCGGCATTTGCATGGAGCGGTTCACTAAAATCACAGTAAACTTAAAACTGGGTGGCCCGACGCCGACTTCAAATGTCGTGCTGCCGAACGTTTTCTCTTCATGGCTGAGCCACGGTTTTACTGCGTGGACAGTGAAAACATAGTAATCGATAAACTGTTTCCCTATCATCATTTTTCGGAAAGGGTCAGCGAGAAAAAGTATCAAAAGTTTTGAAATTATGTGTAAAGTGGGTTGAAAGTCACTAAGTGCTCTCATTCGCAAATACTGTTTGATTAGTAAAGGAAACAAAAGAAAAATCCGGAGATGGTATTAAAATCCATTCAGAAGAAATAAAAACTTTGAGGTTCGCCGATAACATTGTAATTCTGTCAGAGACATCAAAGGGCTTGGAAGAGCAGCTGTACGGAATGGACAGTGTTTTGAACCGAGGATATGAGATGAACATAAACAAAAGCAAAACGAGGATAATGGAATGTAGTCGAATGAAGTCGGGTGATGCTGAGGGAATTAGATTAGGAAATGAGACACTTCAAGTAGTATAGGAGTTTTGCTATTTGGGGAGCAAAATGACTGATGATGGTCGAAGTAGAGAGGATATAAAATGTAGACTGGCAATGGCAAAGAAAGCATTTCTGAAGAGGAGAAATTTGTTAACATTGAGTATAGATTTAAGGGTCAGGAAGTCGTTTCTGAAAGTATTTGTATGGAGTGTAGCCTTGTATGGAAGTGAAACGTGGATGATTAATAGTTTAGACAAGAAGACAATAGAAGCTTTCGAAATGTGGTGCGGCAAAAGAATGCTGAAGATTAGATGGGTAGATCACATAACTATTGAGGAGGTATTGAATAGAATTGGGGAGAAGAAGAGTTTGTGGCACAACTTGACTAGAAGAAGGGACCGGTTGGTAGGAAATGTTCTGAGGCATCAAGGGAGACCAAGAGATGAATACACTAAGCAGATTCAGAAGGATGTAGGTTGCAGTAAGTACTGGGAGATGAAGAAGCTTGCACAGGATAGAGCTGCATGGAGAGCTGCATCAAACTAGTATCAGGACTGAAGACCACAACAACAACATAGCCTGGCTAATTTGTCTGTTAGATTATACAATGAACAGATATTCCGAAATGAGACGATGGCTGTAAGGCATAATCAGGAGCAGACATAGACTAGGATCACAGTTTCATGGGTAACAGAGGAAATACTTCAGTTGATCGACGAAAGAAGGAAGTTCAGAAATGTTCAGAGATATTTAGGAATACAAAAATACAAGTCATGTAGGAATAAAATAAATAGTAAGTGGATGGAATATAAGGCGCAACTGCTACATAAAAATGTGAAGAAATTGAAAGAAAAATGACTGTCCGAAGGACTGACGCAGCATACAGAAAAGTCAAAGCAGCATTCGATGAAATTAAAAGCAAGCCTCGCAACATTAAGAGTACAATGGGAATTCCATTGTTAAATGCAGAGGAGATAGCAAATAGGTGGGAAAAGTACAGTGAAAGCCTCTAAGATAAGGAAGACTATTCTGATGACGCGATAAAATAAGAAACAGGAGTCGAGAGGGAAGAGACAAGGGGTGACTTACGATCAAATAAGGCAGAAGGATCAGATAAAATTTCATCAAAGTTTCTAAAATCGTTGGGGGAAGTGGCAGCAAAACTACTATTCACGTTGGTGTGTAGAATGGCTCAAATGGCTCTGAGCACTATAGGACTTAACATCTATGGTCATCAGTCCTCTAGAACTTAGAACTACTTAAACCTAACTAACCTAAGGACAGCACACAACACCCAGTCATCACGAGGCAGAGAAAATCCCTGACCCCGCCGGGAATGGAACCCGGGAACCCGGGCGTGGGAAGCGAGAACGCTACCGCACGACCACGAGCTGCGGACCGGTGTGTAGAATGTATAGACTGTCGATATACCAACTGACTTTCGCAAAAACGTCATCCACACAGTTGCCAAGATTGCGAGAGCCGAAAAGTGCGAGAATCGTCACACAATCAACTTAATAGATTATGCATCAACGTCGCTGTCAAGAATAATGTACAAAAGAATGGAAAAGAAAATTGAGGATTTGTGAGATGAAGATCACTGGCTACAGGAAAGGTAAAGGCACCAAAGAGGTAGTTCTGAGGTTGCGGTTGATAATGGAAGAAAGACTGAAGAAAAATAAAGACACGTTCATAGGATTTGTCGATCTGGAAAAACTGTTCGACAACGTCAAATGGTGAAAGATATTGGATATTACGCGTCTCTCCGTATAGGTTATCCCCATTTTCCTTCAGAATTTCAAATGTGTACAAGAGGCAAGAGGGAATAATAAGATTTTAAGACCAAGAACCTAGTGCTCGGATTAAAAAGGGTGTAAGACAGGGATGTAGTCTTTCTCCCCTACTGTTCAATCTATGCATCGAAGAAGAAACGATGGAAATAAGGAAAGGTTAAAGAGTGCAATCAAAATTCAAGGTGAAAGGACATCAATGATACGATTTGCTGATGACATTGCTATCCTCAGTGAAAAGTGATTACATGGGCTACTGAATGGAATGAACAGCATAATTAGTACAGAATTTGGATTGAGAGTAAACCGAAGAAAATGACAGACATGAGAACAAAAAGAAGCTTAACATCAGGATTCATGGTCACGAAGTAGATGAAGTTAAGGAATTCTACTACCTCGGCAGTGAACTAAGCAATGACGAATGGAGCAAGGAGGACATCAAAAGCAGCACTGTCAAAAAGGGCATTCCTGGCCAAGAGAAATCTACAAGTATCAAACATAGGCCTCAATTTGAGGAAGAAATTGCTGAGAATGTACGTTGGAGCACGGCATTGTATGGTGGTGATACTTGGACTGCTGTAAAACCGGAACAGAATAGAATCGAAGCATTTAAGCTGTGGTGCTACAGAGAAATACTGAAAATTAGGTTGACTGATGAGGTGAGGAACGAGGTGGTTCTACGCAGGAAAGGAATAGATGGAAAATACTGACAATAAGAAGGGAGAGGATGATAGGACATCTGTTAAGTCATAATAGAAGAACTGTAATATTACTAGAGGAAGCAGCCGTACGAATTTACAGCACCATAGCATGAAAAACCACATGTTGGCAACCATTTTCTGATCTGTATTGGTACCTCACATGAGGTCATTGACCTGTGGCCCGGACAGAAAATGTTGCAACGCTGATGAAAATTGCATCAGTGTGATCTCTATGCAATTACCAACAATAAACTACAGTGAACGTACATCGCGCACCGGGGACTCAAGGAGGCAACAGATGGCTTCATTCGATAACGGACTTAGCGTTTCTCTGACTAGCCAAATGAGACGCGTGCTGCTAGAAAGATTACAGCACGCATATAGAATAACTATTATATTACTAGAGGAAGCAGCTAAGGTTAAAAACTGTAGAAGGAAAGAGACGTTGGAGTACATCCAGCAAATAACTGAGAACATAGATTGCAAGTGGTACTCTGAGACTGACAGGTTGGCGCAAGAGAGGAATTCTTGGCTTGCCGCGTCAGACAAGTAGGAAGATTGATGACTCAAAATGCGGTCCATGAGTTAAGCTGCCTCAGGAGATATACACAGTCTCTAACTGTATTAGTTGACTTATTATATTAAACATTTGGTGTAATACCGTAGCTCTTAATGAATAGAAAATGAGAGCCTTTTAAATTTTTAAATTCGGTCAGTAACTGAATGGAGTATGAGAATCAAATTTTGTTGCCCCTGAAAGCCGTTAACTAGCCAACCGACAATAGGTACATTTCCCCGAGGCAGCCGTTTACTGTAACATACACTACCGGCCATTAAAATTGCTACTCCACGAAGATGACGTGCTACAGACGCGAAATTTAACCGACAGGAAGAAGATGCTGTGATAGGCAAATGATTAGCTTTACAGAGCATTCACACAAGGCTGGCGCCGGTGGCGACACCTACAACGTGCTGACATGAGGAAAGTTTCCAACCGATTTGTCATACACAAACAGCAGTTGACCGGCGTTGCCTGGTGAAACGTTGTTCTGATGCCTCGTGCAAGGAGGAGAAATGCGTACCATCACGTTTCCGACTTTGCTAAAGGTCGGATTGTAGCCTATCGCGATTGCGGTTATCGTATCGCGGCATTTCTGTTCGCGTTGCTCGAGATCCAATGACTGTTAGCTGAATATGGAATCGGTGGGTTCAGGAGGGTAATACGAAACGCCGTGCTGGATCCCAACAGCCTCGTATCACTAGCAGTCGAGATGACAGGCATCCTATCCCCATGGCTGTAACGGATCGTGCAGCCACGTCTCGATCCCTGAGTCAACAGATGGGGACGTTTGCAAGACAACAACCATCTGCGCGAACAGTTCGACGACGTTTGCAGCAGCATGGACTATCAGCTCGGAGACCATGGCCGCGGTTACCCTTGACGCTGCATCACAGACAGGAGCGCCTGCGATGGTGTACTCAACGACGAACCTTGGTGCACGAATGGCAAAACGTCATTTTTTTCGCATGAATCCAGGTGAACGCACATTGGAAGCGTGTATTCGTCATCGCCTTATTGGCGTATCACCCGGCGTGATGGTATTGGTTACAAGTCTCTGTCACCTCTTGTTAGCATTGACGGCACTTTGAACGTTACATTTCAGATGTGTTACGACCCGTGGATCTACTCTTCATTCGATCCCTGCGAAATCCTACATTTCAGCAGGATAATGCACGACGGCACGTTGCAGGTCCTGTACGGGCCTTACTGGATACAGAAAATGTTCGACTGCTGCCCTGGCCGGCACATTCTCCAGATATCTCACCAATTGAGAACGTCTGGTCAATGGTGGCCGAGCAACTGGCTCGTCACAATACGCCAGTCACCGCTCTTGTTTAACTGTGGTATCGCGTTGAAGCTGCATGGGCAGCTGTATCTGTACACACCATCCAAGCTCTGTTTGACTCAATGCCCAGGCGTATCAAGTCCGTTATTACGGCCAGAGGTGGTTGTTCTGGGTACTGATTTCTCAGTATCTATGCACCAAAATTGCTTGAAAATGTAATCACATGTCATTTCTAGTATAATATATTTGTCCAATGAATACCCGTTTATAATCTGCTTTTCTTCTTGGTGTAGCAATTTTAAGGGCCAGTAGTGTAGATATTGCGGTAGAGCTGGAGGACTTCTCCAGATTTTTCGCTCTGATTATGTCGGCTGTAGTTTGGCAAACGCGGAAACTGTATCATTGCCGGAGATGGGTGACGCAATTCCAGTCGCTTGATGTGGCTCAACTAACGTACCAGCGCGGCCAAATAAGCAACGTCTGCCTGAGTAAACAAAGTTCTTGACGTTACGGAGCGCTGTTAAGTGTAAATCTACTATTTCGGGCACTCTGCGTAAAAGGTTTGTAAGATATACAACACTCCTGGCATTGAATTTTATTCTCGTATCGCGTGAAATGCGTCTCGGATTCTCTGATTCATGAACTACTGTTTGCGTCGCTCCATCTGCTGTGATGGAGAAACGCGAAAGCGATGGAGAGCGTCCTTCACACAACTCACGTCCTCGTTCGCTAAGTGCGCAATTTTTTTGTGAAACATTGTCAGCGAAGCACCACGTTGTGTGCGCCGTAAGAACTAGTGAGCTGCATAATGCACGCTCCAAGCTGTACGAGAATTTTTCCTAGCTAATTCATACACATTTGTAACGTGTCCACCTTCTCTTAGAAAACGATATAAATAAGTGATGACGAAAACTTCTTGCCAGGGCAGTTTCATTTAGTACGCTAATTAACATGCAAATGTAAAGTCTCTAAGACCGCCAAAATCGACGCAAACGGAGTTTAAAAATCAGTTTACTTGTGTTAAGTTTACTTCCATGTTGAATTCGCCAGAAGCCAAAATACAACACATTCACTTACACTCGAGCTCTTTCTCACAAAAGAATAACAGCAAGATGAAGTCTGACACGTGCCTGTTCTTCGTAACGCTACCAAAATAGAAGAAATGCTGAGTAGAGCCACAGTTATTCATTCCATCTGTAATGTATTGACTCAAAAAAAAATACGTTATCAGATATCGTACTTTCTTTATTTCCGACTACGTAAAATAACTATGACCATAAAAATTTGACATTTAGTGTTAAATACGTCGCACAGTTCATTGAGAAATTTGGCCCTGTTTGCTTTAGCACAGTGGTATTTGACACACACTTTGGGACTATGGTAATCGCAGTCGAATAATAATTATTATTTTCGTTACGATATACGCTGAGATCATTGCGTTTCTGTATTTATTATTCAGAACACGTTAGAAAAAATCATCAACTCCAATTTATTTTCTTTAGGTGATGAGGTTAGTCCCTTTTAGCTTCAAAAGAAAGTTATGCAGCGTAGAATATAAATCTTATTATACTCCTACCTACCATAGCAACATCTCTGCTTCGTGAGTATCTAGGCAGAGACTGTTTCCGGAAAGAGTATTCGTAAAATTAATATTTTTTAAAAATATTGTAAAAATAACTTTAACTTGAGTTTTTAACTTTTTATGCGCACTCCACTGCAATTGCTTGACCTATATTAAAACAAATATAGACACGTTAAAAGAGCAGGTGAAATTCACTCATTTTACGACGAGAAATACTACACTTTACCAAAATCAGTACACCAGTCGGTATGGTGATGCGTCAAAATAAGAACCTACAATCCCACTTTTCTAGACTAAGCATGCTGCTAATAAAAAAAAGGAAAAGAAAAGAAAAAAGACCAAAATCAGAGCTAGTCCTACATGGTACCACCACATTTCAAACTACGGAACAAAAGTACTTTTCCTCTTCAGCCGTTGTTTTCTGTCTGTCACATCCCAGTATGATTTTACACAGTATTCTGCCAGTACTACTCTAACACTACGTCTGACTTGAGAATTATATCCTTTACTATATTCCAAAGGAATGAGATAAACGTATACAATCCAAATGCCGGCTCCGACTTCATACTTTCGACAAAACTTACTTGACCATGTTTACTACTGGCAGTATAGTGTCTTTTTGTTCATAAAACTCGATGTGATAAAAGCAGACTTCGCCATTAGCGGTCGGCTATTTTCAAATATTTGGTGTAGACGTTCGGCAGCATCTGTTGTGCGCGCTGTTTCTGGTGGGCGGTTCTGCTGTCACAATAGCTCGCTCAGGCAGCTTAAGTTAAACTACAAGTAACACCTATTTTTCTGAGACGTCATTCTTCTGACTGGTTTGATGTGGCCCGCCACGAATATTTCTCCTGCGCCAGCCTCTTCATTTCAGAGCAGCACTTGCACTCTGCGTCCTCAATTTTTTGCTGGATGTATTGCAGAGTCTGCTTTCCCTTAGAGTGTTTACCTTCTACAGTGACCTCTAGCACCATAGAGGTTATTCGCTGATGCCGTAACATATCTCTTATCATCCTTCTCCTTCTTCTTGTCCATGTCAAGTCACTTTCTTCGCTGATTCTCCAAAGAACCTCCTCATTCCTTATTTTATCAGTCCATTTTATTATGCAATGCTATCCTCCAAACGTACATTTTCAGAAACTTCTTCCTTAAATTAAGGCCTATTTTTGATACCAGCAGACATCTCTTGGCAACACATGTCCTCTTGACACGCGCTAGTCTCCCCCTTATGTCCTCTTTGCTTCGTCTATCATGGGTAACTTTGCTTCCAAGGCGGCAGAATTCCTTAACGTCTTCTAGCAGAATTCCGTAACTTCTTCTACTTCGTGACCATCAGTTATGATGTTAAGTTCATCGCTGGTTTCATTCCGCCTACTTCTCATTACTGTTGTCTTCTTCCTGTTTACTCTCAATCCATGTTCTGTACACGTTAGACTGTTCATTCCATTAAATATATCCTGTAATTCTTCTTCACTTTCACTGAGTATGGTAATGTCATCAGCGAATCTTAACACTGATATCCTTGCACCATGAATTTTGATCCAACTATCGAAACTTCCTTTTATTTCCGTCATTGCATTTTCAGCATCTAGATTCAACAGTAAGGGTGACGGACTGCATTCCTGTCTTGTTCCCTTTTTAATCCGAGCCCTTCTTCCTTGGTCTTTCAGTCTTACTGTTCCTTCTTGATTCTTGTACATAGTGTATATTACCAGTATCTTCTTACGTCTCCCGATTTTTCTTCATTCGTGTACCCACTATCAACCTCAACGTCAGAACTGCCTCTCTGGTAACTTTACGTTTCATAAAACAAAACTGATCGTTATCTAACAGATCCTCAATTTTTTTCCATTCTTCTTTAAATTATTCTACTCATCAGCTTCGATGCATTTTTTGTCTGATTGTGGTATAGTTTCCCAACTTGTCTGCCTGTGCTATGTATGGAATTGTGTGAGTCTGTCTTGCTGTCTACAGAATTGTGTGGGTGATTGTCTAATGGTACGTCACCAGTCTTACAGATTCTACACTCCAACCTGGATAATTGATAAAATTCTTGCCGGATCATAACGTCATCTTGACACAATATTTCAGCGGTCCAACTGGCCGCCATCTTCAGGTGAGAGTGCTGGTACACGATCTCGCCGGAACATTGTTGTTTGGTTGCATTTTCCCCATGATTTTAGAAATTCCGATGGAATATTATCTATTCTTTCTGCTTTATTTGATCTCAAGTCTTCCTGGGCTCTTTTAAATTCTGACGCTAATACTGGATCACCTACGTCTTTCTCATTGACCCCAGTTTCTTCTTCTCTCATCATAGAGGCCGTTAATGTACTCTTTCCACCTATCTGGCCTTTCCTCTGCATTTAACTCTCACCGTTAGCATGCTTCCTCTCAATTTTACCAAAGGGCGTTTTGACTTTTCCACAACATGTTAGTCCTTCCGACGATCATCTCTTTTTCGATTTCTGCATTGTTTTTCTGCACTCATTTCACTTATTTCTTTCATTTACAAGTGATTCATATTGCTGTATTCCTATCTCTCCCTAAACATTTTTCTAATTCCTCTTTTCGTCGGTCAGTTGAAGTATTTCTATATTTACCCAAGATTACTTCTGAGTTACCTTACTTGTACGTTTCTTTGACTGCCCATCATCTGTTTTTGACCTCTTCTTCAGTTGTCTAATGTGAAATTGCTCACCACAGCATCCGAATTCTTATCGAACTTCAAACGCGTGTCATCATTCCTCAGTACTTCAGTATCCCACTTTCTTCCATAAGATACTTTAACTTCAGTGTACTCTTCATCATTACTCAGTTATGACCTAAGTCTGTATCGCTCATGGATACGCATTTTTTCCCGTTATCAGGCTTCTGACTGGTTTGATGCGGCCCACCACGAATTCCTCTCTGTGGCAACATTTTCATCTCAGAGTAGCACTTGAAACACATGTCCTCAATTATCTGCAGTGTGTATTCCAATCTCTGTCTTCTCCTACAGTTTTTGTTATCTATAGCTCCCTCTAGTACCATGGAAGCTATTCCCTGGCGTTTTAAATGTCCTATTTTCATGTTCCTTCTTCTTGCCAGTGTTTTCCATAGATCCCTTTCCTCGTTGATTCTACGGAGATCCTCCTCGATGGTTCAAATGGCTGTGAGCACTATGGGACTTAACATCTGTGGTCATCAGTCCCCTAGAACTTAGAACTACTTAAACCTAACTAACCTAAGGACATCACACACGTCCATGTCCGAGGCAGGATTCGAACCTGCGACCGTAGTAGTCGCGTGGTTCCGGACTGAAGCGCCTGAACTGCTAGACCACGGCGGCCGGCAGATCCTCCTCGTTCCTTACTTTACCAGTCCACCTAATTTTCAACATTCTTCTGTAACAACGCATCTTAAATGCCTCGATTCTCTTCTTTTCCCTACAATCCAGTATCTGATCGGAATTTTTGTCTGACAATGATGTAATACGGATGGAATATTTCCGTGTCTCCCGGTCTTTTCCAATTATACCTTCGCCTCTTGTGACTGTTGAACAGAGTCTTCGCTGTTACCATCTGAAAATTATTGAATAACTTAGTTTTTCTATTCTCTCTGACTCCTACTAACTAGACAATATTCTCATATAACCGTTTCCTCTATTCTTCCCTTTACATATTGAATTACCCGTTCAGTATCGTCATATACTTTATGCTTCATATATAACAAGATGTAGTTTTATTGTTTTCTTAATTCTTCAAAAAAATTAATTGGGGGCTCGACCTTGTGAATGGTGCAAATTTACAGAAATGAAACACCCACTTAAATCAGGTGGACACAGTGGCTACCTTGGCAAGCGGCATTTTCGTGATATCATCACGACATAATCCAGTCAACCAGATTCTGTCCTCTGCCCACAAAAGTGGATGCCTCGCCGATTTCATGACAACCAGACGTAGCCCGTGTCGAAGCTAAGGAAGGCAATCATCTAAAACTTTGGATTTTATCGCAAGTCGACGTGGCAAGTAACCTGATAAATTTTATGGATGGACTCCTTTGTGAAAGATTTCGTAGCCAACTAAGCTGTTCAGAGAAGAAGATAGCAGAACGTTTTGAGATGTTGTGCTATAGAAGAAGATTAGACGGCTAGAAGCGTAACTAATGAGGAGATACATAATCGAATTAGATAGAAAAGAAATTTATGGCCGAACATGACTAAAGGCAGGGATCGATTTATAGGACACATTCTGAGTCATCAAGGAACAGTCAGTTTGGTATTGAAGAAACAGGAGTAAAACTCTAGAGGGATGAATACCGTAAGCAGGTTAAAATGGTTGTAGGTTGCAGTAGTTATTTGGGGATGATGGTTTGCACAGGATATAATAGCGTGGAGTTCTCAGAGTGAAGACGACAAAATCAACAACATGCCTGCATACTGAAAGATATGCAGTCACCTTCGTTCTGACAATGGTAATCTCTTGATGGATAATGGTAATCTTCTTAAGATGGAATAGTGTACCGTCATTCTATTCAATAATTTTACCAGCTAGTCCCTGAACATTTTAGAAACTGACATGTAAATTTCTGAATGCAGGCGATGGGAGGGATAGATTCCTGATTCGTTCATTTTCATAATGCGCTGCGCTGTCGACCCTCAAAAGAGAGTCGTGCTCCACTTAGAACTATGGTCCCCAGCCAACAGCGCCTTTAGATTATGCTACCCAGTCGACAACGCACTTACAATTAACAACCAATACACTGAGGTGACAAAAGTCATGGGATACCTCCTAACATCGTATCAGACCTACTTTTGCCCGGTGTAGTGTAACAACACGACGTTACATGGACTGGAGAAGTCGTCAGAAGTCCCCTGCAGAAATATTGAGGCGTTCTGCCTCAATAACTGTCCATAATTCCGAAAGTATTGTCACTGCAGGATTTTGTGCAGGAACTGACCTCTCGGTTATGTCCCAAAAATCCTCAATGATATTCATGTTGGGCGATCTGGGTGGCCAAATCATTATCTCGAACTGTCCAGAGCGTTCTGCAAACCAGTGGCGAACAATTGTGGCCTGGTGACATGGCGCATTGTCATTCATAAAAATCCCATCGTTCTTTGGAAACATGAAGTAAGTGAATGGCTGCAGATGCTCTCCAAGTAGACGAATATAACCATTTCCAGTCAGTTATCGGCTCTACTGGACTAGAGGACCCAGTCCGTTCCACGTAGAAACAGTTCACACCATTACGGAGACACCACCAGCTTGCACAGTGTCTTGATGACAACCCGGTTCCAGGGGTTCGTGACCTCTCGAGCCCTACCGCCAGCACTTACCAACTGAAATCGGTACTCATCGCACTAGGCAACGGTTTTTGAGTCGGCTAGGGTCCAACCATATGGTCACGAGCCCAGGAGAGGAACTGCTGGATATGTCGTGCTGTTGTCAAGGACACTCGCGTCGGTCGACTGCTGCCATAGCCCATTAACACCAAATTTTACCGCTCCATCCTAACGGATACCTTCTTCGTAAGTGCCACATTGCTTTCTACGGTTATTTTACGCAATGTTGGTTGTCTTCTAGCACTGACAACGCTACGCAAATGCCGCTGCTATCGGTCATTAAGGGAAGGCCATAGGCCATAGCGTTGTAAGTGGTGAGAGGTAATGTCTGAAATTTGGTGTTCTCGGCAGACTTCTGACACTCTGGATCTCGGAATATTGAATTCCCTAACGATTTCCGAAATGTAATATCCCATGCGCTTAGCTCTAAGTGCCATTCCTCGACCGGCTATAGTCCCGTCGGAAACGTTTTTACATGAATCACATGAGTACAAATGACAGCTCCGCCAATCCTCTGCCCTTTTATACCTTGTGTACGGGGTTCTACTGCCGTCTGTAAAGGTGCATATATTCATCCCATGATTTTTCTCACATCATTGTAATGTGTCCTTAGTCTGAAGGTAGGTTTGAACACCTATGTACTTCACTAGACCTGTTCTTAACACTGATGGATCATCCTTGCGATCTTCGTTTCACGAATATCAGAGTGCGCTCTGTGATCATTGAACTCCAAATGCTAATTCCCTCTCTGTACTAATGGGGTGTTAACCATACCGCTGATATGTTTTCTCACTGCCAGTTTCAGCCGTTTGTATACCTGTGCTAGGAAATAGTGTGGATTTATGTAAAATTGGTTTGCCTTACTGTAATATGTAAATTAAGGAAGCTTCCCTGTTTCAAGTAGAAGCCGGTTGTAATTGTATGCGTTAAAGTAATTTGGTACTGGACGTGGCCAGAGTGGTGGAATGTGCAAGTGGCTGTATGAGAATGTTTATTTCAGCCAGGCGTGACAGACGAGACGCCATTTTCCTTAATGCGTGCCACTGAACCCTTATCTGTAGAGCTGGGTAGAAATCAGCATCACATCTAAATTCAACAACTATTTCGTTTATTAATACTGCTGTTTCTCTGTGTAGCTATATTTTATCTATTGTTGTTAATTGCTAGGAGTCTGGCTCAATATTTTTTTTAACTGGTAAAATTTGACCAGATAAAGTAAACTGTGACTGCGAGCCGTGCGTACTAATTAGAGTTTGTAGAATTCAAGGTTTTTAGTAATTGAAAGCCACTCGATGTTCAACTTACGTAACTGGGTGTAGACTTAATTCCTCAAAGAATTGTCTTATTGTAAGCCTGGAATAGATGAAAAGATTTACTTCATAAAAACAAATCTTTTAGCGACTGTTTAAATTTTTAACTGTTTTAAGGGCTGTTTAAATTTTTAACTGCTTTAAGGCCACAGCCCCTTGTTACTCCTTAAGATCCGCTTAAAAATTATGTAACTGTTTAAATTATCAATTTGTTGCGGGCTAAAACCTGTAGCTCTGTTGCACGGCTTGTTTAAAATTGTTAACGAGCCAATTGTCTGTTGAAGTACCAAAATAAGCAAAATTTGTAGCTCGCTTATTTGGAAAAATACCGGGTGATCAAAAAGTCAGTATAAATTTGAAAACTGAATAAATCACGTAATAATGTAGATAGAGAGGAACAAATTGCAACACATGCTTAGAATGACATGGGGTTTTATTAGAACCAAAAAAATACAGAAGTGCAAAATAAATTTGAAAACTGAATAAATCACGGAATAATGTAGATAGAGAGGAACAAATTGCAACACATGCTTAGAATGACCTGGGGTTTTATTAGAACCAAAAAAATACAGAAGTGCAAAAAATGTTCTACAGATGGCGCTTCATCTGATCAGAATAGCAATAATTAGCATAATAAAGTAAGATAAAGCAAAGATGATGTTCTTTACAGGAAATGCTCAATATGTCCACCATCATTCCTCAACAATAGCTGTAGTCGAGGAATAATGTTGTGAACAGCACTGTAAAGCATGTCCGGAGTTATGGTGAGGCACTGGCGTCGGAATTTGTCTTTCAGCATCCCTGTAGATGTCGGTCGATCACGATACACTTGCGACTTCAGGTAACCCCAAAGCCAATAATCGCACGGACTGAGGTCTGGGGACCTGGGAGGCCAAGCATGACGAAAGTGGCGGCTGAGCACACGATTATCACCAAGGACGCGCGCAAGAGATCATTCACGCGTCTAGCAATATGGGGTGGAGCGCCATCCTGCATAAACATCGTACGTTCCAGCAGGTGTTTATCAGCCAGGCTGGGGATGATGCGATTCTGTAACATACCGGCGTACCTCTCATCCGTCACGGTAGCAGTTTTGCTGTCCAGCGCCATCTGCCGGACATTTTGTGAACTTTGTTTTTTTTTTGTTCTAATAAAACCCCATGTCATTCCAAGCATGTGTGTCAATTTTTACCTCTCTATCTAAATTATTCAGTGGTTTATTAAGTTTTCAAATTTATGTTGACTTTTTGATCACCCGGTATGGCCGGCTGGAGTGGCTGTGCGGTTCTAGGCGCTACAGTCTGGAGCCGCGCGACCGCTACGGTCGCAGGTTCGAATTCAGCCTCGGGCATGGATGTGTGTGGTGTCCTTAGGTTAGTTAGGTTTAAGTAGTTCTAAGTTCTAGGGGACTGATAACCATAGATGTTAAGTCCCATAGTGCTCAGAGCCAAGATTGCGTCCAAGAAGGGAGACAGGAACAATGAGGAACAACGGCTTCAAAGTGGGAAAGTTTACTTTCCTTTTATTAACAGAATTACGAATCGCATCGACAAAGTATCTGAAACGATATTTAGACCTACTAGTAAGATAACAGAATGCTCCAGAGGGGCAAAAGTTGTACAGCCTCCAGTAGCGACACCTGGAGTGCATAGCATTCCATGTAGTTGTAGACAAGTATACAATGGAACAGAAAAACAAGTGTTACCACCCGCTTAGACGAACACGAAGGGGGTTGTCGTCTGGAACACACAACTCGGGCGTAACATAAAATTTTTCTATGATGAAAACCACGAAATAAAATTCAGTGAGACGAGGGGTTTAGTGAAGACAATGCACTATCATCCGCGCATCCATTAGTTTTAATCGAGAACGATTGTGCCAGTTAGAGCCAGTAACGCAATCGGCTCACGTGACAAATAGTGGTGCCCTCGATACAGCTCTAAAAATGCGGGGGGTCCTCCGATATCTCATGCAACAGCCGGTGTACCTCCGAAGACGTCTCCCACACTCGGATACGAAACGTCGGGCAATTGGTTTACAATTAGACCACAGCCTAAAGTGCTAACTGAAGCACTAACTAAAATAAATGCCAATCGTGAAAGCCTATACTGTATGACTCGATACATTTATCGCTAGTTTAATGCCCTGAAATTAATTTTTCTCGATAACCTTTGACTTTTGATAAATGTGCAAATACACTTATCGGGTTTGCCGGCGGGTCGTATTGTGTAAATCCCATAATATTTCATCCATGTAATTCCTCGACATCTTCAGGTGGTAGGAGTTACTGCTGTCACTGCTACAAAACGCTACTGATGGTAATCGTGTGGCGACGTCGAAATTTATCAGGCCAGGAACACGGAACACGCGTGCGTTGGCAGACGCTCGCATTTGGAGGAAACTGGCGCTCCTAGTGCCCTCTGCTGTGAGCCACAGAAAGGCCTTCCGCGCGTGCGCTGTGGGCAATGACTGTGCTGCCAGACGCTCCTGCGGTTAAAAACTGAGTTTAGCAAACGTGTTCTACATCCGCGTTATTTATGTATCTTTCTACAGGCTTAAATCGCATTAATTCTTCAATGTATTACTAGTCAAGTAGCAAAAGCTTGTAAGCTCTACTTATACTTTACAAACTGAACTGCCGACTATCACCTTTTAAAAAGGTCCCGAGTTCGAGTCTCGGTCCGGCACACAGTTTTAATCTGGAAACACCCCCAGGCTGTGGCTAAGCCATGTCTCCGCAATATCCTTTCTTCAGGAGTGCTAGTTCTGCAAGGTTCGCAGGAGAGCTTCTGTAAAGTTTGGAAGGTAGGAGACGAGATACTGGCAGAAGTAAAGCTGTGAGGAGGCGGCATGAGTCGTGCTTGGGTAGCTCAGTTGGTAGAGCACTTGCCTGCGAAAGGCAAAAGTCCCGAGTTAGAGTCTTGGTCCGGCACACAGTTTTAATCTGCCAGGAAGCTTCATATCAGCACACACTCCGCTGCAGAGTGAAAATCTCTTTCTATCCCCTTTTATATTTTACACAACGGTCTCTTTTCTGTTTTTCATGTTTCTTTTCTCATTTTTTCACGAATAAGTAGTTAAAAATCAATTAAATCAATCGACCTTTGAATTGCCGGTGAACTCATGGCTGAAGAAAATGAAGGAAGTAAGCGTAACCCTTTGAGGACCTACTAAGCTTTTCTTGAAGTCACCCAAGATAATCACGAGAAACGAAAAACCATGAAAAGCGTGTAGGTATTTACTGTTTCCTTTCCCAGTTTCCGATGTCCATGTATTAAACATTGCGTCGCTTAGTACAAACTGGTACACAAGCAGATTTTAGGAGGGTGAGTCAAATGAAAACCTTAAATTTGTAATAACAAATCGAAATTTCGCGTCGATATCTTGTATGTTGGTAAGCGTGCTACATACAGGGTGCAGAATGGCCTGTAGGTGGCAGCATAGTGCAAATGCACACGTACCGTCGCAGTATCAGTATAAAGATGGCCGCCCCACTTGCGACCTGCACCAAGGAAGAACAGCGTTCTGTTATTCGGTTTTTGCGTAGTGAAAGTGTGAAACCCATCGAAATTCATCGACGAATGAAGGTTCAGTACGGTGATGCATGTTTGTCACAGCAGCAAGCCTAGGATTGCAGTAGGAAGTTTGCAAATGGTGTGACTTCAGTGGAAGATGCTCCTCGTCCAGGTCAGGCACAACGAGTTGTGCCTCCACAGAACATTGCAGCAGTTGAAGTCATTGTGAACGAAAACCGCCGAGTGATACTGAATGATATTGCAGCATGTTTACAAATTAGTCATCGGTCAGCACACCACATTGTGCATGATGTGCTCCAGTTTCACAAAGTGTCTGCAAGATGGGTGCCACGTCAGCTGACTACTGAAATGGGAGAACGACGTGTTGATGCTTGTGAAGAACTTCTTAGGCGATTTGAACGAGAAGGTGATGGCTTCCTTGCAAGAATCGTTACTGGGAACGAAACCTGGGTTCACTTCCACCAACCGGAAACGGAGAGAGCGAGCAAGGAATGGCGCCATTCCTCATCACCAAAACCAAAGAAGTTTCGAACAGAACCATCAGCAGGGAAGGTTATGCTGACTCTCTTTTGGGACAAAAAGGCGTCATTTTGGAGCAGTACACGCCTAGAGGGACCACTGTCACCAGTGCATCATACACAGATCTCCTAAAAAATCATCTGCGGCCTGCGTGTCCTTTCGCAACATGACAGTGCAAGGCCCCACACTGCCCGTACAACATTGCAACAATCACAGACCCGCATTTTGAGTGTCTTCCTCATTCACCATACTCACAAGACCTTGCCCCAAGTGATTTGCATATGTTTGGACCACTCAAAGACGCAATCGGAGGAAAGAAATTCCGTTCTGATGAAGAGGTACGCCACGTGGTGCATGAGTGGTTGCGCGGACTACCAAAAGAATTTTTTTCTAAAGGAATTTACGCACTTTGTAAGCGCGGGAGGACTTGCATTGAGCGTGGAGAGATTATGTTGAAAAGTGATACAGCTTTGTACCACTTCTGCACAATAAATAATATTTTAAAAAATATTTAAGGTTTTCATTTGACTCACCCTCGTAGTTCCTTCTCCTAGTTTTTCTTTAGTACCCTTTTCTGTTTGCTCAGTGTACAGATTGAATAACATCGGAGATGTCAATTACTGCTTCCTTTTCATGTACTTCGACTCCTATAACTTCTTTCTCTATATCTGCAAATGGTATAAGTGTAGGTTTGCCTCTCTCTAACCTACCTACTAAGATCAATCGTATGTTCAATATCGCCTAGCCTGTTCCTACAGGGTGACTCATAAGTCCGTTAATATTTTAAAATTCAATACTTCACGGAATAATATAGGCAAAGAGGTAAAAGGTGACACACATACTTGTAATGATATGGGGTTTCATTGACGTAAAAGAAGGTGCACAAATTAAAAACATATGGAGCTTTATGTGATACAAGAGTGATTTTTAGCAAAGACAATTTTCTTTATAACAAACGCTCAGCATGTCGCCCGTCATTCATCAACAATAGTTGCAGTCGAGGGACAATATTGCAAACAGCCTCGTACAACACATCAGTAAGTATGGTGAGAAATTGGCGCCGGATGTCGTCCTGTAGCATCACTAATGAGGTCGGACGATCGCCGTAGACCTGCAACTTCAGGTAACTCCACAACCAGTAATCACACGGGGACCTGGGAGACCAAGAATAACGGAAGTGGCGGCTCAGCACCGTATCCTCACCAGCCGATGTGTTCAAGGCATTTTTCACACGTGTAGCAGTATGGGGTGGAGCGCCATCCTGCATAGAGTCGTACCATCCAGAAGGTGCTTATCAGTCAGGTTGGGGATGGTGAAATTCTGTAACATAGCGGCGTAGCTCGCACCCGTCTCGCTGACAGTTTGAAAAGCAGCAATCGCCATTTCCTCGAACTGAAAGGGTCCTATCACGATTTATGTGCTAAATCCACACCACACTGTGACTTTCTCGTAATGTAGTGGGGCTTCCACGGAAGCTCTAGGACTGTCGGTACCCCAAATTCTGCAGTTGCGGTTATTGACAGACACTTAGATTGCGAAACGTCTTATTCGGTCTCTAATACGTTAGACAACCGATCGTCAACTTCCCTCATTTTTTGAGGCGGCCACGCTGCAAATGCTCTCTGCGCCACAAAATCGGTGGCAAATAGTTCGTGATGACGATGGATTTTGTACGGATAGAATTGGAGGGTAGGCCGTGTTGTTCTCCACACATCGGTGCGTGAAATGCCGGTGCGACGTGCGACTTCACAAGAGCTGACTTCACCTCGCGGAGATGAATGCGATAAAGCGACCATTTTTCCTGAGCTTTCCGACCAGCAGTAACACTTGTGTATGGTCGCCCACTACGGGGCCGAAATTCAAAACAACACGTGGATTCGAACTTCCTGATAATTTTTTTCACAGAGACACTTGTCACAGGAACTTTACCCGTTCAAATATCCTTCAGATGGCTATAGAATCGAAAAGCTGCGGCAGTGGATTCTCTATTCTGATAGTAAAGCTTCAAGACAGTACCTTTCCTCGTAAAGTTCCGGGATTGCTGGCTCATCTGACTCCCTCTCTCACTACAGCTCATTTTATACACGATCCTCATCCGGTGTCACTAAAGTGTTGCTGTCCAACGCCGTCTGTTGGCCGGCTTTTGCATTCGTTTTTTGTTTCGATACAACTGTCATTTCACGCATGTGTGTCAATTTTTACCTCTGTAACTACTTCATTCCGTGAAGTACTGAATTTTCAAATGTTAACGGGCTTTTGAATCATCCTGAACGTTTCTCCGGGAACCAAACTGATCTTTTCCCCAATCAGCTTCCAACAGTTTTTCCATTCTTCTTGAAATAATTATCCACTCTTCTTAACTAATTCGTGTCAGCATTTTGCAGTCAAGAATTGTTAAACTGATAATTCAGTGATAATCACACACGTCAGAACATGTTATTAGATTCTGCGTGATGTCTGAGGGTATTTCTCCTGTCTTATATACCTTGCACTCCAGATGGCCTAATTTTGCCATGGATGGCTCTCCCAAGGACTTCAGTTCCGTAAGTCTGCGGGAATTTCGTCTGCTCCAGGGGCCTTGTTTTCACTTAGGCCTTTCAGTGCTTTGCATCGTATCTCACATCTACCGGCCAGTTGCGTTTCTACTCTTTCACTCATCCGAGTTTGTGCTGCGTCTCAAATAACCTGAACATCAATGGGATATTAAACTCTCATTTTCTTTCCTTTCCTTTGGAAGTTACAAAGTTGATAAAAGAACAATCTACACCATACCGGAGATAATATTTCCCTGAGGGGCAACGTGAAATTTTCTGAGGGCTAAAAATCAATAGAGTTTGATTGTGCTTCTGTCACGAAGCTAAATTATTATTAAAACATCATTACTATTATCATCACAATTTTGTAAGATTCTAATACTGACTTCACGATTCACCAATAATTTTTTTCAACACGAGCATTAATTTGTGACACAATGTGTTTGTGAAAAGAATTATGAACATTTTCTTCACATAATTCACCCACTATAGGCGTATTTTTTTGTTTTTGCCTTGTATATGTTTCAGTAAAAGTGAGACATACACGTAACCAATGAGAAATTTAATATGAAAATTTCCTCTTCGAGTTTAAGTTAGTTCTTGTAAAGGACAAAAAATTGCTTCATTACTCACTTTGAAACCGATAATCGAACAAACTGAAAGTACACCACAACTGCACGACGACGTGCTGAAAAATGTCATCGTATTTTTTACGTGAAAACTCTTAAAGCTTTTTAAAAAAAATAAACGTTATTAATATTCTGTATCTTTATTCTTCGTGCCTACTTACTTATTTCTCAACATAGTCACCCTGGCGACGAACACATTTCTACCAACAAGAGACGATCTTGTTGATACTGTAAGTATAGAATGTTTGATTTATTGACAAAGTTAAGTCACCTCGGCTTGCACCACTTCGTCACTATCAAAGTGAAGTTCTCGAAGGTGTTCTTTAAGTTTTAGGGACAGATGAAAATCGAATGTGGCAAGTCGGAACCGTGTGGAAAATGATCAGTGACAGTGAACCCAAGGCGCCGGCCTGCTGCAGATGTCCCAGCGCTTTTGTGTGATCTGACAATGTCATTCTGAAGAAGATGCTGCTCCTCGTATGGAAAAACTCTTCGAATTCAAAACTCGATTACTTCATACTGTTTCTCAAGCTCCGACGTAGTTAAGATACACAATGCTATGTTACTTGCTACAATTCGGCGCCCTCTACCGGGCAGAAGATCTCAAATATGCAGACATCGAAAATAAAGATGTAGAATGTTAATAATGTTTGTTTTATTTAGAAAGCTTTGTGTTTTCACATAAAAAATTTGGAGGTATTACTTTTCATTTTCTTCACATAATTCACCCACTATAGGCGTATTTTTTTGTTTCTGCCTTGTATATGTTTCAGTAAAAGTGAGACATACACGTAACCAATGAGAAATTTAATATGAAATACATTATTATTATTATTATTAGTAGTAGTAGTAGTAGTAGTAGTGGTTAGGTACAAAGTTCCTGTCAGTTCAGAAGTAAGGAGTCCAGAAATCAAGAAATTTAAAAACTGTTGGTATAGACCACACATTTAAATCAGACTGATTTTAAAGAGAAAAAAAAAAAGGTTCAAATGGCTCTGAGCACTATGGGACTTAACTTCTGATGTCATCAGTCGCCTAAAACTTAGAACTAATTAAACCTAACTAACCTAAGGACATCACACACGTCCATGCCCGAGGCAGGATTCTTTTGAGGGTAGTGGTGAAGCATTCTTTTCTGAGGAGGAGTTGCAGGTAGTATCCGCGAAGCACTAGAAATTGCGTTATTATTCATTCTAGTACACAGACTAACCAAACACAGCACATGGAAAAGAAACGTTGTGTTCAAGATTTAAGTAAGCGAAACTAGATGAAACAAAAAGGCTAATTAATTGACTTGGAGCATGATTTATGATCTACATTGATGAAATATAAAAAAGATTGTTCAATCTTCTATTTCACTCATTAGTATTTGGTTTAATAAAACACTTACAAAACTATATATTATTTATCGCTGACCATTTTAAAAATAAAAGAGGGCACAGAAACTTCTTTTTCACTTCTGAAGTTTAGCTAGGCCTTGGAGGAATGAGGGGTATTAGCTAGCACCTGATTACAATCGGGGGTAATTGTCTCAGTGTGGTTGGGAACAACGGTTGTAAAATGTCTTGGATCGTTGAGACCTAAAACTATTTACGGAAAGTTGAGCATTCATAAATTAAGAAAATATAAGAAATTCAGTTAACTGAAATGCACAAAAAGCTGCGATGGGGGCGAAAACAGAATGGTGATCAACTGTAAAGAAAGTTTACTTTGGCTACGCTCTTACGTTTTCGATAAATGATCCTAACAGTGGAAAAGTTGACAATATTCGCCTTAAAAATTAAATAATTAGTTTATTTCATGCTGTATTACTTTTTTATTTACTGTACAGTTTGCTATTTACTGTTCTACTTACTAGAAGGACACGACACCGACCTAAAATCGTCACGCACTGAAACAAAAACGTCGAAATCAGAGATGAAATAAAACCGATTTATCGTTCACAGTACGTTAGTCCCGTTAACAAGGCGATGTTCAGCCCTTTGTAGAACTGCAAAGCCTTGAATTAGAAATTTGTGCTGCAGCTGTAAAGTTTTAGCTCTCGATATCTTCTCCTCAGTTTACCGACTCGTGGGATCAGGTTCCCTCGTTTTCACACAACTTCCAATTCATCCCTTATTGTCGCGCCGTACTTCTTCCTGACTCTATTCTCCGTCTGCCGCTCGACTTGGAAGGAAATTACTTCGGAAGAAAAGTTGCGACGGCGCTACAGAAAAGTCAGCACTCCGTAATAAAGCATGAATATCGGACGTTCTAACTAATAAAAAAGATTGGAGGGGTTTCAGCTATCTTATATTTACAAAAGAAATTCGTTGCGCGGCACGGTACAATACTCACAGTTATCTTACTTTCAGGTAGTGTGAATAACTTACGTGAACATCATTTCAACGAAGCGTTTCATTTTTACAATGCGGAGTAGGTAATCTATTAAATTTAGCCAGCTGCGACATAATCGCGAATATGAAGAGATCCAATACTGTCAAATTGTCTTTATTCCAGTCTTTGACCCCATTATAAATTCCTTTGACAATGACCGGTTTCAGTCAGTAATGACCATATTTTAGACCTGTATGCCGATGCTATGTTGAGTTATTTATATGTTTTGACGATGCCATTATGGCCCTATCACATTAGGATATGGTGCAGAACAGATCTGAAGATGGTAATTACTCACTGAAACCGGTCATCGTCAATGGAATTTATATTGTGATCAAAGACTAAAAAATAAAAAAAACATTTATTAAATTTAATTTCCTCTTTGAAAAATGTCGCAGGAATTTGTTAGCCCAAAGGACTGGATGTTGCTGAATCCCATATGAAATAAGCCAAGCTTGCGAGCAGCTGGAAGGCATAAAAGAACACCAAAAGTTAGAGAAATTAATCGAAGAAAATCCGATGCCGTTAACTGTAAGAGATACGCTTTTACATGAATTCTACAAACACGTTTCCCTGACGAACACCGGTAAGTCCCGTTAGACATGACGGCAACAGAATCTAATCTGCATTTACATAAATACTTAGGCCAAGTAAAATGATGATAATCTGCATGCAGAGGGTACTTCGTAGCTCTGTTAGAGGCTTTCGGTATTAACCAAGTCTCACGGAACTCTTATTTCATGATTCGTCTTGGTATGAACAATCGATTTGAGTTAGAAGGAAATAATGATACATAAGGCTTGGAAAAAAATGTGGAAGCACCAAAGACACAACGCATTACCTTGTCTAATAAGGTGTGGGAAAGCCATTGGCAGTCAGAACAGCTTCCAGTCGTCTCGGAATGGATGAATTCGTGTCCGGTATGGTGTTCAAGGGAATCTTGTTCATTCTTCCTGCCAAGCATTGGCACTTTGATGGAGATAGTGATCACGCACTCTTCTCTCCAAATAATACCACAAAGTCTCATTAATGTTGAGATCTGGTGATTTTG
This sequence comes from Schistocerca piceifrons, assembly GCF_021461385.2. NCBI lineage: Eukaryota > Metazoa > Arthropoda > Insecta > Orthoptera > Acrididae > Schistocerca > Schistocerca piceifrons. The sequence continues at coordinate 778,870,336 of NC_060139.1, forward strand.
ATGGCCAGAGAATATGCGACAGTTCAATGTGAAGCTGAGAAAACCAGTCGTGGAAGATGTGAGCTGTATAAACAGGTGCCCTTTCCTTTTGGAACACAGCATCACTCTTGCGGAACAATCATTGTACAGTGGCATCACGTAATCCTCGCCGTGGTGTGAGCATGCAGAGGAGCCATGAGACCCACGAAATACCACGATACGGTTCCCAAATCATCATCAATCTCCCAGCGAGTTCCACTCTCGGGACGTATCTCGACATGAAATTGGAAACAGTGTAAAAAAAGATTCATCCTACCAAATGACTCTCTTCCGTTGCTCCATAAGCCAGATGTTCCGGCTGCGGGACGTTTTCCATGATACGGGAATTTGCATCGCTGATGAATGGTGTTGGAATTGCAGCTCGCGCTGCAGTTCCCTGCTTATGGAGCTCACATCATATTGTTTTGGTGCTGTCGCTAGAGCAGTGTCAGCTATGCAGTAACTTTTGCAGACGTTATTTTTTGTTACAATGTTCTTCAACGACCGTCTGTTAAGATCATTCAAGATACACTTTCGTCCGCGTTGTGACGTAGCGGGTGACTTTTTCCGCTTTCGATGTACGCGGTAAAAATCTTCAATTCGGTCCTTTTGAAACACGAAGCACTTCTGCTACCCTGGTTACGGAAGCACTCACCATACGAGCACCAACAATTTGCCCCGGTTCGAAGTGCCTTATCTCCGAAAAAATGCACTCACTACTACAGAGAACACTTCTGGTCACGACTGATACTTGCAACGTATTGAGGATGTTGAACAGGTTGCCGTTCGTGGTCAATTACAACAGTGTAACATGCAAGCTTGGCTAGCATCTGTATTTATGTTCAAATATGGATTTCTCGCGATGTTCCATATTTTAGTCCAACCCCTGTACGTCAGTAGAATACTACAATGAATAACGGTGGTTCTCACTTTGTGTATTCAACACTAGTTCAGAATGAAGTGAAATAAACCTTTGTAAAACTCTTCGAACGAAGTAAAATTTATCGTAATCAGCAGCAGAGTTTTTGATGGTAGTTTTTTCTCTTGAGTGCAATGCACAGAAAGCCCATACAACCATGTGAGACTGTCAGAAAAATCCTTCTTAGGGACGTTCTTCTATCGCCCCGTCACCATGGCTTTACGATTACGTCGTCAAAGAGTTGACACTTCATGTGAATTTCTAAACCTTGTCATCTTTTGGTAAGTTACTAACGATAACATGAAGCCTGTTTACCCTTGCTGATTACTACGATAAAAGAATTTTCCGTCCACTGCATTTCAATCAAGTCGAGACAGATATCCACGTGCCGTTCTGTTTGTTAAGGAGTCAAGGTGTGCGAGATAAACTTTGCACTACCCAACCACGACATTTTTGTACTGGGCGTCCTACGGCCGTTATCGGAAACACCCGGTGACGTACAGTAAACAAGTATAGTGGTGACTAAGGAAAGTGCATTTCACTGTGGATGATTTTAAGACAGTTGTGCATATACTATCGAGTGGTTCAGCGTGCCCTTGCGAAAAATAGCGATAAAAACTCACGACAAGCCGACCAAAGCGCCCGCACTCCTTGGTGCAACAATATTGTCGTCGACTAATATACAAGATTTTCCTTCTTCAAAACATTCTGGCCGCCCGGGGTGGCCGAGCGGTTCTATGCGCTACAGTCTGGAACCGCGCGACCGCTACGGTCGCAGGTTCGAATCCCGCCTTGGGCATCGATGTGTGTGATGTCCTTAGGTTAGTTAGGTTTAAGTAGTTCTAAGTTCTAGGGGACTGATGACCTCAGCAGTTAAGTCCCATAGTGCTCAGAGCCATTTGAACCAAAACATTCTGGAGAATGTCTTCAGCCCTTGATTTAGAGCTATTGTTACTTTGCGATTTGTGACTCAGTGACGTTGACATAATATGGACGCACGTCCATTACTTAACACGGCTTGTTCACAACTGACTGGTCTAATTCACGTCTGTTGTTTACAGTTCTCATTCCAAGATGCCACCGTAGTTACTCCGTATGCCACCGTAGTTACTCCGTTGACGTTGCATGTATGCCACGAATAAAACCAGTCTCGGAACTTTTGGAAGGACGGACGCACAAACGTATTTTTTCTAGTAAATATGTTCAGCTGTTGCTCTTGTAATACGTTAGTTAACAACCGTTTGTTGTAAACATGATCTTAAAATCATGTACCAAAATAACTAATGATATTGATTCAGTTTACAGACCTCATATTTTTTCTTGTTTTATACATTGTTAAATCGATTAATTCAGCCTTAGGATGTAATTTCCATTTTATTTTTCTTCTAATATCTTGAACTCAGCTGCAGTAGTTTTTATGTATACCAAAAAACAAACACATGCACGTCAGAACGTGTAATACGATTTTGCCCTATAGAATCTCCTGAAAGTCTCCAAGAAAAGTGAAGCACATGCAGAAGGCGACGCACAGCGTGTAGGATTGGACTGAGCTAAGTTCTGCCGGCATCCAGGAAGTCACCCGTCCTGCAGAGAACACGAGGCTGCCGTGGCGACTGACTATGGCCTAGGAGAGAATGCACGATACTCCTCGACATGCTCAATAGTTGTTTTTCAGGCGTACGTAATGCACTCACTGGCTAGGAAAGGTCGCACAAATTCTCCAGAAGGCTCTACTCCCCACAGATGCCCTTTGCCATTGTTCTCTCCCGTTTTACAGACCAGGACTAGTCTCTCTCTCTCTCTCTCTCTCTCTCTCTCTCTCTCGGTTCGTAACATTATATCACCTCGACAACAAGTAAACCCGCCATTGTAGCTGATTTTGCTAACGCACTGCTTTAAGGTGGCGTTCAACTCGAAGGTACTCGATTCGAATCTTGTTGGTAGAGATAATAAAACACAATCAATATTTGGTGGCAGAGGAAGGTGAGATGGTGCCGTAAGCTCCTTGATGACGATACTCTGCAACTACAATGTGCAAAAATTACAAAGCTTCACTCAGTGTGTCATGGAGTGAAAGCATATGACGCTTCTGACGATAACACGTCTGTTGGACTGGGCGTTAAGATCGGCTGGCCTTTCGGTGCTATCAGACTGCGTAGGCTATGTGCCGGAACTAATTTTCAGTCTCTCCCTTTTTTCATCTTCATACGACATTACACTACTCGTAAAAAGTGGTTCATGGCTCCTATTACCACCTTTCAGCGGTTGTAGGGGGTAATTATCAGGAATATAAGGTTTCGATAAGGAACTCATGTCCGGAAATGAGCCCTTACATGTGCTCTACGAGAGCTTCTCCATGTGGCCCTGATGTTCGTTGAACAAGTTGTATAAGCAACTCATGCTTTCACACACACAGTGTGCGTCCGTGAAGCACTACGGTCAACCCTCCTAGTTGACAACGTTCCAGTTTGTTATAGTCGGACGAAAATGGTAAGTGAGGTTGTATGCAACTCCATCATTACATGCCGTACTGTGAAGTAAAGTGCTACGGTCTTCAAAACTTACTTTGTATCCAAATGGTACATTTCCGGACATGGGTTCGATATCAGAACTTTTATCTACTAAGTTCCTTCTTCAACCCTTAGAAGTATATAACAGCAATTGTGAAACGTGCCGCGTACTCACCCAACCAAACAGCTTCCTTTACGAAAATTGTAACACGTAACTCTTACGCTTCGGGAGGGAAAGGTGACATTGTACGAGAAGGAAGAAGAAAAACTTTCGCATTCCTTCGCATTACTGATAAGTTGCCTTCTTCATTATTTGGGCGACTGCTCAATTAAATCCAGATACGTATCTGTACTAGCCTAATAATTAAGTGTGACTTTCGCTGTAATCTAAAGGCGATCAGACTAGACACAGTCATATTCTCCCTAGATAAACTACATTAAAACCCAAAGGAATCGGGCGTCAAGGATAGTACAGAGGAAATGGGAAAATTATCTGAGACAGCAAAAAGTTCTAAGCAAACAATTTTAAAATACACTGAGAGCATGTACAGAGTTTTAAACTGACCCAGCATTAAGTGGTTCAAGCTGTTACCAAACTATATGAGTCGCATATATATAAGCAACCTGGTGTATAGTTCACGTTTCTGCCACTAGTCGGTGCTGCAGTCGCTGAAAAATACAAGATGGCGATTAAATTAAAAACTGTAAGATGTAGGTGCCGAAACATTTTGAAATTACAAGTTGGTGGAGATGGCTTCAAAAAAGATCATTTCTCTGTGCGAAATTGTACAATATTTATTCAAAATTTTATGTAAAGGATGTATTTTGCCATATTTCCACATCTAAACTACGTCAGCACCCCCCCCCCCCCTCCCCCCACCACCCACTAACACTCACGCTCACATGCTCATAGACAATGTTTACGCCTTGAACTTCCAGATTAAGCAGCAGTAGTGAACGTGAAAAGTTCGATTTCTATTCCACAAGGCATTTCTAACCACAAAAGAGTCTCACATAAATGATGTTCCACATCTATATTGTTCCATGGTGATTTTCAAGTATCGCAATGTTCTTTTCATGTCTAAAATATCTGCAGAACTGTCATCAATCCAAAAACGCAATATTTGTTTGAAACGTCGCATTGTTATTTCTCGCAAATTAAATATTTTCCACATTTAACTGTCCTCTGATGTTTGTCAAGTTCCACAGTGTTATCTCCACGTCGGAAAGGCTGCAGAAATACATCAGCAGCATAAGAAATGACTGTTTATGTCATGTTTCACAAGTTTTCCACATAACAATATATATATATATATATATATATATAGCTTGATGATGGAGGTGATGCCCCACGAAGGGATGTGGTGGAGGTACTCGATTATAAACTAGCGGTGTGATAAACAGCCTGTGATTAGCTCCTTGGTCGTTGATTGTGGATGAAGTTTGTAGTTGGAGTTATCCTGTGAGGCAATTGCCCAGACGATGTCGTAAGAGTCGTGTCGTGAAGCGGTACAGAGGAAGCACCTGGAAAGGGCCCAGCAGTTCGACTCATGGTTGGCAAAGTGCTTTGGCGGTGAATCCAACCGGAAGAATCGCTAGACGCAGCCACTATTCATCCTGTGTGCTCCGTGTTGAGGGACTGCAGACGATTGGCGCTTGGGCAGGGGGTGTCTCTCGACGTCGACCGCCGTAGATCGGCTGCGTGCCGACCTACTTAGCTAGGTCACGAATGGATACAGGGACCAGCGCTTGAAGACTCATGACTGGTGGCACCAACGTAGTGCCAGCGCAGGCAACACCATCCGTGGCGAGGCTCGCATCACCAGGAGCCGTAGCTAATGCTGGAGACTGGGAGGAAAACAATCCCACGTGTTTATGTGTACAGGCGGATTGTTTTCTGTGATCGCCATTGTCCATGCAGTGCGTGGGCCAGGAAGGTGTCCATTCGAGCTAAACGACTGCATCACTGGTAGCTGTATTGAAGGTGTTAGCCGTACAATATAATAACTAAACTGCTCAACACAACTAAAAACCCACTGTGACGCAGAAGTTTGAAATTTGACTGAAATATACTTACATATTCCTCTGTAATCGCGCAAAAACGTGGCGCCCTGCAATGTCATCCTTGAGCTAAGCGACGCTTCAAAACAGCGAAGTATCGACACCTACGCAAAAAGGTCAGAGCTCAGACTTTCGTGCGAAGTGTAAGATACGTTAAGGACGTCACATTGGCACCAAATTTCACCACAATTCTGCCCAGTGTCACCGAGGACTGTTGTTATTCAAAGGGAAGCTCGCCACACGCCCTGTTACCCACATTTCACACTTCTCTCGATGCCTCTGTGATGGAGGTCGAACGGGATCACCTAGAGTTCAAATCACGCGGTTTCCTTATGGGTGGCTGAGTGAAACATTTGTATATGCATTTTCAGCCGTCCCGTTTCGTACACTCCTGTGGCGTAATCACAGGAGTGGAGGGAGGGGGTGCAACATTTGACGTGTGAATGAAATGACAAAGGATCCCTGTAAGACCCCTCAGTTTGCTCACACGCTTGCTGTCACCTGCGCATCTTTGTAGAGCACTTTAAAAATGTACTGAGACTTCAACACCCATTTAAGTAAGTCGTGTTCCCCTGCGGCTCTAACACCTGCTTTTGGGCGTGCGAAATTTAAGAGGTGTCGAAGGAGTTGCCTGCCCTCAGATTAATGATAAACACAAATTCAGCATTTATGCGAAACAGACGTGAACCAGTATTATTAATTTTAAATCATGCCATCCTAGACAGCACAAGAAAGCCTATTTTCACTCATTGTTGTTTAGAGTGATGTCACTACCTTTAGCACAGAACGAGGTTGGTAAGGAAACTCAGATCTTGAAGCAGATTGCAGAAATAACTTTAGTCTTGCACACACAACAATAAATGAATCACGGAGAAGTCGAACCTAAATTGAAGAAGAAATATCGTTTTGTCAGCATGGCATATCATGACACAACTTCTGATAAAATTCAATGGTCCCATTATAAATCTAACTTAAAAGTTGCTTTTACACCCGAAAATACGTTGGAATAAAGTTTTCTTCGTAATATATCACAGTGAAAGAATAAATTACACTCTGGGGTTAGTAAGATAGCACGTGATGACTGACAGAAGAACAGTATCGGTCAGACTGGTTGAATATTTAAAACTCGTTTCAATGAACATACGTTTATACAAAGTAAAACTGCACTAGGTACACATTTAGCAATACCTAACCCTTAAAGTGCTGGTATTTACAATTACTTGGATATCTTGCATAGAGAAAATAAGTATCTTGACAAACTTGAAGAACATGAAATTTATCCATAAGAAAAGAACCAACAGAATGAATTTTCCAATAAAACTTATTTTAATATTCATTCCATAAACATAGATGTGATTATCTTGTTAATTGGTTTTGATGCAAGGTGGTCGGTGCAGACTTTGACACTATTGCATCGCTTTCACCACTGCTGTGGTAGGTGGCACATTCTAGTGACCACTCTGTTTTCTCAAACTGTTATCACTTAACACCTCCGATAATTTGTAATAATTGGTTGCTAAAAGATACAAATATTTTGTAACTATGTTCCTTTTTCCTCCTTGTCTTCAAGTTACAGCAAGAGTCCTCAGTGTGTGTTTATTTTAATTTTTTCTAAGCGAAGGTAATTTTTAAACTTTTATTTTAACAGACACATGTTTCAAGCTACGGAAATTACATATGTTTTTAATGTGGATGTCTCTCAGCAACCATACATAACTTACAACATAGGAATCACACCGCCAACCGGTTGCCCTGCTAGGAACATCAGACTCATGTTGTTCCTAGCAAGACATACGATGTGCTTCTCAGAGTGATGCTGTTCCTAGCAAGGTATACGTGGCAAAGGCTGGAATATGTTTATTTTCATTTTTGACTTGAGTATATTTGCTGTAAGTTTCGACCATTGCCTTCTCGGAATGTAACTTAACGGTTTTTTAAAATTTCATTCTGATGAAGAACCTAGGCCAATGTACCAGATATTTATTTGCAACCGATTGGCTGTGTGATTCCAATGTTCAGGCAAATTGTATATGATTGTTGATCCTGTAGCCGATTAAAATATGTAAACAAGAACGAAAATGTAAAATACACAATGTACCGTAAAGTTATATATATATATATATATATATATATATATATATGCTTTATTGTGTAACTCATCGTACATGCTGAAATCCATAACATTAATGTATCTTTGAAATCTTAATTTTCATTAAATAATGTGTTTTATTTTATAATGGAGGAATATCTTTTACACTGTTTATATGTAGTCGTCTATGACTTGGGCAAATGTCATGCGATTATTCGAATTTTTTTCTCCTCTATGTCCTTGTATTTTGCGTTAGTTTTACATCAGTGTTGAAAAACCGCACTATGTACTGCCACGTATGCATTGTTCACAGTAGTTTGTTGTTATTTGTACATTTGAGTATAGTCTTTATAAAACAATTTTTTCTAATAATTTTGTATTGTTTTTCCCTTTTTTCCTGTACCAACTTAGACATGAAGATGATCTGCGGGGCAGATTGCAACCGGTAGCTGAAAATAAAATGTTGTGCTCCTGATGTTGGTCTTTTGGTATCGAGTCTTAACTGTGGAATTACGTGTAACTGTAAATATTATTACCAGCAGAGTCAGTTTTCATTTTTCGATAGAATCACTGTAATATGATGAAATTTATTCCATATCTATTATTGTTCTTCCTCAGTGAAGAAGCAACTATTGCTTTTGTCACTTCGTCATATGTTTCTTTTCTTGCGGTGTCTCTGTCTTCCTTTTTAATTGCTCATGTTGTCTTCACAAGGTAAATCAGGTTGTCATAGCTCAAAAAAGCACAACTGTAACAAAATAGACATATATTATCACTTTACGGACAAGAATTTCCCCATTTGTTGCTATCGTTACATGTTACATCAAGGCTATAGGAAATGCCCCCCATATTACAGCAAAATTCCAACACTGCTGAGAATGTATTCAGTGAGATGTCTGAACGTCTGTAGTGGAATGCCAGCCCCTACTTCCTCAAGAGCCGAAACCAGAGAAAGTAGTGGTGCTCGAGTCTAGAGTGAAATCCATGTTCTAACTCATCCCAGAGGCGTTCCATCAGTTTCACGTCAGGACTCTGGGCAGGGATGTTATTGTCCATAAAACATTGCCCAATATGTATGTACAAATGTCAGCAAGTCTTATGACACTGATTGAGACTTGTTCCAGCAATTGGGACTTACTATAACAATTGCCTCCTGCATCAACACCACGCCCTTAGAACTGTAAAACGACTTGCTCCAAAACTGAGGAAATTTGCTCCAAAACTGTATCAACTTTCTCCCAAAACTGTAACAAACTGATACAAAACTGTAACAACGTGCACTGCTCTGCAAGTGTCTGAACTCGGGGCCCTTCCTCTGCCACCCGGAAACTGTGACAATTACCCTGAAAGTAACAACTCATCCCCTACAACTATAATTACTTGCCCCACGACTGTAGCAACGTGCCGCGGAATTGTAATAACTTTCCCTAAAACTGCAACAAGTAGTCCCACAAATATAACATTTTTTCTTTACCTTCAACCAATAGTGCAGTGTCATCGCCTCATTTAACGAGACCTGTGGTTTTCAACAATCAAATGACCTATTTTTTACAGTTAAAAATTACAACAGTTTTTGCATAATTTATGTGAATCATAATAATGAATACATACAGTTGACAAATATACAAAATGAAACAGAAAAAAATTAAGATGAACTTTAAAAATAAGCAAATGAAAGGGATTTTGTTTCAGTTTACATTACTTTCCAAACTTCATAAATATTTATTTTGTTAATTGTAACTGGTTTTCAGGTAGCTGGGCTTAGGAAAAAGGCAAAGAAGTAGTTCATATCCCCCTACAGCATACAAAATTTCAATCGGTCACCATGTTTAAAAGTGTCCATGATATACTGAAACAAAAATTTTCGTAGCAACATGAAAAATTTATATGAGTATATGGCTACCGGATTCACCTGGTGTTTTGATGGAGGCCTGTGAAACCAGGACAAGAACGTCTAGGACTAGAGGAGTGTATGAGGGAAGTGGGAGAGTTTGACGTGGGAGGAGGGCAGGGGGAGGGACGCTTTGCAGCGGACACATTCGTTAATTTTGGCTTGCAGGACGCCAGGATAAATAATGCGAGCGCCGTTTTAATTCTTCTGCTCTGTGCGCAAAGGCGCTACATAATAGAAGCTTGCCTGGCAGCCTCTTTTGTTTTCCTTCACTACCCAATACTTTATGAAAGAGTTTCTAAAGATGCTGCTGTGAAGCAAGTACTAACAGTACCAAAGAGATCTATTCTGTACGTGATTGTTTCGGAAACTGACAGAGAATGAGGCTTGATTTTATCAGTGTGTGATATTTATTATACGATTCTGGTTGCCTGTTTTTAGATAAAATGTCAGTGACAGGTTTCTAATAGCTGCCTGTCTCAGCTATACATTCGCCATCTTCAGAAACTTTTAAGAAGAAGCAAAAGAAACTGGACCAAAATATTTGAAAATTTACAAAGCTTTTTTCCACTTACGTAAATCAAAATTATAGGTATATCTTGTTCATTCTCATAAATCGTACGTAGCTTGCGGTGCAACTGAATAGATATGACATGCGTCACGTGACAAGCGTTATCATATTGAGCCATAAAACAGAACAGCGTGTTGCAAGCCAGGGAATGTGTTCAGCGAGAATTCACAGAGGTAACACGTGCATGGAAAGCAAGAAAGCCAGAAGGTGTGTTCTTGTCATTATTTTCGGCCGAGTTGCATCAAGACTCTCCCCAAACAAAGGTTATGAGTGATGCGATGTGCCAACTTCTTGAGAATGGAACTGAGCTTTTAAAATTCTGTCCAGCGCAGATAGGGACTCATTCATTGATCTTTTGATACATCTATGTGGTACCAACGACTGTGATCAGCCATTGAGTTAAAATCAACTCAAAGAACAACCCTGTATAACCTACGTTTACTTGATGTATTGCTTTCACAGTGAGCTCATACAGGCAAATACTTTTTTTTATAATTGTTGAGAAAATAGTTAGTTTTTGATTAACAAATACAAAGACTTCCAAGTAGTAAACGCGTGTCGATACTTGTAGGTACCACCTGGTAAAATGTAACACTTTTTCGTAAAAATATTTTATATACCGTGAACGCTCTCCGCTAAAAGAACTTGTCTATTTTCGATTTATGTGTGATTGCTCTCCATATAATTTCTAGCTTTGTAAGATAGTCTGCCACTGTTCATTCTGCCGATACGTTCAATTAATTTTCTTCTGTTTTCTTCAGTTTTCCCTCTTACTTCAAATATTTTTGATTTTTTTTCTACTGTGACTGTTTTTTAATGTGTCTAATCTGGTATAGCCTATCACAGCCCCAAGAAACCTCTTTTCAGCTGCCTGAATAATTTCTTGTCGTTTGTAAATGACTCACAACACATTTTAGCAGAATAATGTATGATGATCATTACTTTATAGAAGTGTATTCTTGTTATTTCGTGTATCTTGTTTCTAAAGTACCTGTTAATTGTTCAAAATATGTCCACAAATTTTGCTGCTTTCTTGCCTGTGCCTTTGTCATACTTGTATGTCATATCATTTCTCAGATAATTAAAACGGCTCAACTATTCTACTAGGCAACGGCCTTGCCGCAGTGGATACACCGGATCCCGTCAGAGCACCGAAGTTAAGCGAAGTCGGGCGTGGCCGGCACTTGGATGGGTGACCATCCGGGCCGCCATGTACTGTTGCCACTTTTCGGGGTGCACTCAGCCTCGTGATGCCAATTGAGGAGCTACTCGACCGAATAGTAGCGGCTTCGGTCAAAGAAAACCATCATAACGACCGGGCGAGCGGTGTGCTGACCACGTGCCCCTCCTCAACTGAGGATGACATGGCGGTCGGATGGTCCCGATGGGCCACTTGTGGCCTGAAGACGGAGTGCTGTGTGAACTGTTCTACTACATATGCACTTCAAGCAGTAGTCCGTAAGCCACCCTACAGAGAATGACAGAGGATACTATGTACCACTACTGGTAATTCCCTCTGCTGTTTGACTCGCAAATGGAGTGTGGAAGAAACGACTATCTATATGCCTCCATACGAACCCTAATATTGTTATCTTGTCTTCATGGTCCTTAAAGAAATGTACGTCGGAGACAACGGAATCATTCTGTAGACAGCCGCAAATGCTAGTTCTCTTAATTTTCTCGTTAGTATTTTGCAAAAAAAAAAAAAATGTCGTCACCCTTTCAAGGGTTCTCATTTCAGTTCACGGAGCAGTTCCGTACTTCTTAGATGTTGATCGAACCTACCCATAGCATAGTAGGTGACACTACTGATGAAATCGCGTTACTTCATTGTTTCGTGAAGTGTGTTAGATGCTGCTTTCAGCCATCAATCCTCACTGCTCTAACGATACATAACACAGTGTGTTACAGCCCCCACTACGCTGTTGGCAATAAATAGCCATAGAATACCTAAGAACATCCACCAGCATAGATCTAGTCCGGCCCCGGTAGCTGAGTGGTCAGCGTGACGGAATGTCAATCCTAGGATCCCGGGTTCGATTCCCGGCTGGGTCGGAGATTTTCTCCACTCAGGGACTGGGTGTTGTGTTGCCCTAATTATTATCATTTCATCCCCATCGACTCGCAGGTCGCCGAAGTGGCGTCAACTTGAAAGACCTGCACCAGGCGAACGGTCTACCCGACGGGAGGCCCTAGCCACACGACGTTTCATTTTCACCGTAGATCTAAACTAGAATTATTTATAGCCTGCTCGACACGTTTTGAGAAGTGATTCCGACATTCAAGTGCGTTTTCGCGTATTATTCGTGGTGTGTTGCACATAAAATGCAGAAGGTTACAAGAAAGTAAGCGCACTCAAGATCATCCTACCTCAAAAACATGCTTTGTAAGATTACCCATCGAATTTACGTGAGAACTATGATACTGGTCTTCCTTGGAAGCCTAATTTACTGCGGAGACTGGAAACCAGTCATGGGATTTCATATGTATATGTCCAAACAACTATAAGAGTAAACTGTGAAACATTCAAATGCTCGAAAATCCTACACACATGTCCCAGCTTTGTCACCACCGATTTCTTTCTTTCTTACACGTTGAAACGCTTAATGCTTATAAGCTGACATCCACCTACATAGGGAGAAGTGACCATCAAGAGGAAATATTTAAGTGTTAATTTCTTTCCACGTTGTTTGAGAGAGGAACGAAGGATATACAGTCTGGTAGTGGTTCGATGAACCCCCTACTGGTAGAGGGTTGCAGAGTTGTCGTGTAGTTTTAGATGTGATCAACACGCCACTTACAGTTATAAATACAGAGTTTAGTATTCTTATTGACACTAGTAATACAATCACGTTATGTGGTTGGTTGATTCGTGCTATCTTCTTCCGTATGTTAGAGTTATTATTGCTCTAACAGTACAAAAACATAACAAGCTGTGTTTCAGTCCCATTACACTATTGATAATAAGCTGATGGAAACAGTAGCAGCTGTATGATACGCAAACTAGAATTATTTTTTCATCTGCATCATGCCTTTCGGGAAACGATTTAGATTTTCAAGTACCTTAATGGTATGGGAGGACTTTGTTAGCGCCAGAAGTATGTAATAACATTTCGTTTTGCCGGCCGCGATGGTCTAGCGGTTCTAGGCGCTCAGTCCGGAACCGCGCGATTGCTACGGTCGCAGGTTCGAATCCTGCCTCGGTCATGGATGTGTGTGATGTCCTTAGGTTAGTTAGGTTTAAGTAGTTCTAAGTTCTAAGGGACTGATGACCACAGATGTTGAGTCCCATAGTGCTCAGAGCCATTTGAACCATTTTTGAACATTTCGTTTTCTGTAAATATCCTCGAGAATTAGACAGCTTTGTATAAATAAATTGTTAGCCTTTTTGTTATAGATTGCTTTCTCCTCCTCGTCACCTGTTGTGCGCTTCTGCTGGTGGCGACTTGTCTGCCTTATCACGTTCTCCGCTTCCGCTCACGGGAGGTACCAGCACATGGAGGGCACGTGTGGCTGGCGTCTGGTAGTGCACTCCCGGCCAGAGGTCGTGGTGAGAGCGGGGACACCAATCTTTATCCAGCTAGCTTCTCTGCCAGTCACGAGTCAGCAGCGGGCATTGCTAAATGCACATTTTTCTAGTTTTATTTTAATAAAGTGCATTTCTGTAACATTTTCCATACAGTGCCCTAGGCGCTCTGCCCCTTATCTGCGGAGTGGTTTATGAGCACTGGAACAATTACACTTTGGTCTCCTCGTCGTGTTTTTAAGTCATGGTGTATTTCCTCCCTGTAACCTCTTGGTTACAGTGTACATTTAGCGTTGTCACGTGTGTGAAGGTTTTTTATGCGAGTCTACTTGGGACAGTCTTATAGTGACGTCACAAATTAACAATGCAGCGACAAAGCTTAGTACACATTAATTTGCATTGCGGTCAATGTCTTACTTGAGATATGAGTAAATTTGTTGAAATATCTTACTGTGCTACATGTTTAACGTGTGTTATCTGTGTATTTTGTTAAAATAATATGCTGAGGTATTGGTCAAACATTCAGAATCACGTGTTTGCATATTTCTTGGAATGGAAACGCGGGTATTTCGAGAATTTCGGTAAAGTTGTAGCAAATAGCTTTGGGAGGTTGGAGTGCTTACATAAAATGGCATGACATCTTTATTTTATAGTAATTCCGTCACAAGCTGTATTATCTAAGTGCTGTAAAAAAACGGGATGAGGGAAGTTGTTAAATTCCGCTACTGATGACAGTTTACAGGTTGTCGAGGGGTCAGGACTCTTCACGTGGGCATTCAGGGCTGATGTTAAATGACAGAACAGAAAAATAGATCAAATAAAGGGAATTGGAAGGTAGGAGACTAGGTAATGGCGGAAGTAAAGCTGTGAGGACGGGCCGTGAGTCGTGCTTGGGTAGCTCAGTTAGTAGAGCACTTGCCCGCGAAAGGCAAACGTCCCGAGTTCGTGTCTCGGTCCGGCACACAGGAAGTTTCATATCAGCGTACACTCCGCTGCAGAGTGAAAATCTCATTCCGGAAAGGGAATGTATTTCAATGTACGTGATATACAGGGTGCGTTGGGGTAGGAAGTTATCAAGTATAAACCAGTCTAGGAGTCCCAACAACTAAATTTAGTGGGCAACGCTAGGGGAGGCGGTTCGTGTTAGGTTCTGTTGGTGGATGTGGTGCAGAGACAGAGGCGTCTGGTCTAGTCGAGATCACAACATAGAGACGCAAATGTATTCTGCTCTATAGAACCCTTCAGCGTCCACACACCTGACCTGTCTCCCAAGCACGGTATTGTCTAAACATGGCAACAATTTGGTAGTAATTTCAGCAGAGGGCTGAAGGCCTCTTTTGTCAGCAGCTTTAACTGGACAGAACTGCCTGTGTTCTAAAAGGCAGGCAGCTTGTGTCATTTAGGCACAGCCGAAGTTGCTCTGGGAGAAGACTTATAAATATGTGACTGCGACTTTTGAAATAATTTTTTTTAAACCAGTTCCCTAAATATAGCTTGACTGGCTGCCATCTTGTACAGTCTATTACTTCGTAATTAGCCGGCCCGGTGTGGCCGAGCGGTTCTAGGCGCTACAGTCTGGAACCGCGCGACTGCTATGGTCGCAGGTTCGACTCCTGCCTCAGGCATGGATGTGTGTGATGTCCTTAGGTTAGTTAGGTTTAAGTAGTTCTAAGTTCTAGGGGACTGATGACCTCAGATGTTAAGTCCCATAGTGCTCAGAGACATTGTAACTTCGTAATGTATGCCACCATTTTCTACGTAAGGAAACTCTAATGCTGATAATCGTTCCCCTCGATGTGGTGAACAGAGCAAAAACGACTTGATGGTCTAGAGAGAAAAGGCAATGGGTAGCTGTGGGTAACGAAATGGCTTATGCAAAGAAAGAAATTCACCCACACTCTGCTACTTACTAAGCTTGAAGCTGATGAATTAGTTAAGAATGGACGAAATATGCTTTTCGCAGCTGCTGAATGCCTTCAAACCATATCTGACGATAAACAAGATACTCTTGAGAGAAACTGTGATCTGCGAGAATAGGTTGTCTGCTGCATTCCGGTTTTTACCCACTGGCATAAGCTACGAGGCCCTCAAATTCAGTGCAGTTGTATCCCCACAATTATTATCTAAAATGATTCCTGAAACCTGCAGCGCCACCTATAGTACCCTGAGGAAATACGTCATTGTAAAGCAAAGTAAATGAAACAAATGATACCCCAAGTAAAGGTGATTAATCTATTCGTGTATGTAGCATAAAAGGTGTCCCCTATAAGCTTAAGAAACTCATTTCAAGCTATAAGAAGAAACACTGCAAATGGTAGAGGCACACATCGTCTAATAAATACAGCAACAGATGAATCAGAAATGAAGCATGTAGCAACTGTTACAACTGTAAGAAAAAAGTCCTACACTTGAAAGGAAGTGCTTACTATGAATAAAAGTCCACCGACTGTATATATTCCGGTGTTTAGGTTTTATTTCCGATATGCATCGGAAATGAAAGCAAAGATCTAATCGAAGGGTGGCCTGTGAAAGACAACTCTGCTTGCCCGCGAGCGTTGTGAGCCAGAAGCTCCCCCACGATTTCTCTGCCAACATCTCTCGTTTCCTAGTGATGCGCGTGTCGCAAGACGGGCCTGTTTACTTCACGTCTCTTTTGCATTCGTGGTAGGACAAAATTAGTGAGAAGAAACTGGCTGAGCAGGAGTTAAGATCCTCAATACGAAAATCTACGCTTCGACCCGCAGCAAGAAAAAGATTAATTTTTATTGAAACACAAGCGGGCCCTCAGTGTTTCTTTCGTAATTCTATTTTATCGGAGTGGAAGAAGTAACATATGAAGCCACATTTCCAACTCCTGCACGAGAAATTCGTGATCACTTTTGATACTAGGGAAGGACGCCAAACTTATCGAGCAAAGACAGAGAGGAAAGTTCATATAGATACATGTTATTTCTTTAGAACGTTACTATTATTTATAAAGAACTATCCCGTTTTTCCTTATTATATTTCCTTCCCTTTCTATCTTATTTACAAGAAGAGAACCGTGTCATCCACAATGATGTTGCCGCGCGGAGTGGCCGCGCGGTTTGAGGCGTCATGTCACGGATTGCTAGGCCCCTCCCGCCAGAGCTTCGAGTCCTCCCTCGGGCATGGATATGTGTGTTTAGTTCTTAGCATAAGTTAGTTTAAGTAGTGTGTAAGTTTAGGGACCGATGACCTCAGGAGTTTGGCCCCTTACGAATTCACACACATTTGAACAATGATGTTGCAATGAGAGTGAGCTATCACATTCCTCTTAAAATAAAATAGAGAGTCCCTTCGGCGATGGAGAATTTGTTTAAGAGTGCATTTTGCTCTTGTGTCCAGCGACTCTTCCGGTTTTGAAAACAGGTCCTCTTTCACGGACAACAGTTTGCAGATGCACCGAACAAATGGCGAACGAATTGAAAACGCAATTGTAAGATAAGATTAAGAATATATTTAATGAAATCACGGATATGAAGGATGTTACTCAGCTTGCGGTATTTGTTTGAGGTTTTGACGCTGAGTTCAACTTGTTTTCTTGCTTAGGAAACATTATTAACGAATTTGACCCTTGTTGGGAAAACTTCCGTTGATTGCAACAGGTGGAGATCCTGCAATGATTGGTCAAAAGTCTGCTGTAATTGCTTCGATAAGGAGCAAGTGAAATAATTTGGTATCCAGCAGAAAACACCAGCAACACACTGCGTCCTACATCACTCTAATCTCCAGGCAAGTTGTGCCAAAATAAGTGACATCATGAACGTGGTTGTAAAAAATAATAAACTGAGATCACGCGGATTGGGACTTCGGCAGTTTAAATTTTTCCTGGCAGAGCTGGGGTGTATGGCGATGTGCTACATGTTTTTAAAGTACGCTGTTTGTGTCGAGGTGGTGCTTAGAACGTTTTTTTCAACGTGCATAAACACATGCAAAGTCTTTTGAGACAAGAGGGCTCGTAAAAGCGTCCCCCCCGAGCAGATTCATTAGTTTTTCTTCACAACAGAATAGTTATAAGCTAACTATTATTACTTTTTCATTCCATGGGCATTTTGTGCAACCGAAGATCGTGCTTAAGGCAACACTACAGGAAATACTATGCACGTTATATTGTGTAGTAAGTACACATTGCATTGTCGTAATCTAGTAATTACGGCAATGTAAAGGATACTAATGTCGCCTGCCGGTGTGGCCGAGCGGTTCTAGCCGCTTCAGTCTGGAACCGCGCGACCGCTACGGTCGCAGGTTAGAATCCTGCCTCGGGCATGGGTGTGTGTGATGTCCTTAGGTTGTGGAGTGTGTAGCGCTGTGGTGCCGACCGCCCAACGCAAGTTCGTCTTCTGTTACTACGCACGGGGTTAAACGATGTTCAAGCATGACTAATATAAGAGTGTGCAAAGGAGACGAAATTTTGTTGACTTCGTGCGAGGGGTATACCAATACAGACGCAAGAAATGAAGCACGTGTTTCATTTTTTAACGAATCCATAATGATTTCATGTAGCACATAGAGGCAGAAAAGAACAGACGTATGTCGGCCTTCCCTATTTAGGTTTCTAGTTTTTACTTACCGGAAATGAAATCTAAAAGCAGAAATAGAGACAGATTAGATCAGATTTGGGCGTGATGCTGTTCGCGGGCAGTGTGGGCATTTGTATTGCCTTGAGGGCACGATGCGCGCACAGCTCGCGTGCTCTGTACTCGCGAGCAGGATTGAACACTTCCGATACATTAGTATCAAAAATGGCTCAAATAGCTCTGAGCATTAGGTCATCAGTCCCCTAAAACAGAATTACTTAGACCTAACTAACCTAAGGTCATCACACACATCCACGCCCGAGGCAGGATTCGAACCTGCGACCGTAGCAACAGCGCGGTTTCGGATTGAAGCGCCTCGAACCGCTAGGTCACAGCGGCCGCCCAGTCTCGAAAATGGTGTATTGAGTCTCCGAAAACGGTTGTTAGATGGTAGTAAATAACATTACAAGGATGGTTGCAAGTGTTTCATTTTATTACATCGATAAAAGAGGACGCATTGGTAACGGTGCGCCCGCCTGCTGTGGAGACAAGAGACTCGAGGCGGTATCGGCGCTGCCCGCTTCCGCAACAGTAGGAAGCGGCCTTCCAGTCGGCAGCTGCGGCGCCGGCCGATAGCCGCACAGCACGGCACGGCGCAGCGCGCAACAGGCCCGCGAGTGGCTTCCGGCGCGCTTGCGGCCCGAGTCGCGCGCGGCGCTAGTGCGCCAGCCCCGCCTCCCTCGCGGGGATCAATAGGCAGTGCGCGCCTCGCAGTGCTCGCGGACGGTCGCCCGTCTCCCGTCGCCCCAGCTGACGCCGCCGCCGCCTGATCGCTCGCTAGCCCGGGAGCCAGCGGCTCTCCTCAGCTGTCCGTCGGCGTCGCGGCGCCTCCACTCAGCGGGCGTCGTCCGGCCCGCCCCGCTGCTCGGCGGCAGACGCTCGGCCACCTCCTACCGCATACCGGTAACTCACGGCTCCACCTCGCCTCTCATAAACCCTGTCTTCTTGTCATTGGCCCGAAGAAAATTGTTTCCCTCCGACAGATCACCAGAAACTTACGAAGATACTGGAGCAAATGCAAAACGAAACAAAAAGCTTTATATCCCGATTTTTCTAGTTCATCCTTAACTCAATTAAGTCAATGTAACTGGCGCTTTACTACTCATTAGCGCACTATATTAAACTGAAAATTAGGTTACAACGACGCTAGTCGAAAACATAAACTAACTTCGCACGGGCATACGCATCTGACGTAACTGGCGTCAAAGCAATCCAGCATCCGAGCATGAACGCCACGAATACACAACACGAGACATTTCTCCACAAAATAAGTCCCAAATAAAGACCTACCTGGCACCATGCATTAATATATGCCCATGACACAATACGAGATTCAGTCACTGAATAGAATAATTGTCTTTTTGAACATGACTGAATTATTGTACACCATTTTTCGACTTAAGCTTTCTATGAGATGCAATTCTCACTCAACCTACAGCTTTCAAACTACGCTATTTCATCGACTTTCCTCTTAAGTATCTTGCGATGCTTCGTACTGTGAATCTCGAACTCGTGAACTGTTTGGTGTTGTGTACAATCGTGACATTCTTGTTTGGGTGCTTTTCTGCCTCGACGCCAGTTACCTGTGACAGTACGAATTAAAATTAACGTCGTTCAAACTAAACTCCGCAGTCAGGCGCTTAAAACCACGCGATGTCCACCGGGCGCTGTGTCATCCCCGTGCCATGTGGCGTCATGCGGATGCGGTGTGAATCGCTTTGTGGTCAGCAGACCGCTCTCCAGGCCTTTGTCGACTTTTGAAACTTCTCATTTAAGGAGCTTCCCATCTGGCAACACGAAGCTGTTTGCACCTCGTTCCTGTTGTCACACCGAAGAAAAATCACTGCCAGCGCTGGGAACCGAGGCCCTGTCCTCCACATCAGACACACGGAGGACGACTAAGTTGTTTAACTGAACAGATGCTAGGATAACGAGCATACATAAAGTTGTTAGCTTCGTTGCATTGCAAAATAGTTCTTGTTTGTGTTCCACAGCTCTGATTTTTATTTGTGTGTGTGCGGGTGTGTGTGTAACAAAAATTTGCACTCGAAAATGGTCTGACTGAAACCAGCCATAGGCCCCCAAAATTAAAAACAAATTATATAGCAGCTTCACGTATTGCAATATATTTCTAAGCGTTTCATTGTGTTTAATATGCCACTACACGTTTCGATCTTCAGCTCATCGTCAGGCTTCTACTTTGAGTATAGTATGATTTTTTGTGCTTATAATGTAATACCATTTGAAGAAATACAGCAACCAGTCACTTTTTATACAGCTTTATTTATGCCAAGAACGCTTCGGACATTCCTCCATCTGTAATAGGCGTCATACATTTATATCTTCTTCGATATAACATATCTGTCGACTGCATTTTGAACTCTACAGTTCATTTTATTTTGTAAATAGCGCTATTCATTACACTAATAACATTGTGTACTAAGGAAGGAATGCGAAACGATTAATATGCCAATATGAGGCTGCCAATATTAATTCTGCCAATATTAATTCTGTAAACACAGCTGACTTCAGAATTAGGTTCGGAACGTACAAAGAAAAATTTAACTTCAGTTTAGACGTAAATTCCGAAACAGTTTGTTACGCCCTATCAGTGGAGCTTAACATGTGTGCGCTATGTACATAAATACGAAAAAAATTACAGAACATAAGGAAGCTTCAGAGTTCAAAATGTTGTCCAGAAAATGTATTGATGAGAATTATGTTACGCCAACTGAAGATGTGAAAGCATACATAAAACAGTACGACAAATGGCAGATTGCTATATTTCTATAAAGTAATTTAATTCAAAGCCATCGAGCTCAACTACTATTGCCATAGACAAATCAATACAGAGTAATAGTTCTGTTTGTGACTTGTGTATAATGTTACACATCAGTGACATCTCCAAATTATATAGTAAAATACCGAATTAAAGTGAATTTGCCTCCAGAGGATGAGTTGGTGCACCCAAAATAAACGACAGCAGGTTTCGTGCACGATAGTGGCACTGGATGTAGAGTATCCGAATATTAAAGCGTCGCAGCAAAGTAATTACGGGGTGAAGTAAGTTTTCCCAGAAGCGCTGTGTAGTTTGGAATTCGCTACAAAAATATAACTAAGAAATTCGAGATGCATCCGGTCAATTGACCGTAAAAGCCTCTTTCTCCAATTTTCGAGTGTGTGCACTTCACTTAAATGTAGTACTCAAACCACAGGAGACAGCTTATTTCATAGTGCAGGAATCAGTCCTCCTACTCAGCAGCCCGATGTAACTGAGGAAACTAATAATAGTTATAGAAAATAAGATAGTCAAACATGCAATTAAACCATTTCCATGAACACAGGATTTATAACAACGTACCTACCTATGACTTCAAAGGGGGAGCCAACATAAATTATGCCGTACGGCTGAATTATTGTTGCATAATTAGTATTTTCCGTCTGTTTACTGGCTTGTGTATTGTCACGTCTGACAGATGCTGCGAACTGTCACTTGAAAGAGCATGAGTCTGACCTAAATACATTCCTTTTCCACAGTGCATGAAACCATTGACTTTCAGGGCAAGATTAAGCTTGGAAAATAATTAATGTATTGATATACTAGGGATTAGTGTATCAGATACACACGTGTACCTCAACACGTTCCTTCGAGGAAGACGTCATTCCCATTGTAACTGGAATGTTCGTAAGAACAATGGAAATGCCGCCCAGTAAAAATCTGAACTTTTCTTCTTTATAATTGTTATGTAATCGTCTTATTGGAAAACCTAATATTTCAATGTAGTACATTCTATGAAAGATGCTTATTTACTTCATTTTGCTGCGTCAGATTGGTAATTTCTTTGTAATTGGTATTTTAAACTGAACATAGTAATCCGACATTGTTTTGATCTACAGCTTACGCTTAATGGGTGAAAGGTCGTATATGAAGTGCAGTGTCACTAAGCTCTTAAAGATTGTGTTAAGTCATATTAATAGTGTTATCAGCAGCTGGAGCTGTTACGTCACTGTTCTTTCTTTCCTTCTGTCACACAAGTTAGTATACAGTACCGTTCCGTTGGAGCTTTACTGCCCCGTCTATGACTGTGCTTAAAATATTTTTGTGTATGTTTAAAGGCTGCTGTGTGATCAGGCAAGACTTGACCTACGCAAACTGTTTGGAGAGAGAGTTAGTGTGTTTTCAGGTAGCTGTTTAATTTAGTTGTTCTGCGTCTACCGCATTTAAAAAAATTGAAATACATGGAAATTTGTGTCAGTTGTTAGAGCTCCCCTATATTGGATTCGGACAGAAGGGGAAATGTATTAGCAGCTAATTATTTGCGAACAACGAAAGGGCCTTTTAGTTACAAAGGTTTTTGTTGTGTGAAGGTAGCAAGAATTTCATTTCAGAGTACGAAACAAACCACTGCAGATCGCTGTGTTGGTTACTGTTACCGTGTCACGCCAATCATGGCTGTCAGCTAAATGAAACTGAATGTATTGGAGTGAGTGCAATCAAGGGGGTGAAATCAGTGTCAGGAAGTATCAGTGAAATTCGTTCAGAAATGCAGAACCTGAAGCGTGATGAATACGTTGTGACCAGTTACATTTAGTGCCACGCTGGGATTTGACCAGGACGTCCTGCCAATTGCGTGCAGTCGCATCAACTACAGAGACCGTCAGGGAACACTTCTACTTTTACAAACAATCAGAGGTTCTCATTTCTGAATAGCGTCTCATTGGGAACAGATGTGATGGAAGTCCGTGAAAGACCATCAACTGCATTAAAATCACTGATATTGAGGGAATCATTAGGGGATTGTAAGTCAACGCAGTGACATCTGCGTGAGCAAGAAAATAAAAAATACTAGGGTGTGCGCAAAGGCATTTCTCCCTCGCTCATAGGCGCTAATACTGGCAGAAAGAACCACTATAGACTGCGCAGATAAGGATTATATATATATATATATATATATATATATATAAATAAAAATCGTAAACAGTCACTGTATATGAACAATACACTGAAGAGCCAAAGAAACTGGTACACCTGCCTAATATCGTGTAGAGCCCCCGCGAGTGTGCAGAAGCACATGGATTCAACTAATGTCTGAAGTAGTTCTGGAGAGAACTGACACCATGAATCCTGCAGGGGGGCTGTCCAAAAATCCGTAAAAGTACGAGAGGGTGGAGATCTCTTCTGAGCAGCCCATTGCAAGGCATCTCAGGTACGCTCAATAAAGTTCGTGTCTGGGGAGTCGGGTAGCCACCGAAAGTGTTTAAACTCAGAAGAGTATTCCTGTAGCCACTCTGTAACAATTCTGCACGCGTGGGGCGTCGCATTGTCCTGCTGGAATTGCCCAAGTCCGTCCGAAAGCACAATGGACATGAATGGTTGCAGGTGATCAGACAGGCTGCTTACGTACGTGTCACCTGTCAGTCGTATCTTGACGTATCAGGAGCCCCTTATCACTCCAACTGCATAAGCCCCACATCATTGCAGAAGCTCAACCAGCTTGAAAAGTCCCCTGCTGACATGCTGGGTCCATGGATTCATGAGGTTGTCTCCACACGCGTATACCTCCATCCGCTCGATACAATTTGAAAAGAGAGTCGTCCGACCATACAACATGTTTCCAGTCATCAGCAGTCCATTGTCGGTATTGACGGGTCCAGACGAGGCGTAAAGCTTTGTGTTGTGCAGTCATAAAGGGCACTCGAGTGGGCCTTTGGCTCCGAAAGCACATATCAATGATGTTTCGCTGAATGGTTCGCACGCTGACACTTGTCGCTGGCCCAAAATTGAAATCTGCAGCAATTTTCGGAAGGGTTGCACTTCTGTCATGTTGAACGACTCCCTTGAATCGTCATTGGTCCCGTTCTTGCATGATCTTTTTCCGGTCGCAGTGATGTCGGAGACTTGATAGTTTACTGGATTTCTGATATTCCCCGTAGCCTCGCGAAATGGTCGTACGGGAAAATCCCCACTTCATCGCTACCTCGGAGACATTGTGTGCCATCGCTCGTGCTCCGACTATAACACCACTTTCAGACTCACTTAAATCTTGAAAATCTGACATTGTAACAGCAGTAACCGACCTAACAACTGCGCCAGACACTTGTCTTATATGGGCGTTGCGGACCGCAGCGTCGTATTCTGCCTGTTTTTGTCTCTCTGTATTTGAATACTCACGCATATACCAGTTTCTCTGACGCTTCCGTGTATTTATAACATTAATATGCGGCGCGTTTCGGCCAACTGGGGCTAATCTCAGATAGCAAGACACTCGAATATTATTTGATTTGCTAAAGCTATAAACCAATTTGCTGCGTTCATCGTTAGATCCTAATCGTATGCTTCCCAACATCTACATGATTGCATCTAATGACTATTCTGCAATTCACACATACGAGTTTGGTACGGGGTTCATATAACAACCAACATATTCTTTCTAGACCGTTCCACTCTCGAATAGCGCATGGGAAAAACTAACACTTACGTCTTCCCATGCGAGTTCTGATTCCTCTTATTTCATCACAATCATAGTTCCTCCATACATACTTGCGAGCAAATGAAAAAGCATACATAGATACGTAGGAGAAACTTGTTGATTAAAACACCTTTGTTTTAGTGACAGCCATTCCACTTCATGATCTTATTCACGTCCGCCTCTCCCCTCCATAATACAAAACGAGCTCCTCTACTTTGAACTTCTTTCATGGCCACCGTCGATCCTGTCTGGTATGAATCCTATACCTTACAACAATACTCGACAAGCTGTAGAGCAAATGTAGTGTGGGCAGTGTCTCCAGTAGTTGTGTTGCACCTTGTCAGGGTGTTTCCAACAAAACGCATTCTATTTTGGCTCTCCTTCCCCACAGTACTTTCTATTTGTTAGTTTCGATTTAAGTTGCTCGTAATAGCGATTTCTAGGTATGTAGTTGAATCGACAGATTCTCAGTTCGTGTAACCCAAATTTAGCGGTTTTCTTTTAGTATGCACGTGATGGACCTCGTAACCTCCCCCTCACTTATCGACCTTAACGACAGTGAAAAATTAAACCTCGTGTACCTAATGGAAATTTGGGAAAAGCAATCGTCACCGAAGTTAATCTGTCGCTAAAGAGGAAAGGGTTACATCTAAATTGAAAGAAAAAATGAAAGTGAAATTGGTGGAAATTGATTTTGAAAAAGGGTAAAGTTAATAAAGAAAGTAAATGTGCGGTCGTGCGTTAACAATTAACTGGCGTTAATTAGATATTTGAGATTTGGGGAAAATTACGAACGCCAGTCCTATGGACAACTACTATAATAACTGAAAAAGAAAGGTTATTGCACATATAATTTGCACTAAAAGCGTGGCAACTGAAGGTTGACACGTATTGTGTGAAAACTGAATGTTTGTCTGAAGTAATAAATTTCGCTACACTCTGATTTAATTTAGCAAAAGAATTAATAAAACCGAAAAATTGATAGTTAATTTAGTGACTGAAAGCAATAGTGAACTTTGTTTCTGAAGCACCACGAAATTCAATAAAATAAGGTTAGTCTTGGGCTACCTCAATAATCATTTCAAAAGCTACTTGAATCTACGCAATTTAGAAAAAAGAGATTGAACTTTGAACTTGAATTAAATGATTCTGAACAATTAACAATAGTAAAATGTAGTACGTACCAATCTGAGCTGCAGTCACAGGTAAGCTAAAATATGGTAACAAAACCCGCACTCTTAATTTGTGCTTGTGTAATCTAAATATTGTAGCCAGCTATGAATACCTTAACTGAACTTTGAAATTAAAGCAGTGAAATCGAATGATATTACTTTAATGCTGTCATTTGAATTTCAACGACACTCGAGTTCATTTCGGAAAAGGAAGGGACCCTGCTTGGTATTGTAATTGGGACAAAGGTACATGCTAAGTTGCTGTATTTTAGTGATGCTAATGGAAAAGTTTGAAAAGCTGAGGTCTGCCATACAGTTCTACAACTTTACGTGCTTTCAGTCTTCCTTGTTGGTTGATTGAAGGTCTGAAGTCGTCGATAGACGATGTGGCGATAATCACTCATTGTAGGCCGTAGCTGTTGCAGAATCTGTATGTTGGCGCGCCTTCTTCTCGACACCGTCTCCAGGCGAGACGGGCTCTTTATGTGTGCCAGCTAATGCTTCCCGTCCGCGACACCATGTCAGAAACTAACATAGCAAGTCGAGCGCAATTACATGCTGCCAAACCCCGAAAGCGCGGCAACTCGCGGGAGCGTCGCACAGCACACCTGCTCCACCGCCCTACTCCAGCCAGACCCCGATCTGCCCGCGCACCACGTGGCAGAGTTAACACTCCCAAAGATCCTAAACACTTCGGTTCTCCACACGACCCAGCGCAAAAATACAAACAGTATTTACAAAACAAACCAATTATATATATATAATAAAACAATTACAATATATAAAGACACACAAATGTCATATCTTCAGGTAACAAAATATCGAAAAAATTTATAGTACAATAGATGGAAATAGGATGATATGCATTCCCGGCGTTACAACCTCACAATTTTTATTGTTCAGAGCCAACTGACACATTTCGCTACATGCAGATACGTATCGTGTCGAAATCATTTTGTACTTTGCTTTGTTCTTCCAATGCCTTAGGCGGTATACGATAGAATCTTCTGCAAACTAAGAGGGCTGCTCAGGACTGGATAGTAAGAATGGCAAATTTTTGCCGAAGAGACATGCTGATGAGAGAAAGGAAACTGTGAAACCCGTTGCCGGCTGCTCTGAATGACAGAGGCGCCTCCTAGCGATAAGCGCGAGGTGCCATAGTTCGACGACAAACGTGCATGTGTTATTACACGTTGAAACATATTTGGATGTTCGTTCAACCGCCAAATGTCTTTGCCGCAAATGATATCATCCAATGAAGCGATAAAAGTATGCACCCTTCTGTATTAGACCGTAGAGGACGCTAAAAATTTTTGGGTTAAGACAATTTGATAATAGACACACACACACACACACACACACACACACACACACACACACACACACACACACACACGGTGCATGTAGTATTAGTGAATGTGCTATCAGTGTGTAGAATGAATAAGACGCACGATTTGTCAGAGTTTGACAGAGGGCACATTGTGATGGCCCGAAGGCTCGCCACGATCGTTTCGAAACTCCACGTTCTTTGTCGGATGTTCGAGGAGTGTTGTGGTGCGTCTCTTCAACACGTGGCGAATCCACGTCCAGACGTCGTGGATTGGGCAGCAGCCCTTCGTTACAGACGTCGGACGTCGTAGGCTGGCAGACTGACAAAACAGGACAGGGGAGGGGGGCGTACTTTGGTGGGACTAACATCAGGGTTTAATGCTGGGCAGAGTACAAGTGCGTCTGAACACACTGTGCACCGAACAGTTTTAACGATCGGCCTCCGCAGCCAACTATCCATGAATGTGCCTATGTTAACACCACGACATTGGCAACTACGACTGAAAGGAGCCCGTGACCATTGGCACTGGACGTTACTGCCGTGACAGCGTTGCATGGTCTCGGGCATCCCAGTACGTTCATCACCATGCCGATGGAAGGGCGCGAATCCGTTGTCTCCCTATGGAACAGTTCATTGACGCCTGTACTGCGGGACAGAGAAAGGCTGAGCTGACGGTGGCTGCATTATGATTATGCTGTGGGGAACATTCACTTGGTCACCCATTGGTCCAGTGGTGCTCATGCAAGGCACCATGACGGCCAAGGAGTGTCGTACACAGATTGCAGACCACGTACATCTTTCATCACGATCATGCTTCCCTACGGCAGTGGCATTTTTCATCATGATAATACGCCTTGTCACAAGGCCAGGAGTGTGACACAATGGTTCGAGGAACACAATGGCGAGTTCCAATTGATGTGCTGGCCCCCCTGGTCGCCAGATCTGAACTTGGTGTAACACATCTGCGATGTGATTTAACGTGGCGTTAGAGCTCATAGCCCCCCTCCCCGGAATTTACGGGAATCAGGTGACTTGGATGCGCAACTCCCTCCAGCGACCTACCAAGGTCTCATTGCCTCTACGCCACGACGCGTCGCCCCTGTTACCGGTGCTAGAGTTGGACATACCGTCTCTTAGGTAGGTGGTCATAATGTTCTGCTTGGTTGGTTTAAAAGGGGGGGGGGGGGGACCAAACTGCTAGGTCATCGGTCCCCATAATGTTCTGGCTGACCAGTGTATGAGACTTGTAGCTCGTCACGCACGAAGAAACGGTCCCTGTTTCCACGTGCTTGCTCGGGTGTACGGTAGTGACACTGTTTCCGGATGGAAGCTTTAACGCTATGATGGTGGCCACTTATTCTAATTTGCTGGTACTTCTTTATACAGGCAGAGGAGGAGCTCAGGAGTGTTTAAATGCGCTCTGCGTATGCATCGTGGACTGCAGTGCAATAGGCACCTACTAAAATTTCTGCAACACAATGAAAACGTGCTTAATGAACTAAACACGCTCGTACGAAATGCTACGCCAGTTTTTTGATTTTATTGAAGAGTTCCTAGCAAATACATTACAGCAAGGAGATAAATCTTTAAACGTAACTTCTGGTGTATCCCAAGAGAATGTTGAAGGATCATTACAGGGTGAACATAGTCTTCCCTGGATTATACAAATTAGTTATAGAAATTAGTTTTATTTCAAAAGAATATGTTTGATACAGAAACGCGTTTTGTTACAATTATAGCCTAACTCTTCAAGTATTCATAAAAGAAGGGCATTTGCAACAAATCGGTTAGCTGTATCTAGAAATATATTTTTGTAGTCAGGAAAGGTCTTAGTCCTAAATACAGTGCCTCTCTCCTAAGAGTTGTCAGGTGTATTTTCTATGGTGTTTCGGCAGATATCTGCAATTTCACTTTTCGGTTGTGTATCAAGACTCACCCCAAACAAATAGTGCTCATCATGTCTTTCATGCGACGCCCACTGTCAACAAAAAGCAGAATTTTACTTGCCCATTCGGTAGAGCGCTCCCAAATTAGTCTGGTCCGAATGTTCCATCGATACGTATTGAGAGTAAAATACGAAGAATAAACAACAGTCCAGAGCGGCTCGGTAGCGCTACGCATTTTGCGGTAGCAGTGCTGTCGCTGATGGAGTACTGATTATTCTTAGAGTTTTACTGCCCCTGTTAATATATATCGATAAAACCATTATCGAGCTAGACTAATTTTGGAGTGCTCTGTTGAATGGGAGCATAGGCTTATGATTTAAAAATCATTTTCATTGTAATTGGAAAAAAATCGAAACTTTCTGTTGACAGTGGGCGCCGCATGAAAGACGTGATGAGCATTATTCGTTTGGGGTGATACTTTATAAATAATGCAAAAATTAAATTGCAAATACCTGCCGAAATGCCAAAGAAATACACCTGACGACTCTTAAGAGAGAGACTTGATATACGTAAGCGAGCTAGTTTGTTCGGTGAACAATCGATATACAGAGAAATGGGAGTGCTAGAAAAATGTAACAAATGCAGAAAGACGTGCAATGAATCAACTTTTGGTGCAGGGATCGTAAGCAGATCATCAACATAAACAAATGTAACGTATTGCACATAAATATATAGAAATCTCCATTATTGCATGGTCACACAATTTCCGAGCAGTCACTGGAAGCAGTCACATTCATTAAATATCTGGGAGTGTGCCTATGAGGCAATTTAAAGTGTAATGACCATTTAAAAGTAATCGTAGGAAAGGCAAATGCGAGATTCGTGAGAACCATTAGAAAATGCGGAAGACGCAGGTTACGACACCGTCGTTCGACCTATACTTGGGTATTGCTCCTCGGTATGAGACACAATTCAGATACGATTAACAAAGGAACTAGAGAAAGCCCACGTAAGATAAGCACGTTTCGTCACAAAGTCGTTTAGTAAGCACGAAGGCGGTCACGGCAGGTGTTGTGCATTACGGGGAGGATTACTGTTAAAATTCCTAAAGCGTACGGTTCTAGAAGAGTCAACCAAATCTACGTGTATATAGATACTCCGCAAGCCACCGTAAAACCCCTAAAAGACCATCAAGGTAAAATGACAGACTCGAGGTTGCACGGAAGCTTGCCGATTACCTTTCCGCGCACGATTCGTGACTGCAAGACGAGAGTGGGAGGAGGCAGTGGTAAGCAAAGTACTTTTCACTGCGCTCTATAATGTGACTCTCGGAGCATAAATGTAGATGTAAAACTCCAAGTCACTTTGTAAAACGCTTGCTATTGTTGCGTTTCTGAGGGATTTGTTTGTTACCAAACCTTAATTAACGACTTAGGTTAATATCTAATAATTAATTCTAATGCAACGGCAACCTCCGATAACTAGAATTAGTATCACTGTCGGGGAAATGTAAGTCGTTTTCTGGGAAACAAGAAAATATCAGTATAATTAAGGCTTTCACCATCGGTGTTTATTTCAGTCAAAACTCGCTAGGCGTTTCGACTCCATCTGTGGCAGATATCTAGACAGATCTGCGCCCGGGGATTAACGATCGATTACTTTTAGTAGATAACCTTGTCACATAGACGACCACTGTACAGCTCCTATTCCGACTGCAAACTCGGTGCCGCCTCGAGCTTTCGATGCTGCTGTTTGAAGAATTCTCTCGCTGATATACACGGAACGTCAAAAATAGTTTTATGTTTAGACCGAGGCCTCTCGGCCCGGAAGTTATACCTGAAGAGACGCGCGTAAGTAGTTAACACGTACCTCGACGATCTTTAGCGTCACAATTTGGTCAGTCGTATTGCAACTTGTAAAAAGCCACTCACTTCGCTCACTGTGAAAGGGCCTATCACCATTCAATCTGGGGCTTCCGTGGCCGGCTGTCCCGTTTCCTTCAGAAATTTTTAAAAGACAGCGTTTTCAAGACACGTGTGGGTTCTGCCCTGTCGGAAACTTTTATCCAGGAAAACGGTGCGCCTCAGGGTTCCATCCTGAGCATCGTCCTCTTCGCTATCGGTACTAACCCTTTAATGGCCTGTCTCCTGCCGGGCATCTCAGGCTCTCTTTTCGTTGACGATTTTGCCATCTATTGCAATTCTCCAAGGACCTGTCCTAGTGAATGGCGTCTTAAGCGTTGTCTCAAACGTCTTTACTTATGGCGCATCGACAATGGCTTTAGTTTTTCCACTGACTAAACCGTTTGAATGGATTTCTGTCAGCGCAGTTTGTTTCTTCCACCGTCTTTACATCTTGGGCCTGCTGCTCTGCCGCTCGTTGAAACTACGAAATTTCTGGGGCTCATGCTCGATAGGAAATTTTCTTGGTTCTCCCCCGTGTCTTACCTGGCAGCCCGCTGTATGTAGTCCCTAAGTGTCCCACGTTTCCTCAGTAGTACTTCCTGGAGAGCAGATCTAACCACCCTCCTCCGTTTGTACCGGCCCCTTGTCCATTCGAAACTAGACTTTGGGTGTTTCGTTTATGCATCTGCACGTCCGTCTCTCTTACGCCATCTCGGTACTGTCCACCATCGTGCTTCCGTTTGGCCACTGGCACCTTTTACACTAGCTCGGTTGAGAGTCTGTATGCAGAAGCTGCCGAACTACCGCTGTCCTACCACAGTGAGTTTCTCCTCAGCAGACATGAATCCCGTTTGTCTGCCATGCGTGGCCACCAATCCTATGCCTCCTTCTTCGATGACTCCTTTGATCGCCAGTATGGGGTGCATCCCTCTTCTGTTACCTCCTGGAGTTCGCTTTCGGCTCTTGCTCCTGCAACTTCACTTCACGCTACCTGCAACTTTCCCGGTGGGTGTCAGCCCTTTACCACCTTGGCTTCGTGCGGCTGCCCGTGTTCACGTTGGCTTCATTCGCTTTCTAAGGACACTACTCCAGCCTCGCTCTATCGCCTTCAGTTTCACGACCTAAGCGCGGAACTTCCAGAGAGCACCATTGTGTAGACTGATGGCTCTCGGACTCTCCGTGGTGTCGGATGTGGCTTTGTCATTGGTGGTGACGTTTTCTGGTATCAGCTCTTCGTCCTGTATCAGGCCACGCATTACATCCGGCGACACAAGCTTTTCTGTGCGCTGTACGCCGTCCACCTCTTAGTGCAAAGGGGTCCAGGAGAGCTGTGACTTGCTCACTTTTGATGGAGCCACTGTGATGTTTATGCGGGTTCTTGGTCACGTCGGTCTGACAGGAAAAGAGGCCGCTGACGCTGCTCCCAAGGGTGCAGTCCTCGTACCTCAGCCCGCTGGTTCTTACATTCCGTCTGACGATCTGTGTTGCCGTCTGTTAGCAGGTGGTGTCACTCTAGCATCAACATTGGTGCTTCGTTCATGGGAACAAGCTCCGCGTTATTAAGCCTCTCCCGGCGGCTTGGACGACCTCCTCACGGCCCTCTCGCCGTGAGAAGATCATTGTAGCTAGGTTGCGTATCGGGCACTGTCTCTTTAGCCATCGCCATTTGTTAAGTGGTGCTCCCCCACCACTTTGTACTCAATGCGCTCAACGTTTGACGGTGCGCCATTTCCTGATGGAATGCCCCTTTTTAAACCAATTACGTTCTAATTCGTGTTGCCGCCTGAGTTACCGGCCGTTCTAGCGAACGACGCACGGGCTGCCGACCGCGTTTTACTTTTTATCCGTCGTAGCAATATGGCAAAAGCCATTTAATTTTTAGTTCAGGACCTCCGTTTGTCTATGGCCTATTTTATGAACCTTTCTCCAGGTTGTTGTTTTTAGCTGTCTTCTCTTTTGTCGATTGGCATTAATGTGTAGTCGTTTATTACTCATTTCTTTGACTTCGTGTTCTACAGTTCTGACATGAGCGCTTAAGACCCAAGTTGCTTTGCGTTCTTAAAAACATGGTCTTACTCAGGCTGCTATAAGTCAGTCACCACAATCAAGTCGTCATATCCGCATTAGATTTCGCATTTATATTCGCTAACTTCCCCAACTCACGTCCGAATTGTCACCACACAACAGAACCTATGCGTTAGGCCATTGTACGCATTTGCCTTTCCTACGGTATTGTGTATGCATCGATTTCAAAAACGTCAACATGAAGTAAGCGCCGAAAGAGACAAAAGACCGAACGTACAAAGGGAGCAATTTGTGTTTTCAAGCACATTGACGTCATTCAATTAAGAGCTTGTTATTGACGACCGCATACCATCCTCCAATTGGCTGCCTCCCATCTGCCATCATGACGTTTTACGTCTACAATGTATGAAAGACTTGCACCAGGCCGTCGCACTATTAAGATAAAGAAAGTGTCTCGAGCAAATTTACAAAGCAGTCTTCATTTACGAGAGTGCCACATCAACAGTCAGAAAACAGTACATACGGGGGAGTCAAAATATTTCATACATGACTCTGCAAATAATAGTTTCATAGTGCTGCTATTGAAATTTTGGGAGTAAGGTACTCTACGATACAGACCGTCCTTCTTGTTCCTTTTCCAACTATAATTTTTTCAGCAGTTTTGCGACACTCTCAAGTACACCAAACGAACCTGTGACGAAACGCAAAGCTCTTCTTTGAATATAGCCTACCTCACCTGCTGATCCACTGTGATGATGTGAACCAGGACTGTCTTTGAGATTGGAGTAATTCCCTTGGACTTCTTTTAATAAATCTGAGTCAGGTATCTGCCGTTGCCACTACATTTATTTATTCTTTGCACCCTAAATCCCTCCCGAAAGATACACTTATTTACTTGGTTGTGAATTGAACGTGTGGTTGATATAGGCTTACGATCATATAGTCAAACGATATCTGGTCTCTTCGTCGTTTGACGCGCGTTGCCTGATATTTATTTATGTTGTGCTCAGCTGCCAACATGTTTAAACAGGTAGGTACTGTTCATATTCCAGCCTCTCTGATGGTTGTAACAATTTTATAACGCAGCTGCAACTTTTTCTTGAGACTAACCCGATGCTCCTTTCACTCGTAATGATCTGTCTCCTGCTTGCTAAATCGAGCAAGGTGGCGCAGTGGTAGGGATACGTGCGCTCAAATTCGGGAGGAACAGGATTCAAGCGGCGGGCCGGATGTCCGGGTTTCCTGTGCTTTCCCTAAATCACTTTAGGAAAAGCCGGCCGAAGTGGCCGTGCGGTTAAAGGCGCTGCAGTCTGGAACCGCAAGACCGCTACGGTCGCAGGTTCGAATCCTGCCTCGGGCATGGATGTTTGTGATGTCCTTAGGTTAGTTAGGTTTGACTAGTTCTAAGTTCTAGGGGACTAATGACCTCAGCAGTTGAGTCCCATAGTGTTCAGAGCCATTTGAACCATTTGAACTTTAGGAAAATTCCAATCGATTTCTTTGAATCCAACTTGGTCAATTTCTATCTCAATCCGTATGCAATCCGCAGTTGTACTCCGACATTCCCCCCCTCCCCCTTTTCCTGGTTGTTAAGGACGTTTTACTCAAGTTGCCTAATTGGTCTTATATTCTGTAAGAATGTAAATTACACTTTTTTACATTATTCCCCTAGAGCAGTGAGAAACAGTATCAGTGGATACACTCACGTTTGTTAACATTACGCCGTCTTCAGCTTCATTCTCAACGACTTCACTGACTTGTTTCTAGAGTTACATCTGCTTCAATTTGCCACCTAGTGCTAAATGAACGACATATTGAACATCATAATAGGGTAAGTGCAAATATGCACAGTATTCACCAATGCAGAATATGAACGTTTCGTGGACAAATGAAGGTAACCGTCCATAATTATTTCGTTTAACTCGTCATATGTGTTTATGCGTCAAACTGACAATTATTTTTTACAAAGAGGACTCTTCGGCTTTGATACCGAGCGGGTTGGCACAGTAGTTAGCGCACTGAGCTCGCATTCGGGAGGACGACGGTTCAAACCCACGACCGGCCATCCTGATTTAGGTTTTCCGTGATTTCCCTAAATCGCTTAAGGGAAATGCCGGGATGGTTCCTCCGAAAGGGCACGGCAGCTGTTCTTCCTTAACCCGAGCTTGCGCTCAGTCTCTAATGACGTTATCGACGTGACGTTAAACACTAATCTCCTCCTCCTACATTGACGTTGGTGCCGTATTTAGCTTGCTTTTATTGCGAATCTCATGCCCAGCGGAAAGCACCAAGCGACTGGAAAGATAGGCAGGAGACTACTATGTATAAATAAGGTA
Source organism: Schistocerca piceifrons (assembly GCF_021461385.2). NCBI lineage: Eukaryota > Metazoa > Arthropoda > Insecta > Orthoptera > Acrididae > Schistocerca > Schistocerca piceifrons. The sequence continues at coordinate 778,905,642 of NC_060139.1, forward strand.
AAAGAATTGGCTCGCAAAATTACAGACTCACAACATTAACATCGGTTTGCTGCACAATTCTTGAACATATTCTGAGTTCCAATACGAAAAAATTCCTTGATACAGGAAAGCTTCTGTCAGAAAATCAGCAGGGATATAGCAAGCATAGTCTGTGTGAAACTCAGCTTGCCTTTTCTTTAGCACGGTATTCGGAACCATGGATTAAGGGCTACTGGAAGATTCGATATTCCTAGATTTCCGGAAGGCGTTAGACACAGTACCCCACTGTAGATTGTTCAATAAGGTTAGAGTATACGCAATAGGTGCCTCGGAGAACCCAGTGCGTCGTCCTGACGGCGAGTATTCATTAGAGACAAGAGTAACATAAACAGGGACCTACAGAAGTGTGATGGGAATGCTCTTAGTCTCTAGATACACAAACTAACTGACGGAAAGGTGAATAGAACATCTGTTGGCCGTTTGATGACACTGTAACGTGGGAATGATAATTTCAGGAGGATACAGGAGGATTTAGATAGAATTTCTATTTGCTGTGATGAGTGGTATCTTACTCCAAATGTAGAAAAATTTAAGTTAATGTCCATGATTAAGAAAAACAATTCTGTAATGTTCGAAGACAGTATTAACGGTGTGTTACCTGACACAAACACATCAATAAATATCGAGGCATAACGTTGCAAAGCTACATGAAATGGATGAATGCGTAAGACACATTCTAGGGAAAGCGAATGGTCGACTTTGGTTTATTGGGAGAATTGTAGATAGGTGTAGGTCTATAAAGGAAACTTCGTTTATAACACTGTGCGTCATATTGTTGAGTACTGCACGAGTGTTTGCGATCCCAACAGGTTCGGATTAAAGGAAGACATCGAACCAATGCTGAAGTGTACTGCTAGATTTGTTACCGATGGGTTCGATCAACACGGAGATACTTCGTGAACTCAAATGATAATCGCTGGAGGGAAGACGACTTTCTTACCGTGAAACACTATTGAGAAAAATTAGAGAACCGGCATTTGAAGCTGACTGAAGAATGAGTCTACTGCCGCGTAAGTTCGGTGAAGTCAAGGTAACAGAAAGTGTGTAGACAGCCGTTTTCCTCTCCTTCTGTTAGGGTGTGGAACAAGAGAGGGCATGACTAGTAGTAGTAGAAAGTTCTTTCCGCCAAGAGCCGTTTAGCGGCTTGCGGAAGGTGTATATAGGCGTTCGTTTACTGAAAGGTGAAAAGGCAAAGCAGACGTAAATCCAAAAGATGATCATTGAAATTCTTGAGAATGCAGCCAAAGGTCCTAACGGTGTTGGACTGAAAATGGAAAATAAAATTCTATAATTTAAGACGGCTTATTTTAAAAAAGATAATGCTAATCTCTAAGCTAGTCAAGAGTAGTCCTTAACGAAACGTCTGTCGATAACGAATTTTCGTAATTCGATTTGTCTCATCATTATAATCTCTTCTGACTTTTGTCTTCACTTCAAGGAATATTCACAACTAAATGGAAAAGAAGATTATAAAATGATTTAAGGTTAGATTCTGTTCAGACGTTTTCCCCATTTACGTAAGAACTGAACTGAGCCGAACTTTTCAAGGTCGCTTCTTCAACACTGTCGATTTTCTCCTCCGACTAGATAGAAAGTGCTCCATCTTTAATGACCTTGATGTCGGCTGAATTTCTAGCTTTCTTCTTCCCGCAACGCGTGCTCACTTTCATTTGCAATCGTGTCCCGACTTGCACGTACGTGCGTAGTGGCTCTAACAGCGTACGTGCCTTGCGGTTTCAGTGGCCTCTGTCTAGCGGGTCTAGCCCATAACGGCACCCGCCGGAGTTATCAGCACTGCCATCGAGGCTGTTCCACAGCACGATGAAAGCGCTTCTGAACTCAAGGAACGACAGAATCTGTAGGTAGTCTACAGAGTTCTCCCACACAACGGCTTGGTTTAAGCGAGTTCGCCACGACTCGCATTGACGTAAGTACGCTATGGCAGCGGTGGAGCTTACCCAGGGGGCGTTTCCGTGGAGGTGCAAAGTTGTGGAAAGTGGAAAACATGAGGAAGCACGAAAGGAAAGAGAAAGAAGGAAGGTGAAAAAGGAAAAAAGGGGGCAGGAGGAATAGGAGTAGGAGGGGGATTCTAAAGTAGAAGTGGACGCAGATCGGATTTGGACAGCATTTAGCCACAGTTAAATCAGATGTGGCTTTAATCTGCCAGGGTAGCCGAGAGCGCTAACGAGCTGCTTCGTGGAGTCGGGTAGGCGCTCCGGCCCCGGATCGAATCCGCCCGGCGGATTAACGACGAGGGCCGATGTGCCGGTCAGCCTGGATGTGGTTTTTAGGCGGTTTTCCACATCCCACTAGGTGAATACCGGGCTGGTCACCATGTTCCGCCTCAGTTACACGGCTCGCAGACATTTGAACACATTCGCACTTTCCCATGGATTGCACTCGCCCCAGACAGTTGGGGTACACTAATTCCGTCCCGGGGGGTACGGGGTGGCGGCAGGAAGGCATCTGGCCACCCCTTAAACATTAACATGCCAAATCCGATTAACGATGGTTGACCCTGCATAACTACGGCACAAGGCTCAAGAGACAGATAGAAATCAAATGTGGCTCTCCCTTTTACAGAGACGCGTATGTCTTTTTTTCGGCTGCTAGATGGAGCCACCCATATATAAAATGTGTAAAATGAACCAGTGCGACATAGAGTTAAAAGTATATATTTTTTTTTTAAATGGCTCTGAGCACTATGGGACTTAACATCTGTGGTCATCAATCCCCTAGAACTTAGAACTACTTAAACGTAACTAACCTAAGGACATCACACACATCCATGCCCGAGGCAGGATTCGAACCTGCCACCGTAGCGGTCACGCGGTTCCAGACTGAAGCGCCTAGAACCGCACGGCCGCACCGGCCGGCAGTATTATTTTTGTTCCTTTGTTTTTCACTGCTTCTTATGGAACAGCAATGAAAGAATGAAAAAGGAATCGCGTTACTGTCGCAATCAGAGCAACTCTGTGCTGTTTTTTATATGTTTTGACTTGCATGACAAATCGGAATTATTGAAACGTGCACCTTCTACTTCATTATAAAGTGTTTTTTAAAACAAACGAATAAATAGGCTAGGCGGTGAAGAGGATGCGACAAAAGTTTCTGTGTGCACATTTTGGTGAAAACGCCTGAATAAAATCATATGTGTTTCGTATTACAATGTGCAATCACATTAGTGTGACCACCTGTTAAGAGCCTGGGTGAGAGTGGATCGCTCCGAGAAGCGCAGGAAGACTGTCAGTGAGCTTCTGGTAGATAACAACAGCAATGTGGAGACATACCGGCACCTATGCCGTGGCCATTTGCTCCAGGCTTCTCAAGCGAGGATCCATAGCGCGAAAGCCCGATGGAGGTAGTACCACTGGCTCTTGATTGGGTTTAAACCAAGGGAATTTAATGGCAAGGGGAGTACAATAAACTCATCCTGGTGTTCTTCCAACCATGCACAGACGCTGCTAGATAAGGATCGGGTTGGATTGTCCTAATGGTGGATGCCACCGTGCCGAGGAAAAACAAACTTGTATGCACGGATGGACAAACCCAGGGATAGATGCATTCTTTCGCTGCTTCATTGTGTCCTCTAAAATGACGAGATCGTCTTGGGAAGGCTATGAAAACATACCCCCAGACCATAACGCATGCAGAATATTTGCTTTCAGACATCACACCGTACACGCAAACGGCCATCTCACCTATGGGGCTTAAAACGTGATTCATCTGAAAAGGCCACCTGTCGCCAGTTGGTAGGCGTCCAGTTGCGGTATTGGGGTGGGCAAATTCCAGCCTTCGTCGCCGATCAACCTCATTCAGCTTGGGTGCACTGTTGGTAGCCTCTTGGTTCATCTGGGCGGACAGTTGCTCAACAGTTGTAGCTCTCTTTGCCGTACACATCTCTTGCAGCCGTCGTTCATCATCTACGGCCCGTGGTGCACTATAGTTGCCTTGATGCCAGTTGTGGATAGTGCCATTTTGTCACGGACGGTATATTCTTTAACCACGGCGGCTCGCGGATAGTTTACATACTTAGCCGTTTCGGAAATGCTTCCATCCTTGGACAGGAAGCGAATGATCATGCTCTTCTGGACTCAGATAAATCGCTGTTTCTGAATTACAACAACTCCGCTGTTTCCCGCGTCTCCCTGGCATGCTTTTTATACCCTCCACTGCAAGTGCTGCCACTCTCCGTCTTAGAGTCACTATTGCACATTGACTCAAATTACAATGAAATCCAGACCTTTAGTTGCTTACATGGGATGATAAATACCAACGGGGACAGTTGAAAATGTGTCCCCCGACCGGGACACAAACCCGGGATCTCCTGCTGACATGGCAGACGCTCTGTCCGCCTGAGCCACCGAGGACACAGAGGATCGTGCGACTGCCGGGACTTCTCTGGCACGCCCCCCGATGCAGCATGTCCTAAAGAACAGATACCATTTTCATATAGATAAGGCTTACCGGCCAATGATCTTCTTCAGTGCGGATGCACTCACATTGCTGTGAGTAATGAGTATAGTGATCAGGGGCACCACAAATGTAGTGAATGGACAGTAAGTTGGAAATGTGTGTCTCACGGGGAGCGTGCCAGAGATAAATCCCTCCAGGCGCAGATCCTCTGTGTCCTCGGTGGCTCAGACGGATAGAGCGTCTGCCATGTCAGCAGGAGATCCCGGGTTCGCGTCCCAGTCGGGGCACACATTTTCAACTGTCCCCGTTGATATTTATTAACGCCTGTAAGCAGCTAAAGGTCTGAATTTCATTGCAATTTCATTCTTCGAGAGCTGCAAGATCACTAATGGTATCTGTTCTTTAATATGTTACACATTGACGTCGGACATAGGCGCTGGTGACATTACTGTGACTGGATCGTGCAGTATGTAACTTGATTATCAATCTCTTTTAGTATAACGATTCAAAATGGTTCAAATGGCTCTGAGGACTACGGGACTTAACTTATGAGGTCATCAGTCGCCTAGAACTTAGAACTACTTAAATCTAACTAACCTAAGGACATCACACACATCCATGCCCGAGGCAGGATTCGAACCTGCGACCGTAGCGGTCTCGCGGATCCAGACTGTAGCGCCTAGAACCGCTCGGCCACCTCGGCCGGCAAGTAGTATAACTGTTGCAGTGTAGGTAAAACACATGTCTGGACTGTAGCTGGTCGCTGCATGCCCGATGGGCCGACTTCGTAATCGCTTTGCGTCTTTTTCTTCCTTTTCGACGCTGTCGTATCTCTCACATTCGCTGGGCGCTATACTTTTTAGTCTTTTTTTGGATTCCTTTCTGTGTCAGCTTTTTTCTGGCTTGTGGTTCCTAATCATATGAGACGAAAGCTTTCATTATTTGTAGTTTTCGGATTTTCACTTACATTCCGGCAAATATTTTACTGTCTCATTTTTAGTAGTGCTCCGCCAACTTTTCACTGCGACACCCGAATCATTTTTCTAGCTAAACGCGTTTCCATGCTACACCAATTTATATAACTTTACACAAAGCTAATTCGTTATGATCAAGCGCATGCGCCGTCACTAGTAAGGTGACGTCACAGTATAACAAATGCTGATCGAGAAGCCAGCACCTTCTATGAAGGTGCTGGACGACATGTGCAGATGGAATCATCCGTTAGGTGCTCAACCATTGTTAAACATTATTAGTTTCAAAATCTGACCTAATTTGTCATACAGGGAAGTTCAACTGAGGAGCGAATAGACGTTTTCACGCTGAAAGTGTGGTAACGTGGGCAGAGACGGAGAAAGTCCAAGTTCACCCTCTGATCCAGTTAAGCTTATTATTCCGACTGCCGGCAGGAACATTGACAGTGCATTTGGCGTATAGCGGTGCTGACAGGGCGACGCAGCCGCCGCAACAGCGTCGTATTGATTGCAGCTGTTGCTGCGCGAAATAGCGCCCACTCTGACGTGGGAACTAGGCCGCGCTAAAAAGCGGGATTATGGGGCGCCGTCTAGGTTGATGTCGCAGCTGTTCAAGGCCGACAGGTTTCAATGAAAAAGAAAGGCGAGTAAAGTGCCATTTGTTTATTGTGACATTAATGCAAATAAAATTGACATACAGCCAAATGATTTGTTATCTGGAAAGGTACTAAGCAAGCTTACTCCTTTTAACCCTCTACAGACGCTCTTAACGAACGGTATAGTTTAACATGTCGTTGCGATGAATTATTTTTCAAGCATTTCAGTGGCTGCTGCGTTAAACTACCCGATATAAACTCCATAGTTTAAAAGGTTGCTGTTGCTGCCGTTTTGACATCCTTTGCTCAGTACGATTTGAGTCGACATTCATCGGTGGCCTTGATTCTTCACACAGTCATTGCTCACTCAGATGTGTCCCATCTCACACCTCCACCATGTAATTGTTGCGTTTCGAAAATCTAATAATTGCTCGACAAAAATTTTGCGCCGCCCGCATATCTGCAAATGTTCGTGGACATAGATTCAGAGAGACCAGGGAATGAAAATAAATGTTACGAAAAAAAGTTAAGTAAAAATAAAACAATCAAAACAGAATCAGACTCGGACCTGATGCAAACCATGATGTGTAGAGGGTTCTTGCGCCGATGAACTTGCATGTTTCCACTGGTCCTAAGCATGGACAATATGGTTCATGTCAGTAGATACCGGAGGCCACTCCAGTCGGCCTCGTGCACGAATATAATCAGACAGTATGCAAGTCATGCGGTAGGTGTAAAACTGTTTTAAAGCATCAAATCTGAGAACAAGGATTTTCTATCCACGACAAACAATGATATTTGCGGAATACACAATACTGTTTCATTTTTTTCTATTCTGCAGTCAGAAAGATCTTTATTAGGAAATCTGTAACTGAAAGAAAATGGTTTGGCCTTAAATGCGACGTACCTCCGGCCTGGCTTCCTTTTTACCTACTGATTCATATTTTAACCACTTGCCATTTAGTGTGTTTCTTCATAATCAGCTTGCATCCAGAATAACGTTGCCATCTACAACATTGCGCGAAAAGTGTTTATGGATTCCACACCCATTTTCATTGGAGTAAAAATTGAGCTGTAATTATTTTTGTTACATTTAGTAAATTATTATGAGAAGGAAAGTTGCTACTCACCATATAGCGCAGTTGCTGAGTTCCAGATAGGCACACCGAGCGAGGTGGCGCAGTGGTTAGCACACTGGACTCGCATTCGGGAAGACGACGGTTCAATCCCGCGTCGGCCATCCTTATTTCGGTTTTCCGTGATTTCACTAAATTGCCCCAGGCAAATTCCGGAATGGCTCCTTTGAAAGGGCACGGACGACTTCCTTCCCCGTCCTTCCCTAATCCGATGAGACCGATGACCTTGCTGTTTGGTCTCTTCCCCCAAACAACCCAACACTATATATTTAATAATCATGTTACTTGTGCTTCATTACCATGTTCCAAAATAAATTTAACCATTCAATTTTTTGTCAAGAGCGCTGTTTATGTCGTAACTACCTATTCCCTTCGCTTCTGGTAGACGTTCAATGGTGACGAAAAAAAGCAAAAAATTGCAACGTTTCTATATCTTAAAGATGGTACCTGTTCAGATTTCGTGCCAGTCGCATAATAGTGGCGCTAGTAGCGGGACAAAGAGGATGCAAATCAGATTTGCTTCAAATACACGCTGTAATGGCCGTGAACGTTAGCTGCCTTTGAGACTGGACGTGATAAATTGTGCTAGTCAAGTATTCATTTAAGGCGACAAAGGCGCCATTATCAACACCTCACTTACTCGTGTAACAGGGCTATGAGAAGCTAGATATTCTTTCTGCAGTATTACAAAAATACTTTGCAGGAATGTAGTCATTGTACATGACTGCTCGCAGCGGTGGCCACGAGAATGTGCGGTCGCTAGAAGACCAGGCTCCGGACGGTCACTTACCACCACCAAGAGGGTAGACTATCACGTCTGGCATTTGGTTCTGGTGCACTGTACTGCATCTGCAGCAGGAATTTGAGCAACAATTGGCGTCACAGTGACACAACAAATTTATAAATCTGTTTCCACTCACCCCAAACCACCACCGTTTACGACTTCAGTGCTCTCAGGCGAGAGTTCATTGGAGGGCAGGATAGAGGTCCACTGTGTTTTCTGATGAAAGCTGGTTCTGCCTCGGTGCCAGTGACGGCCATGTGTTGGTTAGGTGGAGGCCAGTTGAGGGCCTGCTCCCAACCTGTCAGCGTGCTATGACACTGGGCCTCCGCCTGGAGTCACGGTCTAGGGTGCCATTCCGTATGACAGCAGGCGATTCGACCCGGTGTGCTGCCATTTTTGAACAGCATTCCATGTGGTGTTCTCCAACAGGATAACGGTCGCCCACATACCGCTGTTCGCTGTTGTAACCTATGATGCTCTACAGACAGTCGACTTATTATCTTGGCGTGGTCAGTCATCAGATCTGTGTCCAATCGAGCACCTATGGAACATCAGCGGATGACAATACCAGCGTAATCCACAAACAGCTTTACGCATCCCCGTATTGACCAAGGGCAACAGGAATGGAATTCCACCCCACAAACTGACATCTGGCACCTGTACAACACACTGCGCACTTTCACTTACAACGTTCTTGTGGTTTCACCGATTATTAATGTAACAGAATTTCACATTTCCCGTGGCTTATCACACGCTTACATTAACCTGTTAGCCGGTTTTTGGTGTTCCGATCTCTTCCGTCGGTGTAATAATGGAAAATAAAGTTCAGAGGACGTGGAACAGATCTTAAAATAAATTTAAGTCGGTAATTCTGAGAGAATGGGACCTCTTGCCGTTAAAAGATGATTATCGAGAAATAAAATTTTGTAATAGTGGTCAGTATTTGTCCAAGTCTATTACTATAAAGCGTATGTTAATGATTAAGTTACTATAAGCCAAGTCAAAAGGTATTCAAAATTAATCCAAACTCAGAAACGTGTTTCTATAACGGTTAACTGTTGTTCTCTCTCGCATCCGGATTACTGTAATGTGACTATATTTAGTCAATACTTTTCTTTTTTTCCATTGACCAGAGGATATTACAGCTGAAAGCTTTCAAATTTCGCAAACCGTTAGCAGCAATTGATGTTCCAGTGCTTTGTTCCTGTTGTATGTTACGCTTATGAGTTAGAAATCGTAGCATGGGAAGATAGGTGCTTCGACAGCCTTTTATAGACCACGCATTAATAAAGTCACGGATCAAACGACATTCCTCTTGGACGCTTCCGATATGCTCCAAAAGTCCTCAAAATGTGACGTCCCTGTCGTAGAAGAAGCACAATGAAGTGTAACAAAATAATTATGCTGAGGATGGGTAGAGCTTACAAAAAAAAAGTAATAAGCAGAAATCGAATTAATTTATTAGCCCAGTAATGTAAAGTTTTACTGTTGTACTTCGCACAAAAAGCGTTTTATATGCCATTACAGTAATACGTTAAATGGGCTACTTTAATACGTAGGGACAAAATTGTTACAATCCCGTTTTTATACATTTAGCGTTTGATAATTTGTCGTAGTTCAAAAATTTGACAAGACGTGCTAGTTTGATCTTGTAGGCTACGTTTCCTCGGGGCCTGTCGTAGAAGAAGCACAATGAAGTGTAACAAAATAATTATGCTGAGGATGGGTAGAGCTTACAAAAAAAAAGTAATAAGCAGAAATTGAATTAATTTATTAGCCCAGTAATGTAAAGTTTTACTGTTGTACTTCGCACAAAAAGCGTTTTATATGCCATTACAGTAATACGTTAAATGGGCTACTTTAATACGTAGGGAAAAAATTGTTACAATCCCGTTTCTATACATTTAGCGTTTGATAATTTGTCGTAGTTCAAAAATTTGACAAGACGTGCTAGTTCGATCTTGTAGGCTACGTTTCCTCGGGTTGCTTATAATGGTCAACAGCAGATTTTTTTTTTTCAGTTTTGAATTCTCGGAATAGGTTATTTACAACTCAGTTTTAGGACATAGTTGTTTAGTTCTTCGATTCCCGGCAGGGTCAGGGATTTTCTCTGTCTCGTGATGACTGGGTGTTGTGTGATGTCCTTAGGTTAGTTAGGTTTAAGTAGTTCTAAGTTCTAGGGGACTGATGACCATAGATTTTAAGTCCCATAGTGCTCAGAGCCATTTGAACAATTTGTTTAGTTCCACAAATCTGTTGATACCAACACGATTGTGATTGTGCCCGAATCAAAGGTAAGTGTGAATTCGGTAACAGTATTCTGTGTTTAATTGCAATGACATTTGTTTGCCTATGTGCATTCGTTATGTTAATAATATAGTAAAATGATAAAATATAGAGCTTGGTGTTGTCAGTTCAGTAAACATGGGCAGCCTAACAGGTGGCAAGGTCTGGAAGTGGTGCTTCACAATTGACGAAATTTGGCATAAACTCTCATAGATAATTCGCAAACTTGGTCCACTTAAACAGTTTTGTAGGAGGGAAATATTTTTGGTTGAGGTGAAAATGTTCTTAGCTTGTAAAATAATACCTACTTCCGCACCTAACAGTTCTTTTATTTCTGGTTTGGTTACCAGTCTTTGTTCAAAGTGATTTTTTTGCAATGGACATAATGTAACCTGTGGTGAAAGACTGACATTGTTAATGGAAAGATGACGAGATAGAGTTAAATTTATTCTGTTCCGCATTTTTGTTCAAACTGTATAATAAAATTTGCTATTTTGGTGTTGTTTCTATTAGTTTTTGGAAACTGACAAAAATCTTAAAACATAATAAAAATAATTTTTTTACAGAAATTGGTCTTTATAATTATTGAGAATCTGAGGAAATGTTTCTGATTTGGTAAAAAGGACAAAGGTATCTATTATGTTGTATATACTAAACTGACCCCACTCAGTGGGATAAGATTAGCAGATTTTTTTAATCATACACACAGGACCCTAAACAACAGTTGAATTTGGTCATGAGGGTTGAAGCTGCCACGGGGAAAATAAAACTGGATTGTTAAAGAAACATTGCACGCTAGATGTTCAAAAATATTTTAAAACTGTTCTAAGGCAATCCCATTTTATGGTATTGATTGACTTATAGAACGGTCGCCTCTTAGAAACAAGATGATGCCATTAACATAACATCCGATGTTAGTAAACTCTTCCTATAGGGTGAGTCAATTACAGTCAGTTTGCACCGCCGAAGGAGTGCTTTCACGTATAGCTTCCCTAAACGTCGATAACAAATTAAAAAATCAGTTTAACAGGAAGAGGTAAAATTTTATTAACTTAAATTTGGTGTTTCTTCAGACTTGTTTACCTCCAAACAAATATTAAAAAACTTAAATGTCGTGATGGCCATGTGCTAGGATGATTTGCTGGTTGATTTGCGTGTGGATTTTCCGTTGCCCATATTCGACAATTCTGTGTATTGACGTATACTGTCAGATGGAAGTGAGCTACGTCTGTCCACAAAATCTTCCACGGCCAATCATTGTCCACTTCCATGCGAGCAAGAAATTCTAAAGCAAACGTTTCTCTTGTTGGCAGGTCGAGGACGCAGCTTGTACACAGCGGTAATTTTGAATGGATTGCAAAGAAGAATGTTTCGTAGGATTTTACGCACCGTGCTCACGGGTATGTCCAATGTTAGGGCAATTCTCAGTGCACTACACGTTTGCACACCACCACTCGTCTCCTCCTGCATTGTTGTGGGCACTGCTTCCACTGGCGGTGAATCATTACGTTTTCATTTCGTTTCCTCCCTCTACCAGGTCGCACTCCAAAACAACCTGTCTTTTCGAATCATGTTCTCCAGACCCACGGGAGTCATCGGACCAACGCCTTTTCTCAAACCCTTCAGTGTCCACAACTTCTGCAGAGCGACGTGTGCACAGTGACCATTCTTGTAATACAGCTTTACAAGCAGAGCACGATCCTGCATTGAGACAGTCATGGCGAACGTCGCAAACGCGAAAGGAGGAAAAGCCATGTACCCGGTGTGTTTATACCAATTTGAATGGGTCGTGCGCATGAAATGTGTTTTCATTCACGTGTTCTGACACATAAGCGCCATCTGTTATCAATTTTCACTCTATTTTCTTCTTCTGCCTCACGTTTTCTCCCTTTTCCGATAATGTTCCGTTGCAATTTGACGTCATTTTGACCAGTGGTGCTATTTCCACAGCGTTTTGAAAGTTTAACTTCAATTATGATCACCCTGTATGTGAGTATATGAAACATGGTAGTGATACTGTAGCGGCAGTAGACCTACATACGACATGTGATCAGATTGTGCAGACTTCTGTTACGGTGCCCATCCTTCGCCTTCATGACGACCTGAACTCTGTTGAGGACACTTTAAATGAGGTGTCTGAATGTGTCAAAAGCCGAAGTCGATGTTCTAACTCAACCCAAAGGTGTTTCCTTGGCTTCAACTCGAATCTCTGGGCAGAAAAGTCGGTCTCACAGATGCTGCTTTAATAACAGGGTGCAATATCGTGCTGTTGTCATCGTCTACGAATTGTCCCTCAACTGTAGTCATTAGCCGGCCAGAGTGGCCGAGCGGTTCTAGGCTCTTCAGTCTGGAGCCGCGCGACCGCTACGGTTGCAGGTTCGAATTCTGCCTCAGGCATGGCTGTGTGCGTTGTCCTTAGGTTAGTTAGGTTTAAGTAGTTCTAACAAGGGAATGGTCAGACTTGTCATGCCGAAACATATACTGCTTTTTTTAGCACTGTTGTTTAACTGTGCAAAAGGTCCGTATGCAGGATTGTAGCTGCTGACAGGGACTGGAAGTCACCTAAAAAAAATCACGAACGTGGCTGTGTTTCCTGCTTGGCGCTTGCAGTGACGGTTGGCCACCCCTGAAAATGGCGAGTCGCGAGCGTTGTGCGCATGGTCGGGAAGTGCGGCCGTCTTATCGCGGCGTTCACTAAAGAGGAATATCGCTGCATGGTTTTGGTGAAAAGGGGAAACGAATATTCGTTTCTGTGGCATGCACGTCCTTTTAATTTCTGGTACGTATTTCGAAACATACCGTCCTGAAACTGGTTAGAGATGTGAAAGATGTTCTGTGCATGTTTATCTATACTCCGCAAGCCACTTCACGGTGAACATTCAATCTCCCCTCACAGGTGATGGCGAACCCTGTAAATGTTTTGCTGCTTGCCATGGAGATATACCACAGACGCCAAATGAAACAAATCTACAGACGGCGAAGACACCGACGAAAGTTGCATTCATGAAGACTCTTCGAGTGATAGTGCCACATACCATCATCAATTATCTCCGAAAGTAACACCAGCAACTACAATTACCTTATCAGTCAAAGAAAAAGCGGTGACGTATTGGTTGAACGAAAGCGTCGTCAGTACTGTTCAAAGTGAGTATCGCTTTGTCCGTTCTGAACGTGAATTGTATAGATGGAAAAAGGAAGTCGGTCGACGACGTAATAGTCGACTGGAAATTGCGACGGAGATAAATGCGCGACTTTTTGAGCTATTTACCGATGCCAGACAACAGTCATTTAGTGTCAGCGATACAACTTTGCGTGACTGGGCGTTAGAGATTGCCAACGCGATAGGCGCTAAAGAATTTACAGCTTCTCAAAGTTGGATTAGTCGCTTCAAAAGATCACATGAAATTGTGTCAAGAAAAATAACAAAATTTGTATCGTGAAACAGGTTGGAAAATGAAGTGACAAATCGAAATGATAGAACCTTTTCTTACGAATGCAAAAAATAAGATCGCTAGTTTTAGTGAATCGTACGTGTACAATGCAGATCAGTCAGGTTTTCAAAAAGAAATGCGAGCGAAGAGAACACTGTCATTCAAAGGGGAAAAACATTGAGGCGATTGCGCAGTCCACGACTGCACTCACCCATTCATACACTACAATGCCCATAATTAGTCTGGATGGTTCATTGCTGCCTAAACTATATGTGTGTCTTCAAGAGCCAACAGGAAGTTTCGGACCACGTGTCAAAAGAACAATGTTCTACGCAAACAATCTTGTGGTAGACGCATCGAAGTCTGGAAAAATGGGAAATGAAAACGTTACACTTTTCATGCGTCATGCTTTTCTTCCGTTCTGCGGGAACAAATCTCTTCTCCTTCTAGATTCGTGGTCAGTTCATAAAAGGTCTGATTCATTAAAAGCTGTATTTCGAGCCCACCCTGACAAAGAAGTAGAGGTACTTCAGATTCCACCCGGCACGACGAACGTAATTCAACCTTTAGACAGAGAATTTTTCCGTCAGTGGAAGGCATTTTACAGAAAACTAACAGAAAATTATTGTGTGCAGATCACTGCAATTTCCTGTCTATCACCGTGACAATATTCTCAAGCTGCAATCAGTAGTACATTATCAGTTTCCCTCCCCACGGTTTCAGAATTTGATTAAATATGCGTGGCACTCCTCGAAATATACTGGTACTAGGCCTGATTCATTCCTAACACCAGCCCAGTTTTGTCTACGGACATCTAACAACGTCGGTGATTCGCAGGGCTGTCATATGTCGTCTTTGCTTATATGGCCTTGGTGCACATAAACCTATGTTTTGAACATTGTATCAATATTTCGCATTTTTGCCGTAATTGCAAGAAATAAAATTTGGACGTGTTCTAAACCATATATTTATTTGTGTCTATTTCATAGCTATTTGGAAAGAATGTTGTAGATAACGTATCAGTCATATTTGTCAACGAATGTTTAATTATCGTACGATTGCTTTCACTGGGGGAATCAGCTCTCTCACCGCTGTGGCAAGAGAGCGGCGCGTAGCTAACGCCACCCTGTCCCTAGATGGCGTTGGTATAACGTGGCGAGAGAGGTCAGGGTTGTACAAGAGGCAGTTGAAAGCGCGGAAACCATACATTGTTTACAGACTTCCAGGTCATGTCAGCAGCTAAAATTCTTCATACAGACTTCTTGCAATGTTAACTCACAGTGGTAAAAAAAGCAACACAGGTTTCGTCATGACAAGTCTGACATTTCCCTAGTAAGTTCTAGGGGACTGATGACCTCAGATGTTAAGTCCCATAGTGCTCAGAGCCATTTGAACCATTTTTGTAGTCAGTACACAATGCTGTTACAGGTGTTCATAGTATTGTGCATTCAGCACTTATGTGCAGTAAGGGGACCTTACCCTGACCAGGTAAAACCCACCCATTCCAGGAATCGTTAGCGCCAGGATTTCACCCGGAACAAGTCCCGCCCACTCACCCCCGGTTTTCCCGGTCTTTGTTCGGCGCCTGGGCTTGGTTTCAGTTGACCCACGTGGTTTACCGCGTTTGGCTGCACTTGGAGTGAATGTTAAATTAATATCTTGCTAGGTCCTAAATTTTGCCACATACTTAAAAGACACGTTGCAAAAAAACGTGCACAATTGGCCTCAGCTGAGTCAGGTACTTCCACAGCAAACATAAGAGAAAACAATTTAGCACTGAATTCTTTAAATACGAGAACTCAGTATTCAGATGAATAGCCTATGAAGAAACATACTTCTATGTGAGAAAAAGCACCCAAAGCTAAAACAGGAAAAACTTACCCTCAAAGAATAATTTGCTTGGAGAAAGAGGAACCACGGTTTTTAGAACTCAGACAGTATATGCCAAACAAGCACCAGCGTTCACTATAATTCCAGAGGGCATCAAAATTACTTTGTTCTTGCTAGATCAATCCAGGCTGTTTTTGCGTGTTATTCACTGAATAGTTTTGCTGAAAAGTTTTAGGGGTGGAAGAAGCGCTGGCACTGCATGAAGGACGTTTTACAGCCGTGAAACACTGCAGCATTTATTTCCTTCTTAACTGCTCTGTGACAAACATACACATCATCATTATTATTTTTAAAAATGGTTTGAATGACATGAAATTAATTTATCTTTTGGTTAAAAATAGACAGAACAAAGAATAACGACAGATTATTGTCCTGAGACGTTTGCAACAGCATATAGGACACTAATTACACAGGACCTCCACAATTCTTTATAACCTCGTTTATAATGCGCAAGTATGGCATTGGAAGAATTTAAAAGTTAAAATTCATCCATTACCCCTGCAAATACTAACGAAATATGTCATATAAAGCCCACATCTCGTTGTCGTGCGGTAGCGTTCTCGCTTCCCACGCCCGGGTTCCCGGGTTCGATTCCCGGCGGGGTCAGGGATTTTCTCTGCCTCGTGATGGCTGGGTGTTGTGTGCTGTCCTTAGGTAAGTTAGGTTTAAGTAGTTCTAAGTTCTAGGGGACTGATGACCATAGATGTTGTCCCATAGTATTCAGAGCCATTTGAACCATTTGTCATATAAGCAAATATCTTACTGCTTTCATTAGGCAGTTCTACTTCATGGCATTCTTATATTCTTTAATTTTCGTGAGCTACTATGAGGGTCTACATAAACAAAACGACTTTCACTTATTTATGTATAACGTTGATTTTAGACAACAGAGTTAGTCGACTGCATCCGCGGCTTTACTACCGACATGAGAGATTCAAAACCATTGTTTTCGCATTGTATGTTTGCTCTGCTGTTTCTCTCAAATAAACGTACTATAATAAGTGAATTAGTTAATGAAAATTTGTCCGTATTGCCTTTCAATAACATCACGTTATTTTTTGTTTTCTACTGCTGGCGATGCTTTCAATCCTCTATAAATATTTTTATTTCTTTAATAATACGCATTCGTATTATATTACTATCCAGAAAGACTTAAATTTCTTATCATTACTAAATTTCATCACAGTGTAACATGTGTTGGACCGTGACGATAACAACTGTGATGTAACTTCCAGTTTGGTGAACTGGCGGCTGTTTAGGGGAGGGCTTTCTACTTTGGATAGGCGTGGAGGGGGGTGAATGGGCGGGACTTGTTCCGGGTGAAATCCTAGCGCTAAGGGCACGTACCCATTCCCTAACATCACCGACTCCGTACATCACTGTTGGCACTACACGTGACACGTAACGTTCTCGAGGCCTTCGCTAGACCCAAACCCTTCCATGGGGTTCTCGCAGGTTACAGCGTGAGTCATCAGTCCAAATCACTCGTACCCATTCACCCACTGTCCATTGGTCTCATTCTTTACACCACCTCAAACGTCGCTTATCACAAAGTACAGAGGAGTTGCTCGACCACTGTACCCCCGTTATTTTAGTTCCGTAGGCACAGTCATCATGCTGGTGGATTGCTGACAGCACTTAGAATCTCAAGAGTGATTCCTTTCGCTGATCTGCGATTCTTACAACGATCCTCCGCAATGCCGCTCTTCATCAGTACATAACTTCTGCACGTTCTTAGTTTAGCTGTGGCTGTTACTTCGTATTTCCGTGTGCGCAGCTCGTGGTAAAGCCTTCCATATATTCGCAACAGAGAATTCCTCGACCTGATATTACGCTGCAAGTAACCGCGACTCCAAAAATATAAAAAAAACCACAAAAAACAGGAAAATGCCTGACAGTGTGAGCATTCAGGGGAAAGAATCAACCACGTGGGTTGCTAAACAGCTTCCTCTCCATTCCCGAAATTTCTCGGCCGATGTGCGCCAGCAGTCTCCAAAGCTTTCACTCCACTCACTGACAGGTCGCACCAAGGAGGCCAGCTGAAGGTTAAGCCCAGGTCCAAGTGGAGACATAACCGCGAAACTCAGGATGAGTTAGTAACAGGTGCATAGTTGAAGAGGGCCCTGCAGATGGTAGAGAGGAGCTGGCTGCCGCTGCATAATGCACGACGGTCCAGCCCACCTCGCAGCGTTCCACTGGATTACTCCGTGTCCCCGCCCTCCTACACCTGCTGTGTTTACACAGTGGAGGGCGCCTCGTGCGCGCCTCAGGGTCACTGACACCGGCGCTGGACCTCTGCGATGTAAACAGCCTGTACCGCCGCCGCCGCCCCTCCTCCACCCCCCCCCCCCCAACCCTCCTCAGCAACAGCTTACGCCGAGCGTCCGATACTACCGGATACGTCGGTCAGCAGCCATTAGGAACAATTTTTCTTCTGATTATTCTTTCAGTTTTCGTTCTTCTGCATCGTCTGAAAACACTCCCTGTTCCCGCGCTACCGGTAATGGCGTCTAGAAATTTAACATGCAACAAAAATATAAGTGTTGGCAAATCTTTTCCGAAATTGTTTGTCAGAAGCGGATCCTCATACGAGAGTGACACACGTACCATAAAGAAAACATAATAAAAAGAGAATACAAGCGTTTGACATGTGGTGCTTCAGAAAAATCCAGAAGATTAGTTCGACAGATCACTTTACTAATAAGGAGGCAACGAATTTAATCGGGAAGAAAAGGTGGGATTGTTTGATTGGACACATCATGAGTCATTCAGAAATACTTAAGTTGACAATGGGACAAGAGTACAAGTGCATTTGTGACTCTCTCTCTCTCTCTCTCTCTCTCTCTCTCTCTCTCTCTCTCTCTGTGTGTGTGTGTGTGTGTGTGTGTGTGTGTGTGTGTGTGTGTGTGTAGGTGTAGGGAGCGGGGAGGGAGGGAGGACACGACATCGGCTTGACTAAAAGCGGTGGGGTGCAGTAGCTATCCATCGATGAAGAGACTTCCACAATACAGACTACCATTAAGAGCAGCATCAGGCAGGTATTGAAGTAATGTGAAGTTTCAAGCGTTGTGGCGTCTGTATCTCGTATCTGTCCAGTGCTGCCATGTATCGAGATTCTTTCGGAACTTGGAGAAAAATACCGCAGACTATTGTGTGGATATATAGAAGGCTGTGAGTGACCAGATGTGGCGATATTTGTTTACAGTATGTGTTTCATGAAACTCAAATAATATCACCAAGCACCATCTTCTCCATTTCAAGAACGTCTGAAGTACATAATAGAACTGTCGCCCCCCCCCTCCCTCAAATCACTATGTTTCTAGAGAAGCGTAGAGATCACGTGGATCTTTCGACAGTATCCAGCCATCTGAAGGAAGTTACTCCCTAGAACCATACCAGCAGTTCCTTCGAAACTAAACTTTTTTATTTGATCGTCTTTTGGAATTTGTACATGCACCCATGTTGTTATATTTAAGATTTAAGAATCACACATTTTTACAATGGATGCTCAGCTACGAAGTTACACAAATTTAACACATTTTCATACACAGTGTAAAACTGTATATGAAAATTTGTTAAATTAGTATAACTTTGTAGCTGAGCATTCATTGCAAGAATGTGTAATGAATGAGTGACGAGGCGAAGATCATGAAGTACGATACTCAAGTAGTCTCTTTAACAGTGCAATACAAACTAATAAAACAAGAATTCAACGGCCAGTCGACAAACAGGTCATTAGAGACGGAGCAAAAGTTCGGATTAGCGAAGGAAAGGGAAGGAAATCACCGATACCTTTTCCAAAGGAACCTAAATCTGGATGGCCCCATGCGGAATAGAACCGCCCTCCCAAATAAGAGGCCAATGCCACCACGCCCGGCACAGTGATAAAATTCTTCTTTTATATTGCATAGTTTTTTTCCGTCTCAGTCCATATTAAATATCAAGTATAAGTCTATCTAAAAAAAATTCAGAAACATATATTTTGATTTCCTAACGGTGTTACAAATGTTGATGCCATAATTTAAATTTTTTTCGTTCTGTAGCTCTGTTTCCTGTATCAACGTATTTGTGTTTACTACAGACTCGTACGATAGTCTTACGTTGTTACATCGTTTGTGACTAACAATGAGCCGGCCGGAGTGGCCGTGCGGTTCTAGGCGCTACAGTCTGGAGCCGAGCGACCGCTGCTGTCGCAGGTCCGAATCCTGCCTCGGGCATGGATGTGTGTGATGTCCTTAGGTTAGTTAGGTTTAATTCGTTCTAAGTTCTAGGCTACTAATGACCTCAGAAGTTAAGTCGCATAGTGCTCAGAGTCATTTGACTAACAATGTTTCCTCAAGTCATTGAAATCAATCATAGTCATGACCTGTCGATTAGATCTGACAACTTTATCAGTTTTTGTACAGAGCTTCCAGCGAATTTTCAAGCTTTTATTTTCTAAAACAGAAAGAGAATAGCATCTGCAATATGGAGGAAATTTTTTCAGCAATTTATGTTGTCGGCCTAATTTGTAGCGGACTATTTTTGCGACCTCATTACGCCTTCGTAAGTACTGTGTGTATGCCAGTATGATACAGTCTCCATCCGACGCTTACATTTCTGCAGCTATCGTTTGTTACTTATTCCTTCAATATGTATTTCTGTAAATTCCTAGTCGCAAAGACTTGAGCTTGTATCGCTGTCAGAGATACCTTAGTTTCTGCACGGGGACCTACGTACGTCACCAGTCGTTCGATGCTTGCAAATCGCAATGATACTCGCTGAGGTCACCCTCACGTTTATAGTGCAGTTGTTTCGTAATCCAACCTACTGTCTTGGTGTCCTTTAGTTCTGTCTCAGAACTTGGGACAGTTCCGGGTGTTTTTACTAGGTCGTGTGGTTTCTCATTTATGCATGCATTATTATTTATTTGTGGAATAATGGGCTATTATTGTGCGAATACTGCTTCATACTCCAAAGCTGCTTTTCGTATAGCTGCTCAGTATGTAACAGTTTCCTGTTCTCTTTCACATTTGAGATAGTCAGCCTTTCAAAAGATGCTGAATGTATGTCGTACTTTGTGAAAGTCCCCCGCGTTTCCTCTGGGTGCATGTTTTCGCTTAGTTAAAGAGGCAAAAGACGTCAGTGTATGCAGGGTGTCCATAAAATAATACTCTAGTTATAAATTTTGATAACATCAACTGCAATCGTTGCTGAGTGTTGGTTCCAGGTCACACTTAAAGAGTAACTCAGTTTTAGATAACCGTAAGTGCGAGTACAGCTGCGTTTTTTCTCACTTACAACTCCACATGCGTCGCGTAATCAAAATGGAGACTTCTGAGCGTAAAGTACTTTGTGTTCTGCAATTTTCTAAGAGCGAAATTTCAGTTCAACGTGTGTGGATTAAAGTTTATGATCCCGCTTGTGGCAAAACATTCGCCGACGTTGTTATCAGTTCGATACGATCTGGTGTGTATGTAATGGGAAAAGCGTGGTTCAGCCTGGAACCTCATTGATTGGAATAGAATTTTCTTCAGAGATAAGACCCGCTTCCAACTGAGGTCCGGTGAACAGCGAAGACATGTCTCGAGACGCCCGGACAGCCGTGGGATATCAACCCGACTGTCGCCCGAAAAATACCTCTACAACAAGGAGTGCTGGTCCGGGGAATCATTTCTTAACAGGACCTCTTTGGTTGTATCCGCAGCACTTTTATAGCACAACCGTACGTCCAAGATATTCTGCGCCCCGTTTTGTTGCCCTTTATGGCAAGCCTATCCTAGGTTTACATTTCAGCAAAATAATGCCATCCCACACACAGCGAGAGTTTCTACTGCTTGTCTTCGTGCTTGCTAGATCCTGCCTTGGCCAGCGACGTTGCCGGATCTCTCTCCAAATGAAAAAGTTTGGAGCATTATCGGCAGGGCCCTCAGACCATCTCAGTATTCTGAAGATCTCAAGCGCCAGTCCAATAGAATTTGGCACGATATTCCCGAGGACGACATCCAGCAACTCAGTTAATGCCAAGCCGAATAACTGCTTACCCTGTAAGGACCAGAGGTGAACCAACGTGTTATCGACTTGCTCAGTTTTTCTTTCTCCTGATTAAAATCATCAATTTTTTTCTCGTATTTTAATCATTTGTTCGCCTTCACATGTACATCACAGCTACCAATATTCGTCCCATTCGGATAATTCCTCCATGATGTGGCTGTCTTTATTTTGTTTTGTTTTATTTTGGGGTGTACTTCCATAACTGTTTCAGGAGTAAAAGCGCTAAATCCACCAGCTACTTTCTCAAAAAAAGTCTCGTAAAGTTACCTCTTCGTAACAAAATGCTGTCTATCTTTATTTGGTCTCTCCTAATATAGTAAAATAGAACCAAAAGTACGTCCTTTCCGAAAGTACACAGTAATCCGCGCTACTATAATGGCTATGGCTCGCCTTCTTAACCGTCTGTTTGCACCCTTAGCAGCCTGTCCTGAATTGCCATGGTTGACTCTTTAGTCTCACGGATAGGAAAACGTCAATGAGGCACTGCTAGGCATTTTTTTTGTGCATGTGGTTCTACCAGAAGACGAGAGCCTTCCAAGTACGAGCTTTTTGTATTCTCTGTTGGTCGTTTGGCATTTCAGATTGGCGTGATTGTGAAGAAAAATAACTTTATTAGGATCCACAATCGGTTTCTTACTTTCTATAAATTCATTTTGTTTTCCGGATGTTGAAACAGTCCTCTCCCACCTTCCTTTCGTGACTAATGGTCTTTCAACTCAAGAGTTTGGTTAAAGTTACCAGAAGTTATCTTCATATTCGTGGGTTTCCATCAGTATCAGATAACTGATTTACACCAAAAACATTCTGCAACAAAGCATTCAAAATCTCATTAATTTGCCACAAGGTGATTACATAAATGCTATTGATTTCGACCGACGGTCAGAACTTGCGTTGACTCTCACCCCACTACGGGGACATGTGGAGGAGAACGCGTGTTGTAGATGTTGTAATCTATTGATGAAGGCATCTTGTTGCGTGATGGCGCTGAGTCAGCTTGCCGTATCAATGAGACTGAAAAACACATGCAAGAAGACAGAAATTGCTCCACTGTTTTTCCTTCACTACGACCTCCTAGGATGTTGGTGTTCGTTTTGCTCTTGGAGATGACAGATATAACACGAGCGTTGCCACACGATGTAGAATGACATCTAGAATCAAGCTATTTCCCCTGTTACTAAGTACTAAGCCAAACATGTTTCGAATACTCAGTCTCATTTTCAAGTTCTTGAGACATAATAGGTTAACGTTATATTCATCTTCGCATGAAAGTCTCGGCATTTATTGGTTATTGTTAATTTCAATGACTATGTAGAAAAGTTAACTTAAGTGAACTAGCGTAAAATTATGTACGTCAGTAGTTATACACTAAGGCGACAAGTCATGGAGTACCCCTAATACCGTGTCGGACCAGCCTTTTGCCCGACACAGTGCAGCAACTGGACGTGGCAGGGACTCAACAAATCGATGGAAGTTCCCCGCAGAAATACTGAGCCATACTGCCTCTGCAGCCACCCATAATTGTGAAAGTGTTGCCGGTGCAGGATTTGCTGCACGAACTGACCTTTCAATTATGTCCCAGAAATGTTCAATGGATTTGTCTCGAGCGATCTGCGTGACCAAATCATTCACTCGAATCGTACAGAATATTTTTCAAAGCAGTCGCGAACAGTTGTGGCCGGGTCACATGGCGCATTGTCATCCATAAAAATTCCATCGTTGGTTGGGAACATGAATGGCTGCATGTGTCTCCAGATATCCGAATATAACCATTTACATTCAACGATCCATTCATTTCAACCAGAGAATCCATTCCATTCCATGTGAACACAGCCCACACCATTATCGAGCCACCAGCAGCTTGCATGGGGCCATGTGCCACAATTGAACCTGCCATCAGCTCTACCAACTGAGGTAGGGACTCATCTGACCAGGCTACAGTTTTCCAGGCGTCTAAGGTCCAACCGATACCGTCACTAGCACAGGAGTGTCGTTTCAGACGATGTCGTGCTGGCAGGAAAGGCACTCGCGTTTGCTGCCATAGGTCATTAATGCCAGATTTCGTCACATTGTCACAACGAATACGTTCGTCGTACGCCCCATATTTATTTCTGCTGTTATTTTACGCAGTGTTGCTTGTCTGTTAGCACTGACAACTCTACGAAAACGCCGGTACTCTCGGTCTATCTGTTGCCCGTAGTGAGAAGTAAAGACGGAAATTTTATATTCTCGGCACACTCTTGATACTGTGGATCGCGGGATATTGAAATCAGTAACGATTTCCGAGATGGAATGTTTCTTGCGTCCAGCTCCAACTATCATTCCGTGTTCAAGTCTATTAATTCCCGCCGGCCGGTGTGGCCGTGCGATTCTAAGCGCTTCAGTTTGGAACCGCGAGACCGCTACGGTCGCAGGTTCGAATCCTGCCTCGGGCATGGATGTGTGTGATGTCCTTAGGTTAGTTAGGTTTAAGTAGTTCTAAGTTCTAGGGGACCGATGATCTCAGAAGTTAAGTCCCATAGTGCTCAGAGCCATATTAATTCCCTTCGTGCGGCAATAATCACGTCGGAAACCTTTTCACGTGAATCACCTAAGTACAAATGATAGCAATGTCAATGTACAGTCTTTTTATACCTTGCTTTCGTGATGCTTTCGTGATACTACAGCCATGTTTATATGTGCACATCGCTATCCCATGACTCCTCCGCGTGGATGTGAAAGGATAAATGTTGCTGCAAGAGCTCGTTCTTGCATACCACGTTACAGAAGCACAAATATTACAGAAAACGAACAGGTTTATCACAGATGTTACACGTATACTAATGTTACTTCGGTAATTATTAATCTTGCTTAGAGCTATGTCAAAGGCGATAACCCGAATACTTAAAAAAACGCTCTGCCCGAACAGGCCACGAAGGCCCAATGGTATATACTTGAGGGGGATGAATACTGACCATATTTTGTCTACATTTAAACATAAGGTTGCAATAATTGGAATTTACATGATGCCGTTTTCTAGGCAGTTCTATTTAATTGGGCATCTAACGATAGAATGTTAACCTTACCGATATAACACGCAACGGAACACAGTTTACCAAGCACAGCATTAAGCAGAAGAAAGGTTGTAAGAAGCTTACGGGTAAATGGAGTCTTCTTTATAGGAATCATTCATGCCATGCCCGTGTTGGTGCTTTTTATATAATTTGCGAGGCCTATGAATATTTCTTAAGCACTCAGATAGAACATTTTATCTGAGTGCAAATAGAAGGGTATTAACTGAATATTTGAGAAGAGGTTATCATAGGAGACGGGATTGCCACAGGATTCACTGATCGACGGACTATCTTTTTGCGACTGAAAATCGGGTGAAATTAGAAATCAGCAACGATGTGGAACGCGCAAAACATTCGCATAGAATACTGCAGTTAAACTCGGAATGGGAGAATAACATCGCCTACTGCAGGCCATTATCACATTTAAACGCGAGATAAAAGAAAATGAAGGAAATTTTGGGAGGCACCAATTGTTAAATTGACTCTATTCAGGAAATATTTTCTGTAAGACAAACAAGTGCGCATCGAGGGTCATTCACAACACCATGTGACCCTATTA
The DNA here is from genome assembly GCF_021461385.2 of Schistocerca piceifrons. Lineage (NCBI taxonomy): Eukaryota > Metazoa > Arthropoda > Insecta > Orthoptera > Acrididae > Schistocerca > Schistocerca piceifrons. Next base: position 778,930,833 of record NC_060139.1, read on the forward strand.
AGTGAATGTTGGCATGCTTCTCTTTTTTTTTTTTTTTTTTTTTTTTTTTTTTCGTCAGTCTGCTGACTGGTTTGATGCGGCCCGCCACGAATTCCTTTCCTGTGCTAACCTCTTCATCTCAGAGTAGCACTTGCAACCTACGTCCTCAATTATTTGCTTGACGTATTCCAATCTCTGTCTTCCTCTACAGTTTTTGCCCTCTACAGCTCCCTCTAGTATCATGGAAGTCATTCCCTCATGTCTTAGCAGATGTCCTATCATCCTGTCCCTTCTCCTTATCAGTGTTTTCCACATATTCCTTTCCTCTCCGATTCTGCGTAGAACCTCCTCATTCCTTACCTTATCAGTCCACCTAATTTTCAACATTCGTCTATAGCACCACATCTCAAATGCTTCGATTCTCTTCTGTTCCGGTTTTCCCACAGTCCATGTTTCACTACCATACAATGCTGTACGCCAGACGTACATCCTCAGAAATTTCTTCCTCAAATTAAGGCCGGTATTTGATATTAGTTGACTTCTCTTCGCCAGAAATGCCTTTTTTGCCATAGCGAGTCTGCTTTTGATGTCCTCCTTGCTCCGTCCGTCATTTACTGCCTAGGTAGCAGAATTCCTTAACTTCATTGACTTGGTGACCATCAATCCTGATGTTAAATTTCTCGCTGTTCTCATTTCTACTACTTCTCATTACCTTCGTCTTTCTCCGATTTACTCTCAAACCATATTGTGTACTCATTAGACTGTCCATTCCGTTCAACAGATCATTTAATTCTTCTTCACTTTCACTCAGGATAGCAATGTCATCAGCGAATCGTATCATTGATATCCTTTCACCTTGTATTTTAATTCCAGTCCTGATCCTTTCTTTTATTTCCATCATTGCTTCCTCGATGTACAGATTGAAGAGTAGGGGCGAAAGGCTACAGCCTTGTCTTACACCCTTCTTAATACGAGCACTTCGTTCTTGATCGTCCACTCTTATTATTCCCTCTTGGTTGTTGTACATATTGTATATGACCCGTCTCTCCCTATAGCTTACCCCTACTTTTTTCAGAATCTCGAACAGCTTGCACCATTTTACATTGTCGAACGCTTTTTCCAAATCGACAAATCCTATGAAAGTGTCTTGATTTTTCTTTAGCCTTGCTTCCATTATTAGCCGTAACGTCAGAATTGCCTCTCTCCTCCCTTTACTTTTCCTAAAGCCAAACTGATCGTCACCTAGCGCATTCTCAATTTACTTTTCCATTCTTCTGTATATTATTCTTGTAAGCAGCTTCGATGCATGAGCTGTTAAGCTGATTATGCGATAATTCTCGCACTTGTCAGCTCTTGCCGTCTTCGGAATTGTGTGGATGATTCTTTTCCCTAAGTCAGATGGTACATCGCCAGACTCATATATTACACACACCAACGTGAATAGTCGTTTTGTTGCCACTTCCCCCAAGGATTTTAGAAATTCTGATGGAATGTTATCTATCACTTTTGTCTTATTTGACCGTAAGTCCTCCAAAGCTCTAATAAATTCCGATTCTAATACTGGATCCCCTATCTCTTCTAAATCGACTCCTGTTTCTTCTTCTATCACATTAGACAAATCTTCACCCTCATAGAGGCTTTCAACGTATTCTTTCCACCTATCTGCTCTCTCCTCTGCATTTAACAGTGGAATTCCCGTTGCACTCTTAATGTTACCACCGTTGCTTCTAATGTCACCAAAGGTAGTTTCGACTTTCCTGTATGCTGAGTCTGTCCTTCCGACAATCATATCTTTTTCGATGTCTTCACATTTTTCCTGCAGCCATTTCGTCTTAGCTTCCCTGCACTTCCTATTTATTTCATTCCTCAGCGACTTGTATTTCTGTATTCCTGATTTTCCCGGAACATGTTTGTACTTCCACCTTTCATCAATCAACTGAAGTATTTCTTCTGCTACCCATGGTTTCTTTGCAGCTACCTTCTTTGTACCTATGTTTTCCTTCCCAACTTCTGTGATGGCCCTTTTTAGAGATGTCCATTCCTCTTCAACTGTACTGCCTACTGCGCTATTTCTTACTGCTGTATCTATAGTGTTAGAGAACTTCAATCGTATTTCGTCATTCCTTAGTACTTCCGTATCCCACTTCTTTGCATATTGATTCTTCCTGACTAATGTCTCGAACTTCAGCCTACTCTTCATCACTACTATATTGTGATCTGAGTCTATATCTGCTCCTGGGTACGCCTTACAATCCAGTATCTGATTTCGGAATCTCTGTCTGACCATGATGTAATCTAATTGAAATCTTCCCGTATCTCCCGGCCTTTTCCAAGTATACCTCCTCCTCTTTTGATTCTTGAACAGGGTATTCGCTATTACTAGCTGAAACTTGTTACAGAACTCAATTAGTCTTTCTCCTCTTTCATTCCTTGTCCCAAGCCCATATCCTCCTGTAAACTTTTCTTCTACTCCTTCCCCTACACCTGCATTCCAGTCGCCCATGACTATTAGATTTTCGTCCCCTTTACATACCGCATTACCCTTTCAATATCCTCATACACTTTCTCAATCTGTTCATCTTCAGCTTGCGACGTCGGCATGTATACCTGAACTATCGTTGTCGGTGTTGGTCTGCTGTCGATTCTGATTAGAACAACCCGGTCACTGAACTGTTCACAGTAACATACCCTCTGCCCTACCTTCCTATTCATAACGAATCCTACACCTGTTATACCATTTTCTGCCGCTGTTGATGTTACCCGATACTCATCTGACCAGAAATCCTTGTCTTCCTTCCACTTCACTTCACTGACCCCTACCATATCTAGATTGAGCCTTTGCGTTTACCTTTTCAGATTTTCTAGTTTCCCTACCACGTTCAAGCTTCTGACGTTCCACGCCCCGACTCGTAGAACGTTATCCTTTCGTTGATTATTCAATCTTTTTCTCATGGTAACCTCCCCTTTGGCAGTCCCCTCCCGGAGATCCGAATGGGGGACTATTCCGGAATCTTTTGCCAATGGAGAGATCATCATGACACTTCTTCAGTTACGGGCCACATGTCCTGTGTATACACGCTACAGAAACTTATTTACCTTTGTCATAGACACAGTAAATCGGAAGCTATATTTTATCTCATAATCCGCACCCAGTGATAATGTGGGCCATGAATATACTCTTATTTCCCCAGTATCTAGACGTATGGTGTTATGTCCATAGACGAACACGTACAAAACAAGTAGAACAGGTCACATTGTGAAACAAGATTTTATATTAAGTGTTCACAGACTGAAGCTGCTACCAGCTGAGAGCGAATGTACTTATAATACGGGCAGGGATGCTGATGGATTGAGTGGATACCCCGGATCACATGGGTACAGCTCTCAAACCCATTCATAAAGTCTAAGTTCCACATTTAGTCACAACGCAAAAGAAAACCGGAAGAATAATACCAAAGTAGGGAATGAAAATATTCGTCCCAAGAAGGGTGCAACGTATTACTCGTACAATAGCGATGTGTTCCATAATCCAGAGCATGTAGCTTCATCTTGATTGCAAACAAAACGCTGACCGAAGACAAGTAGGACGAACGAATGACTACTTCAGAGTGCATACCACCGATCGAGTGCAGAAATTTAACCGCTGTGAATCGAACTCTCGCGGCAAGACGTGTTTGAATAAACACAAAGAGCGTTGCTTGAGACATGACTCTCGTCGAGCTACCTGGTATTGCAACCGGCCGCGGTGGCCGTGCGGTTCTAGGCGCTGCAGTCCGGAACCGCGGGACTGCTACGGTCGCAGGTTCGAATCCTGCCTCGGGCATGGATGTGTGTGATGTCCTTAGGTTAGTTAGGTTTAAGTAGTTCTAAGTTCTAGGGGTCTGATGACCTAAGATGTTAAGTCCCATAGTGCTCAGAGCCATTTGAACCATTTGGTATTGCAAAGAGCAGCATGACGCGAAGAGCAGAACCGTTACAATTTAATCGTTATATGAGCAGTTTAAGCGTGAAAAAAAAGAAATTGACATAGAAATCATAGATTCACTTTATTCATTGAGCGTACTTCTTCTAGACTGTCTGCCGGCCGGAGTGGCCGAGCGGTTCTAGGCGCTACAGTCTGGAACAGTGCGACCGCTACGGTCGCAGGTTCGAATCCTGCCTCTTGCATGGATGTGTGTGATGTCCTTAGGTTAGTTACGTTTAAGTAGTTCTAAGTTCTATGGGACTGATGACTGCAGCGGTTAAGTCCCATAGTTCTCAGAGCCATTTGAACCATTTTTCTGGACTGTCTACGGTTTGCATACATGGCCAAACCCTGTAGTAAATCCAGTATGTGGTCTCTGTGTATCTGTATATCTGATGCTCTACATTTTTCTCTGCGGCAGGTTTTATCACAACGACTACGTCACAAATAAAATGATTTTATATGAAATGTCATGTCCACAGTAAACTTTTGTCTCGCACATGTTTATGACAGAGCTCGATTAACAAGTTCACCAGTACGCACTAGAAGTTATTGTGCAACGAGGGTCATACCTAGAATTCAAAGCTTGAATAAGATATGAATAACGGAAGAGAAATTACTACAGGAGCTGGGATTATACGTGTGCAGTGGGGTCCCCGCGAAAGGCACGGCTTGTGTAGCACGAGACCACCTCCCTCCATCAACCCGCATCCCCCTCACCGCCCTACCTTGCGACATAAGAGTCGCTTACTTCCGCCCTTCCTGCGATGGCTGTATCGTGTTTACACGCCCGAGAGTGGCTCCATTTCGCCTGCCTGCGTTCCACCGGCATCCTTTGTGTGTGCTACGAGGCGCAAACAAAGAGGAACAAACACTTTCTCGTCACCTCGGAACGAGATATTCACCTTCCTTTGGATTTTCCGACTACGCCGTCTCATGAATTGTATTGTGCTGTGAGCAAACGCGTAACTCATCGCAGAAGGAAAGATAAATACCAAAGTCATTAGCTTTCACTTAAGAAACTTGTAGTCAAGGTTTTTTTTTTAAAATATTGATGTATATTTTGTGCAAGTAATCTACCCACAACCTGTCTGATACGGACTTCTTCGCAAGTTTTAGATTTCTGTCAGCCGTTGTAGCGTGCTCGGATAGCTCAACTGGTTGAGCGACGTTGAAGGATACCATCGCTGTACATATTTCCTCAGTTGCGTAAATACAGTTTTATATAATAATTAAATGTTTGAGAGTTCTCAAAGAGTTACATACACACAGAGGTGCTTCTTATTTTGTGGTGTGCAATGACTGACTTCTTTAAAACGTTCGCGCTTCTGTTTCACGGAGAGAAATGGTGAATGGTTGATGAAACAGAGACCAAAGATTTTCCGCAATTTCGCTTATCAATGACATTCCGGCATCAGCCTCGCTTACTTTTTTTCTGTAACTAAGGTATTTTCTCCGCCAGAATAACAAATCTGTGCGAGACTAATTCAATGAAGTAACGTTTTACTTGAGTTGACACGAACATAAAGGGGTAAATGTACAGAGAAAATTTAGATTTTTGTGCTGTTGTCGCAGCCATTTGAATGGTTTGCCGCACGTAAGTTTACTTCACTTTTCGTCGAGTGTGACATAAACATCACGTATTGCTCCCCTCGCCAGTGATTCTTTCCACGGAGATAGGTTTACATTTCGGGAAGGTGCGACAATCAGACCACTTCCGCAAAAACAGCACAGATATAGCCAAATTCAGTGTGGACCACCTGACGAAAAAGTGAAGTACCCAGAGGGTGAGAAGGAAATGAAATATTGTAGGTTCAGATTGTAAGTCATGTGATGTTACTACAGTGATTCAAAACTGAATGACATTTATGAAGGACTTGAAAATATGATCACACATACCAGTAAGATGTTACACTTCCTCTAGTCTGTATGGATGCACTGATTCGGTTGGAGAGGGTGCCATAAGGCCGCTACAGTCTCTCCTGAAACAAAGCGGCCCAAGTTCTTGACATTTTGGATGCTGGCATTTGGACAAAGTTGACGTCAGAGGTGGCCTCCCGCATGATCTGTCGGGAATGCATCAGGGGATCTTCATGTCCACGGGAATAGCTCAACATTGCACACATTAAAGAGACACGCGCCACGTGTGGACGAGCATTGTCCTGTTGGAAAATGACACCACTTTCCTGTCGCATGAGAGATAATATACCAGGTTGTAAGATGTCCGTAACGGGCCACTGTATCGTCACTATACCCACAATCACTGTCATTCATGACCTGAAACCATATTCCAGAACTCCTAACGCCATGAGTAACACCTCTATTCCTCTCTAAAATACTGGGAGAATGGGAACTCTCCCCAGATCGCCGCCGTACTTGCTGACGTTGGTTATCTGGGATAGAGCAGAGAGACGACCCATCGCTGAACGCAAGGCAACGCCATTATCAGCAGAAAATGCTTCCCGATAATGACACAACTCCAAATGCAAAAGTTGGCGTCGCGGTATTAATGGCAGTCTACACATAGGAAGGTTGTTCCTAGTCTGGCTCCTGCTCGTCTCCAACCAACAGTGTGGGATGACACACAATGTTTCAGGGAGTGTGTTACTTGATGTGAAGTAGCTGGTGCATATGTGATGAGGTTTCCATGTGCTTGGTGCACAATATGGCGATCCTCCCTTGTCGTGGTGAGATGGTCGACTGACAACTTGGCGACGAATGTGCCTGCCTCATGATCCCATGCAGTCTAACAACGGTCCACTGCCAAATCCGTCTGCCCACAAATTTAGATATGGCACCATTCTGTCAGCCTACTACATGGATACTTACAAAGAGGCCCCTTTGAGACTCTGATGTGATGGTAACTCTTGTCTCACAAGAGTGGCAGCATCTCACTGTCCTTCACAGTGATCACCGTACATCTGGTACTGTTCACGCACCTTATATCTCTACCAGGCCTGGTAACAACACTAACGCACTCTAATGGCCGTTGTACCTGCCACACAGAATTACAGCTCTAATCATTTACATACTCACCGAGGTACGTAAACGCGAAGTTAAACTGATATCCGACCATATCTTCTGAGCCGACAGCTACGGAACAACTGTTCTAGGCGCTTCAGTCCGGAACCTGGCTACTGCGGTCGCAGATTCTAATCCTGCCTCGGGCATGGATGTGTGTGATGTCCTTAGGTTAGTTAAGTTTAGGTAGTTCTAAGTCTAGGGGACTGATGACCGTAGTGCGTAGAGCTATTTGAACCATATCATCTGTATGCTTCACATTGTTTTTTCAGGCAATATATTTCGACTCCCTAGAATCTTGCCAGACACACAAAAGTTATTTTACGCAGTCTTATTTCTTCAGTCATATACGGCTTGGACTTATTAGTATCTTATGTTTTACCAAGTATTTCCGACTATAGCTATAGTCTACTTTGCTTTCAATACTGGAACAGTACGCGCCGAAGACGTCATGAGCGCCAACGAAATTGGCTTATTTTACCACCCCTTACCAACAAAAAATCTCTAAAGGGATAATTATGTGTTTCCTGTGGATTAGGCACTTCTTCCTCCTCCTCCCCTCCCCCCCCCCCCCCCCCCCCCCGCGCCAAAAGAAACTATAATGTGCATATACACTCTCAGTTTACAATGTGTACCTACAAAAGTAAGTTTTGTCATGAAATAGTCAGACAACTATAACAATCTTTGGCGAGATCGAAAATGAAGTTTCATTTTCAGTTTTTGAATGCACTGCTTAACGCCAAACTTCGTTCAACATGAAAAAAAGATTTCTTTCACGCGTTCGCGTTAAACGTTTTCACTGTATTTTGATTACTGTACTGTCCAGTTCATTAATGTTAGCGCCTGTCAAAAGCCTGATTAACCACCTGCCTCCTTTTGCAGCACTGACCGCTGCGTGACACGCACTAAGAGTCAGTGAGGTTCTGGAAGGCACCAACGGAGACGTGGAGCCATGCAGACTCCAATACCGTGTACAGCTGTGCTAATTGCTCGGTTGAAGATTCATGACGCGAACAGCCCTAGCGAAGAGTGCTCCCACGGGGGGGGAGTTTCATCCTGGTGCTGTGCGAACCACACACATACACTGCGAGCTGTGTGACACAAAGCACTGTCCTGCTGGTACGTGCCATCGTGAAGAGGAAAAACGATCTGCCTGTACACATTGACATGCTCCCAGAGGATAGATGCCTTTTACCTTCTAGAATGACGAGATCACCCAGGGAATGCAATAAAAACATTCCCCAGACCATAATGCTCCCTCTCCAGCCTGGACTCCAGCGACGATGATTGCAGTGTCTTTGCCTTCAGTTCGATGGAGCATAATACATGATTCATTCAGTGCAAGTCAATTTGCAGTACTGGCGTGCAAATTCCAGCTTTCGCCGCCGATGAAAAGCAGTCAGCGTAAATGCTTGAACCATGCGCCTGCTGCGGAGACCCATACGCAGCAACGTTCGTTGAATTGTCGTTGAGGGGAGATTGTTGATTGCCCCCTAATTCATTTGGCCAGTCAATTGCACGTCTGTTCTCTCGTACACACCCCCGAAGCAGTAGTTTACTTCTGTTGTTCATGGCTCATGGTGGCGCCAGTTTTGGATAGCACCTTTTTCCAATGCACGGCGGCATTCGGTCAGTTCACAGAACCCTGTTTGGATGTCCATCCTTGTCACTGGAGGACTAGGGGACTACGGCCGTTCAATATTGTAAGAAAATGAAATACCTACAGCCGTCCTTAAGATGTCATCTATCTTGTAGCTACCAGTTTCGGCGCTTCAGTGCACCACCTTCGGACCTAAGTTGATGCTGAAGGGGTTATCACGATCCATATATGCAATGAATCAGAGACCAACACAACTGGTTTACGCAGACTACCTGTAACTGTGATGTCTCTCCAACCATCGACAGATTTAGCCGTTTCGGAAACACTTCCATCCGTGACCCGAAAGCCAATAATCATGCGTCCTTCTGGACGTCAGATAAATCGCTCCGTTTCCGCATTACCATAACGGCTGCACCATTTCCGCGTCCCCCAGACACGCTTTACGTACTCTATCTGCTAGTGCTGCTACCTGCCATCTTCCAGTGCTTACTGCATGTTGACATCGGACAAATGTGTTTGTCCGTTGTGGCTGAACCGTGTAGTTGCCTGAAAGTCAGTCATCCCACCATATTTGCACTGGTGAGACAAAACATTCTGACCATCTGCTTAAAAATTGATTCACGTCTGGAACGCAGTACATTAGCGATTCTGCGTGGCATGGGTTAAACAAGTTCTTCGTAGTTTTCGGGAGTCTATGCACAGGTCATGCTGTTCCCGCGAATTTGTGGTTAAGGAGCTTGCGTCCGACAGCGTCACAGATATGTTCCATTCGGTTCATATCAAGAGAATCTGGTTGCCAAAACATGCATGTTAGTTCACTATCATATTCTTCAAAACATTGTAAAACCATTCTCGTCTTGTGAGAAGGAGATGCACCTTCGTGGGAGACATCTGGCATGTAGGGATACAAGTGGTCCGCGATAACGTTCACGTAGTCGACATCTATGGTGGTGCCTTAGAAGCCCAGGTGAATGTCAAATGGCTCTGAGCACTATGGGACTTAACTTCTGAGGTCATCAGTCCCCTAGAACTTAGAATTACTTAAACCTAACTAACCTAAGGACATCACACACATCCCTGCCCGAGGCAGGATTAGAACCTGCGACCGTAGCGGTCGCGCAGTTCCAGACTGTAGCGCCTAGAACCGCTCGGCCACTCCTGCCGGCGGTGAATGTCACCCGGGACATAATATTGCCCTCTACCTGCCCGCTCCCACGGGGCGGTGTGCGTCCCGAGCAGCCGTTTGCCTGTGTGACGGCGTATCCGGACAAGAATATCGACCTGTTGCAGCAAGAAACGTGACTCACTCGACCAGGTGCCATGCTCATTGATCCACGTTCCAGTCCTTGTCGCCTAATCGTGGTTTCGCCGTCTTTCAGCCACTTCATATGCCTGCGAACAACCGACCATCTTCATCGTTCCGGAGATGCTTGCTCCCAGGCCTCGGATCATAGCAATCCGCCCCGCTTATGTCAGCGGATTTCCCCATTTGTGGCCTGTACCGCCGCTAGAATGATCCCATTTACCTCTCTGTTATGCCTGTATACACTGCTTGAAAAAGTGCAACATCGTCAAGCACAAGTTTATTTTATTGGCAAGTGATGGGATGGCTAGGTGTATATGATAAAAAAAATCGTATCAGTGGAAAAGCACGTTACAGTAAAGGGTGTCCAAACATTCGCATCAACCCACAGCTGAAATGCTGGTTGCCTTGGGGATGGAAGTACAGAGCAAAGAGGGCTTTGACGACCATTCGGAACAAAAATAAATTTTAAATACACTTTATTACAATGACGAAGTTCCTTGACAAATACATGGAAGTTAACAGTACAATGAAAACTGTCAACAGAATACAAATGGAATAAGTTTCAGTATCGACGTTACCGACTAACGGGGACCCTTCACATGCTAGACTGGTCAAGCAATTGAGCCGCCATCTCATTCTAAAACACGCACATAAAATAATGTTAAAGTGCGTTTGATAACAACTAATCAGATTTACACCTTACATACTGCTATTAACCACAAGAACCTGTTTTCTCGAAAAACGATTAAATTTAAATTGAATGCAATTAACTCCCAGTAATTTCCAATGGCACGCGTGGTTGAAAAGGCGAGAAAAAGGCGCACCTCATCGTAATTACTAGCAAAATCAGTAGGTACAAACGGACACCCATCAAAATTTTACAGTAAGGTGCCCGAAATTTAACGAACACGCAAGCCCTTACGTGAAACTGAAAGCTTCACACTTGACAACAAACTTAAAGAAATACTTGATTTTGAGTAATTTATATAAGTGCAAGTGCATTCACACTTGAACTGGAGGACACAGGCTGAGTTAGTGTAATACCCCAATGTCAACGATTAAATAATGAGTGAACATGTGTTTAACCAACATCGAAATTAATAACTTAATAAAAGCCAAATTCTTCAACAAGTGAGGTAAATGGCAATATCCGTTGCATGCGAACCCGCTTCGCCGTATTAAAAAAAAAAAATGCAGAATGCAGCAGAATTAGTTGACAAATTTCCCTTACCAACTACTTCGATTCCGATTCCCATTCAATGGAATCACAAGCGGGAAGTGCACTGCAGAATGGTTTTATGAATTAAAAAATTTAAAACCGAACAGTTCTTAAAAAATAATTACAAGAACCAAAAATATTAAGGGATTTAAACGTCTTTTCAAGACAGTTATCAGCTAATAAGTACTTTATAAAAAGAATGGGACTCAAAAGCTGACTTTTATTCCGGCCGGTTTCGGTCATAAACTGTGTTCACGCTTGCCAGGAAATTAATCTGAAACCTACATTACATATCAAGATAAATTTTTCGCCGACTGCAAACGTAGTTTATGACCAAAACCGGGCGGAATAAAATATAAATGAAGTCAGTATTTGTGTGTCACACATTTCATAAAATACAGGGTTATTACAAATGATTGAAGCGATTTCACAGCTCTACAATAACTTTATTATTTGAGATATTTTCACAATGCTTTGCACACACATACAAAAACTCAAAAAGTTTTTTTAGGCATTCACAAATGTTCGATATATGCCCCTTTAGTGATTCGGCAGACATCAAGCCGATAATTAAGTTCCTCCCACACTCGGCGCAGGATGTCCCCATCAATGAGTTCGAAAGCATCATTGATGCGAGCCCGCAGTTCTGGCACGTTTCTTGGTAGAGGAGGTTTAAACACTGAATCTTTCACATAACCCCACAGAAAGAAATCGCCTGAGGTTAAGTCGGGAGGGCGTGGAGGCCATGACATGAATTGCTGATCATGATCTCCACCACGACCGATCCATCGGTTTTCCAATCTCCTGTTTAAGAAATGCCGAACATCATGATGGAAGTGCAGTGGATCACCATCCTGTTGAAAGATGAAGTCGTCGCTGTTGGTCTCCAGTTGTGGCATGAACCATTTTTCCAGCATGTCCAGATACACGTGTCCTGTAGCGTTTTTTTCGCAGAAGAAAAAGGGACCGTAAACTTCAAACCGTGAGATTGCACAAAACATGTTAACTTATTGCGAATTTGCTGCATGAATGCGTGAGGATTCTCTACCGCCCAGATTCGCACATTGTGTCTGTTCACTTCAGCATTAAGAAAAAATGTTGCTTCATCACTGAAAACAAGTTTCGCACTGAACGCATCCTCTTCCATGAGCTGTTGCAACCGCGCCGAAAATTCAAAGCGTTTGACTTTGTCATCGGGTGTCAGGGCTTGTAGCAATTGTAAACGCTAAGGCTTCTGCTTTAGCCTTATCCGTAAGATTTTCCAAACCGTCGGCTGTGGTACGTTTAGCTCCCTGCTTGCTTTATTCGTCGACGTCCGCGGGCTACGCGTGAAACTTGCCCGCACGCGTTCAACCGTTTCTTCGCTCACTGCAGGCCGACCCGTTGATTTCCCCTTACAGAGGCATCCAGAAGCTTTAAACTGCGCATACCATCGCCGAATGGAGTTAGCAGTTGGTGGATCTTTGTTGAACTTCGTCCTGAAGTGTCGTTGCACTGTTATGACTGACTGATGTGAGTGCATTTGAAGCACGACATACGCTTTCTCGGCTCCTGTCGCCATTTTGTCTCACTGTGCTCTCGAGCGCTCTGGCGGCAGAAACCTGAAGTGCGGCTTCAGCCGAACAAAACTTTGAGTTTTTCTACGTATCTGTAGTGTGTCGTGACCATATGTCAATGAATGGAGCTACAGTGAATTTATGAAATCGCTTCAATCATTTGTAATAGCCCTGTACTAAGGAAGGCTGAGTTGCACCACACACAATTTAACTGTCTAAGAAATGCCTGTGCGATCCCAGAAAGCGAGATCTACACCAGCCAGTACAGCGAGGAACAGCATTCATAGCACCGTCGGTTAAAACCACTGAGGAGGCTGAAAGAATTCGTCGCCACGCAGACTACCCTGCATGAGGACCACAACGTGCGACATAACGACGATAATCACCAGGAAAGTTCCAAGACGTGCTCACCCGTAGTAAAAGCCGGCAAACTGGTAGGAAACGCAAGTTGATGTCGGTGTGAGAGGCGCCTTCCCCCAGTGGCGGGATTACTCTGCTAGCGGCTGTCCCCCAAGAACGCTGCTACGGCGGTAAATGGCGGGCAGCTTACTCCGCGCAGCAGGTACCACTCTTCTGCCAAGGCCAGCACGCTTCGTTTGCTCCAGGATGGAGAGCGGCGACGAATCACGGATCCAGGCTAAGTCGCTCTGTTCATAGACCAACCTCACAGTCGCACAGCCCAACTTCCAGGGAACAAAGTCGCTGCCGGCGCGGCCTGCCAGGCCGCTAGTCACGCCCTCCGGCCAGATGAATACTACTGAGTGTGTGACGCGACCTTTCGATACTCGCCATGGTTCGACAGCGTACGCCCTCTAAAGCAAACGGTCATGAATGTACATTACTGGCCATTAAAATTGCTACACCACGAAGATGACGTGCTACAGACGCGAAATTTAACAGACAGGAAGAAGATGCTGTCATACGCAAATGATTAGCTTTTCAGAGCATCCACACAAGGTTGGCGCCGGTGGCGACACCTACAACGTGCTGACATGAGGAAAGTTTCCAACCGATTTCTCATACACAAACAGCAGTTGACCGGCGTTGCCTGGTGAAACGTTGATGTGATGCCTCGTGTAAGGAGGAGAAATGCGTACCATCACGTTTCCGACTTTGATAAAGGTCGGATTGTAGCCTATCGCGATAGCGGTTCATCGTATCGCGACATTGCTGCTCGCGTTGGTCGAAATCCAATGACTGTTAGCAGAAAATGGAATCGATGGGTTCAGGAGGGTAATACGGAACGCTGTGCTGGATCCCAACGGCCTCGTATCACTAGCAGTCGAGATGACAGGGATCTTATCCAGACGGCTGTAACGGACGGTGCAGCCACGTCAAGAGATGGAGACGTTTGAAAGACAACAACCACCTGCACGAACAGTTCGATGATGTTTGCAGCAGCATGGACTATCAGTTCGGAGACCGTGGCTGCGGTTACCATTGACACTGCATCACAGACAGGAGCGCCTGTATTGGTGTACTCAACGACAAACCTGGGTGCACGAATGGCAAAACGTCATTTTTCGGATGAATCCAGGTTCTGTTTACAGTATGATAATGGTCGCATCCGTGTTTGCGACGTCGCGGTGAACGCACATTGGAAGCATGTATTCGTCATCGCCATACTGGCGTATCACCCGGCGTGACGGTATGAGGTGCCATTGGTTACAAGGCTCGGTCACCTCTTGTTCGCATTGGCGGCACTTTGAACAGTGGATGTTACATTCCAGATGTGTTACGACCCGTGGCTCTACCCTTCATTCGATACCTGCGAAACCCTACATACAGGATAATACACGACCGTATGTTACAGGCCCTGGATACAGAAAATGTTAGACTGCTACCCTGGCCAGCACATTCTCCAGATCTCTCACCAACTGAAAACGTCTGTTCAATGGTGGCCGAGCGCTCATCACAATACGCCAGGCACTACTCTTGATGAACTGTGGTATCGTGTTGAAGCTGCATGGGCAACTGTACCTGTACACGGCATCCAAGTTTTGTTTGACTCAGTTCCCAGGCGCATCAAGGCCGTTATTACGGCCAGAGGTGGTTGTTCTCGGTACTGATTTCTCAGGATCTATGCACCTAAATTGCATGAAAATGTAATCACATGTCAGTTCTAGTATAATCCTTACACTGTCCCAAACATCTGGCACCTTTTGTTTGCAATTAGACAATGGCTCTCGCAGAATCTGGAGAACTAGTGAGTTCCCGCTTCGTCATCTCCCATAAGTATTGAAACGTCCCATTTGAACAATTATCCATGACTGTGCTTAAACTGACACACAATATTTTTAGCGCAACGCAATCTGACTTCAATAATCCCTACAAAAGAATGGCCCCGACTAACATTAACCTATACCTTTCACAAATCACTTACCTCAAAAAAATCTTCGTTACTCGAACTACTGCAGTACAGCAAGCGCCACTACTGCCAGCTAAATAAAATATTCAAACTACTGAAGGCAATAACTTCTGATAGGCATAGTTAGCAAATGAAAGATTTTGATAGAGAACAAACAATGTATTTACCTTAATAGTGTTGAAAAATCATAATATACATAGTTCATGACATCCAGTCTTACAAATTTCAAAACTCCGCCATCTCTCCCCACATCCACCACTGCTGGCGGCTCACCTCCAACTGCGCAACGCTACGCGCTGTTAACATCCAGCTGCCCAACGCTACAATGGCGAGTATTACAACAATGCCAACCAGCCACAGACTGCACACAGCGCAGCCAGTGATTTTCGTACAGAGCGCTAAGAAAACTTAAACGGCCTACTTACAGTATGGTGCAAAAAGACAGCCATAATTGCGAAAAAAACGTGTCTATTCAGTAGGTGATCGGTTTCGGTTTAACGTCCATTTTCGAACCAACCAAAGGCTGGAAAGTTAAATGTACTTCCAAAACAGTAAATAATGGCGATACATATGACCCCGGGCCCAAGTAACTAGCACTGAAGTTCGTTAACAATGCTGACTTGGGACCGGTTACACATATACCGGAATTATTTACTGTTTTTTGGATGTACATTTAACATAGCAAGCTTTGGTTGGTTCGAAAACGGGTATTAACCCGAAGCCGTTCACTTACTGAATGAACGTGTATTTTGTTCGCAGGTCTGGCTGTCTTTCTGGATCATAATTCAATAGGAGTTGCTCTCCCATAACATCCAGCATGCTGGAACTGTGCTTGCCCCTTAAGTGTTTTGTTGTCGAGAAATCCTGTGATTCTGCTGGCCAGGGCAATTGCACAACCACGAAGAATTATTGCTTCGCAGCGGACGTGTGTAGACGTGCATTGTCTTTCTGAGAAAGAGCACATCACCTGCTTGTCGAAGACATGGCAGTACCATGGGGATAGCAGCCTATGCAGCGTAACGGTCACTAGTTACTTTACCATGCAGAATCACCAAATATCTAAATATGACAGCTAGTTTTAACTGGTACATACATGCGCCGCCATACAAGTGCACATTCATCACCCGCATACAGACAGAATGAAAGCAACCAAGCGTTTTTCCACTCTACAGTCGACTCATTCGACAAACCAGATTGGCCGTGCTCGGTGGTATAATGGTGATGGTGATAGCCTGGACAGAGGCACACGTAACTTAGTCCTGCTGCAACCGAACATTTCAAACTGGTCCTTGGAGACACAATGCAATACTATCCGAGTTTCTACCCTGGATGATGATCGGTAGTCACCGTCGATCATGGTGTGCGTCATTATTTCACGGACGTCCAGAACCTGGTCTACGGGTGAGAGAATGGTCCACACACGATTGCCGAAAACGACGATTCATCGTACATACACTGTGCCCAACATGTACAGCAATCCATACGTCCGTCCATCCAGCTTCCCGCTGGCCTATAACGCGATCCCGTTCGACTGGCTGAAATTGTTCAACAAAAGAACGTACTCGTCAGTGGGGCACGCTTGTACCCCAGAATCAATAATGGCGAACATTTTTCACCTCTAAACTCAGCACAACTACTGCGTACAGAGTCATAACAGAGGGTGCACAGACAGACCTGCACCATCTGACTGATGATGGCCGTGAAAAATGAATGGCACAACACTTCAGTATGCATATACTATACCCTGGTGCCACTGGACACAATCCTTGAAGATACTGCATTCTTTTTGCTGCCCGTGTACTACTTATGTAACGTGCCCGTATGGCTAATGGGCGGCATACTGTCTCATGACAGGGAAGGTCATCATGTTCTGGTTCATCAGTGTGTGACAGAACGAATCAGTGCACTTCCACCACTGCACTCTTTGTTTTTCATAAATCAGAGCAATGGAATTCAAGGAGAACATATGGACATAGTTCAAAAAATGGTTCAAATGGCTCTGAGTACTATGGGACTTAACATCTGTGGTCATCAGTCCCCTAGAACATACAACTGCTTAAACCTAACTAACCGAAGGACATCACACACATCCATGCCCGAGGCAGGATTCGAACCTGCGACCGTAGCAGTCGCGCGGTTCCGGACTGAGCGCCTAGAACCGCGAGACCACCGCGGCCGGCTATGGACATAGTTTTATCAGATATTTTTCATACCTAAGACTATTGCATCGTTTCGTCACTTCAGTCACGCCGTTTATAGCATCAATCGAATAGTCTCGTGCCCGTGATTTTCGTTGGTGATAATTTCTGGAGTAGGAAAATATGTAAGACGGGAGCAGGTTTTCTGCGTGATTTCCTCAGGGACGTACGAAGGGGACGGGCGTGATGGTCCCTGTCAGGTGCCCTGCAGTTCGGACCTATATGCGCCTCGTGCGTTTCTTCTCGGGCGTTGAGAGCACGCAGTCCTCTCGTAATTTCCCGCGGGGACTGGCACGATCTCTTATTGCCCCGTCTGTCCCCTTAAGCGCGTGTCTGGCGGGAAAGGACAGGAAACATTGCAAGCCTTCGAGGTAAACTGATAAAACCGCTTCATCCTTGCCATAATGAACAAACAAAGCGAAGACTGAAACAGTTAATGCAATATCGGGGCATTGCGACACATCATGGAATACAGTTCATAGCCCAACATTTTCCTTGCCTATATCAGTTTCATAACATTTCGTGTTACTCCTGACGGGCTGACCATTAGTACAGTAAGACACAACATTTGTGTCTACATCTGCACCTATGTAAATCTGCGTGAAGTGTGTGGCTGAGTTCACTTTTCATTTTGACGTAAACTTAGGTTCCATTTACGGTTGGAACATGAAACAAAGATGGATCCGAAGCCTCATTACGAACTGTTATTTGCCAATCTGATACACGATTTCTTCATTTTATTGTCATACAACAGAGAAGGAATCGCTAACTCTGCAACTGAGAGTACAAGGTAGGTTCACATCAGAGATACCCTTGTTGGTCTTCGCAAAAGCTTGAGACACCCGCTTTTGTAAACCGAGTAACTGAGGTTAACGTTCACGTTAGTGGTGTGGTTAGAACGTTTTATATCACACACACACACACACACACACACACACACACACACACACACACACACACACACAAAAGCACGCACGCACGCACTAAACATGACATTATTCCTTCTTTGAAAAAAATTCATGCATTAAAGATTACACGCAGGTTTCCAAAATTATAAACTTGACATAAGATTCGTAAGGTCAAGTTCAGTTCAATATTTCTGGTATACTATTAACTCAAATAAACACGTGCTTACAATTTAACTTTCGCTGCCTGAGAGAACCAACACGAAATAAAAGTGGTCGTAAAACAATGAAACTAAGTGTAAACATTTGTAAGGAGTTGCGTATGAGACACAGCGAATAAACCATTGAAATAAATACATTTTAATTCCCACATGAGAAGGTAACATTTGTTAATTCGATAAAGTGCTTACGTTCCAAGTTTGGAACGTTCCGCAGTGGGATGACCGTCTGTAGCCACGAGAGGCTGGGCTAGAGATTGCTCTACTGCTACCTGAAACATCTGAGGTGGAATGCTGGCCACCTATCTCGCTAAGCTCATCTACAACCTCCAACGTGTGTTAGTGTCCCGCTGATATATCCTGTCCTTTCGATAACTCCAGAGCCAGAAATAGCAGGAGTTCAAATCTGGTTATCTTGGTGGCAACGCAGTTCAGAGCGATCGACCAATGATAAGATTGCACCCTAAGTGCATTACGAAGTAACAATGTGAGGTGGAGCTCCACCGCGCGTCAAAACAACTGAGTCCAAAGCACTTCTCTCCCGTAGATCAGGGATCACATGCGGCCATTGAACATGTACGAGATTCGCCCAAAGTCAATGTATTTTGTGCAGTATCCCGATCATCTGAAACTTCCCGGCAGATTAAAACTGTGTGCCGGACCGAGACTCGAACTCGGGACCTTTGGAAGGTAGGAGACGAGGTACTGGCAGAAGTAAAGCTGTGAGGACGGAGCGTGAGTCGTGCTTGGGTAGTTCAGATGGTAGAGCACTTGCCCGCGAAAGGCAAAGGTCCCGAGTTCGAGTCTCGGTCCGGCACACAGTTTTAATCCGCCAGGAAGTTTCGTATCAATGCACACCCCGCTGCAGAGTGAAAATCTCATCCCGATCATCTGTTTACGGCCCACTCTTCTTTGTGGAGACGGGGTTAACGGTCAGCAGTACCTCGCTATGTTATAAAAGTAGTTGTTCCAGAGTTTGAACGAAGACAACTCCATTCTTCAACAAGACGGGGCACCCCCTCACTGAAGTCGCCAAGTGAGTGACTATCTGAATGAAACTCTACCGAACCGCTGAATTGGTCGTCAAGGAGCTGACGACTTAGCATGTCTCAACTGGGCTTCACGGTTACCGGATTTGACACCCTCTGACTTCTTCCTGTGGGGTTTCGTTAAAGACGACGTTTATGTACCACCTCTCCCACAGAACCTGGAAGAGTTGAAGAACCGGATCCGTACTGCCATAACATCAGTGTCGAACGACATGCTTTACCGAGTACTGAATATCGATGTGATACTGTTCACGTCGCTGTTGGAGAACGTATTGAACATCTGTAATCTGAACTTGAGAGATTCGCGAATATGTGTGTAAACTTTCATATTCGTATGTCTTAAAGCTTAATAAATATATGCATTAGAAATACGTATATTCTTTTTGAAACACCGTGTATAAACGTCCATACATTGCAGATCACTGTAAAGTGCATGATACAGGGTACTTACCACCTTTTTACACATTACGGGTTCTTCCCCTCTGACTCGTGTAATTAGCGTGGGAAGAATAACTGCTTAAAATACCTTCAATTATGTCTTTCCGGTCCTAAGAAAACGACAATGGTACTTTGTAAATAGACTTTCACGCGATGGCTATCATTCCTCTTCAAGCATTTGCCAGTAGGAAACCTTCAACATTTCCCTGACACTCTTCTGAGTGACAGACACACTGTGACCGTCCATGTTGTACCTTTTTTGTATGTTTTCAGTCTCCCCTGTAAGTGCTATGAGTGTCATAGACATACGTAGTATTCTAGGATTGGTTTCAAAATTCCTTCATAATTAATAACTTTTCTAGACTGACTGCATTTCCTCGGTTATTTGTCAGTAGAGACAGTATGGATCCCCTTCCTCTCTAATGCTATTCCAGAATTTCAAGTATTTTGTCATCTCACTTGATAATATATAAATAGTTGCAGGGAATGTTAGAACTTCTGCCCAACTGCACGTAGATATTTGATGGAGATGATGGTCCCCACTACCACACAAACCCTCCATCTCAACATGCAGCTCCATTGCTACGTTCTAGACATGGTACCTCTTTATGATCTCGTAGCTGGTGTTGCAGCCAGAATTTCAAGTATTTTGTCATCTCACTTGATAATATATAAATAGTTGCAGGGAATGTTAGAACTTCTGCCCAACTGCACGTAGATATTTGATGGAGATGATGGTCCCCACTACCACACAAACCCTCCATCTCAACATGCAGCTCCACTGCTACGTTCTAGACATGGTACCTCTTTATGATCTCGTAGCTGGTGTTGCAGCAGGATGAAGTACAGTCACTGTAGTGTAAACAGGCAGTGTGCACTCTGATGAGCCAGAACATTATGACCACTGCACACAGCGAGATTGAATACGTGGTCGCGTTGCAGGCGCGTGACACGTTAATGGATGGATGTAAATAGAGCAGAGAAGAATAGGGAATCATTCTATCAACGATACGAACGTCAAATGTGGAAATACCCTGCCTTATGTGGCTTTGACAGATTGTTACGGTCCGGTGTATGGACACGAGCATCCCAGGAACGGCGACTGTCGAGAGCATCTATGGAAAGGTGTTGACAGATTTAGAAAACATTAGTAGGCGACTACGCCTTGGCAGGCCACGTCCCATCACTGAACGTAGAGGTCGAGACTCGGTCACTCCCTAAAGCAGGACATGTGACGATCTGTGGTAGAGATGAACAATCCTGGTGCAGGCACAGGTGCTCCACAGTCCACTGTTCGACGCACGTGGGGGTCCTCAGCAGATGACCCTTACATGGTCCCATGTCGCCTAACAACATCGTCAGTTACGATTCCAGTGGGAATGGGATCAAGAATGGACCATAGGTCAATTGAAACGCGTCCGCTGGACAGATGAATCAAGTTTCTTCTTATACAGGGTCCATGGTCTTGTCTGGAAATACCATCATACAGGTGAATGGATGCTCGATACATGCATCACGTCACGGAGAAAATTTGTGGTAAGCTCCTATGGGACCAAACTGCTGAGTTCATCGATCCCTAGACTCACACACTACTTAAACTATCTAAACTAACTTACGCTAAGATCAACACACACACCTATGCCCGAGGGCGCGGCATCACGTCATGGAAGCAGGCCCGTGAAGGTGTAGTATTACGTTATGGGACACATCCGCCTGGACCTCTACGGGACCAGTGTTACTAGCCGAAGGCACCACGAGAACTGTGGACGACATGAATTTTATTGCGGGCCACCTGTATACCTCAATGCGTGATGTCTTCCGCTACAATTAATGCATCCTCCAGTTGGACAGCTGCCTGTGTGAAAAGGCCGCAATCGTGTTACAGTGGTTTGAGGAAGATGATAAGAAGTCACATTGATGTCGTGGCCTTCAAAGTCACCTCGTCTGAATCCAATGGAAAACATCAGCGGTGTAAAATGTTGGAAAATGTTTAATAGAATTTTCAAATGATAGAGAACAGCATTCAGTCGTCCTTTTTTTTTACAGCTTTTATTCGGCAAATCTCCACAAAGTCTATCTTCATTATAAAGTAGTCTTGAAAGAACTGTGTGACAGACGCCCGAACAACAGGGGCTGACATGCATTGATGCTATGAAATAGTGCATTGTTAATGGCTAGAAACTAGCCGAAATCTAGATTTGCTGGAAAAAAACCGGCAAGAACGACGACTGATTGGTAAATATCACAGTCGTTGAGTGAACCCACATTCCAATGGAAGGTAATCTGATTAATAGAATGACATCCTTTTTGTATTTCGATATGTCACCAAGGAGTGCGATTGAATCAAATCTAAAATGGTTGACACCACAAACGGTCGTCAGGCCACAGTCATTAAATCAATGAAAATTTTAAAAATTACATAACTAACTTCGACACACTGATTCGTGATTTTCAAATGTAATCACAAACCTGGAAAACTGCATCAGTAATTGCAACCAGACTTCTATCGAAGATTACGAAATATACACGAAAAACAGTAAACTGAAGCAACGGGGCCGGCCGCTGTGGCCGAGGCGTTCTAGGCGCCTCAGTGCGAAACCGCGTTGCTGCTACGGTCGCAGGTTCGAATCCTGCCTCGGGTAGAATGTGTGTGATGTCCTTAGCTTAGTTAGGTTTAAGTAGTTGTAAGTCTAGGGGACTAATGACCTGGCCGTGCTGTTCTAGGCGCTTCAGTCTGGAACCGCGTGACCGCTACGGTCGCAGGTTCGAATCCTGCCTCGGGCATGGATGTGTGTGATGTCCTTAGGTTAGTTAGGTTTAAGTAGTTCTAAGTTCTAGGGGACTCATGACCTAAGATGTTAAGTCCCATAGTGCTGATAGCCATTTGAACCATTTTGAAGCATAGGGAGCAGAGACGGGTCACAAGAAGTTATAACAATGTTTGGTTGATCAGTCATTTCACACCTAAATGCAGTGTAGATGAAAAGTGCATCGGGATGAAATATATTATACACTCTTTCATTATGTCCTGCAGTGATGTAACGATCTTTTTGCAAGCAAAGGCTCACACGTCGCAATGTCATAACGTTCAGCAAGCCAAAACTAGAACACAGCAGGCAGTCGGACTGTGTTCTGCTAATGAAATCTTACAAAGACGATGCACTCCCATTTGGGGCTAACTCAAGACTGATCTGCAAGCATGACATCGCTTCAGTTAGCTGGTTGCACATCAAATCCCGACAAATGCCGGGATGGTTCCTTTGAAAGAGTACGGCTGATTTCCTTCCCCCATCTTTCCCTAATCAGAGCTTGGGCACCAGTGACCTCGCTGTCGACGGGACGCTTAAATCTTCTCCTCCTCCTCACTACTGAAGTGCAGCGTGTGTCACGGAGCGCCAACAAGCGGTGTCGCCTGCAGTACACAGCTGTTGGCGAGTTCCCGGCGTGGTGGCCTTCGTGACCCCGTCTTATCTGCGCGGTTATCGCCCTGCGGCCCACGTGACGTCGCAACCACACACGCTCTGCTCTGCCGTATACACGGCGACACCTCTCAAGACGGGTGTGGTTCGGGTTCGTCGAACGCGCGGCCGTGTCTGCACTACACGGGGGCGCTGTTGATTTGGTCGCAGACAGTGTGCCAGACGGCACCTGAACATCGTATTTTAAGCGTCTCATAGAGATTTGTATACAAACAGCGTAGATTATGTGGTGTTTAGAACCATAGTTTGCCTCAGAAACTATTCGGAAATTGCCCCAACTACGTGGAATATGTTTGTGGCATTGCACGTACTGTCAGTTGCAGTCACTGATGATAACACGACTCTCAGCCCCTTGCTGGTGTGTGACCGGACCTGAAGCTCTTCCCAGGATACTAACCTAACCAGCAGACTGCTGTCGGGAATCTGTCAGCTACTTTTTTTTTTAATTCGTATGATCGTTTTATATTGTCGTCTTAGTTGTTGTTGTTTCCTGCTTCGGTTTTGTTAATCCTTAACACAGTAAGGATCTTGTTCTTTAAGTATTTACTATATAAATTGGATAAAAAATTAGGCATCTTGTATTATGCAAATCTTTTAATCACATTTTGTAGACTGCAGTCCATTTTAAGAGGGTAATATGAGGAAGTTCACAGGTACATCTAAGATAATGTAACTTTCAGTGTTTGAGAGGTAATTGAATCAACTTTTGAACATGTTTTCATTTTGGTATTGTCTGTAACACGCATTTTTCAATCTTTTTGAAAAATAATTTGATCAGGTGTTTGATGGGTACTTTTAGAACACATACTATCACTTGAGGAACATTTTCTCAGAGATTACTTACCTTTTTCAAAATGTGGTACGTTATTCTTAGTAATTAGATAAACAAATCTGTATACCAGTTTTTTAATGTCTTAGAACTCTGGCAACTTTTTAAATTTATGTATATGATACATAGCAATATGTGTTTCACTAAAATTTAAATAAATTTGATAGTAATGCAACTTTGGAAAATCTTGTACTACAGGAAGTTGTTCCATAGTATGTGCACAGTCTCTAGCAAATTTAACATTTTTATCTGTAGTGGCTCAGCAATAAACGTTCCTTATGGTGTGAAAAATGAAAATGACGCAAAATTCAGAAAAAAATGATTTTAATAGATAAAATTAACAATAGCAGCCCTCGGTCGCGAAAAAAGGGAGTCTATTCATCCTGGTTTCGGCACTCCTATGAGTGCCTTCATCAGAAGTAGCTAGCAGTAAAAAATAAATAGTACTTACATGTCACGTATTGACTAAAAATCAATCGATAAAGCTTTAGACACAAATTTTTTAAAACAGATTACATAAAAGGCAAGCTACTATGCGCTGTTCACATGTGTCGAGCTACGGTAGCATCAAATTGAGGCGTCCACGTTAGCAATTGCGGGCAGGTGAACATAACACCAAGAGTGCCAGCTAGCAGCCGCAAATACAAACAGGCTACTTACGATGAACATTATTTTGTGCATGAAACAAAAGGCAATAATTTTGTCTGACAGCAGCAGACACGGCAACAAATTGTCTACATAAGAACTTTATAAATACAGTTTAAAGCCTGAAAACGCCATTTTAGAAATACATAGGGAGCTGAATAACTCAGCGAGCAGAAAAAATGGTATAACGTGAAATGCAGTTAATGTAAACTTTTAAAACAGCAAAAAAATATTGAGTTGACTTAGATAGAAAAAATATTTCGGTAACTGCGCGAGGGAACACGAAATCAAAGACCAAGTAACTGCTTGACACCGCTGAAGAAGCTTTCCTTACGTCATTGTAGCTGCCCATTATTCTCAGTCTGCAAAATGTTGATATCTTGAAGATCTTTGGGCGCGTGACCTGTAAACAGAGGGTGTGTTTTAAAAATTTTGTCGCTAAAACTTTATTGCTTCATTTTTAGTTTAATACGTGACTTTAACTACTATTCCATTTTTGTACTACTAGCTAGTACTTACACGTAGCAAATTTTTTCTGTCCTGTAATTTTATAATTATGTTATAGGCAAATTTGAGAGTTTTAATTCTGATGAAGGCACTCAAAGCAGTGCCGAAACCTGGGTCAAAAAGACTCCCTATTTTGCGATCGAGGGCTGCTATTGCTGTTAATTTTACTTTGTAAACAGTCGCTGACCGCGCAGCCATGTTCAAAACTTTAAGATTTTAGTAGGATTTATGGTAGGAACAAGGACCTTGGTCTTGACCATAACCTTGCGTTTGGTTTTTCTGTTCTTCATGTGGCTCTTTTCTTAGAGTCTGATCGTTCTGGCGTGCCCTTTTGGCAATATCCTTAACTGACATTTAAGGACTGCCATTATGCACATCATCAGTCTTCTTAATTAGGCTTTCAGTCAAGCAACCTGCATCAAATCCTCGATTCATAAGGGTCCTCATTCTTCCAGTTCTACCACCACTGAACACCAGACAAGAATCACATGAGGAAATTTTAACAATAGTAGATGAGCAAAATGTTTTCTTTGAGCGTCTCTTCTAAATTAGGTTATTTAGGGTTTTCTTTGGGTTTTGTGTTCCACTATGTGTACATTTCTTCGTTAAATCGTAATTTAGCCTTCGTAAATGGGCTCGCTGCCTTCTATACGCTTAGGATATCTTCTCTGGTGGTAGGAAATAATAAAATATCGCTAACAAGGACAGAGTAGTGCAGAAAAGGGGGCGTGACGTTGCCCAGAAATAAGATGGTTCTTATAGCATTTGTAGCACGAATTTAACTCTGAAAATTGGATACAATGTTTCTAACATGCTACAAATTTATATGGCGGTAAAAAAATTTCAAAATTTTTGACCAGTTTTACCTACATCCCCCCTTAACAAGATAACAGATTTAATAAATAGAGCAATAAATTAAAATGTACCACACAGAATACTTAAAGCCTACACGGAGGAAAGTAAGGACCGACAAGACTCAAAATTTCCAACAAAATGAAATACCACGCGTCTGTAGTAGAGGACGCTGACACACGCCAATAAGTTGGTACACGAGTGAGAGACAGTGTGTTCGAAATCTGCTGACGAGTAAGACTGATGTAACAATTTATTTATCGTTACAACTGCACGTCTCTACTGTATTTGCTTATACGATTTTGATCCGCTTGACTACATGCATTAATTCTCCCGTATGTAGGCAGAAAATTAAAATAAATGGCACACACTCGAACCATACTTGTATATACCACAAAGCGATAATTCATAATAAAACAATGGTCAACACACAATACATGCAACATATGTCGACAAAATTTCTAGCTTTTTCAGTGATACTTTCCGAGTATTTTGATCTAAGGGCCGACCTTCTGTGACCGAGCGGTTATATGCGTTTCAGTCCGGAACCGCGCTGTCGCTACGGTCGCAGGTTCGAATCCTGCCTCGGGCATCGATGTGTGTGATGTCCTTAGGTTAGTTAGGTTTAAGTAGTTCTAAGTCTAGGGGACTGATGACCTCAGATGTTCAGTCCCACAGTGCTTAGAGGCATTTGAAACATTTTTTTGATCTAATGGCCGCGTGGTCTCAACTCGCTCGTTGGCTTTGTTACTTACTCCATTTATCATCGAATCTGTATTGCAGTGTAAACACCTGCACAACAACACAAATTTCACCCGTATGCGCTGTCTGTCTTATCTGAAAAAAAAAGATGTTCCGTTCGCTCATGGTAATTGTTTGGAGTAATGCCGACATTATTCTTCGCCCCCAAGGCTCCACGAGCTCACAGAAGCGAACTGACAGCCTCCGTTAACATAATCACGTCTAGAGTTACTAGTCCATTACCTAGTCCAATACTAGGACAAGATGGCGGCCTTAGCGAGACCCTTTAGAAGTAAGTACAATCCTTGAATTTACTAACCCTCTAATAGGGCAAGACTGGAGCTATAAGGCACACTAAATCTCGTACAATCTGTGTGTAGGCATCTCAGCTGAATGTGCATGAGAAAGAGTTGAACTCAACCTTCTCTCTCTCTCTCTCTCTCTCTCTCTCTCTCTCTCTCTCAAATAATCGCAGGCCGGACCAGCACAAAACCCCTAAGGCGGTAGGTACAATTTGTTTCCCTGCCAATGGTAAACTGGGCAGAACAAGCCAGCACGTACTCGTAAACTGCAAAGCACTTTATTGTTGTTGTTTCCTGCTTCCCTAACGGGATAAGGTTGTCCTGATTTATATGAGAAAAAGTACCACCAGAGCTGTGTCTTGAATGTCTTTATTCCATCACACGACTAGGTTCGACGGCACATTACCGCCATCCCCAGACTCCAAAACTGCCAAAAGAGTATTTGATTTCCATGGCGCATTTACTGTGGGATCCTTGTTACTGGCACACGTCAGCCAGCTTTCACCATAGTGTCGTCTCAAAACACGGCACAGCTGTGGTATTACTTTTCCTCAAACATATCATCAGCTGAAGACCCTCGTCCATGCTATAAGATGGACATCCATAAGTTGTCCTGGTGGTTGCGTCTTTGCTCAGACTTCAACTCCAAATCTTACCTACACGTACTTTGTTGTAATCAGCCATAATGCATTGAAAGACATGTGAGACCTGAGCGTATTTGATTTCCATGGCGCATTTACTGTGGGATCCTTGTTACTGGCACACGTCAGCCAGCTTTCACCATAGTGTCGTCTCAAAACACGGCACAGCTGTGGTATTACTTTTCCTCAAACATATCATCAGCTGAAGACCCTCGTCCATGCTATAAGATGGACATCCATAAGTTGTCCTGGTGGTTGCGTCTTTGCTCAGACTTCAACTCCAAATCTTACCTACACGTACTTTGTTGTAATCAGCCATAATGCATTGAAAGACATGTGAGACCTGAGCGTCTCCCGGCATATACAGTGTTGAAATACCTTAAGAGATTGCGGTCACACCTTCGACGGCCGATGTGGCCGAGCGGTTCGAGGTGCTGCAGTCTAGAACCGCGCGACCGCTACGGTCGCAGGTTCGAATCCTGCCTCGAGCATGGACGAATGTGATGTCCTTAGGTTGGTTAGTTTTAAGTAGTTCTAAGTTCTAGGGGACTGATGACCTCAGATGTTAAGTCCTGTGGTGCTCAGAACCATTTGGTCACACCTCCCGCCTTGGCTTTTGCTCCGGGGGAACATTTGGCCGCTTCCTCACACTGCTCTACCTCCACCTGTGCACGTCTCACATACTCTCATTTCATTGTTCTCTGTGACCCATTTACTGTTCGAGCATCTGTCTATATTAGTTGCTAAACTCTTCTTTAGATTTCTTGATTATGAGAATAACCACGCTTTTGAGTCTCTGGGAAACCCGGTCGTAGTATTCCGTGAATTACGCGAAAGAGTAAAGCCCGTCCTCAAACCGCCCCTGAACTGGCTTTGGTGAGCTACACAGAACTGTGTGTATCTGTTCTAGCTCTTGGCCCGTTTCCGTTTCTTGTTTATGTTGGAAGCAGAACGCAGAGCGCTTTTTCAGAATGCCTCTGCAGACCATTCTGCGACCCTTGGGGGCACCAGATCGATCGCCGGGGGGACCAACGCATGCCGCTGGTTGCTAACTGGCTTCGTTAAACTTTCACGGCTTCCGAGAGCTTCTGCCGGTCGTGCGCCAGCCGCGCCGGGCACAGCCAACAGCACAGCTCGCCTGTCACTGCCGGTAACACGGATCTCGTCGCTGTAGCGCCCTTGCAAGGCGCAGGTTTGTTTAACCTGTTTCGTACTATTTGCACAAGGCATCTAAGACTAACCACCAGTTGTTGCGTCTATAGCACAGAAAATTGGAGATGTCAGCTGTGAAACATTTCAACTTTGTTGTTGTTGTTGTTGTTGTTGTTATCGTTATCGTCGTCGTTGTGGTTGTCTTTAGCCTGCGTCTGGTTCCATGCAGGTTTCCACGATAGTCTGTCCTGTGAAAGCCTATTCATCTCTGTATACCTGCTGCAACTAATGTCTATTTGAACCTACTTACTGTAGTCAAATACTGGTACTCCCCTAGAATTCTTACGTCCAGAAAGCACTCCGTTGCCCAACTGACCTTGGGATGTATCCTATCAGTCGATCGCTTCGTTAAACCAAGTTGTGCCGTGAAGTTAGCTTCTCTCCAGTTCGATTCCGTACCAAGTGATTAATTATCCTATCTGCCCATCCAATCTTGACTATCTACGTCCTCTTGTCAGAACTGTTAATCGTCCACGATTCGTTTCCGTCCAAGGTTAATATGTCAACAAAAGGCTTCATAACATTTAAATTTATGTTCTCTATCAGTAGTCTCCAGATTACTAGGCCATGGCGGCTACATAAGCTTTGAGTCTCCGTGGGGAGCGGATAACGCATTTTTTCAGAAATCAAAGAAGTAATTTGTAACAAAGTGTATTGTTCAACTAAAGTACTATATTCTACGAAAACCTGAAGTACACATTACTGCTTTTTATTGTACTTAATAATAAGTATGTAATTTGTTTTGAATCCAAAATTTTCTCAACTTAGTCTGTTGCAAGAACAAAAATCTCGTGAATGCTCATAACACAGTTTACTTCTGTATTTAGATTTTGGAAATTGTAGCAAATGAAATGCTTCTTCGCAAATGTAGGTGGTGTAAAATACCTATGACAACCCTCGCGCAAAGTCGTCCGTCATGGGATAGTTAAGTTCTGGAAGAAACTCGTAAAACTGAACGAGGCTTTACTCTTTAACTCTGTTCTTCATGGTGTCATCAACTTGCGGATCAGTGATTTACATTTTAAGTGCTGCCTGATCATCTTCCACTTCACAAGAAAGGGGCTTCGGGAAAATTCGGATCTTCGAATGAGCGTTTAAATCTGAGAACCTGGAAAAGAACTCTTCAGTGAAATCACTAAGAAGTTCCATTGTAAACAAGAGTGTAAAATACGAATCATGTATATCCTCCAACAACTAACGGTTGGCGAAGCATGAGAAAATTTTCTGACACTGTGTTAAAAAAATATCAGTTTTTGAAAACTGTGACATATCAGTAAAGATCGCAAATAATAAGGTTCTCCCTTTGAGCTTTTTTATTCTGTCCATTAAAATGAAGAGCAACATCAGCCAAGAATTCTTATCCGAGAGGACTTTCAAAGCATTGTTTTTCTCATTCAGAAATATTTCAATGTCCGCTTTCAAGGAGAAGGAGCGTGACTAAATTTTACCACAAGTTAGCCATGTTATCGCCATGTGATACTGAAGATCACTTGACGAAGATTGCACCTCTTCTAGGAAAGACTTGAACTTAGTGTTTGAGTCCATCATATCGAATGAAATTGACAACAGAAATTACGGGCTTCATCACACACGACATAAACGTTGACTTTGCACAATGCTCGTCCTCGTTTCACATGCTCAATCCAGCTTTCCAACGAAACCAGCAGATTTTCCACATACAATTGTTCTCTCATCTGTTACAACACATGTCAGCCGGGAAATAGGAAGGTTGTATTTTCAAGCTAAAATTAGTTATAACCCCTGAAAGATATCATCAATTCTTGTTATACCATACAAGAAAAATTCTTCAGTTACTTCGAAGAGTTTGTCAAAAACCTCTAACAACAGGGCTTCAGTAGTATCAGGGATGTCAGTAGTTTCGTTCAGGGCTACTGAGTAGCGAGCAATCTTAGATGCCTTTTATTTACTTGATAAATTATAAGTAAGATCTTCAGCTTGACGGACCACTGCATTTTCTGAAAGAGTGACTTGTTTACATTGTTCAGCAACTGAAACATCATGGTCAGCAACAATACTCCGAATTGGCTCTTCGGTCTCAGATACGGATCGGATGACATGTAGCCGAGTAGTACTCTGCGGAGTGACGTGTCACATTTTGTATTACAGGATGCAGTGAATAAACAGAACTGCCGAATTTGGGCTACTGTTAAACAGCATTTTGCGCAGGACGAAGAGCTATTTGAGTCGCCGTGTGTATGGTGTGGATTCACAAGCACCTTTACTGTAGGAGAGAATACCCCCAGAGGTCTGTCAGTTGTACTGTGACGTCTGCATGTTGTCAAGACCTTCTTGTACACCATGTGCTTCCTGTTATGGAAGAGCGCAGCTGTGGGGAACCACAGTTTTCATGGAAGATGGGTCAACATCCCATGTCGCTCGCTCAGTCAAAGATCTGCTTAATGCCGCCTTCCACGAATGTGTTATCTGCAGAAATTTTCGAGATGCATGACCTGCAAGAACACCTGACTTGAATCCACGTGACTTCTGACTCGGAATACCTAAAAGAACGTGTTTACGAGGGACATGTTCGGTCTCTCCCTGATCTGTAGGCCAAGACACAGGAACAAGTCGTTCTGATTCCACCGAAATTGCTGCAAGAAACTATTGATCACGTCGTTTCACGGATGCAGCATCTCGGCGACGTCTCCGGTGCTCATATTGAACAAATTGTGTAAGCCGAAGTTAATAATAAACTCAACATTACGCCTTTCTCACTTTTTGATCTCTTCTGCCCACGACCCGTTCCTAATCCATTACATATGGAGACATTTCTATATGTCTTTCTTGCATTCACAACGCCAGATTTGCAACTGGTGGCAAAATTGGACTAATAGTGTTTCTCCAGTGTTAATCGTTTCCTCATCAACGCATTAGATTATTTACCAAGTTTTGATGCCATGCGATAACTATAGCTCTCATTGGATCTCTGTGAATAGCTACACTGCACTCCTAACCACACAGTACTTCCGACTGCATCACATCGTGCATAGTGCGTGAAGCTGAAACCGTAGTTGCTTCAATATCGAAAGCAAATGAATTAAATGAAGAGACACGGGTAGCTGGAAAAATAGTAGCAGTAAAATGTCGTTTATTATACATAACCAAAAAGCCACCATGTAGCAATGAGTGCTCCCTGGGAAGTAAGTGTACTATGAAACTGTACTAAAATACCTCTCCCCATTGACGACAGACTACTGTTTCTTACTTACGAAACCGAAACTGGCGACGCCGTCCTTCAGACACTAGACGCAACTGGGAGTCAAACCCTTTAGAGATTATTCTCGATTTTCCTAAATCGCTAAAGACAGGTGCTGGGACGGCTCCATTCAAAGTGACGCGGCCGATTCCCTCCCCCAATGTCTACCTCAGATGAAATCGTAATTGACGATGTTTTAAACCCTTCCTTTCTTTAATTTTTGAACGGAATGTGGAAATAATTATTAAAACTAAACTTGCGTGTTGTCTACACCTTTCCCTTATTCTCCTGTTGTAATACTTACGCGACATATATCTGCATGTGGAATGTATTCTATAATCATCTTCGATGCGAGATGAAGCACTAGTAAGACACTGAGCTCATGTTTCGGAAGACGACGGTTCAGTTTTCGTCTTGCTACATAGATTTTATTTTTTGTTCTTTTCCTAAATCGCTTAAGGCAAATTCCGAGATTGTGCATGGAAAGGACACGATCTACTTCCTTTCATTTACTTACATAATACGAGCTTACTTTTCTTCTTTGAAGTTTAAGCCGTAAGACTGAGTAGTCAACCACAGACCTGTGTTATGCTATGACGCTGCTATAAAAGATTCTCACTTATTACGTCTGTCGAAATCCGTCATTTTGTAGATCTTGCTCTGGGGTTATGTAGGTGTCAAATTCTACGTCTATAAAGTCTGAGTATTCATATCTTCAGTATCATTGACGTCCAATTATTTTGTTTGTGGTTACTGCATCTACAGATTCATTAAGTGAACATAGTAGGCCCAATGAGGATAGTGCAATAAAGATTAGGTTCAAAAATGGCTCTTAGCACTATGGGACCCAACTTCTAAGTTCATCAGTCCCCTAGAACTTAAAACGACTTAAACCTAATTAACCTAAGGACATCACACACATCCATGCCCCAGGCAGGATTCGAACCTGCGACGGTAGCGGTCGCGCGGTTCCATACTGTAGCGCCTAGAACCGTACGGCCACACCGGCCGGCAGTATTATTAGGGAAGATTAAGGAAGATAATTTATCCCATCAATAATAATTAGATCTAATTATTAAAGATTGAGGCTTAACATAAATAACATGACAAAAAATTGTCCCAATAATAGTAATATCATATTGTATTTATCTAGGGACATTCGTCTGAATACAGTAAGGTCGTTAGCCAAATAATCATGAAACAACACACTGCAGACTTATAATAGGTGAATTCGACGCAGTTCTCCATAGTGAATGAACACTTACAACCGAAAAAGACGACCGAGTACGATGCGATGGTCGTTACCTTCCCTGAATAATAAGGGAATGATAGTCGGGTTTGGTCACTGTACACAACGATAACACCGTCACACTGAGGACAATCGGCGTTGGTGTGCAACAGGCTATATTTATTATTAGTTGGTGGCCTAACGACGGAAACTCTGATGGAGTATTTAAGGGATCTTGTAATTTAAATGCAGTCTAACAGACTTTTATTTTGTTACAATTACTAGATTCGCACAAAATGACGCTACCAGTGTTATGTCAAACACTAGGACAAGTAATAAGTTTTCTTTATCAGGGCAACTTGCAGCTTCAACGTTAATAAGGTAAAATCATGAATTGGAATCAAATGGGCATCTCAAGTTGCATGCCAGAACAAGTTAGTTGCGAGTTGCTCAGAGTACAGATTGTGAAACTTACATATCCCCAAAATCAGCAAAGTGTGCACCCATCAGCAGCAAGTGGCAGTCAGGAGACCAATCATATGGTGACCAGAATGCGAACGCCACAAAACTTACTTCTTTTCCTCAACTCTCGACTTTCAAAGTACTTTACGTGGAGGGGATGACTCAGTGCTATCGCAAATGTGACGGATGGGAATATCACTTATTTCATGAGGAAAAGGGAACTGCAACCGGAAATTCTCACTCTTGGTGAACAAAACGCACATGAACAGATCAGAGGTTGGTATTGGTCTAGAGCAGCGTCTCGTCTGCTTCTCCGCGCCAAGCACAGTGGTGGGCGACTCAATTTGATTGAATGGCAAAAATTTTCGAGCAAAAACAACTCAATTTCTCACATTGGCAGGGCAGCACGATGGTGTCTCCACCTAAGATTTACGTGCAAAAAAAAAGGCAAAATATCATACTCAGTTATTCTCTGGGGACGTCGGTAGTGGCACAGTCTCTCCTGCCATCAGCTAGGCCAGGTGCCGGTGCTGCTCACGAATGCACCAAGCTGGTCGCAGCCTCACTTCCGCGAAAACTACCATTCTCCCTAGGGAGGCTCGCTTCTCCCAAGGAGGCCTTCTGCCAACAACGTGACCCTGAGACCATATCGGGAGTGCGCCTACCTATCACGACAAACGCAAATCCGTCCATAGAAGTCGACATGTTCAAACAGTGGCAGAAAATGAAACAGTATCGCTTAATGATATGCGACAGGACTGTAATATCTGAACCGCCCCTGTACTGACACATAACATGTTAAATTTGTCAAATTTACATATGAATGCATTGTTAATGGCGACATGAATTAATAAAATCTTCTCGGGCTTCCAGCCGCGTCAGGCGTCAAAAATCCCACGAGCTTTCGACCGAGCTGTTCTCTGCCATTGTCAGGTGGTAAATGGCTGCTGCGTTGTCGTGGACTTTCCGTTACTTGGACGCCCTGCAGGTTGTGACGTCACTGGTGCTGTCTTCCCTGCCAAATTTGGTAAAGTTTTCGTCCCGTGTCCGTCTCGCACGCTTCAACTTCCAGATGGCAGTGATGAGCTGCAAACCACTGTCCCTAC
This sequence comes from Schistocerca piceifrons, assembly GCF_021461385.2. Classification (NCBI taxonomy): domain Eukaryota; kingdom Metazoa; phylum Arthropoda; class Insecta; order Orthoptera; family Acrididae; genus Schistocerca; species Schistocerca piceifrons. The sequence continues at coordinate 778,965,875 of NC_060139.1, forward strand.
TTGTGGTGTTTTCTGATATTTTTACTTCTATGAATGTGGTTACCAGTTGACGTACCTGTTGCTTCTTTGTATCTAATCACAGCGAGCTCCGTTGTTGCGGAAATAGCATTCAAAAAACCGCCTCAGTGGAATCGTTGTTGGGGGATGTATGCTGGCTGTTAAATCAGAATTCAGCAGCCATTACTCATGGGTAAAGGATCCTCTGAGAACTGTATTCGACGGCTTTGTCGCCTCTGTCCACGAGAGATGCGACAAAGCAGGCAGGCAATTCCCATTAACAAGCCGCTAGCGCTGGCCAGCTCTCTCGTTACGTATCGACGCTGTCCCACAATCCGCCGCGTTCCTGTTAACAGGCCAGTAGATTCTCATCCATCTCTCTGTTAAAAGGTAAACACTCTAGTGTAATCAGGATGGCTCGTTATTTCCTCCCACAGATTAACTTTAGCTGACACTGTGTATAATTCGACTTTTGTTTGGATTTAACGCCACCATGATCACGCTAATTGCATTGTAATCGGACTATGCCATTACTTAATGTTTTATATTGCGTAAGATATCTTTTTCGTAAATTCCGTCAAGTAGGGTTTGTCCTGTCGACGTCACAATGATAGCGTGTTAGACAGGATATTATGCTATGGGAGGACAACTTGACGGTTGATTTGTTGAAGCAAATAAATCCGGGCATCCGCTGAAAGATACCTGACCGAAAATAAAGCCTCATAGAGACTCGAATACTGGTGTTCCTAAAAACTAGTCTGGTTGTCATAAGTGCCTGCTGTCACTATAGACGTTTCCGCCATTGCTTCTTTTTAGTTACAACTTACTTAGTACCGTTCTCCGTCTTATACATCGTCCTAGCCTTTTGATCTCTTTAACCCTTTTACACCCAGTGCTTTAGGTATTCTAATATTTGTTGAAAAATCATATTTACACACAGCTGTGTTAATTTATTACAATTTGTATACAACATAGGATTACACAGCCTACCGGTTGCACATAACTGGCAAGTACATTGACCTAGGTTTCAACACCTACTAGGGTTGAAATTATAATTAATTAATTAATAATAAATAAATAATAAATCATAAAATCACATTGCTAAAAAGCAATGCTCAGAATTTAGAGCAACTATGCTCAAGTAAAAAGTGAAACAAAACATTCTAGTGTTTGCCACATGTGCTCAGCTGGGAACATCATCAGACTGAGTCCGATGTTGTTTTATTTCACTTTTCACTTGAACATAGCTGCTCTAAATTCTGACCATTGCCTTTTGACAATTTAGTTTTACGATTTATTATAACTTCATTCTGATGAAGACAACCCTAGTAGGTGTCGAAACCTAGGTGAATGTACCTACCAGTTATGTGCAAAATTGGTTGTTTAATCGTACGCTGAAACTAGTATATGCTTGAGGAGTGACAACCAAGTTTAAAACTGTACTACGCGAATAATAAATTTCTGAAAAATAAACTTTTACAAGCTGTAAACCTTCATCTCGTGAAAATAATTACATTTTTCTGGCATTATAATTTTTTTAGCTTAACTGCTCGCTAGTCAGTGTCTGAGCACCTTACATTACCATATGTCCGCTTGACATGTCTGTTTTCATTGTGTTTGCCACAGAATTCCCTCTGAGCTATTCTTTCCACTACATTTTCATATCGTACTTCGCCTGTCCACTTGTTAGCTGTGAACTGTGGCTCGTTATTGTACAATTACTGCATGATCATGCTCACCTATTGCACGAAAATTGGCTGGCGGAATTCGCGTTAAAGTCCGGGATAGCTCTAATGTGAATAAAATGAGATATTTTTCTACTTACATTCGGAACATGCACTCCAGGAAATTCTACTTCAAAAATTACGGGAAACTGATCTTTCCGGTATTCCAGATCTGTTTTAGGAAGGCACAAAATCTTTTCTGCATACAGAATATGCTGTTATTATTTAAAGATGCAGTGCATGTTTACTGAATAGACGTTGAGTGTGTAAAGAGTCGCCGTGAGTGAATAAACGTGCAGGATTTATATGTAAAGTGCCTTACGCCGTAAGAGACACATTCGTCTGGTTCAATGATTTGTTATGTATGAAGTCCTCCTCTGTATTGTATGAAATAAATTATGATGTGCAGCTAATTTCCCAGAGAAGATGCGACGGAAGTTTGGCTGTAAATCAATGATAGTCACATCTGGTGCATAATGACCTCCCTGGAGTCGGAAACTTAAATTTACTACCTCTATCTGACATAATACATAAGAATTATTCACATATTTTCATTCGAGTTGGGTCTGAAAGCGCACTATTCTTTCTTTAAACAGCCAGTGATATTACACTGGTAAGGTCAGATTCCTGCACCAGATCGCTTTCAGTCGAGTCACATTATTCATGAGCCACGCCTTATCAACAGGCTATTCGTGACCGCATCATTGTTCTTCAGGTGGGTAGGAATTTGATGGCGTCGGCGACCTGTGAACTCTGAAACTTGTCGACACGTTACGGCAAAATGTATTTCTAAACGCGGCGCAGTTTAACCATACTAATGCGTTTCTGGGTCGGTGGGTACGGTTCGGCACCGGTTTTGGGGAGGCCGGACCACTTGGCAAATGGTTCAAATGGCTCTGAGCACTATGGGACTTAACATCTATGGTCATCAGTCCCCTAGAACTTAGAACTACTTAAACCTAACTAACCTAAGGACGTCACACAACACCCAGTCATCACGAGGCAGAGAAAATCCCTGACCCCGACGGGAATCGAACCCGGGAACCCGGGCGTGGGAAGCGAGAACGCTACCGCACGACCACGAGCTGCGGACACCACTTGGCATAAGTGCGCTCATCAGGGAGAGGTTCCGTGACGATCATCGACTCTACCGGTTAGCGTTTGCGAGAACAATGTCAGTCTTGACTGGTAGAACGTGATATTTCCCGACGAATCGGAACTGTCCTCAACGAATGATGGTCCAGTACTAGAATACGCCAGGTGCCCGTTTCGACAACAAATACCTCCATGAGTCACCCCGCAGTGGCCATGTGTCTGTGGCAGTTGGGGCTTAATGTGTTCCCTTGGACTTAGCAGGATAGATGGTCGACTTGATGCTGCCCGCTACACACACACACACACACACACACACACACACACACACACTATTAGTAATATTGTGGCATCATCAGTGCGACGACTGTAGCATGAGGAGGTAATCTATTTCTAGCACAACCAGTCACCTATGCACATTCTAACCGTGGTGCAGGAACAGTTTGCAGAACGGAATAAGATTCCTTTTCTCGACTGACCTCCTGTACCAGAACTAAACGCTAAAGTATGGGCAAAGAGGAAGTGGACCACGCGAGGAAACTGACCTGATCCCACAGAAAGAACCAGTGATAACCGTTGGAACGTAACCCTAGCTACCTGGGAGGAGGTGGCGAAACACAAGAATTATTCCACGCGTCACAGACTCCCTTCTCTGCAGACAGCAGACGGTCATTGAAATTGAAGGCCTCTGGGTGGGATATTAATTGGTAAGAAAGGCTCACGCCGTGCTTTTTTGAGGCCTCAAAATATCTGAATGAGAACCGTGAAATGTTAGTGTTAATTTCATGATTTCTTTGGACTGAACAAATTAACGGAATAAAGCAAAAAAATTTCACTAAGCCTCAGATACGAACCAAATCTTGTCGCCTGTCAGTTGTCCATTAGGCCGCAGACTAAGCCACTTCTTTTCTTTTTAATCTCATTTTGTCCGTCATTGTTCATGGCATTTGTTCGGGGCGGACGTCCCATGACACCCGTTCAAGTTCATCGTTGATCCATTCAATTTTTTTTATTACGGAGGACAACTATCCCTGTGACGGAACACGCTGAGCTACCTTACCTGCAGTTCCAGTGAGCTACGAAGGCATTATGCTACAGCTGCCGACTTGAATACTTCTTGTCGCTCTTGACTCGGCCGGTCGCTGTGGCCGAGCGGTTCTAGGCGTTTCCGTCCGGAACCGCACTGCTGCTACGGTCGCAAGTTCGAATCCCCTTGGGCATGGATGTGTGTGGTGTCTTTAGGTTGGTTAGGTTTCAGTAGTTCGAAGTCTGGGTGACTGATGACCTCCGATGTGAAGTCCCATAGTGCTTAGAGCCATTAGAACAATTTTTGCATTCGTTCGATCAGCCGCAAAAAGGTAGCACCACGGGTATCACCGACAACTGGTGAAGACGACTATCTACAGGGTAGAGGTCACATCACGTCTGTAGTACTGCACAGTTCACTGCTTGGTAAACAAGACGTCAACTTTTTCAACAGCAACGAATTTTCATTATGGAACGGAATTTTGCAGATCATACATAGGCAAGCATTGTAGAAGCATTATCCAGATGCTACACTGCGGAACAGTTCCGTACTAACGAGATAAATACTTTGATTCCGGAAATGTAGATCAGTTGCCGCCAAGGAGAGAGTTTTAAAGGGCACTGTGCATTGACTGTGAGGAAAATGATGAATAGAGACTGTCCAGTCTCATATTTCGTATGACAGTGCTCAAAAAGCGATGCAGAAATTAAAAGTTTCGTGTGTTCATTATAACACGTTGCACTGTCAGAGAACTGGAGTGTGGCGTACTGTATCGTGTCGTCTAATACTGACCCCTAGTGAACACTGTTGTGCACGAAGAATTCATTACGATTTATTTCGGTCTTCGTGGCAGATGAATTTTATTATTGTTCCAACAGAACTGTGACACCGTCACACATTTAATGGAACAGCCCCTTTCATAAGCAAATTTTTTAATGATGGAATGATCGCTAAACTATAAAGGCCCACACTTCCTCCTGAATTAACGTCTTCAGACTTCTTCCTGTGGGGCTACGTTGATGGAAGGGCCTATAAAAATAAACTCACATACTGGGAGAACTGAAGAGTAACATAACAATGGAGATTAACATCATCGGCGTTATTGTGCTCTCAAAGTGGACTCAAAAACATGGTAAAGCGAATCCGTGCAAATAGGACATCCACTTTGAATACATGCTATAAACAAGTTCCGTGAGATCATAAAATTAAATACATAGTATATAACATGTACTTGATTGCTGTTTGATGTGCGCGACTTCTCCATCGTCTGTATTTCAGATGTTGTACGTAAGCAGTTTACAGCAGTGGACTCTTCTCTGTGGAAAGATTTATGTGCATGAGATATTCTAGTACCGATTTCTCTCCTGATTCGGGAAGCTTGTGTTTTTCTTTCTCGTTAAACGACAGAATTCCTACACTGCTTGCACTAGTTCTCAAACTTTGGTGCTTAACAAGTCACCATCCATATCCCAGTCACCACTTGTGTTTTCGCGTTGTTCATGTGTAACTCAATTTCTGTGCAAAGTAGCTTGCCCATTACATCCAACAATTTTTTTTAAATTTCCCTTACTTTCCATCACATGGCTATGTCTTGTAAGAACCTAAGTGGTGATACCCATTCTGTTTAAACTTTCAGCCCTTTCCTGAAGATCCTTTTCACCACAAGAATAGTGCTAAGGAGCTAACCGGGCTGCGTTCTCAGAAACGTCAACGCATCTTTTTCATCCTATTATTCGTTTTGTGGCTGCTTTTTAATGGAGCTTTATTATTTGTACAACTAATGTTTCCCTTACCTTGCATGTTGTGAACTGTGCGTTCATTCGCTGAATACCTGTTTACTTTATTACTTTATCTACGCATCTGGGGCGCCGCGCCTTGACACTCACACTAATGGTCTCCGAAAACTCACGTCTGCAAAGTAGGTTGTAATTTGACTTGTGAATGACGCGAGATTGTTTGTCTTCGGAGACTAGGGACTCCATTTGGCGCAGGTTTCCCCGTTGCAATGACAACTTTTGTGATCTACCGCCTTATGACGTTCCCAAAACTGTCAAGTTTATCATCACAGTAATACTGTCCATAAAAAAAGCAACCGCAGATTTACAGGGTGATTCACGAAGATATGCAAATATTTTAATGTTATTCTACAAGTAAAACTAAAGAAGAAAAGTTCATAGAAACATAGGTCTGCAAATATTTAGTTACGGAGTTACGGCTAATAAAAGATTTTGCCTGGGATTTAGCAATTTCGCTAATATGAAGCCATAGCAAAACTGTACGAGGTTAAAGTAAAGCACGATTTTCAATTATTTTGTTGTTATTGATCTGATGAAGTTCACAAAACATGTCCCAGACGTGCATCCGCAGTAGTTTTCCAGAACATCCAGAGAAGCAAAGACGTAATTTCGTAAAAGTTTTAATTCATTAACTACTTGGCCCAATTTATTTTTTAAATTCCAGAGAATTGCACAAAGTTTCCAACAGAAGTTATAGAGAATTTGATTTTGGAAAAATGATGGTGATAACGTTAACTGAAACTGGCTGAATGTGTCAGATAATCTCCTTTTATTAATATAATAGCACACATGAATTCATGTTATACCGGAAAAAACAAAACTCAGTGTTAAGGAAGTCTTACAGAGTACATAAAATTTCACAGTACATTCAGAATAAATGTTAAAAAAATGTCTCTACCGAATTCATTGCATTTAGCTGCATGTGTATGAACAGATATTGTTGCTCGTTTCAGTTTTACAGGGCTGTTCTTCATTTCGTTTATTGCATTCATAATGCGAGCTAGTAATGCGGGTACACGTCTGGGACATGTTTTATTAGATCACCAGATCAATAACAACAAAATAAATGGAAATCGTGCTTTACTTTAACCTCGTACAGTTTCGCGATGGCTTCATATTAGCGAAGTTGCTAAATCTCAGGCAAAATCTTTTATTAGACGTAACTCCGTAACTAAGCATTTGCGGAACTATGTTTATATGAACTTTCTTCTTTAGCTTCACTTGTAGAATAGCATATTAAAATATTTGCATATCTTCGTGAGTCACCGTGTATACAAGAAGGAAATTGTTACGCAGAAACTTTAGAACCCACTAGCAAATGCTAATATCAACGAAAATGTGCGAGATAGGATGGTGTTCTATATCCTAGAGTTTTTTTCAGGACGAGGTAGTTCAAACCTACAGGAGCTGGAAAAAGATGGAGAAACCAAAAACAAAATCATGTGGTGTAGGAAACCGTTGGCATCCAAAACAGCTTCCAGTAGACTCTGAATGGATAATACAGGGTCCGATTGGTTTTCAAGGGAATCTTTTACCACTCTTCCTGCAGAATAGCGGGAAGTGCTGGTAACGATGGTGAGCGTGTATAGCAATCACATACCTTTCTCTCGAAAGTAGGTTACGAAGGTTCAACAGTATTTAAATCTAGGTGCTGTGGTGACCTGGGAAGATGAAATGATTCATCCTCCTGTTCAGAAAACAAGTTGTGTGAGGAGGGTCCCCGGGTTCCCGGGTTCGATTCCCGGCGGGGTCAGGGATTTTCTCTGCCTTGTGATGACTGGGTGTTGTGTGATGTCCTTAGGTTAGTTAGGTTTAAGTAGTTCTAAGTTCTAGGGGACTGATGACCATAGATGTTAAGTCCCATAGTGCTCAGAGCCATTTGAACAATTTTTGAGGAGGGTCCTTGCCATCTTGGTGCACGGCATCACCATTGGGGAACAAACATTGTACCATGGTATGGACGTCATCAACCAAAATGGTCAGTTGTGTGTGCAGGGTCCTTGCCATCTTGGTGCACGGCATCACCATTGGGGAACAAACATTGTACCATGGCATGTACGTCGTCAACCAAAATGGTCACATAATCTTTGGCAGCTATGCGACCTGTAAAGTAACCAATGGGCCCATGGGATACCACGTCATGCCTGCCGAAATCATCACCGAACCCGGGCCTTTTTTCACTCGTCAGACGTAAACTCTGCTCGAAGTTGTAAACAGTGTGCAGCAAAACTCATCCGACCAAATTACTTCCTTCCACTGCGGCATAGTCCAGGTTTCATGGCTTCGGCACCACTTTTTGCTGTTACTGACACTTGCACACTGATGAGGGATTCTGGAATCTAGATCGCCCTGCAAATTCACTGCTTGTGTTCTGGTACTGACAGAGTTCACGAGTGCGACGTTCTATTCCGCACTTACTTTTGCAGCTGTCGTCCTTATTTTTCATCACAATCCTCTTCAATGACCGTGTATCACGATCACGCACTTTCGACCGCATTGTGACTTACTGGTTGATGTTTTCCGCTTTCACTGTATGCAGTATAAACATTCGATATGGTGCCTCCTGAAACACCAAACATTTGGGCGAACTCGCTAACGAAGCGCCCGCCACACGTGCTCCAACAATTTGCCCACGTTCGATTTAATTTAGAAGCGCCATGATGCACTCTCAAGTACACGGAACTCTGTTCTCACCACGACTGACACCTGCGACGTACTGAGGGCATTGCACTGGTGCCGTTCGTGGTCGAATAAAGCAGCGCAACCTGCAAGCTTAGCTAACCTCTACTTTTATGTTAAAGCCTGCATCTCTCGTGGCGTTCCCACACTCTTGTCAAACTCCTGTAAGTCCGGCGCTTAACGTTTGATAAGTTTCCCAACGCATTCGCGAAATCACTTCAGATAAATGAAGTACTGTTTCCTTCAACAAGGTCGCAGCCGACTGTTCCTGCCATTGTGCACAGAGCTTGTGTTCCATCTCTAATAAACAAGTCTTGGAAGGGACGCTAAACGCTAACTTCCGAACACTCGTTTTGTGGAGTGGCTCTTGCCTACCTGACAAATCATTTGCAGCCACCTTACATGGTGTAGCTGCGTGTAGACAGGATTCTAATATTACTCCTCCCTTTCTTTTTCCATCCGCGAATTGTGCATGGTAAGAACGATTACCAGAAAGCCTCTGTGTTACCCATAATCTACCAAATTTTCTCGATGTGAACGTTAGGTGATAGGTAAGTGGGGCAAAATGTGTTGCCTGACTCTTCTTTACATGTGAAGTGTAACTAAAGTTTGTAGTGCAAGCCCATGACCGAACTATCGGCCAGACTGTAGGCAGAGTGCACTAGGTGGGGCAAGGGTGACAAGCCCATCGTCACCGTCATGTTTTACCCATTTTTACCCCCAACCACCGGAAAGATTTCCGGTACTCATTTGAACAGCACGAGACCTGGGGCCTTCCTGGAGGGACTGGAACGAGGAAAAATCTCCGCTCCTATCCGGGACTGAACCCGGAACCTCCAGGGCTGTAGTCTAGGGCTCTTCCCGCTACAATACGACGGCCAACATCTCGAAACGTAAGGTTAGGAAATTTACCCTTGAAACTCTCAGCGAGGCACAATGCCTTTCATGCAACACCTGCCAGTGTACTTTGATGAAAACCTCCGCAACGCAGAGAAATATTCCTCTGTCTCTTGCGAGTGTTGCTGTTTACTGTGATTTATCATCAATATCGTAATGGAACAGTAATGGGTTTTTCTCCTGTTTGTGCGTCCTATGTTCCGTTTGCTTTACTCCGTTCAGAGGCGTGCTGAATTCTTACCGCTTGAATCAAAACACGCAGCTGGTACGAAACTCGGTAAGTCCGTATTTTGTTCTTTGAACTAAACTTTGTAGAATGCTTTCCAGAAGGCCGTTGTCTAAGGCGCTCTAGAACCCCTGGACCAAGAGAGCGAGCTGAGTTTGAAAATATCTCTTTTTTGCGGAATCCATGGTGATTCCTGCGGAGGACAGTCTCATTTTCCAGTAGGGTCGTAATAGAACTTAAAAGTCGTCGATTACTCTGCAAGAGTGTGACTATTGTAGTTTAGGTCTTCCGAAGACAATTTGGTCAATCTGTTGGAACCATTCGTTGCTGCAGCGACCTACGGTAAACCGTTGCTATAAAGGGAACCTTTCTTTCTGATAAGCCGCATAAAATTGTGCAGGTACCTCATCAGGTCCAGATGCAATTCCCTTGTCGAACATTTTACTTTCTATTCCGCCGTCGCTTCTCTCAATATTTATTCAAGAAGCATAAATTTGTAGAAAAAAGTTTTAAAAATGAATCCCAACAGTTAAAAATGGTTGGCAATGACTTAAAACGTGAGAGGTGTGCACTTTGAAACAGTTCACTAGCAAATGAAAATTGTCAGCATCACCTTAGTTCTCTTTGGGAGGAGTAACCTTCTAAATGTTCCTCCCAAAGCACAGTATCTATCAAATTAGCGTTCCCTGAGCATTGAAACTATCAAGCTGAATCCACAAGATCTGTCACTTCTACTCAATTTTAAAGACCGAATTCGTTTACTATTTCTGCCGTCGCTACCAAATAATTTCAAGAAAATTTAGACATCTTGCGCAACAGACAGTTATTCTGCACTACCACTGAATTAAAAACTTTCAAATGTAGATATTCCAGGAAACACCCGACACATTTGTAGAACGTGCCCTTTCCGTGAATTAGTTCGTTAACCAGACTTGATTAAACTACCGAGCCGCAGCAGCAGGAATGTCATTTGGACCCTTGCAAAATGAAATTGCATATACATGTCGGAGAGAGAGAGAGAGAGAGAGAGAGAGAGAGAGAGAGAGAGAAGAATAGCATGAGGTCACATTTAGCATACATAATGTGGTTACGTCGAGGCGTTTCAATTTATACCGAGCGGTGAAAGGGGCTCTCTAATGAAAGTCAGAGACGTACTCGTGTCCTCCTCTCGGAACTGGAGCAGAACCTACAGTAGATATGCATTAGAGCCGTATTGAATCTACGTGGCGTAGTATGTGGAGAGGAGGTGATTTTGTTTTATAAGAGAGCGCGGTAACTGCAGAGTGGAAGAGAAAGTTCGCGACTTAGTTCAATCTACAGCTTACTTGTTCTATTGAGACATGAAGTAACAACATTCCCGTAACAAGTGATGTAATTTGGGAAAATATTCTCTAGGTTTACGAATGATTTCTCCTAGAAGATAAATCATCGGCAGTAGTTATCACCGAACATAGTAGTAGTAGTAATAGTAGTAGTAGTCCGCTGCAAAAGAACGTTCGGCTACGGGAGTGAATGTGAATGAGAAATGAAACTCTTGCCCCCATTTTTCTATTCCATTGAAACAGTGATGTGACGCATGTTAAGCATATTACATTTGCATTAGGCCGTATGGTAGTTCGCATCCCGGTCCGCATGTCCAGATTTGGGTTGTTCGTAGTTTCTCAAACCGTGCAAGACAAATGCCAAGACACAGACTTTCAAATGGTCACTGTCCCACCATCACGCCAGTCCCGGACTGTGCTCCTTCTCTAACGACGTCATCATGGGTGGGACATTAAAATCAGACTTTCATTTACTCTATTGTTCCAATCAGTCTAATTTTCTTACTTACCTACTTTCCTACCTATATGCCCTTATTGCTTTGCTGCGTTCTTCAACTCCAGCGCATGTGTAAAGCTTTCTAATGATATTAACACTCAAATTTTTCAAATATATATCAGTGCTTGACAGTTGCTAAGGAATACACATTCTTGAACAGGAATAATCACAGGCAATGAAAGACGGAATCAAACGCTGAACATGCGTAACAGATGTGGAGTTGTACATTTGTAGCAAAGAATGGTGCACATTTCACCACATGGGAAAACAGGATAACAAACACAAATAGCGTTCGTGTGTGACACAGATGAGACTCCCAATGTAGCGGTCGATATCTGACTCAGTAAGGAATATGCCCTCCTCGGGCACTAATGCACATTTTGCAGCTGTTATTCATGCTCGCTACCAAACTGTTGAGGATATTGTCTCACTCCTCTCTCAAGGCGGTTTTCAGTTCTTCCAAGGCTCGGGGAGGAGGTATTCGCTACCAAGAGCATCCCAGGCATACTCTCTAGGGTTCAGGTCAGGGGAGGACGCAGGTTATTCCAAACGTCCGAGACCTCAGCTGTCCTACGTGAGTGGGCATTGTTGTCCATAAACAGAAAGTTGGGACCTGGCTTACCATTGAACAGATGGACATAATCGAGTATAATCCCATGGTCGTGCTGTAACGGTACCTCGTGCAAAAATACGTAGCGTTGTTCGGCCATTGTGCACAATGCCTACCCACACCATAATACCTAGGCCATTCTGACGATTTTCAGGAACAGTCTGTGGTATGTAACGTGTTTCCCTCCCTCCCTCCCTCCCTCCCTCCCTCCCACCCACACTCCCCACACTAACTGCTGGCCAGAGTCACTATGGACCACAGTTTCTGACCCCTACCAACATGCTCCCTGCGCCAAAGAACTCTTCCCGGACGGTGGCGTGGTTGAAGTGGGATGCATTTAACAGGCTTCCGAGCATACAAACCAGCCTGATTTATTCACTGCGAAATGGTTCTGACCGAGACAAGAGTACCGGTAGCGGTTGTAAGGTCTGTAGCGACCTGCCTAGGAGAGAGATGTGTTTCCTTGTCACCACTATGGCTACATATCGATCCCTTGGGTGCCGTGATTCATCTACGACCACCGGCATGCTTTCGCAAAGCATTTACACCTTCAGCTGCCTCCTTCAGTGCTCCCTGCCGCCGTTGGATAAGCAGCTGCAGCAGCAAGTCGTATACTCCTATCTCACTCATTTGTTACATAGTTTAATTCTTAATTTCTTTGCGTGTTTTTGGTACTCGCATTGTTTAATTCATAAATTTCGGGCGTATTATAGTATTTGAGACTTGTAGCATCGCGTTTTAGTACCTGAATACTGTAAAATCGCGTAGTCTCCTTCCGCCGCCGAGCAGTGTGTCAGCAGTGCGCAAGTAGCAGCATTACTGCATTTACTAGGCAATCTTGTATTTTAATAACCGTTTAAATTTTGTGTCGATATTTGCGCTCTCTGTAGATTAGTTCAGACGTTCTTTGCACAACAGTTTTTAGCATGGATAGGGACTGCAACTGCTGTGTTCGGATGCAGGCTGAGTTGGCATCCCTTCGCTCCCAGCTTCAGGCAGTGTTGGCTTCGGTCACACAGCTTGAGGCTGTTGTCAATGGGCATCACTGTGGGGGTCCGGATGGGGGTTTGTCGGGGACGACCAGCTCGTCCCATGTATCCCCCGATCGGACTACGACTGTGGCTGCCTGGGATACTGCCCACATTGAGGCTGATCCCTCACATGTGGCAGAGTGGGAGGTCGTCTCAAGGTGTGGCAGGAGGCGAAAGACATTCCGGAGGGCTGAACGGAAGGCCTCTCCAGTTTGTCTGATGAACCGGTTTCAGGCTCTGTCTCAGGCGGATACTGATCTTCGGCCTGACATGGCTGCTTGTCCTGTTCCAGAGGTTGCCCCTCAGTCTCCAAGATGCGGGCGGTCGCAGAGGGTGGGCTTACTGGTAGTTGGGAGCTCCAACGTCAGGCGCGCAATGGGGCCCCTTAGGGATATGGCAGCAAGAGAGGGGAAGAAAACCAATGTGCACTCCGTGTGCATACCAGGCGGAGTCATTCCAGATGTGGAAAGGGTCCTTCCGGATGCCATGAAGGGTACAGTGTGCACCCATCTGCAGGTGGTCGCTCATGTCAGCACCAATGATGTGCGTCGCTATGGATTGGAGGAAATCCTCTCTGGCTTCCGGCGGCTATCTGATTTGGTGAAGACTGCCAGTCTCGCTAGCAGGATGAAAGCAGAGCTCACCATCTGCAGCATCGTCGACAGGACTGACTGCGGACCTTTGGTACAGAGCCGAGTGGAGGGTCTGAATCAGAGGCTGAGACGGTTCTGCGACCGTGTGGGCTGCAGATTCCTCGACTTGCGCCATAGGGTGGTGGGGTTTCGGGTTCTGCTGAATAGGTCACGAGTCTACTACACGCAACAAACGGCTACACGGGTAGCAGGGGTTGTGTGGTGTGGGCTGGGCGGTTTTTTTAGGTTAGATGGCCTTGGGCAAGTACTGAAAGGGCAACAGCCTCAACGGGTGCGGGGAAAAGTCAGGACATGCGGGGACCAAGCGGCAATCGGTATTGTAATTGTAAACTGTCGAAGCTGCGTTGGTAAAGTACCGGAACTTCAAGCGCTGATAGAAAGCACCGAAGCTGAAATCGTTATAGGTACAGAAAGCTGGCTGAAGCCAGAGATAAATTCTGCCGAAATTTTTACAAAGGTACAGACGGTGTTTAGAAAGGATATATTGCATGCAACCGGTGGTGGAGTGTTCGTCGCTGTTAGTAGTAGTTTATCCTGTAGTGAAGTAGAAGTGGATAGTTCCTGTGAATTATTATGGGTGGAGGTTACACTCAACAACCGAGGTAGGTTAATAATTGGCTCCTTTTACCGACCTCCCGACTCAGCAGCATTAGTGGCAGAACAACTGAGAGAAAATTTGGAATACATTTCGCATAAATTTTCTCAGCGTGTTATAGTTTTAGGTGGAGATTTCAATTTACCAGATATAGACTGGGACACTCAGATGTTTAGGACGGGTGGTAGGGACAGAGCATCGAGTGACATTATACTGAGTGCACTATCCGAAAATTACCTCGAGCAATTAAACAGACTCGTGGAGATAACATCTTGGACCTACTGATAACAAACAGACCTGAACTTTTCGACTCTGTAAGTGCAGAACAGGGAATCAGTGATCATAAGGCCGTTGCAGCATCCCTGAATATGGAAGTTAATAGGAATATGAAAAAGGGAGGAAGGTTTATCTGTTCAGCAAGAGTAATAGAAGGCAGATTTCAGACTCCCTAACAGATCAAAACGAAAATTTCTGTTCCGACACTGACAATGTTGAGTGTTTATGGAAAAAGTTCAAGGCAATCGTGAAATGCGTTTTAGACAGGTACGTGCCGAGTAAAACTGTGAGGGACGGGAAAAACCCACCGTGGTACAGCAACAAAGTTAGGAAACTACTGCGAAAGCAAAGAGAGCTTCACTCCGAGTTTAAACGCAGCCAAAACCTCTCAGACAAACAGAAGCTAAACGATGTCAAAGTTAGCGTAAGGAGGGCTATGCGTGAAGCGTTCAGTGAATTCGAAAGTAAAATTCTATGTACCGACTTGACAGAAAATCCGAGGAAGTTCTGATCTTACGTTAAATCAGTAAGTGGCTCGAAACAGCATATCCTGACACTCCGGGATGATGATGGAATTGAAACAGAGGATGACACGCGTAAAGCTGAAATACTAAACACCTTTTCCCAAAGCTGTTTCACGGAGGAAGAGAGCACTGCAGTTCCTTCTCTAAATCCTCGCACAAACGAAAAAATGGATGACATCGAAATAAGTGTCCAAGGAATAGAAAAGCAACTGGAATCACTCAACAGAGGAAAGTCCACTGGACCTGACGGGATACCAATTCGATTCTACACAGAGTACTCGAAAGAACTTGCCCCCCTTCTAACAGCCGTGTACCGCAAGTCTCTAGAGGAACGGAAGGTACCAAATGATTGGAAAAGAGCACACGTAGTCCCAGTCTTCAAGAAGGGTCGTCGAGCAGATGCGCAAAACTATAGACCTATATCTCTGACGTCGATCTGTTGTAGAATTTTGAACATGTTTTTTGCTCGAGTATCATGTCGTTTTTGGAAACCCAGAATCTACTATGTAGGAATCAACATGGATTCCGGAAACAGCGATCGTGTGAGACCCAACTCACTTTATTTGTTCATGAGACCCAGAAAATATTAGATACAGGCTCCCAGGTAGATGCTATTTTTCTTGACTTCCGGAAGGCGTTCGATACAGTTCCGCACTGTCGCCTGATAAAGAAAGTAAGAGCCTACGGAATATCAGACCAGCTGTGTGGCTGGATTGAAGAGTTTTTAGCAAACAGAACACAGCATGTTGTTATCAATGGAGAGACGTCTACAGACGTCAAAGTAACCTCTGGCGTGCCACAGGGGAGTGTTATGGGACCATTGCTTTTCACAATATATATAAATGACCTAGTAGATAGTGTCGGAAGTTCCATGCGGCTTTTCGCGGATGATGCTGTAGTATACAGAGAAGTTGCAGCATTAGAAAATTGTAGCGAAATGCAGGAATATCTGCAGCGGATAGGCTCTTGGTGCAGGGAGTGGCAACTGACCCTTAACATAGACAAATGTAATGTATTGCGAATACATAGAAAGAAGGATCCTTTATTGTATGATTATATGATAGCGGAACAAACACTGGTAGCAGTTACGTTTGTAAAATATCTGGGAGTATGCGTGCGGAACGATTTGAAGTGGAATGATGATATAAAATTAATTGTTGGTAAGGCGGGTACCAGGTTGAGATTCATTGGGAGAGTCCTTAGAAAATGTAGTCCATCAACAAAGGAGGTGGCTTACAAAACACTCGTTCGACCTATACTTGAGTATTGCTCATCAGTGTGGGATCCGTACCAGATCGGTCTGACGGAGGAGACAGAGAAGATCCAAAGAAGAGCGGCGCGTTTCGTCACAGGGTTATTTGGTAACCGTGATAGCGTTACGGAGATGTTTAATAAACTCAAGTGGCAGACTCTGCAAGAGAGGCGCTCTGCATCGCGGTGTAGCTTGCTCGCCAGGTTTCGAGAGGGTGCGTTTCTGGGTGAGGTATCGAATATATTGCTTCCCCCTACTTATACCTCCCGAGGAGATCACGAATGTAAAATTAGAGAGATTAGAGCGCGCACGGAGGCTTTCAGACAGTCGTTCTTCCCCCGAACCATACGCGACTGGAACAGGAAAGGGAGGTAATGACAGTGGCACGTAAAGTGCCCTCCGCCACACACCGTTGGGTGGCTTGCGGAGTATAAATGTAGATGTAGAATATGACATTACAGCCTTGCTTTGTGTAAACGTAAACCGTAGTTGATGGATGGAACAAGTGGCCCATGCAAGAATAGAGAAACAAGTCGAGCAAGTACCTGGACAAGGCAGTGCATTGTGCGCATTCACGTGGTACGCGTGTGTGGAGGAAAATGGGGGGCAGGGAGGCTGGCCATGTGGATTAGGAGTCTTCAAACAGTTAAATGTCAAGGTGTTTGTTGAACTCTTGAGTTAACGATTGTTGTTATACAACGGTGGCACTAATTCTAGCATTTCTGCCAATTTCGAGCCACCAAAGACTTCTGAATTGGAAAGCTCGACAAACAGTTTAACCCAGAAACATTGCAATCGTCTATGTAATTCAGTAGCTGAAGCCGCCTGCAGCTATTCGTGTATGTTGTATGTCCGCCCTGATAGCTGAATGGTCAGCGTGACGGACTGGCGTCCTAAGGGGCCCGGTTTCGATTTCCGGGTGGGTCGGGGATTTTCTCCGCTCAGGGACTGGGTGTTGTGTTGTTTTCATCATCATTTAATCCCCATCCGGCCCGCAGGTCGCCCAATGTGGCGTCGGATGTAATAAGACCTGCTCCAAGGCGGTCGGACCTGCCCCGTAAGGAGCCTCCGGCCAATGACGAAAACGCTCATTTCCATTTTCCATGTGTATTGTATTATACATAACGACTTAAAACTGAAACTTACCACTGGGGACTCTTCTCCCTCTCCCCTTCACCTCCCCCCTCGACTCCCCGCCCTCCTCTCTCGCTCCCTCCCTCCCTACCTCGCTCGCTCGATCACTCCCCCCCCCCCCCCCTCTCATATTCAGATCTTTTTTATTTTATTAAGTACGTACATTAAGGGTTTTTAAGTTCACTTAATCAGGTTTTATTCCACACTCTTCTTGACAAATGTAGCACGACACAGCACTTGTAGTGACTAAATAGCATTTATGCAGAAATATCAATCCAAATAACAGTACCCTATATTTATCCACGATGATCCATATGAGTTGTATGTGGAAAATAAAGTACTAGCAGAAAGTAATAAAAATTACAGGGTGTTTGTATGACATCACGACGAACTAGGTCAGTGTTACGCCAAGTTTACTCAGTGAAGAAAGGCAACAAAGGTCGTAAAACAGGTTTGTTACATCGTGATACTTCTGATGGTACAGTCTATGGCACTACATGTCTGTCTAGTGTGCGATCGACTGTCTATCAATGAAACGGGTGTGGACCAGTCTGCGTCGACGTTTCGACCACGTTGCTGCGGTGTAACACGACTACCACTGAATTAGCCTCCGTTTTTCAAAGATGACCGTTGCTATAGGATTGAGGAAGCAGACACTGGCTTTCTTTCGAAGGCGTCCCCTAGCCAATAAAACACTGGTAAGTAGAATTTATTGTTGATGGCAAGTACTGACTTATTTAAACTGTGAAGGGACTTCTTCTATTCCCCTTAGAAATGTAATGCGACCATGGGTCAATCAGAACTCCACCGACAAACTTGTTGTTCAGGGATACCTGCTGAGCAATTTAGTATAAGGGACCCATGGTCTCCGGTGGCCCGTTACAGAGAATAATGGAATTAGTTTATTCGGTTTACTTCCCCAATTACCAATGCACCTGGGAATATAGACTCACAAAAGTGAAAACAGTTACCAGAACATAAAATACAGACCACAGAGTAATTTGCATATGCAAAAGTACTATGTTGAAATTACTGTCAAATGGCTCTGAGCACTATGCGACTTAACTTCTGAAATCATCAGTCGCCTAGAACTAATTAAACCTAACTAACCTAAGGACAACACACACATACATGCCCGAGGCAGGATTCGAACCTGCGACCGTAGCGGTCACTCGTTTCCGGACTGCAGCGCCTAGAACCGCACGGCCACTTCGGCCGGCGAAATTACTGTCACTGAGGGAGCAACGCATATTAGTGTAGCTTAATTATGCCGCCTGCCATTGCATTCAATGGGCCTATGCAGAAAGCGCATATCGACCAACTTTTTACCAGCAAAGCTATCCATACGGCAGTGTATCACTGTTAACATGCGAATAAATCTGCCGCAAAAACAAACCTGAGACAGACCCGAGCACTACTGAACGCAAGCTTGGGGTCGGAAATTAAAGCAGGCAGTAATGTGGCCCAGATATCATAATACTCACCAGGGACTGTAGTATAACGTACCTACAACAAATATGCCTATGTTCGTCTGTGAAAATGGACTCAATAAGCAACCTGAGATATCAGCAATCGGAATCTAACCTGCAGAACACTGTGCGTGTTGTATGAGTGTCAGTTTCCCAGTCATTTAAGCCCTCAACAGATCGTTACGGAAAAACTTAAAACTAAAATTTGGATAAGCTATCTGACTGCATATTTGAATAAGAATTTACAAGTGATACAGAATCTGGCTTGTACAACAGAAATTACTGGATTAGAGTAAATGACACGTTGAAGTGTGTCAGTGTGTGTCTGTTTTGGCCCTCACTCCCCTATTTAGATGACTGCCTTTTTCCAAGTGGTTTACAGCAATTCACAGCAGTCTGCAGCAGCAGCGACTAAAGCTTATTATTACTAAGAATGAATTTAATAAAAAGGAGTTTTCTTGGGTCCTGTTAACTACTAAATAACTTGTGAGAAGGGATTTCATAAATTAAGTCTATTTAAAAACTTCAGAAATCACTATGACCATTTATAGTTTGACAAGTATTAATAATGGCGAAATGCCTGACAATGACATAATTATCAATAATGGCTGAGTGCCTGAAACAAATTATTTCAATTTCAAAGTTACGTTAACATTTAATAACCACAGATTTTGTGTGATTGGATGTGGAAAATAATTATTATTATTTGGAGGATACGGAGGCTTCTTTAACTGACAAACAAAACATGGGATTATTGCAAACTCGACCTAACAACGGCGATACTAATCCCACAATTGCGCTTTAAGCTATTCTTTCGAATTTTACCTTGAATTACATCTTCAAGCGCAGTAAGCCATTTAAATCTCTCCTGGCCATATAAATGAAATCAGGCTTTGAGTGGAGTAAGATCTGCCATCAGCGACGTGAAGGCACGCTCCATGGACATGGCCATGCAGACATGCGACCTCCAATTCAGATCTGAGATTGTGAAATCGCCCAGTATCAAGGTAGCATCGCCATCCCCCAGTCCAGCCGTGCACCCCAAAGGGGTGGAGCCACTACCTATATAACCAATGGCCGGAAAGGACATATAGTACTCCCATGAAGACTTCCTATGTCCCTACAACCAAACAACATACGAGTCTTCCTCTAACTGGAAAGGCTCGAAGAAGTCCACCAAAGGCAAATGGTCTTCTCCTTCGCCAACTCAAACATCCTCTTCGACGGTATCACCGTGGGATATTTTAGCCTGGCCAGCCTACGTGTCGCTGGTGCACACCACCAACCGTTTTATAGCGTTGGACTCCACAGACCGACCGCACAAGGAAGCCGATGCTTCTGTGGACCCACTGAAGCAGGATCCTCCTCCTAATGCGCTCTGTAATAGCGACTCTTCACC
The DNA here is from genome assembly GCF_021461385.2 of Schistocerca piceifrons. Lineage (NCBI taxonomy): Eukaryota > Metazoa > Arthropoda > Insecta > Orthoptera > Acrididae > Schistocerca > Schistocerca piceifrons. Next base: position 778,986,074 of record NC_060139.1, read on the forward strand.
GGCTGTCATTCGGCAGGACCCGAGGTGACACCCCTACGTCTCTTAATATTGACTCTCCTCCAATGGAATGTTCGCGGCCTTTGGTCCCACAAAGAGGATATACAACTGCTTTTAGCATCGTAGTGTCCCCTTGTACTCTGCCTTCAGGAAACGAAATTAGGCCCTCACAATCTCTTTGAACTTTCACATTTATTACCGATTCGTTTTGACCTTTCCCGCGGTGGCGTCAAGCTGCTCATATGGGGTGACAGTCATAATCAACCCATCTCTCTGACTACCCATCTTCAAGCTGTTGCAGTTCGCCTTTTCCTTCCCCACTGGACTTCTTCCGTCTGTAACATTCAAGTCCCTCCGTCATTTGATGTGACCAGGGCAGACTTCCTTCAGCTTATCGGGCAGCTACCACCCCCACTTTTGCTACGCGGTGATTTTAAGGCGCATCATCCCCTTTGGGGTTCTCCCAAGACCTGTCGAAGAGGTGCCCTCTTGGGTGATCTTCTTAACCAACTTAACCTCTTCTACCTTAATACTCGAGCACCCACTTTCCTTCCCGATTTCTCGCACACCTATTCCCATTTGGACCTACCCTTCGGCACTGCCAAGCTTGCCCATCGCCTTGAGTGGTCCGTTCTTTTTGACAACTACTCAAGTGACCATTTCCTGTGTGCTGTCTTCCTCGCACACCTATTCCCATTTGGACCTACCCTTCGGCACTGCCAAGCTTGCCCATCGCCTTGAGTGGTCCGTTCTTTTTGACAACTACTCAAGTGACCATTTCCTGTGTGCTGTCCATCTGCTGACTCCTACGCCATCCATGTGCACTCCCAGATGGCATCATACTAAGGCTGACTGGCAGCTTTACACCTCCCTGGCAGCCGGCCGAAGTGGCCGTGCGGTTAAAGGCGCTGCAGTCTGGAACCGCAAGTCCGCTACGGTCGCAGGTTCGAATCCTGCCTCGGGCATGGATGTTTGTGATGTCCTTAGGTTAGTTAGGTTTAACTAGTTCTAAGTTCTAGGGGACTAATGACCTCAGCAGTTGAGTCCCATAGTGCTTAGAGCCATTTGAACCAATTGAACCTCCCTGGCGACCTCCGAAGAACAAGATTTCCCCAGTCGTAATGACCAGGTGTAATATCTTACAAATGTTATCCTTACTGCTGCAGAACGTTCCATTCCTCACACTTCCTCTTTACCACGTCGTGTTCAGTCCGTTGGTAGACTGAGGCATGCTGCGATGCAATTTGCGCTTGGGGACGTGCTCTCTGCGTCTTTAACCGCCATCCTACGATGGCAAACTGCATTCATTATAAACAGATGCATGCAAAGTGCCTTCGCGTTCTTAGGGATAGCAAAAGAACTAGCTGGATTTCATTCACTAGCTCTTTTAACAGTTCCCCCACTTCCTCTATCGTGAGGGCCAACCTCTGACGGCTCTCTGGGACCAAGATCCATTCCCTAATTTCCAGCCTGACAATAGCAGACGATGTGATTGTGGACCCTATTGCTATCACCACCACCTTGGGCCGCCATTTTGCGGAAGTTTCGAGCTCTTCCCCTCTGCCACCCTGCCTTCCTGCATCAGAAACGAGCGGAGGCGGCTCGGGCGATACCCTTTTCTTCTATGAATCGTGAGTGCTACAATGCCGCCTTTACCATGAGGGAGCTAGATCATGCTCTCAGTTCATCCCGATCCTCCGCCCTGGGGCCAGACACCGTCCACCATCCACATTCAGATGTTGCAGCACCTATCTCTTGTGGGCACTTTCTGCTAAACGTGTGTTATCGCATTTGGGCGGAGGGCACATTCCCCAGACGCTGGCGTAAAGCCACTGTCATACCGATATACAAGCCCGGTGAGGACAAAAACCCTCCTCCTAGCTTCCATCCCATCTCTGTACCAACTACGTTTGCAAGGTGGTGGAACGTATGATTAATGCGTGGCTGGTATGGTGGCTCGTGTCTCACAATTTACTGACGAATGCACAGTGTGGATTTCGAGCGCGGCGTTCTGCAGTTGACCATTTAGTTACTTTGTCTACCCATGTCATGAATGTTTTTCTGAGGAATTCCAGACTGTGGTCCTATTTTGCGATATGGAGAAGGCCTACGACACCTGCTGGAGACCTGGTATCCTCCATGCTCTTTATACAAGGGCCTCCCGTAGCAGCCTGTCCTGTTTCCTTGAGGCATTTTTAAAAGACGAAGCTCTGCCTTGTCTGACACCTTTATCCAGGAAAACGGTGTGCCTCCGAGTTTTGTCCTGAGCATCGTCCTCTTTGCTGTCGCCATTAACCCTATAACGGCCTGTCTCGAGCTGGGCATCTCCGGCTCCCTTTTTGTTGACGATTTTCCCTTGTACTGCAGTTCCCCACGGACCTGACTTCAGCGATGTCTTCATCCTCTTTAATCCTGGAGCATCGACAACGGCTTTCGCTTTTCCACTGAAAAAACCATCTGTAGGAATTTCTGGTGACGCAATTGGTTTCTCCCACCATCTTTACATCTTGGGCCTGTTGCGCTTCCGTTCGTTGAAACTACTATGTTCCTGGGGCTGGTACTCGATAGGAAACACTCTTGGTCTTCCCGTGTGTCTTACCTGGCTGCCTGCTGCACACAGTTCCTCAATGGTACTTCCTGGAGTGCCGATCGAACCACTCTCCTCCGTTTGTATCGGCCTCTTGTCCGTTCGAAACGCGACTATGGGTGCTTCGTTTTATGCATCTGAACGTCCATGCGCCGTCTCAACACTATCCACCATCGTGGCATCCGTTTGGTCACGGGCGCCTTTTACGCTAGCCCGGGTGAAAGTCTGTATGCTGAAGTTGCTGAACTACCACTGTCCTACCGCCGTGACTTTCTCTTCAGCAGGTGTGCATGCCGTTTGTCTGCCATGCGTGGCCACCCATCCCATTCCTCCTCCTTCCATGAAACCTTCTCAACACCCCCCTCCCCGAGTCATAAAAATCACGTTTCGATTTTTGAAAACTTGTGATAAGACTTACAATGTGAAACCATTCTTTTTTAGAAAATCCTATTTTGAAATTCAGGTTTTTAAAACATTTTTTACAATCAGTACAATAAAAGCAATATAAATAACAGATGCTACCGCATATCCTCGTAGCAGTGTCACTTTGTTCCCTAGTTCTGATCGATACATAGTCGGTTGTCTTCGTGACTAGGACGTGATGTTTTCAACTGCTGCCACCGGCGACGTTCAAACATTTGCGCTGCATCTTTCCGTTGAACGGGCCTCCAGTATGAATTACGAGTAATAAAGCATTTAGCGATGAATGGCGATGAAGATATTCCTGGCCCGCGCGGGTCACGTATAATGCCGACTGCCCGAACAATTTTGAAAAACAAAGCATGATGTCACATGAGACATGGAGTTAGACGTTCAGTAAATGCTTTGTGTGTCTTCGATCACCGGAACGAAGCTCAACTTCTCTTGGGTATACTGCGCACACACACACACACACACACACACACACACACACACACACACACACACACACACACACACTTTCTCTCTCTCTCTCTCTCTCTCTCTCTCTCTCTCTCTCTCGGCGTTCACTGGTGCCAGCACAGTGGCAAATTATAGTTACATTGTGATTTAATACACATGCGCTATTTTATATCTTTGGTGCCGATTTGTTTTAGTGAGATCCAAAAATAAATCCCTGGGATACGCTTAAACGCCGTTCCGTCACGTTCCAGCACAAATTAAACCATGCTGTCCATGAACTACCTCTAAAACTTCATCGGCGGAGTTCTCCTTCTGTAGGCCGTTGTGGCCGAGCGGTTCCAGGCGCTTCAGTCCAGAACCGCTCTGCTGCTACAGTCGCAGGTTTGAATCCTGCCTTGGGCATGGATGTGTGTGATGTCCTTAGGATAGTTAGGCTTAAGTAGTTCTAAGTCTAGGGGACTGATGACCTTAGATGTTAAGTCCCATAGTGCTTAGAGCCCCTTTTTTCCAGTCACCGACGATTTAGTTAACAAGCGCGAAATATTAACAGTGAACTGTCAGATGTTTCCCATATTCAAAGGCAATTTGATTTTGACAATTTCGTCTTACATCTTCAGAAAATTGATGTCCGGGCACTGAGATTCAAAACAGTTAGACTATCATCCCGTAAACTGCACTAATCATCAGATGTTAAGTCCCATAGTGATCAGAGGCATTTGAACCAGTTCTCGTTCACCCTGTATTCTACTGTTTGCATCAAGCATACGGGAATATAGAAGCGTCCTCAGCTTAATCATTGCGGTGGTAAAGCATTTAATTCCGGAAATAAATTAGCTAGGAATGCTAGTTTGGAAATGAATACATTATCTATTGTGTTGGTTCAGTCGGCGAGCGAACAACTGACTGTCGAAACACTGACGAGGCGACGCTGTCGGAACGCTGGACTGGACACGTTAACTTTCTCATCCCCGATAGGAGGGTACCTTCCCAAATGTGTTAATGTCCTCCTGCACAAGGCGGTCAGCATTTATTCGTCTAGCTGGTGCCGCCATCTGTAGACTAGAATGAGTAACACGTGAAAATTCCCGCCGCTGCCAGAAGCTGCATTGTCTAAAATTGACAGAGCGTTGTGTGTTTAATGCGCTGTGTTACGTAGCGAAGAGGTCGTTTTGTGTTATTTCGTGTTTTGTGTATATCTGTAAACAGAAATATTTGTAAGTAACTCCACGGTACTTATTTCACATTTTTATACTTCAGGCAATATTCTTTGACGTTAATGCCTGTAATTAATTTTCTAGACCATTCCAGCACATGGAAAATAATACATAAATACCTGGGAACGTTTGCGCCCACGGTCTGAGTTGGCCATACTTCTAACACTATTTCCTTCATCTCCCTCTTCATTTCGTGACGATAACACGTAGGTTTTACTTAGGTATCACTAAGTTTAGATATTTGCCGTTGCAGAATTCCTTTACCGAAGACGAAGATGTGCCAGCACATCTTTTCTCGCTGGCCTAGACGAGACGATTTTCAACAGATGAGGAACATGTACTGAACGTGTGCCCACATTCTTCTTCTCCCAACAAGTGCCCACAGTACGAGGCAATAATGTTTTAGTTCACCGAGTAGCTTCGGTCTCCGTAGATTCTCCCGCAGAATTGAAAAAATTCGAGAATGAGATCACTGAAACTGGCTGAGATGAAACACTGACTCAGTGTTTTGACATAGATTCTGTAAGAGAAAGCTTGGTTTGAGGAAGAAAGCATTCACTAAAACGAATAGTGTATACGATTGTTCCTTTTATACTATAAATGAAAGGATTATTTCTTATGCTATTGAACAATTCTGTCTGTATACGACCCAAGAGAGACAAAATTTTCTATTGAGTGCTGTAACACCTGCAACAACAAAGAACTGGATGTACACGGCAAAATTATAAATCAAGGTATTTACTGGATTTTTCATCATTATGTCCACCAAGGAATTGTCACATTAATCAAATTAATGAACTTCAGAAACTTTTGTGCATATTGATTCGGTGTCGGAAGTGAGGACTCTAAAAATGCTTTAAAAATATTTTAGGAAACCTTCTACTAAACGAAAATTCTAACACAGTGAGAAAGGGTGTTCCTGGTTATGATAAGTTTAATAAAGTTAGGACATTAAATGAAGCCGTAAATAATTTTTAGGGACATGTAATCATTCAGTCAGATTACCTGTCGACGAAGCTATGAACTTTCCAAAGGAATATCTAGCATAAAACAATACAATTCCATGAAATCTAAGAAAAAGAGGATGAAAGGTCTGCTGCCTGGCAGATCCACGTCGGATGTCGTTCTATGTTGTTTTGTGGATGTTTTTCGTACCGTGACGTCTTCCCGAACATTTAGATCGGAAATGACATAAGGTTTACATTTCAAATGTGCGAAATTTCTTCCAAACATTCATAAGGAGTATGCCGTAGAAAGGCCTTTCTTCTAAGGTAACAGCAGCCGTGTTGCGCGCATACGTTCGTGGTTTGACCAATACTCCGACACGAGGCAACACACTGACCGGCACGGTAAATCTCTAGATGTTAATTCCATCAACATATGTCTGGGACTGTTATGGAACAGAGGATGAAAGTAAGCACCATCCCCGCAATTTGATGGTTCTACAGGATTTAACTGTCAACGAGTGGCTTCAACAGGATGTGGAGTACCTGGGGAAATAGATTTTTCCTCGCCGAACTGAGGAACTTACGAAGGCTAGAAAGGCTGACACACAGCATTAGCTTGAAGTCTGCTGAGAATAACTAATCTTTTGTTCGATATACTTATATTAATACAATTAGATAGTATTCAGATACCCTACAAATTGTCGTGAAATCAGGTTTAATTCCTATCAGCCAGTATGATTGTTAGGTATGGTAGACCTCAAAACAGTCTTCTAAATGTAGAGCAACACCACACTTTTTAGACTGCGATAGACTTTCATTTATATTGGATAGCGATACTCACATATTCACATGGTAGTGGCAACGCGTACACAAGGTATAAAAGGTTACTGCATTCGGGGAGCTGTCATTTGCTCTCAGGTGATCCTTCTGAAAAGGTTTCCGACGTGATTACGGCCACACGACGGGAATTAACAGATTTCGAAAGCGGAATGGTAGTTGGAGCTGGACGTATACGACATTCTATTTTAGAAATTGTTAGGGAATACATTATTCCGCGACCACGGTGTTAAGTGTGTGCCGAGGATAGCAAATTTCAGGCATTTACCTCTCATCACGGACAATTCAGTGACCGAATTTTAATTTTAAGTGATGATTTGGCTACCAGATCGCCCGACATAAATCCCATCGAATGTTTTTGGGACGTAATGGAGAGGGTATGTCGTGCACAAAATCCTGCACCGGCAGCACATTCGCAGTTATGGACGGCTATACAGAGTGTTACAAAAAGGTACGGCCAAACTTTTAGGAAGCATTCCTCACACACAAATAAAGAAAATATGTTATGTGGAAATGTGTCCGGAAACGCTTAATTTCCATGTTAGAGTTCATTTTAGTTTCGTCAGTATGTACTGTACTTCCTCGATTCACCGCCAGTTGGCACAATTGAAGGAAGGTAATGTTGACTTCGGTGCTTGTGTTGACATGCGACTCATTGCTCTACAGTACTAGCATCAAGCACATCAGTACGTGGCATCAACAGTTTAGTGTTCATCAAGAACGTGGTTTTGCAGTCAGTGCAATGTTTACAAATGCGGAGTTGGCAGATGCCCATTTCATGTATGGATTAGCACGGGGCAATAGCCGTGGCGCGGTACATTTGTATCGAGACAGATTTCCAGAACGAAGGAGTCCCGACAGGAAGACGTTCGAAGCAATTGATCGGCGTCTTAGGGAGCACGGAACATTCCAGCCTATGACTCGCGGCTGGGGAAGACCTAGAACGACGAGGACACCTGCAATGGACGAGGCAGTTCTTCGTGCAATTGACGATAACCCTAATGTCAGCGTCAGAGAAGTTGCTGCTGTACAAGGTAACGTTGACCACGTCACTGTATGGAGAGTGCTACGGGAGAACCAGTTGTTTCCGTACCATGTAGAGCGTGTGCAGGCACTATCAGCAGCTGATTGGCCTCCACGGGTACGCTTCTGCGAATGGGTCATCCAACAATGTGTCAATCCTCATTTCAGTGCAAATGTTCTCTTTACGGATGAGGCTTCATTCCAACGTGATCAAATTGTAAATTTTCACAATCAACATGTGTGGGCTGACGAGAATCTGCACGCAATTGTGCAATCACGTCATCAACACAGATTTTCTGTGAACGTTTGGGCAGGCATTGTTGGTGATGTCTTGATTGGGCCCCATGTTCATCCACCTACGCTCAGTGGAGCACGTTATCATGATTTCATACGGGATACTCTACCTGTGCTGCTAGAACATGTGCCTTTACAAGTACGACACAACATGTGGTTCATGCACGATGGAGCTCCTGCACATTTCAGTCGAAGTGTTCGTACGCTTCTCAACAACAGATTCGGTGACCGATGGATTGGTAGAGGCGAACCAATTCCATGGCCTCCACGCTCTCCTGACCTCAACCGTCTTGGCTTTCATTTATGGGGTCATTTGAAAGCTCTTGTCTACGCAACCCCGGTACCAAATGCAGAGACTCTTCGTGCTCGTATTGTGGACGGCTGTGATACAATACGCCATTCTCCAGGGCTGCATCATCGCATCAGGGATTCCATGCGACGGAGGATGGATGCATATATCCTCGCTAACCGAGGACATTTTGAACATTTTCTGTAACAAAGTGTTTGAAGTCACACTGGTACGTTCTGTTGCTGTGTTTCCATTCCATGATTAATGTGATTTGAAGAGAAGTAATAAAATGAGCTCTAACATGGAAAGTAAGCGTTTCCGGACACATGTCCACATAACATATTTTCTTTCTTTGTGTGTGAGGAATGTTTCCTGAAAGTTTGGCCATACCTTTTTGTAACACCCTGTATAGGCAGCGCGGCTCAGTATTTCTGCAGGGGCTTCCTGTGACTTGTTGAGCCCATACCACTCCCATCCCTCCAGTACCGGGATAAAAGGAGGCCTTACACGATATTAGGAGGTATCACATGACTTTTGTCACCTCTGTTTATTTCTCCTCTTCAGTAGCACACAACACGCCTTTTCGTGACCTTTTCCCTTCTCAGTTGCTGTTATTTTTTTCCAAAGTTTCGTAGGGTTGGTATTTGCTGATGGCCGCTCACGAACACAGTACTCAGGAAGCTGTGTGCTCTCTAGCAGTTGCTGCGCAACGTTGGCCGTAAAGTTGGTACAGATTTTTTTTCTTTCTTTTCACTGATCTTGTCATAAATGGTGGAGTTCAAAATAGACATATCAAGAAGATAAAATATATCCTTCTATACCCTTTTACTGTGCCTCGCATGATCGCAAATAGAGCTGCCATCTGGTCTTACACCTAGGCCAATAACATATTTGGGGAGTTGCATCTTTGGTTGACGAGTGGTGTACATTCAGAGCTCGCGTAAAGATAAGTGTTTAATTGCACAATAACAATTAATCAAGGCAATATTATGTCATAAATAAGTAAATTAATACCGATTGTAAGCTATCAATTGAAGGTTTTACATTTTTTATATATTTTCCAGAAGAAGAAAACTTGCCATAGGTGCGAATTTTGGATTAAGATTTGTTTGCGTTATCGTATACTATAACCTACGTGATTATTTCAATAAAGTATAGTTTTGTGGTTAGTGTATTCTTACACACATCCATTTGATTCTCTAGTATGTAGCCTAAGTGAAAAGGTTCGAAATAAGTGAAAAGTTCATATAGTGTAGGCGCAGTCCTTTGTTTACTTTTGTTTGGTAACGTAAACAATACAGATTTTGAATTAGTAACCGAACTTTAGGCCTAAACTTTCTAAGAAATTTAACATATTCATTGAGTAGTGTAGGAAGTTAGTCTTGTTCAACTTCGACTAGAGCTACAATTTGTTTGCGACGAGCGAGAAGTGTGTGACTTGTCGTAGGACTAAAGTTAAAATCTTCTGGGTTGTTAGACCACGTTACATTTCTTCTAAAATAATCGACGTTTCGACGTCCCTGCAGGGATCTTCTTCAGGATGTTATGCTGTCCACTATTACTAGAACACTGTCAGAGACTAGTGTCGCGTTCTCTTGTAAAGCGGAGTTTTCCCTCGTTTGTGCTGGAGAAATGGGAGTATTGGTTAAAATTCTTGTGGCTACCATTGGTGGGCCATCGTCATAGGCCAATATTCCCATGCTAATGCAGAAGAAGGGGCGTTATTGGCTAAACTCTCGTGGATACTATTGGTGGCCCATCGTCACTGGATAGAAAGGCACTCTTCACGCCTAGGCTGGAGAACGGTTATTGGTTGAAATTCCTCCTCCTGCTATTGGTTGGCCATCATCATTGGTTCGATGCGGAACGGACATAGCAAGAGAGAGGAATGTTTACCCAAAATATTATTGTCCACCGAGGTGACTTACAGTGTGTTTACATTGCTCGCACACCGCGGCCGCATATTCACATCTTTGATGGCAGGTAGCCACGATGTCGGAAGCCTATAGTCGTCCTCTCTATTGAAATTACATGCATTCTAGGAAATTTTAACCGCTTCTCGGACCTTTCTTCTATAAATGTTGGTTTTCTTAGCCAGCACACGAACCTTATTAAAATCGATATCAGAGCCCCAGTTCTCATGTGCATCCGTTTTTCGCTGAAAAAACCTTTATTTTGATTTAACTAAAGAAAGATGTCTGGGTACCATATTTTTAGAATTCTGCTTATGCGGCCAGTGACTCCAGAAACGCACGGCAACCTAATTAAGTGAGAGGACGACCATTCTTATTAGCGTGATTAATATCTGTCTAAAAGACCTGTCGACTGAATAACAGTCGTAGTCATTCGCCTTCATTTTCCTCTTTAAAAATCCAACTCCGATTCCAAGGTGTCGTCGTCGCTGGTATGGAAGGAACGTTTAGAGGGAGTTTTGAGCACTGCTTGCTTCTGGGCTGGGTGGTGATGCGAAGTGCAACTAAATACATATTTGTGTTGGTAGGCTTTCTATACACTCTGTGACACACTGTAGCAAGTCACCTTGGCGGACGATAATATTTTGGGTAAACATTCTCCTCTCGTGCTCTGTCCGTTTCGCATCTAGCCAATGATGACGGCCAACTAAAAGCAATAGCAGAAATTGCAACCAATAACCCTTCTCCAGCGTAAGTGTGAAGAGTGCCTCTCTATCCAATGACGATGGGCCACCAATCGTATCCACAAGAGTTTAGCCAATAACGCCCCTTCTTCTTCATCAACGCGGGAATATTAGCCTATGACAACGACCCACTATTGTAGCCACAAGAATTTTAACCAATACTCCCACTTCTGCAGCACAAATGCGGAAAAACTCCCCTTTATAAGAGAACGCGACACTAGTCTCTGACAGTGTTCTAGTAATAGTGGACACCGAAATATCCTGAAGAAGATCCCAGCAGAGGAGTCGAAACGTCCGATTATTTTTGAGAAAATATGACGCTGCCTAACAGCCCAGAAGGTTTTAACTTAAGTGACAATGGCCACGAAAGCCTGCAGACTTGTACTACCATAGGACTGTTAGGTCTGGGGTGTGGTACGAGGGTTGATGCAGTTTCTTTCATGTGGGTGATTATAGCGGATTGGGAATTGGGGGGAAATAAACAAGGCTCCATTGGTTGTGTAGGATTTGCTGTAGATGTAGGAAGATAGTGCAACAGGGCGAGAAGATTGCTGCCTATCTAGCGGATCTAGATAGAGCAAAAAAAATCTTCAAAAGGGGGGGGGGAGAAGGGAAAAAGGGAAAAGAGAGGTGGGAAGTGACAATAGGACTTCCTCAGACAGTGTTCTTGTGAATGTGGAAAACAGGTTTGATCTGTTGTAACAGCTGGAAACCGATGAGCCATAATTGGTTGTAGGAGTAAATAGGACACAACAGACGTTCAAAAAGCGTTTGAAAAGCGAGAAGTCAAAAGCTGTGAAGAAGAAAGTTTTATTGTTAGGTAGTTCACATGGTAGAGGTGTTGGCCAACTGTTGCAGGATGAAGTAGGGTAAGTTTACCAGATACTAAGTTTTTCTAAACTAAGTGCAAGTATGGGTCAGGTGATAGAGGATGTAGGTACACTTTGCGAAGATTTCTCAAAGGAAGACACCGAGGTAATAGCGTATGGTGTGTGCTGCAGTATAGACAGGGACCCCAACTATTCAACTGTGGGTAACCTGGTAAAGATAGCTTCAGCAGCGAGACATACTGGTGTTGGGCTTGTATCTGTTCTGAGGCAGCATGTCAGGTCTCATTTAAACTCATCTGCTAGGAGAATTAATTTAGAGATGGAATGACTGCTTGGATCAAGTATGGGGTCTCGTATCAGTGTGGTTTCTGTTGACTCTATCAGCAGGTAGGACTATACTAGGTGTGGCCTTCACCTTGACAGTAAAGCAAAGGGAAGGGAAAACTGTCCGGACAAATAGCAAATAACTTAAGTGGGGCAGGCACTATCACAAGTGGTAAAGTACCACTGGTGACAAGTGATGGAACAGTAGTTTTTCTAGGGTAGGGAGGGCAGAAACAAGAGATGTTCAGACACAGACTGAAAATGACATTCACATTGATAAAACAGGCAGCCAGAAGCAAATTTTAATGCACGTAATTGATGCATACAGCCTCTGATTGAAATTAGAGATATTCAAAAATTGCAAAAAAATTTGGTCCATCCAGTTGCAATTCAGCCAGTGCACAAAATGAATTACCTTCATTGCATCAGAATATCTGGGGACAGAAGGATAAGCTTAATGAGTTGCTTATTTGTGTTGACGAATTGCAGTTGAGGAAACCAGTTGATATAATCTGCCTCTCTGAACATCATGTGACTACTGGTATAGATATGTTTAATTTTACAGGATTCAGGTTAGCTTCGTACTTCTGTAGACAAAATGTGGAGAAAGGAGGAGTTGCCACATTTATCAGAAACTGTTTTGATTTAAAGAGCACTGATATTAATAAATGTTGCTCTGAGCAGCACTTAGAAGCTTGCACAACAGTAGTAGTATTACATAATAAGTTCTTTATAATAGTTAGTACATACATAGCACCTTCAAGAAACTTTAATCTCTTCATAAAAAAATCTGGAAGCTCTATTGTCCCATCTCACAGTAAAAAACAAGGAAATACTGGTTGCTGATGATTTAAATGTGGATTTATTGAAAAGCTCTGTCAGTGAACAATTATTGCAACCAGTAACACTGTCATTCAATTTAATTCGTATTGTGAACTTTACAACTAGGGTATGCAAATGATCTGAGCTAGCTATTGAGGATGTCTTTGTAGACCAATCTAGGAAAAAGTCCTATCACAAAATCTATGGCAATGGGCTATCTGATCATGACATGCAGCATCTTATGCTGAACGTTGAAACTTGACAGCATAAAAAATCTATTAAATCTGAATACAGGATTGTAATAAATCAGTCAGAAATTGAGAATTTTAGGAGATTGTTCAAAGACATGAACAGGATAGATGTTTGCAATACTTCTGACTAAAATGGAAAATACAAAGCATCGTTAATAAGGTTACTTCCGCTTTTGAAAACTGTTTTCCCATAAAGGTAACTCATATCAAACAGAAGTCCAAAAATAAACCACGGATTACCCAAGGAATAAAGATATCATGTGGGACAAAAGGAGACTGATGTTGGTTTTGTAATGCATTACAAAGAATACCGCAAAATATTGAAGCAAGTAATCCAGAAATCAAAGCTGCTTTATTATGAGCAAAAGATAATTGCACCAGGCAACGAAATGAAAACTGTATGGGATATAGTGAAGACAGAGACTGGTGGGGCCAAAAAGGAATAGGAACAGATAGCTCTAAAAATAAATGAGTCATTGGCAACAAGTGTATGTTGTGTTTCAAACCTTTTAAGCAAGTACCTTGTTTCTTCTACTGACAGTTTGTGCTTATCAGGTTTGGTGAACTGTGCATAGGAGTATCTGTGACCAGTCTTTAAAAATAACTTCTGCATAAAGGAATGTCACTCACGTCTCCCAAAGAAGTAGCAGCCCTCTTAAAATCCTTAAAATAAGAGTATTTTAGTGGGTATGATAACAAATCAATGAAGTCCATCAAAGAGTGCTCATGTGAGTTAAGTTCTATCTTCTGTTATTTGTGTAATCAATCTCTTATCTGCAGAACACTTCCAGACTGGCTAAAATATACTGAAGTTAAGCCTCTTTACAAGAAGTGGGATAAAGAGATACCCTCAAACTATTGACAATTTCACTTTTGAAAAGGTTGTGTTCAGGCTTCTGACTGCAAATTATACATTGTCCAAGTCACGGTTTGGGTTTCTTTAGGTATCCAAAATAGAGAAAGCAACTTACTCCTACAGTGATACTCTACTTAATTCATTAGATAATAAATTAGAGGCTACTGGCATTTTCTATGAGTTGTCAAAACCGTTTGACTTTGTGAATTACAGCATTCTCTTAAGTAGAATATTGTGGTGTCACTGGCAGTGTTGTGAAATGGAAACAAAGGGTGTCGCTGCGAAGTAACTGTGCAGTAAGCAGCCAGCCTTCATCTGATTCGGAATTAATTACTTGTGGTGTTCCTCAAGGTTCCATCTTTGGTCTGTTGCTTTTTCTTGTGTGCATTAATGACCTCTTGCCTGTTACACTGCCAATGCCAAAAATTATTTTGTTTGCAGATGATACAAAGATTGCAATAAGTACGAAGTCAAGTACAGATTTAGAAATGGCTGCTAATCAAATTTTCACTGACATTAATAAATGGTTTAAAGCTAATTCACTGGCATTAAACTTTGAATAGATCCACTATATGCAGTTCAGAACCTGCAAGAGATTTCTTTGCAGCATTTGTATAACATATGAAGACGTGCAGATCGAAGAAATCGACAGTATTAAATTTCGGGGATTACAGCTCAATAATAAATTAAGTTGAGAAGGGCATACCACAGAACTGCTTAAGGCCTACACAAGTCTGTATTTGCAGTGAGAATGATGTTAGATATAGGAGGTATAAAAAAACTAAAATACCTTGCTTACTATCACTCTTTTGTGTCATATAGCATCATATTCTGGGGTAACTCGTCAAACCGAGCAAAAGCGTGTAATAAGAATCACTTGTGGTGTAAATTCAAGATCTTGATGTAGAAACCAGTCCAAGGAACTTTATATTCTAACCACTGCTTCTCAGTATATTTATTCCTGAATGAAATTTGTTTCAAGTAATATGTCTCACTTTCCAACCAATAGTTCCATACATAGAGAGCAATACTAGGAATAAGAATAATCTATATAAAGACCTAAAATTACTTACCTTGGTCCAAAAAGATGTCCAATATTCAGGAACTCGCATTTTCAATAAATTGCCATCAACAACTAAAAACTTGGTTTCAGATAGAGCACAGTTTAAACAGTCTGAAAGACTTTTTGATAGAGAACTACTTGTACTCTATACATGAACAGGGACTGTTAGACTAGCTTAACTTAAAAAGTTTGAGATTTCAGTTTTGACAGCACTTGCTCACAACAGTCAAGATTAGGTATTTTGTAAATGATAAATTTATTAAAAGTGAATAATTATGTTTCATACTGACAGTGTATTAAATCTGTAAATATTGGCAGTTTCTGTAATGTATTCACCTATTTTGACAATCTCCTGAAAAATGATCAGGATAGTGAGTAATATATTCATATGTTTTATTTTTTATGTTATAGTGTTTGACATATTCCACATCCACAAGAATCATTTAATTTTTTGGGTCTATGGAACGAAACCTGAATCTAATCTAATTCCATTCTGATATTCAGGGGAACATGGAAAGAAACCTAAATCTAATCTAATCTAATTCCATTCTGATATTCAGGGGAACATTTAGGAGAGGTGTTGTCTCTTGGTGTCTGACTTTTCTTTCTTCTCAATTTGCCTGTTCCCGTCGTTCAGGAGATCCGTGTTTACTAGACAGAAATCAGACGTCTTTTTTAACGTACCACTTCACACACAGTATATTGTGAGGGGACCATCTCGTGTGCTCTCTACGTCACTTTCATCATAACATTCACAAAGAGACTCACTGTTAATTGATGCTAGCGGTGCTTCAGAATCTGAATCACAGAAAAGCAGAACACTTACTTCGTTATCACTGTTGAAAACACTGTGAAACAAACTTGTGCAAACACTCCTCATCGTCACCACGAACGGCTGCGCGGGGTAGGCCGAGCGGTCTAGGGCGGTGCAGTCATGGACTGTGCGACTGGTCGCGGCCGAGGTTCGAGTCCCCCCTCGGGCGTGTGTGTGTGTGTGTGTGTGTGTGTGTGTGTGTGTGTGTGTGTGTGTGTGTTTGTCCTTAGGATAAATTAGGTAAAGTAGTGTGTAAGCTTAGGGACTGATGACCTTAGCAGTTATGTCCCGTAAGATTTCACACACATTTGAACATTTTTTTGGCACCTCGAACTACTCTTTCAGCCATGTTGATTGTTTACTAACATCAGCTACCACGTGACATCCGTGACCTGTGCTTTGCTTTAGAATTCATTTAAGAGCTGACGCTTAGCTAGAAATTTAACATGATGCATTCATATAGTGAAGCGTGCATTTGCGAGAGGAGGTCGTCATACGATTTAAACGGCACAACAACCACATGCGCCTTCGGCTCATCATCTGATGCGACAGGGTTAAGTTCAGTTCCACAATCTGTCAGTTCGAGTGACGCTACATTTTATTCGTGAACGAAAACACCAGTGTCTCCGCCGCGCATCATTTCATAGTGTCACTAGTGTCTTTAAATGGACGTGGCGCGGACGAGGCAGACATTGACTAATTATTAAGACAGGGCTGACATGGGAAACACTATGTCCCTGCCACTTTTTCGCTAGACGTCAGCGCCACGCCACTTGGCTGTCCGTTCGGCCCGTTGTGCCCTGGTATCGAACGTACGGCCAGGGTTCCACACTGCAACCGCGGTCTGATCCACGGCATTCCCAGAGACCGCGAGCGGATTCCATTAACTGATAACAGCTGCTCGGTAAAGCCGCACCCGCGAGTGCATTCTGACGGCTTTAATGCTATTCGCTAAATGTGTACGTGCTTAAGCGTCAACAATCCTCCACTGTTGAAATGCAGCCGCCCCGTGCGCTAAACTGCGATGTGTTTGCTTGATTTCGTACAGCGTTTTGCATCGTTACGGCATAATTTAATGACTGTAATCAATACAGCGCTGTGGACTAGAGATACGATCTCAACTGTTAAACGACTAAATTCAGAACGGACGTCTAGTGTGTTCGAAATATATCTGTGCCATTTCGAGATTTTTTTCAAAAGGTTCCTTACAGATTACGCCGATACAATAGCTCTCTACTTAGAAATCATATACAACCGCCCGCTCACCGATAGATCTGTACCTGCAGATTGGAAAGTTGCGCAGGTCGCACCAGTGTTTAAGAATGGTAGTAGGAGTAATCCATCGAACTACAGACCTATATCATTGATGTCGGTTAGCAGTAGGGTTTTGGAGCATATACTGTATTCAAACATTATGAATCACCTCAACGGGAATGATCTATTGATACGTAATAGGCATGGTTTCAGAAAACATCGTTCTTGTGCAACGCAGCTAGCTCTATTCGCACGAGGTAATGGCCGCTACCGACAGGGGATCTCAAGTTGATTCCGTATTTCTAGATTTCCGGAAAGTTTTTGACACCGTTCCTCACAAGCGACTTCTAATCAAGCTGCGGGCCTATGGGGTATCGTCTCAGTTGTGCGACTAGATTCGTGATTTGCCTGTCAGGAAGGTCGCAGTTCGTAGTAACAGACGGCAAATCATCGACTAAAACTGAAGTGATGTCAGGTGTTCCCCAGGGAAGCGTCCTGGGACCTCTACTGTTCCTGATCTGTATAAATGACCTGGGTGACGATCTGAGCAGTTCTCTTAGGTTGTTCGCAGATGATGCTGTAATTTACCGTCTAGTAAGGTCATCCGAAGACCAGTATCAGTTGCAAAGCGATTTAGAAAAGATTGCTGTATGGTGTGGCAGGTGGCAGTTGACGCTAAATAACGAAAAGTGTGAGGTGATCCACATGAGTTCCAAAAAAAATCCGTTGTAATTCGATTACTCGATAAATAGTACAATTCTCAAGGCTGTCAATTCAACTAAGTACCTGGGTGTTAAAATTACGAACAACTTCAGTTGGAAAGACCACATAGATAATATTGTGGGGAAGGCGACCCAAAGGTTGCGTTTCATTGGCAGGACACTTAGAAGATGCAACAAGTCCACCAAAGAGACAGCTTACACTACACTCGTTCGTCCTCTGTTAGAATATTGCTGTGCGGTGTGGGATCCTTACCAGGTGGGATTGGCGGAGGACATCGAAAGGGTGCAAAAAAGGGCAGCTCATTTTGTATTATCACGTAATATGGGACAGTGTGGCAGATATGATACGCGAGTTGGGATGGAAGTCATTAAAGCAAAGACGTTTCTCGTCGCGGCGAGATTTATTTACGAAATTTCAGTCACCAACTTTCTCTTCCGAATGCGAAAATATTTTGTTGAGCCCAACCAACATAGGTAGGAATGATCATCTAAATAAAATAAGAGAAATCGGAGCTCGACCAGAAAGGTTTCGGTGTTCGTTTTTCCCTCGCGCTGTTCGGGAGTGGAATGGTAGAGATATAGTATGATTGTGGTTCGATGAACCCTCTGCCAAGCACTTAAATGTGAACTGCAGAGTAATCCTGTAGATGTAGACGTAGGCCACGTGCCATTTCGAGATTCAAGCAAAAAGCTACGCTTTGAACTGAAAGAACGTGAGCCCTTGTTCGTAAGGCACTATATATTTAACTCCGTCGTTTCAGGTACATATTACTTATGTCACTCTGTTTACGATGTTTACTGTAATACCATCCATTATACAAGTCTCCGCATCCTCAAAAATTTTCCATCTCCACTGACCTCATTACGAAATACTAAACTTAATGTCCTACCCTTTTTTTGCAAAACTGTTCCGTTTAAGGTTTACTACTGATACGTGTGTTGTGCTCTTAGGTTGAAAGAGGTGAAATGCACTGAGTTTGGTTTGACTATAAACTATTTAAATATTTATTAATAACAGACAAACCATACAGATACAGATTTGACTTGGTCAGAACAAATGTCCACAATCATCGAAATCATAAACGGAATACTTCCAAAATATCTTAACAGCAGCAGCAAATTATTAATAAGAGACTATGAATAAATGGCATTTAAATGAGTTTAGCGTCATAACTAAAAAAGGAACAAACACCGTCCGGACAGACTTTAAAGACCCGACGGTACCGAACGGCCGCAGTGTTATCCTCAGCCCGTAACCGACACCGGCTGCGGATACGGAGGGGCTTTTGACCGTTGTCAGTTTTCGTGACCGGTGCCGCTGCTTCTCAATCAAGTAGTTCCTCAACTGGCCTCGCAAGGGTTGAGTGCATCCAGAATTAAAACTAGAGCAGCTTAAAATAATGAGCAAGTTCAAAAGATTTTCGAACTTGAAAGATCACCTGTTTACCATATACAACAATTAAGAACAATAACTTCCTTTTAACGCCAATGGGGTTTCTGCCGACTGAATACACCGCCATAAACATGAAGCTTGGTACTCGAATTTCAGTCCACATCCGCACATAGACAGCAAATGAAAATGCCGCAGAAACTAACCTGAAACAGTTCAGTATCACAAACTGAAAACAACAAAGCCTTATTCTGTCCATAACATGAGATAGTCATTGTGCACACGGCCAGAAGAACAGCTCCTTTAATCATAGCACATATAAAAATATCCTGCAAATTTACTGCTCAACCGATAACATAAAATCGGTACAACATCTGCCTCATATATAGTAAACATGCAATACTGTGGGCTGCCATTTCGGCATCAGTATTGAGACTTAGCAGCCGCGCGGGATTATCCGAGCGGTCTTAGGCGGTGCAGTCATGGACTGTGCGGCTGGTCCCGGCGGAGGTTCGAGTCCTCCCTCGGGCATGGTTGTGTGTGTGTTAGTCCTTAAGATAATTTAGGTTAAGTAGTGTGTAAGCTTAGGAACTGATGACCTTAGCAGTTAAGTCCCATAAGATTTCACACACGTTTGAACATTTTTGAGACTTAGCAATACAGTGTTTGTGGTTCGTGGTTAGAAAATGCCGATTTTAACAAACAGCAGCTTACAGTACCTGTTACGTATGTCATAATGATTTACACAAATAGCTGTATACACGTCATGTACATAGAGTAATCCTCAAGCCATAGTTCCAGCTCCTCAAGTCTGCTCAGCTCAGCGTACCACAACACTGCCGTGAGTGCGACCAACTTCTCATCAATAAGGCCTCTGTTGCATTGCACATGCGGCCGACCCATAGCGTCCACACACGTGACTCCGCTCACAGTTCTCTCTCAAGACACTGCGCCGGCAGATAAATGCTTCCTCGACCAGTATGTGCATGCCACACTGCCCAGCGACTGTCAACAGGAAGAAACGCCAACCTAGGAACCCTAGACCAGATAGAGCCACGCTTGCCACACTACAAATGAAACAACGTTGAATTATAAATGATGTTTCAGAAATGTTCGCCCACTGTGGAGGACTCTTATTTTCTCTGTGACGCTATACAGAGTGATTGACCCCACTACGTATAGGTTTTATGCAACCCGCGACACATTCAAAAACCACACGCAAAATGTTCATCTTCCCCTGCTTGCTGCATGCAAACTATTAGTCCCACAGAAAAAATAACAGGACCATTTTGTAGGAAATTTAAAGTAGTTAAATTTTGTACTGGGATACTTTTCGCTAGAGCCACAGTTTTCGAGTTAATCGAGAGAAAAGCATTTCGAGGTAATATCTACCACATCATTCCTTATGTCCTTGGAAATTATGCTACTCAGCTTCCCGTTCCTTGCTTTTAGGAAACTATTACCATAGAGGATTTTAGGTTCAGCGTGAAGATATCATTTCAAAAGCACACAATAATTAAACAGTTCTGGCTGTCTCCACTAGTGGCACTGCTAATTGGTCACGAGCAGCACTGCAGCTGTCGTAATTCCAAACGTAGGTACTTATTCTCTGGATCGCCGCAGTGAAGACATATGAGAGCTTAGCATGAATTCGGTGGCTCTGTGGTGTAAGATGTGTCGAGGCGTTGGGATGTTGAGGAACTAGCAACTTGTCAGAAGAGTGATGATGCCCCCACAAACTTACCGCTTATGCATCTTCTAGTAACAGCGTCAGTGCTGTGTCAGCACGTTGTGGCATTTGCACTTGAGACATACTGAACAGGACATTGGCCAATGACGCACAATTCTTCCGAATAACGGGAAGATTCGTAATTACGTGTCACTGACAGGGCATCAGTAATGAAAAATTTCACTTGAAATTAGTTTACAGCGCTTGGAAGATCAGACGAATTATCGTTTATTTATTTGCCGTTTGATGCTTTCGGACAATCACGTTAAAAATTTTTATAAAGAACCAGTCAAATAAACTAAAGAAAAAAAAACAAAGGTCAGTATCCGAGTTTTCCAGGCACTCAATAGCTTCAGAGCCAGCCTGGTGTCTTTCAGGAATCTGACAGGCAAGGGGCACTTCTGTACGATATATGGAATCTTCTGTCCCACATCGCTACCTCGCTGCAGACGTCGCTTGGAGAGTTTCGCAATCACCAGGTGTGGATAAGAATAACTGTTAATCCAGAGGCACATGTGATTCAGTCCAGTTTGCGGCAGGTGGTGCGAGGAAGGTTCGAGTTTGGGAGTTTGGTAGTTAAGGTGTTCGGGTCGCGACGGCCTCGAAGATGTCCAGGCAGACACGGGATTGAAAGCGTTGACTGTTAGGCTCATGACAGCTCTCCAAAATGCTTGAGGAGATTCCAGTCAGATTTTAATGTGTATGGGCAATGTGTATTAGGTGAGGAATAAAGCTAATGCTGCTGTTCTCAGGATGTTTTCGTCGTCTGCTCACGAAATTCCAGTTACCTTTGATCTCAACTTTTGCAGCTTTTTCCTGAAGATGGTGACGGTGGGTTAGAATTCTAAACTTTAAGAAAAAACGGCACATCACGAAGGTATAATCCGAATGGCACGGAACCCGAGAGGCGAGCAGGCACAGACAAAAAAACTATTACAATTTCACAAAAATGTGTGATTTATTCAAGAGAAAGAGCTTCCAAAATAAGGCAAGTCACTAACGTGTTGGTTCACCTCTGGCCCTTATGCAAGCAGTTATTCGGCTTGACATTGATTGAGTTTTTGAGTGCATCCTGAGGGACATCAACATCGTGTCAAATTCAGCACAACTAGCGCGAGCTGCCCATAATGCACCAAACGTTCTCAATTGGGTAGATGTCTGACGACCTTGCTGGGCAGGTAGCATTCAGCTATCACGAAGACAAGCAGCAGAAACTCTCGCCGTGTGCGGGCGGACGTAAGCTCAGGATGGCTTAACATGTAGGACAACGAACGGAGTGTAGAATACGTCGACATAGAGCTGCGGCGAAGACAGTGTAAGAGTCCTGCTATGAAAAGAAATGCCACTTCGGACCATCACTTCTGGTTGTCGAGCCTTATGGGCGCGTTAGGCAGCGTAGTATGTCACAGCGACCCAGGGCGTCTCTAGACACGTGTTAGTATAGAATCTCATTGATCGGAGTAGAATTGTCTTCAAAGATGAGTTCCGCTGCGAGCAGCGCCCCGATGACCAGCTAAGATGTGTCTGGAGACGCCCCAGACAGCGGTGGGATACCAGCGTGAATGTCGCCCGTATACGGCGGTTGGCCTGCGGTGTCATTTGTTTTCATGGTAGGACGCCTTTGGTTGACACCCTCACAGCGCAGCTCAGTGTCGACGATATTCTGTGCTCCGTTGTGACGCCGTTCATGTCAAGCTACCCCGGGTTTACATTTCAGCAAGATAATGTGACAAACCCTGCCTTGGCCACCAATATCGCCGGACCTCTCTCTAGCTGAGAACGTTTGGGGCGTTACGGGCAGGTCACGCCAACCAGCTCGGGGTTTTGACGCTCTAGAGCGCCTGTTGGACAGAATTTATCACGATATACCTCAGGAGGACATGCCAATCAACAGCTTGCTAGGGATCAGTGGAGGACCAATGCATTATTGACTTGCTCAATCTCTGAAGCTTTTTCTCTTCAACACATCATCCAGTTTTTCTGAAACTGTCATCATTTGTTTATACATATACATGATGGTGCTTCGGCTGCTGTTGCATTGTAATATACCGTCTCTGAATATTACCTGCGTTCAGTAGTTTGCGTATTTATTACTCGGATGAGAAGATTATGAAATTATAAGCTTGTAATAACACTTTCAGTGGATGTAACATGTCATGTATTGAAATGTACTGATATGTTCCCTTTAGTGGGAAACTACTGCTCTAGTGAAGCGACTAAAAAACAAAGCAAGAATAACTGCTGTGTCCTGATATGCTGTACGTTCACTGTGAATGGTCAGCATTGCTTCACACATGCTTGGTGTGAGATTACCGCTGACGTAGTGGACACCAAAAAATCCTGAGGAAGATCCCAGCAGAGGGGTCGAAACGTCGAACATTTTAGAAGAAACATGACGCGGTATAATAACCCAGAAGATTTTAACTTCAAGGCCCTTTTTGTTTGCCCCCTAGAAGAACGAGCTCTAACTCTGGTCGTCTCATTGGAGGCACTGGACAAGCTACTGTACCCCTTTCAAATGTACGGCAGACTCGTGAAATGACCCTCTAATAAGATGTAATTAATTTCCAGGCTCGACAATAAATCGCTACCCTTCAAAGTCACGAGGGACTATTCTATTTCCGGTTATGATGTTCCTCTCCTCTGTCTTTCGTGTGGTCTTGTTAATGCGACGAAAGCCATGGACTTACGTACAATGAATGAGATGATTGTATTGATATTTTATGTTGCTTTTTACAACTTTCGTCTTAGCTGAGTTGCATCCTGCCGGGTATTCCGACAGGCTGTGGTTAAAATGTAACGCTGGACGGAGGAGTCGTTCTCGGACGATTTATGACAACTTTCTTTCTTTTTAAGTTTGCTTCAAAAGAATTCAGTCGCTAGAAACTAGATCTTGTGTGACATTTGCTGTCACATGCTATTACTGTTCACTTTGTGTCATCGCAAGCACCCGTCATAGGAAACCTTCCAGTAAATTATGTTGTTGCTATGACATTGAGCCAGTTTTAAGCTAATAGAAACGAGCCTGAATAGAACTAAATGCTTGTTTATCTGCGCTTATTTAGAATTCCACACATTAACAAAACTTATGCATGTACCTGACATCTGATATTAAATTCTTTGCACTACAGTTTCCATTGAATACCCCCCTCCCCATAATTTAAAATTGTTGTGTCTTATAGAGTTACAGAACTTGTTGAATCGGTATGAAGTTTCTTCACAGTAAAGTCACATCTTTTCGTCTCACTGGAGTTACATTAGCCTATTTACTACCAATGGCAATTAGCAGTTATCTGAATATACTCAACAGCGTTTTGTGGGAACGAACAGTTTGATGAATACAGAATAACGGCGGGGAGTAAACTGAACAAAGACGAAAGTGGAATTTGTAGCAGAACTGAATTAGCGGTAAAGTTAACATAAAAATTGGGGACCACGAAATAGAGGAAGCGAAGGTATTCTGCTACCTTGGAAGCGAAATAACACATGGCGGATGAAGCCAGGTGGACATAAAAGTCCCACTAGCACAGGCAATTAGGGCGCTCCTAGCAAAAAGGAATTTACTATTATCAAACATTGCTCTTCATTTGAGGAAGAAGTTTCTTTGAATGCACATTTGAAGCACTGCGTTGTACGGAAGTGAACCATTGACAGTGGGCAAACCCTAACAGAAGAGAATCCAAGCGTCTAGGATTTTGTGCTGCAGAACCATGTTGAAAATCAGGTGAACTGACACGATAAGGAATGAGGATGTTCACAGCAGAATCAGAGAAGACAGGAACATCTGGAAAACACTGACAACAAAAAGGGACACGATGATGGCACATGTGTTAAGACATCACGGAAAAACATACAAGGTACTAGGAACTGTAGAGCATAAAAACAGTAGGGGATGACAAAGGTAGGAATACATTGAAGATGTAGGGTGCTCTGATATGAAAAGTATCAAACCACTCAGAAGACTGATCACCAAAAAAAAGACAACTTTAAAGGCCTATCAGTATGCCGCTATTGTCCTCTGATCCCTATAATGATACTGCAGGGAGATCACTTTCCATGGCGTGAATCAAACAATGTTCGTAGCCTTTAACAGAAGTTCAATTATCTGTACTGATAAAACTGAAATCTAATATATTTGTGTTTGCAGCAAAGTTAATATTTTCATCCAGCTTCACGGACTGCCAGTGGGAAATGTGGACTGTGGGTCTGGCCTGTAATGAAGACAGTGGAGTTCTTTAGAGAGGGAAAGGATATTCTGCATTCCACATTCTTCCTGCGCCCCAGAAAGGCAGAGGGAGTTTTCTGCAGGCAGGGTCTTCCACTGCCTCCCCCCCCCCCCCTCTCCACCCACCGGCCTGCAGCCCGCTTCCACTGCGCCCCACGGCTCTTCTCTGATACTACTAGAAGCCCGGCACACGGTTACAGCTTCACCACCGAGGCTATGCCAGAACTTACTGTTATGAGGCGAGCACGAGACGTACGAATGTTTGCAGTTCTGCAACCTTCCTTCTACCGGGACTAAATCTCCCGTACGATGATACATAAAGGCCTATCAGCTTTGGAGTATGTACTTAAAATGTTTTTTTCCAAGGGTTTATCCATTTATTTGCGTTTATTTTCTTGGTTGTTCTTACGTTCGATCTGTACTGCACATGCTACTTTACAACATGTTTCACAGCTTTTATCATTATTAATAAACATCTTAAGTATGTTAACAGCGCATTGTAAATTGCTTACAGCACAGCCCCGAAACCCAGCACATCTGTAAGTAATTCACCGAAAGCATGTTGTCTGTAGTTGATATCGCGGTTGAGGGTTGCGCAGCCGATGATTTCCGCTGCTGGCGCATAAAATTGAGGTTCTTTAATTTGTTACATGACAGTCAGTTTAGCTCTGGGAATGGTAAAAGCACCAGTACGAACGAAAAATCAAGACCATTTCAGAGGATCTAGCGTCCTACAAAGGCGTTCGACAATGTAAAATAATACACGATGCTCGAATTTTTTCATAAAAATAGGGTAAGCTATGCGGAAGATAAGTAACATACAGTTCGAACAAAAACCAAAAGGGAATCAGAGAGACTGGAAGTCAAAGAACGTCATACTTCAAATGGCTCTGAGCACTATGTGACTTAACTTCTGAGAAAGTAGAACTAATTAAGCCTAACTAACCTAAGGACACCACACACATCCATTCCCGAGGCAGGATTCGAACCTGTGACCGTAGCGGTCGCTCGGTTCCAGACTGTAGCGCCTAGAACCGCACGGCCACTGCGGCCAGCAACGTCATACTCCAAAAGGGTGTAAGACAGGGATGCTGTCTTCGCTACCACTATTCAATCTACGTCACACGTCGAAGATGCAGTGTCATAAATGAAAGAAACGACCAGGAGCTGGAATCAAGTCATGGTGATACGAAATCAATGATAAGATTCGCAGATGCCGCTGCAATCCTACTGGCATAATCTGCATTGTGACCAGTTACAGCTGCGACAGGCAGCCATGCACTTCTTCCAGAAAAATGCTATTTATTAACATATCAAAAATCTAAACGACATCCTCTAAAAGCTTTTTAGCCACTAATTATTTGCATCTTAGCGGAACTTTGAGTGACATCAATAGCAATAACTTTCAAACTGCTATGGAGGGTGAGTCACGTAACACACCTTTTATTGGGTGAAATGTTCCAGATATCGAACCGTGGTTTTCGGCAAATGATAGTATGCTAAGGAGCGTGTACTTTGGTATGTGACAACGTCTTAACTCATGTATTGATCTAGGATGAATGACATTTTTTTTAAAAACAGAATGATATACTTTAACAGGTTGCGCCATTGTCGCCGATTGAAACAGTGATCCAAGAAGTGTAGAATGAATTTCTGTTGTTTCCGCGAATGACCACAAAACGTTTGGTCCTTAGTGATAGAGACAGTACCGGTAGGACCCGGTCAGAACAGTGGCCTAGTTTACATCACATTTTAAACATGTACGATGATGCCATGCTGATTTTGTGCATATTTTGTGACGATGCCACTGTGGCTTTATTATTTTGGGACAAGTTATAAAACAGATCTGAAGATAGTCATCACTAACTGAAACCTGTAGTTTAAGAACCAGACGTTATGTGATTGTTGGTGGAAATAAAATAAATTCATTCTGAATGATATACATTTTAATGACATCCGAAAGGGCTTCAAAACACGAGTACATTGATATAATGCTTGTTACTGTCAAGGACAGAACTCATTGCAAAATAATCCGAGAAATACTCTAAAACTGAAAGGGAAGTCGGCTCGAATGGGCTATTGCGTTGTGAACACGCTCATCCAGGCTAAGTCGCTGTATCAAGCATTTCGACTGTTTACTTGTCTGGACCGCAGAAGTAGCAGCACCTGTGTCGTCTATAGGCAGGTCATTTCCAATCCAAATTTCCTTGCATGCAGACGTGTGCACCAATGAGGAGAAGTTAGACATGCTACTTTGATACGGCAAATGGTGGCACGAGACATATTGCCAAGAAATTTGGGATCAGCCAGAGTACTGTCATTCGAATCTTGCATCGACATAAATTCCACCGTTGTCACTACCAGCACATGAGGCACTCGGAGGACATGATTTCTAAAGCCGTGTAGAACTTTTTTGGCTTGCTCTGGATCACGTGGGAGTCGACACTATTTTTTATTCAGACAAAATAACGTTTACGGATTGCGGTAATGTAAAATGCACTACTGCGTAGCTGAAAATCCACTCTGGCCATGTCAGATACTGTGAAGAGAAAACCTATCGTGCGGCATCATGGGAAATTAGCCTGGGGACCTTAATTCATCCCAGGGATATTAAGCGGAAATTCCTAAACACATTATGGACATTCTGTCTGTTCTTCTAGATGAGGTACCACTGGATAAACGACAGAGTATGTGGATCCAAAACGACGGCTGCCCATCCCGCTGTTCCCGTGTGGCAACCCAAATATTTAATGAAAAGTTTTCTGATCGTTTGATAGCACTGATGCTGAAATACAGCGGCTGGCCAGGTTTCTTGATTTGACTCCTCTTGATTGCTTTCTTTGAGGAACGCTGAAAAATGCAGTCCATCAGGAAGCCTCGACTAAGCCATACGGTATGCACTGTAGAATCGCAACCGTGTGCAACGGCATATGAGACAAAACACTTACATCTGTCCATCTATCTCTCTAAAGGCGACTGCAAATATGGCTTGCAATCAATAGTAAAAATTTAAGCACATACTTAAGTGTAAAACTACGTAAAGTATTTATTCTGTTGAGGCCATGTTTTAGGTCATTCTGAACAAACTGTTTCGGTTATTTGATGTGTATTCCGTCTAATTATAATTTCGAGTAGTGTTCATACAAACGTTTGTCCGACAGCAAGTGGTTTACTTTCAGAGGCATTTAGGCGCCTCCAGGAAAGGGCAGTCAAGTATTATTATTTTCAGCTTTAAGAAAGTTAGTACAGTAGCTCTCTTTTTCCCCTTCAAGTGGCCAGTTTATCATTCTGAAGTATGAATGACCTTTGTTTCTGTTTCGGCTTCGACACGTAAGCAACAATGGGAAGGGTTTAAGTGGAGAACTGCTTGACGGAACTGTAGTTATTTCCGCAAAAGCCTGGAAAAGTACACATATTTGAAATAGATTCCCAAAGTCCCATCTGGTGCACCACAACCTACTATAAGCTGTACTTCCATATGCAAAACTGTAACTGACACTGTATCTATGTCGTAGAGGAAATGGGGTTTTATATCAGTAGCGTAGGTCTGTCTTGCCGCATACAACGCCGGAGCCGCACATGAGAGCTCTGCTTGGCGATATTTACACAGCTTTAGCTGAGTCTGGACACATCGTTTTCCAGTTTCAGTACGTTTCTTGGATTCTTTTGTGTAAAGTGTCAACATTAACATGCATTGCATCACTATACTTGTCTTTTCAAGCGCTTTCGGATGCTGTTAAAAAGGGGTATCACTCTGTTTAAAAAAGACATACTTGCTACAATATCTCGATCGACAAGAGTTACGACACTCCATCAAATAAGAAAGCGCATGCCCCTTAGCGCGAACCTCGTTTCGATATCTCGAAACGTTCACAAAAACCTGTACATTTGGAAGTGTCTGCGTCGACGCTGCTTGTTGGTAGCACTGCTAGTTACAGCCTGTTGCAGTGTTTTACCCTAAAAGTATTTGTGGAAAGCACTTTTTTTTAATAAAGTGAAACGGCGAAATCAGCAGTAGAAAAACCAGTTCTGAATAAATCAACTACTTCAACGGACGTTATAGCAAATACAGGCACAGAATTTTATGATACTGGTTTCCAACCGCTTGACTAGTGGATGCATTTGGTTCAAATGGCTCTGAGCACTACGGGACTTAACATCTGAAGTCGTCAGTCCTTTAGAACTTAGAACTACTTAAACCTAACTAACCTAAGAACATCACACACATCTATGCCCGAGGCAGGATTCGAACCTGCGACCGTCGTGGAAAGTAGTCTCCCACACATAATATTAGGCGCTGACAGTTAGTTAAAACCCGAAATAGGGAACATCATGTATATCAGAGAGATAGCCGCTCGGAGTGGCCGAGCGGTCTCAGGCGCCATGCGACGGGCTGCGCGGCCCCTCCCGCCGGAAGTTCGAGTCCTTCCTCGGGCATGGGAGTGTGTGTTGTTCTTAGTATAAGTTACTTTTAATAGTGGTTAACACTAGGGACCGATGACCTCAGCAGTTTGGCTCCTTAGAAATTCACACACATTTGAATATTCAGAAAGATATCGTAGGCTGCCCCAGAGGTGAGGTATTTATACCAATAAACAAACACACGGTCTAACGAGGTCCAAATAGAATCCGACTGCGAACTCATACGAGCAAGAGTAACATGCGGTCGGTGCCCTTAGAATCGGTAGTCTCTGCGGACCACCGAAATCTGTTGTATATAAAGAAGTCGCAACGCTAGAAAATTGCAGCAAAGCAGGAAAACCGCTAGAAAATTGACGCTTGGGGCAGGGACTGGCAGTTTATAGTCAGCATAAACGAATGTAAGTACTATTCATAAAAGGGTAGAAAGACCCATTATTCTGCAGTTACACGATTTAGGAACAGTCACTTGAAGCAATCACTTCCATTAAGTATTTGGCAGTACGATACAAAACTATTTAAAATGGAACGATCACATAAAACTAATCGTAGGAAGGTCACATGCGTGACTGATATTAATTCGAAGAACCCTCAGAAAATGTAGAATGAGGTAACTTTCAAAACCCTTTTTCGACCAACACTTTATTGCTCGTCACACCGTGACCATTACCTTATAGAAATTATAGATGAAAGAGAGAAGATCGAAAGAAGGGCAAGTTTGTTCAGTGTGCGCGAGAGCGGCAAGGAGATGCACGCGCAACTTCAGTAAAATGGCTCTGAGCACTATGGCACTTAACATCTGAGGTCATCAGTCCCCTAAAACTTAGAACTACTGAAACCTAACTAACCTAAGGACATTACACACATACATGCCCCAGGCAGGATTCGAACCTGCGACCGTAGCGGTCGCGCGGTTCCAGACTGAAGCACCTCGAACCGCACGGCCACAACGGCCGGCGAAACTCCAGTAGCAAAAGCTACAAGACAGGTGATGACTTCTAAAATTCCTAGGACGTTCGTCTGTAGAAGATTCATCCAGTGTATTGCTTCCTCCTAGGTACATTTCATGAAACAACTATCAAGTCAAGAGTAGAAAGATGAGACCTCACACGAAGCCTAACTAACACTCCGTCTTGCTGTACATTTTCTCTACTGGACCAGGAAAGGGTGGACGTGACAGTGATACACAAAGTACCCTCCTGCACACACCATTAGGTGACTTCTTGAGTGTAGCTGCAGACATGCGTTCGGGCAGCTCGGGCAGCCTGAATAGCTATCGGGTATTGTCGAGTTGCAGGTAGCGGCATGAGCAACCTCTTCCACAGTTCAGTGAAGAATGGCTGTCTAATTTCTACAGAAAGACTCTGCATTTCCATATTTTCATAGATGGTTGCGGGACAGGATATCAAATTAAACACCTTTCAGCCGTCCTGTTTCCGAACTTATTTTGTTTGGCTACCAGTTTCGGCGATTTACTACGCCGTCTTTAGGCCCCTGACCGACGTGTAGGAAGATACCACCTCGGTTGTGATCAAAACAGGGACCAGCAATACTGGTATTAATAGATTTCTCTGCTTGCTATAGCTACACCTTCAACCATGGTTGAAGGTACAATGGTTGAAGGTATCACTGTAGCAAGCAGAGAAATCTGCTAGTACCTGTATTGCTGGCCCCTCTTCTAATCAGAACAGAGGTGGTATCTTCCTACACGTCAGTCAGGGGCCTGAGGATGGCGTAGTTTAATTGCCGAAACTGGTAGTCAAATAAAATAAGTTTGGAAATAGGACGGCTGAAAGGTGTTAAATTTGACATTCTATAGGAAAAGAGTCTGTTACCCACAGTGAGCTATCGCCTTTTGTTACGTTGTGGTGGTGGGTCTTGCACGATTGCCATAGGTTTGACTGCCATTGTAATCCGGGAAACAATACATAACATTAGATACGTGTCTATTACTTACAGTGCATCTGTTTATGGGACCAGTGGTCTCGAAATCGATCATATAAAAATTTATCTTAGGGGCGAAATAAGAGTTTGTGTTCGAAGGTCGTACAGTCCACAATCGGTATGCCAAATACGCAATGTCGCCTCGAGCGTTGAGGCAATCAACCCATCGACGCAGCAGGTTAAGACACGTACCTGCTAAAACGTCAAGTCAGGCTCTGTGAAGAAGTTCGTATATGCCTGCTGCACATCTTCGACCGATGGGAATCGTCTACATCTCAAGGCCTTTTTTAAGAGACCGAAGGTGTGCTAACCGCATGGAGAGATTAGGAGTATAAGGTGGTTGCTAGAGTGTAATGGATGAGGCTGATCTTCCAGATCGACCGGCGTCTTGTATCGAATCGCCACCAGCACGGTACTTGGCGCACCATTCTAAAATGGTAATTTCCGACAGGCATGCTGCCCCATACACATTCTTCGTTCCCCGATGGATGTCTGCTCGTGTTTCTTCTTAGGCAGCCAACTGAAGAATAGCAGAACATTCGTCCTGGTTGGACGGATATGGTAACAATGTTGCCATAGTTAACGTTGTTGTATTTACTGATTTCCAGAAGGGGATGCGGAGAGTGGAGAAAGTGTGCTATACGCCTCCCCCCCCCCCGACCCCCCGTCCCACCCTCCTCTCTATACACTGAAGTCGGTTTGAGGAGCTGTGTGCGTTGAAAAAGCCCTACAGGGCAGCACCTTAACCCGTGCTTCAAGCTTCCGTCAAAGCGAAAGTCATACACGGACGTAAAAATCAAAACTGAAAACTTGTCATGTGTCGACTGTGTGACAGTACATTTCTGTTACGTTCGCGAGCCACTTTGAATACGCGCCCAGCGGTTCCGGCGCGGCCAGCGCGCTTTGCCCGAGTAGCGTCGATCTGGACCACAACCGTGGAGAAGGCGCGCCGTGTCCGCCGCAGATGTGGTGCTTTCTGGGGCGGTCCCAGTTCCTGTCGACCGGCAAACAGGTAACCCTCTGATGGACAGTGCGAACCGTTGTGTGTCTCGGCCCGGTGACAAGTGGGTGTCATCAACGGATTCTTTAACCTCCATATGATCCCGAGCCATCGTATGACGTTGCCTTCAGATACTTTGGATTTTTGGCTCGCTATAGATCAGAAATGAAATATGGACTACTGCAGATGAAGTGATTGGTATGAAACAACAGATCAGAAGTAATGAATGGTACGAACAATAGTGTGAAGAGGCAGCAAGAACAAAGAATAAAGCATATAAAAAGGTACAGGCCAGTAGGACAAGATTGCTTGTCGATGACAACAAAGAAAAAGACAAGCAGAAAAGTGGGTTCTGAAAGCAGGAAAGAGAAGCTTTTTCGAAAGACAGTTGCAGAACATTGAATCACCGAATAAGGCTGACGAATGCAGGAAATTCTACAGAAATGTCAATGACCTCAGTAAAGAGTTTCAACCAAAAATAACAAAATGTAGAGAAAAAGTGGTGAACTAATAGCATAATAGGAAAAAGTGTTACACCGTTGGACAGAGTACTTCAAGGAATTACTATACTCGGAAAATGCTGTAGCATGGAAGCTAAAAAAAGTGGTGGAGAACATCTAGCTAGATGTCTGTACGCCCTGATCTCAGATATATGGACGCAAAAAGTTATCCATGATGACTGGAATATTGGCTTGATATGTACTTCACACAAGAAAGGGGAGATCCTGAAATGTACAAACTGTAGATGAATTACTTTATTGAACACCACATACAAAATATTCTCCTCCCTGCTTCGTACCCGTGTAAAACCTTTTTCAGAAAAAGCAATTGGGAGATATCAGGCAGGCCTTAAATTTGGCAAATCAGGCTATGGACCAAACATCCGCCCTGGGTAAGTTACTGGAAAATCAAGGAAATACAATAAGAAACACATAATAAATTTGTTGATTTTAAGGCAGTATATGACATTAAAAAATGAAATAAGCTTATTGAAACAATGAATGAACTGGGCATACCATAACATTTAATAAGCTTTAAAAGTTTGACTATGGGAAAAGCAGTATGTAAATTAAGGATAAATGGAAATTTAACACTAAGTTTTGAAACTAACTGTATACTGAGGCAAAGGCTCGCACTCACTTCTTTGCTTTGTAACATAGCCCTAGAGAAGGTAATAAGAACAGCTCAAATCAACACACCAGGTATGATATGCAATAGAAGGGTCAGCTTCTGGCCTGTGTAGTTGATGTGCATACTATTGCAAGAATACGACTAACTGTTAAAGAAACATACAGGTCACTGGTGGTAGCAGCAATAGAATTATTATTAGAAGTGAACGTAAATAAAACCAGATGCATGCGAATAATACGACCAGAAATAAATGCAATATTAAAAACTGACCAGGCGCAAATGGAATCATTTAGTGACGTTGTCTGTCTGGGAACACTGGTAACATCAGGCAATGGTATTTGTGTCGAAATGAAGCGGAGCATCCATCTACCTAATTAATGCAATTATGGACTGGTCCCACAACTTAAGTCCCGAAATCTGTCCAGAAGAACAAAGTGTCAACTGCATAAAACTTTAATATGCCCATCATTAACGTATGGCTCAGAAACATGAACACGGACGCGGTGGGATGAAAGGTGTCACGCATAATCTATGGGGCTACTAATGTAGATTGAGCATGGCGCAGACGATATAATTTTGAACTTTTTATAAAGATTTTGATGTCATAAACTTCATTAAAACAAACCGCCTGAAATATATCGGTATTATTTTTCACATGGAATGTGAAAACCTAACAAAACTAGCACTGCTACGAAACCCAGTGGGACGAAGAAGAAGGAGAAATTCGACGCTTGCGTAACATAAAAGCTGGTTTAAAAATTGCTTTTATCATAGGATGGAGACGCAAGGCGCTGGATAGGGACGAATGGAATGATGAGCTACAGCAGGCCGAGGCCTATCAAGGGCTACAGAGCCAGGAAGAAGAAGAAGAAAAAGAAGAAGAAGAAGAAGAGTGTTAAACACCGACAAGAAAACCTGTATACACTTTTTTTTCTTCCTTCCTTCTTTTTTAAGTCTGTCTTTTCTACAGTTTTTATCCCATACAGCTCCCTATAGTACCAAGAAAGTTAATCCCCGATGCTTCAACAGGTGTCCTCTCATCGTGTCTGTTCTTCTTGTATGTCTTTTTCCATGTATTCCTTTCCTCGTCGATTCTATGGAGAATCTCCTCATTGCTTACCTTGTCGGGCAAACTAATGATCAACACTCTTCTGTAGCACCACATCTCAATTAGTTCGATTCTCTTCTTTTACGGATTTCCCAAAGTCCACACTGTACTCACTAGACTGTTAATTCTTTTCAGCAGATCCTGTAATTCTTCACTTTCACTCAGGATAGCAATGTCAACAGCGAATCTTATAATCGATATTCTTTGACCTCGAATTTTAGTCCACTATTTAACCTTTCTTTCATTTCCGTCATTGCTTCTTAGATGGTAGATAGGACAGTACAGTGAAAGAATACATCCCTGTCTTACCCCCTTTTTAACTCTAGCACTTGGTCGTCGTGTCTTATTGTTTCATCTTGCCTCTTGTACATATTGCATAATACCCATTTTTTCCTATAGTTTACTCCTATTTTTTTCACAATTTCGAATAACTTGAACCATTCCACATTGTCAAAGGCTTTCTCCAGGTCGACAAATCCTATGAACTTGTCTTCATTTTCCTTCAGTCTTGCTTTCATCAACCGCAATGTCAAAACTGCCTCTCTGATGCCTTTACCTTTCCTAAAGCCAAAATGATCGTCATATAAGACTTCCTCAATTTTCTTTTCCACTTTTCTGTATATTATTCATGTCAGCGACTTAGATGCATGAGTTGATAAGATGATTGTGCGATAATTCTCGCATTTGTCGGCTCTTGCAATGTTCGGAACTGTGTGGATTATGTTTTGCCGAATATTAGATGGTACGAGTATATCGCCATAATCATAAATTTTACACACTATCGTGTACAGTCGATTTCTTGCCACTTTCCCAAAGATTTTAGGAATTCTGATCGACTTTTATCAATCCCTTCAGCCTTATTCGATCTTAAGTCTTCCGAAGCTCTTTTAAACTCTGATTCTATTATTGGCTGTCTTTCCATCTATCTGCCCTCTCTTCTGCATTTCACAACGAAATTCCCAACGCACTCATAATGTTACGACCTTTGCTTTTAATTTCACAGAAAGATGTTTTGACTTTTCTATACAGTGAGTCAGTCCTTCCGATGACAATTTCTATTTCGATTTATTGACATTTTTCGTGTAGTCATTTAGACTTAGGTTCCCTGCATTTCCTGCTTATTTCGCTACTTTGTAACACGTGTTTCTGTAGTCCTGAATTTCTGTGAACGTTTTTGTACTTCCTTCTTTCATCGTTCAACCGAAGTATTTTTTCTGTTACCAGTGGTTTCTGCGCAGTTACAATTTTTTTTTCCTCCATGATCTGTGATTGCCATTTTTAGAGATGTCCACTCGTCTTCAACTGAACTGCCTACTGGGATATTCCTTACCACAGTATATATAACTTCGCCCGCCTGGTTGGCCGTGCGGTCTAACGCACGGCTTTCCGGGCGGGAAGGAGCGACGGTATCCGGCACGAATCCGCCCGGCGGATTTGTGTCGAGGTCCGGTGAGCCGGACAGTCTGTGGATGGTTTTTAGGCGGTTTTCCATCTGCCTCGGCGAATGCGGGTTGGTTCCCCTTATTCCGCCTCAGTTAAACTATGTCGGCGATTGCTGCGCAAACAAGTTCTCCACGTACGCGTACACCACCATTACTCTACCACGCACACATAGGGGTTACACTCGTCTGTGTGAGACATTCCCTGGGGGCTCCACCGGGGGCCGAACCGCACCATATCCTTGGCTTCGGTGTGGGGCGGCGGAGGGGTGAAGTGGACCGCGGTAGTCGTCGTGAGGACGCGGACCACTGCGGCTGCGGTGGGGAAGGAGCCTCTCAGTCGTTTCTAGGTCCCCGGATAACATATCATAACATATACATAACCTCAGGATTTCAAGCGTATCACTTTATTCCGCAGTACTTCTGTATCTCTCTTCTTTGCATATTTGCTTTCCTGACTAGTTTCTTAAACTTCAGCGTACTCATCACTACTAAATCGTGATCTGAGTCTATATCTGCCCCTAAGGTATGCCTTACAATTCAGTATCTGATTTCGGAACCTGTGCCTGACCATGATGTATCTCCGGGCCTTTTCGAAGGATACCTCATCTTGTGATTTTTGAACAGAGTATTAGTTATTACCATCTGAAATGTATTTCCTAACTTAGCCTTTCTCCTCTCATTTGGACTTTTCCCTATCCCCCCGTAACACTTTCTTGTACTCCTTCCCCAACAACCGCATACAAATTGACTGTGATGATTAGATTTTCATCCCCCTTTACGTACTGCATTACCCGTTCAGTATACTCACATATTTTCTCTAACTTGCAGCGTTGGCATGCATACCTGATCTATGGTTGTCGGTGTTGATTTGCTGTCGCATCTCATTAGAATAACCCTATCTGTCTGCCCTACCTTCCTATTTATAACGGATCCTACTCCCTTTATACCATTTTCTGTTGCTGCTGCTGATATTACCCTATACTCATTTAACCAGAAATCTTTGTCTTCCTTCCATTTCACTTCACTGATCTCCACTACATGTAGACTGAGCCTCAGCATTTCCCGATATTCTAGCTTCCTCTTTCTGACGTTCCGCGCACGTACTCGTAGAACGTTATGCTTTCGTTGATTATTCAATCTTTTTCTCATTGTCATCTCCTCCTTGGCATTCCCCTCCTGGAGATCGGAATGGGGCCCTAGTCCGGAATCTTTTACCGATGGAGAGATTATCATGATACTTTTTAAATAACAGGCCATGTGTCCTGTGGATGCACATTGTGCCTTTAATACAGTGGTTCTCCATCGTCATGCCGTTGATCTCTGCTGTTTCTCGTGCTTTTAGGGGCAGTTTCCCACCCCAAGGGCAAGAGTGTGCCCTCTGAACCTCTTCCGCTCCTGGGTTATCTTTGACAAGGTAATTGGCAATGACGCTACCCCTAAACAACTCATAAGTGATGTATAAACAGGACCAGTTTATAGGTCACCCACACGAGTGTAGCTCTCATTGTCGGTTTCTAATTCCCTGCAATGGTATTTTTCAACAGGATCTGTTTGTACGTTGCTATACCTATGCAGGTCGTCTTCTCAGTTTCTAGAAACCTGATGGAATTTTTGAACGTGATTGGAATTTTTCAACTCAAACCTGATTGATGTACTTTTTTATCATTGAATGTGTCAACACCTGCTTGCCTATGTTTCTATGTTCGTAATACGTGAAATTTTTTCGTTAGAGAGTAGTACCATATGTTGGTTTGTAACTGAAGCCATTAGTACAATAAAACAACCAAGAACAGCTTTGTGTTACGAATTATGTGATTCTTTAAATGTTGCTGCTCTCACCTCTCAACCCGGCACCACCACACTCATCGTGTCACCCCTAAGTGTGTGTGTGTGTGTGTGTGTGTGTGTGTGTGTGTGTGTGTGTGTGTGTGTCTGTGTAACAAACACTCGGAATAGTTTAGTACAGAAAGCAACACAGAAGACAATTATCGCTACCACACAAAGCAATATCAGGTAGGTAACAAAAAAACAACTACTGCAGAAGCCTTCAGACTTCCACCGATTCAGTTCAAGGGAACCGATCGGCAAATTTACATCTAACACACTGGGTCCCGAGTGAGCAGCATCGCAGGGAGAGGTGGTGGGTAAGGGGAGAGAAGGGAAAGGCTATTGGGCTGTGAGAGAGGCCCGAGCGTGCCCTGCTGGCGGTGTTGACCTTTGCTGACGCTGATTGGCTCGTATCCGGCGCTTGCGAGCGAAAATCTCCGGCTAAAAGTCTCGTTTCCTCCATCACGCGCACACACACACACACACACACACACACACACACACACACACACACACACACGTAGTGCGCGCGCGTGGTGGGTCTCGAATGTGAGGTGCAGGGTTAGGTATTTCGACAAATTTTCATGTTTCCCCCCTCCTGTTACATCTGCTGTAGTACCCAGCCAAGAGAAAAGAAGATAAGAAAGAATATGAGATTTTAATTATATGTAAGTAATTATTATAGTTTTGCAATTTTCCAATTCATTGTGCATTGTGTAGATTTAGGCGCTGAACCATTCCTTGCCTATCCTTGATACGCAAGACGAAGAAAAAGTGTTTAACAGTGAAAATGTAGTCGGAGAAGTCGTTAGAATTTTTTACTGTCCTTCTATTGACAAAAAGTAGTTACATCCAATATACCGTGGCGTTGGCCTCGGATTCAGAACGAAGGAGATTCTCTGCCGGCCCGTTGGAATACCCCTTATTGTTACTAGAGAGACATTCAATGGAAGAAAACCACACATCAATAAGAATTCTGATCATGCGTATTATTTTAACTGCGTCAAGACGGCTACTTAACTTCTATATTTACCGAAAATATTTGGCCAGCACTCTCACAAATGATTTTGAGGTACAACGATCTGCAGAGAGTAGTATAATAATCGCTCTTACAATAATAGTTAACATTCGACTAAAAGATGCTACTAGCGCTAGCCTGACTATTCTAATCTATACAAGAAGAGTTAACGAGGGGGGGGATTCGGAGAGGGAGGAGGACGAGGAGGAGAAAGGAGAAAGGACAGGAGCGCAGCGGAAAAGACAAGTGACGGCGGTCTAACAAAAATGAAAAGAGAGAAGGACTATTAGAAACATAGTTAAAAACATCGACATTGCTACTCATAAAGTTAAGCGCTGTTCCGGAAGGAAGTACGTTCAAAAGTTATTACTAAGTAGAAAGCAAAGTCTCTCGACACCTAACAGTAGTTAAACAACATTTCCCTGAGGAAGTTTCAAGATTTCTGTCATTTATTGAAAAATGGCGTGAAAGTGGCCGGGAAGAATGAAAGTCTTGCTAGCTAGGCTTTCAGCAGTAATGTCTGTGAACAAAGCAGAGGTTTCTAAATTGCATTGTGCTTTAGAAATATCTCCGTAAGTGAATTTGTTTCTTTTCTTCATACTTTAGGGCAATACTCGGTCAAACTGCTGTCACCTTTCATCATCGTCGTCATCAGTCCAGAGACTGGCTCAGAGCACCTCACGGCTGTAGACTATCCTGTACGAGCATTTATATCTCTGAATCACTACTACACTCTAAATCCACTTGATGTGGCTGGTCCCGGCGGAGGTTCGTGTCCTCCCTCGGGCATGGGTGTGTGTGTTTGTCCTTAGGATAATTTAGGTTATGTAGTGTGTAAGCTTAGGGACTGATGACCTTAGCAGTTAAATCCCATAAGGCTTCACACACATTTGAACATTTGAATCCACTTGAAGAAGCTTAAAATGTATTCAAGTCTTGGCCCCTCTCTCTCTCTCTCTCTCTCTCTCTCTCTCTCTCTCTCTCTCTCTCTCTCTCTCTCTCTCTCTCTCATTTTTGCCCTGCCCTCCCTACACCCCTCTCCATTAAGAAATTGACTGTTCCTTCATGATCAAGATGTGTCTCATCAAATGATCCTTTAATTTAGTAGAACTGTGCCACAAGTTTGTTCCTCTCCAATTACATTCATTACGTCTTCATTAGTTACCTCATATTCAACTTTCTTATGGAGCACCACATTTCAAAAGCTCGTCATAAGTAGGAAATTCGGATTCTTCAGTAATCTGGTACAATTTTTTTTAAGTGTAACTGGATATTCAGTACATTGCAGGTTAGCAATGATATCGTTTCATGTAACTAGATCTTCATTAATTTTATTCTCATCGATCCATTTGTATGCTTTCAGTGTATATAATGCATTTTGAAGTCATTCTTCACGAAACATTTTGATCTAGAGGTATCGAAAAGATAGTGTGCGACAGTACCACATTAGAGACACTGGAACATACAGTGTGAGGAAATATTGTCAAAAATGAGTTTAACTGGCAAGGACAGTTGTCAAAGGCAATTTTAAGAGGTGTTGTGCATCTCACAGTAACTCAGAAACTTTGTAGCATGTTTGTTTGTATAAGCTATTCTCTGTGTGATGACAGAGTTTTTGTTTTACATAACCTTGGACAGGCAAGGCAAAACTTTTGATTTCATGAATTTTTATTTTGTCCATATTTCCACCCATTGCAGTACAGTTTGCTGTGAATGACTGGCACATTGTGTGCGAACAGTATCGACATGTGAAATCAGTCTGCTTGGAAAGAGAGGGAGTGGGTGGAGAAGGATATGGTCAGAGGGCGGTCAGAACAAATATAAAGACGGAGAGGGATTGGAGGAGGAATGTGACAGAGAAAGAGGGTGGGGGATGAGTTGGACAGAAAGAGGGGAGGGAATAGACCGAGGGAGGTGGTAGGATGAGATGGACAGATAGGGAGATGAGGAGATGATAGGCAGAGAGGGAGAATAGGCGGATTGAGAGATGTGGATTATATGTGACATACATGTACGCAGGAAGCTGTAGGAAAAGGCTAGTTTAGAACAAAAAGAACATAGATTACAAATTTCCTTAAGGGTCTCATTATTCTTATTTGGTTCAGGTACCAAGATATGTTTGCAAGAATTATTGTCAACCAGCTCCAAAATTATTTCCATAACTAATAATTCATCACCGTCGCGAATCACATATTTTATTTGTTTCGTGGTGTGATTGGGTTCAGCATGTAGAAGTTCGTGAGTAGCATTGATAATGTTTCTGTTGTCATACCAATTAGTAATTAAGTTATATTCTAATCTAACCGACTGATTCCTGTGTGGACTTCACGTCTGTCGTAAGATTCGAAGAGTTTTTAAGGGGGCACTAGTTGGGGAGGCACCCTTGCCCTCGTTTTATTCAGGTTGTACAGAGAGCAGACCGTAAATAAAACGCAGGAGAAATTATAGAAAGGGGGAAAGTTAGAGTCTTGCCGACAGCATTTTAATTGGAACAGGGACAGTAAAGGACTCGGAAGAGTATTTAAATGGAATGAATAGTGTCGTGGAAAATGTATAGAGTTAACAGAGTGGAGCAGAATTAAATCAGGCAATGGTGAGGAAATTAGACAAGGAAATGATGCAATAAAAGTAAAAGAGGAGTTTTTCTGTTTAGGATGCGAGATAACAAGTAAATAACGAGGCTATAAATGCAAATTTGAAATAGCAACAACGCCGTTTCTAAAAAGATAAAAATTTATTAATATCGATATAATTTTAAGTGTTAGAAAGTCCCCTCCGAAATTATTTGTGCGGAGTTCAGCGTTATATTGAAGAAAAACATGGACAATAAATAGTACAAACAATATGACAATAAAGCCATTCTACAGAAGAATGCTGAAGATCAGGACATTGTTAGTAATTAGGAGGTACTTGATCGTACTGGGGTTAAATTAGCTACAAGGCATAGCTTGTCTAAAAGAAAATTTGAGGCGACAGGAGACGTACTGGAGCGCAAAGGAATAATACATATGGTAATGGAGGGAAGTGGGACGGATAAAGATTGCAGAGAGAGACCTAAGCTTTACTGCGGAAAGTAAGTTAAAGTGGATGTAAGCTGCGGTTGTTACGCAGAGATGAAGAGGCTTGCGCTGGGATAGGCCAGCGTGGAGAGCTGCATTAAGTCAATGTTCCAACTGACAGCACGACAATCAGCTGAACGGAGACAGTTGTAATGGTCGTGCCAGAATCTGCACACTCTACAATGTTCCAGCAGCGTCAGGTCTCCATTTCCGAGACTTGGTGCCAACTGAGCGTCTGTACTGAGAGTATACAGTATACATAATCGAGACGGTTTCTTTCTCCTGGGGATTCGGCCACCCGCCACGCTCTTCCGAAGGAGCAGCGCTCCATCCGGCACACCTGCGCGCTCATGGATTCTGCCACCTCGGGTCAGGGACCGATGGCGGAGTCGTAGTGTTGAAACCACTGTACGACATCCCTCCCGTAGTCTTCTAGTCCACTGTTTCTTCCAGAGAGCGTGATTCCTCCTCCGTTGTCTCGCCGCCTCACATGACTTATCTCCACCCCAAGAAGTCAGCCATGACAGCAATCGAGCGTCACTATGGGTGCGGAAAGAGAGAGAAATTCTAGCGTATGATTCCACCCTTGGCCAGTGACGTTGTACTGGACTCAAAAATGTTGCACATAGACAACATTTTAAACATCGACGATTGTTCGTAAACAAATGAACATATCACAGCTACAAAAGACAATTGCAATCATTGTATTGTATTGTATGTTAACCGGGGATCTAGAAACGACGGAGAGGCTCCGTCCCCGCCTCAGCCGCAGTGGTCCACAACCCCACGACCACTACCGCAGTCCACTTCACCACTCCGCGGCCCCACACCCATGGTTACTGTGCTGTTCGGCCCACGGTGGACCCCCCAGGGAACGTCTCACACCAGACGAGTGTAACCCCTATGTTTGCGTGGTAGAGTAATGGTGGTGTACGCGTACGTGGAGGACTTGTTTGCGCAGCTATCGCCGACATAGTGTAACTGAGGCGGAATAAGGGGAACCAACCTGCATTCGCCGAAGCAGATGGAAAACCGCCTAAAAACCATCCACAGACTGCCCGGTTCACCGGACCTCGACACACATCCGCCGGGCGGATTCGTGCCGGGGACCAGGCGCTCCTTCCCACCCGGAAAGCCGTGCGTTAGACCGCACGGCCAACCGGGCGGGCATTACAATCATAGTTCACGTGAACAGCTGAGTATTTAACGAAGAATTATGTCGCAAACATAATACGATGAACAGAAAAACGAAGTTAACTCATGAAAAAAAAATGAAATACGCATACGTAAAATAATAAATTACAATCATAATTCACGCGAGTACCTAACACTGCCACAGACAACATTTAACGTCCAGTACAATACTCCTCATCCTAAACTCATTACATCACAAAATCGCGGTCATTCATAATAACTTATATTGACTCTAACGGAACTGCCGCTGGAACCTGGAGGTTTGGAGTGGAGACAAACTAAAATCCAATAGAAGAACCGCAGAATCAAATAGTAACAAATACAATACGTAAAAATGACAATACCATTTAACGAAAATCCGCGAAAAACAACTGAACATTGAATCGTAAACTGTGATCCAGCTATATACTAGGGCTGTCCAGAAAGTAAGTTCCGACCGGTCACGAAATGGTAAACGCGGTGAAGATCAGACATGTTTTATTTGCAACAATTAGCAAAACCTTCCAGGTTCTTCTCTACATAGTTGCTGCTTCGGCTCACACATTTGTCGTGGGATCGCACCACGCCTGTGCTTTCCGATAATTCTCTGCGCTGGTCTGCAGCTCACTGTCTGTGGTAAAATAGCCTTCATAGCCAGCGGATCTTGTAAAATGAGATGAAACTCAGAGGGAGCCAAGAGCGGATTGTATGATGGGTGATCAAACACTTCCCATAGAAAACGCGGCGGGACGTCTTCACTGCTCCTGCATTGTACGTCCGGGAACTGCCTTGAAGAAAATGCATGATCATGGCGTTATGTGGGGTTGCATGAAATCAGGCGGAATCTTACTGTAGCCTCCCCATTCTTGGCCGGAGACACTATTGTCTAATCGTCTTCACTTGCTCGCTTTGTGGTCAGAAGTAAGTAACGTCCGACCGCGCGAAATGGAAACCATCAACAACATGAGGATACAGAAGGCAATGGAAACCACTGCATTAAAGACACGTAACGTGTATCCACAGGACATGTGGCCTGTAATTGAAGAAGTGTCATGATAATCTCTCCATTGGAAAAATATTCCGGGATAGTCCCCTACTCGGATCTCCGGGAGGGGACTGCCAAGGAGGAGGTTACCATGAGAAAAAGACTGAATAATCTCCGAAAGGATAACGTTCTACGAGTCAGGGCGTGGAATGTCAGAAGCTTGAACGTGGTAGGGAAACTAGAAAATCTGAAAAGGGAAATGTAAAGGCTCAATCCAGATATAGTAGGGGTCAGTGAAGTGAAGTGGGAGGAAGACAAGGATTTCTGGT
This sequence comes from Schistocerca piceifrons, assembly GCF_021461385.2. NCBI lineage: Eukaryota > Metazoa > Arthropoda > Insecta > Orthoptera > Acrididae > Schistocerca > Schistocerca piceifrons. Next base: position 779,030,515 of record NC_060139.1, read on the forward strand.
CAGATGAGTATCGGATAATATCAACAGCAGTAGAAAATGGTATAACAGGTGTAGGATTCGTTATGAATAGGAAGGTAGGGCAGAGGGTGTGTTACTGTGAACAGTTCAGTGACCGGGTTGTTCGAATCAGAATCGACAGCAGACCAACACCGACAACGATAGTTCAGGTATACATGCCGACGTCGCAAGCTGAAGATGAACAGATAGAGAAAGTGTATGAGGATATTGAAAGGGTAATGCAGTATGTAAAGGGGGACGAAAATCTAATAGTCATGGGCGACTGAAATGCAGTTGTAGGGGAAGGAGTAGAAGAAAAGGTTACAGGAGAATATGGGCTTGGGACAAGGAATGAAAGAGGAGAAAGACTAATTGAATTCTGTAACAAGTTTCAGCTAGTAATAGCGAATACCTTGTTCAAGAATCACAAGAGCAGGAGGTATACTTGGAAAAGGCCGGGAGATACGGGAAGATTTCAATTAGATTACATCATGGTCAGACAGAGATTCCGAAATCAGATACTGGATTGTAAGGCGTACCCAGGAGCAGATATAGACTCAGATCACAATATAGTAGTGATGAAGAGTAGGCTGAAGTACAAGACATTAGTCAGGAAGAATCAATACGCAAAGAAGTGGGATACGGAAATACTAAGGAATGACGAGATACGTTTGAAGTTCTCTAACGCTATAGATACAGCAATAAGGAATAGCGCAGTAGGCAGTACAGTTGAAGAGGAATGGACATCTCTAAAAAGGGCCATCACAGAAGTTGGGAAGGAAAACATAGGTACAAAGAAGGTAGATGCGAAGAAACCATGGGTAACAGAAGAAACGCTTCAGTTGATTGATGAAAGGAGGAAGTATAAACATGTTCCGGGAAAATCAGGAATACAGAAATAAAAGTCGCTGAGGAATGAAATAAATAGGAAGTGCAGGGAAGCTAAGACGAAATGGCTGCAGGAAAAATGTGAAGACATCGAAAGAGACATGATTGTCGGAAGGACAGACTCAGCATACAGGAAAGTCAAAACAACCTTTGGTGACATTAAAAGCAACGGTGGTAACATTAAGAGTGCAACGGGAATTCCACTGTTAAATGCAGAGGAGAGAGCAGATAGGTGGAAAGAATACATTGAAAGCCTCTATGAGGGTGAAGATTTGTCTGATGTGATAGAAGAAGAAACAGGAGTCGATTTAGAAGAGATAGGGGATCCAGTATTACAATCGGAATTTAAAAGAGTTTTGGAGGACTTACGGTCAAATAAGGTAGACGGGATGGATAACATTCCATCAGAATTTCTAAGATCATTGGGGGAAGTGGCAACAGAACGACTATTCACGTTTGTGTGTACAATGTAAAAGTCAGGCGATATACCATCTGACTTTCGGAAAAGCATCATCCACACAATTCCGAAGACGGCAAGAGCTGACAAGTGCGAGAATTATCGCACAATCATCTTAACAGCTCATACATCGAAGCTGCTTACAAGAATAATATACAGAAGAATGGAAAAGAAAATTGAGAATGCGCTAGGTGACGATCAGTTTGGCTTTAGGAAAAGTAAAGGGACGAGAGCGGCAATTCTGACGTTACGGCTAATAATGGAAGCATGGCTAAAGAAAAATCGAGAGACTTTCACAGGATTTGTCAACCTGGAAAAAGCGTTCGACAATATAAAATGGTGCAAGCTGTTCTAGATTCTGATAAAAGTAAGGGTCATATGCAATATGTACAACAACCAAGAGGGAATAATAAGAGCGGACGATCAAGAACGAAGTGCTCGTATTAAGAAGGGTGTAAGACAAGGCTGTAGCCTTTCGTCCCTACTCTTCAATCTGTACATCGAGGAAGCAATGATGGAAATAAAAGAAAGGTTCAGGAGTGGAATTAAAATACAAGGTGAAAGGATATCAATGATACGATTCGCTGATGACATTGCTATCCTGAGTGAAAGTGAAGAAGACTTAAATGATCTGCTGAACAGAATGAACAGTCTAATGAGTACACAGTATGGTTTGAGAGTAAATTGGAGAAAGACGAAGGTAATGAGAAGTAGTAGAAACGAGAACAGCGAGAAACTTAACATCAGGATTGATGGTCACGAAGTCAATGAAGTTAAGGAATTCTGCTACCTAGGCATTAAAATTACCAATTGCGGACGGAGCAAGGAGGACATCAAAAGCAGACTCGCTATGGCAAAAAAGGCATTTCTGGCCAAGAGAAGTGTACTAATATCAAGTACCGGCCTTAATTTGAGGAAGAAATTTCTGAGGATGTACGTCTGGAGTACAGCATTGTATGGTAGTGAAACATGGACTGTGGGAAAACCGGAACAGAAGAGAATCGAAGCATTTGAGATGTGGTGCTATAGACGAATGTTGAAAATTAGGTTGACTGGTAAGGTAAGGAATGAGGAGGTTCTACGCAGAATCGGAGAGGAATATGTGGAAAACACTGACAAGGAGAAGGGACAGGATGATAGGACATCTGCTAAGACATGAGGGAATGACTTCTATGGTACTTGAGGGAGCTGTAGAGGGCAAAAACTGTAGACGAAGACAGAGATTGGAATACTTCAAGCAAATAATTGAGGACGTAGGTTGCAAGTGCTACTCTGAGATGAAGAGGTTAGCACAGGAAAGGAATTCGTGGCGGGCCGCATCAAACCAGTCAGTAGACTGATGACCAGTGTGTAAGATTAGGGACTGATGACCTTAGCAGCTAAGTCCCATAAGATGTCACACACATTTGCACTTTTTTGAGGACTCCTGGCCGTCAGTGCCACACAATCATTTGATTTCAGAGGAGGAACACGTCCGCCTCCTTTTATAAGGACTTATCATCAACGTGGTGATAAGGGATGGTTGTAACATCCAGACATTTCGCAAGGGTACTGCAGATGGACATGCGCACTTCAGGGACACGTCGTGAATGTTTTTTGCTCTTACATTTCCATAGTTGTCCCCGTTTCGAAGAAGAGTCGTGAATTTGTCTACAGGACTTACGTTTCCTATAATTAGGAAGGCTACAACTCTCATGGGCTGCTTGGTTTTTGACAATGATCATTTAAATAATTTTTCAGTGATGCAATTAAACTTTTCATTTATCATAAAAACCATCCTTTTGAAATATATTCTACTCGTAATCTTACGCACTCACGAAAATGACCTTCATGTAGGTCCGCTGTGGAGCGTCTCGAGACTGTCCATAGGATGTAACACGATACTTTCTTCGAGTTCTGGACAATCAATGAGAGACGGAACAACATACTTCTCAGTTATTCCACGTGATAGACCACGTACCCTGTGCAACGACACGCTAAGCGTCACCAAATTGAATTTATTCCATACTACACAGTAGTCTAGTTCCCAAATACCGCATTACTTAAGCGAAATAACTGTATACGAATGAACCAGCCTCATGTTTGAGATTTGGCAGTACTCAGCATGGGCCAATTTGCCAAAAAAAAAAAAAAAATTATCCCAACATTCGCCTTAACCAGTTTAGGCGAAAGGGCGGAAAACCTAATTTAGTATGGCCAGACGGGCACTTAAAGCCCACTCGTCCGAAATGCGATCCCTCTACCGTGGTCACTTCCCCACCTTGACCGGTCATGCAGAGGTGCTCACCACGGTCCGCTCGTCATCGTGTATAAAGCCTACGTGCAGGATTGTGGTGCGCCGCTAGGTCGGACATTATAGCACACGGCCGTCGTATATCAGTTGGGCGCCATAATGTCGGCTGTAAACACAGGGCGACCACTGTGTGCTGGCGTGCCGGGCAGCAGGGTGCGATGGCATGTCGATGGGTCCCGGCTGCCGCAGTGTTTAGCCGTAACACCACACCGTAGTCGCTCTTGCTGGGCCCGGGCGGACCTCATAAACTGCCGCATTTTATTGCTGCCTGCCATGAACCCGTTGCGGCCAGTACTTCAGTTGTCCACAGGTGACTCCAAATGTTAATGGACGCAACAAATGACTGGCCAAATTGTTGCAACTTGAAAGCAGGACACATCGCGTGTTTCAGGCGTAAGGAGTGAAGAATTTACTCTTTCAGTGTTGCTGTTTACTGATTCCAATTAGTTTTAAACAACATACGTGTCATACAATGAACGAAACGACTGTCAAGGGAAGTGTGTGACTCCGAACTCTGAGCCGCATAAAAATTTGCTTAGAATATAGATCAGAATTACCTGGCATTATCAGTTTTGTAGGCGGTGTCTATAGCTGACTTGTTGTGAGAACATCTTATTAGCAAGATCTCAAATATCTGAAACTGACAACTAGTTTGCCGGCCGCTGGTGGCCGAGCGTTTCTAGGCGCTTCAGTGTGGAACCACGCGACCGCTGCGGTCGCAGATTCGAATCCTGCCTCGGGCATGGATGTGTGTGATGTCCTTAGGTTAGTTAGGTTTAAGTAGTTCTAAGTTCTAGGGGACTGATGACCTCAGGTGTTAAGTCCCATAGCGCTCAGAGCCATTTGAACCATTTTATTTTTTATTTATTTATTTTTTTTGCAACTAGTTTCAGCGAATTGAATTGCCATTATCATGTATATATTGAAGACTGAATCGACGAATAAAAGTTCGTACCATGGCAAGGATTCGAACGCGTGTTTCCTGCTCTCTAGTCAGGTGCACTAACCACTACGCCATCTTGGCACATTGGCTTTGCACAACTGTACAGATTACCTTATCACGCATACTTCCTCAGTCCAGATTCCCATTCACGCCTCAGCCAATTTTGGTATTCCCCTGAGCCCGAAAAGCGTTGCAGAGACTCTCCAAATTTTCGTATAAATTTTCATTCTTCGCTTCAGACTATTATTAAGATTATCACTATATTATAGACGTTCGAGACTTGAAAAGGTCTTTGGAACCATATAGTTTAATTTGGTTAAAGCATTTATGCCTGGGTTTCAGGCACGATCCTCCGTTTCTTTCGGTGCTGAGGTTTTATTCCAATTCAGTTGAAAGCTTTTGTAATGATTTTCGAGCTTGGGGGAATATCAAAGTGGGCTCATGCGTGAATGGGAATTTGGGCTGCAAGTGAGGGTAGTTCGCGCAGCTGTGCAAAGCCCCTGTGTCTGGGTGGCGTGTAGGTTAGCGCATCTGCTTAGTGAGCAGGAGACCAGAGTTCGAATTCCAGCCTTGAGACAAATTTTCGTTCGTTACTTCAACCTGCATTTACAGGGAGACTTGAAAATATATCTGGAACCACATAGTTTCATTCGATGAACTGCCATCTTCAGGTCATTTAATACAAAGTGTTGGTCTCTCCATTGAAGTTAAACATTTTTGTCATAACCGTGTCTGCTCACAGTAAACGATTTCTTATGTTACCCTTCATAGGAGTACGTAGTGCAATTGTTACATAAAAATGATACGACAAACAGGTATCAAAATACTTTTAACATAATACAGTGTCAGCAGGGACACATTTTTTGACACTGCATTAGGCGAAATGTATTTTGCTGCCTGCTTATGTTACCATTTTGATGTTCCTACTGTATTACGTAACGCTATGGGCGTAACATAAGAATGTCTTCACTGCAATTAAAATTGTGTAATAGGATTATGACGAAGTGTGTAACTTCAAAGATCGATGTAGACACTACCACTTTCTGTTAAGTGACCTGAAGACAGCAATTTAATTTGGTGAAACAAGTTATCGATGCTCAAATGTTTGCGATCCTAGCTAGTAAAGTTTTCTCATGAAGAATTTTAGTAACGCGAAGAAACAAAAGTCAATATAATAGGACAAAAAGCACATACATTTTAATGTCTCGATTTACAGCTACATTTTCTTATGCTTCAAAAACTTGACCTGTCTGAGCAACAAGCTTTTTTTACTGGCTCGATAGTGTTGCAAAGTTATTCAGCCTTAAAAGTGCAGGTGTGATTACTATGAGGTTGTCAAAGCAAAGGGGGTTGGAGCAAACTCACATCTGACTGAAGCCAGCTTTTGACATTAGTCCCACTTCCACAATTAAACACTACGTCTGAAAATGCAATTATTGCAGTGTTTGATTTTGGACTGCTTGAATGCTGAATTGATGTTGAGTGTCAGAATCTGGCTTTAGTCAAATGTGGATATTGCCCCTTTACACCTTTTTCGGACTGTTTTTAAGTCCCTAATATGAGTTATTTTGAAGGAGCAGTATAACCTGAGGTAGAATATCTTTTTTCCATGTGGTCCGGGTTCGATCCCAGGTTGGAGTAAATTTTTAAACAAAACTTCAAGTTCTTCGTACATTTTTGTGTAGCATAAATACATAAAGATAAAAAATAGCAAATTTTAGTGTGTTTTCAAATTTTAAGCCATCTTTGGTAACGCTGTTGGGCATAAGAACGGCAATTTATGTTTGCTTTGAAAATTGGATTATGTAATTAGAAATAAGACGACGTGCACTTTTCATAAAAACGACTATTAGATATGTGTTAATCAGCAGATATTTGATGCATTTTATAAATGACATAGGCATTAGAACCGAAGGAAACAACAACAAAAAAACTGAAACGAGTCTCGAATCAGCGATCCATCGATTACTGGACTCCAGCGAGACCGATATTTTTTTTCCATCTATATGTATTTTACGCTTCACGGAAATGTTCGTTAGAACATGCACCATTGTTTATTTCAATCAGCCGGCGATCGAACCCGGGTAGTCCACGTTGCAAGTGAGCATTCTATCACAGAGCCATGCTGCACCCTCGAAAACAACAATTTTATGGCCGGCCGAAGTGGCCGTGCGGTTAAACGCGCTGCAGTCTGGAACCGCAACACCGCTACGGTCGCAGGTTCGAATCCTGCCTATTAGGTTAGTTAGGTTTAACTAGTTCTAAGTTCTAGGGGACTAATGACCTCAGCAGTTGAGTCCCATAGTGCTCAGAGCCATTTGACCCAACAATTTTATGTAGGGGTATTAAAGACAGAAAAATTCAGAGTCGATTTTCTCCAGACTTTTTGGGAGCTGCAACGAATTTCTTTGTGGGATTGACGTTTGAGTGCTGAACTTCACGTACCACAAATATAAAAAATTACAAAAATACGATCGCCGTGTGGTCTACACTGCCCGTGTGTATGATGTCCCTGCTAATACTGTAGTTTTATATAGGTCAAACTATTTCCACTGTTGCTGATCATTGCAATGAAAGCAAGCGCCATATTAAACAAAAGGTGCTTGACAAGTCGGTCATAGCTGAACGCTGCCTGGAAAGAGCATAAAATACAACTTGAAAAGGCGAGAGTCTTGGCTCATGAGTCGTCATTTTGGGATTCCGTTACAAATTAGGCTGCCGATATTAGAATAAACAGCAGGAATATTAACAGAGACTGGAGTACATACTCAGTAGGGCACGGGACCGGGCTTTGGATATCGGACAAAAGGAAAAACGGATGCTTAACGCATGTAGGTAGGCGAGAGCGACACATTCAAACGTGGCGCCGTCCCCCTCGCACCGCCTGACGTCACTCGGTCCCGCGGTGTACCGGAGCTGCTGTAAGCGGCCCAAGTCGCATTTCCGCGCATGCGCCCCTTCAGCCCTCTCTGGGAGGTTCCAGACGCTGCAGTCGCCCCTATAAAAGCGGAACACTGTTCCAGCGCCGGCAGTCAGTGGTTTTTACTCCTGATGACGATGCCAGAGACAGCCATCGAGAGCTCGAGTGTTTTATTCGAAGGACCGTGGCTTGTAAAACGAGAAGATTTCATTCACACATTCATGCCTGATTTCCGCCTGGGGATCTCTTTCTTGTAAGTTCCTTCTCATCAGTCTATTCTGATTGTCCTCCCAAGAAACACTGCATGCATTTCGAAACTCTTGTTCGTCATTTGGTAACAAACAATTGTTCTCACGATGACAACGTACGATGACGTACCACTGAATAAATACTGTTCTCATATCACGTTGTCCGGATTTGTACCACCGTTGGTACCATAAAAATTTGCATTCCTTACGTTGGGAGCTGTGAAAAGCCTCGTACAGACTTAACGTCCATCCACCGCAAGACACAGGAGAGAGAACTTCTGTGCTGGACAATACTACTCCACCCACACATGTCCCTGTACAACGGAACAGCAGGCATCTGCAGCTCCTATGTCCTGTTGATGTGCCCATAAATAAGAAGTCGCCAACAGAAACCTTTATTGTTGTAGGTATCTGCGTCTCTGTCTCAGACCAATAATAAGCCAAGGGTTGCAGAAATAGAATCTAAACGCAATTAAAGCGGAGACACGAACCATCACGGAGAAGTGTGTGTCTTTTAGTATGGGAAAAGGGGCTGATGAACAACAACAAATTTTTTATCGGAAAATTAGACGGTCGCTACGAAGAACCCTAGCAGGACGTCAGATGCTGCGAATTGTCTCAAGACAGAGATCTACAAAAAAACTGTAATCTCAATACTACGCAAACGTCACCTACGTAACAACTCAATGCACAATTTCATACAAACTTGCGTATTGAAGACTGAATTTTGAATGTATTGTAGGGTATATAATTATTTATAAAATGAGTATAATTTCTGATCTGCCATGTTGTGAGGTTGTATTATGTGAAAATGTAAGACAATTTTATTGAAAAAGAAGGAAGCTGGAGAGTTGGGTGGTCAATAGACTTGTCAGGCCGGTAGGTTTAACTCTCACTCCAGGCTTGTGGATTCTGTAGTAGGGGCAGGAACGTATCCAGTCACGTTCTGGTTGAAACGACTTATTTCGCCCATTCAGCATACATCGTATATCCAATACCCACGTCCCGCTGGCTTTGGGAGGGGAGGGGGGCGGGGTCAGGATCCCTCTCACAGCTTGTAAACAGTGCAGCATGGGTTCACTGTGGAGCGCGATAACTAGGTAGGCTCTCGCCATAGCTATAATAATATTGTGTGGCTGAACGGCCTGGTGCATTATTCAACTGGACGCCACTTAGGCGACTTACGAGTCTTTAACCAACTACAGTAACACTACCGTGGAAAAGGGACCGGCAGCTGACGAGGAGTCAGTGCTGGCCAGGAGGACCTGCGTAGCGGACGCGTCTGGCTATGTTGGCTGACCCGGAGGCGGCTTGCGGCGAAGGCGGTGCCGGGGAGCAAACTCAGGACCCCGACGTCCGACTGGCGTCCTCTCACGGGACGTGCAAATACACGTGGACGACTAGCTGATAAAGTCACAGCGGGGATTTCTACATTCCATACACTTCCGCCATGTTAGATTTCTGCTTCGTGGAGACGAAGGTGGCTACTGAGACAGGACTTCGTTTCCAAGACGCAAGCACAACTCACGAGCCGCCATATTGTATTGAATTAAACTACGTATTTGTTGGATATGAATATAAGCTGTTTCTAAGCATCAGTAAATTAATGATCTGTCATTGTAGCTACAGTTATAAGAAAATGAGAGGACATTACATATGTGTAAATAAGGGCTTGCTGTATTTGATGGCTTCGCAGTTATGTCTTCTGTGCTGTGAAAGGACACCATTTCATTACCACGGTACAATGGTAATCTATCAAAAGCACGTCGTTTTGATACAATTCGTCATAGTTAACTATGTAATAATGACTTGGTACGTACAGTCTTTACAATATACCATGGACGGAAAACAGGCTGACACGTTGAAGTCGTGAAGCAGTTCACAGCGTCGTGAGCTAAGGGGCAAAAGGTGGCACCTCCACGTCCGTCTCCTTAAAAAAATCTTTTTTCTTTTTTCTAAAAGATTCTGAGTGTTGCTTATTAATGTAATAGAACCGGAATGTTTCCCCCGTGGCCAGAAACCTCAACGTAAGTGCCAGTCTGTCAGACAGTAAACACAATTGACACACTGGAACTTTTTGCTGTTACGAAACTTTGCGTAAAATATATGTACCCATCTCTTGGCTTTATGGACTACCTTATGTTTGTATCTTGTCGGCAAATATTTTTTTCAGTGATGACAAGCAGCTTCTAAAATATCTCGTCTTCCCTTGAAACTAAATTACGAAACGAATCTCGATTTTGAAATCAGTTTAGAGTGATAATAGTCAGTCCAACAGTCGAGAATATGGACACTTTGCATACGTAAACTGACATTAGACGCTGTAACTACGTTCAATATAAAGCCGAAAATGGGATGAAGATTCGATTGAGTTAGAGTAGCTGTTACCAGTGTGTGTGTGTGTGTGTGTGTGTGTGTGTGTGTGTCATATCATTGTAGAGCATTATTCGCTGCTCGAGCCATCGACAAGCCCACAATCTTCTTCGCGATTTCCTACGCTTTTCTTCGATAATGGCTGATAGAATTAACGCAGCTATTTTACGCGCGTCCATTTTATTAGAGAAACTGTGTGACTGATGCGCAAATCACAATGAGGAGCGCGTTCCATGAGATGCAGCAGGTTGTTTCAAAGCGTGCAGCAATCAGGACGGACACTACGTCTGTCGTGCTTCGCGACGAGAAACAGGTCCCACGGGAGGACGGCTTAAGCGGGTCGATGGCTCGAAGGGGAGTGTAAAACGAGCGGTCCAGTGGAATGACGGACAGTGGCGACTCCGTCACGACGGTGGCAGATCTACGATATCGTCCGCTCAACAGCGGTACCTGACTCGCTGCCTTTTTCCGGTTCTGCAGCCAGTAGTTACACGGGCAGGCGTCATGAGTGTTGACATGCTTACGGCCCAGGCGTGATGTAGCTCCCCTTTTCAACATGCTGCAGCAGCGTCCTGGATTTCGGTAATGCGGTTGATTCCCAAACGGTGGGGGCATAACTTGTTATACTGTCTGTGATAGCGATATGATGCGCCAGCAGATTACTGCAGTCAGCCTGGTTACGGCAGCGGTGGCTTGCGCTGGGCAGAGCTAGGTGTGACTGCAAGCGAGATTTACAGAGGGTAACCACCTGTCTCTGACCTCTTCTACCATCAAAGAAATACTTTGCCACCTCTGCTTATAGACGCTACTGTTCTCCAGGGCACAGCAGAGTCATAGCACAACGTTCACATTACTGACATAGTCGGGTTAGCCAATGATAACCTAAATAGAGCACAAACGACCCTAAGATTCTCATTGATACGAAGGTTAATTTATTCTTTTGACTAGCTTGTGCGGGTTCCCGGGTTCGATTCCCGGCGGAGTCAGAGATTTTCTCTGCCTGGGTGTTGTGTGATGTCCTTAGGTTAGTTAGGTTTAAGTAGTTCTAAGTTCTAGGAGACTGATGACCATAGATGTTAAGTCCCATAGTGCTTAGAGCCATTTGAACCATTTTGGAAGAACATCCGGGCACAGAGTTACAAATAATGTAAATTTGGCATGTCATGAGAAAGAGCAGACACAGTACAACAGTATAAATACTGAGAACTAGAGAAGGGCTATTTCACGCAATGAAGGCTCTCGCGGCCGGTATTTGCGATATTGCTGATATTTGATTTATCGGCATACAGCCGTGGTCAGAGGCATAATTCTCTGCCTAACGTTTCGTCTCACACTACTGGAGCCTTCATCAGACGCTTTAACAACTCGGAAAGAATTTATGGGCTGAAAACAAGCTCAACAAGCCGAACTGTTAATGTGTGTCCACGCAACGATCGGCTCATGACATCAAAAATACAAAAATAATTCGACAAAAAAGGAGGACTGAAATTAGACAAGTTGCGGGCCCTAGCGTTAAACAAAACAAGCAGCTTGGCTTTACTCCGCGACTTTAATCACAAACCGACTGGCTGTATTATAGATTTTCTTATTCTGATCAGAGATATGGAAGAAATATTGTTGTATTAATTAAGCTTTGTAAAAGGTATCTAAAATAACTGCTCAGCATGGAACATTTTCTGAAAATGAAACGATTGTAATGTATGTTTACATCCATGTAGCTGGTGCAACAAATCTAATTACATGTTATTAATTGCAAATACAAGATTGAAGAGCAGTTATTTTACAATTAATAAATATAATCAGCGTTAATTAGACTAAACAAACGTGGGATCTTAACCAAATCAGTCATTGCATAATTGACCAACGTGAGGAGACAACAAAACTCGTCGTTATATTACTGACAGTCATGTATAGGATTGTAAAACTACGGTAAGCTACCGTAGCTTGTCATAAGTAAGCACAGACTAAGTTAGCTTTCATAGTAGTTTTGGCCAGTTAAGGTCGTACCCGTGTTACTGGTACGTTTGCGGAGTTGCTTATCTGTTGTGCGTTAAGTCATAACGATCGCTTTCTTTATGTATACGATCAGTGTTTCCCTCAAAAACCGGTAGTGGTAGACCGTCTAGAAACTGAGTGAGGATATAGAAAAGACCGCGTAGAGCACGGAAAAATTTTGTTCTACATAGTTACCCCCATGCCTGTTACTGAAAAATACACGGTATTTATAGCAAAACTTAACTTGTCAGTAATTCAGGTTTCATTTTAAAATTGTTGATCGGTAACGTGAAACAGAGACCAATAAAAAACAAAATTATCGTACAGCGTTAGAACACGCAATTTCCCTAACAAGCAGGTAAAATTAAAAAAAAAATATAACAAAAGTATTTCAAACGTCACTTCAATACTTCGTCGAACGTACATAAAAAGTGTATCTCTTATTCATAAGGAACTTTCGCATTAATCAGTAGTAACAGGAAACTCTTTCCTTTTGAACGTTGGGGATATTCTGTGAGTACAAAATAACAATAATTATATATTTCTTTATATTTATGTTGTAAGCTGTGCATCAAAGCCAATTGCTTTGTTTACACAAAAGCGCAGAAGTTACTAGATGAATTTATTGTTATTAAGTAAAAAACGCAATATATGTTCTGTGAGGATGTAAAATAATCGGACTAAACTGAACGATGTGCGGTTTTAATTATGTACAAAACAACCAGAAGAAAGAAAAGAGAAATCGTCCCCTTCCAGTTTCTCTCCTAGACGTTTATTTATATTTCTTTTTCTACCAGTGCTACTAGTATTACCGGTAATCCTACCATTTACTACGTCATTTACGTAACGTACAGCAACTATCGAACCGTAGGTTCGGTAGGGTATAACTCTAGTCATACCTTTTGCGGGAAAACGTGCAGTTCGAAGAATTACCACTCCACTAGTGATACTATGTGATTCACATTCGCGACTTCTGTATGATACGAGGCATGTTTTTTAAGTAAGTATCGTTTTGAAATTAAAAAAAAATACTTGCAAAGATATCTCGATAATTTTATTTTTACGTGAATTTTTACCTTAATCTACTTTTCTACATAATTTTCGTCAATATTGAGGCACTTGTCTTAACGTTGTACCAGTTTTTGAATACCTCCTCATAAAAGTCTGCCGCCTGCCTTGTTAACCACTGCATCACCACTGTTTTGACTTCGTCATCTTGAAGAGGCTGACCACCCAGGTGTTTCTTCAAGTGCAGGAACAGATGGTAGTCACTGGGTGCAAAATCGGGGCTGTACGGAGGATGATCTAGAGTTTCCCATCGAAAAGATGTGATGAGATCTTTGGTCTGATTCGCCACATGCAAAACGATGCCCTTGCTCAACTTCCATGGACTGTTGCTTTGATTCTGGTGTGACGTAAGCCACCCATCTTTCATGGCCCGTAACAATTTGGCTTAAGAAATCGTCACCGTTGTTGTGGAACCGCTCAAGGAAAGTCAATGCACTGTCTAAACGTTTGGTTTTCTGCACATCCGTCAATGCTTTCGGTACCCAACGTGCGCACAATTTTCGGTAATTCAAGCGCTCGGTCAGAATGCCATAGAAAACACTATGAGAAACATTAGGAAAGTCATCCCGCAAGGAGGAAATCGTAAAGCGTCTCTCTCACATTATTGCCCACTTCCTGCACCGAACTTTCATTAACGACCGAAGGACGCCCACTCCGTTGTTTATCATACACATTTGTGCGGCCATCTTTAAATGCTCTCTCACTTTCTTACCATTCCATCACTCATAATGTTTTCTCCGTAAACTGCACAGATCTCACAATGAATATCGATCGCTTTTAGGGCTTTAGCACTAAGAAATCTTATAACAGCGGGACTCACGATTATCGGAGGCCTCTCAAACACTCAGTACACAATGTAAACAAGGAAGAATCACACTATAATGGCGTCAGTGCGTAGATTAAGGTACAGGTTTTCATGTAAAAATAAAATTACTGAGATATCCTAGCACGTCTTTTTTTAATTTCAGAAAGGTATTTACTTAAAAAACACGCCTTGTAATTTCCTGTGTCTCAAATAAGTTGCGAACACGATATTGATATCTGGGATGGAACTACCTGTTCACCCGGGGGGCTGAAACGACTCGAGGTAGTAATTAAACCTTTTAATCGCAAGCGGAACGTGTATGATCAAAGGGTGACTTTAGGGATATTAATAGGACTAGTAATAGTGTGTGTTGAGGGAGAGGCGGGGGAGTGGGCGTGGGGGAGGAGGAGGCAGGCTATGGGTGCGTGCGATGGATTTCCCGGAGTGATTCGAGAGCTCCTGAAACAGAAATTACGCGAGTAAGCCGCAATGCGCAGTAACCGTAATCAATGTCAGGGAAAGGTCGTATAGAGGACAAACACGGTGTCCCACGCTGCGACACGTGGGCTCCGTAGCCACAGTCGCAGAGCCGCGTTCCGGACACGTGCCGACGGTGACCCGGAATCCAATAAGAGGAGCGGCGCGGCTGCTCGCTGGCTAACTTTGGGGTGTTGACGAGCCCACAGCGCCGCACTCTGTGCACTCAGTGGCCTGAAACAGTAATTAAACGATTAAGCCGAAAGTGAAACGAGGAACGAAGGCACAACGTTGGAGATAGGACGGTCAGAGGGCAACACCTCGTCCCACGTTGTGACACGCGGGCTCTGTAGCCACAGCCGCGGATCCTCGTTTCTGACACGTGCCGACGGCGACCAGGAATCCAATAAGAGGAGCGGCTGGCTAACTTTGTGGTGTTGACGAGCCCGCGGCGCTGCCCTCCCCTGCACTCCGTGGCGCAGCAGCCCACCGACTGGCCCGCGGCAGCTGTAGCCCGAACTGGCGCCCTTCTGGGAAACTTGCGCCTAGCGGCACGTGGCGTGGCCGTCAGCAACTACTGGAATACCACCGCTCCTGTTAATTGCAAGAAATGTTCACTCTTTACCGCGTGCCGAGTACATTTCCATGCAGCTGTTACTTACGTGGGGCGTTCAGTAAGTAAAGCAACGCATCTGTTTTCTGCAAGCACCTTGGTTCTATTCAGGATTTCAATACACTATATTATTCCCCACTCTTTTGGCAACAAAGCTATTTTTTAACACAATCGCCGTTCAATGCTACGGCCCTACGCCACTTACTGGGTGGGTCTGTATGCCTGAATGGTGCTACACTGCTGGTCGACGTGGAGGCAACAACGTATTGCTGCATCAGCAACTCCCCAAATACTGCTTCCCGCGGAAGACATCCTTCGTTGGGCTGAACACATGGAAGTCGGAAGGTGCGAGATCCAATCTATAGAGTGTACGAGGAAGAACAGTGTAGTGAATTTTTGTGAGCTGTGCTCGGTTGCAGTTGTGCAGCGATGTGTGTGTGTGTGCGTGTCTTTTTTTTTTTTTTTTTTAGGAAAAAGGTTTTGTTCACAAAACCGTTATAATTATACAATGTAACCCACCACCTTATACAGGGTGTAACAAAAAGGAGGTACGGCCAAACTTTCAGGAAACATTCCTCACACACAAATAAAGAAAAGATGTTATGTGGACATGTGTCCGGAAACGCTTAATTTCCATGTTAGAGCTCATTTTTGTTTCGTCAGTATGTACGCTCAATGGAGCACGTTATCATGATTTCATACGGGATACACTACCTATGCTGCTAGAACATGTGCCTTTACAAATACGACACAACATGTGGTTCATGCACGATGGAGCTCCTGCACATTTCAGTCGAAGTGTTCGTACGCTTCTCAACAACAGATTCGGTAACCGATGGGTTGGTAGAGGCGGACCAATTCCACGGTCTCCACGCTCTCCTGACCTCAACCCTCTTGATTTTCATTTATGGGGGCATTTGAAAGCTCTTGTCTACGCAACCCCGGTACCAAATGTGGAGACTTCGTGCTCGTATTGTGGACGGCTGTGATACAATACGCCATTCTCCAGTGCTGCACCAGCGCATCAGGGATTCCATGCGACGGAGGGTGGATGCATGCATCCTCGCTAACGGTGGACATTTTGAAATGGCTCTGAGTACTATGGGACTCAACTGTTGAGGTCATTAGTCCCCTAGAACTTAGAACTAGTTAAACCTAACTAACCTAAGGACATCACAAACATCCATGCCCGAGGCAGGATTCGAACCTGCGACCGTAGCGGTCTTGCGGTTCCAGACTGCAGCGCCTTTAACCGCACGGCCACTTCGGCCGGCGGACATTTTGAACATTTCCTGTAACAAAGTGTTTGAAGTCACGCTGGTACGTTCTGTTGCTGTGTGTTTCCACTCCATGATTAATGTGATTTGAAGAGAAGTAATAAAATGAGCTCTAACATGGAAAGTAAGCGTTTCCGGACACATGTCCACATAACATATTTTCATTCTTTGTGTGTGAGGAATGTTTCCTGAAAGTTTTGCCGTACCTTTTTGTAACACCCTGTATGGTTAGTGGTCCCTTATATGTTACAAATCATTATAATTACAGCTAATTTACAGGTTTTACAAGTGAGTTACAGCCAGTACAGAATTACAATGGACAACCTTATTACTATTAATACTCTGCTTTGTAATAGCTACTTATTTCTAATCACTACTGCCTGCAGCGTCACAGGTGTGTCAGCAAGTACATAAACCTACTATGCAGCCTCGATCATAGAGATAACCCCGATGAGCGTGCCAAGGATGTGTATCGCTGCAGGTTCCTATTTTAATTTCCTAATTCTAAGTACTACAAACTACAGTTCTATTCTATGTCATGTTCGGTGCATGTCATAATTCGGTGTTACTGTACCCCACTCCCCCTGGTCCTGCACGTGGCGGATCCCAACTATGATGTAAGTCGGCCTGTCCATAGACAGGCGGTATAGGATTAGGGCACTTAGACGCATTTGGTGTTAATTATTTTTAATCACGGATATGCCTCAGATATTCTGTCAATACCTTCCGTGATACCTCGTTTGCCAAACTGTTCAGAGTTTGAAATGCATCTTCACGTCTCAATAAGTGGTGTCATGTTTGGTAACTGGTCTCGTAATGTGGTTGCTACATCATTGAAAAGGGGGCACTCGTAAACCACATGGTCGGGAGTACCCTCCGATGCGCCACAGTCACAAGCGGGCGTAGCCCTTTTCCCAAACCGACATAGGTATCTCGGGTAGGACCGATGTGTTTTTTGTTTTTTAAATTCTTTATTATTCAATACATGATACATAAGCAACCCACCATCTAATATATTAGTGGGTCCTACTTGATACTAATACAATTATTACTACTGCAGCTTTTTATTCTATGAATGTTAGTTCTATTACTCTTCCACTATGGGCACTACAGCTTTGTCCCAAGGTTACCAATAATTGACTATGTCTACACGCTAGTCTACTCTACCTGCAGCGTAACAGGTGTACCAGCGTATATAAACCTACATTAGTTGGCCGTGCTGCTGGCCGGAGTGGCCGAGCGGTTCTAGGCGCTATAGTCTGGAACCGCGCGACAGCTACGGTCGCAGGTTCGAATCCTGCCTCGGGCATGGATGTGTGTGATGTCCTTAGGGTAGTTAGGTTTAAGTAGTTCTAAGTTCTAGGGGACTGATGACCTCAGAAGTTAGGTCCCATAGTGCTCAGAGCCATTTGAATAATTTTTGGCCGTGCCCACTGAGCTAACCCCGGTGAGCATGCCCCTGGCACCGGGCTGGCCCAGAGTGGTTAATCGCTGCAGTACTACTCTAATGTTGCTACCCTACCCTATCCTACATCTAACCTAATACTAAGTCCTATGTCAAGTCCGGTGAGTGTCAGAATCGGGTTAAAAGGTGCACCCTCCCCGTAATCCCAGACGTGGCGGATCCCAGCCATGAAGAGGCTGGCAAAGTCCACGCCTCGACGGAACAAGACAGGTGCACGGAGTCTAGTCAGGTGATCAGATATGATCTGTTAGTTAT
The DNA here is from genome assembly GCF_021461385.2 of Schistocerca piceifrons. Lineage (NCBI taxonomy): Eukaryota > Metazoa > Arthropoda > Insecta > Orthoptera > Acrididae > Schistocerca > Schistocerca piceifrons. Next base: position 779,048,589 of record NC_060139.1, read on the forward strand.
TGTCCCGTAAAAATTCCTTGATGACTTTGTGTGATATTTCATTAGCTAACTTGTTCAGGATTTGGAAGTGGTCCTCTCGCCTGTGCAGGTGATACGTGTCATAGAGGGCCGATGTGTTTGATTGTGAGCTTTAAATAACCTCGAATTTGTGTGTCCACACGTTCGAACATTTCAGGAGTCACAGCTGCATGCAACTGCCTCTCTCGGGAGATCGGACAGGTTTGCACGACCTTGTTGCGATGATGACAGACTTCGCCCAACGACTCAGCGTGCTTCTGTTCACTGCCAAGTCGCGGTCGACATTCTGCGAGCGCCTATGAATATCTGCGATTCTCTTCATTTTTCAGCCAAAATAAACTGAGTGGGAGCATGGAATGCACCTCCGTTATAGATGCCATTTTTAGTAAATTTAGTTACTACGATGTGTACATTACCACTTACCTAGCAATATCAGGAAATATAAAAAAATTGAATGTATTTCTTTTCCTACACACGTTCCTCGACATTGTTGAATATGAACATCTTTTCCCTATTTGCCAGTGCTAACAGTTCTTTCGCTACGGACACATTAGGCGTTTCCTTACAAAGCTGCAAAAACGCCGCCGCTCTGTGTATTCCGTACAGAGAGTTCCAGACTCCTTCCTGATTGCGCGATGTACTCCAGATTTACGGAAACGCCTTCGAGGACCTGGCGGAGCTGGGGATGTTTCGCTGGAATCCAGAGAGTGGCGGCGCGCCTGGATGTAATTACCCCCGTCAGCATCGACACCGGCTGCCCTGCGGCCTGTCATCGCGCTTGGCGGAGGTTATTAAATTATGTCGCAGAGACGGCCGCCGGGCGCGATGCAGTTTCTAATTCTCGCTGAAGCGGATTACTGAGCAGAACGGCGCCGTCCTTTTCATCAGGGCACCAAATTAGAGGAGCCGCGGCGAGCACGAGCCCGCTGCAAACTGTGTTGTGGGGCGACTGTCGCATCGCCGTTGCTTGCACGGCACGTGTCTGCCGTACCTAAACCTGATGGTGCTGCTCCAAAGTAGAAACGTCAGGAGTACCAAGTGCTTCCTCCTCCTCCTCCTCCTCCTCCTCCTCCTGTCTTGGACTAGACTGCAACAACTTCAGCCTCTACACATCGTAGCCTGCTTGATGTAGACATCCTAAAAATTGAACTAACACTTGCAGGTGTCGTAATTCTTTCTACAGTATGTAGCAGGGCGAGTATTTTACAATTCTTTTTGCGAGTTTTAACGGCAAGTAGAAAAGTAGATAAGTAAAAGAAAAGATAACTGTAGTCCTGTAATCTACGTTACTGTTCACAGAGAAACCATCTCGCAAAAATGCTGGAAGCTGTGCTAAATGCCCTGCCAACACAAAGTACTTCTACAGCCTTGGTATGCTGTGCTTAGAGGGAAGATGGACTACGGTACAACAAAATTTCGGCGTAACATTTACCTCAGTCATATTAATGTGACCACCACTTATGTTCGACAACGTGCAAGAATCACTAACTGATAGCAGGTGGCAGCACTAGCAGTGGAGGATATATAAAGCGTGTCGGGGGACACGGAAAACAGTGCAGTCGTTGTCGCAATGCGGAAACGAAGCGATTTGTATGACGTCCAAACAGGGATGACCAATGGCTTTGCACCAAGGATGAAATTATTTCCGAATGGGCTCAGTTTTGTAAACTGTTCGCCTGCCGCCGTTGTTTAAATATATCGCGCATTGCAACATTGCAAAATGGCGCTCAACGATGGTGCGGGCCATAGATGACAGGTGTGAACGACGGCGGCGGCGTTGAGTACGGGCGAACAGACTTATAACTAGAATGAAATTTTCACTCTGCAGCGGAATGTGCGCTGATATGAAACTTCTTGGCAGATTAAAATTGTGTGGCGGACCGAGACTCGAACTCAGGACCTTTGCCTTTCGCGGGCAAGAGCTTCTGTAAAGTTTGGAAGGTAGGAGACGAGGTACTGGCAGAAGTAAGGCTGTGAGGACGGTGCGTGAGTGGTGCTTGGGTAGCTCAGCTGGTAGAGCACTTGCCCACGAAAGGCAAAGGTCCCGAGTTCGAGTCTCGGTCCGGGACACAGTTATAATCTGCCAGGAAGATCAGACGTACAAATATTGAACAACTTACCGCCCAGATGAACCACGGAACTATCAACAGTGTCTCTTCAACGACCGTTCGGCGAATGTTATTGTGTATGTGCCTCCACCGTAGGAGACCGGTTCATGCAGTTATTCTGGCTACCGTTCTTCGGCGACGAAGGTTGGAATTCACACGCCAGTACCGCAACTGGACTCCCATTAAGTGGCGACAGGTGGCTTTTACAGAAAAATAACATTAATGCTCAATCGGGGTGAAGCAAACACCCCGCAACAATCGTCGGAAGGACCCACGCTAGAGGAGGGAATTTTATGGACCGGGGGAACGTTTTCATGGCATTCCCTGCGTGATCTCGTAATTCTGGAAGGCACCATGGAGCAACGAAAGTAAGCATCTATCCTTGGAAACCATGTCCACCGCTGCATGCAGTTTGTTTTTCCTCGATGTAATGATATCTATCAGCAGGACAATGCAACGTGTCACACAGCTCGCAGTGTACGTGCTTGGTTCAAAGAGCACCAGGGTGAGTTTATCTCATTCCTCTGACCACCAAGCTCTTCGGATTTCAACGCAATCGAGAATCTGTGGGACAAACTCGAGATCGGGTTCGTTGTGCCATGGATCCTCAACCGAGAAACCTAGAGCAGCTGGCCACGGCGCTCTGCATGACACCACAATTGCGCCGGTACCTTCCAAAACCTCTTGACTCTCTTCCTGCACATCTCGTAGCTGTCTGCACTCCAAAAGATGTTTATTCAGGCTTTTGACAGGCGGTCTCATTAATGTGACTGGACAGTGTAGTGTAACACTACACTGCTCTTTCCATTAGCTATCAAGTGACTTTCGAAGGTACGTACTTCCAATACGCAAACAATAAAGGAAATCAAGGATGAAACTGGAGTGCTGCCCTGAACGTAAGTGACACATGGACGATAAAAACTTTTGAAATCTCGTACTATAGGGAATCCTGGACAGTAGATAGGTAGATAAGTAGACTGGATAACGTATGATGCATTGAATAGAACTGGGGAAAAGGAAACATGCTTCACAACTTTGACTAAAAGGTGAGGTCGATCGATAAGACTGTCTCAAGAGTCTGGTAATGGAAGGAAGTGTGTGTGTGTGTGTGTGTGTGTGTGTGTGTGTGTGTGTGTGTGTGTGTGTGTGTGTGTGTGTGTGTGGTGGGGGGGGGGGGTTGAAAAATTATAAAGGGGGGAAAAAGACTAGAACACAGTAAATCAGGTTCAAATGGACGTAGGTTGTGGCAGTTACGCAGAGATGAACAAACTTTCCCAGGCTAGAATAACATGGATAGTTGCATCAGACATCTTCGGACTGAAGACCACAATAATAACTAATTCCATTACAAAACATAGTTGCTTTTATATCTCAGGGAATATAAACGGTTCCTATGTTAACTGTCAGCACAGTACTCGTCCCCATAAATATTATAATTTAGCGGAAATATTTTTATGTCCAGTATTGCTAATTATATAAGGAAAATTCCACGTCAGGTGACTCACTGTCTGTGTTCAATATGCCGTAGTCAAACCAGAAGAAAGACTACGAATGTTTTATGTAAATCATTATCCTTAATTAGTCTTGGAGCTAGATGGGCACCCCTATTCTCGAATGCGTACGAAAAGCATTCGGAAAGCGAATTTCTGATTAATGTTTCTACTGTTTAAAAAGAATACAACTGTGATTTAAGCGACCATTTGTCACTGTGGATGTGATTGGTGTCCACTACTACAGCAATGAGTGGAAGCTGGTAGCTGTGCACAAAAATGAAGACGAAGCCGATTAGTCGGAAATGTTACGGTCAGTACTACTAGGATTCAAGTTATTCTTATTGGTTAAGCTGCAAAATACGCAAGTCGTCTCTCCAATCTGGAGAAGAGATCTGGACTGCAAAAAAAGAAAATCTGTTATCAGGAAAATCTACCTGCCCGCTTCTTAACTTTCAGTTGATGTAGCTATGAGGAAAATTTGAGATTTTAAATTCAATTGCCGGATCGTTCACCCTGTTCAAATGTGTGAGATTTCCTAAGGGACCAAACTGCTTAGGTCATCAGTACCTAGACTTACTCACTACTTAATTTAACTTAAACTAACCTATGCCAAGAACAACACACACACACCCATGCCCGAGGGAGGACTCGAAACTCCCGCGGGAGGGGTCACCCTATTCACTATAAGTATTTGACACCTCATTTCCATCCATTTCTACTCTGCCTTAACGCAGAAGACGTCATGATTCATGTGTATTTCAGAGTAAGAAGCAGTCCCTCCCTGCCACGTGGAGAACTCCTGCCTCTACATATGAAGAGAAGGAATGGTAAAGGTTCTAAGCACCAAAGCTAACAATTGCCAGGAGAATAAAAAAACAGTGTATCTCTGATTGTACATAACTTAACTGATTTGTATGTAGAAAACTGAGATGGTGCCGGCCGCGGTGGTCTTGCGGTTCTAGGCGCTGCAGTCCGGAACCGCGGGACTGCTACGGTCGCAGGTTCGAATCCTGCCTCGCGCATGGATGTGTGTGATGTCCTTAGGTTAGTTAGGTTTAAGTAGTTATAAGTTCTAGGGGACTGATGACCTAAGATGTTAAGTCCCATAGTGCTCAGAGCCATTTGAACCATTTGAACTGAGATGGTATTTTGATACTACAGAATTTTGCTCCTCAGCGCATCACTGCAAAAAAATAAGACAAACTAGGAAATAAATATTTCATTAAGAATGTTATAAGTGCCACATCAGAAAACTTGTTGGCCCGAAGTACTAATGAGGAATTTTGTACAAGATAATTCTCGCAGTGAACAAAACACTACATGTGACTACTAAAGATGCTATTAATTTACAGAAATAGCGCTAATGCCTGATTCTGTCCGACAGGTAGATCTGCAGACGGCTGTTGACGTTTAGAATAAATTTGTTGTTGTTTACTTTAGTTGTTGTCTGTTCATTTCCCATCAAATAATATAAACAACAACGAACATAATATAAACGCGAACAGCCGTCCGAAAATGAAGTTGCCGGTTTGAAACCGGTAACGTTGCTGTTTGTGTAAATAAATAGCATTATTAACAGTGTATAGTTGCTGTTTTGTTCTTTGATTTCTTTGTACAAACCCACTTGTCAAGGATCTCTATTGTTGACTAAACAGTAGAAAAAAGTTTTTGTTCCAAGAGCTATTAGTACTGAAGCACTACGTTTCACTCGTGATGATAAAACTACAAAAATGTAGCATTAAAGTTTGAACTGGTAGAACTGTATTCACCAAAAACCACTTCTCGTAACTCCACAGCAAAGCACAGGATGACACAAACTAACGCATGTTTGAAGGCTTTCTCCATAGTGTGGCACCCTGATCAAGTCCAAGGTCGTGCAAGAGAGCACCATGTGCACAGTAGAAGTGATAACGCGTTTTGTGAAAAAAATAGCATTTTGAACGTTTCCCGTTTTCACTCTTCAGATATTCTCCACAAGTCTCTGTAAGTTAGGGAGAGTTTCTTAGCAACAGCTTCTTACCTTACCCTTGTATTATTTAGTTTCTGGTGCCCAACGTCAAACACAGACCATTATCAATCGCGATTACGTGAAATAATCCTTTCTTCTTCGTCCGAGAACTGTTGATAAGTAACATTTATATTTGAATAAACTTAATATGTGGTGACACTCTGAATTTTTGCTCAGTACTCCTAGAAAATAATTTTCTTTTTTTGCTTTTTTGCAGGTAAGTACATCTGGACGCCGTCGCTTTCATAAAGCGCCAAGCCAATCTCATCACCAGATTGGATGACTCAGCTTTTCAGCTGTAAGTTTCACACTTTACAAAATAAAGAAGTTGAATTTTCACTTAGTTAAAAAAGCTACTATAAATTTCGCATCAGGGCGAATACTTTAAACTTCGATGCCTGGGAAGACTGCGTGTGCTACCGCAGTAGTTTATTGTGGTTCTTATTATGAAAAGTAAATTTGATCTCAGATTACCAGAAACAACTGAAAGGGAACAACACGCTGTTCGTGATTCATGTTTGACTAATGAATAGTAGAAATTTCAGGTCATTGTAATCCGTTTCTGGTACCAAATTAGGATACCATAATGTTCACGATACAAGCTGCGGTTACAGATTCTAAGAGCATCTGTATTCAATCAGAGACACTTTGAGAATTATTGTGATATAGAGCAAGCAAGACAGTTTCCTCCTGGGCGGACATATGTTTTGTGCTGGATACTGGAGGACGCTTATGTGCTACTCACAAAGGGCAAAAGTTAGTTAAAATTAGAGAATAGCTTCAACATTGTGGTCGACACATGATTCGTTGACAGGAATGCGTTTGACTTCTGCATCTACAACGTCCATGAAACAGCTATTGTTATGAAGAAATTCATCATGAGAGAGATCACCTGTGAAAGCCAGACGCATTTTCTATACTCAGTTACAACTGTTGCCACAGTATCTGCTATCCTTAAAAGACAGTCGTATTTGTTGATATTAAAATCAGGTACAATGTAATATAATCGAGACATACTGTCAGTTTCAGTGCTGTTCTCTATGCCCAGGCTGAGGGACAAGACATTAAGATACAGCGATTTTTGGACAGATTCTGTATTAAAAGATCCATTTTAGCAATCATATACAATCTCTCGCTCGACGTAAGAGCAGTCAGTACGCAAAGACTGGAAACTTGATCACACCACCGCACAAAAAGCAAAAAAAGGAATCCGCTAAATATAGGCCCATACCACTGACATAAATTTGCGATAGGATTTAGGAACTTGAATGTGTTCCATCATGACTGGGAACATCAAAAAAGTTCAAAGAAGGGCAGCTCATTATGGATTATGGCGAAAGAGTGTCTCGAGTATCATATGTGAGTACGGGTGGCAACATTTAAAACAAAGACGTTTATCATTGCGGAGAGACATTTTCATGAAATTTCAATCACCCACTTTCTACTCCGAAAGCGGAAGTATTTTGTTGACTTCTATCTACAAAGGGAGAAACGATCATCGTAGATTCAGATGCTAGCTTATCCCACGTGCTATTCGAGAGTGGAACGGTCGAAAGGAGTAGTCTTTGAGCCCTCTGGCAAGCACTTACGCTTCCGCTTACGCTTGAATTGCAGCACATTGCATATATAGAACTATGTTGATAGCGGCTTGTAAGCCCAAAGGATTCCCTGGTAGATAATGTGAATGACCTTCATTTGATCCTCGGTAGCTAATAGGATTTTTTATGGTGCTTTGTATATCTATCGTAACGGGACGTTCTTCATGTGAAAAATACAAAATTAGCTTTACTACACTAAGAAAAAGTCCCCAATTCCTTCCCCTACCCCATCCCCCTCGGAACCAACGGAATAAACTACTATCAACCCGGAGGAAGGTACCTCCAATAGGACTATACCAGATTATTGAATCATTTCTTTCCGATACTACGATGGGCTCTTATGTTACTTGTCTGTAACAATTTTCCCGCTGTGAGACCGATTATGTTTACTGACATAAATCGTGTGTTGTGCACTACAGCGCGACAGTTTCAGGTGGGGTGAGCTCTGGACGATGGGTCGTGACATACCGGTAGACGTCGAACCTGTACCTAACAGGTTTATGGCACTGCTAATCCAAGCAAGCAGTTGCGCGGCAGCCATTACTGATCACTTTGTTTTGTGTTTGATGTTGCTCTTATTTTCTTACTTTCAAACGAATGAAGAAGTCTGTCTTGGTCCACCACAGGTTTTGAGAATTATCAGTTACTGGCGTCGTGTGTCATTCTGCCTTTCGTAGGACAAAACAAAGCCGCCCTGCGGGAACGCATCCGCACCTCTCACCTCTCACCGTAGAGGTCCAGCTGCTCGTTTGTTTTCTACCGCAGGCAGCGGCACCGTTAAAGTGTCCGCACCACACTCCTGGGGAAGAGGAGACTGCACACCTGTTGCGGACACGATTTTTTAGCAGATTCGTAGTATCTACGGAAAATGCTGTCTATTCTATTGTGTATGAGGCACTAGAGATCCTAAACGAAAGGATAAGGCAGTATTTTTTCTTTTTTGAATTAACAAAATCATTTGATTGTGTGGACATGCAATATTTTTACGTAAGTCAAAACACTGTGGAATTAGCGAAAATGCTCGCAATCTTTTACTTCATATCTAAGAAGTAGAAAGCAGAAAATTGCCTTCCGGTGTCACAAGATAAAGAAGAGCAAGATAAAGAACAGCGGAGTAGGAGCGGGAGATGGGGGGGGGGGAGGGGGGGAGCGGCGGGCAGGTGTGCCACATACTCTTTTAACGGCCAGTGTCTTTTTTTGACGAAAATCAACGATCTGCCGTTAAACACGACAAAAAAATTCTCGTTGCAAGTGGCACAAGGGGGTTACGAAAGGCATATAACGTAATATAAGTGGCACACATTATGTGATTAAAAGTATCCGGACACCCCCAGAAACATATATTTTTCACATAAAGTGCATTATGCTGCCACATACTGCCAAGCACTCCATATCAGTGACCTCAGTAGTCACTAGACATAGTGTGAGAGAAGAATGGGGCGCTCCGCGGAACTCGAGGACAACGAACGTGGTTAGGTGATTGGCTGTCTCTTGTGTCATACGTCTGTACGTGAAAGTTCCACACTCCTAAACATCACTAGGTCCACTGTATCCGTTGTGATAGTGAAGTGGAAATGTGAAGGGACACGTACGGCACAAAAGCGTACAAGCCGACCTCGTCTGTTGACTGACAGAGACCGCCGACAGGTGAAGAGGGTCGTAATGTGTAATAGGCAGACACCTATCCAGATCATCACACAGGAATTCCAAACTGCATCACGATCCACTGCAAGTACTATGACAGTTACCCAGGAAGTGAGGAAACTTCGATTTCATGGTCGGAGCTCAATAAGCCACACATCACACAGGTAAATGCCAAACGACGCCTCGCTTGGTGTAATGAGCGTAAACATTGAACGACTGAACAGTGTAAAAACGTTGTGTGGAGTGAAGAAGTACGGTACACATTGTAGCGATCCGATGGCAGGGTGTGGGTATGGCGAATGCCCGGTGGACGTCATCTGCCAGCGTGTGTAGCGCCAACAGTAAAATTCGGAGGCGTTGGTGTTAAGGTGTGGAAGTATTTTTCATGGAGGGGGCTTGCACTTCATGTTGTTTGGCGTGACACTAAAACAGCACAGGCCTACATTGATGTTTTCAGCACCTTCTTGCTTCCCACTGTTGAAGACCAATTCGGGCATGGCGACTGCATCTTTCAACACGATCGAGCACCTCTTCATAATGCAAGGTCTGTTGCGGAGTGGGTAGACGACAGTAACATCCCTGTAATGGACTGGGCTGCACAGGGTCCTGGCCTGAATCCTATAGAAAATCTTTAGGACGTTTTGGAATGCCGACTTCGTGCCAGTCCTCACCGACCGCCATCGATACATCTCCTCAGTGCAGCACTCCGTGAAGAATGGGCTGCCATTCTCCAAGATACCTTCCAGCACCTGATTGAACGAATGCCTGCGAGAGTGGAAGCTGTCATCAAGGCTAAGGGTGGACCAACAGCATACTGAATTCCATCATGGAATGGAGGACGCCACGAACTTGCAAGTCATTTTCAGCCAGGTGTCCGAATACTTTTGATCACATTGTGTAGGTAATAGAATCGTCAGTAATATCATTACGTGACTTTGCGGAAACAGAGTCGCAGTTAACTACAACAAAACTCAATGCACATAGTATCGTTCACAGCACTTACAGAAAAGCAAAATTTTGCTATCACAAGGTGATCAGACAGTCGATGGAATTGACCATTTTAAATAGATGAAAAGCTTCATTGGAAATACGAAGTACAAGATCATGTGCAGAAATTATAGTCTGGTATTCTCTGTGACACTGAAGGAAATAAGTGTTTAAACTATCGTTTCACCAGCAGTATCCACTCAGTTGCCGTAAGTAAAACTGTTCGTCAGGCTTCTCGGTAACAAAAGCTCTATCCCGACCACCCATATCAGAAATTTTTAATCTTTCTGCTACAGTGTAATATCACGACGCTAATTTTCCTTGGGCTTCTATATTTCTGTCTCTTGCACAGCTCTGTTGATCCCAAGTTTTCAACGAATGATTGCGGCTACTTCTTTATGATACCATTTGTGTAGCTGTGTCTCAAACCAGTCCCATTGGATTTAGGTCGCAGTGACTGGCAAATAATCACAGAGTAAAAATCTTTTCAAAATCTCCACAATGTTATGAGGTTAGATTCATTTGTATTAAGTGTTTCTAACAGTGTTCTCTTGTCAGTGTCTTCTTTCACTGACCAATAGTTTTTCTTCTCGAGAAACAAGACTAGGAACGGTGTGATACGGAGTATTTTCCAAAAACAACATTGCACCAGTATGGAACATTAGGGTTTTGTCAATTTTGTAAGCAATATAAATAATGTTGTTAATGTTATCTTTACACTGATGATGATTGTCAGCCGTTCGAAATTAGTGAGAAGTAAAATCGCTGAATGCGAATAACTTAGCGTTAAGCAATGTGCATTCTGTAAGGGATTTAGACAGTGTGTGTCGGTCCTGGAGGAATGCGTGGATAGCCTAATGATAGGGCAACCGTTCGCGATAAGCGAGAGATCCTGGTTCGATTCCCGGTCAGGCACAAATGTCACACCTCCCCAACAGGCAAACATCTATACCTAATGTAGCTGACGCAAAGTTCTTCGCATTCACCGAATTTACTTCGATTAACGTAGTCAACTTCCAGCAATGGAATAGTTTTTTTTTTTTTTCATCAGTCTACTGACTGGTTTGATGCGGCCCACCACGAATTCCTTGAATTCCTTTCCTGTGCTAACCTCTTCATCTCAGAGTAGCACTTCCAACCTACGTCCTCAATTATTTGCTTGACGTATTCCAATCTCTGTCTTCCTCTACAGTTTTTGCCCTCTACAGCTCCCTCTAGTACCATGGAAGTCATTCCCTCATGTCTTAGCAGATGTCCTGTCATCCTGTCCCTTCTCCTTATCAGTGTTTTCCACATATTCCTTTCCTCTCAGATTCTGCGTAGAACCTCCTCATTCCTTACCTTATCAGTCCACCTAATTTTCAACATTCGTCTATAGCACCACATCTCAAATGCTTCGATTCCCTTCTGTTCCGGTTTTCCCACAGTCCATGCTTCGCTACCATACAATGCTGTACTCCAGACGTACATCCTCAGAAATTTCTTCCTCAGATTAAGGCTGGTACTTGATATTAGTAGACTTCTCTTGGCCAGAAATGCCTTTTTTGCCATAGCGAGTCTGCTTTTGATGTCCTCCTTGCTCCGTTCATTACTGGTTATTTTAATGCCTAGGTAGCAGAATTCCTTAACTTCATTGACTTCGTGACCATCAATCCTGATGTTAAGTTTCTCGCTGTTCTCATTTCTACTACTTCTCATTACCTTCGTCTTTCTCCGATTTACTCTCAAACCATACTGTGTACTCATTAGACCGTTCATTCCGTTCAGCAGATCATTTAATTCTTCTTCACTTTCACTCAGGATAGCAATGTCATCAGCGAATCGTATCATTGATATCCTTTCACCTTGTATTTTAATTCCACTCCTGCACCTTTCTTTTATTTCCATCATTGCTTCCTCGATGTACAGATTGAAGAGTAGGGGCGAAAGGCTACAGCCTTGTCTTACACCCTTCTTAATACGAGGACTTTGTTCTTGATCGTCCACTCTTATTATTCCCTCTTGATTGTTGTAAATATTGTATATGACCCGTCTCTCCCTATAGCTTACCCGTACTTTTTTCAGAATCTCGAACAGCTTGCACCATTTTATATTGTCGAACGCTTTTTCCAGGTCGACAAATCCTATGAAAGTGTCTTGATTTTTCTTTAGTCTTGCTTCCATTATTAGCCGTAACGTCAGAATTGCCTCTCTCGTCCCTTTACTTTTCCTAAAGCCAAACTGATCGTCACCTAGCGCATTCTCAATTTTCTTTTCCATTCTTCTGTATATTATTCTTGTAAGCAGCTTCGATGTATGAGCTGTTAAGCTGATTGTGCGATAATTCTCGCACTTGTCAGCTCTTGCCGTCTTCGGAATTGTGTGGATGATGCTTTTCCGAAAGTCAGATGGTATATCGCCAGACTCATATATTCTACACACCAACGTGAATAGTCGTTTTGTTGCCACTTCCCCCAATGATTTTAGAAATTCTGATGGAATGTTATCCATCCCGTCTGCCTTATTTGACCGTAAGTCCTCCAAAGCTCTTTTAAATTCCGATTCTAATACTGGATCCCCTATCTCTTCTAAATCGACCTCTGTTTCTTCTTCTATCACATCAGACAAATCTTTACCCTCATAGAGGCTTTCAATGTATTCTTTCCACCTATCTGCTCTCTCCTCTGCATTTAACAGTGGAATTCCCGTTGCACTCTTAATGTTACCACCGTTGCTTTTAATGTCACCAAAGGTTGTTTTGACTTTCCTGTATGCTGAGTCTGTCCTACCGACAATCATATCTTTTTCGATGTCTTCACATTTTTCCTGCAGCCATTTCGTCTTAGTTTCTCTGCACTTCCTATTTATTTCATTCCTCAGCGACTTGTATTTCTGTATTCCTGATTTTCCCGGAACATGTTTGTACTTCCTCCTTTCATCAATCAACTGAAGTATTTCTTCTGTTACCCATGGTTTCTTCGCAGCTACCTTCTTTGTACCTATGTCTTCCTTCCCAACTTCTGTGATGGCCAGTTTTGGAGATGGCCATTCCTCTTCAACTGTAATGCCTACTGCGCTATTCCTTATTGCTGTATCTATAGCGTTAGAGAATTTCAAACGTATTTCGTCATTCCTTAATACTTCCGTATCCCACTTCTTTGCGTATTGATTCTTCCTGGCTAATGTCTCGAACTTCAGCCTACTCTTCATCACTACTATATTGTGATCTGAGTCTATATCTGCTCCTGGGTACGCCTTACAATCCACTATCTGATTTTGGAATCTCTGTCTGAGCATGATGTAATCTAATTGAAATCTTCCCGTATCTCCCGGCCTTTTCCAAGTATACCTCCTCCTCTTGTGATTCTTGAACAAGGTAATCGCTATTACTAGCTGAAACGTGTTACAGAAGTCAATTAGTCTTTCTCCTCTTTCATTCCTTGTCCCAAGCCCATATTCTCCTGTAACCTTTTCTTCTACTCCTTCCCCTACAACTGCATTCCAGTCGCCCATGACTATTAGATTTTCGTCCCCCTTTACATACATCATTACCCTTTCAATATCCTCATACACTTTCTCTATCTGTTCATCTTCAGCTTGTGACGTCGGCATGTATACCTGAACTATCGTTGTCGGTGTTGGTCTGCTGTCGATTCTGATAAGAACAACCCTGTCACTGAACTGTTCACAGTAACACACCCTCTGCCCTACCTTCCTATTCATAACGAATCCTACACCTGTTATACAATTTTCTGCTGCTGTTGATATTACCCGATACTCATCTGACCAGAAATCCTTGTCTTACTTCCACTTCACTTCACTGACCCCTACTATATCTAGATTGAGCCTTTGCATTTCCCTTTTCAGATTTTCTAGTTTCCCTACCACGTTCAAGCTTCTGACATTCCACGCCCCGACTCGTAGAACGTTATCCTTTCGTTGACTATTCAATCTTTTTGTCATGGTAACCTCCCCCTTGGCAGTTCCCTCCCGGAGATCCGAATGGGGGACTATTCCGGAATCTTTTGCCAATGGAGAGATCATCATGACCTATCTGTTTTTGTTACAGAACTTTTGAGTATTTGTTACGAGACTTCTGTCCTGAGATCGCGTCATCTAAGTAACTGTGTCTTCATTCGACCTGTAAGATTACAAATGCTGTAGACATTTTGGTGTGCACCCGGACTGCTGCTATTGCTTTACGCAAAGACGGAACATGTCAGCTTGAGCGGTTGGTTCAGGTATTAGCCACTCCTAAAGTTATTTCAGACAAGCAATACATTCAGCACTATTGTGCAGTTATATGTTTTGTGTCTTCTAGTGCAAGGCTGAACGAAAAGGTCTCGTTGAGCGCCTAAGACAATATCGACTGCAATCACCAATTCAGAGTTTTTAGATTTCTGGATATTCTTATTGCGATAAAGTGCACAGAGATCAAAGCCATATACACTAACGGAAAAAAATCGAAACACTATAAAAATGAACGCAGAGCAATGAAATTTTGGAAATACGTTTGTCTACATAACATAGTTAAGTAATTATCATTGCAATATCGGATATTAATGTAAGGGCTAGATAAGCTATTACAAATGCGAAATGCTGGTACATCAGTATCTGCTGTAACCGCCAGGATGTTGAATGCAAGCATGTAAACGTGCATGCCTTGTGTCGTACATGTGCCGGATGTCAGTTTGTGGGCTGGAGTTCCATGCCAGTTGCACCTGGTCAGTCAATACTGGGATGGTTAATGCTGCCTGTGGATGACGCTGTAGTTGTCGTTCGATGATGTCCCACACCTGCTCTATTGGGACTGATGTGGTGATCTAGCACGCCAAGGAAATACGTCGACGCTCTGTAGAGCACGTTGGATTACAACAGTGGTATGTGGGCGAGCGTTACACTGATGGAAAACAGTCACGAGTGTGCTCTTATCGCCATACGAAATCGCACCCCAGACCAAAACTCCAGCCGGCCGCAGTGGCCGAGCTGCTCAAGGCGCTTCAGTCTGGAACCCCGCGACCGCTACTGTCGCAGGTTTGAATCCTACCTCGGGCATGGATGTGTGTGATGTCCTTAGGTTAGTTAGGTTTAAGTAGTTCTAAATTCTAGGGGACTGATGACCACAGATGTTAAGTCCCATAGTGCTCAGAGCCATTTGAATCACTTGAACCATACTCATAGAGCTGCTATTAACACCGCTCTTATGCGACTGGCGCAAAAACTGGAGACACACTACTTTCGTTTATGTCGCACAACTCTTCCTTACTGTTGCCGTTTTTTTCAGTGTAGTACCTTCCGTAGCGTATTGTGCGCCACGCCAACAAGATAATATTAACTATGTATTTTGCAGAGTGTTGAAAAAATTTCCTTATAATACGGTATATGTGTCTTCTTTCTACCTCAGTGTTTTTGCCGAAAGAGTGATTTAAGTAGGTACGTAGTTCACTGGGTTAGCACCTGTCTGCTCATTTTCCTTGACGAAACAAGTATCAATAATTCAAATGGTTCAAATGGCTCTGAGCACTATGGGACTCAACATCTGTGGTCATAAGTCCCCTAGAACTTAAAACTACTTAAACCTAACTAACCTAAGGACGTCACACACATCCATGCCCGAGGCAGGATTCGAACCTGCGACCGCAGCAGTCGCGCGGTTCCTGACTGAGCGCCTAGAACCGCTAGACCACCGCGGCCGGCAAGTAGTATCAATAATGCTGGCTGCATTAGAGTTCAGAGTACCGATCTCACAGTTGGTGCCTCAAGCAGTAACGTAACACTTATAATTTGACAGGCTTATATTAATTTTCCCAGATAACTGAAACATCTGCATGATGATGCAGTTGCACAAATATGAAATTATATCTTCAGTCCGTTAAAATCCCGCCCGAGTGCTAAAATTTAGCTGTTAAGTATGGGAAAGAGCTAGAACTCGAAATGAGATATTTAGTCGCAAAGCATTAAGCTGATATGAATGAGCATCTGAAACGGGTCGATGGGTGTGGGTCGTGGCTTGACGTCATAGCGATTAACACAGCGGCACGGAAATCTCATTTCAAAGTGAGAACGATTTGCATTTATTAAGGAAGCCTATGTTACTACAGTGCTTGTCGAGATTTGTTTCTGCTCATTTACCGCACTTCCACTGGCCCTGAAACACACTTACTGGCCGGAGTAAACAGAGGAAAGAAGAACTGTACCGAAGTTATTCTTGTCTGGAATCGTACAATTGTACTTCAAAATCATTTTCAAAGATATTTTACGTTACAATTGTGGAACATTTTTTCGTTTGCGCTGTCGTTGCAGGATTTATTTAGAGTCCTCATGAGCACTAGGTTTATGTGGACGAGCGTAGCTCTTTTCCCATATATGGAAAAGCTAATTACGCCTTTTCCAGAGAAACAGGTGACTACATGCAGTGTCATTGCTATTGCTACCAGCAGAGACGAATTTTGGACAGAAGCAACTGAACAGTTTGGAGTTAATATACCACTGAAGTAAAAGTATACAACATAATTTTGCATAACAAATATAACAACAAAGGTTTCCCAAGCGAAGTGAATGTATATATGCCTCCGTACGAGCGCTAGTTTCTCTTATCTTCATCGTCCTTCCGCAAAATGGCCGTTGGCAGCAAATAGAATCGCCCTGTGCATAGTTTCAAGAGGGGGTTTTCTACATTTTCTCAGTAGTTTAAATGCTAACATTATAGGTTAGGTCTTACCACGATTGTTTGTGATATCGAATGAAACAAAAAGTTTGCTGTTGCAAGTCACTGTTTATTTATACCCAAACGCATTTCAAAGATCTAATCAGTTGGATTCATATGTCCTAATGTGCCCAGTGTGTGTTCTCTTACGACTTTGGGGTAACCTGTGCACTGTCCAACGCAGAAACAAAACACTACCTTAGAACATGGCTTTGTGGAAGTCTTTGATACAGAACTAAAAGTATATGTGGAAATAAAACAATTAAGGCAGTGGTCACAGGCTCCTTCCCATGTCTCAGTACATCACATACAAATTGTCACACTTTTAAACAAAGATGTTGTTTAGTAACTGAATAACACACAAACAAAATCATTATTTCAGAGTGAGTCTTAGCATGGGGAATTGTTTGCTTGAGTTGATAAACACGTATGATTGTGTAAATATTTCAAGTGGCACCTTAATCCTTTTCTGTCAAGTTATATATAGGGTGACAATTATTGAACTATATGAAATAAAATCTTCCTAGCTTCTGAACGGTTTGACTTGAAACGTTCGAACTGCACAGTTGGATACGGGGCATGATGGGAATTAGTATGGTTTGGTTTAGCAACGAAGTCCACTTTCATTTGGATGGGTCCATCAATGAACAAAGTTGGCGCATTTGGATGACTTAGAATCCGCATTTCGCGATCTAAAAGTCTCTTCACCCTCTGTGAGTGGCTGTATTGTGTGCAATGCCAGTCACTGAATAATCGGTGCCATATTCCTTGATGGTACGGTGACTACAGAACGCTACATGAAGATTTTGGAAGATGATATCAGCCCCGTTATTCAAAGTGACCCTGTTTTCGACAAGATGTGGTTCTTGCAAGATGGACCTCCACCCCATCGAAGCAGGAAAGTGTTTGATGTCCTAGAGGAGCACTTTGGGGACCGCATTCTGGCTCTAGTATACCAGAAGCCACTGGCATGGGCCTCGATTGGCCGCAATATTCTTCGGATCGAACACACGCGACTCCTTTTTGTGGAGCTATATTGAAGGCAAGGTGTACAGCAATAACCAGAAAACCATTGCTGAGCTGAAAATAACCATTCAGGAGGTTATTGACAGCATCGATGTTCTGACACTTCAGTGGGTTCTGCAGAATTTCCCTGTTCGCCTGCGCCACGTCATCGCCAATGATGGCAGGCATTTCGAACATGTCATAACCTAATTCCGAATATCTGTAGTGACGTTTACACATTGTGTGCACGCCGTAGATTGTAACTAATTTACTTTTTTTCCTCATTAGTTCAGTAATTGTCACTCTGTAGCTTGAGCCTTGAACTCATTTAAGTAATCTGGTGGTATGTTGAAAACATTAAATGTAATAATTGCCAGCAGTGGGGAAATTATATATAAATAAAAATTTGTTATGGGATTCAGAGAGAGAGAGAGAGAAGAAGAGCCAAGTTTTCGTTATGCTAGAGCTGTGAGTTTTTAACAATATTTCTTCTACATGTTATAAACAAGTAAAGGCTGAGGTAATACATTGATTAGGCCTTAAATTAATATGCAGATAATATAAACTGATATATAGGTCTCAAGCTGATAAGAGGGTAAAAACTATTGGTATATCCGTGACTTTAGGCTACTCCATTGTTTATTTGGGAAATTTCGTGAAAATAACGTCGTGCCCCTCCAGGAATTTCCATTTCAGTTCACGAAGCATCTCTGTAATACTTGTATGTTGACCGAACCTGTTAGTAAAATTACTTCGAGACCTTCCTTTAATTATTCGGGAGGACAGTGGTTCAATCCCGTCTCCGGCCATCCTGATTTAGGTTTTCCGTGATTTCCCTAAATCGTTTCAGGCGAATGCCGAGATGGTTCCTTTGAAAGGGCACGGCCGATTTCCTTCCCAATCCTTCCCTAACCCGAGCTTGCGCTCCGTCTCTAATGACCTCGTTGTCGACGGGACGTTAAACACTAACCACCACCACCACCACTTCCTTTAATTCCACCTGATAGGGATCCCGAACACTCGAGCAATACTCAAGAATGGGTCGTATTATTCTTCCATAAGCGTTCTCCTTCATATATGACCCACACTTTCCTAAAATTCTTCCAGTAACCCTGAAGCCGAACATTCGCCTTACCGACTACATTACTTGACTGTCATGCAGATGGCTAGAACAGTATGACTGCAGAACCGTCAGTGCATCTGATCGCGGCGAGGTTTTTGGTGACAAATGCATGATACACTCCGCCTCAGAGCTCGACCAGCAGCTGGGCTTCCCTTGTTTCAAAGATGTACTGTGTGCACTTCCATCCGATGCGGAATCGTACCGACAAATTTGACAGCTGTGAAGTGCAAATGAATGTGGTCGTTGTCGACTGTGGCGGATTTTAAGAGCCGAGTGCAGCACATGACTCGCTGCGTGGGTAGTTGACGGAAGCGACAAATGGTAAGGAACGGCACCATAGAGAACCGCCGAGTAGCAATAGGATTCTGGAGCTGTCGCACCACACGACTTCCTTGCTCATTGCACGTTACATGGCAAAGTCATTGCTATGTGTGCAGCAACTTCATTGGACACGGTCACGTGAAGTTCCTGTGCACATTCTTATACCCAGACTGCCAAGTGTGAGTACGTCGAAAACCACCCTAAGCGATTCATCTCACTTGCCAGAAGGGCAAGGCAGGGGAAGAGTGAAGCTCATATGCAGGACGTTTAAATATAATGCAATGTGTCTCCTAAGGCGCCCACTAACGACTCTCACCGGAAAACCTACTCTTAGATGACAGACAGCGTATGGTTGCCGGCAGCAAACCGCAGCGGGTACGTGAGTTTAGCAGGACTATTCACCACATTGCTACTACTTGTTTGGTACGCCGTAAGACATATCAGTTGGAGCTCTCCATTTCCTCTGCACTGTGCCCCTTCCTTTATCTGTAGGTAGCCTCTTCGATTGCTGTTGTCCAGCATTCAAATCATCATCTCCTTCTCCTCATTCTTCTTCTTCTCCTCCTTCTCCTTCTTCCTCTCCCTGCAACTTTTGCTTCAATTGCAGGCAATTTCTTCGCAATACAAGTCCAGGCAAGACGTTTTTCTCTGATTTTCATTATTTACACTAATTTTGTTTTCTCTCAGATCCTTAGTACTTCCTCATTTGTCATTTTTCTCCAAAGCCTTATTTCAAAACAATCATCCAAATATTTCTTGCCATTTGTTTTTGGCTATAGATGATTCGCTGCTGTGTAAAACTACCTATAAACTTAACTAACCTCTTTGTTAATTCTGTCGGGATTCTATGTGCAGTTACAGAGTACAGAACGGTTATCCGAAGGTCGTGGGGTCGAGCTCCTATAATGAAACTTTTCAATTTTTACTTTATTTACACTCCTCATAAACTGAAGTAATGCTCAGTTTATTGTACTTATTAATATTGTCATGAAAGGCACGACAAGGAAAGGAAAATATGGGATGGCAAATAAACTTTTCAGGAAGGGATACTATTACTATTTTACAGTTGATTTACACTTGCTGGGGTGATATTCATCGCAAAAACGAGGAAAACAGTATTTTCCTGCATCTTGCCATATTTTTACGATTACATGGTTCTGTTAAAGTGTCTATAGAACAACACTATTTTTAGTGTATTCTTACAATATTCTGAAAAATTGACGTTACTCGGTCGAGAGCTAGCAAGCGAACGAGCTCCGTATCCGTTGTTCCCACCGGCTGATGCACCGATGTTACCTGCATCAGGAACCTATTCTTCGGCGCAGCAGCCGAGGACTGCTCGCAGGTCAAAATGAAACTAACGGAATAAGAAGCGTCGTAGGCATTTATCACAAATCTTTCTTGTTATGTGCAGAGTCCTCCTGGACGCTGTAAGTACGACACTTGCTTGGAATGTTATTGGGAATCCCAGATATTCCTTTCCCTTTTCTTCTCAGGCCTTTTATAAAAATATTTTAAAAAAACACAGTATACTGAGCATTAATTCTGTTTATCTTCAGTATAAGTAACGTATAAATTGAAAATTTTTAAAAAATATTTGCGCATACAGGCTCCACCTCACAAAACTCGGATTACCGTTTCATAGTAATTCCGTTGCGATAACCGCTGCCTGAGTAGATCAGCAGTCACGATTTCCACCCGTTCCTTCCCTTTCCCTTTCCTTCGCTTTCCTACATTTTATGTTTAGCTTGAATCAAACACGTCACTTTCAATAATTTTATTTTTAGATTACTTGTTTGATTTATCTTTTCCGTTTCATTTTTATTTGAAATGGTCCGCTAGAAACTAAGTATTACATAAAGGTACAGCCTTAGTGGAAGCATCTTTTCATTTGATCTGGAACTTTAATTATTCTTTCACAAGCAATTAGAAACGATTGGTGGATTACACGTTTTAATCTTCGAATGCTGATCAGGGACACAACAGACGTTTCAGCAACTAGTAAATACTGTTTGCTATTACGCAAATACGAGTTGATGTTTTACATCCACGGTCATCGGAGCTTAAGAATTATTGACATGGACTGGGTTGGTGACGGAAGAGGCCAAAAAACATCTATGACCTTTCTTAACAAGCTACTACTGAGTACCAGGCGTTGCCTGAGTTTCTATTTATTCTAGTCTTCTATTAGTACATCTTCCCCTTCCCCTTCTCTCTGACCACCTCCTTAACCCCCTACTCTCTATTCATTTCCTCAACCCCTCCCCACCTTCTCTACATGTCCTGTCCGTCTCCTCTTCACCCCTATGTCTGTCCATTTTCACCTCCCTCTCTGTCGTCTCCTCCCCTTCCTTCGTCCTCCTACTCCCTCCTTCTTCCTCCTACTCCCTCCTTCTTCCTCCTCCTCCCTCCTTCTTCCTCCTCCTCCCTCCTTCTTCTTCCTCCTCCTCCTCCTCCTCCTCCATTTGTGCTTATCTGTTCGTTCCCCCTCCCTGTCCTCCCTTTTTTCCCCACGTTTACACACTCACCCGAATAGGAGGTTGGTAGCTACTGCCCCTATAGTATTTCTCTGCAGACTAAGTAATATGTGCACCAAAAGTTGATTCATATCGTCCTAAAGGTTCAGGATGAGTTTTTTTACTCGTGGCTTTGCTTGCCTATGCACATACCAAATATATTACACACAGATTTAACATGTTTCACACGTATTTTTACACACATTTCACCTGTATGTCTAGCCAGTTCCGCTCTGCAGCATTATTTTCATGCAGCTTAATGCTTCTGACGTCGTATTTCATGAACTACGTGCTGCACAATGATATAATGTTGCAGATATGTTCTGTGTTATATCTTCCTATTTTCTGCGAAATGTGGATGCATTTAGTATGCTTAAAGTGACAGTTTTAGTACCTGAACAGCGTAAATGTAGTAAGCAATGAATGTTATCCTTTCATTATGTCGGGGTCGTCAGATAGAATGTTTCGTAAGAGTTTGAAATTACATGCAAAGTTAGTTGCAATTCTCTGATTGCTCTCATTCTCAAATACTGAATGACTGAAGTATGGGTATTCTCGGGACGCACCCAACCCCACCCCTCTGATTGTTGGGTGGTTCCTATTCCCACACTGATTCTTTCCAGACAGTAAATCATACGTGTACCAATATGAGAACGAAATCTTTCGCGACGGCTCTGATACGTAAAACATTCTCGATTCTCATGTCGCGTCAATTCGGGATAAAATCTCAAGCTTTCGACGATAGCGCGCATCGTTATCGTCAGTCAATTGCTCCTGATGATGATGATGATGATGATGATGATGATGATGATGATGGAGGCTATCGTTGAAAGCTTGAGATTTTATCCCTAATTGACGCAACAAGATAACTGAGAATGTTTTAAATATATGTGTACCAAGTTTTATTGAAGTCGTTCCAGCGGTTTAGGAGGAGATGTAGAATAAACGTACACACATTAGTATAATTTCTACGGATTCCGTGAAGTCGCCTAGAAATCGTGGGAAACAGAAATCAGAGTGAACAGACGAGGATTAAAACCCAAGTCCTCCCGAAAGCGGTCCAGCGTGGAAACCTCTGCGCCACCTTGCTCCGCGTATTACGGTGGAAATTTGAAAACAAGTTGCCTCGGGAAGAATAAGTGGTCTAGGAGCGTCGCCGCCCTCCTTAATTCGCGCCCCGCCGCCTAGTTCGGCAGAATAACGAGTTATCGACCGCGTGATGGAACGGTTAGGCCGCGCCTTGCGGATATTGCGCTGCTTCGAACCGACCCCATTCCTCTGGGCTCGGAAGCTGTTACGGGGCGACGGAGCGGACGTGGGAATGGGCCAAACCACCGCTGTAAATCTGTTCCCGCCGGCCATCACTTTCTACCGCGCACGGTATTGCCCGCTCCAAGGTAACTTTGCCAACTTCGTTCCGCCGGTACCAGTCAAGAATCAAACTTACAAGAAGATCTATCCAAGGGATACATTTCGAATTTCATGGGCTAGTGTAGAGTAAAATAAGAGAGACATGTCTTTTATACACATTCATATGGCCGTTAAGGGGGTGAAACATACCCTCGAAAAAAAGTTCAATGTTTCTGAATGACCACCCTCGAACGGTAAAGAACGTATAAAAAAATTTCAGATAAATGTTCCACATTTTTCAATGTGCGGTACTACGGTGCGCCCGTGTTGGTCGAAAAATTTATCTTTTTTGTATATTCCTCCCTCCTTTAAATTATTTTGTTTTTCAGTTTGACATTTGAGTAATTGTAAAACGTATAGCATCGTTAATACCAAATCCATTCGAATATGATAAAGTGGTATTCCTGTGACGCATTTTTCAGAGATCAGCTACAAATATCTCCATATTGCTATACATGCGCCCGATGTGCGTCTGCATCAATGCCAAACGTCTCTTTGGATTGTTTAATAAGTTTTTCGCAGATAAATACATTCTGAAAGTGTATGCTTCATATATTCTTCCATATATTTTTTTCTTTTAATTTTATGAAAAATAAAATATCTTGTGTTGTATTCTCTTTTAACATATGTAGTATCGTTTTCTTATTTTCAAGTTGCAACCGTTTTAGATTTAATTATGTTATATCTGAAATTTCTTATATGTTATTGTTTTAACATTTCTGTAAATCAGCACAATAATGAGAAAGGCACAGAATTGTTCGGATCAAGAAAAAGGCTGAATGCACTTTGATACAGAGAATTTCTATCTAATTTCTGAGAAAAGCGTCTTTGGAATACCACTTCATCAAATATGATTGAATTTAGTGTCAAATATGACTGAATTTGGTGTTAACGATGCTATACGTTTGGCTGTCAGTCAAACGTCGAAATGAAAAACAAAGTAATCGGGGAGAAGAGATGTCGAAAAAAATGGCTTTAACAAATTTGGATGCATCATTGTAACGTACGTAAAAAAATCCCAGAACTTTTATTCGAACGTTCCTTTCTTTCCATGTGCGTTACCGTTTCAGTGGTATTCATTCAGGAATATTAACTCAATTTCTTTCAAGAAGTTTTTTCACCTTCCTTCCCCCCCCCCCCCCCCGCGCGCTCTCTCTCTCTCTCTCTCTCTCTCTCTCTCTCTCTCTCTCTCTCTCTCCCCCCCCCCCCCCCCCCCTCCTTTAAAGGCGCTATGGGCACATACAAAACCTTTGTCCCCTATTTTGCTCTACACTCCAACATAATCAAAGCCAATCAAAATCGAAGTGTATCCCTTGGGTAGGTTTACTTGTTACACGCGTTGAATGAGCTACAACTATTAGCGCCGGAGTATTTGCCAAACGCTCAGTTGCTAAGAATCGTGCGATAAGCTGAGTCTACAGGCGGCTCCTCATTGCGGAGAATGAAAGAGGCCGTCCAGGAAAGGTTTTCTGTTCCCACATGCTAAGTGGCTCAGTTATTTCATTTCCTTATTGTGCTACATTAACGCCCATAATTTTATGACTCGCTATAGCGTCCGTTTCCTTCCTCGCATTTCATTCGTTGTCAGTTACGGTTATTTCCTTGATACTGAAACGTCCTGCATTAACTATTAACCATACGAGGCGAACGCTCGGTTATTTATTCTGTGCATTTGCTCAAATATTCCAACACAAAAGTGGATTATGAAATGCTGGAAACGTTGTGCAGTGTTGCTTTTTCTGCTGTCATGTTCTACAAGTTACGCAATAACTTGTGAACTAATTCCTTCCGTTTCCGTTAAGGAGCGTTCTTTTTTTAGGGTTCCGTACCCCAATCGGTAAAAACAGAACTCTTGTGGCATCACATTGTTGTCGGTCTAACTGCTAAGAACCCTTTTTCTCAGGAAAGAGAAGGCACACTTGAAAAATACTGTATTGGCAGTAAAACATTTAAGCTTCCGAGTCAGTGCAGTTGCCGACCGGTGTGGCCGAGCGGTTCTAGGCGCTTCAGTCTGTAATCGTGCGACCGCTACGGTCGCAGGTTCGAATCCTGCCTCGGGCATGGATGTGTGTGATGTCCTTAGGTTAGTTATGTTTAAGTAGTTCTAAATTCTAGGGGACTGATGACTTCAGCTGTTAGGTCCCATAGTCCTCCGATCCATTTGAACCATTCTCAGTGCAGTCAAAAGAAACGGCCGTGTCTCATATTTTTTGATACTCGCGAACTCACTCATCAACACCTCCCGTTCCCCGAGACTCGTGAAATTTGGAAAGAACCTAGATTTCACAGTACAATTAAAGGAAAAATATCCGAAAATTGTTGATTTGTAATTACATCACACGAAAAAATATTTTTGTCATGTTTGTATGTCTGTCCATCTGTTAAGACCATTTTCTCTCAGGAGCAGGTTGAAGAATCAAATTCAACTTTGTCAAATGCTGAAGTCTACGGTCCCTTGGCAGTGCTCAGTATTTAAGCTTTTACGAGAATGTAATCAAGGGATATGGCCATTTTGTTACACAAAATTCGATAATCAAAAACTGAAGAAGTAATATCTGTATACATGGCAGGCCTGGTGGTCTGGCGGTCGAGCTCGTGCACGGAAACAGAGGGGTCGTGGATCGAACTCGGTCGCGTCCTATTCTCTTTCATCCTCACTGAAGTGAGACATACGCTTTGCAATAACAACTGTTTACTGTAAGAACTAAGCTAAAACAACCTCTGAGAATAATATCTACGAAACTCGAGAACAGCAGTCTCTTGAGCAGCAAGGAAGATTAACAACGACACAGTCCCACGAGGGTGGAAGGTCGTGGGCAGCCTCCCCATGAGCAATAGGTGCTCTGAACACGGTTTTATGGGTCTGAGACCTTGTAGACAGTGTACTGAAGGACACGGTCCAACAAGGCGGTGAGCACACAGGCAGTCACAACAAATACTGGGAAGTGGTGCCCTCGGAGCGGCTGCTGGAAGCACAGCGTCGCATGTGGCTCAGGACGAGGGCAGCACGGCACCTCGGCGGGCAGCAGCAGAGACCTGAGGCGACTGTCGGTTGCTCGGAGCTCGCGACGTAACTGGCTGTCCGTGGAAGGAGTGTCGTCTTTAAGTACACGCCTGCGGAAGGATACATACGTGGTATCAAGTGGGCATCTGACCTTGCGAACATACACTACTGGCCATTGAAATTGCTACACCACGAAGATGACGTGCTACAGACGCGAAATTTAGCCGACAGGAAGAAGATGCTGTGATATGCAAATGATTAGCTTTTCAGAGCATTCACACAAGGTTGGCGCCGGTGGCGACACCTACAACGTGCTGACATGAGGAAAGTTTCCAACCGATTTCTCATGCACAAACAGCAGTTGACCGGCGTTGCCTCGTGAAACGTTGTTGTGATGCCTCGTGTAAGGAGGAGAAATGCGTACCATCACGTTTCCGACTTTGATAAAGGTCGGATTGTAGCCTATCGCGATTGCGGTTTATCGTATCGCGACATTGCTGCTCGCGTTGGTCGAGATCCAATGACTGTTAGCAGACATATGGAATCGGTGGGTTCAGGAGGGTAATACGGAACGCCGTGCTGGATCCCAACGGCGTCGTATCACTAGCAGTCGAGATGACAGGCATCTTATCCGCATGGCTGTAACGGACCGTGCAGCCACGTCTCGATCCCTGAGTCAACAGATGGGGACGCTTGAAAGACAACAACCATCTGCACGAACAGTTCGACGACGTTTGCAGCAGCATGGACTGTCAGCTCGGAGACCATGGCTGCGGTTACCCTTGACACTGCATCACAGACAGGAGCGCTTGCAATGGTGTACTCAACGACGACCCTGGCTGCACGAATGGCAAAACGTCATTTTTTCGGATGAATCCAGGTTCTGTTTACAGCATCATGATGGTCGCATCCGTGTTTGGCGACATCGCGGTGAACGCACATTGGAAGCGTGTATTCGTCATCGCCATACTGGCGTATCTCCCGGCGTGATGGTATGGGGTGCCATTGGTTACACGTCTCAGTCACCTCTTGTTCGCATTGACGGCACTTTGAACATTGGACGTTACATTTCAGATATGTTACGACCCGTGGCTCTACCCTTCATTCGATCCCTGTGAAACCCTACATTTCAGCAGGATAATGCACGACTGCATGTTGCAGGTCCTGTACGGGCCTTTCTGGATACTGCGAATGTTAGACTGCTGCCCTGGCCAGCACATTCTCCAGATCCCTCACCAATTGGAAACGTCTGGTCAATGGTGGCCGAGGAACTGGCTCGCCACAATACGCGTCACTACTCTTGATGAACTGTCGTATCGTGTTGAAGGTGCATGGGCAGCTGTACCTGTACACGCCATCCAAGCTCTCTTTGACTCAATGCCCAGGCGTATCAAGCCCGTCATTACGGCTAGAGGTGGTTCTTCTGGGTACTGATTTCTCACGATCTATGCACCCAAATTGCGTGAAAATGTAATCACATGTCAGTTCTAGTATAATATATTTTTCCAATGAATACCCGTTTATCATCTGCATTTCTTCTTGGTGTAGCAATTTTAATGGTCAGTAGTGTAAATTAGTGGCTGCGACTGCAGCGCTGTGTGTTGCGACTTGTACCCCATGTAGCATATTTCACTGGGCGAGCATCATGAGGTGTCGTCCATCCTGCATAAAACAGTGGTTTCCACAGAGTTACGCTCTTCTAGAGCAGAAATATCCTGTATGAGCAGGTCACCGAACGCTGGACGGATATTCTCTTCAAAGGTGAACGGACCGAGAATCAAGGTGCCTGTGAATCCACACCACAGAGACACAAACGGCGAGTGCACTGCCTCTTGGTGCACAGCGCGCGGTTTAAAAGTAGCCCAAACTCGGCATTTCTGTGTATTCACTGCACCCTCGTCACGGCGTAGAATGTTACAGAATGTTTCCCGGCCACATGTCATCAACTTCAGTCCGTGCCGGAAAGCGAAGAGCAAATTTATAACGTTGCTGCGGATCATGAGTTCTCAGTGCTGCAGCTGAAGGGTACGAGTGTAAAACAGACCACAAAACTTCCCGTACTGCCGACCACGGGATGAAAAATTCTCGTAGCACTGCACAAGTACTACCCGGAGCCCGTGCTGCACGGTCATTTACAGCAACAGCAAAAAAAAAAAGGTTCGAATGGCTCTGAGCACTGTGGGACTTAACGTCTGAGGACAACAGTCCCCTAGAACTTAGAACTACTTGAACCGAACTAACCTAAGGACATCACACACATCCATGCCCGAGGCAGGATTCGAACCTGCGACGTACAGGTTGCTCGGTTCCAGACTATAGCGCCTAGAACCGCTCGGCCACCCCAGCCGGCACAGCAACAGCAATCTCGTAAATAACGCCCCCCCCCCCCCCCCCCCAGGATAGGACGCCTTCCTCTTCCAGGTGCGACACCAAGCCCACACCTGTGTTTTCGGTTTTCAATTTAGTCTTTTAAACCATTCAATCTCTCCTCAGACCTTGCAGCATTGTAATTGCTGCTGTTCAAATAAAATAGTTCAACTAACAGCTCACGGTCTCTCTTTTCGATACCCATATTTGTCACATTATGGCTTGTCAAATGAGACTGCGGTTGCCATAGCGTCCTACAACAGTATTCGGCGCCATACTTGCATCTCGTGTTCAAAATTGGAACTAATTTGTTTAACAGCGTAATTCGATTCCGATTAACGTGTTAGAATATGTACTTAGTCTCTGTGCCCACAGTGGAAATCTGCGAGTAGCTCCACTTTAATTACCCCTGTTAAATTAATAAGAAAGACCCAGGATATTTTAGAAATATCGAGATTTATAAAAATGAACACATACTATATTCACTGAATGTGTCTTTCACTTTAGGATCTCCTGAAGGCTTCTACCGCCAATGTGAGGTTAACTGATATGTAACTATAACAAATCATTGCAAGAGTGACGCGTTTGCCATAAATCTTCAATGCACTATTGTACTGAAGCTCAGTACTTTAAAGACCGAGAAGGTATCTACGAACAATGGTTCACTGTTTATAATATATATATATATATATATATATATATATATATAAAATTATTATAAACAGTAAACTATTGTTCGTAGATACTTTCTCGGTCTTTAAAGTATAATTAAAAGAACTGTGGTTTCACACCCACAACTTGTTCATATATCATATAAATATTAATACTCTTCTTAGCACCTGGCACAGTTGAGAATTTAATCTCCTTAAAGCTGCATTTTTCATTACGTTTCTGCGACACATTATTTAGTCTAAAAGTGGAACGTTTTAGTTATCCACTCGCTACATGGATTAAGAATACGGGCGGTATATAGAAACTTGCGAGATCGAAAGTTCAATTTTAAACATTCCAGATCAAGTGCGATTTTAAACTTTCTTGCAATCTCTCAAAGTTTTGTCCACCCACAGCCACCCAAGGCCCGCGTTCACGGTTGTTATTAACTGCGCAACTTAATCCATCTTGAAGCTCTGGCACTGACTTGCTGGTCAACTGCGACTCGCCTAGTTGAGAAAATTACAATGAGATCCAAGACTGCCTCGGGATTGCTCGTATAGCCTCAGAGCGACCGCATCTAAACTGCCTGGGCAACTACCTCTGTGCTCTAATACTGCCCAGTCGGCACACTACATTCCTAATATCTCTCTCAATTTGGACTACACTGACTCATTTCTCCTACCGCAAAGCCATGCTTAAGGAATATTTCACTTGAATTTCGTTTCAATATCATAATAAATATTGATGGGACGATTTTTTAAACTCCAAGTGGTTTATTCTGTCATCTCTTTATCTTCTTCTCTATCCCTTTGAAACATGGTACATCGGAATAATTCTGTATACGAAATATGGCGTAACAACCTCTGTATTGTAACTTATAACTAAATGGGGAAAACCTGTTATGTTTTTCTAAATTTTAGCCCAGAATTGACTTTCCCTTTGTAAATTTGAAAAGACTGAAGGCAAATTTATACGACACTTCTGTGTTGTGCTTCTATACACAAACAAAATTCACACACTATCAAAATTTTAGCTCTGCATCTTTAATTCACGCAGATGTAAATCATAGTAAAACATGGATTTTTTCGAGAAGCTATTCATCTGATGATACGATTCTGAACTGCGTACTTTTACATGTTTCTGTAGCCTTATATTAACAAATTACATAATTATAAAAATTTCAAGTTTATGTATGCAGTTGCATAAGAGTATAGCTGCCGCACGAACAAGCACACTTGGCTTGATCTAAGAGCTGAGGAAACAAGGGGAAATAAGTTTTTTACCTCTTTTTTTTTTACTCACAACTGTCGTTAGCTACCTCACACACCTCACTGGATAATAACGCTAACCAAACAAGCCTTTTAGATAATCTGTTGTTTCCGACTGGTTAAGGACGGCGATCGTGCTCCTCTATACGCTATTGCATATCCTGTTGCCCAGCTCGTGCAAAACCGCTGCATATTTACAACCTCTGAGGCTATTTCGCTAGCCCGCTCTCCTGTAATCTCAGCCAAGACGAGATTTACCATGACATTTCTTGAATCACATCGTTAATAGCGGAATCGGTTAGTCAGTGGCTTTTCCAGGTTTTTCCAGTTATAACCCATAAATGTCGTAGGCATGTACGTCGTTCCAGTGTCACTGTGTGTTGGTTACATCGTATACGGTAGTAGTTAATAAATGATCCAGTCCTTTTTTAACGTGACCACCGCCTATGTTTGACACCAACATCCAATAAACATTTGCAGACCACTGGTGGCAACGGTAGTAGAGGAGGCTATATAAAGCGTGTCGCGGAAGCGGAAAACTGTGCAATCCCTGCCGTAATACGGAAACGGAGCGATTTGTCTCACATCCAAAAGAACATGATCTTTGGTTTTCGGGCCAAAGGTGGCAGTATTTCCCAAACGGCTAAGTTTGTGAACTGATCATGTGCCACCGTGGTTAAAGCATATTGTGCGTGGCAAAATGGCGCTATCCAAAACCGGCGCAGAGGCAACTTAAGTGCACCAAGGTCCACGTATGACAGTGGTGAATGACAGCTGCAGAGATGTGTAGGGGAGAATAGACGTGCAACGGAGTGCCTAGAAAAGCCAAGGGGATAACAAACAATGTCTCCTCAACGTTCAGCTTACGTTACTGCGTATGAGCCTCATTGACATTCGTCATGCACATCTCGCAGCTGCAAAAAGTGGTGATTAAGGCTTTCGACAGTTGCTCACAGCAATGTGACTGAACACTGTATCAAATTAGGCCGTTCTCGTTGCACTGCAAAAATTTATTTCGCTCCCAAGGAAGCATAAACCATCGTGTCATCGATTTTACACATCTTTGATACGTGTGTAGTGCTTACATAGACGTAAAGAATGCTGATTTTTTTTTTTATGACGCGTGCTGGAACGTTTCTGAGAAATCGAGGTTGAAAACTTTACCAGCCTGTCGCATACCATACAAGATTGCCAGCCGTCGAGCATCGGTGTCTACACAATCAGCTAATGCGGAGGAATAGAAATCTGCCTGTACTGTCAGTGAGAGTGTAAAGCCACATCACTTATATGAAAACTAAAAAGAGTCCAGTGTGTGTAAAAACCGATCTCATTCATAAGCAAATAAATAAGCAAATCAATAATATCACGCTCAGTAGACTTGGTATATACATAGGAAAAAATGTAACTGTATAAAAAAATTGTAAGTCGACCTGTATTAGAATATAATCTGTAACACACGAACATTTCTGCACTGACACATGGCCTTTGTAAAATAAAGAAACTGTCAGAAGCTACATTGCCCAAAGGAAACTAAACAATTACGTATTATGCAGCTCACCTGCAAAATGAAGTACTGGGAAAAACAGAAAACACCAAGACTCCGCATCAGCTAAAAAAAATACTGTTAAAAGCTGACCACAGTTGATGCAGGGAAATTGGGTTCATAATCTTGACACTGAATGCCAATATAACACACAACTCAAGCTTTAAGTTCTAAAATTTCAGTTGGGAAGGAACTTATCAAAGAAAACACTTATAAAACTTCCTGGAAGATTAAAACTGTGTGCTGAACCGAGACTCTAACTCGAGAGAGCACTTGCCCTCGGAAGGCGTATGTCTCGAGTTCGAGTCTCGGTCCGGCACACAGTCTTAACCTGCCAGGAAGTTTCATATCAGCGCTCACTCAACTGCAGAGTGAAAATTTCATTCTGAAAACACTAACAGACTGTAACACGAAAATTCAAAAATGTTCAAATGCGTGTGAATTCCTAATGGACCAAACTGCTGAGGTCATCAGACCGTAGACTTAAGCACTACTTAAACTAACTCAAACTATCTTATGCTAAGAACACACACACACACACACACACACACACACACACACACACACACACACACACACACACACACACACACACAGCGGGAGGGGCCGTGCAATCCGAAACATGGCGCCTCAAACCGTGCGGCAACTCCGTGCGGCTATGAATATTCATTTAAACTAATAACTTCCATGGTAGAGTAAATTATCTCAGATCAATCGATAGAATAATAATCGAAAACTCAACTGTGACGATGTGACGAGGGTGAGGTGGACCAACAATACAAGTCCCCAAGAATAAAATAAACCTTTTACCTGATCAAATAATATCTTGCTCTTCATTTCCAAACCTTTTTTATGTACGTATGCTACCCAGCCATTTTTCTGAATCATCATTCCTCCTCGTAACAAATCTGCAACTCACATAGATCCAAAAGTGCGTCCATGCATTACACTGCACACTCGACGAATCCTCACCTGCTGCACACCGCAGCTATCCGCTACTGTCTACGAAAGATTCTACGATTCCACAGTGCTGCCATCGCAGAGACAGTTACCGTTACCTAATAACTGTTTCTCTGACCAGAATTCTTCAAATATCATTTTCCTTTGCAAATATTATCACATCCAATAATACCATAAAAAAATAGCATTCTTACACGACATACCACCATTGTCTCTTTTTTTTTTATAATCTATCAAACTCTTCTGTTGCTATACTTCCTTTGGAAGGGTACACTAATTATTATTATTACTGTGTTAGATTAGTGGTTAGTTATAATCGAGGTATAGTAGGTACTGCGATTGAATGAAAATTTATTTCTTAAAATACTAGCTTTTTGACGGTGGCTTCACCTGTATACTCATACCTCACACATATATTTGTACGTATGTTTCATCTGTATCAGCAGTAAATTTCGCCCTGCTGTTTCACCTGGATCCCAAGGGAAGTTATTCTCTCTTTTCCATTCACCCATTGAGGCCGAAACACACTGACAAAATTGTGACACTTTTTCATCTCTATCCCAACGCAAAGGTGTTGCAACCATGTCTTACTCGTATAGTATTGTCATACAAATAACGTATACACCAAATGGTCTTTAAACTGCTACAGGGGTTTGTTTGTTACCCTACGTCACCACCTTTTCACCCTCACCTGTATGTTAGCTATCTGGTTCTTATCTCCACAATGGTTGTGGAACAGCATGAAGCGAGGAAGTGGGCAAGTGGAAGGTGCTGGTGGTGTTACTGGACAAATTTAACCTCAGCATTTGTTAATAGAAACCAAAAATAAACATTACGCGTCATTGCAAGAGCGAACACAAGCTGGTTAATCACAATAGTTATATCTCGATATATATTCACTAAATTTCGCTGTAAATGAACAAATCATTAATTTGATATCAAAACGTATCTCACGTATATATTAAAATAAGAAATAAACTCAGGCATACGTTCATAATCAAAGCACCATGATAAAGAAAAGACGATAAACTAAGTGCTAACGGGCAATATTAAAACTCAAAACATCAGGACATATATTTCAGCAATGACTTTAAAATGAAACTAGTAAGGGGAAAGTTGTACGTAATCTAAGACCGCTGAAAACATTCATTACGATCTTTTAACATTTATAAACCACATAGACGAAAAGTATGTAGATACTCTGGCACATCTGAGGAAAACAATACAAACATAATCAATAGCTTGTACACACTATACCATAAATTTGTGAACACTCTTGATAAGAGAAGTCACTCATAAATGTTTTCTTTTATGGAACATAAAATTATACCAGGATTCTTCTCCTTTCCTAAACTAGCACTCTGATGATACTGAATCCGCCCCTCTCATCCCACACATGTCAAGTACGTAACATACATAATAAACTTGTGATTTGATCTTCCCACAACTGGCGAGATTAGCAGTGGTCATGAATGCCAACAATGAATATTTTCTTGTACTATTTTCGATTATACTAAATTATAACAGCTCCGTTGATAGTACTTCAAATGAACGTAAAAACAGAACGCAATATTGCAGGTAGACTTAGCGGAATGTCATCGAGTGGATTAAATACCTGGAATTCCTCAAATATGAACCTCGCCAAGCAGCGACAGCCACGATAGATATAGCTATTGTTTATATAGCTACTGTTTCATTAAATTATGAGAACATATTAATTAAAAATTACATCAACAGAACCCCTATTGCGAACATGAATGGTCTTAATTCTGATCTATTTCCGATACCTTAAAGAACGAAAGGAAAAAATTATGATTCCAGTTGATGAGCAGATATATTTCACGCAAAACTTTACACAATAACATACATGGCATCAACATCAGCTCACTTGTGACACATTGAAATGTTTGCCTACTTTGGCGCAACTGGCGCACTAAATCTTACATATTCACGGAAACACTATGACATACATGAGTCATACGTTAGTTAACTTGAAACACATGGAAACCTTACTTCTCAATAAATCATAAGAGTTCATTGTAGCACTCAGACACATGTTACAGACATAAAAAAACGATAACTCACGCTCAACTCCAATTTTAACAAACAAGAGCGAACGAGAACTAAACTGGACGTGTCATAACCAGGACTCCTGACGTATCAGACAAACGAACTGACATACACAGTGCAACAAGACACTAACTCACCTGCTGCAAGCGACACCAACCCAAGTCCACGAACATGACACAGAAGGCAGTTAAAACCCCAAAACAACGCGGTACGAAACGTAATGACGACAGAACGAAGTCACACACAAGAACGACCTATCGCAGCCTTAGCTGATCACTATGCTAATGTCCCCGGAGCGCCGTACTCGAGACACACAGCAGCAGGAAGTGGTAAGCTGGCAGCTTACGTCAGTTTCTGGGGAATCCACAACGACCATCTGGGTGCAGTATTCGGTACACAGCATCGAGGTAACGACAGGCCGACAGTAACTGAGGCGGGACGGGGAGACAAGCCCAGTATTCACCTAGTAGGATGTGGAAAACCGGCTGAAAACCATATCCACACTGGCCAGCACACCGACCCTCGTCGTTAATCCTGCCGGGCGGATTCGATCCGAGCCCGGCTCGCCTACCCAAGTCCAGGTAGCAGCACATTAGCGCTCTTGGCAAACCTGGCGCGTGAATAAGCCAAATACACAATGTATATATATTCATGCTCGTATCGCAAGTACAGTAAACATCATTCAGAGCTGGCGTCTTCTCCAATTCTATGGTATTTTATGCCAGTGCCCATTCTGGTATGATATCTGCACTTGTTGCTTGGCTTCCTTATACCATTTTTGTACAGGCACCATGAACCACATGACCACAGCATTATGGTGCATGTATCTTATTGTTACCACTCGCAAATAATGGGATTTTATATCCACTAAATGCCTAAAATGCTCAGAAACGTATCATTAAGTAACTGTTCCATCACGATTTATTAATTTACTTTTCCGCAACAGCATCAGTATTATCATCAATTTTATTATTGATCCATTCCGAAGGAACATTTTCTTAGCGATATAAGGGGAAGATTATAAGAGAAAAGGAAATGACGAGACTCCAACACAATATGGACAGACTCGGTCTGTGGCCTTAGCCCGCTGCATCAAGCCCGCTGCTCACTATGGGTGCTCTCATACACTATATGATCAAAAGTATCCGGACAACTGGCTGAAAATGACTTAAAATCGTGGCGCCCTCCATCGGTGATGGTGGAATTCAATATGGTGTTGGCCCAGCCTTAGCCTAGATGACAGCTTCCACTCTCGTAGGCATAAGTTCAGTCAGGTGCTGGAAGCTTTATTGGCTCATTCATCACGGAGTGCTGCACTGAGGTGAGGTATAGATGCCGGTCGTTGAGGCCTGGCACGAAGTCGGCGTTCCAAAACATCTCAAAGGTTTTCTATAGGATTCAGGTCAGGACTCTGTGCAGGCCAGTCAATCACAGGATTGTTATTGCGTCTAAGCACTCCGCCACAGATCATGCATTATGAACAGGTGCTCGATCGTGTTGAAAGATGCAATCGCCATTGCGTTCAACAGTGGGAAGTAAGAAGGTGCTTAAAACATCAATGTAGCCCTGTGTTGTGTTAGTCCCACGCGAAACAACAAGGGGTGCAAGCCCCCTCCATGAAAAACTGTACCACACTATAACACCAACGCCTCCGAATTTTACTGTTGGCACTACACACGCTGGCAGATGACGTTCACCGGACATTCGCCGTACCTACACCCTACTGTCGAATCGCCACATTATGTACCCGTGATTCGTCACTCCACACAACGTTTTTCCACTGTTCAGTCGTGCAATGTTTACGCTCCTCACACCAAGAGAGGCGTCGTTTGGCATTTACTACGTGATGTGTGGCTTATGAGCAGCCGCTTGACCATGAAACCAAGTTTTCTCACCTCCGGCCCAATTGGCACAATACTTGCAGTAGATCCTGAAGCAGTTTGGAATTCCTGTGTGATGGTCTGGATAGATGTCTGCCTATTACACATTACGACCCTCTTCAACTGTGGACGGTCTCTGTCAGTCAACAGACGAGGTCGGGCTGTACGCTTTTGTGCTATACGTGTCCCTTTAAGTTTCCACTTCACTATCACATCGGAAACAGTGGACCAAGGGATGTTTAGGAGTGTGGAAATCTCGTGTACAGACGTATGACACAAGTAACAGCCAATCGCCTGACCACAATTCACCTAATATGAAAAACGTATGTTTCTGGAGGTGTCCGGGTACTTTTGACCACATGGCGTATGATGATCAACTGACTCGTAAAATTTTTCTGTGTTTCTCGGAAACGCTTGAGCACGCATCGTGCTGAAGGCGCATTGTTATATCTTAATATGTACTGAAACTGTGCGAAAGGTGAGGAAAACTGGTGAGCCATTACGACTATGCGGCCCATTTTGTTGAAAGATCCAACCTTTATTCTACGTCGTGTGAGAGTGCTGGAGTAATTACGGTGTTTCCGTGGCGACAGCATGTTAGGTTGTAATCGTACAGTGCTGCCGCAGCCAGCGATTTACCAGAGCAGCACTTGAGGCCTTAAAGTGGAGCACGATGTTGACCTACCACGTGGAAATGTACGACTCGTTACCGGCAAGGACGCGGCCATTAATCAGATATACACACGGCACACGGAGACCGGCTGAGAGAGCAAGTAGAACAGGAATAGAGCTGCAACTGCAGCTGTTGTGGACGTCTGCAAGTGGCTGTAGGAGTGGCAGCTACTGGCGCGGTGCGGCGTGGCGTGGCGTGGCGCCAGCGGGTACTAGCGCCACTGATGGCTGTCGCAAGGCCTGGTCCGCGGCGCGTGGCCGTAATTGCTGTCAGCGCCTAACGAGCCATCTTCTCGCGAACGTGCCGTAAACCAACACTGCCAGATCCTCTTCTAACGTGTACAGCCGGCTCTCAAATTGTGCATCTCTGTCACACAGGGGTGCTGTCAGAATCTGGCCTAGTAGTTAGCCCGTCACGGGAACAAGCAGGCAGCGATCCAAAAGGGGATGGAGAGAGAAGGAAGCGGGCTACTGGTGTAGAAGGTAATGGGGGCCGCAGAACTTTTTGTGAAAAATGTTTAACTTGGAAATTAATATAAGTAGAAATATAATCCGCTAACTTATAGAGAAGATAATAGTATGAAAATCTTCGTCTTGTCCCATTCTTTAGTATTTTACGCCAGTGCCCATTCTTGTACACACTTGTTGCTCGTCTTCCTTATGTCTACAGGCACTATGATGAATCACATGACCACAGTAATATGCTCCATGCATCTTATCGTTAACATTCGTAAATAATGCGATAGTTATAACCTTCCGAAGAAGGGCTACTAAGCGTCCAAATCCTGTTAACGAAATAAAATTTATTTTGTACGACTGTTTGCTGATTACTTCCATAAATTCTCCCATTTTACGTGTTGACACAATGTTGCGTGTTGAGACAATGTTGCGTGGGTTGAGGCAGTGTTTTATGGACCGACGCAATGTTGCATGGACCGACGCAGTGTTGCATGGACCGACGCAGTGTTGCATGGACCGACGCAGTGTTGCATGGACCGACGCAGTGTTGCATGGACCGACGCAGTGTTGCATGGACCGACGCAGTGTTGCATGGATCGACGCAGTGTTGCATGGATCGACGCAGTGTTGCATGGATCGACGCAGTGTTGCATGGATCGACGCAGTGTTGCATGGATCGACGCAGTGTTGCATGGATCGACGCAGTGTTGCATGGATCGACGCAGTGTTGCATGGATCGACGCAGTGTTGCATGGATCGACGCAGTGTTGCATGGATCGACGCAGTGTTGCATGGATCGACGCAGTGTTGCATGGATCGACGCAGTGTTGCATGGATCGACGCAGTGTTGCATGGATCGACGCAGTGTTGCATGGATCGACGCAGTGTTGCATGGATCGACGCAGTGTTGCATGGATCGACGCAGTGTTGCATGGATCGACGCAGTGTTGCATGGATCGACGCAGTGTTGCATGGATCGACGCAGTGTTGCATGGATCGACGCAGTGTTGCATGGATCGACGCAGTGTTGCATGGATCGACGCAGTGTTGCATGGATCGACGCAGTGTTGCATGGATCGACGCAGTGTTGCATGGATCGACGCAGTGTTGCATGGATCGACGCAGTGTTGCATGGATCGACGCAGTGTTGCATGGATCGACGCAGTGTTGCATGGATCGACGCAGTGTTGCATGGATCGACGCAGTGTTGCATGGATCGACGCAGTGTTGCATGGATCGACGCAGTGTTGCATGGATCGACGCAGTGTTGCATGGATCGACGCAGTGTTGCATGGATCGACGCAGTGTTGCATGGATCGACGCAGTGTTGCATGGATCGACGCAGTGTTGCATGGATCGACGCAGTGTTGCATGGATCGACGCAGTGTTGCATGGATCGACGCAGTGTTGCATGGATCGACGCAGTGTTGCATGGATCGACGCAGTGTTGCATGGATCGACGCAGTGTTGCATGGATCGACGCAGTGTTGCATGGATCGACGCAGTGTTGCATGGATCGACGCAGTGTTGCATGGATCGACGCAGTGTTGCATGGATCGACGCAGTGTTGCATGGATCGACGCAGTGTTGCATGGATCGACGCAGTGTTGCATGGATCGACGCAGTGTTGCATGGATCGACGCAGTGTTGCATGGATCGACGCAGTGTTGCATGGATCGACGCAGTGTTGCATGGATCGACGCAGTGTTGCATGGATCGACGCAGTGTTGCATGGATCGACGCAGTGTTGCATGGATCGACGCAGTGTTGCATGGATCGACGCAGTGTTGCATGGATCGACGCAGTGTTGCATGGATCGACGCAGTGTTGCATGGATCGACGCAGTGTTGCATGGATCGACGCAGTGTTGCATGGATCGACGCAGTGTTGCATGGATCGACGCAGTGTTGCATGGATCGACGCAGTGTTGCATGGATCGACGCAGTGTTGCATGGATCGACGCAGTGTTGCATGGATCGACGCAGTGTTGCATGGATCGACGCAGTGTTGCATGGATCGACGCAGTGTTGCATGGATCGACGCAGTGTTGCATGGATCGACGCAGTGTTGCATGGATCGACGCAGTGTTGCATGGATCGACGCAGTGTTGCATGGATCGACGCAGTGTTGCATGGATCGACGCAGTGTTGCATGGATCGACGCAGTGTTGCATGGATCGACGCAGTGTTGCATGGATCGACGCAGTGTTGCATGGATCGACGCAGTGTTGCATGGATCGACGCAGTGTTGCATGGATCGACGCAGTGTTGCATGGATCGACGCAGTGTTGCATGGATCGACGCAGTGTTGCATGGATCGACGCAGTGTTGCATGGATCGACGCAGTGTTGCA
Source organism: Schistocerca piceifrons (assembly GCF_021461385.2). NCBI lineage: Eukaryota > Metazoa > Arthropoda > Insecta > Orthoptera > Acrididae > Schistocerca > Schistocerca piceifrons. Next base: position 779,088,734 of record NC_060139.1, read on the forward strand.
TGGATCGACGCAGTGTTGCATGGATCGACGCAGTGTTGCATGGATCGACGCAGTGTTGCATGGATCGACGCAGTGTTGCATGGATCGACGCAGTGTTACGCGGTCCAACGCGTTGTTAGTGGTAGCTGCTGGCAGGATCCCCTTCCTGATGCGACAATTCCCGCTGGGACGGAATCTGTGTTCTCAACTGTCTGAGTCTAGAGTAAATCTCTCTCTAAACGTTTGCGTAGAGTTTACATGAGGCGGGATGTGGTTATCGGATCGGTATGCACCTGGTAGGATGTGGGAAGCCGCCTAAAAATCACATCCGGGCTCGTTGTTAATCTGCGTGGCAGACTCATCTCTCCGTATCTCGGAAACAACAGTGTAATATGTTCTGCTGTCCGGACGAGTCTAGTAGTAAGAAAACTAGTTGCCACGAAAATGACAAGGAGCTCTAGAAAATTAAAACTATTTTTAACACAGAGTACCTACCAGTTTCTTGCCCAAACTGATGGGTTTATGACCTCTCTGACTGTAGGATACATACCGTCCAGGTAAATGCGTCGTTTCTATGACCGAACTTGCTGCTAACAAAAAATCGGAGATTGTTCTTGAGGCCACAGTACCGGTAGACAAAAGGAAATTTGAGTAATGCAAGAGCAAAAGGGAAAGATCCTCTGCTAAGAAATGTAAAACATTGAGAGAGATTGCCTTTGCCGAACATGAGTGGCAACAACTGTAAGGATTCACCACTTATGCATCCACATTGCCATAGATTATGTTCTTAAGCGTTGTGCTAAGTGAAGGTTTAGTAAGAGTAAATGCGCATTTCGATTTTATATCGTATAAATTACGATATTTTCAAAACTGTGAGTGTCTGTTGCGCTACTTTTACTAAAGTTTTTGCGCCTTTCAGAGATGGCTATTTAATAAAAGAGCACTTGGTATTTGCAGCTGAGCATTTATATACATTTCACGTAGATGTTTCACGTGATGTCGCTATCAAACATGCCAGTCATACGTCCCATACCGGTCATGTTGGGAAACAAATCGGTATTCGTAGCGCAACTGAATGGAAAAATGAAAAATATTCCAGTATCCAAATCCTGGCGATCTGCAGCTAGGATTAATGCGACAGGCATTATACAGCCATTCCTGATTAGTCCAGACATTTGCCTCAGGATCGATTTCCTTGTTTCCGTGGTCTCTGGCCTATTCTCTGTGACGAAGGAGAGGGTACTCGCAGCCTGCGGTCAGCGTCTGCTCGCGGAGAGCACTGGATATGACCGAGCGAGGTAGCGCAGTGGTCAGCAAGCTGGTCTCGCATTCGGTAGGACGACGGTTCGAAACCTCGCTCACCCATCGAGATTTACGTTTTAGGGCATTTCTGTAAATTGCTCCAGGCGAATGCTTGGATGCTCCTTTGAAAAAGGCACAGCCGATTTCCTTTCCAATTTTTTCACAATCTGAACTTGTGGTCGGTCTATAATGACCTAGTTGTCAACGGGACATAAACTCCCTTCTTCCACATATCTCATATTACTCGTCTTTCCCTGTAGCTTATACCTATTTTTGTGCTTATTCTAATCATACTGAACTATTTGTAACGTGAGAATCCACTGCAAAGACATTTTTTCTTTTTTTTTCTTTCTTTTTAAGTAGTCATAATCCTCTCACAGATAACAGGCAATAAATTTAATAACGTTGGAACATGCCTAGCACGAAATACAGTACTATGGCGGTAAAGATTGCCACTCAAGACTGGTTTTGTAAACAGTAACTATTCAATCAATAATGACGGCTTCGTAAAGGTGAGGAACAATTACCGCTGGGTAGAGGATTGGTCAGATTAGCAAAGGAAATTTGAAGATACCATAAATTAAGTAGTACAAGCGTTGTGGGACTCCGCTCACGGAAATCCCGTATTTCAACCTGATTAAGAGCAGTATTAATAAATGTCTATTTATCGGTTTTTGTGTAGCCCTTGTGGTACACCTAAACGAAACTTAAATTTCATTGTGGTGTTCAGAGTGAACAAATATCGCCCTTACACACCCATGGAGCCGAAAGCTCTGAGGATATTCCTGTAAGCGCAACGGCCGTACGAAGAGTAGGAAAGCCGGCCGCGGTGGTCTAGCGGTTCTAGGCGTGCAGTCCGGAACCGCGCGGCTGCTACGGCCGCAGGTTCGAATCCTGCCTCGGGCATGGATGTGTGTGATGTCCTTAGGTTAGTTAGGTTTAAGTAGTTCTAAGTTCTAGGGGACTGATGACCACAGATATTAAGTCCCATAGTGCTCAGAGCCATTTGAACCATTTTTGAAGAGTAGGAAAGCCAGGAGCACTCGCTGTAGTGTTGCTGCTTTGGATACGAGAGGAATGCATAAAAATTTCTCGGACTTCTAGACGCGTCATGTGGTTAGAATACCACCGGCTTGCGACCAAACTCTCTTTGGCCACTGTCAAATGATACGACTGCCAGGGGGCTACCGGTGCGCTCTTATGTAGACTGGCTGCGGGCTGTGACGTCACTGGTTCTATCCCCACCGCCATATTATGGGCGTACTTTGACTCAACATTTGATGTGTAGACTTCAACTTCGGTATCTGGATCCGACGCCGAGTTGACCTGCAGGCTGACACCTCTATTAAGGGTTAACAGTGATTTTATTTTCTCTACGGCGACCAGTATCACTATCAAACGCATGGTTGGCGTTGCGACTACCCCCAGTAGTGTTTGTAACATATGGCGTGTGTATTTGTTGTTGCCTAATGTCTTTGCAGTGGATTCTCACGTTGCAAATTATTAAGATGATCCTGCCAATGACAACTTACATCTGCATCTATGTGATTACTCTCCTACTCACAATAAAATGCCTGTACTCCTACTAGAATACATCCCAATGAGGATACCATATATTATTTAGTCTCAAAAAAATTTCGGAGTGCAAAACGTATGTAAATATGAAGTCCGCAATATCGGATTCTAACCTACATGTAATTTTGAGATTGGCAGAACAAATGTTTGACTTACTTCAGACCGCCCCCCCCCCCCCCCCCCATTAGTAGATGGACACAAAGTTGGCTGATACTGTTTTGTTGTGAGAAACAGAAGACTTTCACTGTGAATGGCATATTCAGAAAACGCTTAGCGGACAAGGAAATGGAATTCTGGAATTGTCTTAGACATGGACCCATTAGAGCCTAGTTGTTTGTTTTGATATGTTGACGACATATTCTTCATTTCATCTTTGTTGGTCCATCATGGACGGGGGACATCAGCTGGTTAAATAATTGTCAGTGACAATGAAATTCACCAACAGCTGAGTAACTTAAGATGTTATTTTATTTTATTTTGAAGGCTACCAGTTTCAGCATTTCATCGTACCATATTCTTGCCCCCATGCGTCTCGCTAAATAAAAGAAAATATGATATAGAGCCATAAATCACTGGATGCCGTTATTCAATCGTTACACCAGTGCTTCATTCAAAGACTTGATTGCAACAAGCACAAGTGTAACGACTGAATGCATGATATCCAGAGATTTATGGCTTTATATGATATTTTTCTTTATTTGGAGAGATGTATATGGGGCCTGAAGATGGCGTAATGAAATGCTGAAACTGGTAGCATTCAAAATAAAAGAAAATAACGTGTTAAGTTACATGGCTGCTGGTGAATTTCATTGACATTGTTCTTCATTTGGCCCCATAAATGTGGAAAAACTTGACGAGTTTTTGGAATATCTAAATATCAACAACAGCAACGCAGAGGTAGAAAAAGAATATGCATTGTCCATCCTCAACATCCTCATCTGCCACAAAGAAAATACATGCCTTCACCACAGCATTTATAGGAAACCTAATCACACGAATCTGTACCATCAATCTGTACTTGCAGGCCATCAGCCATCACCGCCCAGCACGGAAGCGCCGTGTATTACAAATATTGGCGCATCGCACAAGAACAGTATCACATACTATTAAAGTGCCCACCGCTAGGACTTCAAGTTCAACAGCTACAACATTCACAAATTAATGATGCGATCTCAAGCAAGAGTAACGGTAATACCACTGATGAAAAGTAGTAAAAGAAACTTGCTGTTTTGCTGTTCTGTGGCACCATGTTGGGCAAGATATAAGCTGCTTGCTAAAAAGACACAAGATCAAATCAATCTTCACACCTCCGACAAAAATCCGCCAAATAATGAGACAACTTAAAGGTGCAGAAGGTCTCTGAACACATGGAGGTCTACAAGGTACCTTTTGAGGGTGGCCAGCCATAGCTCAGGCAAACCGTACTCACTGTAGAACAATGTTGGAAGAAGCGTTAGACATTTTGGTGGGCGACCCCCCAAATCCTGTGAGTGTGGCTGGGCTAGAAAGATACTTAGCTGAGGATAAGACCTGAGCTCCATCGTGCATGCGTACTAAGGCAAATGTGGTGGGTGGGTGGTTTTCCACCAAATGTTGTGGACGGAGGGTTAAATCAGGCAAATCGAACGCATAGTCAAAGTATGGCAATGTACGGCGCTGCAAGCACCAGTGCCCAAGGAGAGCTTGATCTAATTTTAACCCCTTGACCCAACTAGAGGCCTGATAACTTTTTATTCAATGTTACTGCTGCGAGACTGCATTCTTACATTACTGGACAGAAATGTTTGGGCACGTGACGAGGCAAATCCAGCGGGTGTGTTGGTGTTTACCTTGGTGGATAGCAGCAGCTGTGCTGCGTCGCACAAGCACTTGATTGCGGACTGCCTGTTTACTCCACGTGGAGGAGGAGGAGGAGGAGGAGGAGGAGGAGACGCACATCTGACTTGCTTATCTCACCGGTTGCTCTCAAACGCAAACACTGGCTTGCGGAAGAGTACCGCGGTGGGCAAATATTTCTGTTTGCCTTAAGACCGGCTAATGCGCTTTCCTGCAGGCCGTGCAGCGATTACGTGTGCCAGAGTGTGCGCACAGGAAACCAATCTGCCGGTCTCCGCTAGTAAAATAAATGTCTGGTCGTCTATTGGGACTGAGACCTGCGGGATGATGTACATGTTCTTGTATAATGGTTAAAGAGGTTATGTTGTTGTGGCCTTCAGTCCTGAGACTGGTTTGGTGCAGCTCTCCATGCTACTCTATCCTGTGCTAGCTTCTTCATCTCCCAGTACCTACTGCAACCTACATCCTTCTGAATCTGCTTAGTGTCTTCATCTCTTGGTCTCCCTCTACGATTTTTACCCTCCACGCTGCCCTCCAATACAAAATTGGTGATCCCTCGATGTCTCAGAACATGTCCTACTAACCGATCGCTTCTTCTAGTCAAGTTGTGCCACAAACTTCTCTTCTCCCAAATCCTATTCAATATCTCCTCGATAGTTATGTGATCTACCCATCTAATCTTCAGCATTCTTCTGTAGCACCACATTTCGAAAGATTCTATTCTCTTCTTGTCCAAACTATGTATCGTCCATGTTTCACTTCCATACATGACTACACTCCATACAAATACTTTCAGAAACGACTTACTGACACTTAAATCTATACTCGATGTTAACAAATTTCTCTTCTTCAGAAACGCTTTCCTTGCCATTTCCAGCCTACATTTTATATCCTCTCTACTTCGGCCATCATCAGTTATTTTGTTCCCCAAAGAGGAGACACATACCTGAAAGTCCTTATCTGTCTTAACGCTGACGGGCGATTCCTTTGCTCTTGATGTTCATCCTCTGTGCAGGAGACTGGTCGGCATAGAAACTTATGATGAACACTCTGTTCTCCTCCACAGTCGCAGTGGGTATCGTCTTGACCGATGTAGTCTCATCTTTTCAAATTAACCTTAGATCTGCCACTCCAGATCTCAGTGTCTTCAGGGACTTCAGAGTCGTCCATTTCTCATTATAGCCAGGAGGCAGAGCCTCTGAAGTTCTATTCCAGCCAGGGAGAGGTAGGTTGTATCCCACTATAGTTGAAACCCAGCATTTTCAGCAATAATACCAAGCGCCGTCGATGTTCTTCTGAAACTACTACTTGACTTCAGTCGTTGCAGGTGCGGTAATTGCCCTTAAAGAGGATGCGGCCTCGACTACTCTACTTTCTTTCTTTCCTCATTAGCGGCTATTTCTCCTCGAAAACGTAGTGTTATTCGTGCAAGGTCTTAAAGCCATTCGACTGCCGTGGAATTCAAGCAATCTGTTATGATCCTGGGGCTGCCGCAGAGTAGCATGCTGCCATTTCATACACTTAACTACAAATCCCATGAGGAAATATATGACCAGCAACGAAAGATCGCTTGAACAACTGCATACTGACACCACAAATCGTCGCGACTATCCTTCTCCGGACTGAGAATATTTTATGTGCATGCGCAAGTTTCCCCAAAATATGATGCCGGAAGCTATAACAGAAAGTATGCGAAGTAAACATGATTTTGCCTTTGAGTGTAAGAGAAGGCAGAGATCATTCTTATTGAAAAGATAGCACCATTTAGTTTCTGCACGAGATCTTAAATATGATACATCCATGAGAACTGTTCTTCCGTTTTACATACTAATAATTAAAATGGTAGATTTGACTGATTATTTTATTACCTTGCGACAGTAAATTTTCGCCTCTATGAAATAGCCATCTCAAAAATGACATGCGCTGTGTTTTGTCGCACGTTATCACCAGAAATTACACAATAATGTTTCTCCCAGCTTGTATTCTCCACTTGATGCGGCTATATGCACTGAGGAAAAACGTTTGCGGCGAGCCGAGATGGTGATTCATCAGGGAACGTGATACGGCTCCATTCGTCATCAGTCTGTGCCATTCGGTTGAGGTACGGTTCCAAAGAAACTCGGTTAGAACGTTACCACCAGCCTACCAGGGTTTCGGCTGACGCCAGTAATTCAGAATATAGGATGACAGCAGCAGGGTTTCATACCTGCATTTGTAGATTAATAAATGTACGGAGATTACGCAATACTTCGTAGAAAGAGCAAGTGTTATTACTTCATGTGATCTATGGACGTGATCTCCCGAATTCATGAGGCCCAGTATCAAATCACTGGTTTACCAGTATGATCGTAATGCTGGGAAACTGAGTGAAACCCGTCCCGTTGGATCCCTTACCACAGCGTTAATCTTGCAGCACAACATAAACGACTTGAGTTGCTCACATTACTAATAATATGCCATAGGTAAAGTTTAAATTATCACCTTGAAAATTAAAGTTACGTAGTTCAATGCTTTTGGCAAGCTGATAATTAAAACCTTACGATTACCCCTAGTATTGATCGTATCGTATGTCTTTAGTCGTGACGTATTCCCTTAATAATCCGACGACCCTCGTTTAGCATTTGTGTCGAAGTACTCGTCGATAAAAGAATTTTGACTATGTAATAGCCGTAAGACATCTGAAGTTGGGTGTTGTCTGAAAAACGTTGTGTATAAGAAATAAATATCTCGATTTATTTTGATTAAATCAAAAGTCGTTGTTATCAACCATCATTAACATGTATAAGATGTTTCTCACTCTTATTTTCTTCGCTGTTGTCGTTGCTGGTTGTGGTTATAGTAGCGGTAGCGTAGAAGATTTAGTAAGAAGAATAATTTTGTTACGACCCTCCACAAGTAATCTATAGCGTCCATTCATCTCTGTATAACTACTGTCACTTAGGTCAATTGAACTTGCTGTTTAAACCCCCACTTCTCTCAGTTACCAAATTAATTACGCCTTTATTCCTCAATATACGTCATATCAACCTATACCTTTCTTCAAACAAGTTGCACCATACAGATCTGTTTACACCTGTTCAATTCAGTGTCGCTGAACTGGTTATCTGTTCGAGGCTACTACTCATATCCATTCTTTTGTACCGCCACACTTCATAAATCGCGATACCCTTCGTACCTGGATTGTTCAACGTCCACTTTTCATTTCCGTGTACCTCACAGACAAATACATTCAGAAGTTACTTCGTAACACTTCCATTTATGTTCTATGCTAACGAATTTCTGTATCTCAAAAAGTTATTCTTACTACTACTCAACTGCTGTCTTCAGTTACATCGTTGCTGAAATAGTAGAGCTCAAATAGTACCTTTAGTGTATCATCTCGTAATCCCTCAGTATCCACTCACTTGATACGACTACACTCCGTTACCTTCCCATTACTTCTATCGACGTTAATCTTCTAATTGTTTTCGTTCCATGATACTCAATAGTGAGTACCTTCTGAGACATTTCCACATTCCATCATCAGTTTTTATTTCTTTAGTTCGCCTTGTACAAATAATCGTCCTCGTCATTCGGCTGAGTCTAGTACAACAGAAAATACTGGACTCTGTCGATTAAAATGACAAAGCCGACACACACAAACTTCTCTATTGTACACAGGGCACTCAAATGAAAACAAGACGACAGGAAAAAGTAAGTAAACTTTATTATTGCAAACGTAATCGCCATTCAGCCCACTGAGAGCCAAGATGAAGGCGTGTACCTCAATGTCTGAAGCAAATAGACGGCTATGGATGTCTCTCTTTAAGGCTCCAAAAATATGGAAATCGCATGGAGAGAAATGGGGGCTGTATGGAAAATGGGTGCGACTTCCCAGAGAACTGCTGCTGCGTGGTCGAAACAACCTTGGCAATCTCTTCATATTTTTGGAGCTATGAAGAAAAACATTCGCGGCCGGTTGTTTTATTGGAGCGAAGAGAAACACTTCTGAGTGCAATCATGGTTTCGCAGGCAACTGTAAACATTTTCCACTAAGGCATTGACTGTCTTGCCTCAGTGGGATACATGTATTAACAATTACAGCTAATACTTTTGAAATAATAGTTTACTCACTTTTTCCATCTGTCTCATTTTCATTTGACTGTCCCATATACACCGACGAAACACCAAAAACTAAGGCAGAACCAGTTTTCATCAGAAAACAACAGGCGTCCTCCCTGCTGTCGCACGACACCACTGACGTCCCAAGTGACAGTGGTTTTGGGGTCAGTGGAATGCACGCTACAGGGCGTCTGACTCGGAGGTGCTTTTGAAGTAACCGATTTGTAACAGTTCGTTGTATCACTGTGGTGCCAACTGCTGCTCAAATTGCTGCTGCAGGTGAAGCACGACGCACCAGAGCCATAAGCCGAACAAGGTGGTCTTCCCCCTCGGTAATGCCACGTGGCAGTTTGGACCGCGACCTTTTTGCAGGCTCACATTCCCGTGACCACAGCTGCCAGCAGTCATGTAAAGTGGCTGCATTCCTGCCTAGTGTTTTTGCAAAATCGCAAAATATATTTTGAAACATCTAATTTCTTGTATCCATATAACACGACGTCGTTCAAATTCAGCGAGGTACTGCTAATGGCATCTTCGTTGCCTTAAAAGGCATTCTTGACGAACATCAACTCGTCTTGTCAAATCCCAGATGAAACTAAAGCTCACGACCGTTACAGCGTGTAATTGGAGCAAACCTAATAACGCCACTCTAATGCATCTGGCGTGAAATCTGAATGGACATTATCTTTCAGATGTTGAAACGCGCCTACAACTTTCGTTGACGTCGCATAACTCCTTTTTGGTGTCGCGATTTTTTTTCCCCCGCATCAGGGTATCGTAAGGGACGATCAAAAAGTTTCCGTTCGCAGGCCACAATAGCCCCTTGCCTACACGTCGGTGTTCGTATACCCGTGTTGTCGTCGCGCTGGGTTGCATATTCGCTGCAGCAATGCCCTCAAACGTAACCTCTCGATCACTTTTGTACTTAGTTTCGACAGTTCAATTTCTTCTTCCTAGAAATGGCTACGTCCTTTCACATTAACAGTCATTTATATTAACACGCTGAAGAGCCAAAGAAACTAATACACCTGCCTAATATCGCGTAGGGCCCCCGCGAGCACGCAGAAGTGCCGCAACATGGCGTGGCATGGACTCGAGTAATGTTGAGCTAGTCCTGGAGGGAATTGACACCATGCATCGTGCAGGGCTCTCCATAAATACGGAAAAGAACAAGGGGATGGAGACCTTTTCTGAACGGCACGATGCAAGGTATCCCAGATATGCTCAACAATGTTAATGTCTGGGGTAGTTTGGTGGTCAAAAAAAATGGTTCAAATGGCTCTGAGCACTATGGGACTTAACATCTATGGTCATCAGTCCCCTAGAACTTAGAACTAATTAAACCTAACTAACCTAAGGACATCACACTACACCCAGTCATCACGAGGCAGAGAAAATCCCTGACCCCGCCGGGAATCGAACCCGGGAACCCGGGCGTGGGAAGCGAGAACGCTACGGCACGAGTTTGGTGGTCAGCGGAAGTGCTTAAACTTAGGAGAGTGTTCATGGAGCCACTCTGTAGCAATTCTGGACGTCTGGGGTGTCACATTACCCTGCTGGAATTTCCGGAATGCCGTCGGAATGTGCAGTGGACATGAGTGGATGCATGTGATCAGATAAGATGCTTGTGTATGTGTCATTTCTCAGAGTCGTATCTAGACGTAGCAGGGGTTCCATATCACTCCAACTGCACACGCCCCACACCATTACAAAGCCTCCACTAGCTTGAACAGTCTCCTTCTGACATGCAGGGTCCATGGATTCATAAAGTTGTCTCCATACCCGTACGCGTCCATCCGCACGATACAATTTGAAAGGAGACTCGTTTGACCAGGCAACATGTTTCCAATCATCAACAGTCCAATATCGGTGTTGACAGGCCCAGGCGAGGCGTAACTGTTTGTGTCGTGCAGTCATCAATTGTACACTAGTATCGATGATGGTTCGTTGAATGGTTCGCAAGCTGATACTTGTTAATGGCCCAACATTGAAATCTGCAGCAATTTGCTTTTGTCACATTGAACGATTCTCTACAGTAGTCGTCGGTCCCGTTCTTGCAGGATATTTTTCCGACCGCAGTGATATCGGAGATTTGATGTTTTAACGGGTTCCTGATGTTCATAATACACCCGTGAATTGGTCGTGCGGAAAAATTCCCACTTCATCGCTACCTCGGAGAAGCTGTGTCCCATCGCTCGTGCGCCAACAATAACACCACGCTCAAACTCACTTAAATCTTGATAACGTGCCATTTTAGCAGCAGTAACCGATCTAACAGCTGCGCCAGACACTTGTTGTCTTATATAGGCTTTGCCGACCGCAGCTTCGTATTCTGCCTCTTTGCATATCTCTGTATTTGAATACGCGTGCCCATACCAGTTTCTTTGGCGCTTCAGTGTAAATGTTTTACGTTCCTATCAATTTATTGTCTGTTAAGTGAGACGGTGACTGAGGCAACAAATCACTCAACTGAGCAAGGTAACATATTTCAAGCTGATAAAACGGGCACAGCAAAATAATATAGGATGTTAGTAATACAAGATGAATTGCTTTCCATATAAACCGGTGGAGCAAGATTCTGTATCTCCCGATGACGCCTGGTTAGCTTTCCCAGTCATGTTGACCACGAAGCGGCCTTGCGACATTCACGGGCCACCACGTGTGACTTTCCTGGAGGTGGGTCGTTCTGCACGAGAAGCGGAGCGCGACGTGCGTGGACACGTCGCCAACGTGCAACGTGCAGCGGGCTGGTCCAGGCCAGCTCTCGGCAGGGAACTCGCAGAGGACAAGGTACAGTCATCTCGACTCCGCAGCCTGTGATGTAAGCAAGCCCGTCCCGACGACATTGTGTCATTTCTGATACTGTGAACACTGCGTTCCATCAGTTATGTGAATAAACTTGTTCTACAGACTGAAAACACGCTTAGTAATACCGGGCTCCATGAAGTGCATAAGAGGTGACAACCTCAAGACCGTGTGTTTACCGACAACATTGCTGCGTAAGCTAGTCTGATGAGTTTCAAGTGATTCCTTTCGACTATGTTGATGTGCGGGTTCAATAATGAGAGGGACAACACGACCGTAATTAAAAGATGGCAACTATCTTTTCCTCATCCGTCACATAAACGTTTCTGGTAAGTAAATCAGTAAATTAGTGAACTCTCTCTCAATACTACTTTTACATAATTTTACTGTGTAACTCTACACATATACACCTAGTTAACGTCCCTTCTTGTTTAGTGAACATTATTCAGAAGACGCAAAGCAGAGGCACTAACATTCCATGTGATTTTCAGTTCATGTAGACTATTTATTCGCAAAAGCAACAGCAGAAAAAATATTTCTTTCTCGACGCTACAAGTGCATACTTAAGACGTTTTTGTATCGCTCTCTTCACGACTAACATACGACTATAGTCTTTTCAAACACTCACACAATGACTTCATTTGTTTTAGTGTGTTGGTTCTCCTTCGGATCAAATCAACAACAATGATTCTTTAAGCTTTCGCTCTTGTGTTCCGCGAAGCAGAAACGTTTCAATTCGTTAGATATAATTTTATATGCCAGAACTTGAGTTAATGTTGTTTCACCATCGATTTCTCCACTTTTGAGGAAGTAAAACGTTCCACAGCAACAGAACTGGTGCTGTTTACTCGTGTAATGAATGTTTAGCATTGATATTGCTAAAATCTGAGATCTGGAAGCTCTTCGAAGACCTTTCCCTACATCAAAATGGATTTGCATTAATGTTGTAGAAGTCATAGTTTTCATACAGTGGAATTAAGTTTATCAATGTGAATTATGCTGATTTTACAGGACGTGCTGCTCTTCTAAATGCATTGACAGTTACTGATTCTTGTTGTTGACAATCAAGCAAAGCAAAATTGTTAAGACACTGCAGTTATAGAACAGAGCAGCGTGTTTATGGCTTTATCTGCCATTAACAGATTTTGAGATAATTCCTTAGTCAGTTTCAAAGAAATCTGTACTAATAGCCTTTAAGATAAAAGTTGAGTGATTGACAATACTTCAGTAAGGGCCCAGTCTCTGGCGGGTCGTTCCAGAGTTTTTATATTTCGTTTGGTTTCAGGCGCCAAATAGTTTTGTCTCCATACTGGTTTGAAAATAGCGCCCAACAGTCCAAATATCGACGGTATCTACTTTGTGTCTTGTCTGGAAAAGAACTCGTTCCATTCATTCACGGTACTTGCTCTTGACAACAATAATGCCCTCTTTACTCTCCGTCCTCAAGCTTGCATTAAGTTATGCTACGTGCTGTCTCGGGTTCGTTTTTCCGGCAGTATTATTTGTGCATTAACAGTAATACTCCGGAATGCGGATAGGTTCTGATATGCACATGCCGGCCGGTGTGGCCGTGCGGTTAAAGGCGCTTCAGTCTGGAACCGCGTGACCGCTTCGGTCGCAGGTTCGAATCCTGCTTCGGGCATGGATGTTAGTTAGGTTTAAGTAGTTCTAAGTTCTAGGGGACTGATGACCACAGAAGTTAAGCCCCATAGTGCTCAGAGCCATTTGAACCATTTTGATATGCACATTGTGTATTGTTTCGCTGAAGGCAGAGGAATAGCGCAACGACGACGCCTATGTTGCACTGTTCCTGCAGCGATAACCACACCACAGTCTTCCGCGTCTGTAGATAGGTTTCTTCGAGAAACCGGGTGTATTTTACGGTTTGGTGATTGCATATTACAGTCTTTTTCATTGTTGTGACGATATTTGTACGGAGACCAAGATAACTGGGATAACAATCCGAACAGATCCCTGTAAAGAGCAACCGAAGACCATAGGTACCTTATACCAAAATGCTCAAGAGTTATCCCTGAACTACCTCTGCCAGTTTGTCGATAGATTTCTTGTTCACCTCGTTTCTGCTTAATACTTCCTCAGTACAATGAAAATTTCATAATTGAAAGATGAGTCAAGTGAGAAGAATCCACACCACCAAAACTATTCTTAACAAAGGTAGAAATAGTTTTCCGATCCTTCAGCTGCGAAAATGAAAAAGAAAGATGATTTAACATAACCTATTGAACCATGATCGTTTTACTGAGCAGACTCTCATGTTTCCTTCCAGTCGAAAATTAGTAATATTTTTTGTGAAGTTGCAGAGTAAATTTCCCCTTCTGTAACAGTTTACTGAGGGTGGTGGAGATCTATTTTATTAGAGATCAAGCATAGGTTACGTTAACAAGTGCTGAAAGTACTTCTCAGCTGTCAGAATGTTGCGTCAGTTGACAACATGCCATCACCCGACGATAATACTGAGGTCAAGGTCAAGGATAAACTGTTTTTGTTCTCACGAACAGCTTCTCAGTAGACAGGACTTGTGAAACAGATGTCAGTTCACGAACAGTAATTTGACTGTTTAAATTATAGCTGCTTTTCAGCGTATGATTATTCCCCAGTGTTCGGGAAAGAGAATACCAGTGTTTTGTATATAAAAGGTATATCAGAATGTTACATATGTGTTTTAATTGAGCCCTCCTTTTACTCTCACTGTCAAAGCACAAAAATTTGCGACCTTTGATGCTGTTCGTCCAACCTTCATAGCCAATTTCAAAGTGTTAAATATTTCGATACCAATTTCATTTTGGAATCTCCCAAGTAGTATCCTCCAGATACAGTGTGTCCCTATCGTTTAGCTGCTGTAAATACTTATTTCCTATCTCTAATTACAGTTGACGGAATTATAATCACGTCACCAAATATGCTGTTGCTCTCTGTACTTGTTTCAGTAACCATTTCCGGCCTGTATGATATCTCCGGACGAAAATTCCCAATGACTAGAATGTACGATGCTTAGATAGCAGTGATTTGCTAACTCAATGAAACTACTCACACGTATAAATACGCTGCAGTTGAAACGACCTGATCTCAATACAGCTATACTTCTAACATTACTACTTCGAGAACTCCTGCCAAATTTTATTGGTTTGCGTGGAGAACACTGGAACAATCGATCTTGCATGACAAAATTTAGACGTATAAATAATTCAAAAGCCAAGATCGCTCAAACACTGTTTACTAGATGATCGGTTTCAACACATTAAAGGTGCCATCATCGGATCTGTGAAGATGTAACATGACAGGTTTGAGGGACGGCTTACATGAGTTACACTATTTACATTACTATTAGTGCAGTACCACATACCTGAATGTAGCTTAACATACATAAATCATTTGGATATAACGATACATGAGGCAGACCAGCTGATATAAAATCATTGTAGCAGAAATAAAAATTAAAAAATAACTGCTGTCATGGTCATTCTATTCCATCAGATATGTAAAACGCAGTCAAAAGATAAAACTATTTGACACACGACCGCAGCGCGACTAGCAACGGCTTTTGAATTATTTATATAACAGAGCGATCGCCCCACAACACACTATGCGTTCACTGCAAAATTTAGACAGTTTCTCGTATTCATGTTCAGAGTGCCCTTTATGTTGGAAAAAGACATTTCTCCCCGCTTTCAAGAATTTTGCACATCCCTTTCCAGCGTTCTTTCTCTTATAGTGAAGGACTACTGTTCCCAGCGCTACATGGATTGAACATGATACGCTGACACTGAAATGGAATACTCGGAGCATGTATGATTTGGACTCATGTATACAGCTCATCATTTACGGTTCAAAATCAGTTATTTCGAGCAGTATTGTTCAGTCTGATATCTAATGAAACTTGAGTGTCTCTTACCTGCCTTTCTAAGTACGGCGCGGCAAAGTATTCACATTTTGTCCCGATGACTGGTCCGTCACCCCGAGGAGAATATGAGTAAAATCTACAGGAAAAACAAATGCTGCAAAAACTGGGCAGGAAGAATACCACCATGTGATGAAAATAAGAATCCTATAACATTGAGCAGCGATTACTCGATTGGAACAAGGCCGCCTTTCCCTCCTCATGCCTACCCAGTGTGAAAACACGCACTGTGAATCCCTTAACCCCCCCTTTCTCTCTCTCTCTCTCTCTCTCTCTCTCTCCCCCTCTCTCTCTCCCCCTCTCTCTCTCCCCTCCCTCTCCCCCTCCCTCTCCCTCTCCTCCTGTGTGTGTGTGTGTGTGTGTGTGTGTGTGTGTGTGTGTGTGTGTGTATCTGTAGAACCACGTAGTAATTAGACGAGATCTTGTACGTCGAGGGTACAAAACTTTATAATAAAGTTACGCTCCTCCAACTGCTACTTCCCGACATGATTAATTACTTGATTAATTACTTAAAATACTTGACGGGGAAATTGTGGCAGCAAATCCAAGTATTATTCTGCTGCGATGTCATTTGCGATTAGTCATTTCTCAGACAATATATACAGTGTGTCAAAGAAACGTTGGGACAAACTTCGAGTTGCTGTAGCGGGTTTCTTGAGGAAGAAATCGTCAATAGGAACGAATGGCCGGAAACGTCATCCAACGACGCTACATTTACAGGCGCCGGCGCCCGCGATTAAGCCACCAGTTCGGCAGCAAACGTTGCTTTGCGCGCTGTCTGACCGCACTGTTCTTTGTTGTTCAGTGATCGCGACCGACTGCCGCGGTCACTGTGAATAAATTAGCTCTAACTTCTGCATTGAAAGGCCTTGTCTCCTATAAATACGATACTCTGTGGCCTCGGTGGATTACCTTTTGGACACGGGTTTCCATCCACAGTTTATTTTTTTCTGCTGGGACCCTCTAAATCTTCAATCTTCTCCGGTACACAAGAGAAAAATAAGCTCCAGATGGAAACCCGTTTCCTAAATTGTCATCCATCGGGCAACACAACATCGCATTCATAGGAAATAAGGCCTTTTCTACGCAGCAGCTAGCTCCATCTTCTGCACTGGCGATCGTGGCAATTAGTCACGATCACAGGATTACAAATAAAATTACGAGACGTTCCGATTGCGGTCCGATAGTGTACAAATTCACGTTTACTTTCGAAGGCGTGGCCTACTGGCAGACGCCTACGCCTACAACTTGGACGCTCTGTAGCGTCGTTAGATGACGTTTCTGGCCACGGGTTCCTATCCATGATTTGTTCGTCAAGACACCCTCTGCAACGCCTCCAAGTTGTAGAAATATTTCTGGAACACCCTGTATAATGAACATTTCCTGGGGTTTCTACTGTTAATTTGCTAGGTATCTACTTTCAGAAAATAGTTGAGTGAATGTCAAAACGATTTTACGCCCAAAATTTCATACAGAAATTTGATGTCAGTTCAAACAAAATTTAGTTATGTAGAATGTAAACTTTTCCGGGCTATTAACCCGTGGTTGAATGGATTTCACCTTAAAACTCGACGTTTCGTCCCCTTCTGTGGAGGACATTTTCAAGGAGGATCGTATCTTTGTTGTTATGTCCGATTCACACCCTGGCTCGCTACTGAAAATCTCCTTTGCATTTGGAGACGAAACGTCGGATTTTAAGGTGAAATCCATTCCACCACGGCATAATAGCCCGGAATATTTTATTAATTGTGAAATCTTACTTTCCCAAGGGTTTTTCTATCCTAACTTTCTGCGAAACACGTGAATGGCAAGAAATACGCTACGACTTTTTGTCGTAGAGGCAAGGAAGCCAAAAATCAGCTTAATTACTGACTCTTTCAGCGGTAAAATTATTACACATGAAGCAAATAAGAATAACCCTATGGAGTCATCAACATGTATATTGTACTCACCAAAAATACCCTGAGGCCCTTTTTACTTTTACAATGTTGGAATAAATTATTCATCAGTGAGCGTTGTGGGAAGCCTGTCGACTGAACACTACTAGGGTGATAAGACAATGGCGAATGCAGTAAGCTACGAAACACTAAGTCCATAGAGTCAACGATGCAGTGAGTTGTTACAGTGGGTAATGTAATTATGAACATATATTCTGAAAGTATGTAGTTCAAATCCCCGTTCGACCATCTGCAGTTAGGTTTTACATCCCTCCCAAATATCTCTTATGAACGGTATTGTGGTACCCTAGAAACGATCACAACTCATTAACTATTCTACCTTTTTCGCTTCTAGCTCGTGTATGGTCTATAACAACTTTTTTGTTATTGCAAAGTTAAACATTCCTTCCTGTACCCAGTGGTGTACCTAGTACTAAGAATGAGATTTATATCGTTGTGATAGAGCGTAGATGATACTAGAAAATTTAATCGCAGAACACATTCCCTTTCAGACATCCCATAAACAAATTCACTTACATACCAAATGGTAAACACTGAAATGAACAGAGGACTACTGGTATGACACTTGTTAACTATCCAAGGCAACTTTCTGAAAAAATTCCCATAAAAGTTGTTCAGAGTTGGGTCGTCCTCTATGGACGTACCCCCCCAGGGGGTCCACAACTCTTTTGTGGATACGTGCGTAGCGAGCACGGGACCCCGAGCTAATGTGGCCTTCCTTCCTTTCCGGGCTGCATATCTTCCCTTTCCGCATCCCTATCCCCCATCTTCGCCCCTCCTCCCCTCACCTCTGGCTCTTTCCTTCCCTTTCTCCCCCTCTGGGAGTATGGTTTGTGCCTACGTCTGGAGATGGACGCTCGTAAATGTAACGCATTCTTCGCCTTCTCTGCTTGTATGTCTTCATCCTTCCTTTGTCCTTCTCTTTTCCTTACCTCTTCTCATTACCCTTTTCTCCGCTGCAGCGTTTGAGACCTCTCTTCTTTCCATTCCCTTTCTTTGTTTTTCCTTTTCTCTTTCTTCCTCCCTGTGCGTGTCTGTAGGCCGACCCACGCATTTTTGTGCGTAGCCGGTGACAGGGTAACGCGTAATTCCCCGCCACGGGTAGACAGGTAGGACACGTGCGTACCCCCTGGTAACGGCCAGGCCCAGGGAGGGGTGATTACCCGAGCTGATACCTTCCGAAAGTGCCGATTGGTCCCTCCGTCCGTTTGTCGGGAGGTGTGACCTGAGGTGTGAACAATCACCTAAGGCGGGAGTGCCCTCAGAGAGGGCCCCCACAAGGGAGGAGCGCGCCATCGGAGACGCCGGTAATCATGGGGGATTCTTCCGCAATGGTTTCCTCACCTTCCACTATGTCTGCTCACAAGCGTAAGTTCACTAAGTCTCAGCCACAGACAGTTCTTCCATCATTGCCACAGTTACTTGTTGTTTCTCGGTCTGACGAAGGTCACGACTTCTCCACGGTCAACCCTTTCATTATTCAGAAAGGTGTCGACGCAATTGCAGGTCCTGTAAAGTCTTGTTCCAGATTACGGAATGGCACCTTGTTGTTTGAAACAGTCAGTGCCCTCCAGGCACAAAAATTGCTGCGTACTTCACTGCTCCACACCTTCCCTGTCCGGGTTGAAGCGCACCTCACTTTAAATTCCTCGCGTGGAGTCGTTTATACACGCTCCCTCGATGGATTGTCTGACGAAGAAATTCACCACTACCTGTCTGACCAGGACGTAACAGCTGTTCATAGAGTTACGAAAAGGGTTGACACAAACATCATTCCAACCCGCACTGTCTTCTTGACATTTGACAAAGTTCAACTCCCATCGAAAATTAAAGCAGGCTATGAGATAATTTCCGTTCGCCCTTACGTCGCAAACCCTACGCTTTGCTATCGGTGTCAGCGGTTCAATCACACCAGCCAGTTCTGTTCCAATCCGGCCAAATGTGTTACGTTTGGCAAGGATGCCCATGAGGGTGCTTGTCCACCTCCATCCCCTCGCTGCCTCAACTGTATGGGTGACCACGCTGCTTCCTCTCGAGATTGCCCCGTTTTTAAAGACGAAAAGCTCATCCAGGAAATCAGAGCGAAGGAAAAGGTGTCGACCTTTGCTGCTCAAAAATTATTCGCCAGTCGACAGCCCACCGTGCCTCAGACAGGAAAATACAGCAGTGTCCTTGCTTCTCCTTGGCCAACAAAGGAGGCGGCCACGCAGACTTGCGACCTCACCTTTAATGCCACGGTCGTCAAATCGGCCAGCGCAAAGATCGCCCGTTCAACCTCACCACATTCGCCTGCCCACTCTATGGCTCACCCTTCATCGGGTTCTACTAAATCTCGAGCCCAAAAGTCAGACGCCAAGACTTCTAAAAAAGAGCATACACGTGAAGATTTTTTACGTACCCCAACTTCACAATCATCGGTTCCTCCTTCATCTAAACATCATATTTCCAAGAAGGCTACTAAGAAACCCAGTTCATCTCCTTCTCCGCCAAGGCGTGTCCCATCTACAGCACCACCTGGCGGAAATCGCCTTTGGTCGTCTTCTGTGTTGCCAAGGCGCACTGCTGGCGGCCGATCAACCGGCCGATCGCTGGTGGTAGGAGCTGCTCCTGAACAACCTATGGATCAGGATCTTCTGCCTTCGGCTGAATGCCATTCCATGCTGTCGGTCGCAAGCTCTGAGCAGTCGTTGAGTTGACGGCAATCTTGGTCACATTCCTCCATTTTCTGTTCACCCTATGTCCATTATCCACTGGAATATCCGCGGCATTCGAGCCAATCGGGATGAATTGTCGATCCTCTTACGATCCCACTCGCCGGTCGTCTTCTGTCTTCAGGAAACAAAGCTGTGTCCCCATGACCGCTTTGTTCTCCTCCATTTTCAGTCCGTCCGATTTGATCTCCCCTCTGTTGAAGGCACTCCAGCCCATGGAGGACTCATGTTTCTTCTCCATGATACTCTCCATTATCACCCAATCCACTTAAACACTTCCATCCAAGCTGTCGCTGTCCGTCTTTCCCTTTCTGGATATACCTTTTCTCTTTGTACTGTATACATTCCATCATCCACACCAATGGCACGAGCTGATCTCCTTGATGTTCTTGGTCAGCTTCCACCCCCCTATTTGCTGGTTGGGGACTTCAATGCCCACCACCCGCTTTGGGGATCTCCACATCCTTGTCCACGTGGCTCACTATTGCTAGGCGTCTTCCACCAAGCGGATCTAGTTTGCCTCAACACTGGGCTCCCTACATTTTTGTCTGCCTCCACGACAAATTTCTCTCATTTGGACCTTTCGGTCGGTACTGTTCCGCTAGCTCGGCGCTTCGAATGGTTCGCCCTTGATGATACACACTCGAGTGACCACTTTCCATGTGTCCTCAACTGCCATATATGCGCCTGCGACGCTGGAAGTTTGCCCAAGCTGATTGGACACTTTTTTCGTCTCTAGCGACATTCGATGACCGTCACTTTCCCAGCGTCGACTATGGGGTCACACATATTACCGACGTCATTCTTACAGCTGCGAAATGTTCAATACCACGCACCTCCGAATTGCTCCGGCGCCCCCCAGTTCCTTGGTGGAACGAAGCGTGCCGTGACGCAATACGTGAGCGGCGACGTGCTCTTCGTGTTTTCCGCCACCATCCTACTTTGGCCAACTGTATCCTCTATAAGCAGTTCCGTGCGCGATGCCGTCGCGTCATCCGCGATAGCAGGAAGGCAAGCTGGAAATTCTTTACTAGCTCATTTAACGCCTTCACTCCCTCCTCGGAAGTTTGGAGTCGGCTTCGACGGTTATCAGGCGCGCCTAGTTTCTCGCCGATCTCTGGGCTCACTGTCGCGCATGATACATTAGTGGACCCCGTCGCAATTTCTAACTCATTAGGTCAGCACTTTGCTGAGATTTCGAGCTCTTCAAATTACCCGCCAGCGTTTCTCCCGAAGAATCGTGCAGCGGAAGTGCGACCTCTTGCTTTCTCCTCTCAAAATCACGAAAGCTGTAATACTGTTTTCTCCATGCGGGATCTCCAACATGCACACTCTTCTTCTCGCTCCTCCGCCCCAGGACCGGATGGTATCCACGTCCAAATGTTACTGCATTTATCAACCCATAGTGTGCGTTACCTCCTTCGCCTTTATAATCGAATTTGGACCGACAGTACTTTTCCCAGACGATGGCGGGAAGCTATCATCGTTCCTGTTCCGAAACCTGGAAAGGACAAACATCTCCCCTCTAGCTATCGCCCCATTTCTCTCACGAGTAGTGTATGTAAGGTTTTGGAGCGTATGGTGAATTGCCGTTTAGCTTGGTGGCTGGAGTCCCGCAGTCTTTTAACACCCGCCCAATGCGGATTCCGAAAGCATCGTTCTGCAGTTGACCATCTTGTTGCTCTCTCCACTCATATCATGAACAATTTTCTCCGGAAACGCCAAACAGAAGCAATATTTTTTGATCTGGAGAGAGCATACGATACCTGTTGGAGGACAGGCATCCCACACACACTGTTCGCTTGGGGCTTTCGAGGTCGGCTGCCCCTTTTTCTTCGCGAATTTATGACAGAGCGCACATTTAGAGTGCGGGTGAACACTACTCTCTCCCGTACTTTCTCGCAAGAAAACGGGGTATCCCAGGGCTCCGTGCTGAGTGTTGTAATGTTTACCATTGCCATAAATCCAATTATGGATTGTCTCCTTCCTGATGTCTCGGGCTCCCTCTTTGTGGACGATTTTGCGATCTACTACAGCTCTCAACGGACCAGCCTTCTTGAACGACGTCTTCAAGGAAGTCTCGATTGCCTCCACTCTTGGAGCATCGAAACCGGCTTCCGTTTCTCTCCCAGTAAGACCGTTTGTGTTAATTTTTGGCGACGTAAGGAGTTTCTTCCACCCTCCTTACATCTAGGACCTGTCAACCTTCCGTTTGCGGACGTCGCTAAATTCTTGGGTCTTATGTTTGACAGAAAACTGTGCTGGTCCTCCCACGTTTCCTATCTTTCGGCTCGCTGTCTGCGATCCCTCAACACCCTCCGTGTACTGAATGGTACCTCCTGGGGAGCGGACCGAGTGGTCCTTCTCCGCCTCTATCTCGCCTTAGTGCGCTCGAAATTGGACTATAGAAGCATAGTCTACTCCTCTGCTCGGCCGTCTATTCTTCAGCGTCTGGACTCTATCCACCACCGTGGATTACGTTTAGTGTCTGGAGCTTTTTACACTAGCCCTGTGGGAAGCCTTTATGCTGAGACTGCTGAACCTCCGCTGTCCAATCGGCGAGCAGTCCTTCCGAGTCGTTGTGCTAGCCATCTGTCTTCCATGCCTGCTAATCCAGCCCATGACATTTTTTTCGACGCCTCCTTTGATGTAGGGTATGCAGGCCGCCCCTCCTCCCTATTACCACCGGGAGTCCGCTTCCGTCAGCTGCTCCATTCTCTTTCCTTCCGCTTTCCTAAAACCTTCTTGACAACTTGGGGTACAGCACCGCCTTGGCTCCGTCCCCGGATCTGCCTGCTCCGTGACCTTTGTCAGTTTCCCAAGGATGGTACCCCCTCACTTGTTTATCGTCGGGCATTTTCTGCTCTATGTGCACAAATGAAGGAAGCCACATTTATTTACACTGTTAGCTCAAAAACATCGTTTGGTGTAGGGAGTGCCTATATTGTTGGCGACACCCCAAATCAATTTCGGCTTCCCGACCAGTGTTCGGTTTATACTGCGGAGCTTTACGCTGTTCTCCAGGCGGTCCACTACATCCGCCGCCATCAGTGGATACAGTATGTTATCTGTTCAGATTCCCTCAGCTCTCCCCTCAGTCTCCAAGCTCTTTACCCTGTCCACCCTCTGGTCCACCGGATTCAGGACTGTCTGCGCTTGCTCCACCTGGGGGGCGTCTCGGTGGCGTTCCTTTGGCTCCCGGGACACGTTGGTATCTGTGGAAATGAGGCGGCCGATATAGCGGCCAAGGCTGCAGTCTCTCTTCTTCGGCCAGCTATTCAATCGATTCCCTTCGCCGATGTACGGAGCGTTTTATGTCGTCGTGTTACTCTTTTATGGCACGCTCATTGGTCGACACTTCGCCATAATAAATTGCGAGACGTGAAAGTTCTTCCTTGTGCTTCGACCTCTTCCTCCCGAACGCGTCGTCGGGAGGAGGTGATTTTAACTAGACTCCGGATAAGGCACTGTCTTTTTAGCCATCGACATCTTTTAAGCGGCGATCCTCCCCCACTCTGTCCCCACTGCTCTCAGCTGTGGACGGTAAGACACCTTTCAATTGAATGACCCTATTTTACTCCGTTACGCGCCCGTCTACAGCTGTCGCCTTATATATCGTCAATTTTAGCAGATGACACGCGCTCGGCCGATCGCGTTCTCGAGCTTATTAGTGCCAGTGAAATGACGTCAGTCATTTGAAGCTTTTTTTGGGGACAACCAACCCCTTTCTGTAGTGGATGTTTAAGCCTTCTTTCTGCTTTTAGTTTCTCCAATTTTTTGAGTTTCGTTCCCATTGCTGCTGGTTTCCATGTTCGGTTTTTTACTATTTCCTAAGTCACGGACCGGGCGCTAATGACCATAGCAGTTTTGCGCCCTAAAACCAAAACAAAAAAAAATCTACGGACGTAGTAAAATTTTCCCTACTGACATGTAAGAATAGCATAACGGGAAAAAGTCGGCAACCTTTAGTTCGTTTCCCTGCTATTACTGTGGACAGTTTCGTAGTAAATAAACACACACACACACACACACACACACACACACACACACACACACAACAAACAACAAACTTTCACTCCCACATAACGCTATGAAAACGGCTTGTTGTCTTGATGATGGCATCAATTCGGAGAGTAAGAGTATCCACAATTTTCTTTAATTTAGCCATGTCTAGTCAGTGTCACTAATTGATCTACTATGGCCGGCCGGTGTGGCCAAGCGATTCTAGGCGCTACAGTCTGGAACCGCGCGACCGCTACGATCGCACGTTCGAATCCTATCTCGGGCATGGATGTGTGTGATGTCCTTAGGTTAGTTAGGTTTAAGTAGTACTAAGTTCTAGAGGACTGGTGACCTCAGATGTTAAGTCCCATAGTGCTCAGAGCCATTTGAACCATTTTGAAAGCAGTTTCGATGATCTTCGGCCTCAACTAATGCTGAGTAGGGATTAACTCCAGTCTTACACACGATCCTGTCAAGTGGCAAACATCAGCGATGTTACTGCAGACACAGCATCTGATTTCTTCCTATGTTTCATACTTGATACAGATTGGTTGTACTTTAATTAACCTATCAGAATTCTTTGTGTGTGTTGTATGTATTTTATGACTAGTACACCAGACATATCAGGCTATTAAATTGCTAACGTAAGTAAATATCCTACTTATCTTTAGATGTGCTAGAGACTGGTCTTATTTTAATCTCTCCTTCTGCTTCAATTTGTTGCTGATTTTTTATTTCATCAGAATTTACCTAATACGTTGTAATAAGTTTTTGCCTTCACTTTCATATACCCATAATTAGGTATCAATTTTATTGAAAGGAACTGCTTATTGTATGCTTATTATTGATGTATGACAAGTCTTGTTTTGGAAGTTCACAATTTTTAACTAATCCTGCAATATACAGTGTACAGTTACTGGTATAGAATTACAAAAAATTATCATGGATTGCATCTGTTTTAGTAGATATTTATGTTTAGTGTGTCACAATATAGTGTCTTGAAGTGTCTCTTGATTGTTCCTCAGTTTATGCATTGTTGAAATTTATGAAACTCCATAAGGTGTGCACATTTTAATTTGCACTTACGTTCGTTTGATTGCACAATCCACTCAAGTGACACATGTGTGTTAACAATGAATTTACAATTCAGATCCAGTGATAATAGCTTAACACAAAGAACATTTTAGCTTATGTTTTCGTATATTGTTCAAGGATATAATTTACGTTGAGTGTTCTTCTGCACACCATAAAAATCTGTTAAGAGAAGAACAAATATAGTGACTACTTACATAAGCACATCACACATTTGCCATATTTCAAGTAAACTCAACGAAATATTTAAAAAGACGGAGGTGACAATAGCGTTCCGCACCAATAACACTTTATAAACGAAAGTATAGTCAGGAAAAGAAAAATCCTTGTTTTCTCGAACCCATGAATGTGCACACATCAAAAAAAGTTTTGCATCACCCCGGTTCCCAGAACTCCTGAAGATGGACGTTGGCTGTGGATATTGTATCACAGACACAGTCACTTTGACTGTTCAGAGATGTCACTAAACCCGCCCAAAGATGTAAATAAGCATGCATGAGCAGCGCCTATCAGACGAGGGTGTCCGACAACCGATCAGTTCCATTCACTCCACCAGGAAGAAGGTACGCAGCTCGTGTTGTCTGTAGTTCAACCATGCCTAGACAGTCAATACCACGGCTCGATCGCGTCCGCATTGTTACTTTGTGCCAGGAAGAGCTCTCAACAAGAAAAGTGTCCAGACATCTCGGAGTGAACCAAAGCGATGTTGATCGGACATGGAGGAGATACGGAAAGCCAGGAACTGTCGGTGAAAAGAATCACTCAGTCCACCCAAGGGCTACTACTGTGATGGATGACCGCTACCTATGGATTATGGCTCGGAGGAACCATGACAGAAACGCCACCACGTTGAATAATACTTTTCGTGCACCCACAGTTCGTCGTGTTACGACTCAAAATGTGCGCAATAGGCTGCATGATGCGCAACTTCACTCCCGACGTCCAAGGCGAGGTCCATCTTTGCAACCACGGCATCATGCAGCGCGGTACAGATCGGCCCAACAACATGCCGAATGGACCGCTCAGGATTGGCAGCACGTTCTCTTCACCGATGAGTGTCACATATGCCTTCAACCAGACAATCTTCGGAGACGTGTTTGGAGGCAACTCTGTCAGGCTGTACGCCTTAGACATGCTGTCAGGCGAGTGCAGCTAGGTGGAGGGTGCCTGCTGTTTTGGGGTGGCATTATGTGGAGCCGACGTACGCCGCTGGTGATCATGGAAGGCGCAGTAGCGGCTGTACGTGAATGCCATCCTCCGCCCGCTAGTGCAACCATATCGGAAGTATAGTGGCGAGGCATTCGTCTTCATGAACGACAACTCGCACCCCCAACATGCACATCTTGTGAATGACTTCCTTCAGGATAAAGACATCGCTCGACTAGAGAGGCCAGCACGTTCTCCAGACATGAACCCTACCGATCATGCCTGGGATAGACTGAAAAGGGTTGTTTATGGTCAACGTGACCCACCACCCATTCTGAGTGATCTACACCGTTGAGAAGTGGGACAATCTGGACTAACAATGTCATGATGAACTTGTGGATAGTATGCCACGACGAATACAGGCATGCAACAGTGCAAGAGGACGTGCTACTGGGTATTAGAGGTACCGGTGTGTACAGAAATCTGGACCACCACCTCTGAAGGTCTCGCTGTATGGTGGTACAACATGCAGTGCATGGTTGTCATGAGCAATAAAAATGACGGAAATGATGTTTATGTTACTCTCTATTCCAATTCTCTGCACAGGTTCCGGAAATCTCGGAACCGATGTGATGCAAAACTTTTTTGATGTGTGTATAAAATCTGATGCAACGATTGTAACAGGTAGAAACTTCTCAGATTTAAAGAAAACGTACGAAATTGTGAAGATAACCGATCCAGACTTTACACACACTTATGGAACCATAACAAAAAGCAAAATAAATACAAAATGCAATGAAAATTTTACATCACGTGCTCAAAGGAACCATAATGAATATCCTGGAAAATTTCGAAATTTACGTCCACGCACACAGGCGCACACACACACACACACACACACACACACACACACACACACACACACACACACACAGAGAGAGAGAGAGAGAGAGAGAGAGAGAGAGAGAGAGAGAGAGAGAGAGAGAGAGAGAAATGAATTATTAACGAACAAAAAGAACTGATCCACAAGAAATATGTAGAAAACTTTACTGACTTTCTAAAACAAAATAGGTGAATTTCAGTGTCTTATTACACCAAGAAATAAATCAAAACAGTAGTCATAAAACTAGAAACATAAATTATATCTTCACACTACACATGAAAACCGACGATCTTAGTATACAGCTAGTATCGCTGAAATTCCGCGAATGTGAACAGTACATTCATTGTAAACATATATGTGTCACTGAAGTGGATTATACGGTCAAACGAACATAATTTGAAATTGGAACATGCACATTGAACAACTGTAAAACTTAATGTGTAAATTGAGAAACAATAAGCAGACACTTCAAGACACTGTATTGTGACACACACAACGTAAATATGTATCAAAATAGACTTTATCCATAAACCAATATTTTTAATAACTTTATACAACGAACTCTACATTGTATTGCAGAAGATTAGTTAAAAATGCCGGACTGCCGAAACGAGCCTCGTCGTATGAAAATAACGAGCTACTAAATTCAGCGTGTAGCAAAAACACGGGAAAATGTTCAATATTTCATTCATTGATCTCATGGATGCAGCAGACCCATTCGAAAACAATCTTTCAAAAAAAGTACATCGTTTCACTGAAAAAAAGAAAGTTTATACGCTGTTGGAAATAGGGGTTACGAGATGAACCACAATGGAAAATACGATAAATTTTTCATAGCGTCTGTCTAGACCGTCATTTAGACATCCTGATCATTCACGAAATTTTACTGTTGTACACGTCACGATTGGCCTTATATTGACTACTGTAGAGAAGTTACTTCGAAATAGTCTCAGATCTGCAGAAGTAGGTAGTTGGGGAAGAGGTATCGATAGCTGTGCCTGTACTTTGGTGGTCGAATGCGTGGAGGAGTTAGTCTACGACGCCACATGCCGCTCGCTGGACTGTGGGGACTGGCATGCTCAGCTGCGTGTGCACGCGCGCCGCTGGTCGGAGAGGGTGGCGAGAGCTCGCATCGAGCGGTGCGTGTCGAGAGGTCGATACTGCAGAGGCGGCAATGCTCCGCTCAGCTCGGCTGCGGCGTTCTGGCAGTCCGCCAACCGGGCTAGGTCAGGCGCGTGTGGCCGGCGCGCGTGTCCTGGAGCCCCTGGAAAAAATGGTGTATTCATTATGGAATGGAAAACGAGCAGCAAGAGGTGTGTCGGCTCACAAAACTATTCCCGCCTTGCGTCAATGGGACTCTCGGTCTGAATCATAGGGTATCGGTTCCACCCTGTCTGTGTTGAAGAGCAATCGATGGATCGATTCCATAGTTGCAGTGTGAGTGAGGATGGCAGCACGAACTCAGTTATATGGATTTTTCATTTAAAACTTTTAATGAATACAGAGAGATTGATGTAAGTATCAAATGTTTTCAATACACAAGCTATGATGAGAAAAAGTACAGGACGAGCCATAAGTTAGTTGTGAAAAATGCATTTGATGCTATAAAACTAAACGAACGAAAATGCAAATTACAAATTTACTACCAACACAGAAATCCATTTTGAAGTCAATGAATTTACAAATTATGCTCAGACTGGTTTTCGTGCTATTCTGAGCAGACATTGCATCATATCAACACTGTTTCACGAATCTTGTAGCAAATCTTTCAAATTTTGATTGGATTAGTTTCTTTAAATGCTCAACATCAAGAATTTTGACAGAATAAAATTTTTTGGTATATCGCAGACTGAAAAATCCGTGGGCGTGACATGAGGTGGAGCAGAGGAACGTGGAGGTCATTCAATAGTGTTCCATCGATCAAGCCATTCATCAGAGTTTTCATTTGGAAAGTCATTTGGGAAGTCATTCGTAAAAACTCCACAATGCATAGGTGCTCCATCTTGCTGCCATATAAACTTTTCCTTAACCGGCTGCAATTGTCCTAAAAGTGGACAATTTTGCAGTTCTGAAGACACTTCTTGAATCATATGTAGGCAGTTTACAGAACTCACAGAACTGTTATAAAAGTAAAGCCCTATTAGCCCACCGCTGAAAATCGTTGCACGTACACGCACTCCAGAGGAGTTTAACTCCTGTCTCCAAGACCAAATGCGGATTTGTGTGTCTTGTCCATCCTTCTGATTAAAGATCTGCGGAACTTCGGCCGTTCACTTACGTAATAAAACAAAACTCATGCAGCCGTCTTGTTGATGTTATTTTATTATATTGAAAGCAGTTTCGGTGATGCAATATACCATCTTCGGCCTCAACTAACGTCGAGTGGGGATCAACTCCAGTCGTATACACGATCCCGTCAAGTGGCAAACATCAGCGATGTTACTGCAGACACAGCATCGCTGTTTAAATATTCTATGGAAGCCAGCTCGCAGATGTTGGCCACTGATGGGATCATATATACGATCGGAGTCACTCCCTCAGCGTCATTAAAGCCTGACGATGGTGCATTGAGTTACCGAAACTGGTTTCAGTGTAAGAAAATAACATCAAAATGACGGCTGCAGGTGTTTCGTTTTATTACTGATGTCTGTTCACTCTGCTATTCACCTTAAATGTCGTTTCGTCACTCCAAAAAATGTTTTTGCAAAATCGGAGATCAGCTCTTGTCGAATTGTGTACAACTCGCAGAATTCCATACGCTTGTTGTGCGAGGCCTATCACTGACACCATCTTTGTTTTCTTCACTGAGTCTGAAATTTACGGTCCCCCTCTCATTTCCTATTCAAAGAAACGGCCATTTTGCAAAATCGCCCTGACAAGTGACCACAGGATGTGTGTCGTCAAATGTGTGCCGCGCTGTTCCTATGTTATCTCCCTTCTTCACTGACTCTTTAGCTACATGTGCAAATATAAAACAATACTGTGACAACGAATCAGAATATTTATATCACTACTTCATCTGCTACAACTAAAAGACTCACTTTTCCGGCCGGCCGAAGTGGCCGCGCGGTTCTGGCGCTGCAGTCTGGAACCGCGAGACCGCTACGGTCGCAGGTTCGAATCCTGCCTCGGACATGGATGTGTGTAATGTCCTTAGGTTAGTTAGGTTTAACTAGTTCCAAGTTCTAGGGGACTAATGACCTCAGCAGTTGAGTCCCATAGTGCTCAGAGCCATTTGAACCATTTGAACTCACTTTTCTTTCTCTTAATTTATTAGGCTCACAACTTTGTTTCCGCCGTTTTGCAATAGATGGCAGTAGCGGCAACTGGTAGTTTACGCATTTGTAAACATAACGCTATCAAAATATTAGTCGATTTGTGATTTGTGATTGCATGACATGTTCTCAATTGAATACGTGAGAGTGCGAGCCTAATTCTCGTCATTTGCAGGAAGTTTTAATTTTCTACTTCAACATGAATAAAGCCGCTGCGGATACTCATAAAGTGTTGGGTAAGAACTATGGTGAGGCACCTATTTGTGAAAGATTTTGTAGACAATGGTTTCAGCGCTTCAAGAACGGTGATTTTGACGTCGAAGGCCGGCATAGCGGTTTAAGAGAGTAGTTTTTCGAGATTACTGAAACCGACGGAAACA
Source organism: Schistocerca piceifrons (assembly GCF_021461385.2). Lineage (NCBI taxonomy): Eukaryota > Metazoa > Arthropoda > Insecta > Orthoptera > Acrididae > Schistocerca > Schistocerca piceifrons. Next base: position 779,119,698 of record NC_060139.1, read on the forward strand.
GTTACATGAGATAATCATTAATCAAGCAGCTGATGCATTTCAGCCGAGCAATGAAACTCGATCAGCCACAATACAGCGACAGATATAAGGAAGTGAGTTTGCAACACGACAACGATCGATCTAGTGTCGCCAAACTCGTCAAAACATATTTGGAAACGTTGAAACGGGAAGTCCTAGCCCACCTACCGAGTTCAAATGGTTCAAATGGCTCTGAGCACTATGGGACTTAACATCTGAGGTCATCAGTCCCCTAGAACTTAGAACTACTTAAACCTAACTAACCCAAGGACGTCACACACGTCCATGCCCGAGGTAGGATTCGAACCTGCGACCGTAGCGGTCGCGCAGGTCCAGACTGAAGCGCCTAGAACTGCTCGGCCACACAGGCCGGCTCCCGCCGAGTTTTCCATTCATCCCGCCCCCCGACTATCACCTTCTTCGATCACTGGCACACGGCATGGCTGACCAGCACTTCCGGTTATATGAATAAGTATAAAATTGGATCTATTCATTGAGCTTCTCAAAAGAATCCCAGATCTTCCACCGTTGGATCCGTATGATGCCCTAAAGACGGGAGGAAGTATTGGCCAGCGAGGTCCAATATTTTGAATCGGAAATGTTTTGGATGTTTTTAATAATAAAGCCTCTAACTTCGAGAAAAAAACGCCAGAAGCTAAGTTGTAGACCTGGTATCTCTTCACTTCTGTTGGACGAGAGGAACAGCATACGTGACTGCCGATTCGCCTGTTGTTGTTGTTGTTGTTGTTTTCAGTCCAGAGACTGGTTTGATGCAGCTCTCCATGCTACTCTATCCTGTGCAAGCTTCATCATCTCCCAGTACCTACTGCAGCCTACTTCCTTTTGAATCTGTTTAGTGTATTCATCTCTTGGTCTCCCTCTACGATTTTTATCCTCCACGCTGCCCTCCAATACTAAATTGGTGATCCCTTGATGCCTCAGAACATGTCCTACCAACCGATCCCTTCTTCTAGTCAAGTTGTGCCACAAATTTCTCTTCTCCCCATTTCTATTCAATAATTGAGTCAAAATCTTGTAGGCTTGGCTTCGCTTCCGGTTATAGCCTCGAATACCTATTATGACCCGCAGGACTCGAACCAGTCTAGCACCTGTTGTCACACACTGTCTGTGGTCAAGAGATTAGCGTTGCTGGCTACCGATCAGATTATTGTTTGTACGATTCCTGGTGGTTCTCTCATATTCTTCTCTTGTGGTGTTGGTGCACACGTTCTCCTAAGAGTAAATCAGAAGGTGCTAGAATAAATAAGTAGTGATATTAACGCACAAGCCACCAAAGTTGCGACACATTGAAAGGAGTAGCAGCAAGTTGAGAGTCACACGACTGTAGACGTCTTGGAGACCTTTGAATCCTGAATGGTTCGGTTTGACTCAGTGTAGTAGCCAATGAATGCAAATTTGTCTTGCGCAAAGATTCCTACTTGAGATCGTAACCAATACAATTCTATCGGTTCATTTACGACTCTACAAGTGAAGTGGTAGATATCTTCAGCCTCTGCAAACACAAAACGCATATTCTTCATTAGCAGCTCTTGCTGGACGCATGGACATTCACCTTCTAGAAAAAACTGGGTGCCAAATGGGAAATGCAGTGCTTTAAAGTACAGTGAAATCATGAAAAATAATCTTGAGGAAGTTCTCACTGTTCAATTTTTAAGGGGTCCATGGGAGGGGAGAGGATTTGGTTTGGGGGTGGGGGTGAGAAAACCATTGGAGACGGTAACCCGTTTGTCACGTTTCCTTAAATACGGTTAGTACACACACAGATAATACTATACAACACAGGGACATGAATCGGAATATTTAATGAGTGTGTCTACATCGCACGATCTACTTTCATTCGGCTCTTATCGTATCATTGCCGCTACCACCAACTAAAATGCAATTATGTAATTGTTTGGTTAATTAGCTGCAGATTGAGGGATCAAGCACATAATTACAACCACAAATTTCTGGTAGAGATGCACATATATTCTACTGGTGAAACACTGAACGCCACTGTTTACACTGTTCTGTTAACACAATGGACGTCAATTTTGACTTTTGCTCGACCCACAGTGATCGACTTGCAGTATACTGTAACCCATTCCCGTGCTGTTCAGTCACACTGTTGGTTTGACTGCACCTCAGTCACTCAAAAATCACTGTTCGGATATTTAGTTATGCTTTTATTTGTTGACATACTTCCTTGTAATTAAAATTACTTCATCCTGAGATGCTGACGATCACTTTCAATAGCGTACGCATAACCATTTTGTGACGAGGCTGGCTGTTGATATATACTACCGAAAGTGTCTCTGATTATGAAATTTAATTGTAAACAATTCACAGTTTATAGCACGCTCTCTCTCCTAATGTCTCTATTAATGTCAGAGAACAAACATTAAAATTCCACATAAATAGTTCTTTAGTAGCTCAAGCATTGGCTCAAATGGTTCAAATGGCTCTGAGTACTATGGGACTTAACATCTGAGCTTATCAGTCCCCTAGAACTTAGAACTACTTAAACCTAACTAACCTAAGGATCTCACACGCATCCATGCCCGAGGCAGAATTCGAACCTGCGACCGTAGCGGTCGCGCGGTTCCAGACTGAAGCGCCTAGAACCGCTTGACCACAACGGCCGGCTAGTGGAGTTGTATTTGGGGGGGGGGGGGGGGGCGTATTTTCACATGGCCTAATTCCACGCGATGCATCGGATACGTCTGGACTGTACTCCAGAACATTGCTGTAAAGTTTGATGACCAGGCGTGTCCTCTTTTCCCCTACCCATTAAAATATTTCTTCTACCATCGGGATTCGAAGTATCTATGACTGAGTAGAGTGCCACCGTACAGTTAGCGAACTCGACTACAGAGTGTAGGTTTCACAGTGTTTTACGATCACACTGACCGCTATTGCGCAGTCGTAGCGTAGTACTCCAACAGCCACCATTAAGCAGTCATTGAGGCACTTTGTATAATTAGTCCGTCAACAGTTCGCAGCCGTCTCAGCCGCATCACTGCATCGCTGCCTGTGTCTATTCCGCTGCGGCAACTCTGAAAACCAGGTTACAGTACCGTAAACGCAGGTGGGGCCACTACGTTATTAGGACACGTAGTGGAATAATCAGAATCATGAATCATATGGTCTGCAATAGCGCTGCGTATTACGCATTGCGGACTGTATCCGTGCTTTGTCGCTGATTGGTTGCAGTGCCGGGAGCAACACCTGTAAGAGTCCGGCTGTGTTGTGTTGGAACTGCTTTCTGAAAAAAAGGATCGACCTCTTGTCAGCTGTGGGCAGAGTACAGTTTTTCACTCAGTGGAGAGACAGAGGTTGGGCGTGTGTTTACATCGCTGTGGAGGGCGCTCCCCGAATAGCGACATCAAATGGATTGGCGCTTCGCGATACGGCAACACAAGTGGACTGCACCGTCTGTCATGACTGCGTCCCCCATCACTTGAGTTCCCCAGCTCACGTTAACATTGTTTGTGTTGTATATCCCTTAGAAAGTAAGAAACTGCATTAACTACGGTGTAGGTCATTTTTGAGATATTTGCTTTATTTTTCTTTCATACCGATAGGGATGTACAAGCTGAAACACTTAACATTTTCACCTCACACATCTTTTAACTTACTAAACATTTCTTTTCGTTCACACAAATAGCGTCATGTGGTTCATAAAACAAACGTTTCCTCTCTTCATTTATTTATTTATCGTATGGCTAGCATTACTTTCTGGAAGAATACATAGAGGGTGCAAAAAAACTGTACGGCACAAATTGCAGGACACATTCCTCACACATAGGCGAAAAAATTATGTTATATGAACATAGGTGTGGAAATGCCTTGTTTTCCTGTTACAACTCATTTTCTCTAACTCATTGGAAACACTCAAGAAGAGGACGTTAGAATAATGGGAAACACGCACTCTTGGTGACGTTTGGTTACGTTGTGCAGCGCCAGTGTTTTGTTTTACATGTCCTTGTTGCCATACGACCTAAGTTATTGCTTGTTTACAGGTAACATTAATTGTTCCAGCGATCAGTACGACAGCTGCAAGAGCAAGGATTACTACGTAGAGTTAATCACATACTTGGCTCGTGGAATGGCAGTGTGCACAAATGCAGAGATGGCAGATGCCCATTCGATGTATGGATTAGCTGACGGCAATGGCGCTAGCGCTCAACGTTTGTATCTGGAGAGATTTCCAGGATGAAGGTGACCGACGGGAAAACGTTCGAAGCCATTGACCGTCGACTTAGGGAACATGAGGCATTTAAGCCCGATACTCGGAACCGGTGGAGGCCGAGAAGGTCGATTACACCGCGACGGGAGGCGAAACTTCATGCAGTTGACGACGACCCTCGTGTCAGTACTAGACACGCAGCAGCAATATTGAACGTTGACCACATAACGGCCTGGCGAGAGTTACACGAGGACCAGCTGTTCCACACCATTTACAGCGTATGCAGGCACTATAAGCAGGTTATTTTCCTGCAGGGGTACTCTTCTGTGAATGGTTCAGTCAACAAAGTGTCAACACTAATTTTAGTGGAACGTTGCTGATCGTAGATGAGGCGTCATTTCACAGTCGCCCTGTATGGGCAGACGGAATCCTCACACAACTGTTGATGCAAGTCATCAACAAAGATTTCCTGTCAATTGTTGGTGAATGTTTGGTAGGGCCACATTTTCTTCCACACAGGCTCGACGGACAAAGTTATCACAATTTTGTAGAGAATGCTCTATCTGATCTGTTAGCAGGTGTGCCTGTAGCAATGCGACAAAACATGTACCTCACGCACGATGGAGCACCTCCTCGTTTTAGTGTTAATGGCTGCTGGCTTCTAAATAACAGATTCGGTGACAGATGTACAGGTGGAGACGGATCAGTTGCCTGGCCTCCACGCTCTTCGGACCTAAACCCACTGGACTTTTATTTTTGGGGTCATTTGAAAACTCTTATTTATGGAACCCCAGTGCAAGATGTTCAGAGTCTCCATGTTATGAAAGGCTGCCGAAACCATACAAAATACTCCAGGGATACGTCAGCGCATCCGAGATTCACTACGACTGTGGGTTGATGCATCTATCAATGCCCAAGGAGGACATATTGAACACCTCCTGTGAGATAGTTACATGTGATATGCTGATGAGTTGTATTCGTGTGTGTTTCTCGTCATTAATGAGATGGAGAAAACGAGAACATGGGAACAAAGCATTCCAGACCCATGTTCATGTAACACAATTTCTTCGTTTACGTGCGAGGAATGTGTTCTGCAATTTGTGCCGTATATTTTTGTTATACACATTGTGTAACACAGAAAAAAAGTTCACTAAGGTTACAGAACTTACAAAGCACAGAATGCTACAGACAGATCCTACTGCTTGACATAAACAGCTGATGTCTTCTTTGACAACAGGAGATCTGCCGGATGACCAGGAAAGGATCGTTTCGGGTGCTTAAGTATGATTTGCTGAACTATTTGTAGTTCTGCAACACAGTCACACCTGGGTGATGTTGTTAATCCCCTTTTGTACAGTGAATCAGTACATCTTCCAATAGTTGTCCTTAGTCTGTTGAGTGCAGGCCAGACCTTGAAACACTCTTCGAAGAGTGGTCGCATGGACGAGATGAAGAGCATCTTCAGGTGTTCTTTGGTAGCTTTGTTCTGCCATATTTCTGTCCATCGGTATGTTGTTGTTGCTCCGCTGTCCGCGAAGTATTCTGCTCCACGTAGAAGGGGGACAGGAGCGAAGTCTGTATTTACTGGGTGCAGGAATGTCCTCATGTCCCCAGCTATTTTTGTAAACTCCCGACTGAGAGCAGATTCTCGCCGCAAAAATGGGGGCTGTGAGTAGGTAGTCATAAGGATGGAGTGTTTCTGATTGTTCCTGTGATGATGCGCATATTCTGGTTGAGCTGCGTGTCTTCGAATCTCATGTATGGGCAGACTGCAGCACAGTATTCTGCCACAGGGTACACCAGTCCAAGAGCACGTGTCCTTAGTGCTGGAGCTAATGATCCCCATGTCGTGCCACACAGTTTCTGCAAAATGTTATTTCTTGACTTCATTTGACTTGCTGGCGCCAGTTTCCAGAAACGGCTCTTCAATGCTGAGCGTCCTATCAAGTGACTCTTGATAACGTGGACTTTCATGACTCTGTGGGAAGTACGTAAAACGTTGACTAGCAGGGTTCTTCACTGAAATTCTCAGCTCATAAATTATACAGACAGCGTTTCGTAGACGTGGTGGTGTTTTCGCGCCAGAATGGCAAATCTGTATCATATGAATCAATTAGTGTAACTCTTTGGTAAGCCTGACGTGAAGTTACAGAGTTAAAAACACCGGGCATAAGTCGATTTTTGTGCTGTTCTTGCGAACTACTAAATTATGCTCCAGCCGGGAGTTTACCCCAATTTCTACGGAAATAAACGCTACGTTATGTTTACGGCTCTCTCGAATCGGAGACAGGATTACACTTCCAGGTGGTGCGCCGTTCAAATGGCAGGAACAGCTGCACAGAAAATCCCCCCCCCCCCCCCATACACAGTACCGTAAGAGCACAAAATACACGTGTTTATCAGACTTCGTCCGTGAACCGAAACGAAGTGCTGTACGCAGTAAATATCTGAGAAATCATACGCAACGAAGAGGGAAAAACCTCTATGGTAAAATAAATCCGAGTTTGCTGTTTAGTGACCTAATGTTCAGTGAATTTAAGACCAAAATTTCATACGAAATTTATTGTTTTGTTTTTAAGTTGCTACGGCCCCTTTAGACTGTACAAGCTGTAGTCCACGGATTGCGGAAAATAGTCCACCTGCTTAGTTGAGTGGTAACGTGTTTGCGTCCCATGCAGCGGCCCCGGGTCCAATTCCCGTCAGCGTTCGAGATTTTCTCCGGTCGTGGACTGGGTGTTGTGTTGTCCTCATCCTTTCATCCTCATCTCCGGCTCGCAAGTCGCTCAGTGTGGCGTCGACTGAAATAAGACTTGCATTCGGCAGCCGAACTTCCCTGGATGAGGCCTCCGGGCCAACAATGTCACACTATCATTTCATTTTTTTTTTTAGGAAAACAACCATCAACATTTTTTGAAAAAAGTCATTTCATCTCCCGCGTCATACGCTGAGAAGCGAGAATTACCACAGATATATTATGATGTTACTCATACAAGCTAATCCAGTGATTTTTGTACTTAATTGGAGATAAGACGTCAAACTGCGAACAATAAATGTATTTTCACTTCCTCATTTCGCGTAGTTTAAAAAAACCTTTTTAGCTTAGATTTTAATTTCATTTGGGTGCCGAGAAAATTATCTCCATTTTGTAGGACATAAAAACACACAGCTTTTGAATGGTGTTCGCTAGCACTACTCGCGAAAATATACAAGGAAGGTCTCACCTTAAAGATCGCCGTCAGGTGGGTCGCTGACGAAGAAAGACACACCTCGAACAGTGACGTCTCGACCAACTTGCTGGACAACACGGCAAGAGAGACCCAAGTATGTTTCAGTAAAGGGCGTGGAACATTTTGCAGCGGCAGATCTTGATTTCAAAGATGTGCTCATTTGAACAGATTACCTTTATCATGTCTTATTTTTTATTTCATAATTTTTTTTTCAGTTTCATAATGTTAATTTTTTCATTCCCTGCTCCCCTTCCTTCAATCCATCCTACACATGTTCAAAAATATACATACAGGGTATTACAAAAAGGTACGGCCAAACTTTCAGGAAACATTCCTCACATACAAAGAAAGAAAATATGTTACGTGGACATGTGTCCAGAAACGCTTACTTTCCATGTTAGAGCTCATTTTATTACTTCTCTTCAAATCAGAGTATTCATGGAATGTAAACACACAGCAACAGAACGTACCAGCGTGACTTCACTTTGTTACAGGAAATGTTCAAAATGTCCTCTGTTAGCGAGGATATATGCATCCACCCTCCGTCCCATGGAATCCCTGATGCACTGATGCAGGCCTGGAGAATGGCGTATTGTATCACAGCCGTCCACAATACGAGCACGAAGAGTCTCTACATTTGGTACCGGGGTTGCGTAGACAAGAGCTCTCAAATGCCCCCATAAATGAAAGTCAAGAGGGTTGAGGTCAGGAGAGCGTGGAGGCCATGGAATTGGTCCGCCTCTACCAATTCATCGGTCACCGAATCTGTTGTTGAGAAGCGTGCGAACACTTCGACTGAAATGTGTAGGAGCTCCATCGTGCATGAACCACGTGTTGTGTCGTACTTGTAAAGGCACATGTTCTAGCAGCACAGGTAGAGTATCCCGTATGAAATCATGATAACGTGCTCCATTGAGTGTAGGTGGAAGAACATGGGGCCCAATCAAGACATCACCAACAATGCCTGCCCAAACGTTCACAGAAAATCTGTGTTGGTGACGTGATTGCACAATTGCGTGCGGATTCTCGTCAGCCCACACATGTTGATTGTGAAAATTTACTATTTGATCACGTTGGAATGAAGCCTCATCCGTAAAGAGAACATTTGGACTGAAATGAGGATTGACACGTTGTTGGATGAACCATTCGCAGAAGTGTACCGTGGAAGCCAATCAGCTGCTGATAGTGCCTGCACGCGCTGTACATGGTACGGAAACAACTGGTTCTCCCGTAGCACTCTCCATACAGTGACGTGGTCAACGTTACCTTGTACAGCAGCAACTTCTCTGACGCTGACATTAGGATTATCGTCAACTGCACGATGAATTGCCTCGTCCATTGCAGGTGTCCTCGTCGTTCTAGGTCTTCCCCAGTCGCGAGTCATAGGCTGGAATGTTCCGTGCTCCCTAAGACGCCGATCAATTGCTTCGAACGTCTTCCTGTCGGGACACCTTCTTCTGGAAATCTGTCTCGATACCAATGTACCGCGCCACGGCTATTGCCCCGTGCTAATCCATACATCAAATGGGCATCTGCCAACTCCGCATTTGTAAACATTGCACTGACTGCAAAACCACGTTCGTGATGAACACTAACCTGTTGATGCATGTCAACACAAGCACCGAAGTCAACATTACCTTCCTTCAATTGGGCCAACTGGCGGTGAATCGAGGAAGTACAGTACATACTGACGAAACTAAAATGAGCTCTAACATGGAAATTAAGCGTTTCCGGACACATGTTCCATAACATCTTTTCTTTATTTGTGTGTGAGGAATGTTTCCTGAAAGTTTGGCCGTACCTTTTTGTAACACCCTCTATGTATAGATAGATAGATAGATATAATACAGGGTGATTCAAAAAGAATACCACAACTATAGGAATTTGGTTGGCTGGTTGGTTGGTGGTTAGTGTTTAACGTCCCGTCGACAACGAGGTCATTAGAGACGGAGCGCAAACTCGGGTTAGGGAAGGAGTGGGAAGGTAATCGGCCGTGCCCTTTCAAAGGAACCATCCCGGCATTTGCCTGAAACGATTTAGGGAAATCACGGAAAACCTAAATCAGGATGGCCGGAGACGGGATTGAACCGTCGTCCTCCCGAATGCGAGTCCAGTGTGCTAACCACTGCGCCACCTCGCTCGGTTTTAGGCATTTAAAACTCTGCAACGACAAAAGGCAGAGCTAAGCACTATCTGTCGGCGAATTAAGGGAGCTATGAAGTTTCATTTAGTTGTACATTTGTTCGCCATTTCAGCCAATAAAGTTTTTGGTCCCTTTCTCTTCGAAGGTGCTACTGTAACTGGACTACAGTATCTGGAGATGTTAGAGAATTGGCTGTTCCCTCAGCTCGAACAAGAAGCACAATAATTCATATTCCAGCAGGATGGAGCGCCACCACATTGACACTTATCTGTCAGTAACTACCTGAACGTCAACTACCCGAGGCGATGGATCGGCCGCCAGGCAGCCCGTGACAGAGCACGTCATCACTGGCCTCCAAGAAGTCCTGATCTTACCCCCTGCGATTTTTTCTTATGGGGGTATGTTAAGGATATGGTGTTTCGACCACCTCTCCCAGCCACCATTGATGATTTGAAACGAGAAATAACAGCAGCTATCCAAACTGTTACGCCTGATATGCTACAGAGAGTGTGGAACGAGTTGGAGTATCGGGTTGATATTGCTCGTGTGTCTGGAGGGGGCCATATTGAACATCTCTGAACTTGTTTTTGAGTGAAAAAAACCTTTTTAAATACTCTTTGTAATGATGTATAACAGAAGGTTATATTATGTTTCTTTCATTAAATACACATTTTTAAAGTTGTGGTATTCTTTTTGAATCACCCTGTATAACGGACTATCTCCCCCCCCCCCCCCCCTCCAGCTGGTTGGGTGTCAGGGGTGACTTGCTCTTGCTGTGAGCTGATACGCAGCTTTCGAATTCAAAGCGCCTTGAACCCATACAGAAGTGGATCTTACTGAAACTGTTTAGATGAACGATCAACGAAATTCAGAACGGTTCTGTTCTACTTACTTGAACTATCTAGGGGAGTTGAGTGGAAGAAAAGAAACAGAGATGGAAGTGCCGTCGGTACAGGTCACTGGCGACGAAGCACTGTCTCACTTGACGGATGGGAGGACCGAGTCCTCGCTGTAAGAGTGGTTCGGCGATCGTCTGATTTAGGGACAGCACATTATAGCTAAGAAAGACCAACATCGCCACTCATCTGACATCCACTTTTTCATAAAGGCTACCTGGGGGTTTCTGTCTGCCCTGAGTTCTGCTATACGCTTCTAGTCTGCTGTTACAAGACATATTCATTCTCATCTACCCACTTTCCATTAGGTCGTATTCTCTTGAAATTCGGCAAAGAACTTCCTTACAAGGGAAGAGAGTGATCTGGAACGCTCATAACTACACTGAGATCTGCTTAGAATATCAATTGCTCATCGTAAAAACATTGGTGTGAGCCATTAGAATGCCAAACTGGGAGTGTTACCACGAGAGACTATTAAAGGTGTAAAAGAGGAATTTCCGCAACGGGAAGAAACAAATTATCGATATAAGAGGACCAAAAGCGCAACGAAGAAACAAAATATTTCCAACATCTGATATGTACTTATTTAGGCGACATAAGCTGTACATGGGAAAGATCATTGATTTTATAAAACTGCATTGTTAAAAAGCACAACTAAAGTTCTACGACAATTTCATCATCAAATTACAATTAACTTTCTGCACCATAGTAAAAGCCTACTATATTATGTTTGACAATACGGAGGTAATAACATTGACATACCACTAAACAGGATTAACTAAGGGTGTCGAAAAAGTTCAAAGAATGACTTCGTTTGCTTTATCTGCGAATGAGGGAAGAGACTGTCACGGATATCATAAACGAGTTAGGGCTACAATTATCAAAACAAAGCCGTTTCTCGTTGTGACGAGATCTTTTCACGAAAATTCAATCAATAACTTTCTCTTCCGAATGTGAAAGTATTTTTCTGACAGTCAAGGACATAGGGAGGAATGATCATCGTTATTAAAATAAGAGAAATAAGACATCGGACGGAAATATTTAGGTATTCGTTTGTCCCACCTGCTTTCCGCAACCGTAATGGTAGAAATACGGCCTTAAGTGCTTCGACGAACCCCCTGGCAAGCACTTAAGTGTGGATTGCAGAGTAGCCGTGAAGACGTAAATACCGTTTGAAAACACATGAGGGGCAGTCAAATGAAAACAGAACAGCCACCACAACGAGACCGTGCAATGGTTCTGTTCAAAAGTAATAAGCACACACGTTAAGTCATTTATCCCATTGGGGGACGAGACGATCAATTCCTATTTCATAGAATGCGGTAGCCCGCTGACGGATCCGCAACCGCCCCTACTCTTTTACTTCCTTATCCGATCGGAACCCACTTCCACGCATGACTTTATTCAGGTCCCCGAAGACATTCAGACAGCCCGAGGGCAAACGGCAAAGCCAGCAGTGAAAGTATCCCACGTCCCCGCCAGCCCCCACCTAACCCCCTCCAAAGAAATCCAAAGCTGTTCACACAAGTTCTCGTAATGTCACGATGACCTTCCTCTCCGACTGCAGGAGCCATCTGCTCGTCGAGCTCCTCGAGCATGGAACAACAATCAGTGCGGAGCGCTATGATGACAGTTCGCAGAATCGGCGACGGGCCATGAAGTCAAAACGCCCGGGAATGCTGTCGGGCGGAATCGTTCTGTTGCACGATAACGCCCGCCCCCACACTCCCAATCGGACGGACGCTACGCTTCAGCGATTTGGTTGCGAAACACTGCAACATCCTCTGTAGCGCCCGGACCTTTCACCGTATGGTTTTCACGCCCTTGGCGACCTGAACGAAGACACGCTTGAACGTCGATTTCAGTCGGATGAGGATGTGCAAGAGTAGTTGCTGTTGTCGGTCCGTCAGCGACCGACCTCGTCCTGCGAAGTGGGACTCGTCTCTCAGTCGGATAAATGTCTTAATGCGTATGGTAATTATTTTTGAGAGGAACCATTTCACGGTCCCTTTGATGTGAGTGATGGGTTTCCATTTGACTGCCACTTATAATTAATGTGGGGTTTGGTATTGTCTGCTTGAATTGAAGAAGTGATGTCGAATGTGAAAAAGTGGCTTCAGTCACATGTAAATTTTCTTCGGTTCCACTTTGACCACTTCACTGAAATCCCACACCTGCAGTTTGAAGAGTTGAATAACTGTGCAACAATACCACGACAGGTGAAAAAAGTTAGTTGTTGAGGTACCGTAATTATTTAAAGCAGAGGGAAATCAGCCTCCGTAAATGATTAGACAGAGCGGCCGTGTGGAAGACTCGGGTTCGATTCGCGGTACTACCATATATATATGTACTGGAAAGGGGTACAGTCACCCTCCTGCTGCCAAATTAGAATCTGCGTGACCTAGTAGTAGCGGCTCCAGGTCACGAAAACTGACAACGGCCGAGAGAGTGGTGTGCTGACCTCATTCTCCTCCATACAAATCCAATAGCTCCTTTGGTGGAGGATTTCACGGCGGTCGGTCGGTGCCGATGTGATCTCCAGGGCCTGTGGAAGGAAGTTACGTTTGCATAGAGAAAAATACAACAAGAAGCTAAGACACAGAAATGTGTGGTTTGTGTAGTTCTGATGGTATTACATCGATATTTTGTTTCTTTGCATTACTAAAATGGCTCTTCTAGACATTGAATAGATGATCACTCAAATATCTTTCTTGGAGACTGCCCAGTTTTACAACGAATGGCTTGTACCACTGTTTTTAGAAGGAGCGATTTATATTCTAAGCACATTCTTGTGCGGTTCTGAGCATTCGAGGTTAGTCACTTCCCTTTTTAGGTCCGCAGCTCGTCTAGTGGCTAGCGTTGCTGCCTCTGAATCATGGGGTCCCGGGTTCCATTCCCGGCCTGGTCACGGATTTTCTCCGTCGGGGTTGGGCGTTTGTGTTGTCCTCATCGTTTCGTTATCACTCGGGAAAAGGGGTGAGACTGGATAGTGAAAAAATTGGGAATTTGTAAGGGCGCTGGTAACCACGTAGTTGAGAGTCCCACAAACCAAATACTATCATCATCCTCCCTTGTCAGTCCATTTTCCATACGCACGTCTGGCTACATTTCACATGTTCATACCATTTTCATTGCAGAACACAGCCACATGTTGCGTGGTAGTAGATTTTGACCGTTTCTGCTGTCAGCCATGAGCATCTTCACATCTCAGCTTCATGTGCAATGCACTATAAAGTCCAGCATTTATTGCGCGTTCGTGTGTAATTTTGAATCACACGGCGTAGTAAGCAGTCGCGGTTAAATTTAACTCTCTTGGTGACTCGCATTAACTTCAGACGTTAATATTCGTGGATGACTCCTCAAGCATGGCCGGGCACAAACTTATTAAATGCAGGCATCAGAAGCCTGGGACACAACGACCGTTTTAATTACTCTACAGAACGCCAACAGGTCGCATGTAATTGGACTTGTTGTGGCCGGTTTCACTCATATGAATACACGATATTATCCCGAAGAACACGAAAATGCACCTTTGTAATAAATCCTACACTGCACACAGCATCACGCGTGAAGCGGAGCTGTGAGGATGCTCTCGTCAGACGAGTCAAAACGAATCAAACAAAACGCCGTCTGTTGCTACGTAATATAAGAACATTAACTAGCAACCTGTTCCGACTTTTCACAGGTGGAGTAACAAGTACAAACTTGCAAAAGGGATGCCCTTCGAATTTGATTGGCTTTCAGTATGTTGCAGTGTAGAGCAAAATAAGAAACATACATTTTTTTATGCGAGCCCATTCGGCAGTTAAGGGCGTGAAATAACCCTCGAAACAAAAATAGAGCTTCATGTTTCTGAATGAATACCCCCGAAAAGGCAACAGATAAGAAGAAACTTCAAATAAATGTTCCACGGTTTTTAAATGTGCGCTAAAACGGTGCCCCTAGAATGGTCGAAAAAGTCATCCTTTTTCTAAATCCCTCCCCTACTCCTCCAGCTATTATGTTTTTCAATTCGACATTTGACTAATAACAAAACGTTGTTGTTGTTGTTGTTGTTGTGGTCTTCAGTCCTGAGACTGGTTTGATGCAGCTCTCCATGCTACTCTATCCTGTGCAAGCTTCTTCATCTCCCAATACCTACTGCAACCTACATCCTTCCGAATCTGCTTGGTGTATTCATCTCTTGGTCTCCCTCTACGATTTTCATCCTCTACGCTGCCCTCCAATACTAAATGGTGATCCCTTGATGCCTCAGAACATGTCCTACCAACCGATCCCTTCTTCTAGTCAAGTTGTGTCACATACTTCTCTTCTACCCAATCCTATTCAACACCTCATTAGTTATGTGATCTACCCATCTAATCGTCAGCATTCTTCTGTAGCACCACATTTCGAAAGCTTCTATTCTCTTCTTATCTAACCTATTTATCGTCCATGTTTCACTTCCATACATGGCTACACTCCATACAAATACTTTCAGAAACGACTTCCTGACACGTAAATCTATACTCGACGTTAACAAATTTCTCTTCTTCAGAAACGCTTTCCTTGCTATTTCCAGTCTACATTTTATATCCTCTCTACATCGACCATCATCAGTTATTTTGCTCCGCAAATAGAAAACTCCTTTACTACTTTAAGTGTCTCATTTCCTAATCTAATACCCTCAGCATCACCCGACTTAATTCGACTACATTCCATTATCCTCGTTTTGCTTTTGTTGATGTTCATCTTATATCCTCCTTTCAACACACTATCCATTCCGTTCAACTGCTCTTCCACGTCCTTTGCTGTCTCTGACAGAATTGCAATGTCATCGGCGAACCTCAACGTTTTTATTTCTTCTCCATGGATTTTAATACCTACTCCGAATTTTTCTTTTGTTTCCTTCACTGCTTGCTCAATATACAGTTGAATAACATCGGGGAGAGGCTACAACCCTGTGTCACCCCCCCCCCCCCAAACCACTGCTTCCCTTTCATGCCCCTCAACCTTATAACTGCCATTTGGTTTCTATACAAATTGTAAATAGCCTTTCGCTCCCTGTATTTTACCCCTCCCACCTTCAGAATTTGAAAGAGTATTCCAGTCAACATTGTCAAAAGCTTTCTCTAAGTCTACAAATGCTAGAAATATAGGTTTGCCTTTCCTTAATCTAGCTTCTAAGATAAGTAGTAGGGTCAGTATTGCCTCACGTGTTCCAATATTTCTACGGAATCCAAACTGACCTTCCCCTAGGTTGGCTTCTACTAGTTTTTCCATTCGTCTGTAAAGAATTCGCGTTAGTATTTTGCAGCCGTGACTTATTAAACTGATAGTTCGGTAATTTTCACATCTGTCAACACCTGCTTTCTTTGGGATTGGAATTATTATATTCTTCTTGAAGTCTGAGGGTATCTCGCCTGTCTCATATATCTTGCTCACCAGATGGTAGAGTTTTGTCAGGACTGGCTCTCCCAAGGCTGTCAGGAGTTCTAATGGAATATTGTCTACTCCCGGGACCTTGTTTCGACTTAGGTCTTTCAGTGTTCTGTCAAACTCTTCACGCAGTATCATATCTCCCATTTCATCTTCATATACATCCTCTTTTACTTCCATAATATTGTCCTCAAGTACATCGCCCTCTATATACTCCTTCCACCTTTCTGCTTTCCCTTCCTTGCTTAGAACTGGGTTCCCATCTGAGCTCTTGATATTCATACAAGTAGCTCTCTTTTCTCCAAAGGTCTCTTTAATTTTCCTATAGGCAGTATCTATCTTACCCCTAGTGAGATAAGCCTCTACATCCTTACATTTATCCTCCAGCCATCCCTGCTTAGCCATTTTGCACTTCCTGTCGATCTCTTTTTTGAGACGTTTGTATTCCTTTTTGCCTGCTTCATTTACTGCATTTTTATATTTTCTCCTTTCATCAATTAAATTCAATATTTCTTCTGTTACCCAAGGATTTCTACTAGCCCTCGTCTTTTTACCTACTTGATCCTCTGGTGCCTTCACTACTTCATCCCTCAAGGCTACCCATTCTTCTTCTACTGTATTTCTTTCCCCCATTCCTGCCATTTGTTCCCTTACGCTCTCCCTGAAACTCTGTACAACCTCCGGTTTAGTCAGTTTATCCAGGTCCCATCTCCTTAAATTCCCACCTTTCTCCAGTTTCTTCAGCTTTAATCTACAGTTCATAACCAATAGATTGTGGTCAGAGTCCACATCTGCCCCTGGAAAAGTATTACAATTTAAAACCTGGTTCCTAAATCTCTGTCTTACCATTATATAATCTATCTGGAACCTGTCAGTCCGCAGCTCGTGGTCGTGCGGTAGTGTTCTCGCTTCCCGCGCCCGTGTTCCCGGGTTCGATTCCCGGCGGGGTCAGGGATTTTCTCTGCCTCGTGATGACTGGGTGTTGTGTCCTGTCCTTAGGTTAGTTAGGTTTAAGTAGTTCTAAGTTCTAGGGGACTGATGACCATAAATGTTAAGTCCCATAGTGCTCAGAGCCATTTGAACCATTTTTTTGAACCTGTCAGTATCTCCAGGCTTCTTCCATGTATACCATCTTTTATGATTCTCTGTGCAAAATTCTATCAGGCGGCTTCCTCTTTCATTTCTTAGCCCCAATCCAGATTCACCTACCACGTTTCCTTCTCTCCCTTTTCCTACTACCGAATTCCAGTCACGCATGACTATTAAATTTTCGTCTCCCTTCACTACCTGAATAATTTCTTTTATTTCCTCATACATTTCATCAATTTCTTCCTCATCTGCAGAGCTAGTTGGCATATCAACTTGTACTACTGTAGTAGGTGTGGGCTTCGTGTCTATATTGGCCACAATAATGCGTTCACTATGCTGTTTGTAGTAGCTTACCCGCACTCCTATTTCTTTTATTCATTATTAAACCTACTCCTGCATTACCCCTACTTGATTTTGTATTTATAAACCTGTATTCACCTGACCAAAAGTCTTGTTCTTCCTGCCACCGAACTTCAATAATTCCCACTATATCTAACTTCAACCTATCTATTTCCCTTTTTAAATTTTCTAACCTACCTGCCCGATTAAGGGGTCTGACATTCCACGCTGCGATCCGTAGAACGCCAGTTGTCTTTCTCCTGATAACGACGTCCTCTTGAGTAGTCCCCGCCCGGAGGTCCGAATGGGGGACTATTTTACCTCCGGAATATTTTACCCAAGAGGACGCCATCATAAATAAATAACGGCTATAGTAGTACAAAACGTATAGCATCATTAATACCAAATTCAGTCATACATGATGAGGTGGCATCCCAAAGATGTATTTGTCAGAAATAAGCAAGAAACATTTCTGTATGCGCGTCCAGTATGTGTCCACTTCAGTGCCAATCGTCTGGTTGATTAATAAATCTTTGCCAGATAAATACATTCTAAATGTATATTCTACATATATTGTTCTACACATATATTTC
Source organism: Schistocerca piceifrons (assembly GCF_021461385.2). Classification (NCBI taxonomy): domain Eukaryota; kingdom Metazoa; phylum Arthropoda; class Insecta; order Orthoptera; family Acrididae; genus Schistocerca; species Schistocerca piceifrons. Next base: position 779,137,610 of record NC_060139.1, read on the forward strand.
ATCTTAATTTTAAGTAATATAAAACATCTTGTGTTGCATTTGTGTTTTCTTTCTACATGGGTTGAATGAAAAGTATTGGCAACTCGGTTATAATACATACCAGGCATTAGTGACGGACGTTCACCATATACATGCCCTCAGTGTAATCGCCCCACATCACGATCACCTTACCTCGTAGATATATGAAGATGGTATCTGTTCTTTCGGACATGTCCGAAAGAACAGATATCATCTTCATATAGTTAAGGCTAACAGGCCATTACCTCCTTCTTCTGTGCTGGATGCACACGCATTGCCCGAACTCTTAAGGGACTCCGTAAGATTGTCTGCCGCGAGTAATGAGTGTAATGGGAAGGGGCACTACGAATGTAGTGTGTGGACATTAAGTTGGGAATGTGGGTCTCACGGGGAGCGTGCAAGGGATAAATCCCTGCAGTCGCACTATTCTCTGTGCCCTCGATGGCTCAGATGGATAGAGCGTCTGCCATGTAAGGAGGAGATCCCGGGATCGAGTCCCGGTCGGGGCTCACATTTTCATCTGCCCCCGTTGATGTATATCAACGCCTGTCGACAGCTTAGGGTTTGATTTAATTATCATTTACCTCATAGAGGTGGAAGGAGTCATACACAGTCAGTGCATTCATCTCTGTCGATGACTTGGAAGGACCGCTCTATGGCACGAATGATGTGTTTTCTTCTGTTGCAGCGCGTGCGACGAAGAGCATCCTTCATTTTAGCAAACTGGTCGTAATCACACGGTCTCACATCGGTGAATACGTGGATGTTCCTGTACCTCTCAACCCCAAGTACGCGGGGTCCCCTGAACGGGGTTCGCCGTGTGGCATTCGGGTGCCAGAAGGAAACGTTGTGTGCTCTCACGTCGTGATACACGCACGTTGTTCTTCTTTCCTAACCTACTACTGTTAGGGTGCTCGAACTCGCCTTCCGCACTTTCAGACAGTACACACACAACTGACTTAAACACAGCCGTCGTCGCTCACTGTGCTACTTCAACTGACCTTCTGCTATCAGATACAGACAACGAGCATTCCATGTGATGCATATCGTTCACGTTACGGTGGTATTAAGACTACTTTTCATCCAGCCCATGTTTATTTGGTGTATTTTCTTTTTCTTTTTAGGTTGCAACATTTTCAGATTTAATTCTGTTATATTTGATGTCGTTTGCACATTGTTGTAATATTACTGTAAATCTGTACAACAACGAGAAAGGCGCAAAATTGTTTGGGTAAAGAAAATAATGTTGAATTCCCATTGACATACACAGTTTTGCGTAATTCTGACAAATGTGTCTTCGGAATACACTCCATCACATATGTTCGGTAGTAATGAAGCTATACGTTCTGTTATTAGTCAAATGTCGAAACTAAAAAACAAAATAATGGAGGAGAGCGGTTTTCGATAAAAAATATTTTTTCAATAGATCTGAATGCACTACTGTAACATGCATTGAAAACCGTGGAACTTTTATCTTAAATGCATTTTTTTGTGTGTTACCGCTCCAAAGGTATTCGTTCAGAAATATTAAATTTTTCTAAGGAGGTATTTTACCCCCTTAACTGCCGTATGGTCATGTAAAAAAAATAGTATTTCTTATTTTGTTCTGCTCTACAACGTAACCAAAGCCTATCAAAATCGGAGTGCCTTTCTTGGGTGTATATATATATATATATATATATATATATATATATATATAAAACGATATGTATGTATGTATGTATTGAACTGGGGACCTAGAAACGACGGAGAGACTTCTTCTCCGCCGTAGCCCTCAGTGGTACACAACCCAACAGAGGTTACAGCAGTCCACTCACCACTCACTCCGCCTCCGCCGCCCCCCACCGAACCCAGGTTTATTGTGCAGTTCGCCCCCCCCCCCCCCCCCCCCCCCCAGTGGACCATAATTCGTGTACGCCCTTCGTTTCAAATACGTTAGAAGCTTATTGACGAAATCACTCTAGTTCATTTCTCGCTGTTCTGTTTATTTCTTTTGCTATCATACAGTCATCATTTTCAGCGGCCCTAAATAAAACCACACCAACTCTCTGTTCATTTTTAGTTTTCGATGGGTTCATTGTTAGAATACATTATCTTAGACTTAGTACATATAACTGATTTTCAGGTCTACTTTCAGACTTGATCCATTAACTTGTTGCATTACTTGTCGAAGTTGAACTGCACTACAGGCAAGCAGTAGAATGAGAGCAGCATAACGGAGATGCTTTCAGATTTCATTACAATCATGTCATTTGCCAGATTCTCGAAAACTAATGTTACGAAACCGTTATTGTGTGTGAACTCCTTCTGATTATCATAAGGAGCCAGCTAAAAATGTTATCAACTAAGATTTCGAAAGGTAGTACACGCGGTGGTTGAGTAGGAAGTAGGAGGGGGGGGGGGCAACGAGTTACATTGTGCCACGGAAAGATCTTATATATTTATCAGAATAACAAAATACAGCAAACCCATCACACACTTTTACAAAAAAAAAAAAAATCGAGTTCTTGTGTTTGTTACATAGAAAATCTGAAAAGTTTCTAAAAATGTGATATCTGACAGCTAAATACTACATATAATTAATGTTTATGCTTCGTACTAAGTTTATGTTGTTTTTGTTATTAAATTTCAGAGAATAATATCATCGACAGCTTCCAGATTTTTTTCAAAGAACTGTAGATATTTTCATTATGAATCAAATCCATCGCAACAATGTTCATTTCTAAAAGTATGAGTCTGTGTAGCATATGGCAGTAAAAAGGAGGAAATTTAAATAGCGCACCTATTTTTACATTCACTTCGAAAGGTACACATTTGGCTTATATCTTCAACATAGAGAGTACTGATACAAAAATCATAGAGGCAAGAAATTTCAGACGACGGATATGATTTGCGGAGGAGGGGGGGGGGTGATGCTCGGGGTGGGGGAGGGAGAAGGAGAGGGAAAGAAAGTGTGTGTGTGTGTGTGTGTGTGTGTGTGTGTGTGTGTGTGTGTGTGTGTACATCCAACATACATTTACTTTACTTCAGAAGAGAGCATATTTATCAACATCAAGTACGAGACGCAAATTAATTTTTCTTTAGATCCTTAATAGGAGAAAAATACAATAGTCACAGTAATGAACATTACAAATAACAGCGCTCGTCATTCTGGTTCTCTTTGTGCAGAAACAGCCGCTTCTGAAAATTAAAATTGCGTTTAACTACGAGCGTGCAATGCAACCTGCAGGGAACAAATGGGAAATTTACCTAGCAGTTGGGAATTTATTCTGAGCAGGTAGATGAAAGCGCTAGCTCCAGAACATTCGTCACAGTTTTCTTTTGTAGTGCCCATATCGTAGAAAAGAGAGTATAGCTGATTGTTTTATGTATTGGCTTCAGGACTGTATATCAACGCCCCCGTGGAGAGTTACTTTGCGGAAGGGAAAGCACTCAAAGAAATTGAAGCGAATGGTGCTTTGTCTCAGTTTTTGCCGTGACTACAAAATTGTTTCACAGAAATACAGCTCCAAAATTGATTGGTGAGGTGATTTAGTGGCATTATATACGGCGATCGCTTTATTTATGACCAGCTTTATAGAAAGAGACAAAGTGTTGTTGAGATCTCATACAGAAGATAGTTGCCTTAATTGTAGCACTTTTAGATTTCATTTATTATAGCCTGTACAATAAGTTACAAAATTATTTAAACAATGCCATCCTCAGCTGTAGGATGTTTCGCATTTCATGATGTGTGGTTTCAAATAGACTGTGTAACATATATTGTGCATACTGCGACTAGAGAGGTATGGAATTGAGAAATGTCGCTTCCTCCGAAAACATCGTCAGGGACTACACTCCCTGTTATTCAGTCTAGATACTGAAAGCATTGGTTCTGGTCCGTAAGTGCCTAGATTTCCCAGCATTGTGCTGTTGGTTGGCCAGCTCGGTCACCCGTTTTGAAGACGCGTGAGGGCTGTTCTTTTGATGTAGGAATTCGGCCCAGAAAGAAGAGCAAAGCCGCGGACAACTGAGTGGACAGGATACGGTTCAGTTGTTTTCGTACTTCGTGTCATTGCAAGATTTTAGGAGAAACAGATTAGTCAGTTAATAAATATCGTAAAATAAAACCGTTTGGACATGCGGAGGAGGATTAAATTATTAAAATCGATGTCGGGGTCATATATTATCTCATTAAAATGCATGACCAGTTCAGGTTTTGCTGCCATTATCACATCTATGTAAGCGCGGATTCATTATATGTATTATAAATGTTTCTTAACTTCATTCAGTAATGGCAAACGGATTTCTAATCTGCGGTAACTCATATTAAAGAATGAAAATCTTCGTTACAGAACAACTTGGCGCATATACGGATGTCACTCACGATCGCTTTGTACACTGTTGCTCGAAATGTTAAGGTTTCTTTTAAAAAAATAAAAAAAAAATACAGCGTCATAGAACATATTTTTTCATTGGAAATTTTTTGTGAATAATTCATTATTGTTTAGAAGGAATAATGAGTACTATGAATAAATCACAAGAAGAAAAAGTAACCTTCACTATTTTATATTACAGTTTGTCTTCAGAAGAGGATGAAAAAGTTCCTGCCAAAATCACTCAGTGCTATTAATTTGCTTATAGATAGCAAACAAATCCATTTAGAAACAAGTATGTTATTCAGTGCAAAACAATTACTTACTTCTGTAGTGGAACAAGATAAGTTTATCTTTTATGATAGCTTTAACATTAGCGAACTTCCAGGTGGATTAAATCTTTGTCGAACATGGTCTTGAACCCGTAACTGCCTTTCACGACCTGTTGTCTTACCGACTGAGTAGGAAACCTTCCTATTCGCAGTTTTATTTCCACCAGTACATCTGTCTTACCTTCTAAATTTTACAGAAATTCAGTACCCAGCCTTATTGAAGCACAGATTCAGGTAATAAGCGGGATATTTGCTCATCGAGACCAATAAGATACTTCGCGCATGATACCCGTGGAGCCTACAACTGACGAACATCAACAATATCCACTAATTCAGCGTTATTATCATTAAAAGGATATTAAAATTTGGCTCATAAATGCTTTTCGTAATAAAATTTTTGTTTCCTTTTTTTTTATATCCGTATAATATACCGAAGTTATGTTTGTGATACCCTGTATGAAACACTCCAACGACTATCCTGTGAAGAACAGATATCTGTAATGTTTTCGTTTCACACAATAGCTCGACGCACGAACGTCAAAGTTGTGCCAATGAAGAAACAATGTTTTTGTCCGTTGGAACGTGAGAGGTGTTTATCTGTTAGCACTCTCAAGTCTACGTTAAAAAGCAAATACTGGTAGAAAATCTCCGGAAACGGGAGCATTTTGCTGTGGTATTGCCAGTTCTATGACACAAGGAATATTGCATGACGGACAGCTTTCGTATGTAGTCTACCAAAAACAGCTCCTACATTTGTGAGTCTCATTTGGTGAGTCGAATCGACTCGTCTCTCGTGTAAAATGAGTGTGTAATATTTTAGAAAATTTTGTAAGTTTATGAGAAATTGATAAAACCTTTGAATGTGTCTCCTGTTCCATGAAAGTAAGGTAGACGTTCTATATTCAGTTACGCCGAAGTTTTTGTGTTTTTCTAGAGCTTGTCTTGTGTCATAATCAACTGTTAGTCAGGTTCCCTTCCAATATACATTTCAGGGGGAAACTAGGGGAATGTACAGTAGTGCTGGAAACTGGAGCTGTGCCGTGCTGCGTCGCCATTACCAGTACTAGGAGTGCTGGAATCGATGCACTCACCTTGGCCTGTGATGCGGCTTCTGATGCCGTTACGGGCACAAAAGCCCACCCGCGCCGCAGACCTGCCAAGGTAGCGTGCTGACGTCGTACGTTTCTGACGGAGCGCCTCGTTGCTGCTGTAATCCAGTGCGCTTCCTCGTCTGGCTTATTGATAGCGACGACAACGTGCAGACAGGTGGATAGCACGTTACATCACGTTACATCATACTGTGACCATTTTAACAGACTGACTCGACACATCAAAGCTAGTAATCAAGTTGCTACCAGTCACATCAATGAACATCGTGGTTGACACTTGAAATTACAGAACCCTCACGAAGAAATTCGCTCACAGCTCTCCGAGCTTGCTCTGCTATGCAATCTGCTTTACCTCTGCATGATTACCACAACCTACATACATCTGAACGTACTTACTGTTGTAGCGAGACTGGACAAAGGATGAAATCGTGGTATCGACTGGTTTGAGTTGAATTACCAATAACATACGTTTATTCAGATAAGAGAATACAGAACTTTAACACAGCGTTCGTTAGAGCAGTTGTAAGATCGAGCGCGGATACACAAATAGCTTAAAAGATTTATAGTAACATCAAAAATTTCTTTTCTCCGGAACAAAGTGAACACTTAAACAACTGTAAACCCAAGCTGTGAAAATGATTTTGTACGAGGGGTGTTCATTAGGTACCGCAACTCTTCTTTTTCTGAAAGCAGGTTGGTTTTATTTAGGACTCCAGTACCCCACATTATTCCCCACTCTTTTGGCTAAAAATCCCAATTTTTCAGCATAATCTTTGTGCAATGCGATGGCCTTACACCTCCTTACTGCGAGGGCCTGCACGCCTGTGTGCTACCACACTACTGATAGATGTCGGACCAAATTTCTTGCTGCATCATTAAACTCCCCACCATCCGCGTACTGCTTCTCATGGAGGGCATCCTTGATTGGCCCATACATAAGGAAGATCTTTATGGTCTTCTGTTCCATTAAGTTTCGGGTGTGCAGCCGCAAGAAATCTCCTTCTTTTAATATTTCGGCTGTAAAACGTACAGTCATCTTCAGAGTGAGCCGCAAGACTGCCGCTCCAGTGCTCGCTTCATCCCTTTATACTCGTGTACCGCGCAATTGCGCATGCGGCCACAGATGCAGATACACCAGCGACGTTGGTCGGCGGCAGAGACGTGCACAATGCGCGAGTTAAATCTATGAGTCCGCAGTCGATCTGTGTTGGCATGTCGAGATATCATTGTGAGCTGCACTGTGAAGACGTCTTTGTGAGTTTATTACACCAAGCGCCGGATTGCATGATTTATCAAGGTTTAAACCACTACCTCTATTAATTAAATTGGACGTCAAGCGAATCTCAATTGCCTCCTTCACTATCGAGTCCCAAAAAGATGATGTAGTTGCCAAAATCACGACGTTGTCATACAACATACTGTGACCAGTGTCGATACAGTGCTCTGCCACTGCCGACTTGTTAGGTTTTGAAATTCATGTGTACCTCTGGTGTTCTGTACATCTTTCTTGGACAGTACGAGTTGTTTGTCCAATGTAAGAAAGGCCACATTCACATGGAATTTTGTAAACTCAAGATTTTCGGAGCAGCAAATCATCGCTGACGGAGCCCACGACTGCAAATGTCTTAGGTGGAGGACGAAAAATCACTTTTACTTTGTGTCTGCTGAGACTCCGTCCTATTTTTGATGAGAGGCTACACACATATGGCAGGGAGGTCATCGATTTAAAGGTTTCTTCGTCTTCTTCTGCTTTCTTTGTGGCCTCTTTCGGTTTCATTTTCAGTGCCTTTGTATTTGCTGTGGGGAGTACCCATTGTCTTCAACCACTCTTTGTAGTTGGGAAACGTCATCTTGCAGACTGCTTTCGTCAGAAATAATAAACATTCTATGGGTCAAAGTGCGGAGAACACTCACTTCTTGGCAGGATGGTGGCAGCTATTTGCACGTAAATACAAATCCTTGTGCATCGGCTTCCGATACACTGCATGTCCCAAAGTGCCATCCTCTCTGCGCCGAACCAGAACATCCAAGAATGGAAGACATCCCTCCTTTTCAATTTCCATTGTGAACTTCATTTGATCGTGGAGGGAATTCAGGTGTCTTAAGAAGTCGTGCAAGTTATCTTCACCATGGGGCCAAACTACATAGGTATCGTCAACATACCTCCAGAATACCGTGGGTTTCAAGTCAGAAGTCATCTGTTTCTCAGCGAGGGACCCAATGGGCACACACTTCTGAGTACCACAACTAGTGTAAGAGTAAGTCAGCACTACCATCAGAGTTGTTAAGTGAGCAGTGGGATGTTTGATTGTGATCCGTCGATGACCTCGAATCAATGTGTCCGCACCTTCCAACATTGCAGGAGTCACGAGCTGTGCGTGGCCGACTGGCACGCGGGAAATCAGACATCTTTACGCGACGTTGCCGCTATGAAGACAGACGCCTCCCCCAACGACTCACCGTGTTTTCTTTTACTAGTATTTTTCCGTAGACATTTCGTGAGCGCCAATGAATATCTGCAACGCTCTGATTTCCGCCAAAAAAAATTCAGTAACAGCTCTCTGCTTGGAACGGATCTCCGTTACAGACGCCACTTCGAAGACTACATAGAGCGCCGCTAGCTATCTGAACTGCAAGAAACTATAGGGCCTGAAGCTGTAACAGTCCACGATGTCCCACAACAAATACTGCATTTTTTATCAACGGAAATTGTTCGAGAACGAATGTGTTGAAGTATTTACTGAACGCTCCTCGTAATACCGAGTATTAAAGACAGCTTCAGAAAAATTACAAATAAATGGCTCAATTTTATAAATTTAGAATAACAGCTGCTCTTCTAGGAACAACATCGACGGTTAAAGGTTTGAATCCTTGGCTCCAGTGTGGCTGCTATTAATCATACTCTGGTCCCATTACATATCCGGACTGGTTCAGAGCCGGCCGAAGTGGCCATGCGGTTCTAGGCGCTGCAGTCTGGAACTGCGAGACCGCTACGGTCGCAGGTTCGAATCCTGCCTCGGCCATCGATGTGTGTGATGTCCTTAGGTTAGTTAAGTTTAACTAGTTCTAAGTCCTAGGGGACTAATGACCTCAGAAGTTGAGTCCCATAGTGCTCAGAGCCATTTGAACTGGTTCCGAAACAATCCTCCATTATCGGCACATATAGTATAGATTAAGATTAACCACTCAAATGTTTACCTCAGACAGTTCAGTATTAGGCACAGGACACATCATTAGTTTATATACATCTAAAAAACTGATTGTGGAAGGTCGTACCCAATAAAAATGAAAGGCAACCTGCAGCATGTAATCTGGCCACTACATTAAAAAGGAATTACCCAGTTTCATGGAACCAAACATACAATCACTGCTGCTAAATTAGGGCACAATTACCCAAACGTCAGCTCACAGAACCTGATCGAATCACTACGCTTCTGTTCACTTATAGAGCTGTGAGATCCCGCGTACTTATAATGAAAGTGCAGTTACTCTCAGAAGTCCGGTGTGGTCTGTAATTATCGTACGGCAGCAAAAGTTGGTACATATTCATCCAATTCCGGACGCCAGGTGCAAATCTGGCCCTGTGAATGCAATACAAGCGTATAGCAATATTTCCGTATGAAAAGGTGAAACAAATGAGAATGACACAATGTCGATTTCTTTTTTTTTTTTACTACCCATTGCTAACATGCGTCGACGAGGTGGTGTACAACGCCAAGTTTGCACCTGGTGGCCGAAAGTAGAACTAATTTTTTCCCAGTGTAAATCGATACTGCATTACCACATTCGCATATATACCAAGATACCAAGTGTAAGAAGTTACACTATAATTATAACCACTTGGTATCACTGTTTCCACCAGAGCGAGCAAATACCATCTCTGGCCAACGACTCAGTGAAGCAGAGCGATGACTAACTTTGTTACCAATAGCAAAATCGTGCACACACGAAACTGGCACACTGTATTCAAGCTTTGATCTGCCTCTACAATTTTTATGCACCAGACTTCAAAAAATGGTTCAAATGGCTCTGAGCACTATGGGACTTAACTTCTCAGGTCATCAGTCCCCTAGAACTTACAACTACTTAAACCTAACTAACCTAAGGACATCACACACATCCATGCCCGAGGCAGGGTTCGAACCTGCGACCGCAGCGGTCGCACGGTTCTAGACTGTCGCGCCTAGAATAGCTCGGCCACTCCGGCCGGCCACCAGACTTCCCCATGTTCCTAAACAGGCGATTTTTGGATGTCCTAGGATGTTTCCTATCGCCCTATCCCCTCTTTCTGGTGACAATGTGCCAAACATTTCTTTTCCCGCGGTTCAGTTAAGTTCCTGTTCATTGTTACTTGACGTATCCATTCATCCAGAAGGATACATTTAGTAGATACTCGTGTTTATATTAATTTTTTTTTAGAAAAACGTTCCTTGATGTTGCCCCTTTGACTGGATACGTTCTATTTCTGGTGTCGTCATTTATACTGCTATCCAAATAGCAAAACTCGTCTGCTACCATTGTTTCGTTTTCCAATCTGATTTTCCTAGGAGCACCTGACATAATTCGACTACTCGCCGTTACCTATGTTTTACTTTTATTGGTATTAATCTGATAACCTTTTTTATGATGATACATTTATCTGTTGTTGTTTCCCGATTTGTGTGCATGCCTCTGTACAATCGCTCTGTCAGTCACTGCCGCTACACGACATGTTCAATGGTGGTGGTGAAATGGTCGCACATCAATGCGGACTTCATTAAAAACTCGCTGTTAAACAAATAAATTATAATTTCATTTGACACTTTGTGTGCGGAGCTTAAGTTCAACATTGAAATAGTCTTTCGCTTGAGAGATAACTACTTAAAACTGAACGCTAACCACTGCAGAACAGTTAGATTTTATATTAAAATACACATATCAAAAAAAGTTTTGCATCACCTCGGTAGCGAGACTTCCGGAACCTGTACAGAAAACTGGACTAGAGATCAACATAAACATCATTTCCGCCATTTTTATGGCTCATGACAGCCACAAATTTCGTGTTGTACCACCATACCGCGAGATCTTCAGAGGTGGTGGTCCAGATTGCTGTACACACCTGCACCTGCTACCCAGTAGCACGTCCTCTTGCATTGATGCATGCCTGTATTTGTCGTGGCAAACTATCAACAAGATCATCACGGCATTGTCGCTCCAGATTGTCCCACTCCTCAACGGCGATTCGGTGTGATCCCTCAGAGTGGTTTGTGGGTCACGTCGTCCATAAACAGCCCTTTCCAATCTATCCCAGGCATGTTCGATAGGGTTCATGTACGGAGAACGTGCTGGCCACTCTAGTCGAGCGATGTCGTTATCCTGAAGGACGTCATTCACAAGACGTGCACGATGGGGGCGCGAAGTATTGTCCATGAAGACGGATGCCTAGCCAATATGCTACAAATACGGATGCACCATCGGTCGGAGGATGGCATTCACGTATCGTACAGCAGTTACGGCGCCTTCCGTGACCTCCAGCAGCGTACGTCGGTTCCACATATCGCCACCCCAAAACAGCAGGGAACATCCACCTTGCTGCACTCGGTGGACAATGTGTCTAAGGCGTTCAGCCTGACCGGGTTGCCCCCAAACACGTCTCCAACGATTGTCTGGTTAAATACATATGCGAGAGTCATCGGTGAAGAGGACGTGATGCCAATCCGGAGCGGTCCATTCGGCATGTTGTTGAGCCCATCTGTACCGCGCTGCATGGCGTCGTGGTTGCAAAGATGGACCTCGCCACGGACGTCGGGAGTGAAGTTGTGCATCTTGCAGCCTTTTGCGCACAGTTTGAGTCATAACACGACGTCCTGTGGCTGCACGAGAAGCATTATTGGACATGGTGGCGTTGCTGTCAGTGTTCCACCGAACCATAGTCAGTAGGTAGCGGTTATCTGCTGCAGTACTAGCCCTTGGGTGGTCTGAGAGAGGCATTTCATCTACAGTTCTTGTGTCTCTGTATCTTCTCCATGTCCAAACAACATCGCTTTGGTTCAATCCGAGACGCCTGGACACTTTCCTTGTTGAGAGCTCTTTCTGGCACAAAGTAATAGTGCGGACGCGATCGAACCGCGGTGTTGACCGTCTAGGCATGATTAAACTACAGACAACACGAGCCATGTACCTCCTTCCTGGTGGAATGACTGGGACTGATCGGCTGTCGGACTCACTCCGTCTAATAGGCGCTGCTCGTGCATGGTTGTTTAAATCTTTGGGCTGGTTTAGTGACATACCTGTAAAGTCAAGAGGTCTGTGTCTGTGATACAATATCCACAGCCAACGTCTATCTTCAGGAGTTCTGGGAACGGGGGTGATTTTTTTTTTGTGTTTGTATAAGTAGATTATTTACACTCTTATTAAAACCAACATAAAATGAAATGTAAGTATTTGGAGGAAATATGCTTCTTTAAACTGGACGACATTGTACTTTATAATTTAAAATCAAAATGTTTATTAAGAAAATGCAAGTCCTCTTCCAGGTAAAAACTACCGAGACAGCAATGCAAGCATATAGTCAATAATTATCTTAATTTCCTACACTTACTACCTTTTTTATCATGACACATGACGAAAACTGTAGAGGTCAGAATGCACAGTCCCACACTGACTCCCTTCGCAAAATCATTTGAATAATGAGCTGTATGTCGCCCATACAGTAGGAACATAACTTATCTGCCCTGACCTCACGTGAAATATTCTCAACCACCATCATCTCGAACAGGTCTCTCCACTGTCTCCCAATACGAATTATTCACTCACCTTCCAGCATCATTTTTTTTCCATCCATAAACGACTCCTCTCGATTACCTTTCTATCCTCCATGTTGCCCCACTACCACAGCTAATTCTGCCTGTCATTGGTTGTCGTTTTTACCGACTTTCTACCAGCTTTACCACCATCAGTGACTATCTTAATTATCAAAGTTCAAAAATTTTCGTGCCTATTGGCCAATCCCAAATAACCCACATCCTAGCCCCTATGTGAAAAAATTTCTACGCTTTCTCATCTCATTTAACATCACCATTTATCTGTCAGCCTTCTACTGCTGTCATTTTTCTTTTGCATGTACTATAGTGTAATCTTAGCCAAGACACAAAGATTATGGTCCACAAATACAAAAAACTGTGTGTGTGTGTGTGTGTGTGTGTGTGTGTGTGTGTGTGTGTGTGTGTGCGTGTTTTACACAGAAATAGCAGTCCTCATAAATATCAGCACTGTGGGATTTATAACCTCCTGGCTCCAATAGGATCGGAGATACGGGCAGTAACATGTTTTTTCTAGCCACTGGTGTATAGGCTGCCGTGCACAACAGGCTTATTGTGCGAAGACGGTATCAGCCTGCCAAATCAACTTACTTTCTACGGCAGCCTACATGTCAGCCCCAAGAATCTGTTTTCCAGGTTATGACATGTAGGCTGCCCTGCATGACAGGCATTTTGTAGTAGTAGTAGTAGTAGTAGTAGTAGTAGTACAAGCCTGCTTTATGAACTGTTCAGCAAGGACTACATGTGTCAATGAGGACAGGTTGAGCTAGATAGAGAATGGGCTGGGACAGAGCAAGGGAGGTGGAAATGGACAGAGTGGGGGGAGGAGGGGAAGTTGCATCAGACAGGTGTAAGAGAGAGGGCGGAGGATGTGAGCAGAGGAAAGGAGAGGAAAATATGGTCAGAGAAAGGGGGTGGAGGAAATAGACAAAGAGAGGGGGAAGAGGAAATGGATGGGACAGAGAGAGTAAGAGAGAGTATGAGAGAGTGTGTGAGAGAGAGTGAGACTGCAGAGGTTGCAGGAGGATGAAGTGGACAGAGGGAGGAAGAGATGGCCACAGAAAGGGGGATTTGTTGAACGCACACGTGGGCAAAGCTGCGAAGAAAATGCTTGTGTGTGTGTGTGTGTGTAACACTTGGCCATTCACATACAACTGCGATAGACATTTTATCCTAAACTAGGTTATTATTACAACTATGATTCACATATTAACCCCCCCCCCTCAAAAAAAAACTACTACCATAAATTACATTTGATTTCTAATTTGCTCCTGCATGTGCACAGATCATCTGCCTCCTGTCACACACGCAAACTCACCTCTGTACTGACGCCAGTGTTACACGTCTAACCCACAGTCATATTCAATTTCCTTTTTCTTAAAACTGACGAATTTGTAAAAGTTGGCTTTGTCCACTCAGTCCCTATCACATTGCTCACATTTATCCCTCACCATCGATTCATTACACAAATCATTGTTAATGTGGTTTCAAGCCGTTACAGACGAATACGCTCCACAGAGTAACCTGTCTGTATAGTCGTGAGGGTTAGAGCGCCTCTTCTGGAATATTTAAGTGTGCTGGCCCTTGATCGATTAATGGCAAGCGTCGGTGCGCCACCCAGTCTGGAAGTGGTTTTTATGCGGTTTCTCACGTCCCATTACGTGAGTACCGTGGTACTAAGTCTCTAGCTCAGTTACACAATTCACAACCATGTAGAAAATTTTCATTCTTTCCCTACGCGCAAACAGTTGGGGTACACACATTCCCTCCTGGGGATAACAGGGTGGCGACAGGAAGGGCATCTGCCATCCCTTAAGTTAATCGCGCCAAATCCGTAGATAATCATGCCGACCCTGCACCGATGCGTGACAAAGGCACAAGAAAAAGAAGAGTAGGCTCCTGAGTCCAGTGTACCAACTTGTGCTCCGTCTTGCAGCTTTAACAAACCAACGTTATAGGTATCTGTCACACCTTGTGCCGTACCATTATGCATACCTCCGACCTCCACTTTAATCAAACCTTATTATTAGATATAGAGCCGGCCGGAATGGCCGAGCGGTTAAAGGCGCTACAGTCTGGAACCGCACGACCGCTACGGTCGCAGGTTCGCATCCTGCCTCGGGCATGGATGTGTGTGATGTCCTTAGGTTAGTTAGGTTTAAGTAGTTCTAAGTTCTAGGGGACTTATGACCACAGCAGTTGAGTCCCATAGTGCTCAGAGCCATTTTAAACATTAGATATAGAAACAGCCTTGTGTGTTTCCGAAACAGTTGCAGCCACCTCTATGTTGCTACTGAGTTCATTCTCACCGCAACAACACACATCATTAGCACGTTCTTCCGCTTATCACACACAAATATTTATATTATTGAAAGCAGAAATTGACATCAGTCTTCGATTCCACCCTTCAAATAAACAATCACTAACTAAATCACACTTATGCTAGTATTTTCAATTTTTTTAACCGTGCCCTTTGTGTTGTTGTATTGTATGGAGCTGGGGATATAGAAACGAAGGAGAGGCTTCGTCCCGCCATAGCCTTCAGTGGTTCACAACCCCACAAGAGGCTACAGCAGTCCACTCACCCTACCACCGCCCCACACGGAACCCACGGTTATTGTGCGCAGTGGACCCCCTCTCCCCGGGAACGTCTCATTCCAGATGAGTCTAACCACAATGTTTGCGTGGTAGAGTAATTATGGTGTATACGTACGTGGATACAGTGTTTGCGCAGCAATCGCCGACGTAGTGTAACTGAGACTGAATAAGGGGAACGAGCCCGCATTCACCATGGAAAACCGCTTTCAAAACCATCCATAGACTCTCCGGCACACCAGACCCCGGAATCGTGCCGGGGACCGGCGCGCCTTCCCGCCCGGAAAGAAGTGCGCTAGACTGCAGGGCTAGCCGGGAGGGCAACCATGTCCTTACTTCACCTGCTCTTAAATTTGTTGAGACGAGCTAATGATTTTATGTTTCAAAAAATATCTGTCCTGGTGCATACATTTAACTCTTTACTTTGTGTCACCCCATCATCACAACTCCTGGTGCGTTTCTTTGCAAACTTCGTCGTCCGTCTTGGTGCTTAAGTGGGACTCTTTTCTAACTAGTTACTAATTGTTTCTCCTCTCTGAGGGCCATCGTACATGGGTTGGTTTGATCTCTCCCCGCCCATAAAATTTAGACAGTTTCGTGGACCAAACTGTCACCTGCTGTCTCCCAGAGTCTTATGTTCATAGAATTGACCCTGGCTTATGTTGTCCTGAAACCGCTTATTGTTTCGATTATTATTTTGACTGGTGCTGTACGAGTTACAATCGAGATCACAACGTCCTGTATTTTCTTACATCATATATATTTTGCCTTAGCAGCTCTGTTATTTCCCGATTTCGGCTTGTAACATCATTAGGACCTTCTGCCGCTTCTCACACACAAACATTTCACGCGCCAACGTTTCTACATGCTAAAGAAAAGAAGTGGTGTAGCCCCACTCTATGAATTGCCGATTTGTTCCCGAAGTGATGAATCCATGCCTCGTCACGACCAGCCTTGTAACGCGCAAACAATTCCGCCCAGATGGTCGTTCGTTGCCTTTTATGGTCTTTGTTAGGTGGCGAAGAATCCAGCAGGCACCCGTCTTCGGGTACCCAACTGGTTAACAAGTGTGCCAACACCACCAACAGAGACGTCCAGTTGCGCAGCGTGTTGCTTGATTGCGATCCGTCGCTCACCTCGAATGGGTGTGTCTCCACGGTCCAACATTGCAGGAATCACAAGACCCGAGCACTATTGCTGTCCGAGAAAGCTCAGATGGCGCCTAAGACCCGAGCACTATTGCTGTCCGAGAAAGCTCAGATGGCGCCTAACACACAACACACTGAACCGTGATGGTGGCACAGGCGTTCGCGCGCCATTCGTGTGAGACTCTAAACTACCCGTTCTTCTTCAAGAAGAAATTTATATGTAGTTTTACTGGTTAGTTATGGTAATCATTGATGTTAACTTCATCAGTTCTCATGGTTGTAACATACTTGAAACATGGGTGCTGCAACTCCAAAAGATCGTAAGAATACTGATTGTAATGCTTGGACAACTCATCCTGGTATATTACTCAAGTGTGTGGAAACCATATCAAATAAGACAAACAGTAGATATTGAACGTATACAATGGAGAGCAGCACGAACGGTCACATGTTTGTTTAATCCATGAGAGTGTTAATGATATACTAAAAAACTAGAACTGGCGGACACTTGAAGATAGACGCAAACCATCTCGCTATAGTCGAGTTACAAGGTTTCAAGAGGCTCTATTAAGGGAGAACGTAGGAATGCGTTACATCCTCTACGTATCGGTCCTGTATGGATCGCGAAGACACGATTAGACTAATTACAATGTGCTCAGCGGCATTTAAGTAATCATTCTTCCTGTGCTGTATACACGAATAGAACGAGAAGCCAGCCTTAATATGTGATACACTGAGAAGTACCCTCCGCTAAGCACTTCACAATGGTTTGTAGATTACAGATGTACTGGGTTGCCGTACTAGTTCTGGTGTTTTCCGCTTTAGGATCCCAAAAATATAAATAAGAAGTGAACAAAACAAATGAGTCAATAGTGTATTCTCCTTTGTTGTTTTCAACCTCTTCCCAACTTTCAACAAGCTGTCCAGCGCCTCGACAATAGAAATCGGTTGCTTTCCACTCTAAGAAATCCTCCAGCCAAGTCTTGAATTTCACGTCTTTACTAAGCGAAACACTTCTCAATGCATTCGAGTGGGAACTGAACAGACGGAAATCGGAAGGCGCCAAGTCCTGGAAATACGGAGTATGTGGCATCACTTTCCAACCAAATGTCTGAAAAGCTTTCTGGGCGATATAATAGGGTTTTCGTGTTGCAGAACAACACAGAGTCACCGATCAGATCATCTTTGCTGGATAGCGTTGTTGAATCATTGCATTTGGCGGACGTAAAGTTCCACATTCACCGTTCGGTTTCAGTGAAAAAGTTCGTGGTGGATCATGCACGTCTTTAAGGTCTAAGTTGCCGTCTTTGAATCGGTTAAAGCAATTTTGAGCACCTCAGTTAAACGCAAAAATCGGAGGTCGCCAGGTGCTCTTTTCTGGCGACTTGACACTCCATTTTAATTTTATGAAAAGACCAGAATATATATCAACATTAAAAAATAAATACACTGCATTATAGAGCACGTAATTCTCCACCGGATAACATGAGAAGCATTGCCAAAATACTTTATTTTTCACGCAAAATTTTCACCTAAAAAGTGCCAGGTGTTATGGGCCAATCTAATAGTTTCAGAACGTATCAGTTATTTAGCAAACTCATATATTTTCCTAAAATTGAGAAGATTTTTTAGTTCTGTTTTGTGACACAGATTACCTGGCAATTTTCAAAGCTCTGTTCTTTCATGTCATAGACAAACTGTATCGCCGGCCGAGGTGGCCGAGCGGTTCTAGGCGCTACGGTCGCAGGTTCGAATCCTGCCTCGGGCATGTATGTGTGTGATGTCCTTAAGTTAGTTAGGTTTAAGTAGTTGCAAGTTCTAGGGGACTGATGACCTCAGAAGTTAAGTCCCATAGTGCTCAGAGCCATTTGAACCATTTTTGAACAAACTGTACCCATATAAGGTTGCACTATCCTAGCGAATATGATCCAACGACAGTTCTAGCATTTCTTGCTCCTTCATCGTATGGGCTGGTATTTTGTATCGTTTATGACAGCGTCGACGACGCCACAATTGTAGATTCTCAAATAAACATAGAGGCGAAGGCGAGAGAACTTCCTTGGTCAAGGCGTAGCTGTAGCTGCGGCAGGGAAGACGCAGAATTCAGATTATTGGCATAAAAATCGACGTCGCGTGATACTTTTCCTCTGCAAAACAGAGCACGCTGCGTCCTGCTGAGCTGTTGCAGTGTCGCAAACTTGGCCAGAAAGCGGCCCTGGCGCCTTTCCAAGTCGCCCACCGCGGGTCGTCCGCCAGTGGAAACAGCCGTTCGCGACCCGCTCAACAGCTGCCACCGTGTGACGTAACGCTGTGATGTAAGCGGCAGTAGCAGTAGCTTGCTTGCTGGCTTTTCTTACCGAATGGCAGCACAGCGTGGCCCTCTGGTTTGCACAGCGCTTGCATAACGCGTCTGGCAATGTAGTAGCAGGTGCTGTTATGGTCTAGTGCGTAAGGCGTCTCTTGTTACTGCCGTGCATCCTCTCTCCGGTGACCTTGTTCCACCGTAAGGTATCTATGGGAAACTCGGCGAAGTTGTAAAGGTGTACGTCACGCTATATTATACCGAAAGATACGTGTTACGTACTAAGTGTTTATACCTGAACTCAGTCGTATTCAAATTACTGGTCACTGTAAGGAGCTAGGAGACGGAGAAAAATTCATGCTTCGTCATGGTTACAACACAACTGTCCACCTTGAAAATTTCGAAGCGACAGAGCTAAGGCCATTATTACATCCCAAGGTGGTCCAAAAGACATTCCACCAGTTTTAAGCTGATATAATTTTGTTGCAAAATACGTACGAGTAGAGTCGCGCTTTAACAAAACTGTGTGTCGAAGTTTTGGCACTCTACATAAATGTAATAAATGCTAAGATTACCGACAGTATCGGTTGCATTGGTAGAGCAAGAAACATAAATGAATGTGTAGGAGAGAAACTGGGAGCCGACGACTGATCTTTGTTTTTTTACATCATTCAGTGGTAGTCTATTGTGTATTTTATATCATTACAGAATATAAATTAAATTTTATAAAGTAGTAAAAATTAGTTGATCTTGTAATTTCTGCGCTTTTATAACCAAATCAATTACTTTTGATACAAATACAGTTCACATGCACAAACAAATATATATGAGTACTGATGCGATGTTTGCTATATTTTTATTCTGAAGTTTTTCTGTTTTTTTGTTTCTTTATATCTTTTCGTTGAGGCAATAGAGTTTTATAGCTTTATATTATAAATCTGTATTGTTTTATTATCACTAAAAAGTCCCTCTGTGTCATGTTACAAATCAACGATTTTCGGATAAAACCTGAACTAAACACTGACAATTCCAATTTTGCTATAAATATTGTGTATTTTTAAGTAACAGACTGGGGGATAACTATGAAGACAGTTCAAAAAATGGTTCTAATGGCTCTGAGCCCTATGGGACTTAACTTCTGAGGTGGTCAGTCCCCTAGAACTTAGAACTACTTAAACTTAACTAGCCTAAGAACATCACACACATCAATGCCCGAGGCAGGATTCGAACCTGCGACCGTAGCGGTAGCGCGGCTCCGGACTGAAGCGCCTAGAACCGCTCGGCCACTCCGGCCGGCTATGAAGACAGTTCATCGTTTCCGATTTTTAGGGGAATCTAGAAAGACACTGATCGCGTACGTAGAGAGACTAATCTTTATGGGGTAACGCCCAGTGGGTATGCAACATACTTATCTTAACTGACCAAGGCTATTAGGAAAACTACCTTAGTCTATAATTATTTACAATGCACTACGGTAGCCAACCCTGCATATGATGATTGTTGTTGTTGTTGCTGTTCTTTTCAATCCAAAGACTGGTTTGACACAGTTCTCCGTACTAGTCTGTTCTGTACAATCCTCTTCATCTCTCCTTAGATTCTGCAACCTACACCCATTTGAACCTGCCTAGTGTGCCTAAAATCTTGTTCTCTTCTTCAATTTTTTTCCCACAATTTCCTCCATTTCTAAATCGATAATTCACAGATATCACAAAATGTTCCCTATCAACTGGTTCTTTCTTCCAGTCACGCTGTGTCATAATATTTTCTTCTCCCAAATTGAATGCGTTACCCGGTCATTAG
Organism: Schistocerca piceifrons; assembly: GCF_021461385.2. Classification (NCBI taxonomy): domain Eukaryota; kingdom Metazoa; phylum Arthropoda; class Insecta; order Orthoptera; family Acrididae; genus Schistocerca; species Schistocerca piceifrons. Next base: position 779,158,069 of record NC_060139.1, read on the forward strand.
TTATTCGATCTAACCATGTAATCGTCAGCATTACTCTTACAGTAGGCTTTAGTTGTTTTTCATTGCATTTACCGAACCAACGAAGTGTGATGACTTATATGTAAGGGAATTGGAGGTCAAACGAGAGGGGTGGGGGTGGGGGGTAGGGAAAAGGAAGGGATTACTGATGTCAGCTGCATTGAGACAATACGCAGAATCAGGGGCGACGAGTGATAACATGTACTGGACCAGGATGCGAAATGGGGATCTCCTGCTTACGAGGCAGGTGCGGTAACCACTGCAACATCTGGGACACAGTGTTACTGAAACTACCACGGACTACATCGGCGCGCCTTGCGGCCGACCCAAACTCCCACCGAGCGCCACCTGTCCACAGTCCATTTCCTCCTAGCTCGCTACTCTAAGAATCCCACAGGAGGTCGGACGTATTTGTGCATCCGTACTGAAGAAGGTGGATCTCATGTCCATCAAGGCGAATAAGTTATGTGAATGCTTTGTATCTGTTCTTTCGTACATGTCCGAAAGAACAGACTCCACGCTTTCACATAACTGATATGTATGGACTCATAAATAATGACCAGATAAAAAAGGCATAGGACTTTGTACCAAAGATTACAGGTTCTGTCTTCACTTGCTTAAAAAATTCTAAAGCAGAGAAGTTACCGATTTCATAAAAGAAACGCACCAGATAAAACTTCTTTGTAAAAACCTACTATAAGTTACTTCACCCTTTTAGTGTGAAAAATTATTTAATGCTGAACGCACACCATTTACAATAAATTACTGATACTTCCGAGGCCTTAGGTTAAAGTTGGGTTCTTCATAAATTATTTACTAGAGATCTAAAGAAAACACATCTACTTCGTGGAAGAACCATATCGTACCTTCAGACACAAATCGTTAAGTACATCAGATATCATAATTTGCTGTACAGTATCAAAAAGACAAGAAGACAACGTAAGAAACTTCGTTCTAATATTTCGTGTAACCAACGAATGGGCCTAAGTGCTCGCACGGAATTTTTCACAATTGCTCAATATAGCTTCCTTGATATAACAGTTCTCATCATAGTACAGCCACTGCCAAGCACAGTGCTCGGTAATTAATTACATTCAAGTATTCGTATAAGTTCTATTACATTCTGAAATACAATATTTCAGAACTTCTCTCTTTCTGGCTGACCTGTTTGTCGTGTACGTTTCACATCTGTACTAGGCTACACACCAGACAAATACCATCAGAAACGACTTAGCAGCACTTTTATTTATTTCCGCTGCAGAGTGAAGATTTCATTCTGGAAACCCCCCAATCGGTGGCTAAGCCTTGTCTCCGCAGTATCATTTCTTCCAGGAGTGTTAGTTCTGCAACATTCGCAGGAAAGCTTCTGTGAAGTTTGGAAGGTAGGAAACGAGGTACTGGAGGAAGGAAGACTATGAGGACGGGTCGTGAGTCGTGCTGGTTAGCTCACTCGGTAGAGCACTTGCCGCGAAAGGCAAAGATTCAAAGTTATAGTCTCCCTCCGGCAGGCAGTTTTAATCTGCCAGGAAGTTTCATATCAGCGAACATTCCGCCGCAGAGTAAAAGTTTCATTCTGCGACTTACATTTATATTCGATCTTAAGAAATGTCCCTGTTTCAGAAATGCTTTTTATTGCTATTGACAGTGTGCATTTTATATCCGTTCTATTTCGGCCTTCGTCACTTAGTTTGCTGCTCAGATAACAACTATTTCCTTATCTGAATTCCTCAGCATCAGTTGATGTCTATCTCAATTCAACTCGTGTTGATGCAGAAAATTGAGGAAGTCCTGTAATACTTGTGGTTAGTTACCTGGCTGGCAAAGACGTCCTTAAACTATTGTGGTATTCTCCTTAAGTATTAATTAATGTTTTCTGTCAAATGCTACTTTTAAAATTCTGAGAGGATGTCGTCACAGGAACTTCTAAGAATGAATCCCTACACATCAACCGCACAACGAATGCAGTGAACGAATTATAGAATTAAAATATTTCTGTAAGTGCATTGGAGTCACAGAATACACTCCCACGCATGTGTGCCGCCACGTGACACAATTGATCAATCGAAACAGCAACGGAGGCAGACCGCCGGTTTAGATAGTATGTGAAACTGCCCATCATAAAACCGATCTCCAACTAATGAAACCAATAACAACCGTGGGAAGGAACTTCTCTGCTAACATGCAGCTTCCACTATGAAAAGATGGAATAAAACTTTGTTGCTGAACTCTCGTAACAAGAAAAGTCTTGGAGCACACTCTCCTTATAACTTATCGATCAAAAGATGAAATTTAACAGTTGGTATTAAATTGCAAAACAAAATGGATAAGGAGGGAGAGAGGGAAGGGGGGGGGGGGAGAAAATGAATGGTCAGTGAGAGAAAGTGAGTTCAGAAAAAATGACAAGACACCCGGCGAAGAAGTCGTAGAAAAAGATGGAGATTAGGCATCACAAGAATTTTCTTTCTTCTTATTTTCTTTAGCTGTGTGTGGCTGCCAAGTACACAAACGTCCAAGTTGGTAGGATGGTGATGTGGACCTGTAGAGTATCTTTAGTCGATAATGAAACATGATTAGCTTTTTAACATTTGTTGGTTCAGATTTACAGTTCAGTGTCTTCTTGTCAGCCTTGGCTGACACCTCATGCCAGTGACACAGTGAAGTTCCGCAGATTCCTGTTATTGGCTCAGTTTGGTTGGTTTCCGAGGCAACTACTCCAGCAGTTTGGATGAAATCTCGTGGACTGCTGTCTGCCAGTCTGCAGGCGAAACCGTAGTGTAAGAGTGCGTTTCTCATTGTTTAGAGCATCCTCAGTCCTACTCTGGAAGGTGACGACGACCCACGATGACCAGTTGGGATGTACTGTCACTGGACAGGAAGCCCTGGTACCCAGAAGTTCCTGCAGTGATTAGTGAACAGAGGAACCGGATGACTCTTTCAGTGACAGTGAGGTTAGTGCAAAAAGTACCACGAGATGTGTCTGAAGATCCTCAGTCTCCGCATCAGTGATGTGGTAGGTAGCGACCAACATGAAGTCCCACAAGTGGCTGGTCGTGGAAATGGCAAGCAGCATGTTCACGAGATGTTCTGGAATATTTAAAACATGGATGTCACTACACCATAATAATCACTGAATCGAGTGCTATCAGCATGAATGCCGTCGATCATAATGACCATCTGATCTCAGAGATGGAGAATTGGGGTATTTATCGAGACTGGTGTGCGGCAGTGACGTGAGGCTGTGATCATTGTGACTGATAGTGGCCTGCTTCTTTGCCAGCTGCCAGCAGCCCCCGTTCCACTGTGTTTGGTTCACAGTTGGTTACAGGCTCTTAACTGCACTGCCAGAGCTCCAAAACGTGTTATTGTGTCCAAAGCAATGTTTGTTGCTTCACGTTACAAGAGCTGATGAATACATCTCTATCACTCTTTCTCAGTTGAGATTTTGCTGAATGGGTAACTTGGGCTTGATGACTGGTGCTGATAATGCGATGTGTGCTGACAATGTGACCAACTTAGAGTGTTGATTGTTAATTTTTGCTGCACAGCTCCATCACCACCTCTGCCTGGTGTCACCTGGGGCTAGTGTGAACTAGAGAGAGTAGGGGCGGGGGGGGGGGGGGAGAGGGGAGAGCCCATTCATGAAAAACTGAAGCTATTTACAAGATGCACCAAATCTACAATTTTGAAGCTATGGCAATGAAATATTGTGTCATGCTTTACATGAAATTAACACATTTATTGTTAAGTTCCTTGGATTATATGTAATTACCATTTCATTGTGAAATTTAAAAAACAAAATTATTTTCTAAGTTTATGTACCATTTTCTCAGAAACTATTAAAGAGATTTCTAAAAAACTTTTTCTGGTTTAACCTCGTTGCATATACACTATGTGATCATAAGTATCCGGACACCTGGCTGAAAATGACGTAAAAGTTCGTGGCGCCCTCCATCGGTAATGCTGGAATTCAGTGTGGTGTTGGCCCACCCTTAGCCTAGATGACAGCTTCCACTCTCGTAGGCATATGTTCAATTAGGTCCTGGAAGGTTTCTTGGCGAATGGCAGTCCATTCTTCATGGAGTGCTGCACTGAGGAGAGGTATCGATGTCGGTCGGTGAGGTCTGGCACGAAGTCGGCGTTCCAAAACATCCAAAAGGTATTCTATAACAATCAGGTCAGGACTCTCTGCAGGCCAATCCATTACAGGGATGTTATTGTCGTGTAACGACTCCGCCACAGGCCGTACATTATGAACAAGTGCTCGATCGTGTTGAGAGATGCAGTTGCCATCCCACAATTGCTCTTCAACAGTGGGAAGCAAGAAGGTGCTAAAAACATCATTGTAGGCCTGTGCTGTTTTAGTGCCACGCCAAACAACAAGCGGTGCAAGCACCCTCCATGAAAAACGCTACCACACCATAACATCACCGTCTCCGAATTTTACTGTTGGCACTACACACACTAGCAGATGACGTTCACCGGGCATTCGTCGTACCCACACCCTGCCATTGCATCGCCACATTACCGTGATTCGTCATTCCACACAACGTTTTTCCACTGTTCAATCGTGCAATGTTTACGCTCCTTACACCAAGCGAAGCGTCGTTTGACATTTACCAGCGTGATGTGTAGCTTATGAGCAGCCGCTCGACCATGAAATCCAAGTTTTCTCACTTCCCGCCTAACTGTCATAGTACTTGCAGCGGATCCTGATGCAGTTTGGAATTCCTGTGTGATGGTCTGGATAGATGTCTGCCTATTACACATTACGACCCTCTTCAACTGTGGGCGGTCTCTGTCAGTACAGACGAGGTCAGCCTGTACGCTTTTGTGCTGTACGTGTCTCTTCACGTTTCCACTTGACTATCACATCGGAAACAGTGGACCTAGGGATGTTTAGGAGTGTGGAAATCTCGTGTACAGACGTATGACACAAGTGACACCCAATCACTTGACAACATTCGAAGTCCGTGAGTTCTGCCGAGCACCCCATTCTGCTCTCTCACGATGTCTAATGACTACTGAGGTCGTTGATATGGAGTACCTGGCAGTATGTGGCAGCACAATGCACCTAATATGAAAAACATATGTTTTTGGGGGTGTCCGGATACTTTCGATCACATGATGTAGTAAGCTTCTCTCATGAGGTTTCCTGAACGTACGAGTATGATAATTATCATCCTTTTTAATATAATTCAGCAATGTTAATATAATTTTGTAAATATAAAATAAAATTCATGCAAAATTTCGAGCACTTCACCCCATATCTCACTTTACACACACAATTTCAAAATTGACTGTTGAGACGACACATATTGGGTTTATAGAAATACGTGTAAGAAATTTTATAATTCTAGTCTTCATAGAGTGTGAGAAAAAGGTACATAAACTTTAAAAAACATCATTTTCAGGAAATGTAGTTTGAAGTTCAATCTAACGTTTTTTTTCTTATGTCAGCTCACCAGAGGGCCCCTCTTTCCCGTCAAGGCTTCTCATCTTGTTTCTTGTTTTCTGCCTTCTTCCCATACCAGGTCTTCAACTGACTTGTCAGTTGCAGGCAGGCGCTGTAAATATATTTGTCTCAACATGTCTTGAGTGAAATTCCTATCTTAAAGCCCATCCTCTGCAATTCCTTCATCTTCACTACGTTCCTTTCATTAAATACCATAAGTGCAGCAAAGTTCCAATTCAAACAAACGTTGCAGATGAAAACGTGGTTTTAGGACGTCGTTTCCATGTTAGTGAATTAAGAGACTTATTTGAATTCTGGGTGTTGCCACTAACACACATTTGTAGAAGATTATGACTGCCCAGAAACCTGTAAGTGGGTTTGACAATATTCAGGATCCGATTTTGGAGCCTCTTTTTGCGAAGGTAGGGGTTGTTATCTCTGTGAGCCTGTGAACGTTGAAGGGTTGCTTCAAAAACAGAGCGTGGCAGAATGATTGCACCACACATTTAATTATTTTTCAGGCACTTAGGATGTGATTTAATCACTGAAACTTTGGAAACTTCTTGTTCATGAGTTCGACTGAAAAATAAAAAATAAATTGGAAGTTGACATTTTGGGTCAATTTCTTTATCGTCTCCTTGCCCCCATTAGAAAAATTTAATTGCTTCCTCTTTTCTAGTCTGGGGAGTAACAGTTGTAAAGGAGTCCTTATCACAGTTCGCTGTAATAAATGAGTGAATAAGTCTTAAAGTATTACATCCGCCACGTAAAAATCGGAAAGCGAGAGATCTAACTGCTAAAGTGAAACTCCCATTACATGGTTCGTCACACACAAGCATCTGTCCCTCTCTTCCTCTCAAAAGTCACCGCAGCTATCTACTGCCGCTATAAAATAGTTTTGATTATCGATAAATTTCCCCTAACAAAAGATGGGTTCAACGCCAGAACGTACCAGCACTGCGTCAGGAGATTTCACAGCGTGTAGTTATGAGTTATCGTAAACCGGATCATAAAACAATAAGGGTTTCATGAAACCATTACTGATAGTAGTTATGGGTGATTTGATCCTGCTATAGCAGCCAGTAAACTGGCTATAACAGCACAAACATATACAGTAACAGTGGCAATTCGCTACGGAACTATTCCTTCACTTTACGTATCCGTTATGTATTTGTAATGTGAGGGAACTCGTGAATACCATCGCTGAATAGTGTCATAAAATCACAAATGCGACTTATTTTACCTTCATTTTTGTATTTCGACCTTTATAATATTTCTGAATGGCATAATATATTTTCGTTCAACAACGTATGCTTCCCAGAGAGTGAGTGAGAGTTTGTGCGAGTGAGAGAGACAGAGAAAGCGGAGTGGCTCCATCAAAGATAACGCAGAAATTCTGGCGGATTAGTGTCTTTTCTCCCTCGAATCCAAGGTTGGTGGGTGGGAAATTATTCTTTACCAAGAATTTCCTTCCAATAGCCAGCGACTTACTGATTTATGTCCGTCATCTCATATTGTTGGCTATTATCTTTTTTACATCGATTCTGTCCCCACACTTCTCAAGGCGTTTTTAAATTAGCAATCGCATACTGAATGATCTGACACATTCTTCCTCCATTTCTTGTCATTTTCTGTTACAACGTCGCTGTTTTTTTATGATCTTCCCAACACCTTTTGTGCATACCATACAGTACCACGCGAAAAATTATACATTTATTTATCGATGTTATTATAGTCTCAAACGTTGATAGTCTGATAAAAGCTTTCTCCGTTTTGTTTTCTATTGATAGCTTATGGTCTTCCTTCGCGGAAGGGACTGGAAGAACGTTGTGACACTATTAACAGGTACTTGACGTGTGAAAGTATGTAGTGTAATATTTGCCGCCACAACAGAGTAAATGAATTTCTTTCTTGTAGTCCCACGAAGAAAAAATTGAAGGCACGGCCTGACAAAAATGAAGACGGAGGATTAGAGTTCGACGCAACTAAGGTACGAGAAAGGCCGGGTCGTGTGTCATGAGCACCATTACCGTGGCCGTGCAGTTTTGTGACGAGCGAATAAAAGTGTTGAAGAGCATGAGAAAGGAGGAAGAATAAGAGTGAAGTAAGACGGGGTTAGAACAAGTAGAGGTAGAAGAAGCAAGGGAAGGATTCGTCAACACAAAAATGGTATGTGGGCGGTGACGTACCAACGCAAATTAAGAGGAGATGGGGACTGAACTGCGTTGAGCAAGAGCATCGTAAGGCCTACACCTATTTCGCAGATGCTTGACTCTTGTGTTTTGCTAGCAGAGGGCCTTCGGGCCGTGTTTTGTTAAACGTTTTGAACCGTGTCAGAAAAAAAAACGAATAAACAGCTAGACAGCGGTGATGAATAAACCAACAAAAGGTAATGGGTATATCGACAGGCGGGATTGGGGCACAAAGTATCGCTTACTCCATTGGACGGTTACAGAGTCGAACACTTTAACAGGAAGCAAAAATTGGAGATTCTGCATAAGAGGACTATCCTAGCCAGTTAAGTAACATTCTTAAAAGTCTGCGTAATCGTGCAAAGATAGTCATGTAAAGCAATGAAGAAGTGAGTACACCAATAAATGTTAAGAAGGGTCTAAGACAGTGCTATAGTATGTCATCTTTACTGTTTAATATTTATATTGACAACACCCTATCGAGCGAATGGATGATCAATACTGTTTTCAAATAGAATATGAGAACGCTAAGCCATTTATTTACGGATCAAGTAAATTTTTGAATAACAGAAGATGAGCTGCAGATCCAGGTACACAGACGTGCCCAAATTGACGATAGACATAATTTTAAGGTCTCCACAAGCAGAACCAAAGTAATGGTATTCGGGGAAAACATAAGAACTAAGATCCTCATTGACGGAAAAATAATGGAGGAAAATAGTCTTTTTAAGTATCTAGTCTGTGATATATACTGGAAGCGTTGAAGTTAAGAGAAAGCTGCGTTAGTGTAGACTAGTACGTGGAATAATAAGAAGAGCGGTAAGGAATAAAGTTCGTAAAGAGACTTCGATGAAGTTTTATAGAGCAATGGCAATTCCTAGTTTAATGTGTGGTAGGGAAGTATGGGTAATGAGGAAAAAAAATAACAGTAAGAACAAATACCAGCAGCAGCAGAAAAGAGAGTTTTTAATATCAGTGAAAGGATGTACGAGACAGGACAGAATAAGGAATGAATATGTTCGTGAGGAGCCAAACATATTTGTCGTGAATGATAAGGTAACCGACTACAGGAAAATGAGGAAATTTAGTGGACAGGATGGAGGAAAATCGACTACCGAGACTACCCAGTCTGGCAGGAAAGGAAAGAAGAGATTATACCTTACATAGAGGCTTGTCAACAGTTTATTTTTCCAGGTACAACATTCGCGACTAGAACAGGAAAGGCGGTGTGCAGAGTTAGTTACCTGCCAGCAGTAATTACAGCGCGAACCAAAATCCGCTCACTTAAACGTCACAGCGCGATCTCTTGCTAACAACATAATAAGTATCTTACAAAATTTGTGTTCGTGCACATTTTCATCAAAAAAGGCAATTTGGTGATCACACATACTCCATAGCTGAGCTGCGCTGCTAGTGTAGTTAGCAGAGTTTTGCGTTAGACTACCAGCGTTCACAATCCGATTATGGGTCCTGGTGCACTTTTATTTTCTAATTTTACGATAATGATATAGGATGAAGCGATGAATTAAAATTCGTACCCACACAAGCATTTGAACCCATGTCTCCTGTTTACTAGGCAGATGTGCTAACTGCTCCACGACACTGGCACTGCTGCTACCACAGCTATACGAATTACACTAGTGTGCCTCCCTCGCCGATACAAATTCCAGTCAACTCTTCGGCCCATTGCCCTTCTAAACTCAATGTTTCAGGAACATCAACTGTGCAGGATTAGTGTAGCACCCGCACATGAAGTACAGGCAGGATTAACTCCATTTCACTCACGACTAAGGTGCTATTCCATTGTTGGAGAGCCTGTGCAGTATTGATGTGAGCCTAGAAGGGGAGTAGCATTGAGCTGAGGTGTGAATTGGAATTTGTATTGCGGAAGGAGACGCACTAGGGTAATCCATGCAGCCGTGATAACCGCAGCGCCAGCGCAACGGTTATCGCAGACCTGGATTCAGATCCCAGCACTGGTACAAATTTTAATTCATGGCTTCAGCCTGCGCCACTATCATAGATAAATGTGAGACTTAATATGTCTCAGGAACATCACCTGTATATGATTCCTGATTTTAGACTGTAAAATATTTTTATTTTGATTCTCAATTTTCATGCACCAATTACATTGTCACAAAAAACACGTCCAGTCACTTACTACAAACACAGAAACAAGAGTACAGTCATTTCTCTTACTGCACTTGTAAAGATGTATTTCGGCTTCAAACGTTTACTATATTCTCTTACATGTACTTTGTCTTTCCATGCTTTTCAGTCCATAGTCACGAGTCTTTCCCTTTTCTTCGGTTCTCCATCTTCCTCACAAAGAAACACCGATCCTCTACTTCTTGGCATATCCTATCTGTTTCCCAGGCAGTTTCACGTTTCACTGCAGTCAGGGAATTCGGTATTCCCAGATCTACGTTGTCAAAAGTGTACTGAGAATTCCATGTTTCACACAGTTGCTGACGGCCTCCACTTAACGACCGACAGCAGCGACGTTTGCGTTGAGCCGTCAGTGCTACAAGGCAGCTAACACTCTGTGAAATAACCGCAGAAATCAAAGTGGGACGTACGACGAACGTATCCGCAAGGACAATGTGGCAGCAGATGAGTGCCATCTCCTATAACGCCTCTAATGGGGTCGTGGCCGTATCGGTTGGCTCCTAGACTACTGGAAAACCGTGGCTGGTCACACCAGTCCAAATTTCAGTTGGTAAAAGCTGATGGTAGGATTCGAGTATGGTGTAGACCCCACGAAACCATGGACCTAAGTTTTGTATAGGGCACTGTGCAAGCTAGTGGTGGTTCCATAATGGTGTGGACTGTGTTTGCATGAAATGGGCTACGTCCTCTGGTCCAACTGAACCATTGACTGGAAACATGTATGTTCAGCTAGTTGGAGCCCAATTACAACAATTCATGGACTTCATGTTCACAAACAACGATGTCATGCCACTGGGCCACCCTTGTTTGCGATTGGTTTGAAGAACATTCTGCACAACCCGAGAAAATTATGGGTCCACCCACAGCATTCGACATGCATCCCATCGAACATTTATGGGACAAATCGAGAGTTCAGTTCGTGCAAGTCATCCCGCATCTGCAACACTTTCGCTGCTACAGATAGTTATAGAAGTAGCGTGGTTCAATATTTGTGCAGGGAACTTCCAACAACTTATTGAGTCCGAGCCAGGTTTAATTGCTGCCCTACGCCGGGAAAAAAGGTCCTGAATGATGTTATGGGGCATTCCATGACTTTCCTCACATCAGTGTACTACAGCAGTATTGGGAAGATCAGTATTAGAAAAAAAAATGAAAATTCGTCCAGAATCAGAATTGAAATCACGAACATGAGCACTCTAACGTAAAACTTTAGCTACTGTATTAACTGCTCAGCACAGTTCTACAATATCGAATGAAGGTTCTCGTTGTACACGTGACTGCAGTGTTTCCGAACTGCCTTTCTCTGTCGCCTGTTGTCCATCAAACTATGACAGACATTTTTGTTCTGTTAGTACGCAAGGAATATCTCTGTTGCATCCAGGTGAGCGAAATTTTCGCTCAGTACATTTATGTAGGACATATTATTATTATTATTATTATTATTATTATTATTACACCACCTTGATTTGGGGACAGTTTTCTTCGTAGCTCTTTTTTTTAACATCAATGAAAATAATTTCTCCTGGAATGTAGCGATAAATTTTCACACTGAAATCATTGCTACTGTAATCAATATTTTTAAAAATACAAGAAGCCATATTTTCGAAATAGCTACATTCAAATGGTTCAAATGGCTCTGAGCACTATGGGACTTAACTTCTGAGGTCATCAATCCCCTAGAACTTAGAACTACTTAAACTTAACTAACCTAAGGACATCACACACACACATCCATGCCCAAGGCAGGATTCGAACCTGCGACCGTAGCGGTCGCGCGGTTCCAGGCTGTAGCGCCTAGAACCACTCGGCCAGCACTGCTAGCTACATTCGTCTGGACTGTTAGGGCATAACTGGTTTCTTAGCATTAAGTTTCATTTCACTGCATAACATCAACTGCGCTTAGCAAAATAGGTAAAGTATAGGATTGGTAAGCTGCTGGAGTGGAATTCTGACACCATTTGAGGATATCAAACTTTATTTTCACCATGTTAATTAGAACAGAGCACTGGTAACAACACAATAATTAATTAGCATTTGCAAATCCCAGTTATCTACACCGCCTATTCAGTTGCATAAAAGCAATGACAATAATTCAAAAAATCTTAAAAGAAAAACAGCCTTATGGCCCCAACTTTAAATTAATAAGCAATTACTTTATACAAATATAACTTTAACATAACTGCAGATCTGAGCTCCCAAGTTGTGAAACTAAGTCAATTGTCAGGCGTCGTGAATATGAAAAATAATTTTTAAAAGCTATTAGGTTTCAAAATTACTCAAGTAGCAAGAACTCATGAATACGTGAATTAACTATTATGGAAAACATTCAACAATATGCTGTTGCGATAGCCTGAAAGATCTACACAGCAATGAGCACATTCTCGGCGTTGCCGTTCACATCGGCCACCCGTCTGAATTCCGTGCTCGAGAGCACAAATAGCAACAGGCAGGAAGGCCTGCACACACGGCTTCTAGAACACACAAACCCAGTATTAATACACAGTGCACTAAAATACTAAAACCAACAGCCAAGCACTGGCTAGCCCCAAATGGAGGACGAGATGTTAAACGTTACAGTGTAACAACCACGGTTTCTATTAAAGCAATAGTTCATTAAACAGTTTCCAATGACGTGAAATTTCACTTGATAAATTTATAAAATGGCTATGAGCACTATGGGACTTAACATCTATGGTCATCACTCCCCTAGAACTTACAACTACTTAAACCTAACTAACCTAAGGACATCACACATCCATGCCCGAGGCAGGATTCGAACCTGCGACCGTAGCAGCCGCGCGGCTCCGGACTGAGCGCCTAGAACCGCTAGACCACCGCGGCCGGCTTGATAAATTTATAAACCACAACTAGCTCAAGGTGTTAATGGCCAGACAATCTGTACACCTTAAATACCAAAGCACCGTTTGACGGCGCAAAATTGTTATTATTATAGTTGCCAACAAGGATGAAGTTGCAGTTTCAATTTAAATTAGCATCTTAAGTTTTACACAGAGAATAAACTTTGTTTCATAAAATTGGCCACTTAACATATTAACAATAATAACAAAAAAATAAATCACTGAATATCGGCCATACCCGTAATTCAAGATAAATGCAACGGAACCAGGGCACAGCGCAGTTACATGGACTTCCAATACCAAGTATCCCGGACCCACTTCCAAGTGGTTTAAGGAATGACTAGCGAATCGAAGTGGCTACACGGAGCAATCACATCCAAAAGTTCCACCACAAAATGGCTCACCGTTTAAAGTCAGTCCAAGAGCTCGCTGTTAACATGCAGGCCAGGGTAAATTCCCACGCTCTCCTCAGGATTCGAGAAAGGCACGACTTTTTACACAGAGCCTATGTTGACCGGTGACTGCTTCCGCACTCCATATCCGCTCGCCGCCAGACTCAGGCACGTGAATGTCCACACCGTGCGTCTTCGCAGTACACAAGCACCGACTGACCACTCGCGATGCTCCATGCACTGTCTTCCCGCTGTCACTGCCGCTGACATAGTCTCCCCTCGAGAGCCGCAGCAGCCGTCCTAAATAGAGGGCGCTAGCCAACCAGGACTCCGCAAAGCGTCTAACTTCGACAAGAAACTATCCTGCCGGAGTAAGTCACGGCTCATATACAGATCAGCGTTGTTTTATCACCTATCGGATACGGGTTACAAGTTAGCCTGTGCAGATTGTAGGATGCATAGAACATCTTTCGCTCGAATATTATACATGCTCAGATACTGGTACGGAGCCATATAGCCAATGTTTATACGGTTATAGACCCACACCATTCCCTCAACATGGCAAAGAAATTAATCTATTACAGTTTTCTGTTTCAGATGGGACAAACTAATGGAAATCCTAAGGAAACATGGAGTTGAATGGAGAGATAGACGGATAATTAGAAATTTATATTTGAACCAGAGAGCAAGAGTAAGATTAGGAGGTGTGATGAGTGAAGAAATTGAACTGGGAAGAGGTGTAAGACAAGGTTGTTGTTTATCACCAACACTGTTCAATATATATCTGGAGGAAATTATTAGTGAAAGTTTTGGTGGGAGGAGAGGAGTTTGTATAGTGGGTAGTAGAGTGGAGTGTGTAAGCTTTGCAGACGACATGGTTGTGATGGCAGAGAGTGCAAGAGAAATGGAAAAAAATGTTAGACAATCTAAACACAAAATTAGAAGAATATGGAATGAAGGTTAACTAGCTTGGTAATTGGAGGAAAGGGGAGAAAATGCTGTATGAAAGTAGGGGGAGAGGAAATAGAGCAAGTGAATAACTTCAATTACTTGGGAAGTGTAATAATGGATGGTATGTATTGCTCAACAGAAATTAGGAAAAGAATTGCAGTGGCAAAAGAAGGATTCAAGAGGAAACAGAAATTACTTTTTGGACCACTAAACAACAAAGATATGAGGGAAAGACTTGCCAAATGTTACATCTAGAGCGTTGCACTCTATGATGCGGAGACCTGGACATTGAGGAAGGAAGATGAAAGAAAATTGGAGGCAATAGAGATGTGGACCTGGAGAAGAATGGAAAAAGTGATATGGGAAGACCGAGTAAGGAATGAAGAAGTATTAAGAAGAGTTGGAGAAGAAAGAAACATGCTGAAAGTCATCAGAAAGAGAAAACGGAACTGGATTGGACATTGTTTGAGGAGGGACTGTTTATTGAAGGAAGGAATAGAAGGAATGGTGGAGGGAAAAAGGGAAGAGGAAAAAGAAGATATCAAATGCTAGACAATATCAAAGGAGGCAAATATTCAGAAATGAAAAGACTGGCTACGGACAGACAAACGTGGAAGAGCCTTAACCCATGACAAGACCTGCCGTAAGGCAGGGTACCATACTACTACTACTACTACTACTACTACTACAGTTTTCTAGGTTCTATTGTCAGTTCTCCGTAAATGAAGTTACCACGTACTGTTCGACCAGGAGGTTTATGTTCGATCCACAATGTCGTCATCTACCGGCGTCATTAAGACTCTCCTTTTGCATGTGGGTGTAGTGGCTGACAAACCACCGTCTGACCAATTAAATTTACAATTATTTTACTGCGGGTATTCCACAAATTCTGCCTCTACTGAAAACGCACCGCTGTAGAACAGCTGCCGGCTTCAAGTCCCTTCAGCAACGTTTTCTCCAAACACAAACGATGGAGTTGATCGCCTGGGTATTGCACTCTGTGTTGCAGGTTGCGGTGTTTAGGCGTGACACTCGCCAAGCTTGATTTCCCTCGAGTATCATTCATCGCCAGCCGCTAGCGTACCTAAATTACTCTCCTCTCAGAATTTATGACCTAGTGCTCTTCGACAGCTCAATTAGTGTTCTGTGAGCACTGCAGAGCTTCACTGGAGGAATTTAAGTGCCCCTCCTTAGAATTACTCATTTTTGGGCACTCTCAGAAATCTTTAACTACAAGTGCTCGTAGACATCTGAATCTTCAATATTTTTATCACTCCTAAGTTCTAGAAATACGACAGAATTATTTTAAACTATGTATTACACATATATTTCATAGTACGTTCGACTGTTCTAGTCGCAGTCAGTGGCTGTACTGCAATCCGTAGTTAGTGAATGCTAACATCTATGATCATAGTAGGTCCTATGAATACAACCATTATAGACACGTGATATTAAAGTTGCGGCTCCTCTGCGACAAAGACACACAAAGATACAATTATTAATATATCTGATGTCTTTATCAACCGGCTGTATCATCATCTTTACTGACATTATTGCTCTCTGTGAACGTACCTCAGTAATGCCTCAACAGCAACTTAACGGCTCACCTTGAAGATCAAACTCCTAGCGAAGAAAGAATCTAATGAGAAACGGGGAATTTTCGTTGGGGGTCTAATAAACGCTCCATTCATGTCATACGCAATGGCTGTGGATACTAGTTTACTACAGTTTTCGTTCCAATGTATCTTGGATGCTGTAAAACTCTCACCCTACATGGGCTATACGTAATTATTTTTCTAGTTAGAATCCATAAAGATCTGTGGAATTTTTTTAGAGGACGTCATATTCTCCATTTACTGTAGAAATAAGAGAATAAATAATGCCTACAGTCAGCGACGAATATGAGGTCCTAACTTTGAACCCCGAGCATGGGAAGCTAAAATGTAGATATTATTTTTTCAGAACTGACTTTGATATGAAGTAAACCTGAGGTCACGGAGAATGCGAACTCGCACGGTACATCGAAATTTAACATGTCCGGATGGAACTGAGAACGACTCCTGAGAATAAAAGTGTCATTATGCTCCTCTGGTGTTTGTGCATCACTTACTTTTTACATTTCAGTTGTACGTCGGTAAAATGAACACATTATATTCATTTGTAATTTATCTGAAAAGTCGTCATCCACACGAAGGAAGAAACAGAAATAAGATTCGTCAAGTACTGTTATACTATCAATGTGTCAACCTTCGCTGAACATTCATCAGCCGCCTGTATGGAATGGTATGTGTTAACATACCGCTCACCGTCATTTCAGCTTCCAAACCGTAGCCGCTACTTCTCTTTCAAGTAGATACTTAAACTGCACAACACACCTGAACGGCTTTTTTGAAGCCCCGTAATTCCCTCCCATTGCGACACAGAAGTTTGAAACTTGGCTAATATGTTCCTACAGATTTCCTCTATAATTAATGTAAAAGCAAGATCACTGCCATATTTTCAAAATATTTATTATTCAGACGACTAGTTTCAACGGGCATTTGCGCATCTTCAGGTCCTACTACTAACCAAATAAGTACTTCCAGTCAATTTCTCATGTATCGTAGGAGTCGTGGAGTCTCTACACCGACCTACATTGGATGGATTTACGTAAGTTCCTCAATGTTGAAAAATCGTGGCGCCCAGTGGCGTCACCCTAGATCTCGGTGACGCTTCGAACAGCCTAAAGTGGGTTAATGATGTCACATTGTCCATAAATTTCACCAAAATTCTGCGCAACGTCATCGTCCTCCCCCCCCCCCCCCTCTATTACCCACATTTCGTTCTTTGTTTGACACGTTCTATAATGGAGGTAAGAATCGCAGCGCCCAGCTTTGAAATCATACTGGTTTCTTATAGGAGGCCGAGGAAATAACACGGTCAGTCGGAACCAAGAGACTTGAGGAGATGCCACAAAGTTTTTCAATGACACCATCCCATCCTTACGGATGTACTTTTTAGGATATATCGATCTCGAAAACGGCAGTTTTCAGCGCAGTGTGCATCAGGCGGACGTTCTTGACGTATATTGCCACTGTCGGTACCCCTGGAAGCGTCAACCTTCTTCTATGACGACATGGGGCTGCAGCCCCATTGAACGTGGTCTCATCTCTTTGACCACAAGTTTAGCGTTGGCATATGGGTGGAATCACTAGGGACCATTCAAAACGACCCGAATAAATTTGAACGTGATCTGAAGCAGTAAAGGGTGTTGATGATTTCACCCCTACTTTATCGCGCTTTCCAGTGCGATATTCAAACGTTCCTGAAGAAAACGACGAAGGGTCCTCTAAGACACCCCCCCTCACCCTCGTCTGATTCGGCAACACTATTTGTGCCACTAAAGCACCTTTGTTGGACACTCTGATACATTCGTCCATCTACCGACCTAACCTCTGGCCAGATAGGCAACCCTTCCGACACCGCTCTGGCGTGGCATGTGCCAGCAGGCGGTATTGTGGAGAGAGTTACCCGACCTGCCTGCGGGTAGGAGCCGGTGAATGAGTAACTCTGTACAGCGACGTTTTTAAAGTGCCCAACAAAGGTGCTCGAGTGGCACCAAGGGTTTTGCGTGACTGGGGTTAGTATTAGAGGGACCCTTTGCCAAATCATTCATATGCATGCCGAAGTCGCCCTACCAACCTCCCCTTTTGTGCACACCCACAGGATGACGGCAAAAGGAGTGATGAAAAAGTATAAACACCCTTTCCTGCTCCAGATCAATTCAAATTTGTCGAATTGTATTGAACGGCCCCTAGTGGTTCCACCCTTTATACCAAATCAAATCCCGCAGTCACACTACACTCCGAAGGGATGAGATCACTTTCGATGAGGCTGAAGTCCCGCAATGTCAATAGAAAAGACTTGAATCGTCCTGGGAGTGCTGCAGTGGCAAAATTTTTCAAGAACCTCATCCTGTTGTATATTGCATTTTCGAGCATAACGTGTGTGGAAGCGGTCGCCCCTAGGAAAGGCGTGGTTTCACTGTCGCCCTTTTATGCCACCTCCTGAGGCCTTTTGGTGTCGATTCTGAGCGGCGGGGCATCTGGAACATATTTCTCGACCACCCAAAAGAAACCCAATGTGATTTCAACGCTGGGACTCGTGATTGTAACCCCCATTTCAGAGGAGTCAAACGAAGCTGAGAGATTTGGTAAAACGAGTGAGACGACCTTCCCAACGTGGGAGACATCCACAATGATGTTGGGCAGAATCGTGGAGAAATTTGGTGCCAATGTGAGATCATTAATCCACCTTGCGGTTCACGTGAACTACTGAAGTCTGATCTTTCATTCGCATGTCTCGACATCTTTCTCTTTGAAGCTTCGCTGAGCCCGAAGGTGGGGCTGCAGAGCCCCAGGCTTTCGCACCTTTGTGGAGGAATGTTGTACACACAGTTTGAGCCAGATTCCAAATTTCTGCATAACAATGGGAAACAGTTACGAAGTTTCAAAAAAGTGATCCTTAAAGTATGTTGTTCAATGTAGTTGTCCTCAAGAGATTAAATGCAGCACGTTGCAGTCTTAAACGCTGATTGCTCTGCTGCTGGAAGTGGATTCGATCAGCATCACCAGAAATGGCCGCAGTTGATAATGACTGGCATTGAACTACCGTCTCAAAAACAGAAGCAAGGTTCTTTACCAATTTTGGCGACTTGCAGCTGTCAGTGTTTTTGCAATTTCAACCTTGGAAGTCCACTTTTATACATTGGTGTTTGAAGTTCCCATGTGTATCATCACAAACAAACAAGGCTGACGAAGTCCTCGATTAAAACGCATTTCTTGGTTTCAGATGTCTGAAGTCATCTCCAGTCAACTTGCTATGCCACCTCACAGACATCGTGGCATTTAATATGAGCAGAGATGTTACTGCGAAGTAAAAAAAGACGACGAACTCGAGGCATCTTCCGTATATTTATCGAAATGTTAGAGCCAGATTCGACTCCGGGAACAGCATCTTGGTAACGACACACTTCTGGGACGGAACAAATAAGAAACACTGCAATATGCTCAAATATAAACTCTGAGCAAGGGATTCATCATTCTAGACGTATTCAGTAAAGCTAGTTGGCGGTGCTCGGTGTCACTGCAAGAGAACATCCCACACATGAACGACCGCTTCATATCGGAGTGCCACACGCCAAGCGGCCGCCCGGGATTACCCGAGCGGTCTAAGGCGCTGCAGTCATGGACTGTGCGGCTGGTCCCGGCGGAGTTTCGAGTCCTCCCTCGGGCATGGGTGTGTGTGTGTGTGTGTTTGTCCTGAGGATAATTTAGGTTAAGTAGTGTGTACGCTTAGGAGCTGATAATCTTAGCAGTTAAGTCCCATAAAAAAAAACACGCCAAGCCAATCAGCGTGTATGTGTATAGTATGGCCTCCTGCAGTGAACCTCAGTAATCCTTTTCCATACGAAAACCGTGTGTTTTGATTCTGTGAACGACATAATTGAAGTACAACATTCCTAATTCTTTTCGTCTTCTTCTTCACCACCACCACCACCACCACCACCACCACCACCACCACCATCACCAATATTGCAGTCACTACTGGATAAAGGCTTTCTCTAAGCTTCCATACCATTATAATCGTCAAACATTTGCAGTTGTGATTGTCCTGTACATTTCATCTACGCATCGTACATTAGGCAATAGTATCATTAGATCATATTCTCGGTTATTTAGCCGGTCGGGGTTGCCGAGCGGTTCTGGGCGCTGCAGTCTGAAACCGCGCGATCGCTACGTTCGCAGGTTCGAATCCTGTCTCGGGCATGGATGTGTGTGATGTCCTTAGGTTAGTTAAGTTTAAGTAGTTCTAAGTTCTAGAGGACTGATGACCTCAGATATTAAGTCCCATAGTGCTCAGAGCCATCTCGGTTATTTATTATATCTTGGAAATAATCAGAGAACGTCATTTATTAATAGATTTGCTCTGTTAACCTCTGCGATATGTGGTTGAAGTTTATCTACGCTGTAAGCATATATTTTGACTCAAAATCATCAAAATGCTACCGATTTTGTGTGTAAAGTAACAGGTTAGGCATAAATACGTGAAGCATTTATTGAAAAACTTTGCAGAATCAATATGTTGTATACTTGTCTTGTAGACACCAAGTACTTTCACTTGTTTGTTGTTTACTACACAGAAAACGAGTAAGTGATTACGTCACAGTTACTTCATTTTTATCGTTGCTTAGCTAGCGGAAACTGTCACGTAAATGTAGAAAACTTTATATTCTGGGAAATTGTAATTTCTCGCGGAATTATAATGATAAAATTTAAAGAATTTGTATTCGGTATGAAATTTACGAATATTCTTAAAATGCTACTTCAGTGGAAACGATAAAAGTAGAAGAGTAACCACTGAAGGATCCAAGAAGTCATTCCCATTCTTATTATTCATCGTTAAGAGGAACTGAAAGAAAAGTTTGCTATAATTCGAGTAGTAGATTTTTATATGCGGGCGTCATACATAATATTAAACTGTCTCGGGATAGAAGAAACTTTAGCAAGAATTTTTTCAGCTGAAGTTTACTTGACGCCGAAATTACGCATTTCAGTAGATGCGTTTGTGCAGCTCGTTATTCATTGCGCAAACCCTCTTAATGCGTCGCGCCATGCAAGGGCTGCAGCTCGTGTTACGGACAGTACACATCCTGACCCGGCTTTCAACAGCGTCACCCATTGCCGAGTACGTTTCATCGGAACCGGCGTCTAACACATAACATGGACGAAGTCGCCAAAAGGGACGCACGCAGGTCGTTCCACCTCCTGAGATATTACCTGCTATGCAGTAGAGTGTAGATAACCATCGTCAATAAAAATCTTCTGGGCTGTTGACCGCATTGTCAATACACAAAATTGTCCGACGTTTCAGCCGCTGTTGCAAATCGCCTCCCTCAGGGCTTTGTGCTGAGCTGACGTTATTGACGGTGACAACTGCCACAGAAGCCTACACTTACGAGTAGATAACCAGTTTAGAGCGTTAACATAAGCATGAAGTATATCTTCTTATTGTCTAGCTAAATTGTCTGTCGTGGATGGACACATAAGCAGATTCCAATTTCAGATACTCCATTTGATATAAAACAAAACTTGAAATACGAAGAGGCATATAAAACAAGTTGCGCTCTAAGTTATTGGCCAAGACGGATTGGCGGGGGGGAAGCAGCCATGATGGATTCGGGGGAGAGGGGGACGAAAAAGAGAGAGAGAGAGAGAGAGAGAGAGAGAGAGAGAGAGAGAGAGAGAGAGAGAGGGAGGGGGGGGGGGGAGCTAGACGTCAGCTGTCAACACGAACACAGCACACAGCAGGTAGTATCCTACGAGTAATTTTTGAGAACGTTTCTCTTTGAGTACAGCGTTTCTTTCTATTACTTAAAAATGAACATGAACAGTCACAACCGCAAGAAACTCCTTTTTTTATGAGGTTATTTGTTTCGGCCTGTTTTAGAGCATCTTCAGACCTTCGATGGTGGTGATCGCAGCAGGCGCTACGACTCTAGTTGGTTTCCGTGGAGCCGTGCGGCTGCTGCGATCACCACCACCGTAGGTCTGGAGATGCTCTAAAACAGGCCGAAACAAGTAACCTCATAAAAAAGGAGTTTCTTGCGGTTGTGACTGTTCATGTTCTTTTCTTTTTAATTAATATCCTATGTGTCAAATGTATTTGATCAGAAGCTTTTTTTTGCGGTAGAATCTTCTCTCCGTCGAATGAGAAAATATTTTGTTGACGACAACCAACATAGAGAGAAACAATCACCATGATCAAATAAGGGAAATCAGAGCCCGTACCGAAAGGTATAGTTGTTTGTTCTTTCCGCTCGTGACACGAGATTGGAAAAATAGAGAATTGTGAAGGTGGTTCGAGGAACCCTCTGATAGGCACTTAAATGTGATTTTCAGAGTATCCATGTAGATGTAGGTCTAGAATCATGGTTTTATTGTATAATGTATAACGTTACAATGGAGTGTCTTCTTCAACTACTTGTTCTCAAATGTGCCCATGACTAAATGACAGTATACTACATCGTTGCACAGTGGTCTGTGTATACTAAATGATATGAAGATTGTAATTTCACCAGATGACGTACCTCCCAACACGTGCAGCAGTTGAGCCTATCGGTCTGTCACACCTGATCATCGCAACCAAAGTCAAGTATTCACGTTGGTGTGGCTCTGCGCCCATGTGCGCGACTTTAGCCGCGTGGAGATCGGGGTTCGAGTTTTGGTCTGCCAGACAGCATATTTTTCATTGCGTAAGACAATTGCGTGTTTACGTTGAGGCAGATGACCTACGTCTTCTTTAGTAAATAATGTCTATAAACAAAAAAGGGACAAGAGGAAACAAACAAAAAATAAGAACAGCTTTTACTTCGTTCCAGCAAAGATAATAATTTTGTAACTTCTACACTTAAAACAGGTCACATTTACGGATGGTGTCAGAAACTTGCATCGTTTGCTCGAATACAAGCATTGCATCGCTCAGTCATCCGTCTACGCCCAAGCCCAACCGCTACGCGTGCGGCGAGGTATGTCGTCTGGCGGCGTCACATGTTTAATACTTCTCACCCATTTTTTGGAGAATTTCTCGACATTTGCGACCCAATGTGTCTTATATTAAATTACTTGTATCAGTTACATGTACATCACTGCGGGGGTTTTTAAATGATAGTAAGAATGATCTTGTGTGTATATATAGTCATCGTTTCATTTACTGCAATGGGAAGTTTTTAAAAAACGGATTTATTTTTATAGTCACACTTCAGGATTTGCCATTCATACAATGTCTCCAGCATATAATAGTACGTCAATATATTTATTTTTGTTTATATAAACATTTTCTGGCGCTCTTTCTTTCCATTTTCAGATGATACCGTCTGCATAAATATTAAAAGGAATAGGCGATAAAGTACAGTCCACACTTCGGTTTACTGATATCTTTCCGTGTGTGTGATTGGGGCCAACAGGTATAACAGAATTTCCATTATTCATAGAGTTTATTAACTGATTTACGTTGTGTTGACGTCCACTTTTTATTCAATAACCAGGTGTGTAAACAGACACATGGAGCTGCGATGGGGAGCCCATTCTCACCTTTTAATTGCGAATTTTGGACGAAAGCATTCGAGGAACGAGTACTGGAGTTGTTGGCTAGATTTGGAACCGGTTTTTTTTTTTTTTCAAAAAATGGCTCTGAGCACTATGGGACTTAACTTCTGAGGTCATCAGTCGCCTAGAGCTTAGAACTAATTAAACCTAACTAACCTAAGGACATCACACACATACATGCCCGAGGCAGGATTCGAACCTGCGACCGTAGCGGTCGCTCGGTTCCAGACTGTAGCGCCTAGAACCGCACGGCCACTCCGGCCGGCTTTTTTTTCAGATTTGTAGATTTTGTTTGGCGTCATGGACATGCATTCGTGTCCGAAGGAACATTACATAATTTTAAATAACATAGGCTTTGCAATATCTTATTTATCCGCCGACACCGGGCAGGCAAGTTTAAAGTAAAATATCTCCCATGTACAGAAATAAACGTAGTCGATGTACGAGTACAGGTTATAGGCACACGGTTAATGACGTATGGAAGCTTGAGCCTGGGCTTAAATCGTACTCGGGTAACAAAACGGTAAGGCGACCGCTCGCGATAAGCGGGAAATCCGGTTTCGAGTCCTGGTGTCGGCACAAATTTTCATTGTCGTCATTCCATTACACACCTGATAGTTGTCCATATCCTCAACTGAGCTTACATTTAATGTGTTGAAAATTAAGTGGACTGATGAGGTAAAGATCGAGGTGGTTTTTTTTAGGGAATCTGCGAGGGAAGGATTATATGGAACATACTCACAAGAAGAACGGACGGGATGGTAGGACATCGGTTCAGACATCAGGGAATGACTTTCTTGGTAGTAGAGGAAGCTACAGACGGTAAAAACAGAGATTGGAATACATCCTGCACATAATTGAGGACGTAGGTTGCAAGTACTGCTCTGAGAAAACGTACCGAAACTCCGGCATGCACTCTCAGCCGTTGACCTAGTGCTACTAACGAAGCAGAACTAAGGTTAAATACAGATTGCGGTTTTTTCTTGAACTGTGCTTGGAATCCTGCCGTCTCACTCGTCAAACAACAGAGAGACAGGGTTAATCCTTCTTCATCCGTTGTTTATTAATATTCACCATGGATCACTTGTGGAGTCGATCATCTTTGGTTGTGTGACGGTGTTAGTGTTTACAACATTGTGTGTGGTATCTTTCGCCATGTGTGTGCTTTTCGAGGATTTAAACATTATTGCACATCCCTCTGTCGTTGCATTCGAGCAATGAAATTGACAGGGAGTGCACCTGTCGAAATATCGGCTGCTGTCGAAGATGTCACCCGACTGCATTCCCATAAATTGTTTGAACGGTTTCTTCACATCTGACTTTCCATCGAAAATTAAACTTTTTATGGCTGCACTTGAACATTTTTGATGCTTTGGGTAGAAACGACTTCTTAAATATCTAAAAAGATAAGAAATTTTAAATTTTTGATCGCCCATTTAATTATACATGCTTAAATAAATGCACTGAAAACCATTAAAATTGCGACAGCATGCAAAAGAAGTCATGTTATCATGAAATGTACTACCTGCTCAAATATGCAAGTGATTAGCACAAACTCGGTAGGGTAAACTGCTTTCTGTAGTCTATATAACGAAATGTTGTGCTGACTGAGAAATAGCATTTGAATGTTTGCTTGTGGAGAGATCGTGTTACGCCTTGTGTGAGGAGCAAACACGTCTGCCAGCATGTGACGGAAATAGAAACCTGCAGGATCGCCGTATGTGAAGAATTTGGTTTATCTGTTCCGTAACATAGTTTCTCGTGTTGGCGGGGATCAACACCTATATTCAAACGCCGCGAACCACCATACGGTGCATGATGGTCATTTTAGCCCTGAAAGTCATTTCCTTTCCTGTTCCATTCGCACGAGTCCTTATTTCTTGCAGCGTATCTTCGTGGTCCTTAAACGAATACACGTTGATGGAAGTAGGCTCGTTCTGCAGTCTGCTTCAAATACCAGTTCTCTAAATTTCTGCAGCAGTGCCTCGAGAAAGGAGCGTCTTCTTCCCTCAAGGGATTCCCTATTGAGTTCACGAAGCATCTCTGTAATACCTGCGCGCTGATCGAGCCTACCAGTAACAAACCGAGCAGCATGCGTCTGTATGTCTTCGATGTCTTCCTTTACTCCGACTGATGAGGATCCCATGTACTCGAACAGTACTCAAGAATGGGTCGCACTAGCGTTCTATATGCCATCTCCTTTGTGGGTGAGCTACATCTACATGACTACTCTGCAATTCACATTTAAGTGCATGGCAGAGGGTTCATCGAACCACAATCATACTATCTCTCTACCATTCCACTCCCGAACAGCGCGCGGTAAAAACGAACACCTAAACCTTTCTGTTCGAGCTCTGATTTCTCTCATTTTATTTTGATGATCATTCCTACCTATGTAGGTTGGGCTCAACAAAATATTTTCGCATTCGGAAGAGAGAGTTGGTGACTGAAATTTCGTAAATAGATCTCTCCGCGACGAAACACGTCTTTCCTTTAATGACTTCCATCCCAACTCCCGTATCATATCTGCCACACTCTCTCCCCTATTACGTGATAATACTAAACGAGCTGCCCGTTTTTGCACCCTTTCGATGTCCTCCGCCAATCCCACTTGGTAAGGATCCCACACCGCGCAGCAATATTCTAACAGAGGACGAACGAGTGTAGTGTAAGCTGTCTCTTTAGTGGACTTGTTGCATCTTCTAAGTGCCCTGCCAATGAAACGCAACCTTTGGCTCGCCTTCCCCACAATATTATCTATGTGGTCTTTCCAACTGAAGTTGTTCGTAATTTTAACACCCAGGTACTTATTTGAATTGACAGCCTTGAGAATTGTACTATTTATCGAGTAATCGAATTCCAACGGATTTCTTTTGGAACTCATGGAAGTCTCTTAATGAAACAATGTCTAGCATTCGCCTTCCCTACTACCAGCCTCACGCGCTCATTCCATTTCACATCGCTCTCCTGCCTTACGCCTAGATATTTAATCGATTTTGCTGTGTCAAGTAGGACCATACTATTACTGTATTCGAACGTTAACATGATTGTTTTTCCCACTCACCCGCATTAACTTAAATTTTCCAACATCCAGAGCAAGCTACCGTTCATTACACCAACTAGAAATCCTGTCTAAGTCGTCTCGTATGCTCCTACGGTCACTCAACGGTGGCACCTTCCCGTACTCTACAGCTTCATAAGCAAACAACTACAGATTGTTACTCACCCTCTCCGTCAGATGGTTTATGTACATACAGAACGAGAGACGTCCTATCACACTTCACTGGGCCACTCCTGACGATACCCTTGTCTCTGATGAACACTCGCCGTCGAGGACAGCGTGCTATTATTAAAAGTCTTCGAGCCTCTCACATACTTGCACAACGTAAACCGAATGTTCGGACCTTCGTCAACAGCCTGCAGTGCGACACCGTGTAAAACAATTTCAGATCATCTAGGAATACGGAACCTGTAACTTCTTGGCAGACTAGAACTGAGTACCGGACATAGATTCGAACTTGAGACCTTTGCCTTTCGCGGGCAAGTGCTCTACCAACTGAGCAACGGGTCGTGAGTCGTGCTTGGGTAGCTCAGTTGTTACAGCATCTGCGCGTGAGCGGCAAACGTCCCGAGGTAGAGTCTCGGTGCATCACATAGTTTTAATCTGTCAGGAAGTTTCATATCAGCGCACGTTCCGCTGTGAGGTGAAAATTTCATTCTGTAATATGGAATATGTCTCTTGCCCTCTATCCATAGTTCGTAGCATGTCATGTGAGAAAAGTGAAAGCTGAGTTACGCACGAAAGTGACGCGAATACAAAAGCAGTGGATTCCCCAGGGCCATATCAATGCCATGCAGAGTCTCAACGGCCCTACGAGTCTAGCGTCAGAGTGGACAGACATGTTCGTTAATTCGACCGTATAGAGTAGCACAGCCATGTCTCGTGCTCTGTCACCGTGCAGGTATGTTTAAACAAGGTAACGTAAGACCGAATTTCACTGCGCATTCCTGACCTAAGTCGGCACAGAGGATATTAGACTGTTACTATGGCCTTTACGTTCCATAGATCTCTCACCCTAGGGACCATCTGTTCTTGTGTTGCCGAGAGTATGCAACACGCCCACCAGCTAGTCGCTATGACAGGATGATGTACTCGCCTGCGAGGAGTCACGTGCCTGTATCCGTCACGCAAGCTCAGTTTGACTCGATCCCGAGCTGATTAGAGCCGTTGTTGCTGCGACACAGCCCTATGTACTTAATTATCCCTGCTGTGTGCCCACAAATCACCTACAAATTTAATCGTGTGTTCTTTGTACTAAACTGTTCCGCACAAAGAACTAAATTTTGTTATTTTCTGTCCTACCGGCATTGCAATTGTAACGGTTAGATACGAACACAGATACGCCATTGCTACACGGAATACATCTGCAATATTATTTTATACAAACAGTTTGTTGCACTGTTTATAGAAGGAGGAGGATAGCAATCTGGCAAACCATTCACACCTGGCATGGCAATCTGGAACTGGTTTTCAGGAACCTACTTGTCTTTGTTTCTCCGGGTAAATGTTTATATCCAAAGCAATAGGCTTGTGTTGAAAGGTAACGCCATGCTGACAAAGAACTTCAAAACGAATCAGCTACTTCTTACTAAGTTGTTCATATTTATGGATAGCATTTTCATCATAATTTCGAAATTTTCGCAGTGTGACCTTTCAACTGTTGTACAGCATTGCAAGCTGCTGACAAACTGTAACTCGATTTCGTTGGCGCTCCTACTGGGACATGACAAATTTAGGTAATCATGTATGCCAAGCCTGATAATTTCAATACTTTTGCAGGTAACAACATAGGGATAGATGGAAGTTTTTCCATTAAATATATCTAGAAGTGTCTGAAGTTTTGTTTATTTAGTAGATACTTTCAAAATCTTGCTTGAATGTGTCGTGTCTATCTGAAGATTGACGTGTGCTGCCATTTGCCATCTGCATGACGAGACAACGTTTTCTCACAGAATTAGTAATTTAGTGTGAAAGCCACTTAGAGAATGGAAACGAACTTCAAATGATATGACCTGGATGACTGGCTGATGTCCGGGTGTTATAATAATAATCATAATAAAGTAAAACAGGCGTGATTTCTCTGTGGGTGGTGCAGCTGCTTTTTGCTCAATCTACAAAAGCACATTTTGTTGATACGTGTGATCGACAGAAAAACTCCCTCTTTGGTGAAGTTGATGTTCTGAAAATGTTAATGCGAAGATTGTGTACTTATAAAGTCATCGTCACCATTCTTAAGTGGTAATGCATCGGCCATTGTACAGTTAGAAATCTGAAGCGGATAACTTGTTCGTTTTGTAAGTTCTCTAATATGTTTGGCAACGACCAGCGTCAAGACGTCTAAGCCAAATCACTCTGTCGGCTCTCTTTGGAGTTGCAGAGGCTATCGTTTTGCACTGGAATACGCTAGCTCTGCTAGCACGAAATGGGAAACTATTCAGAGAATAATTGTCTCCTGGCTGCTTTGGAGACGACTGAACCCCGTTGATGTAGCGCTGGGTACGTTCGATAATGGAAACTTTTCAATTTGAAACAAAGCGCTATCGCCATTAAATTGAAAAAGCGCTTTAACTATATCCTATCAGTGTGCGTGAGCGCGCGCTGGATAGTGGAGAAAGGGAAGGGAGGGAGGGTGTGAGGAAGGTGTGTTAACGGTGGAAACTGGAGTTTTATTCTTCACCTACAATCGACCGCACGTACTTATAGTATGCTCTCTATTTAAAGTGTCAGTTGCTGGATAATTATGCGTCCGTTCTTTACATGGAAAACAGCAGTCAGAAGTGGCCTTTAATCATATTTGTATCTGGTGTAGCAAAAAGAATCATCCGATTTGGAACGTCTGTATTTCTGAAACTAATAAACATATACAATGGATTTTGTTTTTTGATGAATGAGAAAACTCAAAAAATTCTTTTTCATACCGTTT
Organism: Schistocerca piceifrons; assembly: GCF_021461385.2. NCBI lineage: Eukaryota > Metazoa > Arthropoda > Insecta > Orthoptera > Acrididae > Schistocerca > Schistocerca piceifrons. The sequence goes on from NC_060139.1 coordinate 779,187,231, forward strand.
CAAGGGTGTTCAATACGCCCCCTTGAGACGCACGGCATATGTCAATGCGGTATTCAAATTGTTCCCAGACTGCAGCGAGCATGTCTTGAATTACAGGTTCCACAGCTGCTGTTATGCGATTACTCAATTCATTCACTGTTGTTGGTAACGGAGGCACATAAACAGAATCTTTTATAAACCCCCACAACAAATAATCACAAACAGTCACGTCCGGTGACTTTGGAGGACAGTAATGGAAGGCTGAATGATATGGTCTAGCGTGACCGATCCATCGTTCAGTAGTCCTTCGATTTAAAAATGCCCGCACTTCCAGATGCCAGTGTGCGGTGCCCCATCCTGTTGGTACATGAAGTCGTTCGCATCAGTCTCCACCTGTGGGGAAAAGAAAGTTATCAAGCATATAGAGAGATGTGCTTCCTGCAACAGTGTTGTCGGCAAAGAAAAATTGACCGTACACCTTTTCCCGTAAAACTTCGCAAAACACGTTAAATTTTTGAGAGTCCCTCTCATCTGGTACTACTTCATGTGGTTGTTCCTTACCGCATATTCGTTGCCTCGTCGTTAAAAACTAAGAGTATAAATAAGCGTGGAAGAAAACTGTCATCTTCCATCTTGCCAAAAGCGAAATTCCAGGACTCCATACGTTTTTGTTTGTTACCTTCACGACTTAACACACGCCAGACGGACGTCGGGAACATGTTGACCTGCCGAGCCGCACGCCGAAATGATTTCTGCGGATTCCTTGTGAAACAATGGCGGATGCATTCGACGTCTGTCAGACACTTGCGGACGGCCCACGATTTGCCTTTACACAAACAACCTGTTTCTTGGAATTGTTCATGCCATCGACTAATGCTCTGTGCTTTAGAAGGATTCACACCATGTTGTTGTTGTTGTTGTTTTTGTTGTGGTCTTCAGTCCTGAGACTGGTTTGATGCAGCTCTCCATGCTACTCTATCCTGCGCAAGCTGCTTCATCTCCCAGTACTTACTGCAACCTACGTCCCTCTGAATCTGCTTAGTGTATTCATCTCTTGGTCTCCCTCTACGATTTTTATCCTCCACGCTGCCCTCCAATACTAAATTTGTGATCCCTTAATGCCTCAGAACATGTCCTACCAACCGCTCCCCTCTTCTTGTCAAGTTGTGCCACAAACTCCTCTTCTCCCCAACAGTTAGTTATGTGATCTACCCATCTAATCTTCAGCATTCTATTGTAGCACCACATTTCGAAAGCTTCTATTCTCTTCCTGTCCAAACTGTTTATCGTCCATGTTTCACTTCCGTACATGGCTACACTCTTTACAAATACTTTCAGAAATGACTTCCTGACACTTAAATCTATACTCGATATTAACAAATTTCTCTTCTTCAGAAACGCTTTCCTTGCCATTACCAGACTACATTTTATATCCTCTCTACTTCGACCATCATCAGTTATTTTGCTCCCCAAGTAGCAAACGTCCTTTACTACTTTAAGCGCCTCCTTTCCTAATCTAATTCCCTCAGCATCACCCGACTTAATTCGACTACATTCCATTATCATCATTTTGCTTTTGTTGATGTTCATCTTATACCCTCCTTTCAAGACACTGTCCATTCCGTTCAACTGCTCTTCGAAGTCCTTTGCTGACTTTGACAGAATTACAATGTCATCGGCGAACCTCAAAGTTTTTAGTTCTTCTCCATGGATTTTAATACCTACTCCGAATTTTTATTTCGTTTCCTTTACTACTTGATCAATATACAGATTGAATAACATCGGGGAGAAGCTACAACCCTGTCTCACTCCCTTCCCAACCACTGCTTCCCTTTCATGTCCCTCGACTCTTATAACTGCGATCTGGTTTCTGTACATATTGTAAATAGCTTTTCGCTCCCTGTATTTTACCTCTGCCACCTTCAGAATTTGAAAGAGAGTATTCCAGTCAACATTGTCAAAAGCTTTCTCTAAGTCTACAAATGCTAGAAACGTAGGTTTGCCTTTCCTTAATCTTTCTTCTAAGACCATACCTAGTACGAAAGTCACGCTGAACAGTTATTAATGACCAGCACTGGACAAATGTAGAACACAAAATGCTTTCTGTTGACGCAACACCACTTCTATTAGAACTGAAGTGGGCACACACTGCTGCTACCTAGCGGGAACCATGTAAAATTAGAGTTTGCTCTTTCGTTATTCACGTTCATATCTCAAATAACATAATAGTTATAATTTTTTTGAATCAGATGACTCTTTTTGATAACCTCTGTAAAATGTTGCATTCACTATGTCATCCATTCAGACTGCGTGCTCGAAAGGCGACTATGTGAGGTAGTAAATGCATACAATCTAGAAGCTGACTGGTAGTCATAACTAAACGCCAAAGGAAACCAACAGTCTCTTGCCGCACACACAGTCCTCTGTGTTTCTGAAACTGTGACTATTGTCGCACAGTGTGGTTCCCTTCTTAAAGTTGGAACTTATCAATGATGGATGAAACTAATCAGTTTAAAACTTTTTGTCTAAGAAACTTGTAATTCAAAACTGTGTTCTTCTAAATTGCGATTACACAGTCGCCCCTGTGTTCTCATCAAGACTGGCCTTTTCTACCCTACTTTCGAATGCGAACGTTAACTGTGTAAATTGATTTGAATGTGTGGTGCCAGTTACTTTAAACTAACTCTATCTGTAAGCGAAACTGAACACAAAGAATGACAACTATTATCATGCAGAATGGCTTGCTCTTCAAACAACAACAACACGCTGGGTAATTGCCGTGTATTGAAACTAAGCCCTGTTACAAAATGCATCTGCTCAATAATATGAAACTTTTACAGATGAAGGCACTCTACAATTTTATCTCACAAAATTAGTGTAGCCTCTAAAATTGCTTTCTTACCTGCAATGGTTAACTCAGCTCTTCTGTGTTTTGTTCAGTTGTAAGAATGTGAGGTGCCACAGTGTGTGATCCTGAAATAAATCGCTGTGCTGCTTATCGCCTTAGCATCTGCTTTAGGCAGCTTTAACAAATGCGAAGTTTGCTGTCGTTACAACAAAATGCAGCTCACTGTCCATACAATGGAGCAAGGTGTAACTGTGTAGTACAGTAATGTTACGATCTGGATTCAAACTGTGAGGATAAAGTTTAACGAAGTTTTTGCCAACGAATGAAAAAACGATTAAATTGATATTATGTTGAGATCTTTTTAACTACACAGAAGCGACAAATACTAATATGAAACTATGATCTTTCCTTGCGTTGTCGTACACAATGAGAACTCCTACCAACGGTAGTCAAGACAGTAATTTACCCTTTGTTTTTCTTATGAAACACCTTTAACTGAAAGTGGAGTGTGACGAATAGTAACTAAGAGTCTGAACTCATGACTAATCATTCGCTCTGGGTACCAAAACATAGATATCGTTGAACAATATGGAATTTTTCCTTTAAAGTCAGTACCGCCATTAGATTGTTGTTTATTTTCAGTGTTACATTTACACTAACACCATCATGATTTCGGCATCAAAGTACCATTATCAAATGTTTTAAGTGTTGTACAGTGCCTAATATGGCATACTCTCGTATTTAAAATACACATACGAGAGTATGCCATATTAGGCACTGTATAGTACGTAAAACACTTGGTAATAGCACTTTGAAGCCGAAATCATGATCTTGTAAGTGTAAATGTAACACTGCAAATAAACAACAGTCTAATAGCGGTACTGACTTCAAAGAAATATATCATGACTGCGGCCCCGCATTATGAAAAAATTATTAAACATCGAATTCTTACGCTGTAATAATTACTCGGCTAGTACTTGCAGCAAATAAGGTTAGATTTTACCAAATTCTCTATCTTCAGTCACACCAGGGAGCATCTGCAATAAAATTAATTCACTGTTCAGCACGTCCGCTATCAACAGTTTCAACGTGCCAGACAGTTTCACACCAACGCACATTCCGTTGCAAAGTGAACATTTTATTCTGGATACGTGGTTAATGGTTTTGATTGCTTACTTCCCTTTTATCTAAGCCCTCACACGTTAGCAAATAGGTAGGTAGTGCAAACCTTACTGGAGCATTTCATGACGATTTATTCGTAGCATAATTTTACATGCCGGCCGCGGTGGTCTCGCGGTTCGAGGCACTCAGTCCGGAGCCGCGCGACTGCTACGGTCGCAGGTTCGAATCCTGCCTCGGGCATGGATGTGTGTGATGTCCTTAGGTTAGTTAGGTTTAAGTAGTTCTAAGTTCTAGGGGACTGATGACCACAGCTGTTAAGTCCCATAGTGCTCAGAGCCATTTAATTTTAAATGTTTCCTGCTTCTGATCTTTTAAGTGGCGAGGCAGGTACTTCCATAAAGGTGTGACGCTTTAAAGTGTTCCTCTGGATAACATTATTACATGGCAGAGCTTCTTATTGTGTGGGGATCTCTTACCTCTTAAATTGTAACTGGTTTCGAAACAAAAATTGTTTATCGAACGCTCAGACATGAATCAGCGTCGCACACACATCTGTTGGTCACGTCGTAACATACCTGCTGCGAAATCCAATGATCCGGATTCGACTCACGTGCAACACACTGTTTTCATCTGCTATCAAGTTTTGTTGCAGTGTACATTCCTGTAAGGGAAGAAAAGTTTATTCTTGGTACATCAGTATACATTAAAATGTGCATAGTAATGTAAATTAGGCATTCAGGTTGCACACACACTCTGTAGGCATTTGCCTACAAGCTTCTTCTTCTTTTTTTTTTTTACGTCAATCTACTGACTGGTTTGATGCGGCCCGCCACGAATTCCTTTCCTGTGCTAACCTCTTCATCTCAGAGTAGCACTTGCAAATTACGTCCTCAATTATTTGCTTGACGTATTCCAATCTCTGTCTTCCTCTACAGTTTTTGCCCTCTACAGCTCCGTCTAGTACCATGGAACTCATTCCCTCATGTCTTAGCAGATGTCCTATCCTCCTGTCCCTTCTCCTTATCAGTGTTTTCCACATATTCCTTTCCTCTCCGATTCTGCGTAGAACCTCCTCATTCCTTACCTTATCAGTCCACCTAATTTTCAACATTCGTCTATAGCACCACATCTCAAATGCTTCGATTCTCTTCTGTTACGGTTTTCCCACAGTCCATGTTTCACTACCATACAATGCTGTACTCCAGACGTACATCCTCAGAAATTTCTTCCTCAAATTAAGGCCGGTATTTGATATTAGTAGACTTCTCTTGGCCAGAAATGCCTTTTTTGCCATAGCGAGTCTGCTTTTGATGTTCTCCTTTCTCCGTCCGTCATTGTTTATTTTACTGCCTAGGTAGCAGAATTCCTTAACTTCATTGACTACGTGACCATCAATCCTGATGTTAAGTTTCTCGCTGTTCTCATTTCTACTACTTTTCATTACCTTCGTCTTTCCCCGATTTACTCTCAAACCATACTGTGTACTCATTAGACTGTTCATTCCGTTCAGCAGATCATTTAATTCTTCTTCACTTTCACTCAGGATAGCAATGTCATCAGCGAATCCTATCGTTGATATCCTTTCACCTTGTATTTTAATTCCACTCCTAACCTTTCTTTTATTTCCATCATTGCTTCCTCGATGTACAGATTGAAGAGTAGGGGCGAAAGGCTACAGCCTTGTCTTACACCCTTCTTAATACGAGCACTTCGTTCTTGGTCGTCCACTCTTATTATTCCCTCTTGGTTGTTGTACATATTGTATATGACCCGTCTCTCCCTATAGCTTACCCATACTTTTTTCAGAATCTCGAACAGCTTGCACCATTTTATATTGTCGAACGCTTTTTCCAGGTCGACAAATCCTATGAAAGTGTCTTGATTTTTCTTTAGCCTTGCTTCCATTATTAGTCGTAACGTCAGAATTGCCTCTCTCGCCCTTTACTTTTCCTAAAGCCAAACTGATCGTCACCTAGCGCATTCTCAATTTTCTTTTCCATTCTTCTGTATATTATTCTTGTAAGCAGCTTCGTTGCATGAGCTGTTAAGCTGATTGTGCGATGATTCTCGCACTTGTCAGCTCTTGCTGTCTTCGGAATTGTGTGGATGATGCTTTTCCGAAAGTCAGATGGTATGTCGCCAGACTCATATATTCTACACACCAACGTGAATAGTCGTTTTCTTGCCACTTCCCCCAATGATTTTAGAAATTCTGATGGAATGTTATCTATCCCTTCTGCCTTATTTGACCGTAAGTCCTCCAAAGCTCTTCTAAATTCCGATTCTAATACTGGATCCCCTATCTCTTCTAAATCGACTCCTGTTTCTTCTTCTATCACATCAGACAAATCTTCACCCTCATAGAGGCTTTCAATGTATTCTTTCCAACTATCTGCTCTCTCCTCTGCATTTAACAGTGGAATTCCCGTTGCACTCTTAATGTTACCACCGTTGCTTTTAATGTCACCAAAGGTTATTTTCACCTTCCTGTATGCTGAGTCTGTCCTTCCGACAATCATATCTTTTTCGATGTCTTCACATTTTTCGTGGAGCCATTTCGTCTTAGCTTCCCTGCACTTCCTATTTATTTCATTCCTCAGCGACTTGTATTTCTGTATTCCTGATTTTTCCGGAACATGTTTGTACTTCCTCCTTTCGTCAATCAACTGAAGTATTTCTTCTGTTACCCATGGTTTCTTCGCAGCTACCTTCTTTGTACCTATGTTTTCCTTCCCAACTTCTGTGATGGCCCTTTGTAGAGATGTCCATTCCTCTTCAACTGTACTGCCTACTGCGCTATTCCTTATTGCTGTATCTATAGCGTTAGAGAACTTCAAACCTATCTCGTCATTCCTCAGTACTTCCATATCCCATTTCTTTGCATATTGATTCTTCCTGAATAATGTCTTGAACTTCAGCCTACTCTTCATCACTATATCTGCTCCTGGATACGCCTTACAATCCAGTATCTGATTTCGTAATCTCTGTCTGACCATGATGTAATCTAATTGAAATATTCCCGTAACTCCCGGCCTTTTCCAAGTATACCTCCTCCTCTTGCGATTCTTGAACGGGGTATTCGCTATTACTAGCTGAAACTTGTTACAGAACTCAATTAGTCTTTCTCCTCTTTCATTCCTTGTCCCAAGCCCATATTCTCCTGTAACCTTTTCTTCTACTCCTTCCCCTACAACTGCATTCCAGTCGCCCATGACTATTAGATTTTCGTCCCCGTTTACACACTGCATTACCCTTTCAATATCCTCATATACTTTCTGTATCTGTTCATCTTCAGCTTGCGACGTCGGCATGCATACCTGAACTATCGTTGTCGGTGTTGGTCTGCTGTCGATTCTGATTAGAACAACCCGGTCACTGAACTGTTAAAAGTAACACACCCTCTGCCGTACCTTCCTATTCATAACGAATCCTACACCTGTTATACCATTTTCTGCTGCTGTTGATATTACCCGATACTCATCTGACCAGAAATCCTTGTCTTCCTTCCACTTCACTTCACTTCACTGACCCCTAACTATATCTAGATTGAGCCTTTGCATTTCCCTTTTCAGATTTTATGGTTTCCCTACCACATTCAAGCTTCTGACATTCCATGCCCCGACTCGTAGAACGTTATCCGTCCGTAGGTTATTCAATCTTTTTCTCATGGTAACCTCCCCCTTGGCAGTCCCCCCCCCCCCGGAGATCCGAATGGGGGACTATCCCGGAATCTTTTGCCAATGGAGAGATTATCATGACACTTCTTCAATTACAGGCCACATGTCCTGTGGATACACGTTACGTGTCTTTAATGCAGTGGATTCCATTGCCTTCTGCATCCTCATGTCGTTGATCATTGCTGATTCTTCCGCCTTTAGGGGCAATTTCCCACCCCTAGGACAAGAGAGTGCCCTGAACCTCTATCCGCTCCTCCGCCCTCTTTGACAAGGCCATTGGCAGAATGAGGCCGACTTCTTATGCCGGAAGTCTTCGGCCGCCAATGCTGATTATTTATCAAAATGTAGGCAGTGGTAGGGATCGAAGCAGGGACCGAAGACGTTTTGGTTATGAATCAAAGACGCTACCGTTTTTTTTTTCTTTTTCTTTTTTTTTTTTTGTTGTGTTCGGTCGTTGCGGACGTCGCAAGACATTCTGTTGAATTTCGGTGGTTGATCCTTCCACTCAGTTTTTTGTTACAGAGGCCAACCGGCTCTCTGACCGAACACGCTGATCTACCGTGCCGGCTATTCCTAGACCACGGGTATTACCTACAAGCTATACACTGCTAATAAAGATCGATTAAGGAGAAAAACAGAGGTGCTTCCACTAAACTAGACTACAGTTTTCCTTCCATAACCTCGTCATATTCTAACCTTAGCTCACTCGCTGAAGACATTTTTACTGAGAAAAAACTGTGAACTCTGTTATTTGTCGACGTCGAAGGGAGAGGTGCAAGCAAATACGAGATTAAGAATGGAGCAGAAGGAGCGATCTCCAGTAAATGGGTTCCCATATAGTGACACGTAGGCCATCTCAAGGTAACAATGGACCACGTAGTGAGACCAAGCACATGAACATTTTCTCCGCATGATCGTACAGCTTTGTCCACAGCGTTGACTCGACGCTGTGTTACAGCAACGAACGTGGGCCTATTTGGAAAGAAAATTATTTGGATCATGATACGAGGGGCATTTGAAAAGTCCGTGCAAAGTCCGAGAGATGGCACCACTGGCGTGCGTAGAGATCGTGTTTAGTTAGTAGCACCTTTGGAAGGGACACACACCAAGTTTCGGCCATGTCGGTCTATTTCTTTGTGTTTCGCATTCATGTGAAGTGAGGAAGTCGAGTGATTGTCAAAAAATGGATGAAAAAGAATTCCGTGTGGTGATTGAACATTACTTTATGAAAGGAAAAATGCCTCAGGAGATTAAAGAGAGGCTTGGTAAACATTATGGTGACTCTGCACCTTCGGTTAGAACAGTTTATAAGTGGTTTCAAAATTTTCGGAGAGGCCATATGGGCACAAGTGATGCGGAACATTCTGGACACCCTGTGGAGGTTACGACTCCCGAAATCATTGATAAAATCCATGATATGGTGATGGACGACAGAATAGTTAGAGAGACTGAGATTGCTAGTGCTGTGGGCATGTCGAATGAACGGGTACATAATATTTTGCATAAACATTTGGACATGAGAAAGCTATCTGCGAGATGGGTTCCGCGATTCCTCACGCTTGACCAAAAACGGAATCACGTAGAGTGTTGCTAGGATGGTTTGCAGCTGTTCAGGAAGAATCTGCAGGACTTTAAGAATCGTTTCGTCACTGTGGATGAAACATGGATACATTACTGTACTCCTGTGACCAAACAACAATCTAAACAATGAGTTACCAAGGGAGAATCTGCACCAAGAAAGGCGAAGACCATTCCTTCAGCCGGAATGGTTGGCGACTGTCTTTTGGGATTCGAAAGGGATAATCCTCATCGACTATCTGGAAAAGGGTAAAACTACACTCCTGGAAATGGAAAAAAGAACACATTGACACCGGTGTGCCAGACCCACCATACTTGCTCCGGACACTGCGAGAGGGCTGTACAAGCAATGATCACACGCACGGCACAGCGGACACACCAGGAACCGCGGTGTTGGCCGTCGAATGGCGCTAGCTGCGCAGCATTTGTGCACCGCCGCCGTCAGTGTCAGCCAGTTTGCCGTGGCATACGGAGCTCCATCGCAGTCTTTAACACTGGTAGCATGCCGCGACAGCGTGGACGTGAACCGTATGTGCAGTTGACGGACTTTGAGCGAGGGCGTATAGTGGGCATGTGGGAGGCCGGGTGGACGTACCGCCGAATTGCTCAACACGTGGGGCGTGAGGTCTCCACAGTACATCGATGTTGTCGCCAGTGGTCGGCGGAAGGTGCACGTGCCCGTCGACCTGGGACCGGACCGCAGCGACGCACGGATGCACGCCAAGACCGTAGGATCCTACGCAGTGCTGTAGAGGACCGCACCGCCACTTCCCAGCAAATTAGGGACACTGTTGCTCCTGGGGTATCGGCGAGGACCATTCGCAGCCGTCTCCATGAAGCTGGGCTACGGTCCCGCACACCGTTAGGCCGTCTTCCGCTCACGCCCCAACATCGTGCAGCCCGCCTCCAGTGGTGTCGCGACATGCGTGAATGGAGGGACGAATGGAGACGTGTCGTCTTCAGCGATGAGAGTCGCTTCTGCCTTGGTGCCAATGATGGTCGTATGCGTGTTTGGCGCCGTGCAGGTGAGCGCCACAATCAGGACTGCATACGACCGAGGCACACAGGGCCAACACCCGGCATCATTGTGTGGGGAGCGATCTCCTACACTGGCCGTACATCACTGGTGATCGTCGAGGGGACACTGAATAGTGCACGGTACATCCAAACCGTCATCGAACCCATCGTTCTACCATTCCTAGACCGGCAAGGGAACTTGCTGTTCCAACAGGACAATGCACGTCCGCATGTATCCCGTGCCACCCAACGTGCTCTAGAAGGTGTAAGTCAACTACCCTGGCCAGCAAGATCTCCGGATCTGTCCCCAATTGAGCATGTTTGAGACTGGATGAAGCCTCGTCTCACGCGGTCTGCACGTCCAGCACGAACGCTGGTCCAACTGAGGCGCCAGGTGGAAATGGCATGGCAAGCCGTTCCACAGGACTACATCCAGCATCTCTACGGTCGTCTCCATGGGAGAATAGCAGCCTGCATTGCTGCGAAAGGTGGATATACGCTGTACTAGTGCCGACATTGTGCATGCTCTGTTGCCTGTGTCTATGTGCCTGTGGTTCTGTCAGTGTGATCATGTGATGTATCTGACCGCAGGAATGTGTCAATAAAGTTTCCCCTTCCTGGGACAATGAATTCACGGTGTTCTTATTTCAATTTCCAGGAGTGTATTATAGGTGAATATTATTCATCATTATTGGACCGTTTGAAAACCGAGCTGAAAGAAAAATGCCGGCGATTGGATCGCAAAAATGTCCTTTTCCATCACGACAATAGATCAGCACACACCTTAGCAATTGTGTTCGCAAAATTAATGGAAATAGGATTCCAACTCGTTTCACATCCCCTTCGCCACACTTGGCTCCCTCGGACTACTATTTCTTCCCCAATTTCAAGAAATGGCTGGTGGACAAAGATTTTATTCAAACGAGGTGGTGATTGCAGCAACTAACAGCTATTTTGTAAACTTGGACAATTCCTTTTATTTGGTAGGGATCAACAAATGAGAACAGCGTTGGACGAAGTGTATGAGTCTTAAAGGAGACTATGTCGAAAAATAAAATAGGTTTACACCAAACACGTAAGTAGATTTTATTTTTGCACGGACTTTTCAAACGCCGCTCATAGAGGCGTTGGTATTGAAACACGTTTTCAAAATTTTCCGTTTCCCGACGCAATCTCATGAAATTCCATAAGAAGTAACTGGTTTCGGCAGCCACCGGCCATGTTCAGTTCATAAGAAGGAAGCAGCACTTCACTGACAACCAGTTGGAGAAAATCACATTGATAACCAATGTGGTTTTTTCTCAATACTTGGTAGTGAAAGTGTGCTGCCTTCGTATAATCTTAACATAAACGGTCATGGCCGGAACCAGTAAATTCTTGTTGAAATGATATGTGATTGAACCGGAAATTAGGTAAATTTAAAAACAAATGTATAGCTATCAGCGTCGATGGTTCAGCGTCGTTTCGTGTGGGCAGTACTATTGCAGTATTTTCCCTCGCCAAGAGGCACTACGGGCTTTAACATGATATTGAAATATTTTATATATTCAAAGAAAGCCACCATTTACAACAGGCTGCTTGGATAAAATGAGTACTTAATTTAGCACTAGTAACCAGTTTCGAGTTAAAGCTCACTGTGGACATGGACACGTTATCCTCGGAAGTGATATGAAATGCACGAATGTACAGTGAGGTGACAAAAGTCATGTGACACCTTCAAATATTGTGTCGGACTTCCTCATAACTGGAGTAGTGCAGCAACTCAACGTGGCATGGACTCGTCGTTGGAAGTCCCCTGCAGAAATATTGATTCAGGTTGCCTTTAAAACCGATTATATTGGGGAAAGTGTTTCCGGTGCAAGATTTTGTGCACGAACTGACCTCTCGATTATTTCCCATGAATGTTCGATAGTATTCATGTCAGATGATCTGGGTGGCCGAATCATTCGGTCGATTTGTCCAGGATGTTCTTCAAACCAATCGCAAACAGCTGTGGCCTTGTGACATGGCGCATTGTTCTCCATAAAAATCCGTCGTTGTTTGGGAACATGAGGTCCGTGAATGGCAGCAAATAGTCTCCAAGTGGCCGAACATAACCATTTCCAGTCAATGCTCGTTTCAGTTGGACCAGAGGACACAGTCCAGTCCGTGTAAACACAACCCAAACCTTTATGGAGCCACCACCAACTTGCACAATTCCTTGTTGACAACTTAGGTCCCTGGCTTCGTGGGTACTGCGCCACACTCGAACCCTATTATCAGCTCTTATCAACTGAAATCTGGCCTCATCTGACCAGACCACAGTTTTCCTGTCATCTAGGGTCCAAACGATATGGTCACGGGCAAAGGAGAGGCGCTGCAGGCGATGTCGTGCTCTTATCAAAGGCAACCGCATCGGCCGGCTGCTGCCACAGCCCGTTAATGCCAAATTTCGCTGCACAGTCCTAAGGTGTACGTTCGTCGTACATTCCACATTGATTTCTGCGGTTATTTCACGCTGTGACACCTCAAAGCGAACGCCGTTACTCTCGGTTGTTAAGTAAAGGCCGTCTGCCACTACGTTGTCCGTGGCGAGAGGTGGTGTTAAAATTAGCAGTATTTAATTCCCAAAAGATTTTCGAAATGGGATGTCCCATGCTTCTAGCTCCATCTACCATTCTGCCTTCAAAGTCTGTTGATCCCCGTCGTGTGAATCACCTGAGTACAAACGACAGCTCCGCCAATGCACTGACCTTTTATATCTTGTGTAGGCGATACTATCGCCGTGGTTACAGGTGCATACCGTTACCCCATGATTTTTTATCATCTCAGTGTACATAGAATAGTCGTTAACAGATACGTCCTTGGAATAAATTGCCAGCAACTTTCCATAAACAAATGTTTGCAGTCCAGCTACTTGTACTTCCTTAAAATAAAATGTTGCATACACATTTTTAACAAACGTGCCTGGACTGCGAACAGTTGTATATGCATGCTGTCTCGCAATTAATTCCATATCTGTGTCAGTTGACGACCATGACATGCGTGAAAGTGCATTACATGTGACGTTTGATATGTACTTCAATATGGAATTTAATAGTTGGAACAGCTTGCATAAATAGTGGTAAGTCTACTAGTTTTAGCAGGGATGAAAAAGCATCACAGTTCATATTCGGTAAAACGTAGAAAAAAATGAAATTACAGGCAGGAAGAATTAAACTGAGCACGGGCAAGAATGGAAGTAAAGAGAGGGCGCACGAGGGAAAGAGAAACGTGGTAGATACGGATAAAGGAGAAAATATAGTGGCATAACTAAGAAACTGAAAGAGAGAGAGAAGCGTAAGTGATATAAAATGGGACATACACAGCCTGACAAAAAAGTGAAGCACCTAGAAGACATGGGCGGATGTCAGCGGATGTCAGTGTAACTTCGAACATGTGCAAACCGTCGACTGGTTCGTAAACGATTAGAGCTGCATTTCTGTCCGACAGATAGAACGCATTAGCGTTGCCGTGTTGTACCACGCCTGGTAGAATATACACTATGTGATAAGTATCCGGACACCTCCAAAAACAAATGATTTTCATATTAGGTGCATTGTGCTGCCACCTACTGTCCGGTGCTTCGTACCAGCGACCTCAGAAGTTACAATTGAAAGGGAACAGCCCTCGGTCACTATTTTTAACGAATTAACCGGGTTTCAACACTGCTAGGAGTGTCTTCCTCAGAATTTAAATCAAAGAATGGTCTATAACATGATCACACAATTATGACTAAAAACGTATTATACAGAGTATAAGTACAGAACCATAGTGAAAGACTGGCAGTACTTATATGTCATTTAAAAAATAAAAAATGCCAAAAGGGCATTAGTCACAAAGATATTTTAGAGAAAAAATTGTGATGGCGAGCCACTAAGGGCTGCTCGTTACAAAATTTTGTGACCTCCGAAGTCATTAGACATCGTGAGAGAGCAGAACGGGGCGCTCCGCGGAACTCATGGACTTCTGACGTGGTCAGGTGATTCGGTGTCACTTGTGTCATACGTCGGAACGCTAGATTTCCACACTCCTAAACATCCCTAGGTGCACTGTTCCGGACTGAAGCGCCTAGAACCTCTCGGCCACAGTGGCCGGTCAGGAATTCCAAACTGCATCAGGATCCGCTACAAGTACTATGACAATTAGTGGGGAGGTGAGAAAACTTGGATTTCACGTGAGCGGTTGCTTATAAGCCACACATCACGGCAGTAAATGCCAAACGACGCCTCGCTTGGTGTAAGGAGCGTTAACATTGATCGACTGAACAGTGGATAAACGTTGTGTGGAGTGACGAATCGCGGTACACAATGTGCCCATCCAATGGCAGGGTGTGGGTATGGTGAATGCCCGGTGAACGTCATCTGCCAGTAAAATTGGAAGGCGTTGGTGTTATGGTGTGCTCGTGTTTTTCATCGAGGGGGCTTGTTGTTTCGCGTGGCACTGTCATAGCACAGGTCTACATTGATGTTTAAAGCACCTTCTTGCTTCACTCTGTTGAAGAGCAATTCGGGGATAGCGATTGCATCTTTCAAAACGATCGAACACCTGTTCATAATGCACGGCCTGTGGCGGAGAGGTTACACGACAATAACATCCTTATAATGCACAGAGTACTGACCTGAATCCTATAGAACACCTTTGGTATGTTTTGGAACGCCGACTTTGCGTCATGCCTCGCCGACCGACATCGATACCTCTCCTCAATGCAGCAGTCCGTGAAGAATCGGCTGTCATTCCCCGAGAAACCTTCCAGCACCTGATTGAACATACACCTGCGAGAGCGGAAGCTGTCATCAAGGCTAAGGGTGGGCCAACACCATTTTGAATTCCAGCATATTGTTGGAGGGCGCTAGGAACTTATAAGTCATTTTAAGCCATGTTTCCGGATACTTTCGATCACATAGTGTATAAGAGGCGTGAACAGTGGCACATGTTGAGTGACCACTGTGAGGACACGGAACTCTTGTGATACAGCGTTATCAGCGAGTGACAGTTAGAAAGGGGTCGCACTGTGCTGCTCTATCTGACTAGCTGGTCGAATCTTTCAAGATTCAGATTTGTGTGGCATTCGGATGTGACAGTGGCCCAATGTTAAACACTATGGGAACGGGAGGGCGGGCATACTCGTCGTCAAGATTCTGACAGCCACAGGGGATGGTCGCCGTATTATGCACCAAGCACACTGCAACCCATTCACAGCTGCGCTTGCCATCCAAAAACAAGTAATGGACTCATTGCAATATTTAGTGTCGCCCCGCATCACTGGTCAGAAACTAGTAGCAGCCAGACTTGGGAATTGCGGTCCCATGCGTTTTGCCGTTAATACCACAAGACGAACGGCAGCGCTTCTAGTGGTACCGTGACTGGGAAACATCTGCTGCTGATGAACGGCGGCGTATCGTCTCCAGCGATGAATCGCGGTCTTGTACTACCCCGGAGGACCATCGTCGAATGTGACGGCGACCTGTAGAGAGTCCAATCTTCCAGGTTTCTGGAGAAATACAGAGATGTTACACCTGGCTTCGTAGTGTGGGGTCACATCAGGAATGACTTCAAGTCACGGCTGGTAGTGGAGAGAACACTGACGGCACAATGTCATGCCACCATCGACGTACGTCCTCAAGGGTTATGTTGAGAGTTGGCAATACTCTCTTAGGATTTAAAGGTTGGCTACAGCTGTGGAATCAAAGATATTGTTGTCGCGCTTCGCAGCGCACTGATTAATTAGTGGCGGTTTGGAAGCCAGTGTAGGAGCCCGCCTGCTGTGGTGCGCACGTGTGCTGGGCGAGAGGTCGTCGCCGAGCTGCCGTACTGCCGTGTCCGCCAGCAGCGACACAGGATTTGGTAGTGAGTTGATATTTTTTATAATTTGCAGCGCGCTTATTAATTGAAAGAAAAGGGTTTGTGTATGTGCGTAGCAGCGAGTTGAATTCTTAAGGGAAACCATTGTTAGGCGATAGATTAAGTATTGATTTTTGTCATTGATTTCTTTTGTAATTGTCAGGGAATTGTTTCACTATGTATTTTATTGAGAAGTATTTCAGTCTGTCTCAAGAGTTTGATTAATTTGTAATATTGCTTTAATGCCACTGGCGGCAGATTTACATACGAAGCGATTATTCAAAGAGCTTCTAGCGTTTTGTTAATTGAATGAGAAAGAATCGCTTTCAGAATATAGCTTTTGAAAAAAAGGGATTACTTGCTTGGGTTATCATTTATCGAGTTTAGATTTGACCAAACCCTTTCTCTCGAATTATATGTAATTGTAGTAAGCAGCAGCAGCCGCAGCAACAGCAGGAGCCGCCATACAGAACATGCATTGCAGTTAGTATGAATAATAGGTTTTTTTATGTTTTTGTTAAATGATGGAATGCAGCAGATCACTTCTCAATTAAATACATAGTGAAACAATTCCCTGACAATTACAAAAGAAATCAATGACAAAAATCAATACTTAAGCTATCGCCCAACAATGGTTTCCCTTAAGAATTCAACTCCTATCATTATCAAAATTACCGTCTGCTGCTACGCACATACACAAACCCTTTTCTTTCAATTAATAAGCGCGCTGCAAATTATAAAAAATATCAACTCACTACCAAATCCTGTGTCGCTGCTGGCGGACACGGCAGTACGGCAGCTCGGCGACGACCCCTCGCCCAACACACGTGCGCACCACAGCAGGCGGGCTCCTACACTGGCTTCAAAACTGTCACTAATTAATCAGTGCGCTGCGAAGCGCGACAACAACATCTTACATTCCAGAGCTTGTGTATGCGCGCTATAGCCAACCTTTAAATCCTAAGAGAGTATTGCCAATTCTCAGTGTCTCATGCGAAAGATTCGTGGTGCCATTTTTCAACAGGACAATGCCCATCCACACATGGCACGAGTGTCTGTAAAATGTTTACGTAATGCTGAGGTACTCCCTCGGCCAGCAAGATCTTCAGAGGTTTCCCTGATAGAACACGTATGGGATCAGCTAAGACGTAAAGGTCGCCCAAGTGCCAATATCCGGGATATCAAGTGCCAGTTAGATCCAGCTTGCTCAGGAGAGGATACAAAGGTTCCTTGACACTCTTGCCAACCAAATCAGTTCAAACATCCATGCCAGGGGAGGTGTACTCATGCTAAGAAGTTATTAGTAAATTTGTAGTATTTTGGACTTAAGATCAAATACCCACTTAACTCATGAACTATCGTTTTGTTTCCTCCTTCCCTTCTGGGTGCTTTACTTGGTTCGTCAGGCGGTGTACTTCATCTACATCAAACTCCGCAAGCCGCTAATGGTGTGTGGCGGAGGGTACTTTTGGTACCATTATCTGATCCCTCCAACCCTGTTCCACTAGCGAACAGTGCGGGGAAGAATGATTGTCGGTAAACCTCTGTATTTGCTCTAATTTCTCGAATTTTCTCCACGTGGTCAACAAGCGAGATGTATGTGGTGGGAGGGGGGGCGGCTAATATGTTTTCCGACTCCTCCTGAAAAATGCTGTCCCCAAATTTCAATAGTAAATCTTTCCGTGATGCGCAACGCCTCTCTTGTAACGTCTGCCAGTGGAGTTGAGTTTGTTTAGCATCTCCGTAACGCTCTCTCGCCAGTTAAAAGATGCCTTGACGAAACGCACTGCTCTTCGTTGGATCTTCTCTATCAGTCCTACCTGACAGGAATCCCATGTAGATGAACAACACGCAAGAATCGAGCGAACAAGAGCCTTATAAGCCACTTCTTTCGTGGATGAGTTCCATTTCTTCAAGATTCTTCCGATGATTCTGAGTCTGGTGTCTGCTTTTCCCACTATTGTTTTACATGGTCATTCCACTTAAGGTCGCTCTGGGTAGTTACGCGTAGATATTTTACGGCAGACTGTCTCCAGCTCTTTGTCATCAATAGTGTAGCTGTACAGTAGTGGATTTCTTTTCCAATGTATGCGCAATATGTTACATTTATTTACGTTCAGGTTCAGGTGCCAGAATCTGCACCATTCATCAATTCTCTGCAGGTTGTTCTCCAAATTCTTACTGTCTTCTGGCGTTGCTACTTTGGTATAGACTACTGCATCATCTGCGAATAGTCTTAAAGAGCATATATTGTAAACAGCAACGGTCGTATCGCACTTCCCTGTGGTACTACAGATACTACCTTCACATCTATCGATTTAGTTCCGGTAAGAGCGACGTATTGAGTTCTGTCTGCAAGAAAGTCTTGAATGCAATCGCAAGTCTGCTCCGATACTCCGTAAGCTGCTATTTTTTTCATTAAACGGCAATGCGGGACGATGTCAAATGCCTTACTGAAATCGAGGAACACAGCATCACTCTGAGCCCCGTTATCCACTGCGCAGTGGATCTCATGGAGGAACAGAGCGAACTGAGTTTCATAGGATCTCTGTTTGCGGAATCCATGCTGATTTTTGTAGAGGAGATGTTCATTTTCCAAAGACGTCATAATTCTTGAGCATAAAGCGTGTTCCATAATTCTACAACAGACTGACGTCAACGATATAGGTCTATAATTGTGTGGATCTGTCTTACGGCCTTTCTTAAAAACGGGAATGACTTGCGTTTTTTTTTGCAGTCGTTACATACCTTTCGTTGCTCAAGCGATATACGGTAAATTACTGCTAGAAGAGAAGCAAGTTTTTTCGCATAATCTTTATAGAATCTTATAGCTATCTCATCTGGTCCTGAAACCTTTCCACTACTAAGCGATTGTAGCTGCTTTTCAGTTCCGTAGTCGGCTATCACAATATCTGCCATTTCGATGTTCGTGCGATGATTGAAAGGAGGGACAGTGTAACGATCTTCCGCGGTGAAACAACTTCGGAAGACCGAATTCAGTATTTCGGCCTTCTCTCTGTTATCTTCCGTTTCGGTACCCGTGTGGTCGTTAAGGGGATGAAAAGATTATTTTGACCCATTTACTTATTTTACATACGACCAAAATCTCTTAGGGTTTTTACTCAGGTCAGTTGACAACGTCTTACTTTCAAAATCTTTGAACGCTTCTTTCATTGCTCTCCTTATGCACATTTTGCTTCGTTCAGCTTTTGTTTGTGAGCTAGGTTTCTGCTTCCCTTGTATCTGAGACGAAGTCCTCTTTGTTTACGCAGCTCTTTTCTAACACCGCTATTAAACCGTGGTGTATCTTTCTCATCCCTTAAAACCTTACTCCGAACATACTTACCTGGGTCATACTGAACAACGCCTTTGAATTTTTTCCATTTGTTCTCTACATCTTCGTCCTCATCACCGAATATTCGATGCTGACTGCTGAGATATTCTGAAATTTGTATCCTGTCACCCTTGCTGAGCAAATATATCTTCCTATCTTTCTTAACATTCCTTGTAGAACCCGTCGTCATAGATGCTGTCACAGCCTTATGATCACTGATACCTCCCTCTACGTTACTGATTCGATAATTTCGGTAATTTCGGGTTTCTTTGATGCCAGGAGGTCTAAGACGTTACTTTCACGAGTTGGTTCTCTATCACCTTACGGTAATTTTCGGACAAGACATCCACAACAATACCACTAGATTCCTTATCTCTGGCACCAGTTTTGATGGCATAATACTCTCAATCTACACCTGGAAAGTTGAAGTCACCCCTTTTTACAACGGCATGATGCTTAATTGTTTCTCAGAGAGAATCGACCATATACTATAATTGTCAGGGAAGAGTGATAAAATTGAAGAAAAGGAAGTTCTTCAGCTTTTTCTTACCAAACTGGCAATAATTTTGAGCAGAGTGCAGGAAAACATGTTCCAGAGGCGGTCAGAAGCCACAGAGATACCACCATCATCTACAGGCGGATAGATGTAGACGAGTTAAACCGGAAACATGAGTTTGTAGCTAATTTTTTGGGTAGTTTTGACACAGTTAACTTGCACAAAACGGTCAAGGCCTAATAATTATATAGGCGTTAGAAAAGTGTCTAGAGTGTAATCAGCTGTCTGCATTCATATAGGTTGATAACTGACTGCCAATCCTGTTCTGTCTCGAAAAGACTAATGCCATTAAGAAAATCTTGCTGTAGTTATTATTTCCAACACAAAGGTATGAACGGTAGATAATCTCAAAAAAATTACAACCTAAAAACATTTGTAGTTGGTCGAACATTGTATTGAAAATTAGACAAATATTTCTGGAAAATATGTCAGTATCTTGATCCATCTTAAACAACAGACTTGTGCAAGCTAAAGACGCATCTCAAAGGTATTGGTTACTCGTCAATAGGTCAAGTAACAGTAAAAACAGGAACCACTGTCTTGAAACAGTTATTTTCCAGTTGTATTTGAAAACACAGTGTTTCAGAATGATTGCAATTAGAGATGATTAGCTTCTTAACGTTTTGTCACCCAGCTGGAGCTCTGGGTTCCAGCAAATCTTAAGCATTTCAAATCAGGTGAACTATCTCCTAAAACCAATCAGATATATCAGTTAAATGTGTTTAAAACGCAGAAGGTTTTGATTCACTTACTAGCTCCTATACTGGGTGAAAAGTATTTAAACCGACAAACTGTGAGAGGTTGTAGGTGACATCAAAACAAATATTTTTCCCTAAAGTCATTTTTTCCTATGAGGATTATTTCAACCGGTGGAGGCCATATTACGCTCTTCAGTTGTTAGAGGCCGTTTTACGATCATCAGTTGTAGGCAACTGCTGTCCACCAGTGTAGTAGTGCATTGTCTGTGTTTACTAATGGAGCGATACACCTGGAGTGAGTACACTGACATGGTTGGTGCATACTACGTAGCGCACCACAACGGACGAGCTGCGCAGCGGTTTATCAACAACAATATCCTAATCGCCGTATCCCGCATCACACGACCTTTGCTGCTGTATACCAACATCTGCATGAGACCGGGTCATTTAGTAGATTACCTGGACAGGGACGCCGCCGCACGGTAAGAACGCTGCAATTTGAGGAAGCTGTCTTGCAGCATGTGGAGCGGGATCCTTCAATCAGCACTCGTGCAACTGCACATAACATGGGGGCGAATCAGACGAATGTAAGAACAGTTCTTCGAGAGCAATTTTTACGTCCATTTCACTTACAGTGTGTCCACAACCTGGAACCAGTTGATTATTCACCCAGAGCACAGTTTTAGCGGTGGTACCTGGAACAGTGTGAAATGTATCCTACATTTCCATCCTCTGTGTTATTTACCGATGAAGCAACGTTTGGGCGTGATGGAGTCTTCAACATGCACAATTCGGATGTTTGGAGTGAGGATAACCCACATGCCACAGTTACTAGCGCTCATCAAGTACGGTTCTTCGTTAATGTGCGAGTCGGTGTTGTTGACGACTGTTTAATTGGGCCGCATCTGATACCTAGACCATTAAATGGCAGGCAGTATTACAATTTTCTCGCCAGAGTATTGCCAGAACTGCTGGAAGACGTCCCGTTCCCTACAAGACAACGCATGTGGTTCCAACATGACGGGGCGCCGGCACATTTCAGTCGTCGTGTGCGTCGATTCCTGGATCCACGGTTCCCAGAAAAGTGGATTGGCAGAGGTGGTCCTATACCATGGCCTGCTCGATCCCCAGATATTTCCACTCTGGACTTTTTTGTGTGGGGAGAGATGCACAACCTTGTTTATGCAACTCCTGTTGCATCAGAAGAGGATCTGGTTGCCCGGATAGTAGCAGCAGCAGGAACAATTCAGGATACTCCTGGGGTTTTTGTCCGTGTCAGACAGAACATGATCCGACGGTTTAACCTTTGTTTACGTGTCAATGGAGGCATTTGTGAAAATCTATTGTAATTGAAATTGGGTTGTGTTAATGTGTTGCCTCTTGGTCATAAAAAATGGAAAAGTGTTTGTTGGTTTAGTTAATTTGCCACCAGAGAAATCTTCCTCTACCGGTTTAAATATTCCTCATAGGAAAAAATGACATTAGGGAAAAATATTTGTTTTGATGTCCCGTACGACCTCCCAGAGTTTGTCGGTTTAAATACTCTTCAACCTCTATATTGTCATCCATACATCTTACGAGCAATCATCAGATTTTAAATCAATAAATATTTCCTACCTCACTCAAGCACTTTCTGTCTGACCCACCACAATAAATTAATGTGTGTGCCCTCGCTGCAGTATGCATCCTGAATTTCCCCACGACACCGCACGCCGACAAAGACTGCGAGCAATACGAGAATTAGGTTGCGTTGCCAGTGGTGTAAATAGCATGTGCGGGCACTTAGGTTGCGCGCGATCACTTACCGGCTGAGAAACGTGAGTCACATAATTTGAAAACGACTCGGTTTTCCTTTTAACTCCCGCCAGAAGCCACTCAGGGCAAGTAGCGCAGGACCTGCACGTTCGTCTGCTGCCAGCAGTCGTTGGCTCCGAGTAGCGCAGTCATTTCTCACTGCTAGCAGCAACAAAATCGCGTTGTGCATTTCCACTGAACTGGATCCTTTGATGTAAAAGCTAACGAGATATAGTGTTTAGACGATTTCATTAAGGCCTGTCCAGAGTTTTACAGTTAAGACATAGGCCGTAATGGCGAGATGAGACGTTTAGTTATCCGCAACTACAAAAAATAAATTTTTGAACTTTGCGTCTCGTGATACCGCTGTTCATAAAATTACTATAGTTTCATTATTTCTCGGCCAACTCAGCATCATTACTGTACCGTTAGTCGGCTACTGTTCCGTTCTGGAAGCTTCGTCCAAACTTATAGCGTATGCCATCGTGTCTCACTGTGTATTCCCTTCTGTTGTGTGTACATTTGGATGTCACCCGACTTAGACGAGCTGCCTTAAGCCATGACTACGAAACTTCTGAAACTGCGTAGAGCAATATTTTTATGTGTTGTGCGGCGTTGTCAGTTGGGATATTTTACATGGTCGTATAGCGTTAACAAACTGCGTTCTACTACGAGGCATGGAGTTGAGCCACACATAGCTAGAATACATGCGACAGTTGGGTCTGGTACACCGACCAGCCTGGTTTCTGGGCGATTTTTAATGTCCCAATCTCTGCTCACCACCTCACCACGCAAACTTAATGCGATTGCAGACTGACAGCGCTCACGAGTTCCCTCTCTTAGGTTAATTACGACCACTGCAAAGTTAAAGGCGGCTGAGGAAAACGTTGAAACAAAATAAATTCCCCCAATTATGGAAACATCGGGCCCCATAAGACGAGATGAACTCTAGGGAGGGCGGTAGGGAGGGGGGTGCGGCTGGGGGAGAGAAGTGAGTGTGCGTGTGCGTGTGCGTGAGAGAGAGAGAGAGAGAGAGAGAGAGAGAGAGAGAGAGAGAGAGTGAGAGAGATAGAGAGAGAGAAGAGGGGGGGGGGGGGAGGGCGGTTGACGAGTGGGATGGGCAGGGGAAGGTGGCTAATTTTTTTACACTCAAATGGGAATCCTTAAAAATTTCTGCTTTTTATGAACATTAGACTAGCCAAGCACCTAGCGGAGAATAACAAAACCTCAATCTCAATAACAGTTTGTTGGGGGCTTGAACATTTCCTGTGGTCACCGTGTGGATCTTCCAGTTTCATTTACGCAACGCCCAATCTCTGAGAAATGTTGACGTCTTTATTCAGCCGGCACTGCCAAAGCAATGAAAACATTAGTACAATGTAAGAAAAGATGGAGGACATTATCAAATCAGTTAAAAGATGGCTAAACCTCTTAACTGCTACTGGGGCTATCGACTACGTTCCCCGTCGTCATCCTGTTTCCGGGTCGCCCAACGCCGCACCCCACCCTCCCCCCCCCCCCCCCCCCCGACCTTTCCCCACCACTTCCAGAAAAAAAGCAAAAATGGTTCCTCAATTGCTTCAACACAACCAATGTTTCTTAGTGAGGTTCAGTAGTTCGTCTTCAACCTTCCTGGTGCATGAATACACGAGATAGTGCTACAAGCGTTTTACCTCTAATGGTAACTTCAATCAATTTCTTTTCCGATAACACAATATACCTCCTTTCAATAACTGCGCAGTTCTTCCATGTTAATTCATTAGCTAAGTTTTATTTCAAGTGCAGAAACTGATTCAGTCATCTTGTTTCATGACGTTTCGAACTGCCAGTGATTCAGGGAAGAACTGGTTCTTCGTTCCTTGTGGTCTTTGAACGTCGTTAGTAACGCCACCTGCAACAATAAAGGAAGTATAGTAGTTACGACACATTCATTACAAAATTAATTTTCTTTATATTTTTCATGCTGTCGCCATTTTTCATCTAAGAGAGCGTCCCACTGTACAGAATAAAATCTGTAATTGGTTCAGCACTACTCTTAATCTGTCCTATACTAGAATAATGAAAATACGGAACTACTGTCCAGAAGGATTGAACGCTCAGTACTCAGGGTTGCTACTTAGGGTTGCCGCAAGCACTAAGGGGTCAGGCACTAACCAAGTGCATTACTTTCAGGAGAAAAAGACGTAAGTATCAGCTTTCTATATGACTGGAATCAAGATATATTTCACAAGTTGTACAGTTGTTAACACTGTGTGATCTTCACAGAGTCTTAATACTGTGTAATCTTCACAGTGTTAAAATCAATCCTGCAACTAATACGCTGAAACAATTGTAGAGTTCCAGAAATAAATACAACACAAGACGAGATGGAGATTGAATCATGATACTTTGAAACTGAAGTCTAACACGTACACGTAAACACCACTCAAAGATTAGGCCTTAGGTCTCATCCGACTACTGCCTACAAAGCATTATGATTGCTTATTCACCGAAGCAGCACATTATTTAGCCTCACAAGGGCTGTGAATGCACCCAGTACCACACCAAACTATCTCAGAAAAAATCTGAGGTGGTACTGTGGATGAAACCCAGATCCTTCTGTACCGATGGCAGCGACAGTAACCGTTCGGCTAAGGAGGCGATGGGAGTCTAACACTTAATTCGATAAGCAGTACGCGGTATGTAACTTGCGGGCATGGCGTGGAGCTTCCGTGAATAAGTGGGTACCAATTCCACTAACGCACTTTGAGAACTATTTAGCCTTAGCGTTCATATTAGTGTGCATGAAGGCCGTACATTTTGTTTGCCCATCGTACGCAGCCTCGATAAAGAACATCGTCCGTTACAGGCTCTACAATTTATCTGCTATCAGACAATTTCTATTTTTAATCATCTTCAAGCAACCTATGAAACACACCAAATTACTGAAACAAGAAAACAAAATATTATTAACGACTTCACCAAACTAGAGTGAGGTGTGGATTATCGATAAAAAACTGTAGGGTGATAAGATTTTTGATATACACTGTAAGAAATTGAAAAAAAAGACGCCCCACAAAGAATTATCCAACTGGGACGGAAATCAGTACTGATGTACATGTACAGAGAAACAAACGATTACAATTTCAGTAAAGGTAGATGAGTTATTCAAAAGAAAGAGCTTGAGAAATTGAGCAAAGTCAGTAAATCGTTGGTCCACTTCTGACCTTACGCAAGCACTGGCACTCGATAGAATTGTTGGATGTCCTCCTGAGGGATATCGTGTCAAATTCTGTTCAATCAGCGCGTTAGATCGTCAAAACCCCAAGCTAGCTGGAGAATACCGCCTGTAACACTCCAGACGTTCTCAACTGGGGAAAGATCCGGCGACCTAGCTGGCAAAGGTAGGGTTGGCAAACACGAAGACCAATCGACGGGCGGACATTAGCTTGATGAAATGTGAGCCCAGAAAGGCTTGATATGAAGGGCGACAAAATGGGATGGAGAATATCGTAGACGTACCGCTGTGATGTAAGGGTGTCGCGGATGACAACCAAAGGTGTCCTGCCGTGGAAAAAATGGCACAGATACCATCACTCCTGGTGTCGGGCCGTAAAGCGGGTACAGTCAGGTAGGGCGATGTCTTGGGCGTCTCCAGACACGTCTTAGCTGGTACTTATCACTGAAGGCAACTGTACTTCAGTCAGTAAGAGTCCAGGCCGGACAGTGGTGGGATACGAACCTGACTGTCGCCAGCCATACGGCCCGACCACCATGGCTGATGGTCTGGGATGCCACTTCTTTTCAGAGCGGCATTCATACAGCACTGCGGTACGTCCCGTTTCCTTGCCCTTCATGGCAGGCCATCCCTGAGCTTACATTTCAGCAAGATAATGCCAGCGCCCACACGAGTTTCTACTGCTTGTCTTCGTGCTTACTAAACCCTACTTTCATCAGCAAGGTCGCCGGATCTCTCCCCGATTTTAAGAGTATGACGGGCATGGCCCTCCAATCATCTGAGGATTTTGACGATCTCAAATGGTTCAAATGGCTCTGAGCACTACAGGACTTGACATCTGAGGTCATCAGTCCCCTAGAACTTAGAACTACTTAAACCTAACTAAACTAAGGACATCACACACATCCATGCCCGAGGCAGGATTCGAACCTGCGACCGTAGCAGCAGCGCGGTTCCAGACTGAAGCGCCTAGAACCGCTCGGCCACAGCGGCCGGCTTTTGACGATCTAATACACCAGTTAGAACTTGGGACGATGTCCCTCAGGAGGACATTCAATAACTGTTCACTGCCAAACCGAATAACTACTTGCTTAAGGACCAGAGATGGAGAAAAACGCTTTATTGACCTGCCCAATTTGTGAAGCTCTTTCGCCTGAACAACTAGTCCAATTTTTCTGAAATTGTGATCATTTGTATGTCTATACATGGATATCACATCTACCGATTTCCGTCCCGTTCGGATAATTCCTCCGTGGTTCTTTTTTTTCCCAAAGAGAGTACTTCGGGTCAGTTAGTTTGTATTTCAGTCTAGACAATAAGTTCGATTTTGATGCATGAGATAACGCGAATTCTCAGTGATTTGTTGTTTGAATACGTACTTAAGGTGTCCGACATGCATGGCAAACATTCTACCCCTGTTTGATAGAGATAATGTTAGTGTTTAGAAGTAGCTCCACATGTGGTCTGGAGGAATTTGCATGCTACCTGCACTGCGACAAGTTATACAGACGTTATCTGAAAGTTAGTATTAGGTAATGTTCGGTGTTAAATTGACAACACTGCCATTTGGTGTTTTTATATGCATTAGACTTTTATTTTGTCTGTATCTCGTATGTTTTTAGGTCGACTGATAATCAAGTTGCAACTGGCCGATATAATCAAAATTAAAAACTATACAGCGAGTAGCGGACAATGTTTTCATTTGGTAAAAAAGTGATAAAGTATCTAGACGGTGTGATTTACGGATATATGTAGAGCAGAGGGGCATGAAATCTGGCCAGTCACTTCATAAAGTAGTAGACGCCATTCGTATTTATCGAAGTGTACATCACCACTGTTTCTTTCAAACAACGGGAGATATTTCGTAGAGGATTGATACAGCGGACTGCGAATAGTTGTGAGTGAGACCATCTTCAGATCTTAGTCGCAGTCTACCGCAACACGTAATTAATACAACGTAACTGTAGTGAGTCTTAAGAAAAGCAGACTGTCCATTGTGGTTAGTTTCTGTGGGACCAAACTGCTGAGGTCAACGGGCCTTAGGCTTACACACTACTTAACCTAGGAGGACTCGAAACTCCGACGGGGGTAAGCGGCGAGAACCGTGCAATGCGCCTAAGATCTCGCGGCTACCCCGCGCGGCTCAGACTGTCCATGATCGTCTTCTTGAAGGAGCTTTACATACACACATTTCCATGCTGTTCGCCATACTCTCAACATCACGCCATACTCCCTGAAGACTTGGCCAAAGAAGTATTTTGAGTTGGGCTTTGATGGTGTGTGTGTGTGTGTGTGTGTGTGTGTGTGTGTGTGTGTGTGTGTGTGTAATCCACGCTAATGAACACAATGCTCTTTATGTCATCTGAAAAATCACCTTCGACTACTGGAAATCAGAGAGACGAGATGACACGAGTATACTTTTGCGATTGGCAATTCTTGCATTTACTGAAACAGAGGAAGGGGGAGCTGTAGCACTCGATTATATTAACGTAGCTGGGTGTTTTCAATTTTATCAGTAATGCACAAATGTCATTCAAACTGTACAGCTATCAAAAATTTGTGGCTAGGATTTGTAATGAACGACGGACGCTTCAATGCAGCAAGCGATGATCTGAGAACATGGGTCGGACAGGTGGTGTGTCCAGGTGGCCGAGACAGTTATGGCAATTGTTAAATATAGGCGGAGCAACTGGGGTCGAGTTCCGATCCGGCACAAATTTTCAACTTTCGCCATTGCAATACCGCAATGGCCGTGGCTGGGAGGCATGATTTCCTACCAACCCCTTTCCATTTCTTCTCCTTTCTTCTATTTCAGAAAATGAAGTACAGGTCTTGTCATCTCGAGTGTTGTCTGTTCTGTCTTACATGTCCGACAGAACAGACAAGACTCAGTTCCATTCTAATGTAAAGGTGTTTCATGTGTGACACTGCTCACCTGCCTGCATGCAGCTAATCTGGTAGATAACATAACACGTTACGGACGACAGCTCTCGAATTCGACTGCTTGTGTCCTGTTCAGACTTACTGAACATGCGTGCGATCCACTTTCGAGACGTATTGAGCAGACTCATCATTTGCAACATCTGTTTCACAGCCGGAGATTACGGTGCTCGAGCTGCGCCAAAATGTCACGCACTTTTATTCATTTGCACAGAATATTTAATATGAAACGTTACTTTAGCTAGCTCGCCCTTAAGTGTTGCAGAGCAGTGTATATACATGAACTACTTCTGCTAATATATTCATCAACGGGAAAGCAGTAGCTGGCCACCAGTAAATCCTCTGGGTCCTTAAAGTTTTATGGTTGCTGGGAGGTTACTGAAACTGGCACGTTTGTGGATCAAAGTGTGTGACTAATGCTTCTTGAATATTGTTCTTGTTCTTAGAATTGATTCCGTGAACTGAGGTTTCGATTTTAAAGTGAGCCATGTTAATTTAATTAGGAAGCTTTTCGTCATTACTTGAAACATAGATTGAGTTATAATAAACCTACGTTTACATCTGTTCTCCATAAGCCATCATACGATGTGAGGAGGAGGAGGAGAATGATTTGAGTACTACCACTCTATCCTCCTTTATATATAAAAAAATTCTGTTCTTTCAATTAATGGTGGAAAGAATGATTGTCGGGAAACCTCCATATAGGCTCTAATTTTTCTGATTTTTTAATGTGTTGCGGACTTTTTCTGGAACATAGTTCTCTAAATATCATCAGTATACTTCTCCAAGACGCACAGCTCCTCTCTTGCAGCAGCTGCCACTGAAGTTTTAGGAAGGGTCGCAGGGAGAGGAGCATTACTCAACAACAGGTCGAACAAGTGTCTTGTAAGCCACTTCTTTCATGGATTAATTACACTTTCTTATGATTCTCCCAAGCTTACATACGTCTTAGCATTGGATTTACGCGGCATTGTATGTGTCTTTCTTTACTGCTTACACTAACGAGGTTACAGTGTTGTACGCGTGTACTTATTTAGTCCACCTTTGGAAGTAAGTCTGATTCTTCAACAAGTGACATCGTATTCGAGAAGTACAGTGTTCAGTAGTTTACCTAGTCGCACGAATATATGATTACGATATTCTATTAAGCTTGCTACAGCCTGCGTATCCTTCTAACATTGCTTCACTGTCACCACTACACGTAAAACACAAAGAGAAGGAAATTGTTTAATGTAGGCTTCCACAATATCAGGCGTATGGAAAGAAGACGACATGCATATTTGTCATATTGTTTGCTGTCCGCCTATCACATTTGCAGAAATGAGGTACCAAGGTTAGAAATTAAACCACACAGCAATATACTGAAAAGCTCGACTTGTCCTTGGATGCAAACTCTCGTATGTTAAACAGTGTATTTTCCAACTGTTTGCTTGTTTCCATAGTGCTGACGTCTAGTTTGTTTCCTAAAGCCTTCATAAGGACCCTGATTGGTCGTCTATTCATGCAGCACACAGCTGCGCTGGAATCTGCTGTTATGACATTCAGGCGACGTGATTTGCTTTTCGGGTAACAAGATAAGTTTCGCAGTTACAGTGGTCATTATCATACTTTTGTATACACGACCGCTAATTTCATTTGATAGCGTGTTAAACAGCACAACGTCGACCAACATTACAGCACGCCTGCCACTGCGTCGTAAGCTTCCTAGCTACTTCTAACTATGGTTTAATTTCCATAATTGAGAAATATGTTATCAGAAAATGTCGATAATTTCATATTTATTTATTCCAAAGTGCAAAAGCACTTAGGAAAGATATTTTCTTCTTAATAACAAAGCTAGAATTCATTTAGAAGTAAAACACACTTGTAAATGTAAACCAGACATCGACCTGTCAAAATTCTAGTTTTTCGTAATTTCCTAAGTATATTACGACAAATGTTGTGATGGCACCCTTGAAAATGAGATAGATCTCGTTTCTCATCCATGCCCATACGAGCTTATGGCCTGTCTGTAAACACCTCGTCCTCAACAGTATGTTAAACTCTCTCCCCAATATATATATATAATCTCCCACGCCTAGCCCCTCCCCTCCTCCTCTCCCTCTCCCACCCCCTGCCCCTCTCCCTCCTCCTGCACCTCTCCCTCTCCGTCTGTCTCTCATGCATAATCAAAATTTTTCAGGCGACAGTAAAGGACTGAAAACTTTGATACTTCCACAATCTGCAGATGACAGCTAATGTAATCGATGAATTACTTAGTACTATGGCTGAAAAGTAATGCCTCTGAATTTTTGTCCTGTTCTGGACATCTGAAGAGATATTACACGTCATGCATATTACTCGGTCGATTTTCCCGCTTCTGTAACGTAACTTGCATCCCTCAGCCGCTATAGAGCTCCAAATTGTAGCATGTGCCATGGAGGCGTGTAACGTAGCTATGTCGGTGCATGAAAAACAGCGTGCAGTAATGGTGTTTCTAACCACAGTAAAGTTGTGTACGGTGATGATGTATCGAAGTCAGTAACGTACGACGTTGGATCGTTCGTGCTTGTAATGAAGGAAACTATTGTGCTAACCACAACATGTGTGATAGAGCTTTGAGCGTTTCCCAAACTGAAAGAACACTTTCTGGGACTCCACTTTGATAGTACTGAACCGGCACAAGCAAAGGTGAGATTGTGGTTCCGTCAGCAAAGTGAACTGATCCCTCGTTGGGAGAAATGTATTTTTTTGGCAGGTTGATTACGATGAGATATAAATATGTATAACGAAGAATAAATATATAGAATTTTTATAAAGTGTGTGTTCCTTTAAAAAGATTTAAGAGTTTTGACCAAAAACGTTTGGTGACCTTACTCTGCAGCACCCCACTTTACTTATCTGAAAGCTGCGTGTGGATCTCGACGTCATCGTGTAGTGATTGCTGGGTGCAGCAGTTCTTGTAGCAAACAATGGGATTAACGACAGCGAGGCAGGTATGTACCTGGGCGATACCACGACAGTTTGTAAACAGAACCTAATAATACGAGTACCAAACGTGTTCTGTAAGAGCACCGAATTCATTTTTTATTTTTCCTCTATTTCCGATGTCTGGTGGTTTTGCATTTGTTTTGGTGTGGATGATTCATTGCGGCAGGTCCTGTAGTAAGGGGAGCTGTTACCACGTAGCTACCATACTGTGAAGTTTCTTTTTTTAGGTGGGCAGATAATGCACGAGTTGATTTTAACAGTCGCGGTCGATTAATGTTCATGTACCTAATAAAATTTTACTGTCCTTAATTTAAAACAAAGCAACAAAATAAATTTAGGGAGAAGCTGCTTGTTTCTTGACTTGTCTTGAACTGCACGTGCATTGTTTCAGTAGCTTTTATGAGCAGAAGTAATTATACGTGAAATTTCTTGTAATCCTTAACTTTCGCTTGGAGCCTGCGATACTGGTGTGTTAGACACTGAGAAATAGTGTATATCAGAGTTGGCTTCCTAATGAGGCAATTGTGAAGTGACCGGTTAGTGAGCGCAGATATTATGTTTAGCTGCAGGGTAAACATCCAACGACAGATCTAACGCTGATCGCTTATGGAGCGGTTTTATCCAGAATGGTTAATTTCTTTTCCGAGTCTAATTTCTTACCTGTATTTGGGGATTAATGGAATGGTACCTGTGAAAGGGTACAGCTGAACTCCCTCCTCATCCTTCGTCAATCCGACGTGTAGCTCAGTCTTTAATAACTTTCCCCCATGTTGTGGCTGTAGAGCCTTAAATTCACCGACAGCTGGAATGGTTCTCAGTGAAAGTAATATTTTTTCTCAGGTGTCAGGACTCTATCATCCGTCCTTTCTTCAGATTTAATTGCTTTTAGACGCGGTCTGCCTCTTTTTCTGTCGCACCCTGTTTCCGTTTCAGGGGTAGCAGTTCCCCTCGTTAACCCCTTAACTGTAATGGGTTGGGGGTGGGACAGCTGTGGGAAAGACGGCGTCTGTCGCATACAGAGCCCCCGGGGGCATTCGGCTGGTCCCACCTATCTGGGCCGGCCGGAGTGACCGAGCGGTTAAAGGCGCTAAAGTCTGGAACCGCACGACCGCTATGGTCGCAGGTTCGAATCCTGCCTCGGGCATGGATGTGTGTGATGTCCTTAGGTTAGTTAGGTTTAAGTTCTAGGGGACTTATGACCACAGCAGTTGAGTCCCATAGTGCTCAGAGCCATTTGAACCATTTTGAACCACCTATCTGGTCCCACCTATTTGCTGACCTGACTATTTCGCATCTTGTATTCTTATTGACTCGCCAACTGATATCTGTTAAGTTTTTAGCCCTCCAACGTTTACTGTTATCAATCTCCCGACTACAAGACGTTCTTCACTCTGTCTTCGTCCTTAATCGGGTTGTCAAGTGATCGGATTGGTGTGGGATTTCTCTTGCCACACATGACCCCTGAGAGACTGCTGGTCTGTTCTGTCCTACGTACCGGCCCGATACATATACTTTTAGTTCTCCATAAATTATTTCTCAGCTCAACCAGTTTTGCCTTTAATGCCTTGATTTGCCACTCTTACGTACTTTCATCATCCATTCACATTTCTGGCGGAAGTCATTGACTAGAGACGAACTACAACATCCGGCAAAATAACCTTCCGTATTTGGAAAGACCGCTGAGTGTGTTGTGGTGGGGTTATTTATATGGAGGACGTATCGATGGATAGTGGTGTACGTGCAATTTCCAGCAGGGAAAATGGCTTGGCTAGGTGAACATTGTGAGTTTGTTGTGGAGGAGTACACTTCGTAATTGCAGTTGCGTGATTACTACTCCACGATCATTTTGCACTCCGTTCGAAATAGATCGACATGGAAAAACCATTCGAGTTTGGGTGTGAAACTTTTGGATGGCGTAACAGGAACAGTTAATTCAAATTACTTGAGAGGGACCTACGTTAAACCAGTTTGTCTGCGAACTTTGGAGAATTAGGCTTCCAAAAACAGGAGCCACAACTCACGCTTCTCGGCCTTCTGTAGAATTTTTAAAATAGCTGTTTCCTCAGCGTCCTCTCTTCGCAAGGAGACATCAATTGGCTTCTAAGATCACTCAATCTATCACAATGTGGGGACAATTAAAGCCTCAAGCATATAAAAATCGCCCCATTACGCTGCAATCACGTAAAGAGACAATTACCCAGAAATGGCTGTCAAACCCCCGGAAATGACACGAGAAACTACGGCCAACATTCAGCAAAGGCGTCGTCAATGTGTCAACAACGAAGGACGCCATTTAAGGCCATAATTGGTACAACCAGCTAATGTACAATGGCAGAGTACTTGTTGTTCAAAATATTCTCTCTGTATCTTTCTTTGTTTGTTCGTAACTTTCCATTGAAACACGGAATGTCTTTTTGTCGGACCTGTACCTCTTGACCGCCGAGCTCAAAATGTTCAAATGTGTTGAATTCCTCAGGTCCCTAGCCGGTCGGAGTGGCCGAGCGGTTCTAGGCGCGTCAGTTTGGAATCGCGCCGCCGCTGCGGTCGCAGGTTCGAATCCTGCCTCGGGCATGGATGTGAGTGATGTCCTTAGGTTAGTTAGGTTTAAGTAGTTCTAAGTTCTAGGGGACTGATGACCTCAGATGTTAAGTCCCATAGTGCTCAGAGCCATTTGAACCATTCCTTGGTCCCTAGACGTACACACTTCTTAAACTAACTTACGCTAAGAACAATACTCACACCAGTGCCCGAGGGAGGACTGGAACCTCCGGCGGGAGGGGCCGCGCAATCCCTGACATGACGCCTCTAACCGTGCGGCCACTCCGCGTGGCACCGAGGAGCCGATGACCTTGTTTTTTAGTCCTTTAAGCTCCACCCACCCATCCAACTAACCAACAAATCAATCTAATAACTTCTTCACCGACGGGACGCTGAACCCCCATTTTCTTTGCGCCTCGAACGTCTGGCACTGCACACCGTCCCTATACAACAGCGTGTACCGATGACAACAGCTGTTGCGTTGCAGCGAGTCAAGGCGACGCAGAGGCCGGCGGCCGTCGCGTGGGTCCGCGTCTCCATGTTAAGCCCCGCGACGAGTATTTCTGACGGCCGGCGCGTAAATATAGAGCGCGGAAGAGCGCCGCGCCGCGCGGCTTCTGGCTGGCTCCGAGCCCCAAAGTCGCAGCCCACTCCGCCCGCTCAACCTGCCGCACCATTTCCTGCTGCCTGGCACGCGATTCACGCCCACCATTGAAATGGTGACATGGTTCCGTCTCCTTAATATCAGCTACAAGAGTGTTGTGGCGGACTGCTAGTTTTGGTAGTTCTCCAATCAAGCTTCTGAATAACTGGCAGGTTAGTATTATCAGTTAACTAAGGTGAAACGAGTCGAGTCAGTGGGGGTGAAATCAATTACCGTCGCGTGATTAATATCAGTGAAAGCGTTACGAATGGTGGAATAAGCATGTCCGTGACAAATGCAAAATTTGTGCCATGTAAGGATGCGACTCGTTCCGTCGACAAATAAGTTTACCCAGTGGTGCTAATCCCATAGATCCTCTGTAAGAACTTCTAGTTTGTGCTGTTCATAGTAATCTACATCTACGTCTACATACAGCTTCCGCAAGCCACCGTACGGTGTGTGGCCAAGGGTACCCTGTACCACTACTAGTCCTTTCCTTCCTGTTCCAATCGAATTTTTTTTCATCTGTTTTTTGATTGGTTTGATGGAGCCCGCCACGAATTTCTCTCCTTGAATTGCCCCCTCTGTTTATTGATTGGATAGCCACTGAATTGCTATTTATTTATTTACTGTGATAATAATAATTATTAAAAGGTGGTAATTTTATTTAAGCACCGGCTTCTTTACTCTTTCGATTGTTGGGAATCAGCGATAGTGCAATGCTGCTCGCTTTGGAGAATACACATTTTATAAGAATTATTTGGTCCAGGAAACACTTTTGCGATCACGGTTGCGATTTAGACGGTATTCGCGTAATTGTCCTGATTAAAAGTTATCGTTTCCGAAAGACGCAGGTTCGATTAAAGCTGTGTGCACATTTGCGCGTATAATGAAAATATTCATAACACGTCGCGTAACAAAAAGAAACATGCGAATCACAACCGTAATCAAACGAAGAAAAATATGATAACATAAATGTTCTTCGCTGTTATTCAGGACAGGTTCAGATTAGACCTTGCAATTTTTAGTTATAGGAAATGACAAGGCGTTACACCTGAGAGATATTTGTTTTGAATAAATTTTATTTACCTTCTCTCTCTCTCCGTTTTACAGCCTTTATACCTTCACATCGATTAAGGAACTTTTCCTTCTCTACCGAACAGTACGAGAACAAAATTCAGACTCAACAAAATGTCTTACATCGAATTATTACATGCTTAACCCTTAACAATCATATAGTTTCGTAGTACAAACAATGCTATTTATTCCGTGCACTAGAAAGACTTTGATTCACTGAGCACAAAAATGAAAATAATAAAATTATAATTACATTTTTAATATCATGAATACTTCTTTAAATCATGGAAATAAGGTTTGACATCGTCGTAATATTAATTTTCATCGTTGTAGCACTACATCCTGTGCTAACCTGTTCTTCTCAGAGTAGCATTTGCAACATACGTCCTCAGTTATTTACGGGATGTACTCCAGTCTCTGCCTTCCTCTACAGTTTTTACTGTCTACAGCTCCCTTTAGTACCACGGAAGTTATTTCCTGTCCTATCATCCTGTCCCTTGTCCTTGTCAGTGTTTCATACATCTTCCTTACCTTTCCGATTCTGCGCAGAAGCTCCTCATTCCTTGCCTTGTCAGTCCATCTAATTTTCGACATTCGTCAGAAGAAGTGAAAAAATGCAGTGGCTGAGAAAAAATCACAGTAATATTTATAAAAAGACCTCAGGGCCACCATTTACATTCTAAGACATCAACTAGTGAGCCTTGGAAGAACAAAAATATATATACCTTGTAGCTACTGTTCTATACCTGCTGGAGGATGGGGAAAGGTGTACTTCGTACAAATATTACCAAGTTTCTTGTGGTGGCAATTTTTCGCAGCAGCTGCACAAAAATTGCAGTAGATTAGTTGGAAGGAAAAAATACACAATGTAAAAAGAACATGACATCCAAATAAGCTACTTAGATGTAACAATTAAAACTTACCGAGTTATACACTATCATGTAAAGCGATAAAAAAGTATGCTAGAGAAAAAACACGTTGTATGAAAAATGTGAATTACAGAGAAATTTTGTAGAAGTTAGTAATTCTTCAACCTTCACTCATCACGTGTCAGTGAAAATCGGCAACGACATGTGCAGTGTCGATATTATCGTTACTCTACATAATTCACGTACCGTAAATAATTTTCTGACCATGGACTGATACGCGAAACATAAACATTAAATTTAGAAAAACAACTATACTGAAATTATTTTGTGGTAACGATACTATAGGACATAATTTTTATGCTGGAGTATTCTCATGCAGACAAATATAGGAGGTACTCTAAATCACTGAAGCAACAGAGAAGTTCATAAGTAAACGAATTAACAGCACCATGTCGTATTGACATATTGTTACTGTACAAGGCTCTTCGTCGCTTCTATAGATTTCTAGAGCGTATGGTGAGCTGCATCAAACCAGTCTCTGGACTGAAGACAACAACAATACTAATAACATGGTGACAAGGAACAACCAATCAGCATCATAACTGCGCAGCACGGTTTCAGTTGCAGTCATAAAGGCTCAAAAGGAAATAAATGTCTGCCTAACAGTAGTAACGTGAAGAGCAACAAAGTGTGCGACAAATCCTAGACATGTCCATAAAGCTTACATTCCAGGTACACTTTTTACCGTGGAATTCGTGAGATGGTGTCAGCCTGAAGCACTCACGTACTGGTCACTACAAGAGCGAGCACTGTATATTGTTGTAGGCTAGCACGGTATTGCATTGACAGTCCACATCTTGTCACTGTTCAAGGCTCTTTGTTGCTGTGGTGCTAACCAAACGCATTCAGCCGGACTGTGAATGAGAGATAGTAATGTCTTTGGTATGAGCTGCTCGTGAACAATCTTTCCCTGACGTGTTTCGAAACCCTCACATTGATGTGTTTGTGACTCGCCAGCTTTCATCCTCATAGAAGTTCTCCATGGCGTACAATCAAATTTCTGAACCACTATAAAACCTTCACTTGTATCAGAATGAATACTGGCGGCAAACACAGACAACTTCCAAAATTTGAATTCTTTAGCAGCACACCGCTCATATCAAATGTCAGCTGGAAGTAGCCGTTGGATCGATGCGGCCGCGTGGCCGGCTATGTCAGTGTGGCCAACTGGGTCGTTGTGGAGATTAATTAACACGTCAGATTAATTTACACTTCTACCCGACTTGTCTGGTTTACTTTCAGAGTGTTGTAGATGTATCTGGTTTATTCTATGTGCGTAGTAAACGTGTCTCAAGTATTTTGACGTGTGTAGTAGACGTTTATCGTTTACTTTACAAAATGGTTCAAATGGCTCTGAGCACTAAGGGACTTAACTTCTCAGGTCGTCACTCGTCTAGAACTTAGAACTACTTAAACCTAACTAACCTAATGACATCACAACATCCATTCCCGAGACAGGATTCGATCCTGCGACCGTAGCGGTCGCGAGGTTCCAGACTGTAGCGCTTAGAACCGCTCGGCCACTCCGGCCGGCTTTACTTTACTTGTATAGTAGAATTGTGTCGTTTTATTTTCATATGTATTTGGTGTGTTTAGTGAAAACAAACGAAATTGTTCCTAGAGTGAAATTTTCACTATGCAGCAAAGTGTGCGCCGACATGATTTAATTCCTTTTTGGAACTCTTATCAGCTTATCTTGAAGCCACTTGCTTTTAACAGCGAATGTGTTAATATATTTTCGTCGCTGACCTTTATCACGCAATACAAATTTAATAACGCTCTTTCATTGTAAACACAAGAATGCACTCGCTCGATTATTTAGAAGTTTGTAACTGTTTTACCATTTCTGTGAAAGAGTAATTATTTTAGAAATTCAAACTGTAGGGCCGCCACATGTCGCACGCAACTTGTTTCTTTATTTTACATGTTTCACTCGATCAGCGCGAGCACCTACGGATCTGTGGAAATAAAACGTATTACATCACCATATAATAAGATAAATTCACAGATCAGAATGACAACATTGTAACTAACGTTAATTAGCCGAGGGCCACATGTTACAAATATCAGGAAGGCTGTGTATGGCGCCGCAGTCTTACATAAAATGGAGTAAGTTGGTTGTGCTCAGCTGAAGTAAATTATATGATCAAGTGCAGTCTACAACACATACGACTCCTAGTTGAGCGAGTCAAAGACGTAAAGACAAACGCTTTCGTTGAATCTACCGCATGAAGGCTAATATAAAGCTATGTAATATAAAAAACACTAATATACGAAACTATGGCAAATATTCGCGCTTTTTTGGGCGTTCACACATACAAATAAAAAAACATACGTGGTTACTAAAAATAATTTTAAATATAGTCAAATTAAAATTATAATTATAACTGCAACTTTGGAGACGTTAACGCACATGTCATGCGTATAAAATATTATTAATGGCACTAAAACTGACATATTAATGTAGATTAAATTACCATTGAAACGCGGTGGCACAATTCCTCTTACATCTACTACTATTAGAGTGCAGTGTGTGGAGAGGGAGGTATTTCTAATATACATATTTATATACAAAGCAAGTATTTCGTACATATACATATTTGCTTATACTCATGAATAAGAGAAATCATGCCGCCACGTTTGAATGTTTACGTAACTCTGTCCGTTTTAAAGCCATCGATAACATGTTATGTACGTGACATGTGTATTAAGGCCTATACAAGTGGCAATTATAATTTCAGTTTTTAATTTTACTGTGTCTTTTTAGAGTTATTTTAAAAACCAGGTCCATTTCTTAGTCTTTTCTGTGTGAACGCTCGGAAATGTGGCAGATATTTCCCACGGTTCAGTGATATTAGTGTTTCTCATATTACACAACTTTGAATTAGGCTTCATGACAGTGTCAACGAAAGCGTATATCGATAGGGTCTTGTCTGGTTCAACAGGAAATCGTGTCTTGCTGTTTAAACTTAGAGTGCACCTGACCAGAGAGTTAACGTTAACTGTGCACAACCAACTTAATCTATTTTATGTATGACGGCGGCGCTATACACAGCCCAATATTTGTAACACGTAGCCCTCGAATACGTTAGTTAATATGTTGTAAGTTGAATCTGTGAATTTATTCTACTGTATGGAGGTGTAACACTGTAATATCTCTTTATATTCTACTAATTATCCCTGCACAATTCTATGAGTGAATTACGTTTACTACTTGACCATCTATATGCTCGCAGAATCGATGCGCAAAGAAGTACAGTACTATTACTGTTTCATGAGCGCATAATTACTCTTTGTAATATTCTCTCTGGTGTGTGTTATGAGAACTTTTAGGATCTTCTCCGTTCCGAATAGCCGCACTGAATAATTGTAATTTTGCTATCGAGATTACTGGAAGAAAGAAATTGAAAATATATTGTATGCTACTCAAGAAAATATATACTGGGCATTTACATCAAAGGTGTGTAAGGAATTTCATTATATATGTATTCTCTAATTGGAAATTTGCACGGAGGTGTCGTTTCGTTGCTAATCAGAAGGGAACTTCCGATGAATTGGAAACGAACCTGCAATTATTAGATCCAAGAGCCCCATTATTTCATCGGATAATTAAACTCTACCAAAGCAAGCTTTCTGCTTGATCTGAGGTTTCCCGACTGACTGCGCAACGCAAGAAAACCAAGACATTTTATTTACACAGGATTGCAGATCGCTTCGAATCATCGAGACTGCGGACAAGGAGAATCACCGTCCGATTCTGATTAAACAAGTAAAGCTTAATTATAACTTTCTTGAGAGACTGTGATATGGCTGCTTATGAATGAGATCATTAATAAAATACTAATAACTAACTATCCTCCTCACCAGCGCCGGCCGGAGTGGGCGAGCGGTTCTAGGCGCCACTGTCTGGAACCGTGCGACCGCTACGGTCGCAGGTTCGAATCCTGCCTCGGGCATGGATGTGTGTGATGTCCTTAGGTTAGTTCGGTTTAAGTAGTTCTAAGGAGTTCTGAGTTCTAGGGGACTGATGGCCTCAGAAGTTGTCCCATAGTGCTCAGAGCCATTTGAACCATTTGAACTTCCTCACCAGCAACTAGTATAATTAAAATTATAACACGTTCGTGTTTCCACAGCCCTGAAGATGCTCGCGTTGGTCGAGTGAAGCATGGACGATAAAGAGAAAGTTAACATGTGGCTTGTGGCGGCTCTACAAGATTATGAAATGATTTTAAAGCAAACTTTTATTTCCACTGCACTGTTTAATTCGGCTAATAGGGCCCCATTACAGATTGTCAGTGCCGTCTAGGCTAACACAGAGGACGACCCGGGTAGAGTTACGGTCGTCGTACTTAGGAGAGAAGCACCTACGTCGGTGGTATGTGGGGCGCGGTGCAGCGCGCGCATCGACCGCCCGTTTATCGTGGACACAGCAGGAGGCACAGCTCGGCACAGCTCGCTGGTCGGTCCGCCGGTGCAGCCGCATCGATTCGTCCGCCCCGGGCCCTCATTCCGCGCTGCCGGCCCGCCTGCAGCCTTAACCCTATGAGGGCCACGGCTCCACGCAGTTAATGACGTGCCAGCCGCCGCTAACCTGGCAGCGCCCCGCCGCTCAGTTGCCAGCGCCTGTCGGTGGCGCGGACGTTACATCCCGCGCTGCGCGAGGTGAAGTATGCCGGCCATAATTCGCAAAGTTCGCGGCAAGGCGCCAAGGCGCTTATTAAGGAACAGCTCGGTAATCCCCCTGGAGTTTGTACCATCCATCAAGGCCGTCTGCAGAAAGAATGTGTGTCTTCCATCTCCGGGTCAAACTCCTCTTCCAGTATGATCAAGCTGTGATGAAGTTTCTACATAATGTAATAGCGAGGATCACCAACTTGAACCAGAAATTTGGATTTCTAAATTTTATTTATTCCAGAGTCTGTCACAGTTGTATTCAAAATGTTGTATTTGTGGTTATTAGTTTCGGATTACGTTGTCGAGCCTCGAACTGTAGACCACGTCGTAATTGTTAACATACATTTTCACCAGTGCGTACACATGCAACAGCTGTAACAGATATTTTTATACAGAGTGTTCCAGAAAACCTGTGATTAACTTCGAGGGGTTGCAGAGGGTGTCTTGAGGAACACATCAAGGATACGAACCTGTGTCCAGAAACGTCATCCAACGACGCAGAAGAGCGTCGAAGTTATAGGCGCCAGCCACTAGGCCA
Organism: Schistocerca piceifrons; assembly: GCF_021461385.2. Taxonomy (NCBI): domain Eukaryota; kingdom Metazoa; phylum Arthropoda; class Insecta; order Orthoptera; family Acrididae; genus Schistocerca; species Schistocerca piceifrons. The sequence continues at coordinate 779,229,222 of NC_060139.1, forward strand.
CCTCTTCGACAGCAAACTTCAGTTTGTACACTGACAGACCAATGGCGGAATGTCTAGCAGTGTGATCGCGACTGTTTGCCACGGTCGCCAATGAAGGAGATGGAGTAGCTGTTGTTTAAACAGGCCTTGTCTCGTAAGAATACGATGCAATGTTGTCTCGGCGGATGACAGTTTAGGTCATGGGTTTCCATCTGCAGTTTATTTTTCTCCTGTTTTCCGAAAAAGAGTAGTTTTTACACGATTCCATGAGAAGAAAAATTGCAGATGGAAACCAGTGTCCAAAACCGTCGTGTACCAAGGCAACAGAGTATTGCATTCATAGGAGATAAGGACCTTTTATGCAGCGGCTAACTCCATCTCCTACAATGGCTATCGTGGGAATCATTCGTGATCACTGAATAACAAATAACATTGCAAAGCGTTCCACCTACGGTTCGGCAGCCTACTGTGCCACATTTGCTGCCAGAGGGGTGACCTAGTGGTAGGCGCTGGCGGCTATAATCCTGACGCTCTGCAGCATCGTCGCATGACGTTTCCGGACACGGCTTGCTATCCTCGATTTGTTCCTCAAGACGTCCTCTACAAACCCTCCCCTCTAAGTTTGTAGCAACATTCCTGGAACCCCCTGTATATGTATAAAACAGAAATGCTTGTACAAGATACAAATGTCACTGTTTGGAAGAGATTAATTCGTCAATTACGTCAGTATTTACATGTCATCATCCTAGATATCAAAGAGGAAGTTATTATTCCAAATATTCCGTACTTGCTGTAATACTCGTCATTATACCAAGTACAGCTGGTGCGAGCTGTCGTTTCTTGTCTTTGTCAACTCATTGAATCTTGTATATCAAATATGGCTGTTGCATATGTGTGCAATGGTGGAAATCTGTGTAAACATTTACGACGAAGGCTACAGTTTGAGAATGGACACGGTAGTCCGAACTAGTGACCACAAATACAATTTTTGAATGCAACCATGACTGAAACTGGAAAAAAAATTATCAAACTGGGAAGCGTAGTAGGCAACATACTGCACTCGCTTTCTGGAAGACTTAGATTCAAATCCTAGTCTCTATGTCCTGATTTGGGTAGTGTGCGTTTTGAGCAGGTTGATGGCTGAAGTACACCAACGCCAAATGTATGTTTGTAACTCTCCTTTAGTTTGTCCCTACGTCAGTCATCAAAGCTTGTTTATTCCGGGAAGAGTGTGTGTTTCGTATGTTGTTATGCCATAGCGGACTGGAGGGACGTGAATACTTGTTGCTTAACTTTCCTTTCTCGATGCTGATTCAAGCGGTCTGAAGAATGTTAAAAGAAGTTCTGGTTGTCGCATTATGTGGAAGAAATATTTTATCGTAGCTTATATTTACTTATCCATCTTTTTAAGAGCTTTTGATGGTGTACAGTACTTTTATTTGGAAGATAAGTGGTAGTGCAGTGCTCAACACACTGGGCTCGTATTCAGGAGGACGGCGATCCAAGTCCCAGTCATTCCACGCAGATTTAGGTTTTCCATATTTTCCCTAAATCGCTTAAAGCGATTGCCAGGATGGCTCCTCTTCCAGTAAAGCATGTGCTTCGTCTCTAATAATCTCGACGACGACGGGAATTTAACTTGTAATCCATGTGCTGTTATTTGATTGTTAGTTTGTTTCTGGTTAGAATAGTGTGTGCTTGCCATGCAATCCCTTTCGGTGTAAGCAACTGCGTTCGCGATCGACAAAACAAGTACTTTAGTTTCTTTCTGTTACATGCGTTTGGTGAGGGAGGACCGCTTGCAATGAAACATGCTTTCTGCAAGAGAAGTTAAAATGTTAAAAGCTCAGATTCATTAGTGTCACATTTCGAAAAATATTAATGTTCCGAGAGTCTTAGGTAGATAAGGCGCTTAGTTAATGATACAACCATTATCCAGTTTGGCAGCGAGAATATTTAATACATGTTCTGCAAAATTCTTTTACAAAGAATAAGGCCTAGCGAAACTTTAACGAAACAACTTGTCTAATAATTTTTCAGTTAAAAATTGCTGCCAGGAATTTGTCCTTGGTGGGAGTACTAGAACGAACTGCATTCAGCTCCGTGAGGCCAATTTAGGTGCTACCTGACAAAATAGCGGCTCCAGGTCACGGAGACTGACAGCGGCCGGAAGAGCTGTGTGCTGGCCCCACACACGTCCATACGGCCTATGGCACTACAGGCAGAGGATGACACGGCAGTCGGTCGATACCGATGAGCTTCCCAGGGCCTGTGGAAGTTTACGTTTTACTTTAAAGACTTCAGTGATAATGTTTCTATACATGATATTTTTAAATAGATATGCGTATAATGCAGGACTGGACAAAAATTTGTCGAGGAATACGGGTTTGAACATAAAATACATATGCTACGCAAACCTGCATGTTGTGCTGTTGTATTTGACAACGAACGGCACCTTTGCAGTGTTCTCAATATGCTGCAAGTATCAATCGTGATTAGAATAGCGTTTTCAGTAGCCGTGAGTGAATTATGTCGCATTTAAGTGAATTCGAATGTGGGTAAATTTATGGTGTAGTAAGGTACAGGAGGTAGCCGAAGTGTTCGGTATTTCAAGAGGCGCCATATAAAAGATTTATACCGCTGATAGCGGAAGAGCATCATCCGCTAAGCCACGAAGGGGACGAAAGTTCTGTTGACTGATTGCGACAGAGAGCCATTGAAGAGCATTATGACGGCAGCCGCAAAAGTCACAGCAGAATTGAATGTCGCACTCGCCAACCCTGTCAGCAACAAAACAACACAAGGGCGTTCAAAAGCAGGGAACTGCAGGGAGAGCAGGGACTCCAAAACGACTCGTCGGTGATGCAGAAGCACGTAACAGGGAAACGTGGATGCAAAGCCATAGAACCTGGAGCAGTAGGAAAAAATGGGGAAGTCATTTGCTCAGATGAGTCTTATTTCACCGTTTCAAACTTTTGATCCAATATACGTGGTGGGGCTACGGTGAAGATTTTGGTAGCCGTTATTACACGGGCCCTACGGTTACTCTGTAAGGTTGGATTACTGCCAAGGATTATGTCACCATTTTGGTCCATCAGATCCATCGCATGGTACAATGTTTTCTCACCGATGGTGGTGATGTGTACCAAGACGTAAGGGTCTCTTTTTCACACAGCTCGCTCGTCCGGGACTGGTTTCGTGGGCACGAGGATATATTCTCGCATCTCGCCTTGCTGCCACAGTCATCAGATCTCAGTACTTTTGCGTCTTTGGAGAGAAGGGTGTGTGATCGCTGTCTGAACTCGCCCCTGTTTTGCGGGCAGAATGGCTGAAGACTCCCCTGAAGACCATACAGGACCTGTATTTTTTTGCACACGACTGGATGCTGTTTTAAAAAAAATGGTTCTAATGGCTCTGAGCACTATGGGACTTAACATCTGTGGTCATCAGTCCCCTAGAACTTAGAACTACTCAAACCCAACTAACCCAAGGACACCACACACATCCATGCCCGAGGCAGGATTCCAACCTGCGACCGTAGAGGTCGCGCGGTTCCAGACTGAAGCGCCCAGAACCGCTCGGCCACACCGTCCGGCAGCTGTTTTCAATGTCAACGGTTTTCCTGTACAGTGTAAGCGTGGTAGTTTGTTGTGTTTTTGGTGTTTCCTTACTTTTGTCCACGTCTTGTATATAAAAGTAAACACCTCTTACGGATTAGGCCTCAGGCGTATTCTTATTCGCCGATTGCTGTCTGCAAAGAAGTAAGAAAAGCGATCTATGATCGTGGAATGTCCGAAGCAGCATGTCTCCACTCCCCCCAGCTATCATTGACACTAGATGAATCCAGAAAATGTCACTGCTTCTTATGCAAGCAGCTCCTCATAAACCACAAGAGGCTCAGTGAACCTCGTTGCAGAGATCTCTAATTCAGAAAATTTCGAGGTGGTCCGGAAATTGAACCCCGGTCCTGTAGCTCTAACTATTCGACTACGGAGGCGGTCCCTAAATAATATACACTCATGCTCATAAATTAAGGATAATGTTGATACATGGTGAAATAACGCTCTGGTGGGCGGATTGCGGATTTAAATCTCCTCGGGGTATGACCAAGCGGTGGATTTCACCTGCGGTCGGCGCACGGTGGCGCTGGCAGCAGTCCACATACGCAGAGGTGTGTTGGTTCATGTCAGAGCACGGTGCAGCGAGTAAGTGTGCAGACGTGCTAATGGTGACTGTGTGTTGAAAATGGCTCAAAGAACACACATTGATGACGTTATGAGGGGTAGAATACTAGGCGACTGGAGGCTTGTCAAGCACGGCAGGTGGTAGCACGGGGCCTCCGTGTGCCACAAAGTGTGATCTCAAGATTATGGCAACGATTCCAGCAGACAGGAAACGTGTCCAGGCGCTACAGTACGGGACGTCCACAGTGTGCAACACCACAAGAAGATCGATATCTCACCATAAGTGCCCACAGACAGCCAAGGAGTACTGCAGGTAGCCTTCCTCGGGACCTTACCTCAGCCACTGGAACAGTTGCCTCCAGGCACACAGTCTACAGACGACTGAACAGACATAGTTTATTCGCCCGGAGACCTGGAAGGTGCATTCCACTGACTCCTGGTCACAGGAGAGCCCGTAAAGCCTGGTGTAAAGAACACAGTACATGGTCATTGGAACAGTGGTCCCAGGTTATGTTCACGGACGAGTCCGGGTATAATCTGAACAGTGATTCTCGACGGGTTTTCATCTGACGTGAACCAGGAACCAGATACCAACCCCTTAATGTCCTTGAAAGGGACCTGTATAGAGGTCGTGGTTTGATGGTGTGGGATGGGATTATGATTGGTGCACGTGCATGTCTTTGACAGGAACTGTAACAGGTCACTTCCGCCTTTTCACTGGTGCAGTGGGTCCCACCTTCCTTCTGATGGATGATAACTCACGGCCCCACCGAGCTGCCATCGTGGAGGAGTGCCTTGAAATAGAAAATATCAGGCGAATAGAGAGGCCTGCCTGTTCTCCAGACCTAAACCCCATCGAGCACGTCTGGGATGGTCTTGGTCGACGTATCGCTGCACGTCTTCAAACCCCTACGACACTTTAGCAGCTCCTACAGACACTTGTGCAAGAATGGGAGGCTATACCCAAGCAGCTGCTCGACCACCTGATCCATAGTATGCCAACCGGTTGTGCGGCCTGTGTACATGTGCATGGTGATCAATAAAATGTAAAATGAATAAAAATACCCAGGAATAATACACCACTGTATCGAGGACAATAAAAAGGATAAAAATGAATGCTTATAAGTTTCAAGTAACTCCAAATTTTGCTTCTGTTCATATTGCAAAAACTGTTCCATGTTCAAAAGCTCCCAGTCTTTCTTAGAAATAAACCTCCGACTTCACAATTAGACACACCCCCTCACACATGCTTACAATCTTTTCTTTATGGTTGTACCGTGCGACGATGATTTGTTTCCAAACGGATGCCGTCGATTTCCTTCCCCATCCTTGTCCGATACAATCTTGTGCTGCGTCTCAAATGACGTCGCCAACAAGACGTTTACTATACTACTGTTTGCAAAAAGGGAAGCACCAACACCGAGAAATGTGATCACTGAAATTTTCAACATGATTGGATTTACAGAACTGTACATGCATTATGATTGTGGAAATTCAGTGCAGTCAGAGTCGCTAGATGTCGTTGCATAGAATTAATGAGCACCTGTTGCTGGGGAATGCTTTCCCACGCGGTTTGTAGGTTCAAAAACTGGTTCAAATGGCTATGAGCACCATGGGACTTAACATCTGAGGTCATTAGTCCCCTAGAACTTAGAACTACTTAAACCTAACTAACCTAAGGACATCACACACATCCATGCCCGAGGCAGGATTCGAACCTGCGAATGTAGCGGTCGCGCGGTTCGAGACTGAAGCGCCTAGAATCGCTCGGCCACATCGGCCGGCTGGTTTGTAGGCGTGTCCACAAAGCACCAGTGTGACTGCAGGAGGACCTCGACGAACTAACTGCCTACTGATCATACCCCGGACATTCTAGATGGGCTACATGTCAGGCGAAAGTGCGGGCCGGAGAAGCAGTGACAGCCGTCGTTCTTCGAAGAAGGCTTGCACATTCCTCGCCACATGCGACCGGGCGTTGTCCTGCTGAAATGCGGCATGTCGAACGGCCTGTAAGAGGGGCAGTGATGCAGCGGTAGCTCTTCAGATTGCCCTCAAGACGAAGGCGAGATCCCGTGTTACAGGCAATGGCGCCCCAAAACTTGGCGTTTGTCCGCTATACCGTACGACAATAATGCCTGTCCGATGGCGTTCACCAAGGCAGCGTCGAACTCGTCTGCGGCCATCACTGTAACAAGTTGAAGCGGGACTCGTCCTTACAAGGGAACCTCCCCATCGCACCCCCCTCAGATTTAGTTATAAGTTGGCACAGTGGATAGGCCTTGAAAAACTGAACACAGATCAATTGAGAAAACAGGAAGAAGTTGTGTGGAACTGTGAAAAAATAAGCAAAATACACAAACTGAGTAGCCCATGGGCGATATAGGCAATATCATGGAGACAGTTAGCTCACGAGCGTCGTGGTCTCGTGGTAGCGTGAGCAACTATGGAAGGAGAGGTCCTTGGTTCAAGTCTTCCCATCGAGTGAAAATTTTACTTTCTTTATTTTTGCATAGTTATTATCTGTCCGTTCGTTCATTGACATCTCTGTTCACTGTAATAAGTTTAGTGTCTGTGTTTTGCGACCGCACTGCAAAACCGTGCGATTAGTAGACGAAAGGACGTGCCTCTCCAATGCGAACAGAAAACATTTGATCGTAAGGTCATAGGTCAACCGATTCCTCCACAGGAAAACACATCTGATATATTCTATACGACACTGGTGACGGCATGTGCGTCACATGACAGGAATATGTTGTCGACCCACCTAACTTGTACACTTGGCGAATGGGTAAAAAGATTCTTCTACCTTGCCCGATTTAGGTTTTCTTGTGGATGTGATAATCACTCCAAAAAAGTGATGAAAACGTAAGAGTTTGTCACATAAACTGAAAATAAAAAATTAAAATTTATACTTGATGGAAGATTTGAACCTACGACCTTTCGTTCCGTAGTTGCTCACGTTACCACTTTCTTTTTTTTTTTAATCTCATTTTGCTCGTTTTCGTTCGTTTTTTTATATGCTCGGGGCGGACGTCGCAAGACACCCGTTTCAGTTCATCGTTGATCCATTAACTTAGTTTTTTTTATTACAGAAGGCAGCTACCCCTCTGACCGAACACGTTGAGCTACTAGACCACGGCGCTCCTGCGTCCTTATCGTCCTTATTGTTGCTTATCTTCCCTTGAACTACTCAGTTTGTATATTTTGCTTATTTTTTCACAGTTCTACACAACTTCTTCCTGTTTTCTCAATTGATCTGTGTTTAGTTTTCCAAGGCCTATCCACTGTGCCAACTTATAACTAAATCTGAGGGGGGTGCGATGGGGAGGTTCCCTTGTTAGAAACTACATTTTGCCACTCAGCACGCCAGTATCGGCGTTCAAGCGCTCATTGCAGTCTGCGACGTTGGTAGGTTCTGATCAACGGAAGCCGAAGCAATGACATGCGTGCTACCAGTCCAGCCAGCAGAAGACGGCGACAAGCTGTTGATGCAGGCATGTTTAGACCCGTTGCAGTGCTCCAACGACGCGCCCACACTGTGGTCGAAGCGGTTCTGTCCGTTACGGCCAAGCGGGCAAGGTGAAGTCATCTCGTACTGTGGTCACACCGTGTCGTCCCCCAACCTATCGGCGCTGTGTACGTTCCTCTTCTCTCCACTAATTCCACGTAAGCCTAACTGATGAAGCAACGCACCCTGTACAAGCCGTACTGTCACGGAACAACAGACCAGCCACCAAGACACCAATCATTCTGCCCTGTTCGAACGCACTCAGATGCCGATATTCCGATCTGTGATGTCATCGAGGCACAGTGGCACTTGGTTACACGTTTCCATCTCGTGTGATGGCTCCGTACCGAGTGAGCGTTGTGTAACACTGACCCGTCCGGTCACACAAAAGAGGACGCTATTGCGCCTACGTGCCCACCACCTCTCTGCCAGTTAAATCACTTATAATGGTTCCGCTGTTGTACAAGTCCTCTTATCGTGGCGTGTTGCAGACTGTTGCTTCTGAGTGTTTCACTTTTTATAAACAGTAGCGTATAACGTCCATCCATCCGTCCATCCATCCTCCCTTCCATCTGTCATAGCTGTTTCCTTATTTTACATTTTCTGGACGTCTGAAAAGTACGCTTACATTTAAAATAAAAACAAATTCGCAGCACATATTGTAGCAGAAGAAGCTGAGTAGCATCGTGACTGTAGTGAAGCAGTTATGATACTAGACTGGTCGTCGTTCCACTCACCAGAACTGTAAAATTTTAATTCCTATATTCGGTTCGAGGACATTCTAGAAGTATCCACTAATATCAAGAATCATTGTACTGAAATGTTCTGTAACTGTATATATACCACATGTGTTGTGGCCGGAGGCAGTTCTCTCCGCGCTCTTGTATGTGCAAGTGGTGAATAAACCTTCGTTAAGTGAAGTTAGTGTTCGTCATTCATCTAATTACACCTTCTTCTACGTGCCTCGCCACCAGCTTAATTCCATTACACATACCGAATATAAATAATACTAAATATATTAAAATTATACAGGGGCTTTCGTTACATCTGGTTCACTCTGTCACTTAACAGTGACTATTCATACGAAAAGACGGTAAGTAAATCCTATAGGCTTCAATAAATTACAACGTAAGCAGACAAAGTGTTTTAAAATTGCTGACCTTGTATTTTGGAGAGACACGCCATTACCAGAAGACGGGCTACACTGAAAGCTTACCTAGTGCCACTAAAGTACTGTGAAATAAGCGCTTGATTCCCCAGTGGATAACTGAAGGACATCCGCCCGGGAATCACGGCGACGTCAGAACTGCGACGTGTTTATTCTGGCCGCTACCAGTTCCCTCGCCGGTTGCTCAGTCATCACCTTGACCAGACGGAACAGTACCGCCCAGGCGCCGCAAGCAACTAGCAGATGTCACCGTGTAATGATGTTAACGGAGATCTACATCTACATTGATACTCCGCAAGCCACCCAACGGTGTGTGGCGGAGGGCACTTTACGTGTCACTGTCATTACCTCCCTTTCCTGTTACAGTCGCGTATTTTTCGCGGGAAGAACGACTGTCTGAAAGCCTCCGTGTGCGCTCTAATCTCTCTAATTTTACATTCGTGATCTCCTCGGGAGGTATAAGTAGGGGGAAGCAATATATTCGATACCTCATCCAGAAACGCACCCTCTCGAAACCTGGCGAGCAAGCTACACCGCGATGCAGAGCGCCTCTCTTGCAGAGTCTGCCACTTGAGTTTATTAAACATCTCCGTAACGCTATCACGGTTACCAAATAACCCTGTGACGAAACGCGCCGCTCTTCTTTGGATCTTCTCTATCTCCTCCGTCAGACCGATCTGGTACGGATCCCACACTGATGAGCAATACTCAAGTATAGGTCGAACGAGTGTTTTGTAAGCCACCTCCTTTGTTGATGGACTACATTTTCTAAGCACTCTCCCAATGAATCTCAACCTGGTACCCGCCTTACCAACAATTAATTTTATATGATCATTCCACTTCAAATCGTTCCGCACGCATACTCCCAGATATTTTACAGAAGTAACTGCTACCAGTGTTTGTTCCGCTATCATATAATCATACAATAAAGGATCCTTCTTTCTATGTATTCGCAATACATTACATTTGTCTATGTTAAGGGTCAGTTGCCACTCCCTGCACCAAGTGCCTATCCGCTGCAGATCTTCCTGCATTTCGCTACAATTTTCTAATGCTGCAACTTCTCTGTATACTACAGCATCATCCGCGAAAAGCCGCATGGAACTTCCGACACTATCTACTAGGTCATTTATATGTATTGTGAAAAGCAATGGTCCCATAACACTCCCCTGTGGCACGCCAGAGGTTACTTTAACGTCTGTAGACGTCTCTCCATTGATAACAACATGCTGTGTTCTGTTTGCTAAAAACTCTTCAATCCAGCCACACAGCTGGTCTGATATTCCGTAGGCTCTTACTTTGTTTATCAGGCGACAGTGCGGAACTGTATCGAACACCTTCCGGAAGTCAAGAAAAATAGCATCTACCTGGGAGCCTGTATCTAATATTTTCTGGGTCTCATGAACAAATAAAGCGAGTTGGGTCTCACACGATCGCTGTTTCCGGAATCCGTGTTGATTCCTACATAGTAGATTCTGGGTTTCCAGAAATGACATGATACGCGAGCAAAAAACATGTTCTAAAATTCTACAAGAGATCGACGTCAGAGATATAGGTCTATAGTTTTGCGCATCTGCTCGACGACCCTTCTTGAAGACTGGGACTCCTGTGCTCTTTTCCAATCATTTGGAACCCTCCGTTCCTCTAGAGACTTGCGGTACACGGCTGTTAGAAGGGGGGCAAGTTCTTTCGCGTACTCTGTGTAGTATCGAATTGGTATCCCATCAGGTCCAGTGGACTTTCCTCTATTGAGTGATTCCAGTTGCTTTTCTATTCCTGCAGCGCGGCATATCTGTTCAGGGCTGAACTTGCGGCCAGAGGCGCTAATAATATCGGAGATTACAACAAAGGACAACAGAGGTGCGCTGCGAACACTTGTTAGTACTAGTACAATGGATTGTGAAGACGACGTCTAGCGTCTGTTACATCACCAGTTTGGTACATATTGTCTAACTAACGCGGAGACACTGAAGCTGCCTCAGCCTATGAAGGCATCGAAATGTAGGTTACGTTACATGTTTGTACTTAAAGGAATGAGTATTTCGCTACAGGGTAAACAACCGAAGTGTTTGCGTTTACCAAGATATAAAACAAACTATTTCTTACTTTTTATGGTATTGTGTATCTCATAAAAAGAATAATAAATATAGCATTTGGCACTATTAACACCGAAAAAATCTTGAAAAATGTACCAAGTGTAAAGCCGATGCACATAGACACACATTTTTTTCAAGTTTCAGTTCCACTTAAACCTAGCCTAATAGGACTCCAATACCTTAATACGGTTAAGTCTAATCATACTTTGTACCTGAAAAGATCGGATTCAGCTATAAAATCATGTAACGATCGTGTGGAACAATGGGATGAAGGTAGTTCCTAGTTAACGTGGTCCATTCTTGAAGGTATTTTTTTGATTTACATGTCACATTGAAAGCTTAATTGAAGCTTTTCAGGCTTATGCAGATGGTTGTCATCAGCTGTGATTAATCATGTTACATTAAGTACTACACTATGCACTTCATTTTCTTATCTGTTATTCCAAGGACACTTTGAAATAGACCCATGTATTGAAACCGGATGGTCATGTTTCTAAACAATAAAGAAGAATTTTAGCAGAGTTTGTTTCCTTTCCCAGGATTTCGTGTTACAAAGTATTACAGTCGTAAATGTTCGTAGACGGTTGCTGTGCTATATCTTTGCTAGGATTATCTTTACTGATGAAATGATTATGATCACCAAATCGACAACGTTTCGGTCCAATTTCTGCACGAAATCAGCGTCAGTTCACCTGGACATGGCTTTTCAATGTATGAATATATCTACACAAATGGAGGTTGTTGGCACTAGATGACCACATTTTGCTCTAAATTCCTGTAGTTTCCATGGAGGTGTCTTGTAGGTAGTGAACCGGGATGAAAATTTCAAAGATTGGTGTGATACTGTGGGAATACGACAAACTTGAGGCTCTTCGTATCAAATGAATTTCAAAATCAAGCTAGTGAAACCAGTTTAGCAGGATTCCACCACTGAGACGTGGATGGATAAGAACCAAGCCGAGAAGTGACGAACATGGCCAGCAGTAGTAGTACTGCCGTTGTCTTCAGTATCCAACGTAGATTCACGACAATAATCCCCTACTGCCGCCCCCCCCCCCCCAACACACACACACACACACACACACACACACACACACACACACACACACACACACAAAATAGGGGAGTCGTTGCCGTGAATCTACGTTGGATACTGACGACAACGGCAGAACTACTACTGCTGGCCATGTTCGTCGCTTCTCGGATTGGTTCTTATCCACGTCTCAGTGGCAGAATCGTGCTAAATTGGTTTCACTAGCTTGATTTTGAAATTTAGTTTATGCCAAGGGCCTCAAGATTGTCTCAGATGCCCACATCTGATGAGCCTTGGTGTTTTGTGTTACTGCCTGGCGTCACAGTCTGTCTTCTGTCTAAGACGCTCATATCAACAGCTGTTATCGGCATTATGTGCACACGGGATCGACTCAACGATTTCTCTGTTCCTACGAAGTCCGAAACCGCGCTGCTGCTACAGTCGCAGGTTCGAATCCTGCCTCGGGCACGGATGTGTGTGATGTCCTTAGGTTAGTTAGGTTTAAGTAGTTCTAAGTTCTAGGCGACTGATGACGTCAGAAGTTAAGTCGCATAGTGCTCAGAACCATTTTGAACTAATTTCTCTATTGCTGTCTTGCTTTCACGTCCTTCGACTGTTGTAACTACAGGCAGGTTTCTGTACAAGTTGTATATCACATTCCGCTCCCTGTACTTCATCCATGCTAACTTCAGAATGTCAAAAAGTTTATTCTAGTTAACACTGTAAAAGGTTTTACCTAAATCTACAAACTTTATAAACCTTAGATAGGCCTTACTTTATACTATCTTCTAAGATAAGTCATAGGTTCAGCTTTACCTCGTGCATTCACATATTTCCTCGAGGACGGCTTTTACACTTCTTCCAATCTTTTGTAAATAGTTCCTGTCAATATTTTGCAGTTATGACTTTTAGTAAATGCAACAGATGGGCAAAGGAAACTGCCTACACTACACTTGTCCGTCCTCTTTTTGCAGTACTGCTGCACGCGGTGTAAGACGCTTACCAGATTGTATTAACGGCGTACATCGAGAAATTTCAAAGAACGACAGTACGTTAGTTACACTGAAGTGCCAAAGAAACTGGTATAGGCATGCATACTCAAATACAGAGATATGTAAACGGGCAGAATACGGCGCTGCGGTTGACAACGCCTATACAAGCTGACAAGTATCTGGCGCAGTTGTTATATAGGTTACTGATGCTACAATGGCAGGTTATCAAGATTTAAGTGAGTTTGAGCGTGGTGTCATTGTCGGCGCACAGACGCTGGAACACAGCATCTCCGAAGTAGCGATGAAGTGGGGATTTTCCCGTACGACCGTTTCACGAGTGTACTGTGAATACCAGGAATCCGGTAAAACATCAAATCTCCGACATCGTTGAGGCCGGAAACGTATCATGCAATAACGTAACCAACGACGAATGAAGAGACTCGTTCAACGTGACAGAAGTGCAACGCTCTCGCAAAATGCTGCAGATTTCAATGCTGATCCATCAACAAGTGTCAACGTGCGAACCATTCCACGAAACATCACCGATATGGGCTTTCTGACCCGAAGGTCCACTCGTGTACACTTGATGACTGCACGGCACACAGCTTTACGCCTCGTCTGGGACCTTTAACACCAACATTGGACTGCTGATCACTGGAAATATGTTGCCTGGTCGGACGAGTCTCGTTTCAAATTGTATCAAGTGGATGGATCTGTACAAGTATGGAGACCTCATGAATCCATGGACCATGGATGTCAGCAAGGGACTGTTCAAACTGGGGGAGGCTCTGTAATGGTGCGGGGCGTGTGCAGTTGGAGTGATATGGGACCCCTGATTACGTCTAGATACGATTCTAACAGGTGACACGTAAGAAAGCATCCTATCTGATCACCTGCATCAATTCATGTCCACTGTGCATTCCGACGGATTTGGGCAATTCGAGCAGGACAATGCGACGCCCCACGCGTCCAGCATTGCTACAGAGTGACTCCAGGAACACTCTTTTGAGTTTAAACACTTTCACTGGCTACAAAACTCCCAAGACATGAACATTATTGAGTGTACGAGTATCTGGGATACCTTGCAACGTGCTGTTCAGAAGAGATCTCCAACCCCTCGTACTCTTACGAATTTATGGACAGCCCAGCAGGATTCATGGTGTTATTTCCCTCCAGCACTACTTCAGACATTATTCGAGTCCATGCCACGTCGTGCTGGGGCACTTGTGGGTGCTCGTGGGGGCCCTACAGGACGTCCGCATGTGTACCATTTTCTTTGCCTCTTCAGTGTACTATACAGAAATAGGAGAGAGAGTGCCACGGATATGATACAGAATATGGATTGGAAACCATTAAAACAAAGGTGTTTTACGTTGCGGCGGGATCTTCTCACGAAATTATAGTCATCAGCTTTCGGCTCCAAATGCGAAAATATTTTGTTGACGTTGATCTACATAGAGAGAAACGATTATCATTAAAAAATCAGAGCTCACACGGAAAGATATAGGTGTTTGTTTTTTCGTCCGGTATTCGAGAGTGGAATAATAGAAAATTAGTGTGAAAGTGATTCGACGAACCGTCTACCATACACCTAATTGTGATGTGCAGATCAGTCATCTAGAGATATTAAACTAACAGTTCCCTAATACCCTTATCTGTTAGTACCTGCCTGTTTGGAACTGGAATTGTTACAGTCTCAACAAAATGTGAGGGTAGGCCAGGTGTATCATGGCACACTCTTCCAAGAATCTCAGTAATTCTGAGAGAATATCGTCTTCTCCAGAGTTCTTGTTTTCACTTACTCTTCTCACAGTATCATACTTCCCAACTCATCAGCACCATCACCTTCACCATCACCATCACCTTCATCATCATCATCATCATCTTCTTCTTCTTCTTCTTCTTTTTCTTCTTCAGCATAATCATCATCTGCTTTCTCTTCCCTTTCTGTAGTATTACTTTCAAATTCGTGTCCCTTCTGTTGTACCCGGGTAAAAAGAGCCGGCTCTGCTGTCGTTGATGCAGCTGCCGGAACGAGCTAGACGCTTGATACAGGAGACAGCCAGCACGTGCCTCTGTTTACCCAAGAGGACCGCAGCGCCCCACTTGGCAGCTGCTCTGACAGCAGGGAACGCCGGCCTTAACTCCGCGGTTTCTGGTCACTCGGCGTCTGACGACGGCACCACCGGGAAAAGGTTTCGAAACTCTGACGGTCAGGGAGAGTTTCGCAAAGTTTTGTTACTCCCACAATAGAGACCACTAACCTTGTTTACAATTGGTCGCTGGCTTTCAGCGCCTGTGAGTGAGGAGAGGAAGCGCAGTATGGACCAACAAAACACTTCCACAGCCCGAATATCTTCATACATTTATACACTCCACTATTCCCCATGGCCTTTTCCACTGCTGCCTCATTGTCGCGATAGATAAACATTAATGCGCATTATGTACATGAATTGCAACACTTATATCAGTACTCTATGAATGTCTGCGAATTACGTGTCAGAGGATACTTTACATTGTCTCGTATGTTACTGGTAAACTGTTTGAGAGTGCCTGAAATAAGAATCACCAGAAATTAAACAATGGACTTGTGTACGAATTTTCATAGCCAAACAAAGAATCGTTTTGATCAACATGAGGCCTAGTTTTGCAAAAAAAAAAAAAAAAAAAAAAAAAAAAAGAAAAAAAGATTTAATTACCTGAAAGTGATCAGAATAATTGAGAAGAACTTATTGATTAGAGGGAATTTTCATAGCCAGACGAGGAGTGAGAAACAGAAAAATGGGGTATCAAATTGACCAGTGTGAGGCCTAGTTTTGCAAAGGAGTTCATTGTTAGAATCTTAAAGCGTACTAGAGAATATTTTTGGTCACTATTACAGTTGAACCTTTACTATGACTGTCGTTTCACGTCAGAGAAATATGTCACAGCGACACAGCTCATTTGCTGTAAATGATGTCGACCATCATTCAAGGACACGTCAAATGTTCCTCTGATATATTTCATTTCTTGCTTCTGGACAAATTATTTCCCAAAAAGAAATTGTTTTTGTTTTGATAACCTATTTTTTTTAATTTATTCCCGTTCTATTCACAGTCGGATCGTGAGAATAATGACTGACACAGCAGTACTCTGGCAAAAGACGGACAAGCGTAGTGTAGGCAGCCTCTTCATTAGATCTGTAGCACCTTCCGAGTATTCCGCAATTAAAACACTGTATTTGCCTTCCTACTCCCCCCCCCTCCCCATACACACACACACACACACACACACACACACACACACACACACACACACACAAATTCTCTACGTGATGATTCCGTTTTAAGTTATTCGTTATTCGTAGCTGTAATTCCTAGGTATTTAGTTGAATCGACAGCCTTTAGATTTGTATGATTTATAGCGTAACTGAAATTTCTGGAATTCTTTTTAGAACTCAGGTGGATGATCTCCCGCTTTTGTCGTTTAGTGTCAACTGCCACTTTCAACACAATACAGTTATCTTATTTAAATCATTTTGCAATTCGATTTGCATTTCTTTACTAGACGCCAAATGACAGAATCATCTGTAAACAATCTAAAATGGCTGCTCAGGATGTCTCTTAAATTGTTTATATAGATTAGAAACGGCAGAGGGCCCATAACACTTCCTCAGAAACGCCAGATATCACTTCTGTTTTATTTGATGCCGTTAATTACTGCGAACTGTGACCTTTCTGACAGGAAATAACGAATCCAGTCGCACAACTGAGACGATATTCCATAGGCACGAAATTTGCTTAGAAGCTTCTTGTGAGGAACTGTATGTAAAGTCTTCTGGAAATCTATAAATATGGAATTGATTTTAGATAACCTATCGATAGCATTCATTACTTCTTGAGAATAAAGAGTTAGTTATATTTTACAGGAACGACGATTTCTGAATCCATGCTGACTGTGAGACAACAGACTGTTTTCCTCGAGGTAGTTCATAATGTTCAGAGACAGTACACGTTCCAAAATCCTGGACCGGTGGACTTGCCTTTATTAAGTTATTAAAGTTGCTTTGCTGCACTGAGGATATCCATTTCTAAGTTACTCAAGTTGGCAGCAGCTCTTCATTCGAATTATGCAATATTTACTTCGTCGTCTTTGTTGAAGGAATTTCGGAAAACCGTATTTAGTAATTCCATTTGAGCTGCACTATCGTCGGTAACGTTACCATTCGTAGTGCACAGTGAAGGTATGGCTGTACCTTCTGGTCGGATGTGATGTACACTAGCGACAAGACACAAAGTAAACTTGAGAATTTTACCTATAATAGCGGCATGAGTTAATATTGCAACAAACCGCACAGCTGTACTAGCATAGTTCCTTTCACGTAAATTTCTGTAATCAGGAAAAGAATTTATGCTCGCCCTGCAGTACTTCAATGAAAACATTCTCGAAAGCCTTGAAACACCCACTGTCGAAGGCACGGAGCGTAATGTGTGAAGATCCCGAACTGAGATTTGCATGATCGATGTTTTGGGAGCACATGCTGATTCTCAAGAAGAAATTTGTTTTATTGGCTCAAATGGCTCTTGAGCACTGTAGGACTCAACTGCTGTGGTCATAAGTCCCCTAGAACTTAGAACTACTTAAACCTAACTAACCTAAGGGCATCACACACATCCATGCCCGAGGCAGGATTCGAACCTGCGACCGTAGTGGTCGTGCGGTTCCAGACTGTAGCACCTTTAACTGCTCGGCCACTCCGGCCGGCCTTTGTTTTATTCCAGGGAGGTCACAGTGCTACTGAGAATATGTTCTAACAATGTGCTACAAACAGATGTGACATGGGACAGTAATTCTGTGAATTATTTTAGTACCTTTTTCTAGGTTGTGAGTTGTGACCTATGTTCTGTTCGAATCACTGGAACATGGGAACGTATGTCTGCTCAAGAAATCTGCGGACAAGGCGTGGGGATAATTCACTCAGAAAACTTTGTATTGAATTAGAGGGGGACACGGTGAGTTCTCAGGTCCCATTTGGGTTTTAGCAGTTCAAGCCACCTGTCAACACGACTAGGACTGATTACCATGTCACTCATCTTACTGTCAGTTCGGCTATTGAAAGAGGGCAAATACGCAAGTGCAAATTTCGGCTTTGGTTCGCATTTTCTTTTTCGGCAATCATCTCGTTCCCAGACACATGTCCTGTCATCCTGTCACTACTACTTGTCAATGTTTCTCGTATGTTCCTTTCTTCGACTGGTTAGGGGCTATGTAGTTGGGGCTAGCATGGATTATATTACACTGTGTTTCGAAGCAGAAAGGAAGATTGAATCCGTCTTGTGATCGCCATTACAGACGGGGCTGTGTCTGTGATGAAAAGGACTTTGGGGAGAAATCGACCGTCGTCTGTTTAAGGGAAGGATCCCGTAATTCTCCAGAACTGACTTCGACGAAACAGAGACAGCAAATTAGAATGTCCGCAAGGGAATTTGACTCCTTTTGTCCTAAATACAACGTGCGAGGTAACACAGCGTCGTATGTATTCGTGAGGCGTGGGTTCAAACTACCCACCAGCAACCCCTATTTTCTTTTTCATTGTTTCAGAGAAATACTTCGGGCAATGAGAGATTGATTAGTTCAACATAGCTAAAGCCGACAATTATAATTATCTTAAATTATAAATTCTCATGTATTGTTGCGTCTCGGTTGCACATATTTGATTGAATTACATCTTTAGATGTAAGTAGTAGAACCACATATCAGAATACCTCTAATAAGTGTTTCCGTGTTTACAAGACGGATTGCTCACGCAATTGCTTAGATCTGAAGATGATCAAGAATGATCTAAATATGTAACATTATTGAACTGTGTAACTAAGATGGAACAATAAATGAGAATTATCTTAAATATTCACACAGCTGCTGAATTTCTTAAGATGATTATGTTGGTTGTAACCAGCAGTCATCTCCATCACTGTCCTCCAGTCCAATGACACTGATGTCGACGGCATGTTAAATTCACCTCTTTTCGTCCGGTAAAGTAGCCTAGAGCATTAGCCATTCCACCAGATCGGTGCGAAACATATGCACAAAGATAATTCTCAGCAGTATTTTCGCAGGATTCACGCCAAAAATTATTTTTTTAAAATACTTTATTTGCTAAGGAAATTAATGCAGCTTCCGACGAAACAACGAGTGTCGTCTACTGTGATACATGAATTCATTTTCATACGCATTGCTTGAAACTCCACTGACAAACCGGAAATTCTGTGTGCAATACTTTATTTAACCTTTTCGAAGTGCTGCACGTAGTCACTGGGAGAATAGCCAGGCGACCAAAGGAAACTGGGTCACTGCATTGCAAAAGGCAGACGCTTTTATAGAAGCGAGGGTCGTGTCGCTTTGTTATCGACCCTGCATTCGTCACTAAAATGGAGAATCGGTCTGCCATTGGTGTAGCGAGGACGGGTTCTAAAAATTTGCGATTCTCTACCAAAATGGAACTACAGAAGGTCTGCGAATAATCTGGCGTGTGTGTGTGTGTGTGTGTGTGTGTGTGTGTGTGTGTGTGTGTGTGCGCGCGCGCGTTCCAGCCGTGTGCCTGTCTGTAATTATCTGCATTGCAACCAATTACTCCTCCGGCAACGTCAGCTGCAGCTAATCTATGTGCTCCGTAATGGAAAAATGTGTTTATCCTACCACATTCCATCACGCTGACAAGCTGCTCCATGTGTTCCGTTCAAGCTTGAGATGATAAGCATACCGTAGAAATATTTAAATGACGTGACAGGCAATTAAACGCAAGAAGAAGACGAAATATGACAAGCTAACCATTTTGAGAAGCTTGTTTTTCTGTGTCTCAAATTTGAAAAAGAAAAATCATTTTTGATAAAAACAATGAGAAACGTCATAAACCCATCACAACGATCGTAGACCCAGCTTCCCACGTTGATACTTCTTTTTTTTCCAAGTAGCATTACCTACGAAAGCTCTACTTTATATTCATGATAAGACGGCTGCTGTCAAAGATGAAATTGTAGGATAACCTCATGCCTAAACCAAAAAAAGGCGGAGAGATCCAGAACGACCGTTACCTGCTCCATTCATCAGACTCCAGTCTCCTACCGCACATTTGTAGTATCTGTGCGGCTAAAGTCCTCAGATAATACTCGTTCTCAGTGAAAAAGGTGAACTGCTGAAGTACTCATTTTGCTTTTCACCGAAGCCTGTTGATGTCATCTCCACCTCACAGTCCCTTTGTACCTATAAACAGTGGATTATCTCAGGTTTCAATTTTAATCCTTGTCTATTTTTTCATCTAATTGGCCTGTAGTATATTCACTGATCTGACGGCAAGTAGTAATGCATTGTCAGTAATTAACTTGGCGGAATCGAACAACTGAACAGATTTGTCTTAGAAATGTTACTTCATTCATGCTGGACCTTTGTGAATTCTGTGGCTGTTGTCGAGCTAAAGATCATCCAGCTAAGGATTGATATACGTGTATATGACTTGTACAATACAAAACACATGCCAGAGTGCATGCAACTGAAAACTTATAGTGAATGAGTTAATCCATGTACGCTTGTTACAGTGAGCGATGTTCTGTCTCGTTTCGGTAATTGTGCATTTCTTGGAGGAAGGGCAAAGTGTAAACAGTTTTCACCCTCTGCTGCTCCCTGTAGTACCATGGAATTTATTCCCTGATGTCTTATCATCCTGCCCCTTTTTCTTGTCTGTGAATAACCTCAACGTTCCTTACCCTATTAGTCCACCTAATTTTCAACATTCTTCTGTAGCACCACATCTCAAAGGTTTCAATTGTCTTTGTTTCGGTTTTCCCACAGTCCATTCTTCACTTACAACGTGTGCTCAAAATGTATGTTCTCAGAAATTTCATCCTCAAATTAGGCCTATGTTTGATACCAGTAACTTCTCTTGGCCAGGAATGTTCTTTTTACAGCGCTAGTCTGCTTTTTATAGCCGCCTTGCTCCCTCCGTCGTTGGTTACTCTGATGTCTAGAGAACATAATTCCTTGACTTTGTGTACTTCGTGATTCACAATTCTAATGTTAAGTTTCTCGCTGTTCTCATTTCCGCTGACACATACTCTTACGCAAACTTCAATAGGAGTGAAACCTTACGGGGTAAGGTTTGCTATATACGCAAATTTAATTTTGTTCGGTTGTAGTTGAGACGAATGAAAACGGAGTAAAGGAATAAAATGGAATAGAAGCTAACTGCTGCTCACCTTCACCGATTGTTACATTATGCAAGGTTTTAGAGTGAGCGCTCGGACGCCGAAAATACTCTATAAAAGATTAACGATGACTCTAATACGAAGCATACGAGCCGATGACTAGAACATGAAAGCACTCGACATTTTTAAAGAGCATATGCGCGCCAGTACAGAGTTCCCGTTAAGAAATTTCGGACATTTATTCTGGCACAATTCAGTTGCATATTTCGGTCTTGGCCGGCCGGTATGGCCCAGCGGTTCTAGGCGCTTCAGTCTGGAACCGCGCGACCGCTACGGTCGCAGGTTCGAATCCTGCCAAGGGCATGGATGTGTGTGATGTCCTTAGGTTAATTAGGTTTAAGTAGTTCTAAGTTATAGGGGGATACACCGTAGTCTAGGGGTAGCGTCTTTGATTCATAATCAAAAACGTCTTCGGTCCCGGGTTCGATCCCCACCACTGCCTAAATTTTGATAAATAATCAGCATTGGCGGCCGAAGACTTCCGGCATAAGAAGTCAGCCTCATTCTGCCAAAGAGGGCGGAGGAGCGGATAGAGGTTCAGGGCACTCTCTTGTCCTAGGGGTGGGAAAGAATCAGCAATGATCAACGACATGAGGATGCAGAACGCAATGGAAACCACTGCATTAAAGACACGTAACGTGTATCCACAGGACATGTGGCCTGTAATTGAAGAAGTGTCATGATGATCTCTCCATTGGCAAAATTTTCCGAATAGTCCCCCATTCGGATCTTCGGGAGGGGACTGCCAAGGGGGAGGTTACCATGAGAAAGAGATTGAATAATCAACGAAAGGATAACGTTCTACGAGTCGCGGCGTGGAATGTCAGAAGCTTGAACGTGGTAGGGAAACTAGAAAATCTGAAAAGAGAAATGCAAAGGCTCAATCTAGATATAGTAGGGGTCAGTGAAGTGAAGTGGAAGGAAGACAAGGATTTCTGGTCAGATGAGTATCGGGTAATATCAACAGCATCAGACAATGGTATAACAGGTGTAGGATTCGTTATGAATAGGTAGGTAGGGCAGAGGGTGTGTTACTGTGAACAGTTCAGTGACCGGGTTGTTCTAATCAGAATCGACAGCAGACCAACACCGACAACGATAGTTCAGGTATACATGCCGACGTCACAAGCTGAAGATGAACAGATAGAGAAAGTGTATGTGGATATTGAAAGTGTAATGCAGTATGTAAACGGGGACGAAAATCTAATAGTCATGTGCGACTGGAATGCAGTTGTAGGGGAAGGAGTAGAAGAAAAGGTTACCGGAAAATATGGGCTTGGGACAAGGAATGAAAGAGGAGAAAGACTAATTGAGTTCTGTAACAAGTTTCAGCTAGTAATAGCGAATACCCTGTTCAAGAATCACAGGAGGAGGAGGTATACTTGGAAAAGGCCGGGAGATACGGGAAGATTTCAGTTAGATTACATCATGGTCAGACAGAGATTTCGAAATCAGATACTGGACTGTAAGGCGTACCAAGGAGCAGATATAGACTCAGATCACAATATAGTAGTGATGAAGAGTCGGCTGAAGTTCAAGCCATTAGTCAGGAAGAATCAATACGCAAAGAAGTGGGATACGGAAGTACTAAGGAATGACGAGATACGTTTGAAGTTCTTTAACGCTATAGATACAGCAATAAGGAATAGCGCAGTAGGCAGTACAGTTGAAGAGGAATGGACATCTCTAAAAAGGGCCATCACAGAAGTTGGGTAGGAAAACATTGGTACAAAGAAGGTAGCTGCGAAGAAACTATGGGTAACAGAAGAAATACTTCAGTTGATTGATGAAAGGAGGAAGTACAAACATGTTCCGGGAAAATCAGGAATACAGAAATACAAGTCGCTGAGGAATGAAATAAATAGGAAGTGCAGGGAAGCTAAGACGAAATGGCTGCAGGAAAAATGTGAAGACACCGAAAAAGATATGATTGTCGGAAGGACAGACTCAGCATACAGGAAAGTCAAAACAACCTTTGGTGACATTAAAAGCAACGGTGGTAACAAGAGTGCAACGGGAATTCCACTGTTAAATGCAGAGGAGAGAGCAGATAGGAGGAAAGAATACATTGAAAGCCTCTATGAGGGTGAAGATTTGTCTGATGTGATAGAAGAAGAAACAGGAGTCGATTTAGAAGAGATAGGGGATCCAGTATTAGAATCGGAATTTAAAAGAGCTTTGGAGGACTTACGGCCAAATAAGGCAGAAGGGATAGATAACATTCCATCAGAATTTCTAAAATCATTGGGGGAAGTGGCAACAAAACGACTAATCACGTTGGTGTGTGGAATATATGAGTCTGGCGATGTACCATCTGACTTTCGGAAAAGCATCATCCACACAATTCCGAAGACGGAAAGAGCTGACAAGTGCGAGAATTATCGCACAATCAGCTTAACAGCTCATGCATCGAAGCTGCTTACAAGAATAATATACAGAAGAATGGAAAAGAACATTGAGAATGCGCTAGGTGACGATCAGTTTGGCTTTAGGAAAAGTAAAGGGACGAGAGAGGCAATTCTGACGTTACGGCTAATAATGGAAGCAAGGCTAAAGACAAATCAAGACACTTTCATAGGATTTGTCGACCTGGAAAAAGCGTTCGACAATATAAAATGGTGCAAGCTGTTCGAGATTCTGAAAAAAGTAGGGGTAAGCTATAGGGAGAGACGGGTCGTATACAATATGTACAACAACCAAGAGGGAATAATAAGAGTGGACGATCAAGAACGAAGTGCTCGTATTAAGAAGGGTGTAAGACAGGGCTGTAGCCTTTCGCCCGTACTCTTCAATCTGTACATCAAGGAAGCAATGATGGAAATAAAAGAAAGGTTCAGGAGTGGAATTAAAATACAAGGTGAAAGGATATCAATGATACGATTCGCTGATGACATTGCTATCCTGAGTGAAAGTGAAGAAGAATTAAATGATCTGCTGAACGGAATGAACAGTCTAATGAGTACACAGTATGGTTTGAGAGTAAATCGGAGAAAGACGAAGGTAATGAGAAGTAGTAGAAATGAGAAGAGCGAGAAACTTAACATCAGGATTGATGGTCACGAAATCAATGAAGTTAAGGAATTCTGCTACCTAGGCAGTAAAATAACCAATGACGGACGGACCAAGGAGGACATCAAAAGCAGACTCGCTATGGCTATAAAGGCATTTCTGGCCAAGAGAAGTCTACTAATATCAAATACCGGCCTTAATTTGAGGAAGAAATTTCTGAGGATGTACGTCTGGAGTACAGCATTGTATGGTAGTGAAACATGGACTGCGGGAAAACCGGAACAGAAGAGAATCGAAGCATTTGGGATGTGGTGCTATAGACGAATGTTGAAAATTAGGTGGACTGATAAGGTAAGGAATGAGGAGGTTCTACGCAGAATCGGAGAGGAAAGGAGTATGTGGAAAACACAGATAAGGAGAAGGGACAGGATGATAGGACATCTGCTAAGACATGAGGGAATGACTTCCACGGTACTAGAGGGAGCTTTAGAGGGCAAAAACTGTAGAGGAAGACAGAGATTGGAATACGTCAAGCAAATAATTGAGGACGTAGGTCGCAAGTGCTACTCTGAGATGAAGAGGTTAGCACAGGAGAGGAAGTCGTGGCGGGCCGCATCAAACCAGTGTCAGTAGACTGATGACAAAAAAAAGAGGTTATAGGGGACTGATGACCTCAAATGTTAAGACCCATAGTGCTCAGAGCCATTTGAACCATTTTTTTCGGTCTTTATGCCGTGGACGAAACGAATGGAATTGAATTGGCGTGTACAAATATCTAAGAACTGTTCCGCGCTGGTCTTGGGCTAAACAATAATCACTGCTGACTGAGAGTATATAGTGATAACGGCTATATATAGCAGTGAAAACCAGAAACGCACAAGAAAATTTTCAAGACGTAGAGAAAAATAGATCAAATAATAATTTCAGTTAATAAAATAGGTTGAAAATATCTGACATCGGTGCTTGACAATTCTGTCCCGTAAAGTTGTTAACGGTAAAAAGAAATAGCGTTAAAATACACAGTCCAGTCACATTAAGGTGACCACCTGTCAAAAACGTGAATAACCACCGTTTGCAGCGAGTATCGCTGCGAAACGTGCAGCAAGAGAGTCAGTAAGGTTTTCGGAGGGGTACCAATAGGGATGTGGAGCCATGCAGACTCCTGTGCCTTGGACACAAACGATAGTTTCCTCGGTTGAAGCATCCATGGCATGGGGAGGCTGATCGGCGTTGGGTCTAAATTTGGGCAACCTGCCGACTGGGGGCGGGGAAGGGGGTACGGCAAACAGGGGGGGAGGAGGTACGGTAAACTCATCACGGTGCTCTTCGACCAACGCGCGCGCTCACACTGCGAGCTGTGACACGTTGCATTGTCCTGCTGGTAGATGCCGCCGTGGTGAGGGGAAAACAAACTGCATGCTGAAGTGGATGTGATCTCCAAGGATAGGCGCGTACTTACTTTGATCCATGGTGCGTTCCAGAATGACAAGATAACCCAATGATTGCCGCGAAAACATTCCCCACACCGTAACGCATGTAGGGTGTTTGCTTTCGGACGTTTCACGTCATACACGCCAATGGCCATCTATCGGAGCGTAAAATGCGTCTCTCAGTGGACGTCCAGTTCCGGTGTTGTGCAAATTCCAGGTTTCGTTGCCGATGAGCAGCAGTCAGCCATTCAGCATGGCACTAACCCTAGCAAAACCAACGCATTTTCCATAACAGATACGTTGAATGTTACTAACGTACATTAACAGCGCACTTTTAAAGAGGTAGTGATGTTAGGTCAGTGTCCAGAACCTGAAAATAGGTTTAGCACACTATTAGCAATGTCAAGGCACTTTAACCACGACCGCCACAAAAAAATTAATGTAAATTTCTCTAATTGTTGTTGGCTTTCACTCATATAATACATTTTTAAGAGGTACTTATGTGTAAGGAAGGTCACGAACATGAAATACTTATCGGGAAAAGCGACGTCTTTCACCAAGACTTAAATTTTCTGCTTAACTTTAACTGAAAAAATTAAAACATTTCTGGAATCTGGTAGAACTCTTTAAGAACAATAAATACGTTTTTTAAAGAATTTTGAAATATAAAAATCGAACAAGATTACAATCTTTTCTAATGGCTAACACAAAGAACCAACTCCCCCTCCCCTCCAGGCACCGTGAGACTGCCAGAGCCCACCAGGTGCCTGCAGTGGTGGCCCCTACGCAGCAACGTTTGCTAAATGGTCGATGAGGTAACATTGTCGGTAGCCCCTTGGTTCATCTAGGTCCTAAGAGGTCACTTCATCAACAGTTACACTTTTCTTCGCATGTCCGCGGTCGTTGTTCACTTCTAATCTACGACCCGCGGTCCACGACAGTTGATTCTGCGCAGCTTTTGGACTCCTCTTTTTGCCATAGAAGATACACTTTAACCATGGCGACACTGAACAGTTTACAAATCTAGCGTTTCGGAAATGCTTCCATCCTTGGCCCGAAAGTAAATGATCATGCGCTTTTAGACATCAAATAGATGGCTCCGATCCCGACAACGACTGCACAGTTTCGTCCCCCCCCCCCCCCCCTCCCCCGCTCCCGGCAGGCTTTATACACTACTGGCCATAAAAATTACTACACCACGAAGATGCTGTGATACGCAAATGATTAGCTTTTCGGAGCATTCACACAAGGTTGGCGCCGGTGGCGACAGCTACAACGTGCTGACATGAGGAATGTTTCCAAACAGCAGTTGACCGGATAAAGGTCGGATTGTAGCCGATGGCGATTGCGGTTTATCGTATCGCGACGTTGCTGCTCGCGTTGGTCGAGATCCAATGACTGTTAGTAGAATATGGAACCGGTGGGTTCAGGAGGGTAATACGGAACGCCGTGCTGGATCCCAACGGCCTCGTATTACTAGCAGTCGAGATGACAAGCATCTTCTCCGCATGGCTGTAATGGATCGTGCAGCCACGTCTCGATGCCTGAGTCAACAGATGGGGACGTTTGCAAGACAACAACAGTTCGACCACGTTTGCAGCAGCATGGACTATCAGCTGGGAGACCATGGCTACGGTTACTCTTGACGCTGCATCACAGACAGGAACGCCTGCGATGGTGTACTCAACGACAAACCTGGGAGCACGAATGGCAAAACGTCATTTTTTCTTATGAATCCAGGTTCTGTTTACAGCATCATGAATGTCGCATCCGTGTTTGGCGACATCGCGGTGAACGCACATTGGAAGCGTGTATTCGTCATCGCCATACTGGCGTATCACCCGGCGCGATGGTATGGGGTGCCATTGGTTACACGTCTCGGTCACCTCTTGTTCGCATTGACGGCACTTTGAACAGTGGACGTTACATTTCAGATGTTTTACGACCCGTGGCTCTACCCTTCATTCGATCCCTGCGAAACCCTACATTTCAGGAGGATAATGCACGACCGCATGTTGCAGGTCCTGTACGGGCCTTTCTGGATACAGAAAATGTTCGACTGCTGCCCTGGCCAGCATATTCTTCAGATCTCTCACCAATTGAAAACGTCTGGTCAATGGTGGCCGAGCAACTGGCTCGTCACAATACGCCAATCACTACTCCTGATGAACTGTGGTATCGTGTTGAAGCTGCATGGGCAACTGTACCTGTACACGCCATCCAAGCTCTGTTTGACTCAATTCCCAGGCGTATCAAGGCCGTTATAACGACCAGAGGTGGTTGTTCCGGGTACTGATGTCTTAGGATCTATGCAATGAAATTGCGTGAAAGTGTAATCACATGTCAGTTCTTGCATAATATATTTGTCCAATGAATACCCATTTATCATCTGCATTTCTTCTTGGTGTAGCAATTTTAATGGTCAGTAGTCTATATCCTCCACTGCTAGTGCTGCCATCTGTCGTCTGCCAGTAGTTATTGCCATTTACGTTGAACATGTTGGTCAGTGTGACAGGACAGTGTACTGCTATTAGCGTCGTGATACAAATACACTCCTGGAAATTGAAATAAGAACACCGTGAATTCATTGTCCCAGGAAGGGGAAACTTTATTGACACATTCCTGGGGTCAGATACATCACATGATCACACTGACAGAACCACAGGCACATAGACACAGGCAACAGAGCATGCACAATGTCGGCACTAGTACAGTGTATATCCACCTTTCGCAGCAATGCAGGCTGCTATTCCCCCATGGAGACGATCGTAGAGATGCTGGATGTAGTCCTGTGGAACGGCTTGCCATGCCATTTCCACCTGGCGCCTCAGTTGGACCAGCGTTCGTGCTGGACGTGCAGACCGCGTGAGACGACGCTTCATCCAGTCCCAAACATGCTCAATGGGGGACAGATCCGGAGATCTTGATGGCCAGGGTAGTTGATTTACACCTTCTAGAGCACGTTGGGTGGCACGGGATACATGCGGACGTGCATTGTCCTGTTGGAACAGCAAGTTCCCTTGCCGGTCTAGGAATGGTAGAACGATGGGTTCGATGACGGTTTTGATGTACCGTGCACTATTCAGTGTCCCCTCGGCGATCACCAGTGGTGTACGGCCAGTGTAGGAGATCGCTCCCCACACCATGATGCCGGGTGTTGGCCCTGTGTGCCTCGGTCGTATGCAGTCCTGATTGTGGCGCTCACCTGCACGGCGCCAAACACGCATGCGACCATCATTGGCACCAAGGCAGAAGCGACTCTCATCGCTGAAGACGACACGTCTCCATTCGTCCCTCCATTCACGCCTGTCGCGACACCACTGGAGGCGGGCTGCACGATGTTGGGGCGTGAGCGGAAGACGGCCTAACGGTGTGCGGGACCGTAGCCCAGCTTCATGGAGACGGTTGCGAATGGTCCTCGCCGATACCCCAGGAGCAACAGTGTCCCTAATTTGCTGGGAAGTGGCGGTGCGGTCCCCTACGGCACTGCGTAGGATCCTACGGCCTTGGCGTGCATCCGTGCGTCGCTGCGGTCCGGTCCCAGGTCGAAGGGCACGTGCACCTTCCGCCGACCACTGGCGACAACATCGATGTACTGTGGAGACCTCACGCCCCACGTGTTGAGCAATTCGGCGGTACGTCCACCCGGCCTCCCGCATGCCCACTATACGCCCTCGCTCAAAGTCCGTCAACTGCACATACGGTTCACGTCCACGCTGTCGCGGCATGCTACCACTGTTAAAGACTGCGATGGAGCTCCGTATGCCACGGCAAACTGGCTGACACTGACGGCGGCGGTGCACAAATGCTGCGCAGCTAGCGCCATTCGACGGCCAACACCGCGGTTCCTGGTGTGTCCGCTGTGCCGTGCGTGTGATCATTGCTTGTACAGCCCTCTCGCAGTGTCCGGAGCAAGTATGGTGGGTCTGACACACCGGTGTCAATGTGTTCTTTTTTCCATTTCCAGGAGTGTATTAAAGCAGAAGAAACATGTAAGTAGTTACACTATGTGCCGGAGTGTGATTCAAACACGGATCCACTTCTTTCGCGGACACTGTTGCCAATACCTCATCTAAGTAGGTCTCACGGACAGAGTCAAAGCTACCGTCACGGATTCCACGTTCCTTCCAATCAGTGTGTAATCGGTAGAGCACCTTTACCTAATAGCAGTGATCGAGATTCTAATCTTCACGAATTTATATTGCAAGAAGTTGTATTTGAATTCTGCAGTCAACCCTAGTGGAGAGGGTGACGCTATTTGACGGTATTTGATCCGCAATGGAAATTTAGACTTCCTTCATTTGCCCCATTCTCGTCACTATGCTTGTTGACCATTATTTAACTGCAGTGTAATCATTCTCTTTAATCTGTTTCGTGAACCATATGTTTGTTTTTGACGTGTCCCAGCAATTCTCAACACGCATCTCTCTATTGCTCGCTAAGCGACCACCAAATCCTGAATACCAGAATGAGATTTTCCTTCTGCAGCGGAGTGTGCGCAGATATGAAACTTCCTGGCAGATTAAAACTGTGTGCCCGACCGAGACTCGAACTCGGGACCTTTGCCTTTCGCGGGCAAGTGCTCTACCATCTGAGCTACCGAAGCACGACTCACGCCCGGTACTCACAGCTTTACTTCTGCCAGTATCTCGTCTCCTACCTTCCAAACTTTACACAAGCTCTCCTGCGAACCTTGCAGAACTAGCACTCTTGAAAGAAAGGATATTGCGGAGACATGGCTTAGCCACAGACATGGCATTTATAAGTACAATGACTGAAAACCTCACACCATTACGAATAAATGTCAAGACCTTAGGGCTGATTGAGGAACAAGCCGCTAATCGTATCCACGTAGAATCATGGAACAGAGTACACTACTTTAAAACCGCAACATACTGACATAGTTATTGACACGTTAAAAATTATTTGTCAGCCATACTGCTTCTACTGATGATCTGCAAATTTGTATTATATAATAATTGGTTTTGTTATTGACACGGAAAATTTTTTTTGTCAGCCAAATTGCTCCCACTGATGATCTGAAAAATTGGTCTTGGTGTGTATGTATTAAAATACGTTACATTAGTTTATGTTAAGAGACAGTTACCACTCTAGCCGGCCGCGGTGATCTAGCGGTTCTAGTCGCTCAGTTCGGAACCGCGCGACTGCTACGGTCGCAGGTTCGAATCCTACCTCGGGCATGGATGTCTGTGATGTCCTTAAGTTAGTTAGGTTTAAGTAGTTCTAAGTTCTAGGGGACTGATGACCATAGGAAAAAATAAAAAAAAACACCAAGCGGCGGTCCTCTGCAGGTCTGCCTTCATTTCGTCTGCTCTGTATACAACAGCACCATCTGCTAAAAGCCTCACGGAACTTCCGACGCTATCTGGTATAAAAAAAGACTTCTCCCGTCTCCCCTTTCAGAAAAACAAGTGTTCCATTTGCAAGAAACCTTTCAGTCCAGTCACACAGTTGCTCTGGTATTCCATACGCTCGTATTTTGTTCACTAGGCGGCCGTGAGAAATTGTATCGAATGCCTTTCGGAAGAGAAGGAACATGGCAGCTACCTGGGCGCCAGTGTCTACTACTTTGTGTGTCTCGTGGACGAACAGAGCGAGCTGGGTTTCATACGATCGTTGATTTCAGAAACCACCTTGGTTCCTGCAGATGAGATTTTCGATCCCCAGAAATGTCATAATATGGTAGAGAAATGTCATAATATGGTAGCGTAAAATTTTGCAACAGATCGACGTCAGAGATATAGATTTACGGCGTAGTGCGTCTGTTCGTCATCCCGTCTTGAAAACGGGAATGACCTGCGCTTGTTTCCCACCAAGGTACACTTGCTAGAAAAGGGGCAAGTTCTTTCATACTCTGTATAGAATCGAACTGATATCCCGACAAGTCAAGTGGCCTTTCCTCTGTTGCTTTTGTGTCCTTGGTCACTTTTTCGATGTCTGTCATTTTGTCGTTCGTGCGATGGGTGTTTCTTAACATGCAGGATTAAAATTCCTTGTGGTTAGTTTCCCTAGAAATCACCCTGTGTAGCAACAATACCGTAGCAAGTTATTCCTCAAACAAAAGTTACAGTGTGTGTTTCTTTCGCGAGACGTTATAAGCATCCATGTAATCATGGCAAAGCACTGGCAAAAAGCAATCCTCGCCTGCAAGTGCGAAAGATGACGGGCCGAGACGCGCAGACCGGATGTTTCTGCTTGTTACCAGTCTTGTCCCCCCCGCCCCCCCCCCCTCCCCTAGCCCCCCACAGCTATGCTCTTCTCATCCTGACCTTGCCTTCCCTTTGATCCACGACACCTCATTGGCTCCCGTTTGGCCCCGATGCCTTGGGCACCCGCCCTCGCTTCAGTGTACTGAGATTTGCCGACGTGCCAGTAGTCTGCATCTTGCACTATGTTTGGCAGGTCGTGGGTGATGGACCCAGCGCTCGGAGACGACGAGGCCCCCAAGGACCCCGGCGCGCGCCAGCAGACACACCAGAGCTACACCGAGAAGGACTTCGAAGGTAAGCAACTCCCACTCTGACGCATTATCATTTACAGCACGTGTAGAGTGTATGATACAAGCCCAGGCCCACTGTATCTGTATCGTGGATCTTTAATGACTGGAGTACAAAACAGAAGGTACTGTCAAAGGGCTCTGTTAACGGTCCACCAACTTTTCAGTATACTGGTAAAGCCTAGAGTTCCGCTGTACCAAAACTGCAGTTAGGTAGCTTCGGTACAGACATAAATGACGTAGTAAATGGATTACCGATAGTACTGGTAGCATTGGCAGGGAAACAAAATCGGAGCTGACGATTTCTCATTGTATTTTAATTGTTTGTTTTACACATAATTAGAAGAGCACATTGTTCAGTGATAGTCTATTGTGAATACCACATTCTTACGAAATATAAATCGTATTTCATTAGTAATAAAAAATAGTTTATCGCACAACTTCGGCACTTTTACATAGCCAAAGCAATTCCTTTTGTACGGTTTACATGCACAAACATAAATAAGTTACAAAATTATTGTCATTTTGTACTTAACAGAACGTTCTTCTACTTGGTCAGAGCCAAGAGCTTCCTGTTACTACTGACACATCGAAAGTTGTTTATGAATAAATATGTTTTATATATACTCAACGAAGGATTGAAGCGTCTTTTATTTCCCATTGTCAATTTAAATTTTGCTATAGATACCCCTTATTTTTAAGTAAAAAACAGAAAAATAAGTACGTAGAAAAACAATTTTTGGTAGGCTATGCGTCCTTTATATATCCACACTCAGTTTCTGGATGAGTCCCTGCTTCCACTTTCCAGGATAATTTAGTAAGACACTGATCACATACGCAAATAAAGCGATCGAAATGAGGTAATGGCTGATAGATATGCAACGTGCCTAACGTACAGGTAATGCGCTTACAATCTTAAGTGAGGAAGATTACTAGGAAAATGACCGTAGTCCACACTTACTTATGATAGTCTACGGTAGCCTATAATAGATTTACAATTTTAAGGTCGAGCACAGCTGACATAATTTCAAATTTGTTCAGAGATATCTTCTGCCATTTTGCAATAAGGGACCCATGGTATCCAGTGTCTTCTCAGAGTAATTGCACTTCTTCTGATTTCCTATTTATCTTTGTATCTGTATTTCATTCAAAAGATTTACACAACAACGCAAACGTCGACGATGTACGTGGTGTGTATTTTGTAGAAACAAACTCGTTCCTTTCACTCACCGCACTTGCTGCTGAGAACGATTAACTTCACTTTTTGTCGTCTTCAGTCTTGCTTCGTGTTTGTTTTTCAAGCAGTGTTAGTTCTTCGTTAACAGTAGTACGCAGGATTATGGTGTTTCAGTTTGTTGACTGCAACCGAAAAGCGACACAGCAACGCTAGACTGAGGGGTTCCCAGAACGACGGCAATATCACAGTACTTCCGCATTTGAGAGTAATTTGTGTTGCAAAAAAATGGCTCTTAGCTCTATGGGACTCAACTTCTGAGGTCATCAGTCCCCTAGAACTTAGAACTACTTAAACCTAACTAACCTAAGGACATCACACACATCCATGCCCGAGGCAGGATTCGAACCTGCGACCGTAGCGGTCTTACGGTTCCAGACTGCAGCGCCTAGAACCGCACGGCCACTCCGGCCGGCATTTCTGTTGCACATTTTGGTGATTACATATTACAGGTTTTTACACTTCTGTGTACGTGTTTTCACAGAAACAAAGGTAATTGGAGGAACAAACAGAATAAATCGTAATTACATTATTACTGCGTAACGACCCACTAGAGACAACGTGTCCCCTATCGTTGCCAAAACACATTTAGCTTACGTAAATAATTTAGCAAATGCGGTAATAGTTTACATTAACTTTCGGTATTTGGAAACATTCCCCTTACCTGCGAGAAAACACAGGGTGATAGTTTCATCATATAAGTCGAACATTTAAATTTATTAGTGATTAAACACAGAAAGTTTACGTGGAAGTATTACTTTCCGTATTGTGTGAAGACATTCAATACAACTCTCTTTACTGTTACAATATCTTCTCTCGCAGTAGCACGAAAGACACCTTAGGGTTTTTTTTTAAATTTATTGCCTTTCGTTACATTGCTATACAACCATATCGACAGTGGAAACACGATAAGACAGTATGCTGTAACAA
This sequence comes from Schistocerca piceifrons, assembly GCF_021461385.2. Lineage (NCBI taxonomy): Eukaryota > Metazoa > Arthropoda > Insecta > Orthoptera > Acrididae > Schistocerca > Schistocerca piceifrons. The sequence goes on from NC_060139.1 coordinate 779,263,539, forward strand.
TTCAGAATAGTCGTTAGCGTCAAGCCGTACCCTCGTACGAAGCTACATAAGCTCATACTTGTCATGTGACGCCACACTCCGTGTCAGTTGTGATATTACAAAGATAGTGACAACACAAGACCCAGTCCCCGAGCGGAGAAAATCTCCTATCAGGCTGAGAATCGAACCTGAGCCCCTTCGGTTAGCGATTTGCCTTGCTGAACCCGCAGCTACCGTGGCGGACTCGCTCTGCTTTGCTTTGCTTTCCTTATCTCTACTGTCGCTTACAGTATCGTATATTGTGGCAATTTTTTGAATACTCACAGAATAGTGTTAACCAAGACGAAAAGTCAGAACAGTCTGCAGTGTCAATACGAGGAGGCAGTTGTTCAAACCACTCGTAATTCTAGCTGCGCATCCCTACAAACACGCTTTGCTGCGCCATTTGTAGCTAATAGTACAGACTCACTCAAAAGGAAGTGTTTGATTAATTCAGAAAATACTCCACAGAAAAACGATTTCCGCTTGAAAAAACACTTCCTCATGAACTTTGCGGAAAGGTCTGTGCTTAGAAGCAAGTCCTAAATTCAGAAAAATTACTAATGATTTGAACGTTTTGTGACATAAACCTTGCAACGATCATTTTATTTAATTAAACTTTACGGTTACATTGAATGAATATCTGAACTGTGGAATGGATACAAAACTGGAGTTATTGTGTAGCCTGTTGCAACTGCAAGTGGTGTGCTTACTCTGTGTTATTGTTAGCAAGAACTTTACACGAATTAATTGGGCAATGCAACTCCCAATACCAATCAAGAAATACAGTCACTACAAAATACATACAGCCCTTTAGGCACTGAATCATCTGACCCTGTTCAAAGCTGATAACTTTAGTAGTTCTGCACCTAACAAATAAATTAAATTGTCTTACCTCTAAAGCAGCAACGGAGTATCGCGATATATTCTGGTCTCTTGTGAAAAACAAAAATATACTAGCTACAGGCTCAGCAATGTGAAATGCTCGCCATAAAACGTGAAATGCACATGAAATTCTTTTGGCTGATAAAAGAACATTTAAGAAACTCCAACTTCTTTAAAAAATGTATGACCTTGACAGCGAGGTGGTACAGATTATGGTGAATTACTAACACAGATATTTTTTTAGCAAAATTATATTGCAAGTTAAGTTTGCCTTTTCAAAAACATTTGACAATTGAAGTTACATTACTCACAACTGATTCACAAACTATGAGATTTAAACAGCAAGCACTAACCCAACATAAATGCAAATCATCAAATTACACATAGCTCTGTTAACAAATCTTAAAAACATTACAATAATTCTCCGCCGTAGTTTAGAGCCTTCCAGTTTAATGTTTTGTCGAATTTTACATACTATTGCATGTATTGGTTCTGTGTCAGATTTTTAAATGATTATCCAGCGAATATGTAGTTAATCATATTATGAGCGAGCGGCTATGTCGCACGTAGCCATACGTAACCCTAGATAAATAAATAAAAATGAAGGTGTTCTCTGATGGTCTCAACTAGAGTACAGAACATTTTTCGAACAAAATACTTTTCAACGAATCGTGATTGCGAAAGGTCCAGAAAACAGGTTCTTCCATCACTGATTTCACTATAGTTAAATGCAGATAGCTCGACAGTTAGTGATTCTGTGAAGTGACGACGCTAGGGAACCGTGAAACACAATCATTTCAGTAGAAGGCCCAAGAAATTAACCACGCACACATTTCATAATTAATTTTTACTTTCGTAATTATTTATTTATTTTACAGTATCTGTCTACAATAAAACTGAGTCCGCCCACTTTCTCAGTGGCCGCGTTCCATAGCCTAATCAAAATTTAGAGCTCCATCCAGCACACTGTCATGTTGCTCTGCTCACTGGCTCAGATAATTGAGGCTGATCTTTTTAGCCAGGAAGGAAAGCAGCGTTCGGGCTTAGGATATTTAAGGTTGATTTCAAGTCAGTCTGTTGGACCAGTATTTATACAGTGGGCGGCATGAAGAAAGTTTTCCAATCGCACTCATGTAGCTTTTAGATTACGTCACTTCAGTTACGTGAAGGCAAATATTACTTTGGCAAACATTGTCAGGCATCGAGAAACTGTGGACGAATTTCTGCACTTACTTCACGGTTCTTGTATGATGCTACACGTTTGTCCCTCCCTGCTTGATAGCTGACTTGGGGTTACTTTGTGATCGAAAGCATAATTCACCATTTTTTGTCACCTCCCATTAACCTTATCGAAGTTCTTTTCATGCTGCCAACCACTGGTTGTCTACTCGTCGGACCGAGAGAGGTGGCACAGCGCTGAGCCACTGGAATCGCCTTCGAGAGAAGAATGTTTTGATAACACAGCCTACCGACCAGATTTAGGTTTTCCGTATTTTTCCTTCTCACCGATTCTACAGAGAACCATTTCATTTATCTTAACTGCCCACCTAATTTTCGACACCTCTCTATAGCGAACCTCAAACGCTTCAATTCCATTCGTTTACGGTTTTCCCACAATTCAGACGTACATTTTCAGAAACTTCTACCTCAAATTAGGGCCGATGTTTGGTGCTAGTAGACTTCTTTTGGCCAGAAATGCCCCCGTTGCCTCGTTAGTCTACTTCTTATAGCCTCCTTGCCCCGTCCGCATGGATAATTTTGCTTACAGGGCAGCAGAAATCCTTAATTTGGTCAGCTTCGTGGTCACTAAGTTTGTCGCTGTCCTCATTTCTGCCACTCATTACTTTCGTATTTCGCCGTTTACTCTCACTATTTTCCGTTCCTCCACTCAGTAGGCCTTGTGGTTCTAACTCACTTTCACTGAAAACAGCAATGTCATCTTTCATCCTGGATTCTAATCCCAATCGTGAAGCGTTCTTTCATTTCTCTCAATCTTTCTTCAATTTATACACTGTGCAAGATAATTAAAGGATCACTTTTGCGAAAAAACGTAACTGCCTTTTAATGGGACGCCGAAGTTTGGAATTTGGTGGCTCTGGCACCTGAAGGTAGGCATAAACCACCTAAGGGTATCAAAGGGGCGCCTGACCCTCAGATGCTAGAGCGCACTCGCGGCTGAAATTTCTGACGCGTTGAAGAAAGGTGTGTGGGTGGCACCGAGGATGTTGCCGAACTGGGTGTCTTAGGGGGGCACTTTGCCATCTATTCACGCATGTGTCAATGTCGAATCAAATCGTGATCACGCCACAGGCGGGTGCGAAAAAGGAGGGATGAAAAAGCACAAAAACGCAGTGTGTGTGTATTGAACCGGGGACGCATGTGTCAATGTCGAATCAACCCGTGATCACGTCACAGGAGGGTGCGAAAAAGGAGGGATGAAAAAGCACAAAAACGCAGTGTGTGTGTATTGAACCGGGTACCTATAAATGATGGAGTGGTTTCGTTCCGCCGTAGCCCTCAGTGGTTCACAACCCCACAACAGGCTACCCACCTCACCGCCGCCGCCCCCCCCCCCCCTTCCGGAAGGTCCATACTAGACGAGCGTAACCCCAGTGTTTGCGTGGTAGAGGAATTATGGTGTACACATACATGGAGACGTTGTTTGCGCAGCAATCGCCGCCATAATATAACTGACGCGGAATAAGTGGAAATTGTCTGCATTCGCCGATGCAAATGGAAAGCCGCCTTAAAAACCATCCACAGGCTGGTCGGCACACAGGACCTCACCACTAAACCGCCGGGCGGATTCGTGCCGGGGACCGGCACGCCTCCCCGCTCTGGAAGCAGCGCGTTAGACCGCGCGGCTAGCCGGGCGGGCATGAAAACACAGTACTGCTTCAGATCACGTTTAATTTCGTCGAACGCTTTTGAATGGTGCATACTGGTTCCCCCTGTTTGGCACAACAAAAATTGTTATCACCTTACACTCCAAAGAGGACAGACGACGTCCATAGAGTTGGATTGAAACGTCCAGGTAGTTGGCAGCTGTTACCATATTTGTCGAGAACGTCGTCTTGTTGCTTTTCGCACTGCGAACTGTCGTTTGCGACCAAGAAATATGTGGAAATGAACGCACTAAGGAATGGCGTGGTTTCATTGACGCTTTTTATGCCACCCCCAGAGGCCTTTTCGTGGCGATTCTGAGCGAAGGTGTGTGTCAGATGTTATCGTCGGCCGCCCATACGAAAACGGCGTGATTTGAACGCTAGGTGTCGCGGTTCTGACCTCCATCGCAGAGGCATCAAAAAAGGGTTCAGATTGGGTGTGACGACCTACCCATCGTGTGACACATGCACAGTGGCTTTGGGCAGAATTGTGGTGAAATTATTTGCGAATGTAACGTCGCGAACCCACCTTACACCGAAGCACCTTTGAACCAAAACTCAATCTTATGCGGTTCAGTGGGAGACAATTACGAGGTTTCTAAATTGGAAATTTGTTGTAATTTCCTATGGGGCCAAACAGCTGAGGTCATCGATGCACACACACACACACACACACACACACACACACACACACACACACACACACACACGCCCTAGGGAAGACTCGAACCTCCGACGGGGAGAGCCAAGCGAACCGTGACAAGGCGCCCGAGAACGTGCGGCTATCCCGCGTAACACGAGGTTTCTAAAAAATTTAATTTTGTTGCGCAGATTAGATCGAAAAGTAGGGGCGAAACATTGCAGTCCTGTCCTCGATAGAATACATGTGGGACCAGCTAGGATGTCAACTGCGTCGCAGGAACAGTATCCAGCATGTCAAGGACTAGTTACAGCAATTGGAGATCATCTACATCTACATGATTACTCTGCGTTTCACAATAAAGTTCCTGGTAGAGGGTTCAATAAACCACCTTCAAGCTGTCTCTCTACCGTTCCACTCTCGAATGGCGCGCGGGAAAAACTAGCACTTAAATTTTTCTGTACGAGCCCTTATTTCTCTTATTTTATCGTGATGATCATTTCTCCCTATGTAGGTGGGTGCCAACAGAATGTTTTCGCTATCGGAGGAGAAAACTGGCGATTGAAATTTCATGACAAGATCCCATCGTAACGAAAAACATCTCTGCTTTAATGATTGCCATTACAATTCACGTATCATGTCTGTGGAACTATCTCCTCTATTTCCTGGTAATACAAAACGAGCTGCCCTTCTTTGAACTTTTTCGATGTCATCCGTCAGTTCCACTTGATGCAGTACCCCAGAATATGGTGGACAAGCGTGGTGTAAGCAGTCTCTTTTGTAGACCTGTTGCACCTTCTAAGAGTTCTGCCAATGAATCGCAGTCTTTGGTTTGCTCTACCCAGAACATTATCTGTGTTATCGTTCCAATTTAGGGTATTTGTAATTGTAATCCTTAAGTATTTAGTTGAATTTACAGCCTTAAGATTTGTGTGACTTATCACATAATCAAAATTTAGCGGATTTCTTTTAGTACTCATGTGAATAACTTCACACTTAACCTTATTCAGGGTCAATTGCCACTTTCCGCACCGTACAGGCTCTGAGCACTGTGGGACTTAACGTCTACGGTCATCAGTCCCCTAGAACTTAGAACTACTTAAACCTAACTAACCTAAGGACATCACACAACACCCAGTCATCACGAGGCAGAGAAAATCCCTGACCCCGCCGGAAATCGAACCCGGGCGCGGGAAGCGAGAACGCTGCCGCACGACCACGAGCTGCGGACGCGCACCGTACAGATATCTTATCTAAATCATTTTGCAGTTCGTTAAGGTCGTCTGATGACTTTACAAGACGGTAAATGACAGCATCATCTGCAAACAATCTAAGAGGACTACTCAGATTCTCTCCTATGTCGTTAATATAGATCAGGAACAATAGAGGGCCTATAACACTTCCTTGTGGAACGCCGGATATTACTTCTGTTTTACTCGATGACTTCCCGTCTATTACTACGAACTTTGACCAACTTTCTTCGGAGTGGATACAATGGCTGTATGACATCCCTCCCAACCGAAACCGTGTATGCATCCAGCCCTGAGGGGGTGCAATGTAACATTCATAAGTGGGCTTATATTGCCAAGTTTTTTTTAAATTTGACTTGATGGTGTAATCACTGCAATAACATCACACACCCTCTGTAACAGCGAAGCTTCGTTTCCTACTCCCCTTCTTAGAGCGCACCACATTTTTTCATTACTAAAGTGTTGCATCTAATTGTATAGATTCAACAGTACAGGCAAAAGACTGTATTACAGTCTTACACCCTTTTCAATCCGAGCATTCGTTCTTGGTTTCAAAAAATGGTTCAAATGGCTCTGACCACTATGGGAGTTAACATCTGAGGTCATCTTAGAACTACTTAAGCCTAACTAACCTAAGGACATCACACACATCCATGCCCGAGGCAGGATTCGAACCTGCGACCGTAGCGGTCGCGCGGTTCCAGATTGAAGCGCCTAGAACCGCTCGGCCACCACGGCCGGCTAATATTACAATTATTCCGCTTAACAGATGATTGTAGTTTCCAACAGTTTTATGTTAATGTACTACTGTTGTACTGTTAGCTTGAAAATAACGTTTATAACTGAAAATTAGATACAAAATAAAGTTACGTAAGTGTAATTAAATAGAATATGTGCCTTCTTGTACGTGTTTGATATTGTAGTAACAGTATTTGGTAGTATTACATGAAATTACTATGTTTACTCGATCATGTTCCCGCAGCGTGAGGGTCGTGAATGGTATACAGATGTTTCTACAGCTGGCATGTAGTTTCAGCCTTCTCCGTCCTTCCCCCAAGGGACAAACACCCATCCTCTAGTATTGGATGCACGTTACTGCATTGTTTTACTGCCCTGTGAGGCGATCAGATAGTGATGTATACCTCTGGCACAGAGCCAGGAATGTCGATCCACACCTTCTCTGCTCTCAGCTCTCCATTTCATTGCCACTTTGCACCAGGCTACGTCGCCGTGCGGCCATGGCTCAAACTCGAGAGGAGATGAATCCTGGACCACAGAATATATGTCGCACGGGATGTACACACATCTCGCGACACTGACCCAAACTTGTCGCAAAATTACACAGCCGGCTCATTTCCATGGTCTGGTTGCCCACGTAGTAATCGACGTGTAGCAGTAGTATGCGATTTTTAATGCAAGAGAACAAGAACCACCTTATGTCTCCGTTGGCATTAACTAATCAGCAACTCAGTCGTATAATGCGTAATTCTGGCTCGTTGTTAGAATCAACATGACTTGATGATAATTGTTCATTTGTCGTCACGTTACGGCTTTGAGTGTCACACTCGTGTCTGTTTTGGAAACCGTAATTCGTTCGTCTACAAGTTTGTGTGTGTGTGTGTGTGTGTGTGTGTGTGTGTGTGTGTGTGTGTTTTGGAGGGGTGGGGCGTTTGGCTGGAGCAACCGTTCGTGCAGAATATCAGTGAATAATATATTTTGTAATTTCTTCCTTGATTGACGTATTGAAAACCAATTCTCATTTATCAGATGGACACTTCTGTTTAATAACCGGTGTGCAGGCTGCTCTTCGGTGACAGGAAAAATGGTCTCGTCGGCGCTTTTCAGGGAGGATGTTGGTATATCTCCCATGAAATACAGAGGTGAATGTTAACCGGTTAACGGAATCCAACTCAATGGAACCACTCCGGCGTCCATAGCCGAGGTCACTAAAGAACGCCTGTGCGGTAGCGTTGGACTCAGAGGTTTTGTTGTTGTTGTTGTTCTTGCTGTCTTCTTCAGTTCAAAGACTGTTTTGACACAGTTCTCCACGTTACTCAATCCTGTGAAAGCCTCTTTGTCTCCGAATAACAATTGCAACCTGCATTCTTTTGAACGTGTTCACTGTACTCATCTGTTGGTCTCTCTCTATATAATTTTTACCCCCCGCCCCCCTTCCAGCACAAAATTGGTGGACCCCTTCTTTTAGTCAAGCTGTGCCAAAAATTTGTCTCACCAGTTCTGTCTGGTATTTCCTCATTTGTTAGATGATCCACCCATCTAATCTTCAGAATTCTTCCTCAGCACCCCATTTCAAATGCTTCCATTCTTTACTTGTCTGAACTCGTGCATAGCCAGTTCGAATCCTACCAGTGTTTGACCTGCAAGAGAAAGAGGGGTGGTTCAGTTAAGTTCCTAACAGATTTAGAGCCAGATTTCTCCGCATTGTCTCGTGGAGTGAGGGTGTGTGCGACCTTTGACGGTGATACGTTCGTCCGATGCCAACGTTAAGCTCGGCGGCCCCGTTGGCGCTATTGGAGGGGGGCAGGCTATACGTCGTCCTTGGTTTCCTCTACCTTGTCTCATCTTTACCCGACGCAAACGTGAAACCATACTTTACCCGCATCCATTACAGCTACCTACGCTCATCATATATATCTGAGATATACACACACACACACACACACACACACACACACACACACACACACACACAGACAGACAGAGAGCGCAGAAGGAAAGGTTCCAATGTGCGCGACGGAAGGAAACACTTTACGTCTAGGTGACTGAACCTATCCTCGAGGTCGTCGTCGTCCCCCCCCCCCCCCCCCCCCAGGCCTACGTCATAAGATTCCCTCAACGAAATCCCAAGACAGTTTTATCTATTCACATGCTAAGTGCAGTTATCCTCGCCCACAAATTATAACTTTATACCTTACAAAATGTGACTGCAATTTAATGTAAGTTCCAGCCAGTGGGTAATTATCTTCTAGTAGCACCCCTTTCACGTTTCTAACCGTGAGAAACAGAACGATTTTCTGCGCCTACGAAATGTAGCCAGTTGAATGTAGTAGGTAGCATATGACTTATTAAACTAAATGGGGCCAGTTCATGAAATATTAACAGTTGCAACAGAGTCAATTTTACCTTCAAAGTGACTTAAAACACCGTACGTTAGCATCGTTGCTTGTGGGAAGGGGAGACTAGCTGTCACAAGGTAGTCGCAGGGGGTCATCGACCGGCGCAGTGCTGAGGGTCTCTTCTCCCCCAGCCAGAGGAGTGGCAGAGATCGGGGAACTCGCATTTAAAGAGGACAGGATGAGGGTTCGATCATAGGAAGTGCACCAGTGTCTTCCCTAGGAAATCGCTTTAAGGGAATAATTAATATTCTGATTTCTATACAGTCGTTATCCTCTACACATTTAAATATCCATCAGAAGATAGTTCTCTTCTACATGTAACTGCTGTTTGGTACTGCAGGAATTGTCAAAAGGGAGAAATTCTTTATTTTGTCTTCTGAAAATTCCTGCATTAGGAAGCAGCAGTTGAAATGTAGAACAGAATTATTTTGTGATGGGTGCGAGGTACGTTCCTTGCTGTCCGGCAATGTTCAATCTAAGCTAAGAACATTTAAATGAGTGCATCTATATCAAAGCGATGCTGTGAATCGTCTGGTACAACAAATGTCAGAGTGTGACATACTAGTGCGCGTGACCTATCAGGCAAAACAAATGAACCAAGTAGTAAGTATTTACCCATATAAAACTTTCCGACGCATTAAAATTGTTTACCGGTTCACACCTTCAACCCGAACCTCTGTCTTTTGCCGGAATATATGCTCTGGGAAGGATTTGGTGGAGAGTGTTTAACCAGAAGCAAATAGCCGGTTCCCTAATGGATATAGTTCGGACTTTAGAAAAGCTTAGAAAATAGAAGGGAGGCACAAACAGCTGTTAGCTATTGGTAGAGAGAGGAGCAAAAGGTGTCTTCCATTTCACACTTATTCAAATAGTGTGTCGAACCAGGAGTCAAACCCGGAACCTTGCATGCCGCCGACAACAGCCTTACCAAGTACCCTATCCAGGAACACTGATGACCCACGGATAACGGGTACCGGTAGCAACACTGCTCGCGAAATCGAAAGCTCTTGATTTAAATCCCGATCTAGCACACAGTTTTAACCTACCAAGAACATTTGGTCCTAATCGTATTTACCGCAACCTCTATTTATTGCTTCTTCACACGCAACTGGTCTTTTATTGTAGCCAAGTCCCACTCAATCTTGAGGTGGGCAGTTGTCATAACGTTTTGAATGGAGAGGGAGAAGCAAACTTATTCACTCATTTATCGACTAATTTGCCACGGTTAAGTGTGCTGCTGCCTGCTATCATTTGCGGAAAGCCTTACACCCGTCACAGAGCAAAAAGATAGCTTCTGTTCCGCTATTTTTTTGCTTTTGAAAATGGCTTTCCATTAAAAACTATATTTATTTCCGGATTTTCTAGATAGCCTTCGATCCAAATGCATTATTGTTCCATACACATAAAGTATTTACTTCGTGGCGATGTGGAACTGTGTCGATAACTCTCTGGAAGTGCTGTAACAATTGCGTGATTTCACATATTAGTCAGGTTGCAAGACGGCTCCAGTACAATTGACATAAATCGTATGATGAGTCATGTTTATTAATTGCAGAATGAGTAAATATAGGTGTATCTCACCCTACTCGCTTTCTTCCGGAGACGAGCAGGGATCAGTCAGCGTAGCAAAATATATGTGATAAAAATATCACAGGATGGGTCACTCCTGATTCAAATTCGTGTTTCGGACCAATGATCATTATTCTCGCAAGTCCGGAATATTCGATTTCGTCTTCGGCGATTTACCACTGTCGTTTGTGAAATGTTATGTTCGTTTCCATTTTTCTCAAACTGTGCATAAACAGTAACAATACGAATAAGCGATAAACAAATATTGCCAATTTTGCTTACGTATAAAGAGTGGAAATGGGAAACTTTATAAGTGCCATTTCTTCACAAAGTGCGTTCTCAGTGCTGTTGTGTTTTCGTCACTCTCGTGTCTCTAGAATTGATCCAGGCTCCAGACCTGGAGAAATTCTTTCAAACATGCGCTAGTGTGTGGCGCATGGTCTTTGTTCCAAGCTATGCTTCCCGATGAAGTTTCAGAATTTAAAAGATATGTGTGGTGGGTTTTGTTTACTGTAGTTCTACTAGTTAAAAACTTAATGCTATATGTGAAGTGGTATCTGTTCTTTCGGACGTGATGCACCCGCATTGCACAAACGCTTACTGGAATCGGTAGACTGAGTGCCGCGAGTAATGAGTATAGTGGGCAGGGCCAGTACAAATGTAGTGTGTGGACAGTAAGTTGGAAATGTGGGTCTCACGAGGAGCGTGCCAGAGATAAGTTCCTGCAGTCGCACTGTCCTCTGTGTCCCTGACGGCTCAGTCGGATAGAGCGTCTGCCATGGATCGGGACCCGGTCAGGAAACACATTTTCAACTGTCCCCGTTGATATTTATCAACGCCTGAAAGCAGCTAATGGTTTGGATTTCATTGTAATTTCATTAATGCTATATATCTGTACTTATGTTACGACAAATAAAACATGTTGCCTCATTGTTAACAGCACTTGAAACACACACTTTATGATATTTTGTCAAAAACTGATATTTTTCAATCTGTGGCTCTTTAGAAAATACAAGCTGGTTCTTGCTAATACGGAAACACTAACCAGCCACTGTTAATAATGGTATTAATTTATACAAGTAGTGACATTACCAGTTTCGAACCGACAGGCCTTATCTCCAGACCGCTGTTTAGATTTACATTTTTAGTGTTTACATTATTTGCTGAAAAAAACTAATGTAACCAATAACAAATGTAACCTGTCGGTTGGAACCTGGAAACGACGCTATTTGTGTAAATAAACAGCGTTATTAACAGTAGACGGTTGCTGTTTTTTTTTTCATTCTCCTGAGAGGTGTCAGACTTGGCGCTTAGAACGTATTTATTTCTGCTGTTCATATTCATGCTCCTTTTTTTTTATACGGAAGAGTCTCTGACAGGAAATTTTCAAGATGAACTGCGGACTCTACAACAGGAGGAAAGCTCAGGTAAAGTAATCAAACAGTTTATCGTTCAGCTAACAATAGTTACAACGAACCCGGCTGTGACCAAAAGTCTCAAACGGGTCTAAAGTGTAGTTTAAGCCAGGTTGCCGTTGTCACAAATTCAGTCTTCCAACTGGGACAATGCAGAATTATTTCCGACCCTTCTACGGAACCTGGTCGTAGGCCGCATACAGGGAATTTCGAGAAGGATGAGTTAGCGCTTCCATTAATGGATTCCGTGCACTTAGCTTAATAATCCTCGTCCAGTGGGGGTAGGACATCGCTTTGCTGTCGTTAGCAGCAGCTCGCCTGTGGCAGGTGTGCTCCATCGTGAACGGCGGGTTGCCTAAACACACACTCGCCCGCAGGATTTATCTCGCCGCAGCACGGCACGGAATATCACGGGCAGAGCTGGTTTGTTTGTGTGTTTGTTCGCCCGCCCTATCTCTGCGCTAATGCTCCGGGCACTTAATTGCTGTATAAAGCAATAGGCAACCGCGTGCAAACTGCGACTCGGATTTTGTATTCGCTCGTTTCTCGGTAACGGTGGGTCGTTAACGCATTTGCAATGACCTTGTTATAGCAGAAGCGCCTTAATTGTTCTGTGAAATTTAATCGCTCTCAAGATAAATCGGCTGATATTGTTAAAGGTGAGCTGCTGACAGTAAAATCGACACGCTCTGCCTTTGTGAGTTCCTACTTGCTTGGCAGAATTAATTACTCGAAACCTCCTGGCAGATTAATACATTGTGTCGGACTGTGCATCGAACCTGGGACCTCGCAGTTCACAGGTAAATGCGCACACTGACTGAGCTATCCAAGCACGGCTCAAGAGCCGTAGTACCTGGATACACCAACTGCTAAACGCGCCAGCGAACGGTAAGCCTCAGTCTGGCACGCCGTAGTAATCTTCCAGGGAGTTTCAAAACATGCGCTTAGTCCAATACAGAGTGAAAGAGTCAATCTGCAAATGCCGCTTACGATATGACTAAACCATTTCTTCACAGTATCCTTCCTTCCGAGAGTGATATTCTCACAAGGATTCAAGAGAACTTCTGTGAAGTGTGGAAAGCAGGGCAACTCTTGAATATTGCATGAATACCCTGTCAGTCCAAAAAGTTTCCAGGCTAGAGTGATCAAAAATATGTACAAAAGTTAATACGCTCTTTTCAATGCTTCACGCGTTTTAGTCACCTGCCACTTGAGTACAACACACAGATCGTTCATACAACCTTGTGAAACTGCCCGAAATATCCTTCTTTAAGCTGTTGTTCAACTCGCACGTAACATTTAAACGTCACCATTTATTAACATAGCTACTTCATTCACTAATCATGCCTGCATAGACAGCGCCAATATCACAAGGCTAAGATTATACAAATATTATAGTACAAGAACATATGGGCATGAGTATGCAAACAAGTGTAAATGAAGAACTTAATAACATGATCACTAATCACTAACTTCGTTCAAATAGCAGAGTATCGTTTAGGCAGTCTAGTTTGCTATTTCCTCTGTCAAAGAATTTATTTAAACTGTACAGTGATCTTTGACTTAGATTGTGCGACATCATTCGTACAACTTCTACCTATTCCAAGAAATACATTTCAGTATACAGATGATTAAACGTTTTAATGGCCACTGCTGTAAAACTGTTCCATAACATGGAGCGTCCACAACTATGTTATACTCAAATTGCATGTGTTGTGATTGTGGATATCACTCGTGTTGCTAAATGTTTCATGATTTTCTTTCACATGTGTTATGTCGTCAAAGCCCTGACCCTTCATGTGAATCTCTGCAGTTTATAGGTTAGTAGTGACAAAACAAAGTTTCGTCACACGTAATGGTTTCTTCAAAATAAAACAAAAAACAAGAAACTGCGTTTCAATCAAGTCGCGGCAGGCACCCACAGATCGTTTTTGTTCTGTAGTCATGGTGGAGGGGGGAGGGGGCGGACAGACTTTGCACACATTTTTCTCTTGAAAACATTCTGGAAAATGTCCTGAACATTTGATTTAGAGACGTTGCTCCATTGCGATTTGTAACATCACAACGTTGACCCGGTACGGCCGCACGCCTTCTACTTAACACTATCTGCTCACAACTCCCTGGCCGAAAGCACATCCGTTCTTTACAGTCGATAATTCAAGCCGTCACCGCATTACTGGCCTGACGTCGTTTACACGCCAAAAATAGACTCAGTCTGGGAACTTTCTGGACGGAAGGTGTAGCTCAATCGGCGAGAGCTAGCACGCAAAAGGTTTCAGTTTTCAGTCACCGGTAGACACACAGTTTTCAGCTACCAGGACTTTTCTTCACTGCACACACTCCGCCGAAGCGTAACACTAATCATGTGACACACAACCACAAACAAAATATGTACAAAAATAAAAAGCCGCAGAAATAAAAGTTATTTAATGGTATATTCAGGGTGGTCAGAAACAGTCTGAGAAACTTGTGTTTTCCAGGGGAGGTTGTGCTGATAATAATAGCCATAAAAATCGATACGTTACGCTGAAGTTAGCCAGTCATTTCCTCGTGCATGCAATTTCAAGCAGCCTGCAAGAGAAAGTGTCGCCAAACATGTTCTTCGTTTGGTTTCCTCACCTAGTTTAAATTTATCACTTCCAAAAAAGGCAAATTGTAATTGATAAGGAGCATTTCAACAAGTAGTAACTCACTGACACACAGATGTCTGTCCATTATTGCATTTTAACCCATGCAAGTGCTTGAAATTGCGCGCGCTATGATCTGAGTGACCAACTTCAATACTAATTGGCTCGAACCTTAACAACGTATGGAACTGCTTTCTTAACAATTATTTTTCATCACAACCTCCCCTTAAATACTCTTACAAGGTTTTTAGACCGTTTCTGACCACCCGGTATAAATGAACTCTGGACTACCGCGAGAAACTCTTGTTCAGAATTTTTTATGAAATGAACTTCATCAAAAGAGTAATGGATTGCCGCTGAACTGAATCAAGTGATACTAGGAGAATTAAATTAGAAAATGTTACACTAAGAGTAGTCCATGAATTTTACTATTTCGGCATCAAAGCGACTGACCATGCCCAAAAGAAGAGAGGATATAAAATGCAGACTCCAGAATTCATTGTGATGGCTGGGTGTTGTGTGCTGTCCTTAGGTTAGTTAGGTTTAAGTAGTTCTAAGTTCTAGGAGACTGATGACCGTAGCTGTTAAGTCCCATAGTGCTCAGAGCCATTTTGAACCAGAATTCATTTTTACCTTTCAGCGGACTAACACTTCCTGGCATATTAAAAACGTGCGCCGAACCAGAGCTAGAATTCTAACTTTGTACCTTTGCTTTTCGCGGGCAAGTGATTCCCGAACCGCCATCAGACCTTTACTCCCGACAGTACCTCATATAGTACTCCTGAAGAAAGGATATTATGGAGACATAGTTTGGACGTAGCCTGGCAGAGTGTTTCCCCAATGAATTTTCATTTGACTGCGGTGTTTTCTACCAGTGCGTAGTAGCGCAGTTGGGTCTGTTGTCACTCAACGTCTGAAATTTGGGGGGGGGGGGGGGGGGGGAGGAGAAGAGGGAGAAGGAATGAGTTTGTGTTTTGAAGTACAGAGGATACGAGCTGGATGCAAATGGAACACACAGATGTCTGCAGTGCATCAAAGGACAAGACGTTGAAATTTATCTGAATGGTAGATGTAGCTAAGTTCTCCAAATTAAATACAGAGTTACTTCAGACTTATTTGTCTCTCGCACCAGCAACTAACACGCTCATCTACTTTTTCAATGAATATGGCACCAGTGGAATGGTCATAGCGGGAGTATTTGATAGAGCTCTGAGTAATTTATGTATTATACAGCTGGCTGTAACACTAAGAGCAGGTGGAACATGAGAGTTTTCCGCGTCCTCGTTGCCATCATTGGACAAGACGCCTTATTTTATTACTTTTAGAAGCTGCAAAATTTCATTATGATGAGTTCATGTACTGGCGTTCGTCCGTTTCACTGTGGAAGGTTTTCTCCACCGCTACAACACCCGGCAAACCTTAACATAAAATGGAGTTCGATTACCGTTCCACAAACCTTCACATTATATGCTCCATATTAGCACTTTTCTCCTAGGACGTTTTCTGCTACTTTGCTGCACTACATCACAGCTGTTTGTCTCTAACCCAACTTCTCAAAACAACTTTTATAAACAAAAAGCAAGTTAGTGCCCAAATCTGCTAGAGAAAATTGAGTCATTAACACACCAACTACGTAATTTTATTTTACTTAGAGATATCAAATAGATTTCCATATCCATCGACGAAAGACAGACAATTAACAACATTTTTAGGGTGTGTTTCTTAAGAACCAGTCCTGATGTCAGGTTTTCTGATATATTGTTAGTTCCTAATATTAACTAATAGATCATAACGTTTGTCCGGGAAATCAGGAGAGAGAAGTTGGATCTCCCACCTAACTCATAGTATACTTCGGTGCATCACGGGGTCGTTGGTGCAAACAACAATAATAGTAGTACCGCCATTTTTAACAGAATAATATTTCACTTAGGTTGTGCTTTATCATTTTATCTATGTAAGTCTGCTGTCGCTACAGTTCCGATGGTATATTTTATATACTAGTATAACTTAATGGTGGTGAGACATTGAAAAACGTTTGCAATTTTACGAAACCATAATCCATGAAAGTGATGTGTCACGAATTCTAACGTTAGAGCGAGGAGGGAGGTGACACACGGTACGGATAAAGTTGTTAGACTAACATGTTAGATGTGGGGAGCCAGAAAATCAAAGTTATCATTAAGAACATAGTTACTGTCACACTAGAGGTAGCAACGCTAGTCACTAACGGCTGTTGTGCTGAATGGAGACGGACGTTTAATGTGACAGAGGAACACTGCACGATTTTCTGTGCGTTAACACTGACTATTTTTATTGAATTAATGAGGTTTCCACAACTGTAACAATTACCAGTCACAATAAATTACTAAGAAGCTCTTAATCAGCGGGACTGTAGATGAGGAATGCGTGGAACAAGTTGTTCCTTTGGTTGGAAGCAATCAGTCTCCGTTGTGTGTTCCTTTTTCAATATTTATCCATTTATCGACGCTCTCTACGTGTCTTAGGAGTCAGTGAAGCGGAATTAGGCAAGGACAAAATGGAAAGGTACTTCTGTCACCTTGTCATGCTATCTATCTCATGCTAGGTAGTCCCTTTTTTTCTGTTCCTTTAACGTATTATTTCTCGCTCTTCCCAAAACCCGGTATCTCCTTTTCCAGAATATATTTTTACTGTGCAACTGCTACGCATTTCTGTTAGCATGTGATTATTTTCTATCGACGGGAACAATACCAGAAAATTACGTAATGCAAAGTTAATAAAGCTGACATTACTGTATTACGTACATATATTAATACGTCTATTATTATTATTATTATTATTATTATTATTATTATTATTATTATTATTATTATTATCTTTATTATTCAAAACGGAAACGGTATTGTTGGGTGTAGTCAAGTCTACTCCAGGTTACTTCCAGCTTTCTGGGGTGTAAACCTGAATACTTAAGGGCTATTACAATAATTTGCTACATGGACGGTTCGGACAGTACAGTGTCCTGTATTTCCCTGTCTTTACTTCATCTTGCAATGATGAGGGTGATGACGTAAGTTTTGTGTTCGATGTTCGAGACACTCATCCTTATATTTGTTTCTTCTGAGCCGTGTTGTCATTAATGTTCCTATCACACGACACTGAAACATCGATTTAGGGATATCTGTTATTATTATTATTATTATTATTATTATTATTATTATTAATTGCAGCTCATGTACCATTCCTTTTGTACTGTTAACTCGCTAAGTGAGTCTGATTAGATATAAGGGATTGTATGAGTGCAAGAATCAAGCCAGTTGATACGTATGTATAAATAAACACAGACGGACTTTTGTACAACCACATACGAAAAATTTCCGATATCGTCATTTCAACCACCGTTCAAATTCCTCTTATAGCAAGCTGCATTTTTGTGAAGGAAAGTAACTCGCAACTTGCTTAGTAACTGCGGGGCCATGGATAGCTCACGTGAATGTTGGGATACCAGTAGTAATGTTAAGGTTTAATGGGCAGAGGCACACTTTTAAAGCAGCAAGGTTTACGATAGAGAAAAAAGAAAGAAACTGGTGTCATGCATCTGATGCGAGGCGCAAGAACCAGGCAGCGTAGGATGATGGTATGTAATCTTGCACTATGCTGCCTGGTAAATGTGTTTTTTGTTGTCCTAGTTTAAAGAAAATGAAGTAGGAATAATCCGGACAGAGGACGAACGAACCAGATATGGGCAGCCACTTGCCATGCCATGATGGCGGGATCCGGTCAGCTGCACGTATCTGGTATTCGCCGGCAGCTGTCCGTGGGAAGGCGAGAGCAGTGCGAGAACTGGTTCGCGGCGGCGAGCTCTCGGCTGCTGTCACCCCTGGTGCATGGCCGTAGCGACACGTGCCGTGCTGTGCCGCTAGGGGGCGCCACGCCAACGTTTATGCCTCGCGCCTGGTGCTTCCGGAGGGAACTTCCGCCGTTGCGGGTAAATTAAATCTTCATCACTGCTACGTTCCAGGCAATTCCACTTTCACCACAGGCGAGTTGCGGCACTGGTGCTGATTGCAGCAGTGAAACACCTGTTATAGCCTCTCTGACCTCCTATCTACACTGCTGGACAATAACATCGAAAACAGCAGACAACAAATATCAAATTATCGCGAAATGTACAGGGTGACTCAAAAGTTCGATAATATTTCAAAATGCACTAATTCACGGAATAATGTAGGTAGAGAGGTAAAACTTGACACATACCTGAAACAACATGGGGTTTTATTGAAACTAATAGTGCAAAAATGGGACAACAGATGGCGCTAGACAGGTTAAAAAACATCAGTGAAGCAGCTTGAGAATCCTGCATAAAATTAATCGTAGTGAGAGAGAGACTCAGATGCTCCAGAAATCGCGGAATGTTGACTTTACCTGAGAAAACCCCTCAAAACCTGACAGAAAATTACGATTGGTTGTCTAACGTGTTGCGGACCGAGAAGCCCATTTCACACTCCGAGAGTTATCAACATCCACGTCTGCAAAATTTCGGCTGCCGAAAATCCAAGAAGTGTCGTGGAAACCCCACTGCATGACGAGAAAGTCACGGTGTGGTGTGGGACTGCCACATCAGTCGTGATCGGACCCTTCTCCTTCGAGGAAATGCGGAGTGCCGCTTCTTAAGCGCAATAAAAGAACCACACCCTGATGATGATGATGATGATGATGATGATGTTTGGTTTGTGAGGCGCTCAACTGCGCGGTTATCAGCGCCCATACAAATTCCTAACCTTGCTCAGTCGAAACTCGCCACTTTCATGAATGATGATGAAGTGATGAGGACAACACAAACACCCAGTCATCTCGAGGCAAGTGAAAATCCCTGACCCCGCTAGGAGTCGAACCCGGGACCTCATGCTCGGGAAGCGAGAACGCGACCACGAGACCACGAGCTGCGGACATCAGGTTGGAGTTCCGTATTACAAGAGTCTCCGTTGAGAGGGCTACGGTGAAGACCGTTGACTATATTTCCGGGGAAGTTCCTGGTACCTCTGGTAGCCACGCCATGTGGCAGGACGGTCCTTTTCACAGTTCGCACATTTCGGTGGAGCCCCTCTGGGATGAGTACATGTTGAAGATCTGAGTTGCCCTCAACATCGAACGCAGCGAGTAGGCAAGCTGCAATAATTAGCTGTATGTTCGAAACGCTGGCAGTGACGACATTGAACAAGTCCTTCTTGTCTGTTGTAGGTTTAAATAACGACTTTAGTATATAGAAGGTATTTGATGTCGCAAATCTTGTAGTTTCCTGTTTGGGCTGGCAACGTGACTCGGTAAGCAGCTTGAGGTCGTAATTCCTTGGTGTTGCCTCGATTTTTAAACTGATGGACGTTGATGACCGGGAAACCGTCCTCTATCAGTGCATTTTTCAGTTCTTCCTCCTGTAACTTCGGCAGGTGGACGTTTTACAATCACTTTGAGGTCCTTGTCTTCTGCGGCCTGGTGTGCAAAAAAGTGGATGTCATTCGACAAAAAGAAATTGATGGCTCGTCGTTGATCTTCAGAGGAGTCAAAGTGGTATTTGATCCTGTCTCGTTGGTAGATGGCCTGAAGACTGCCGTTAATATTCGCCTTCAGAGCCTTCTTGAGTTCCATGTAGTTCTTGGTATGGTAAATAGTAACGGGCGGGACTTTGCGTAGTAAGTTCCGGCCAGAGCCATCTGTCCCCTCTTTATTTGCTTCGAGATTGACGTCACTCGTCTGGTCCATACGTTCTGGAGCATCCGTAGTATCTTCCTCTGAAGTTGCGTTTTGTGACATTATTTGTTTATTGAAGCGTCAGATGGCTCAGCGATTGATAATCAATCCTGCTAATGTATTGCGATTGGTTGAGATGAAGTTACGAAGAACCCTTCTTCGTGAAGATGATATTGGTGTAGAAGACGAATCATCATGCATGTTTTCTGGTATCTATTATAGTGCAGAAATATGAGCATAAGTTATAAACAGATACTGCTGTAACACTAACACTTAATGATCATGATAGGGATGATAATGACGAACAACTCAACAGTAGAGCTACGGCAAGTGCGGGAAGAGGCGATGGAAGCAGTGACGGTGAATACCAACCGTCTCCCAAGTAGAAGGTTAAAGTTGCAAGTATCACCACGGCGTTTGATGACAACACACTGGAGAACATGTACGATGATTATTACGTAAGAGGTTTCGACACATACGACAAGCTTCTGAAAAGATACCCTAAACTGAAGTCTAAAAGCAATATTAAAAACATTCTGGATTACGTGGCAAAGAAAAGAAAAGGAAATACAGTTTTCAAAGGAAATCGTACACTGCTGTTCAAGACCATCAAGGAGCGTGTAACGGCGAAATTCGATGAAGCGCGAGAATGCGGTTCCGCCGTTCATTATCGGCATTTACAACATTGGGCATTGGACGTAGCCAGAAATCTCGGGTATACAAACTTTACAGCTTCACTAGGATTTATTTCTAATTTGAAAAAGGAGTTTAGGATAACACCCCGCCGAATCACTATGCTCCAAGCACGAAAAGATAAAGATGACGACGAAGAGCTGATTGAAAGAGCTCAAACGTTTGTTGCTGACGTCAATGAGCATATCACGAGAAAAAACATCGATATTAGTTCTGTATGGAACTGTGATCAGAGTCAGTTCAGCTACGAACTTTCTTGTGACAGAACACTATCCATGAAAGGGGAGAGCAACACTGTCGCGATGTTGCAATCAGTTAACTGTGCAACACATAGTTACACGATCGATGTTGCTATATCAATGGACGGACGACTGGCAGACAAACTTTATATTTGCTTCCTAGAATCCAGTGGAAAGTTTGGACCCCCCACGTGTCAAGGGGAATAGAAACGCGGTGCCCTCCAAATGTCGTCGTCGATGCAAGTGTGAGTGGGAAGATGACGAAACAACATCTGAAGGCCTTTTTTCTGTCAGTTTTCAATCCATTTGTCGAGAAAGTCATTAGTACTTTGTGACTCCTGGTCTGGACATAAGGATGAACGAGTACTACTGGAAGCATCTGGTGGAAAACATGTAGATTTAAAAATCATTCCGCCTAAAACTACAAAATATGCACAACCTCTGGATGTGTATTTCTTCAGGCAATATAAAATACATGCCAAGAGAATAACAGACTTCATTAAACTGCGTTCCAGTAATATGCAGCCGAAATTGCACGACAGATTATTTATCATGAATATGAATTCTGTCATTTACAATCAGTTATCTGCGGGAGTATACAGACCAATGCTTCGTTGCGCGTGGCAGAACGCTGGCTGTGATATTGGGAACCAGTGAACAACTTCAAAAAGTGTCACTGACGTGGCGTTCAACACTGATATTATAGAATGTGCAAATACGCCATGCGATCAACATGCATTTCTTCACTGTGCGTTTTTCAGTCATTCGTATTGCTCGGAGCATTCCGCATTTACATTTATAGTCAACATTGCTGCATTACGTATGGCGTCTACAATTACATCTACAGTGATATCTAGAGCATGACTGCAGAGTTTTGCAGAAAAACGACACCCACCAGCACATTCAGAGGTACACAATGGTCCTGTAACCAAACGTTCATACAGATCTGTTTGTTCGAGCCCAAATACACTCCTGGAAATTGAAATAAGAACACTGTGAATTCATTGTCCCAGGAAGGGGAAACTTTATTGACACATTCCTGGGGTCAGATACATCACATGATCACACTGACAGAACCACAGGCACATAGACACAGGCAACAGAGCATGCACAATGTCGGCACTAGTACAGTGTATATCCACCTTTCGCAGCAATGCAGGCTGCTATTCTCCCATGGAGACGATCGTAGAGATGCTGGATGTAGTCCTGTGGAACGGCTTGCCATGCCATTTCCACCTGGCGCCTCAGTTGGACCAGCGTTCGTGCTGGACGTGCAGACCGCGTGAGACGACGCTTTATCCAGTCCCAAACATGCTCAATGGGGGACAGATCCGGAGATCTTGCTGGCCAGGGTAGTTGACTTACACCTTCTAGAGCACGTTGGGTGGCACGGGATACATGCGGACGTGCATTGTCCTGTTGGGACAGCAAGTTCCCTTGCCGGTCTAGGAATGGCAGAACGATGGGTTCGATGACGGTTTGGATGTACCGTGCACTATTCAGTGTCCCCTCGACGATCACCAGTGGTGTACGGCCAGTGTAGGAGATCGCTCCCCACACCATGATGCCGGGTGTTGGCCCTGTGTGCCTCGGTCGTATGCAGTCCTGATTGTGGCGCTCACCTGCACGGCGCCAAACACGCATACGACCATCATTGGCACCAAGGCAGAAGCGACTCTCATCGCTGAAGACGACACGTCTCCATTCGTCCCTCCATTCACGCCTGTCGCGACACCACTGGAGGCGGGCTGCACGATGTTGGGGCGTGAGCGGAAGACGGCCTAACGGTGTGCGGGACCGTAGCCCAGCTTCATGGAGAAGGTTGCGAATGGTCCTCGCCGATACCCCAGGAGCAACAGTGTCCCTAATTTGCTGGGAAGTGGCGGTGCGGTCCCCTACGGCACTGCGTAGGATCCTACGGTCTTGGCGTGCATCCGTGTTTCGCTGCGGTCCGGTCCCAGGTCGACGGGCACGTGCACCTTCCGCCGACCACTGGCGACAACATCGATGTACTGTGGAGACCTCACGCCCCACGTGTTGAGCAATTCGGCGGTACGTCCACCCGGCCTCCCGCATGCCCACTATACGCCCTCGCTCAAAGTCCGTCAACTGCACATACGGTTCACGTCCACGCTGTCGCGGCATGCTACCACTGTTAAAGACTGCGATGGAGCTCCGTATGCCACGGCAAACTGGCTGACACTGACGGCGGCGGTGCACAAATGCTGCGCAGCTAGCGCCATTCGACGGCCAACACCGCGGTTCCTGGTGTGTCCGCTGTGCCGTGCGTGTGATCATTGCTTGTACAGCCCTCTCGCAGTGTCCGGAGCAAGTATGGTGGGTCTGACACACCGGTGTCAATGTGTTCTTTTTTCCATTTCCAGGAGTGTACTTTCCTGATGAGTGTAATACTGCTAACGCAAGAGTTGGCAGTTAGAGACTTGCACGTTTGGGACGCTGCTGTTCGTATACGACAGGTGTGTAGTGTAATACCAGCTTTACTTATTGTGTAAAGTCGAACAGGCAAAAAAGGAACGAATGGCAGCAGTTTGGGTAACGCGTAAATGTGTTGCAGCAAATCCATCGCACATTACTGCAAATAGCCTGCTACTTTACTCGATGGCAGCTATTGTTCTCGGACCATTCCACAGATTCGAACCCTTCCTTTTGATTCACACAGGATCCAGTTCGATTCATCATTCAAAATGAGTCGGTTTCCAGACATCCATTATCTGGTAGCGTCACTCTTTACTCCACCTTAGGCGTCGCATAGCAATGACTACAGAACTACGCACAGACATAGTGCGAGCTGGATTTCTGGTAGTACTTTGTAACTCACGACTGGTTCCTTCCGCTGATTTCATGCGAATTTTCAGAACCATCCTCCGCAATGTCCAACGGTATCTGTCCTTTAGTCTTGTTTTAGATGTAATCGTTCCATCGCCTTTGTGCGTCACAGTGACGTAACTAACAGTTTATTTGACCAACATTAGAAGGGTTGAAATGGCTTAAATTTTCTAGGCTGTCTATCATAAGGGCCTAACGTGCTTTGATAGTTCAGGAAGAGGAATACGTCAGCAAACATTTTTCGTTCAAATAGCATCATCGAAATACCTAAAGATTTCACTGTTGAGTTTCAAAAGGGACTCAATAGGGCACTTCAGCGTACATGTTTCCTGTTTACGGATGCCAAGAATAGGAAATGTCGTAATATGAGCTCCGCGATGCCAAAATTAAGATCACAATAAAAGGTTCGTAAAGAAAATAATCATGTCACCGACAATACAAGGGAGAGTTCTGCTTAAAAACTGACGAATCTACTGAGCCATTTCCTTAGAGACAGTTACTGTATGTGTTTGGTACCAGCTCCTCTGTAACCAGCAGTTTGGCCTTAATAGACGTAATTAACGATAAACCGGTCACTGAATCCTCCGGACTAATCTCCAGGTACATTAAAAGCTTGTACGCTAACGTTGCAGTGGTTAAGACGATCGAGATTATAAAAATAGCCTTCTCAAGCATAAGATGATCTCGAGACAGGATACGTTTGAGTTCATAGAGCTGCTGCATCTTTACACTGATTTTAACTATTTTTTATTTAATAAAAAGTTTTACATACAGAAAATTGGGCTAGCTATGGCATCAAGTATTTCGGGGACAATGCTTTTAGCGTGGGCGAATACGGGATCTAGGTCGTTGCAAAACACATACGTATGAGACCAGTCACCTCCTGAAAGGCATAGAAGAGGACTTCAGAGGTGATACATGTAGATAAGGAAGGACAGAAATTCGATCCTCATGGGGAAACAGCAATACACCGGCTTAAGTTTCATAATGTACTTAGTATACACACCAGTGACAATGATAACGCCTTCTTTAGTGGTTTTTTTGGATCTTTAGTACGATAAATGCAAATGACTACATAGATAATCAATGGTATGGGGCCTAGCCTTGTTCGTTAGAATGCTATGGAACGGCTGATGGCTCAGTGCAATCTGTCAGAGCCGTACACATGTTCACTAACTAGTGGTACACGAAGAGGCAGCTGATTCAGAACTCAAACGGTGTTCACCAATTTACAGGAGGAGAGCGTTGGTGGAAGGGTGGTAAGACGGATATGTGGAGCAGATAAACTGGTGTTGCCAAGTTTAAAATTAGTCGAGGACTTCATGTCCAGGTAATTTTGTTTTTGTATTCTGACTTTGTGTGCTTTAGAAGTGCATGGTTGAGTAGGATTTACTTACATATCGAGATGATGGGAGCTTGAGTCACAAAACGCGTTATTGATGATCATGTTCCTTATTTTTATGGTTGTATGTTAACGGTCATGTTCCTTATTTTTATGATTGTATGTTAAAGGTCGTTAATTTTGAGTAAGTCCACATCAGGACGTTTCTCCCATGGCCTGTGGTTGGGAGGTGTGACAAATGCCTGATGAGGAACTGGCAAATCTCCTACTTACGCGAGGCGGCATCTAACACACCAAACTTGTCCAGGATGGATAAGATGATCAAGACCTGTACCCCCTCTACCTTCGCTCTTAGACCAACTGACCTCTGGATTCTTTTCTCTACAGTCGTCTTAAAAGAGGAGTGTACAACGCTCTAGTTAATACCGTTGAACAGCAGCAGCGAACTGCACAGTCTTGTCAAACTCTACGACACGATACAGAGCTGCCTGAAATAATTCGTACCTCAGTGCAGATACGAGTGCAGTACTGCACCCAAAAGCGAGGACAACGTGGGACACCTCCGTTAACAGGCTTGAGTGTGGAGTAATTTGATACCTGTAACTTGCAGTATTTTAATTCTTGTTAAGGTAGACCGTGGACGAAATTTGGACCGTAGTAGATGGGGACTCCTCCTAAATGTAGCTTTGTGAATGAGAAGTTTAGATTTGTGGACAATTCATTGTCCTGAGACAAAATAAGGTTTCAATACCATACATTTGATTCATCAGATTCTCCGGCGTATTTATGGAGCGAACATTGCACGGTTGTACCGACGGTCCATAGTGTCCAACGGGCACATATTTGGGCTATCGGACATGTCGTCATCGTCAGGTGCGCTGACGAACTCAGTTTCTGTATGCTCGCGGTCGACTTATATCCCCTTCCACCACAAGCCGTTGCCACCGCGGGCCGCTCCCTCTGGCCAAATTCCAATGGACAGGCAGCGTGCGTGTTGATGTGAATCCATTTCCCTTGAGACACCATAGGGCGTGAAGGCAACTCTCGTTTTTCGTTGGCGCCACCTCAGTACCGCGACTGTTGGACATTTCGAAAAGACTGTGATGTGACTGCGAAGACTGTTTGCAGGGGAGAAGTTTAACTATGCACACTGATTCTACAGGGTGGTCCATTGATAGTGACCGGGCCAAATATTCACGAAATAAGCATCAAACGAAAAAACTACAAAGAACGAAACTTGTCTAGCTTGAAGGGGGAAACCAGATGGGACTGTGGTTGGCCCACTAGATGGCGCTGCCATAGGTCAAACGGATATCAACTGCGTTCTTTTAAATACGAACCCCCATTTTTATTACATATTCGTGTAGTACGTAAAGAAATATGAATGTTTTAGTTGCACCACTTTTTTCGCTTTGTGATAGATGGCGCTGTAATATTCACAAACATATAAGTACGTGGTATCACGTAACATTCCGCCAGTGCGGCCGGTATTTGCTTCGTGATACATCACCCGTGTTAAAATGGACCGTTTAGCAATGGCGGAAAAGGTCGATATCGTGTTGATGTATGGCTATTGTGATCAAAATGCCCAACGGGTGTGTGCTATGTATGCTGCTCGGTATCCTGGACGACATCATCCAAGTGTCCGGACCGTTCGCCGGATAGTTACGTTATTTAAGGAAACAGGAAGTGTTTAGCCACGTGTGAAACGTCAACCACGACCTGCAACAAATGATGATGCCCAAGTAGGTGTTTTAGCTGTGTCACGGCTATTCCGCACATCAGTGGCAGACAAATTGCGCGAGAATCGGGACTCTTAAAAACGTCGGTGTTGAGAATGCTACATCAACATCGATTGCACCCGTACCATATTTCTATGCACCAGAAATTGCATGGCGACGACTTTGAATCTCATGTACAGTTCTGCCACTGGGCACAAGAGAAATTACGGAAGGATAACAATTTTTTGCATGCGTTCTATTTAGCGACGAAGCGTCATTCACTAACAGCGGTAACGTAAACCGACATAATATGCACTACTGGGCAACGGAAAATCCACGAAGGCTGCGACAAGTGAAACATCAGCGATCTTGGCGGGTTAATGTATGGTGCGGCATCATGGGGAGAAGGATAATTGGCCCCCATTTTATCGATGGCAATTTAAATGGTGCAATGTATGCTGATTTCCTACGTAATATTCTACCGATGTTACTACAAGATGTTTCACTGCATGACAGAATGGCGATGTACTTCCAACATGATGGATCTCCGGCACATAGCTCACGTATTGAATAGCATATTTCATGACAGGTGGATTGGTCGTCGAAGTACCATACCGTGGCCCACACGTTCACCGGATCTGACGTCCCCGGATTAATTTCTGTGGGTAAATTTGAACGATATTTGCTATCGTGATCCACCGACAAAGCCTGACAACATGCGTCAGCGCATTGTCAATGCATGTGCGAACATTACGGAAGGCGAACTATTCGCTGTTGAGAGGAATGTCGTTACACGTATTGCCAAATGCATTGAGGTTGACGGAGATAATTTTGAGCATTTATTGCATTAATGTGGTATTGACAGGTAATCACGCTGTAACAGCATGCGTTCTCAGACATAAGTTCACAGAGGTACATGTATCACAGTGGAACAACCGAAATAAAATGTTCAAACGTACCTACGTTCTGTATTTTAATTTAAAAAACCTACCTGTTACCAACTATTCGTTTAAAATTATCAGCCATATGTTTGTGAATATTGCAGCGCCATCTACCACAAAGCGAAAATAGTGGTGCAACTGAAACATTCATATTTCTTTACGTACTACACGAATATGTAATATAAATGGGGGTTCCCATTTTTAAAAAAACGCAGTTGACATCCGTTTGACATATGGCAGCGCCATCTAGCGGGCCAACAATAGCGCCCTCTGGTTTCACCCTTCAACCTAGACGAGATTCGTTGTTTGTAGTTTCTGTCGTTTGATGCTTATTTCGTGAGATATTTGGTCCGGTCACGATCAATGGACCACACTGTATATGAGCTGCACAGCTACAGCGCCATCTGTTCGCAGTTTTTTTTAAACTATATCGAAACTTCTGGGTAATATTCTTGCAGCTTTGACATTAAACGTATCTTTTCTTGCATTCGTCTATGGAACTTAGTTTTGAAGATATTTAATTTTGAAATCAGAGAATCCTTCGTTAGACCAACTGTACACACTACAGTCAGGTAGACGGATTTTGGTGTATTCCCTAAGCTAGGAAAAAACAAACTGGATGTTGCACAAAAGCTACATAACGACTGAGGAGGTTGATCGATAAGCATACGTACATTTCAAACACTTTCATATTACTTTATAATGAATTTAAGTGATGTATCGTAACCACACATTGGTATTTACCTCGCAGGTTGTTAGGTTTCGGAGCCATATTTAATTAAACTTTGTGCCCTTTCAGCAGTGTCAGTTTTCGCTATTAATTATGCTACATGCCGTATACGCCCGTTCGGAAGAAAAGTGCCGACGTTAGATTGTCATAACGCGCTCGCGCAGCGGCTCTGAGCTAGTAATGGAATGCTTCATTATTAAGCAGCCAGCAACGACGCGTCAAACCAGCAGCGGTGCAGTAATTTCCGTCGGACGCCAGCCAGCTGTTTGCTTTCGGCGCATCCACGTGACCCAGAGTAAGCAATCACAGCTGTTCTCAGCGCGCAGAAGCGATGACGGGGCGTGGGCGGTGTATCTCGCGTACGTCGTGGTCCGGACGCAACCAGAGACTGCGCCAATAATCGCCGTGAGGGGTTCCAGATGATTCGACGCTGCGCATTTGTTCGCGATATGGAGAAAGCGTTCCACGTGCGCTATTCACGTCATAAAAGCCCTGCCTAATTGCGTCTGTATTCGCCTTTCCCCAAGGTCAAGAAAACACTTCAGTTTTTGGGAGCGCGTAGGTCTTCGTCCCAGAGTTCATTTTGAAACAATGGTGCTCATTGAAGTTGCAACACCGTGTAGACGGTATCCAACAAATCGATGATAGGCACTGGAAACCTCGTAGCTCGATCTTTCTGTGAAAACTCATAATTCCTGTAACTCCATTATTAATGATAGATTTCAAAGTGCATGGATTTCTCTAGTCTGTCAATTACTAGGTTTCTACTACACACATCAAAAAAAGTTTTGCATAACCTCGGTTCCCAGAACCCCGGAAGATAGACGTTGACTGTTCCACAGATACAATCCTTTTGACTGTTCAGTGATGTCACTAAACCCGCCCATAAAGATGTCAACAACCACGCATGAGTAGCTTCTATCAGACGGAGGGGGTCCGACAGCCGATCAGATGCAGCCATTCCACCAGGAAGGAGGTACACGGTTCGTGTTGTCTGTGGTTCAACCATGCCTAGATGGTCAATACCGCGGTGCAATCGCGTCCACGTCGTTACTTTGTGCCAGGAAGGGCTCTCAGCAAGGGAAGTGTCCAGGCAGCTTGGAGTGACCAAAGCGATGTTGTTCTGACATGGAAGAGATACAGAGAGACAGGAACTGTCGATCACATGCCTCGCTCAGGTCGCCAAGGGCTACTACTGCAGTGGAAGGCCGCTACCTACGGATTATGGCTCGGAGGATTACTGACAGCCACGCCACCATATTGAATAATGCTTTTCGTGCAGCCACAGGACGTCGTTTTAGGACTCAAACTGTGCGCAATAGGCTGCATGATGCGTAACTTCACTCCCGACGCCTACGGCGAGGTCCATCTTTGCAACCGCGACACCATGCAGCGCGGTAGAGATGGGCTCAATAAAATGTCGAATGGACCGTTCAGGATTGACATCACGATCTCTTCACAGATAAGTGTCGCGTATGCATTCAACCAGACAATCGTCGGAGACGTGTTTGGAGATAACCAGGTCAGGCTGAACGCCTTAGACACACTGTCCAGCGAGTGCAGCAAGGTGTAGGTTCCCTGCTGTTTTGGGGTGGCATCATGTGGGGCCGACGTACGCCGCTGGTGGTCATGGAAGGCGCCGTAACGGCTGTAAGATACGTGAGTGCCATCCTCCGACCGATAGTGCAACCATGTCGGCATCATACTGGTGAGGCATTCGTCTTCATGGACGAGAATTCGCGCCCCTATCGTGCACATCTTGTGAATAACGACATCGCTCGACTAGAGAGGCCAGCATGTTCTCCTGACATGAAACCCATCGAAAATGCCGGGAATGGATTGAAAAGGGCTGTTTTGGACGACGTGACCCACCAACGACTTAGAAGGATCTACGCCGAATCGCCGTTGAGGAGTGGGACAATCTGGACCAACAGGGCCATGATGAACTTGCGGATAGTATGCCACGACGAATACAGACATCCATCAATGCAAGAGGACGTGCTACTGGGTATTAGAGGTACTGGTGTGTACATCAAACTGGATCACCACCTCTGAAGGTCTCGCTGTATGTTGGTACAACATGCAATGTGTGGTTTTCATGGCAATAAAAAGGGCGGAAATGATGTTTATGTTGATATCTATTCCAATTTCCTGCGCAGGTT
The DNA here is from genome assembly GCF_021461385.2 of Schistocerca piceifrons. Lineage (NCBI taxonomy): Eukaryota > Metazoa > Arthropoda > Insecta > Orthoptera > Acrididae > Schistocerca > Schistocerca piceifrons. The sequence continues at coordinate 779,294,364 of NC_060139.1, forward strand.
CCGGAACTCTCAAATTGGTTCAAATGGTTCTGAGCACTGTGGGACTTAACATCTGAGGGTCCCTAGAACTTAGAGTTACTTAAACCTAACTAACCTAAGGACATCATACATTTCCATGCCCGAGGAAGGATTCGAACCTGCGACCGTAGCAGTCGCCCGGTTCCGGACTGAAGGGCCTAGAACCGCTTGGCCACCGTGGCCGTCCCGGAACTCTCGGTACTGAGGTGCAAAACTTTGTTTGATGTGTGTATATAGTTACACATGTAGAAACATTACCTGTATCACTTTATATATTTTTTAAGAAACCGTTTTTGCTTCTCGTGTTAAATTTAACCAAATGGTGTTACGACGTTTTCGTTGCCTACCATCGAACCAACTGGCATGCGGCAAAAGGCGTATACTACAAGCGTGGATATGGAAATGATTATCGTTTCAGCACACTAGCAAACGATAATTAGGAGTAACACCATCGATATTCTGTATATGTAAACACAACGCAACGTAATCTAGTTGAGACATGAAATCTCGTACGAGGCAGGCGACCGTGGTTATATTACAATGTGGTACTGTGTTGGAGCTGACTAGATGAAAAATGACTTTATTATTCAGCTTGCTCAACTGACGCGTTTCGGATTTATTTCCATCATCGAATATCTAATAAGTATAATGGGAATACGTTTGTACGAAGAATATTAACAAATGTAACAGGCATTAATAAAGAACAAAATGCAGTACACGAAATCCTACGCAAGTGCACAGATAGACACAGGACATGAGTGTTGCTAGACGTACATGTGACAGTCTACCAGCTATCGTAGGGAGACGGAGGGGAAGGAAGACAAGGTTGGCCGTCTGAGGGCGGGGGTTGCATGGTGGTGCCGTGGGTGTGATACCTGACGTTTCGTGCACAAACATGTCAAACCCTTTTTACAAAAGTTACAGGCCGCATATGAACATTAAGTACGCAATGTACAAACATCAACTGAGCATTTATTGACTGATATTGTTACCATACAGTCTGTAACCTCTGTAAAAATATTGTGGCTTTCCTGCGGTAGCTAGTAGTCTGTCAGCGTATGTCACATACACATCTAGTAACGCTCGTACCGTGTGACACTCTGTATACATCGGTAGGTTTTCATATATTGCATTTTGTGCTTTATGAAGTGCTGATATATTTTTTCTTTTTCTATATACAAATCTCATCCTACTTTTTAGATATCTGATGATGGAAATAAACCCGAAACGCGTCATTTGAGTAATGAGGTCATTTTTCACCGCCTGTTTGAATTTTTTGGAGCGATATATTCAGCTTCAATACAAAATACATTGTAATATAACACAATGTGTTTCTCATTCCTAAATTTATTTGAATATGGTTGTTTTTCGTCGTATGTAAATAGGAAAAATTTCTACCAGTACGTGTCAGAAATTCGATACTGGCAGCATCGCGGCTGTGATTTATCATTCCGCGATACTGATGTTCGTGTTTGCTGGAATGTGGAGTCGATGAGTTCAAGAGGGCCATACTCAGAGCCATGCTTGATCGCAACGGCCCCACGGGTCTATCACGAGGGATGACAGACACAGTTCTCTTACCCATTTAGGATAGTAGAGCTACAATGAGTATTATAACTCAGGAAATAGGTTTTTTTGTAGCAAGATAAACACCTCAATAGACAATGTTGTCCAGAAGACGTGGTAAATTACGTTTGAAGTGGGGACTGGATCATCGAGAAGCGGCCTCGGATCGAAGGAAAACTGTCATCTTGTCGAACAGATCACGTTACACCCGGTTGATGGCCGTATCCGGACACACATTGATCCTACAACCAGCTGCTTGAAAGATGCACCCAGCAACGAACGCAGGCCGATGGGTGCTGTATTAAGCTATGCGGAACATACTTTTGCTGTGTTGGCCATTGAAGGCGCAGCGACAACTATGTAGACATCATTATTGCGGTCCACGTGCATAGGTTAATGCTTGATGTGAAAGTCGACGATGCTATCTTTCAGCAGGGTAAATGTCCGTCTCAAAAGGCCAGAATTATGGTACAGTGGTTTGAGCAGCATAACAATGAACTCTAGGTTTTGGTCATCAATTTCGCCTGTTGTGAACCAAATGGAATACATCTGGAGCACTGTCGGGCTTCACATCCGCGCCCAAACACCATCGGTCCATAATTTGTGGGAATTGTATAGATATCGGGTGTCACGCAACTCCGCAAACATAACAGGACTTGTCGAATACATGACACGCAGAATCGCTGCTATCCTGCGTTCCAGATGCGGACTAAAACGTTATTAAGGAGTGATTATAACGTTTTGGCCAGTCAGTCTACAAGTATCAATATCTTACTCACGAGACACTTTATGTAAGTTCACACACTAGAGCAAGGTCACTTACAGAGTGTAAAACTTCACGTGAGCACAATGTGCTGCACACATACGATCCGACACTCAGCCCATTTCGGCATTACTCGAACGTCTCCACTTTGCTCGGTCCTTCTCGGTATACGCCGACATTTCATTTAGCAATGCGATGCGGCGCGTTCTTCCAGTTTTGGTGTGGCTTATTTTGGTCAGCACAACTTCGTTCATTTGGGAAGAATCGTGGTGTAAGCGCTATTTGGTCCGATATAAAGGAAGTTCGCAGGTCCAGTAAATGTTCGCACAAAAAGAGGCAGTTTGTAGTCGACACAGCGTAAGAAGCACTCTGACGGCTTGCAGGGCTTATGCCAGCTTTCAGCTGCGAAGGGCAAACAGTTGCAGACGAAAACGGTAGCCGTCTATAGAGCTGTGACAGCAATGATGCGTTGCCGTAGAGACGTGTACAAAATCGCGTTACATTACTGGTTGAGGAAGGACTACGAAGCTGCCGCGCCCAGAGCACACCAACTTAAGGGGTGAGCTTACATCGACTCAATTATAGCGATCTACCCTCGCAGTCCTTTAAAAATTAATGGAAATCGCAAAGAAGAATATCTCACAATCTCTATCATGTAACAGTGTACTCTGGGGTTACTGCAAATTTGCTGTGAGACTGCGTTACAACACCATGCGCATAAAATTAAAAGATTTAGTTGAGAATGAAGGAGCTAAAAATTATAACTATCGACAGATGATTTGCATGGGATCTGTTGTTCTGTGGCTCAAGAAGCATTTTGCGTTACACATGTAGGCATGGTACGCGTGATGGAATTGGTGGCGCAAATAGTAATTTCTTTAAAGTTGCATGCATTCTTATTTTTTTAGTTGGAACAGTTATTGATGGAAACAAAAGAAGAGTATCCAGATGTTATGTAGTGCTGCAAAGTACGTCGGTTAAGTCGAAGGACATGCCTGGAAGGAGTTTGCGATCTAAGACCCGCTATTGTTGGATTTCTCAAGGGAAAAGGCAAGCAAGAGCGAAAATTAGAATGGATAGCAGACCTCGCATTTTAACAGGGATGACTGCAGGCTACCCTCAGTAAGACATTGCAAAGTTAGAGGCAATTTACATCTGATTTCAAGCCGAAAGTAGATGCATTTACAAAGAAACTCTGATACTCGCGTAATGAAAGGGACAACTTCTGACAATGAATACCGACCATTTCCCTAAGCTTACTGGCGTTACAAAAAAAACGCGAATTTTGAACACTCCACATCTGAGGACGCTGCTGACACATACCAGTTTTGGAGCTGTTTTCGAGGCCATTAAAATTGCCACACCACGAAGATGACGTGCTATAGACGCGAAATTTAACCGACAGGAAGAAGATACTGTGATATGCAAATGATTAGCTTTTCAGAGTATTCACACAAGGTTGGCGCCGGTGGTGACACCTACAACGTGCTGACATCAGGAAAGTTTCCAACCGATTTCTCATACACAAACAGCAGTTGACCGGCGTTGCCTGGTGAAACGTTGTTGTGATGCTTCGTGTAAGGAGGAGAAATGCCTACCATCAAGTTTCCGACTTTGATAAAGGTCGGATTGTAACCTATCGCGATTGCGGTTTATCGTATCGCGACATTGCTGCTCGGTTTGGTCGAGATCCAATGACTGTTAGCGGAGTATGGAACCGGTGGGTTCAGGAGGGTAATACGGAACGCCGTGCTGGATCCTAAAGGCCTCGTATCATTAGCAGTCGAGATGACAGGCATCTTATCCGCATGGCTGTAACGAATCGTGCAGCCACGTCTCGATCCCTGAGTCAACAGATGGGGACGTTTGCAAGACAACCACCATCTCCACGAACAGTTCGACGACATTTGCAGCAGCATGGACTATCAGCTTGGAGACCATGGCTGCGGTTACCCTTGACGCTGTATCACAGACAGGAGCGCCTGCGATTGTGTACTCAACGACGAACCTGGGTGCACGAATGGCAAAACGTCATTTTTTCGGATGAACCTAGGTTCTGTTTTACAGCATCATGATGGTCGCATCCGTGTTTGGCGACATCGCCGTGAACGCAGATTGGAAGCGTGAATTCGTCATCGCCATGCTGGCGTATCACCCGGCTTGATGGTATGGGGTCACCTCTTGTTCGCATTGACGGCACTTTGAACAGTGGACGTTACATTTCAGATGTGGTACGACCCGTGGCTCTACCCTTCATTCAATCCCTGTGAAACCCTACATTTCAGTAGGATAATGCACGACCGCATGTTGCATGTCCTGTACGGGCCTTTCTGGATACAGAAAATGTTCGACTGCTGCCCTGGCCAGCATATTCTTCAGATCTCTCACCAATTGAAAACGTCTGGTCAATGGTGGCCGAGCAACTGGCTCGTCACAATACGCCAGTCACTACTCCTGATGAACTGTGGTATCGTGTTGAAGCTGCATGGGCAACTGTACCTGTACACGCCATCCAAGCTCTGTTAGACTCAATACCCAGGCGTATCAAGGCCGTTATTAAGGCCAGAGGTGGTTGTTCTGGGTACTGATTTCTCAGGATCTGTGTACCCAAACTGCGTGAAAATGTAATCACATGTCAATTGTAGTATAATATATTTGTTCAGTGAATACCCGTTTATCATCTGAATTTCTTCTTGGTGTAGCAGTTTTAATGGCCAGTAGTTTAATAAGCTTCTCTCATCACTTTTTTAATATATCGAATAGGATAATTTTAACAATTTTTTAATTATAATTCTGTAAGTATAACATGCAAAATTCCAAGCACTTTGTCCCGTATCTCAGCTTACACTCAGGAATTCACTAATTGTTTTTATAGAAATAAGTGTACAAAATTTCCTAGTTCTAGCCTCCATAGATCCTAAGAAAAGGGTACATAAACTTTAAAAACACAATTTTTGGGAAATGCGGTTTAAAGTTCAAACTAACGTTTTTTCTTAGGCTACCTCTTCAGAGTGCCCCAGATTTGAAAACAGTATACTCTTCTCGTTTTTTGTTTATACCTTATTTCCTTTACAGATCTTCAACTGCTTTTGCAGCTACAGGGGCCTGTAAATCTATTTTTCTCAAGATGTCTTAAGTGAAATTTCCTATCTTAAAGCCCATTCTCTCTTATATCTTCATTCTCCCTAAGTTCCCATCATTAAATACAACAACTGCATCAGAAGTTGCAATTCTGACAACTGTGGCAGATGAAAATATGGTTTTATGGCTTTGTTTCCATATGTCGGAATGTAGAGACTCCTTTGGATATAGGGTTTTGCCATGAACACACTTTTTTGTAGGTTCAGAATCGACCAGAATCCTGTAAGTAGGCTTAACAATATCCCGCATACAATTTGGAATCTTCTCCTTGTGAATGTATTGGATTTTTATTCCTCTGAGCCTTTAGATATTGAATGTTGCTCCAAAAAGTGGTCGTGGCAGGAAGGTCGCGGCACACATTTAATTATTTCTCAGGCACTACGGTTGCGATTTCATCACTGAAACTTTAGGAACTTATTGCCCGTGAGTTCTACTAATAAATAAAAATATAAATAGATAGTTTATATTTTCGGTCGTGTCATCGACGACTCCGCTTAACGGAGTAGGTAAGGGTAATGCCATCTACATTCTGTGAATAACGAAAGATTGCGCAGCGGGTTTGTCATTCAGAAATAACATTTTAGTGTTGGTTGTTTGTGAAAAGATCGTTTTATGCCTCGTCGAAGGGGGAGAAATGTTTACGCTCAAGTGTCGGAATTCGACAATGGCAGGGTCGAAACTGCAGTTCACCATTCAGTGGTATTGCTGGTCGCATTCGTTGGCAACTCGTAGACCGACCGCTCCATTTCGAAGGAGGTACTTCTACATTCGCCTTTAATGATTTAAGAGACGATAAGAAACAGAGTAACAGAAAGCTACAAAACCACCAAAGGCAATAAGAAAGTTATAGTCTATCCCCTTAACTTTTTAACACATACATAAACTAAGCGCTGGAGGCATGGTAAAAAAACTGTTCAGAAATGGGTATGTTAGTTGCTTTCATTACTTTTTGCGGATGGCCAAATAAGTTTCACAAAGACCAGAAAGGTATGTAATGCGTGCTAGATAAATTGCAGAAAGAAACACAATTGGTGTCAAAAAATTACTTGCGAAAATCTTCTTTATGGATTCCTCCGTTAAGTCTTGGTAGTGCAGTTCATTATTTATTGTTTAATAGTAAGTACATTGTTTTTGTTCTACTGATTTTTGTTTATTTCTAACTAATATTCGGTTTTGTAACGGCACTTGCTAGAAATTTCCAAAGAGGTATACGTACGGGAAAACAGCAAGCGATGCGCTGCAGCAGAGATGCTGTTAGATGAGAGATACGTCAGTTTCATTTTCGTAAGTCGTCAGAAAGAGAGAAGTCTGTGTTGTGTCTTGAAGAGAGTACGCGCTCTTCCTGTTGTAACAGTTTTCTGAATAAGATTCTATTCTGGGTTAATATGAAGGTGAAGTGAGACACAGTGCCTGTCTATTTATGTGAAAAGTGGTTTAACTCACCGCATCGAAATAGAAGTTTCTTTCATTAGGCGACACTGTCAACAGTCAGCAATTTCTGCGGCAGCTGTATTCGGGAAGACCATCGCAGCAGAAAGAAGGGGAAAAGATTCCCCCGAGAAGAAAACGCAACTAAGGATATTTGCTATTAAGTTTGCTACAAAGTTTATTTCCGATACGTTTGAATAGTGTCCGTTCGGCAGTCGGCCGTAAAAGCTTTTCATTGACTTCCATTTATGGCTTCACATTTAACTCATAAAACATTTCCAGTTCAAAAATTCTAATGCCTTAGCCTGCAAGTAGTAAAAAATAGAATAGAATACAGCTTTTTGGGGTGGCGGTGGGGAAAGGGGTCATCAGTCTTCTGACTGGTTCGATGCGGCCCACCACGAATTCCTCATCTGTGCCGACCTCTTCATTTCAGAGTAGCACTTGCAACCTGCGTTCTCCATTATCTGCTGAATGTATTCCAATCTCTTTCTTCCTTTACAGTTTTTGACCTCAACAGCTCCCTCTAGTACCATGGAAGTCATTTCATGGTGTCTTAACAGATGCCATATCATTCTGTCCCTTCTCCTTATCAGTGTTTTTCACATATTCCTTTCCTCTCCAATTCTGCACAGAACCACCTCATTCCTTACCTTATCAGTCCACCTAATTTTCAACATTCTTCAGTAGCACCACGTCTCAAATGCTTCGATTCTCTTCTGTTCCGGTTTTCCCACAGTCAATGTTTCACTACCATACAATGCTGCACTCCAGACGTACATTCTCAGAATTTTCTTCCTAAAATTAGGGCCGATATTTGATATTAGTAGATTTCGCTTGGCTAGGAATGTCCTCTTTGCCATTGCTAGTCTGCTTTTGATGTCCTCCTTGCTCCGTCCGTCACTCGTTATTTTACTGCCTAGGTACCAGAATTCTTTAACTTCATCTAGTTCGTGACCATCGATCCTGACATTAAGTTTCCCGCCGTTCTCATTTCTACCACTTCTCATTACCTTCGTCTTTCTTCGATTTACTCTGAGTCCATACTCTGTTCTTATTAGACTGTTCATTTTATTCAGCAGATCATGTAATTCTTCTTCACTTTCACTCAGGATAGCAATGTCATCAGCAAATCGTATCATTGATATACTTTCAGATTGGATTTTAATTCCACTCCTGAACCTTTCTTTTATTTCCATCACTGCTTCCTCGATGTACAGCTAAAACAGTAGAGGCAAAAGACTACATTCTTGTCTTACACCCGTTCTAATACGAGCACTTAGTTCTTGATTGGCCACTCTTATAGTTCCCTCTTGGCTGTTGTACATATTGTACATGACCCGTCTCTCCCTATAGCTTACTCCTATTTTTCTCAGAATCTCGAACATCTTGCACAATTTTTAATTGTCGAACTTTTTTCCAGGTCGACAAATTCTATGAACGCGTCTTGATTTTTCTTTATTCTTGCTTCCATTATTAACCGCAACGTCAGAATTGCCTGTTTCGTACCTTTACCTTCCCTAAAGCCAAACTGATCGTCATCTAGCGCATCCTCAATTTTTTTTCCATTCTTCTGTATATTATTCTTGTCAGCACCTTCGATACATGAGCTGTTAAGCTGATTGTGCGATAATTCTCGCACTTGTCAGCTCTTGTCGTCTTCGGAATTGTGTGGATGGTGTTTTTCCGAAAGTCAATGGTATGACGCCAGACTCAGATATTCTACACACAAACGTCAATAGTCATTTTGTTGCCACTTCTCCCAACGATTTTAGAAATTCTGATGGAATGTTGTCTGTCCCTTCTGCCTTATTTGATCTTAAGTCCTCCAAAGCTCTTTTAAATTCTGATTCTAATACCGGGTCCCCTATCTCTTCTAAATCGACTCCTGTTTCTTCTTCTAACAAATCTTCCCCCTTATAGAGGCTTTCAATGTATTCTCTCCACCTGTCCGCTCTCTCGTCTGCATTTAACATTGGGGTTCCCGTTGCATTCTCAATGGGACAGGGTACTTTTCCAGATCAATATTATGTAAAAATCAACACCTCTTTCTTTCAGGCACTGTTTATAATGTATATGTTTTACAGACTTTTTGTTGATATCAGGTAATGCAGCTCACTTTCTAAACAAATTAGAAGTATTTTGAATATTTTTGAACCTGCTTAGCGTTATTAAAAAAATTACAAAGAAATCAATGCATTTTTTTCCTAAATGCTTTCTCAAATTGAGGTACCATTTAATCCAATGTTATACATTTGAAGTAGACAAAATTTTTACCATATATGCATGACATGATGGCTGAGGTACTAGACCTATTTAATTCCACCTATTAAGTATATTAAAAGGATGAAAAATTATTATATCGTACACTTTAATTTTTATAATTTTTTCCTAATAAAAATGTTATTTTTTCTATAGTTGATTCTGCAATAAAGCTTAGGTCTACTACATAAGCATGGACTATTGCAAGTTACAGAAAAAAATAGAGCAATGCTTTATAAACTTTAGGAAATATTTGTACCTGAATTCTGAAAAATACAACTTGCGGGAAATTGCAACTGAAGATAAGAGTCCAATTAAACTGTGCCTCAGAACATTTCTGAAGCATAGTCTTCATCCTGCAACATTTCTTCATCTTCAAGCTTTCTCTTGGCATTCCTTTTAGCACTTCTTGCTTCTTTGGTAACTTTAAGAACGAATATATCAGCTTCATGCACCCGTTGTCTGTCACACGCAAGCAGTTGATCTTTTACATTACAGCCACCTTATATGCCTAAATTTCTCAGGACTTTCAACCTTCCTATCACTCCATCATAGAAACATATCACTGCACCTAGTACACCAACTTTTAATGTATTTAGTCCTACAAAAAAGTTCTTGGGTAATCTTTCCCCTATGCTATGGTTGAAACTTTAATTTGTATTCTGAGTGCCACCATGAAGACATTTACTAAGCAAAACAGGATCACTCAGATCTCTAAAAATTGGTTTTATTTCATTCATAACAGGCTCAGGAAGAGAATCCTTGTGATGGATATCTGACCACTTTCTTTTGCTTTTTGATAACCACACCAAGAATCTGCTCCTTTAGGGTAAAATCCGTGAACAGTGTGGTCATCTGTGGACAACATATGAAAGTAGGTGGCCCATACAGCTTTTCTCATTCCTGTAACATCATTCAGACGTGTAGTTCGTCCAATGGCCAGTCCATAATAACTGTGAGGAAGGTCTATTTCAGTTTCTGTCAATCTGCCACGGCAAGACAGAGATTTTCCATCAGATGGTAACTTTCCTTTCATTTCTCTTCTTAGCTTCCTCAATCTAGCGCCCATCCTCTTTTGCACATGTCCACAACACTACGGTTTTGTTACCATGGTATCAACATAAACATTGAACTCATTAATTTTATTGAAAGCTTTAGAGTCCCCATTGCCTAGGTACTTCGTATATCAAACGTTATAAAAGGGCACAGATCTCTGAAATATTCTTAGAGCTCCATCACACTCCATACCTCCACTATAACCATGATAATTCTTAGAATATTGCTGTTCAATATGTCCTTCAGTGTTACCGTGGCAGGTGTGACAGTACTTAGATAAGCACTTAACATCAACAACTTTTCCATTGTCCAGAGAAGTAGCACTTACAACACCACTCAAGGAACGATGTCCTCGACGTTGCCATCAAGTGCAATAGCAGTGTCCCTGGTTCCACACAGTTTCTTCTACTGCACGTCTCATAGATGATTTAGACAAAACAGTCAAGGCACCTAAAAGTATTTTTATGTACTTGCTGAACCCACGGGAAGGAGGAGGAAGGTCCACCAAACATCAAAACGTTTGAGCAGCGTATTTTTCTTTTCCTTCAAATTGACATCTTATGAATTATGCACAATGTTCGGAGTCATTTTCGAGGTAGATTTATTGCAGGATCTACACAGAACAACTAATTTTGACGCTAAACCCTTCCTGCTACTTCGTTGTTCAGTTATTTCCAGACAGGCTACCCCATCACATTATTTACATTTCGCCACTTCCTTTATCAAATAAGATAAGATGCCCACATCAACAACAACAAATCCCCTACAAACAGCATTATTGTTAACACAAAAATTTGAATCACCAGGAGCCGTGCCATGTGGGAGTTTCTTCCCTGAAGAACTGATACGTGGGTTACTTTCAACAGTGTGGCTTGCTTTGTTTGTGAACAGGTTACCACGGAATTTCCTTTCATTGAAGATGGCCTTGTAAGCCGAAAATCGGTTAATACAATAAAAGTAACACTGTAGAACAAAAGCAAACTGGTGCTTTTCATTTGTTGTTTATTGAATTTCTTGATGCGTGGCATAGTTCATACTTAACTGCACACTAAAGGATATGCACTTCCACAAATATACGTAGCACTTGGGCAACAAACATTCAGTAACACGTGAAAAAACTGCTTCAGGGAAACAAAAGTGAATACTAGCAAAGATAATCATTTGCAGACACTAGAAACCTGCACTGTTCCCATCATGTGTCATACGCATAATCGCTGGAAACAGAAAGTTCAGTTCTTTTCGAAATAATACTGGTTTCTGTAACAGAAATAAAGGGGGCGTGGCGGCATACATGGCCGAAACTTTAAAATTTGGTATATATAGATCATTTTACTTTTGAAACCCTATAATGTCTGTATCAATGTAATCACGAAAGACTATAGAATTTAATAAAGTCATAAAAAATTTCGATTTTTCCACCATTTATAAGCACCCTGTATACTTAATATTATCACTCTTGCTTTTAATGTCACCGAAGGTTGTTTTGACTTTCCTGTATGGTGAGTCAGCCCTACTGACAATGATTTCTTTTTCGGTTTCTTCACATTTTTGATGCAACCATATCGTCTTAGCTTCCCTGCACCTCCTATTTATTTATTTCCTCAGCGACTTCTATTTCTGTGTTCCTGAGTCTCCTGGAACATTTTTGTACTTCGTCCTTTCATCGATCAATTGAAGTATTTCTTCTGTTGCCCATGGTTTCTTCGCAGTTAACTTCTTTGTGCCTATGTTTTCCTTCCCAACTTCTGTTATCGCCCTTTTTAGGGATGTCCATTACTCTTCAACTCTACTGCCTACTGAGATATTCCTTATTGCTGTATCTGTAGCCTTAGAGAACTTCAAGCGTATCTCGTCATTCCTTAGTATTTACGTATCCCATTTCTTTACATATTGATTCTTCCTGACTAATATCTTAAACTTCAGCATGCTCTTCATCACTTCAATGTTTTGATCTGAGTCTATATCTGCTCCTGGGTTCGCCTTACAATCCAGTATCTTATTTCGGAATCTCTGTCTGAGCATGATGTAATCTAACTGAAATCTTCCCGTATCACCCGGTCTTTTCCAAGTACACCACCTCCTCTTGTGATTCTTGAACAGGGTATTCGCTGTTACTAGCTGAAACTTGTTATAGAACTCAATTACTCTTTCTCCTCTCTCATTCCTTGTCCCAAGCCCATACTCTCCTGTAACGTATTCTTCTACTCCTTCCCGTACAATTGCATTCCAGTCCCCCATTACTATTAGATTTTCATCTCCATTTACATACTGTACTACCCTTTCAATATCCTCATGCACTTTCTCTCTCTCTCTCTCTCTTCATCTTCACTTTGCGACGTCGACATTTAAATCTGAACTATCGTTGTCGGTGTTGGTTTGCTGTCAATTCTGATGAGAATAACCCTATCACTGAAATGTTCCTTGTAACACACTCCCTGCTCTACCTTCCTATTCTGTATATACAGCCTACCGGACCATTTTCAGGAAACAACTGACTAGCGTCTGCAAGGGAAACTAGTTCTTAGGTAACCAAACTTATAAGCAAAGATACGATCCACTTGTAAAGAATGTTATGGGACAAACTTGTTTTTAACGTTAAAATTACACTTCAAAAAGTGCGTAGTATTGAGCACAATAAATAATTACCCTAGACATAATCGCAGTATTGTAGATTATATGGTTATAATGCTGAACTTTGTAAGATCTTGACGCAGGCTGAGAAGCTGTTATTGCTCATAATGTTTGGTTGCCTAACAACTAGTGGCCCTTGCAGACGTTAGTCAGTTGTTTCCTGAAGATGGTCCAATAAGCCGAAAACTAGTTAGAAATAAACAAAAATAAGAACAAAAGCAGTGTACATGTTCTTCAACCTTAAATAGTTTAGAAAAACAGAGTACGCATGTCTTGGTTAACAAGGAACGCATGTACTTTTCGAAAATGAAAAATTTAGAAACGTGCAAATTTTAAATATTTAGATACTATTAGATCCAGCGACAGTAACTGTGGCAAAGATAGACCAAAGCAGCGATGGGTAGACAAGTGACGAAGTCCTTACACAGACTGATCTGGAACAATAGTATGAGTCAGCATAGCAAAAACAGTATATTGCATAGTTGGCTACAGCTTAGATTGTCGTTATTTACCGTGCAGAAATCTGGACACTTTAAGACACTTCCGAATATAAGATGGGTCAAGAACAGGACAGTGAAATTAAATTTGATAAGAATATGCATGACTGGTGGCGTCACAAGACCATGTGGGTCCCGAGAAAAACTTAGAGGAAACGGCCACTTCTGTCGCGGATATTATAAAGCGCGGTTCTCCAAAGAGTCGTCAGACGCATTTTCTCTGGTGTTTCGGCACATATTTGCATTTTTTTTTTTTTTTGCTACTTGTAGCTGTAGCCAGCCCAAACAAACACTGCGACGCCCAGTGTCGTCAAAATGCGTCGGTTTGTTTCTCATTCCGAACGAAACGATTTTTAGAGTGTAATCTTACGTTCCCATTCGATAGAGCTGTCCAAAATTAGTCTAATGCGTTATTCCTTTTATCGCTGTGTATTTACAGGAGCTGTAAAACACGAATAATAATCAGTACCCCAGCAACGATTGAGCAGCGCTTCTGCATGGCGGTAGCTGGCAGCGTGGGCCAGGGCGGTGCCGTCGCCGTTGGGGTACTGGTTATTCTTACTGCTTTACTTTTCCTGCTAGTGCATATCGTTAAAACGAATAACGCTCCAGGGAAGAAGCACGTAAAATACCACTTTAAAAATCATTTTGTTTGTAACGAGTAACAAATCGACGCTTTCTGTAGGCACTGGACGTCGCATGGAAGACGTGACGAGCAGGATTTGTTTGGGCCGACTCCAGCTATACGTTGTAAAAAGTAAATTGCAAATATCTGCCGAACCAGAGAAAATGCGTCTGACGACAAGCAGGAGATATACCCGGTATACTAATAGAGCAATAAATGAAGTAACCAAGGCTACTGGAAGGAGAAAACGTCTAGTATCTAGTGGAAAAAGCCAAAGAAGAAAAGACGAACTGGAAGAAGGAGGAAGAGGAGGAGGAGGAGGAAATTAACGAAAATCTGTATCTGAATGACGAGACGGAGATTTGAACCAGTGTATGCCGAAGTAAGACTGCCGTGTCTTACCATCGCGCACCTCGTCTGATACTTGCTTGTGGGGCAGAGTAGAGATGGGAAAAAACAGACTAGTGAAAACCGTACCGGTATTTTAGTTCCGAATGACCGGTATTTTTCGATATTTGTTTGAGCTCTGGGATAACAGGTGTTTTTATTTTTCACTAATAACCAGATAAAATAAAAACGAAATATAAATTAACCATAGCAGCAGTGCCAAAACTTTCCGGTTTTAAAAAAAACTTTCCTAAAGAATGAGCAATTTTTATTCGTTAAATTAACATTGCTTTGAAATATTGCGTTGTTATAAAATGTGGAAAAGTGATCAGTGCTGTTTTAATTACAATGCCGACAGGAACGAGCAAAAAATACACGGCATAAGAATAGGTGGAGCATTGTTGAGACAGTAATGTACCTGTTACCATGTGGCGTGGCCTATTAGATGGTACGCGTGTACATGTAGTGTGCAGGAGTTGCTCCATCTGGTCAACATGGTAGTTTCTCGTTGTCGTCATCCGACAGCAGCTGTGCTACAGAATGGCACCGTCCGTAATCTGTAAGTATTTTACGAATTGCAGTAACAATTAAATGCAATGCTCAGATTGCTTTGAAAGATTATAGACAAACTGTGACATAGTACATAGAGAAACTTTAAAACTTAACGGTTCATTCAGAGCTTACAATAAAAATATAAACCAGCCGATATGCTGCCTGTGTCTACGCAACATGCCTTTATCTACTTTTAGCCCTTGAAAACGGACAATTTAAAGCGAAAAATAGCTATTCAACCTCAGTTTTCACTCTTTAGCACTGACTATTCGTAATGTCCAAGCAGTTCTATGATTCCAGATGTCACAATAATTTCTGAGTAGAGTTTCAAGAAATTAGAATCAATAGGAGAACACTGATGGTAGTAGCTAAGCACTTTTGTCCGCAGCTCGTAGTCGTGCGGTAGCGTTCTCGCTTCCCACGCCCGGGTTCCTGGGTTCGATTCCCGGCGGGGTCAGGGATTTTCTCTTCCTCGTGATGACTGGGTGTTGTATGATGTCCTTAGGTTAGTTAGGTTTAAGTGGTTCTAAGTTCTAGGGGACTGATGATCATAGATGTTAAGTCCCATAGTGCTCAGAGCCATTTGAACCATTTTAAAGCTAAGCACTTTTCACTTTTCGAGAAAAACAGCGAATGGTGAACGGCCTAAGTTTTGTTTTATTTACCTGTGAAGTTAAATATTTTGATTCTATGCATCTTGAAATTCGCAGGTTCGAATCCTGCCTCTGGCATGGATGTGTGTGATGTCCTTAGGTTACTTAGGTTTGAGTAGTTCTAAGTTCTAGGAGACTGATGACCTCAGCTGTTAAGTCCCATAGTGCTCAGAGCCATTATCTTGAAATTCAAGGAGTCAAAATAATTCAATGTTTCTTAGGTTTCTACGTTACCACAGAAAACAATAGAAACGAAAAACCGAAGCTCGGTTATTTCAGAAACCGGTTATTTTGAGCGGTTTAAACAGCACGGTTGAACTAACTTCGAAGAAAAAAAAGATAAAACTGGTTCTTTCAGCGATAACCGACATAGCAGAGCTTGTACAATAATATCATGAAGTTGTCGTTTGATGCAGATCTCATACAGTATCATCACTGAGTTCTATGCATTTTGTCCACTCCCATACCTCTGAAAGTTAGAAGTATTGCCTATTGCCTATTGCCTGAAGTGAATGAGGCACTGATAATACTTTCTTTGATGCAAGTGGCTATTAAGTGCAAGACAAGAAAAATGAGTGGCTTAAAATGTGTGGGCGCTCAGCCATAAATATGCTGTATCAGCTGATAACTCCATAAGAGCAGAATGGGTACATAAATTCTTTTACTCGCCAGCCCCAGGTGGTGAGGCAGCGGACTGAGTGGCTTCCTCCGCGCTCTCACCGCAGAGCCTCCCATCAGCGCGGTCGGGAGTAAGCCGTTCGGGAAGGCCGCTGGTTTACGACCGCCTTCCTTCACTCCTCGAGCGCGCGGGAATTTTTATACTGCCAGAATTACGCTCCCACTAAACCAAATGGTACTCCGTTCGCTGGTCGTAGAGGAGTTCCCACATCCGAGAGCCAATTTTGTGGGCAGGTGGGTGAGATTCGCCGTAAGAGCAAAGTTCTGCTTCTACCGTGAAACGACAGTGCAGCCTATTTTCCTCGACTGCGGTCTACGGTATGGTTCCGTCGAAAATCTACAGCACATGATCGATTGCTTCTGACTGAAAGTTCAAAGGCTGACGCGTTAAAAGTTGGTTCTGATGCAACGTAACTATGCAACATAAAACTGCTTCAAATTCTCCGTCACTTCTCGTATCAGTCATTTCTCTCCTACGTATTTACCACGTCACGTAATATTGTTGCTGTCTTCAGTCCAGAGAATGGTTTGATGCAGCTCTCCATGCTACTCTATCCTGTTCAAGCTGTTTCATCTCCAACTAACTGCTGCAACCTACATCAACTTCTGAGGTCATTAGTCCCCTAGAACTTAGAACTAGTTAAACCTAACTAACCTAAGGACATCACACACATCCATGCCCGAAGCAGGATTCGAACCTGCGACTGTAGCGGCCTCGCGGTTCCAGACTGCAGCGCCTAGAGCCGCACGACCCAAGTAGTGCACACTTCGTATTTCCATTCAGAGGCCGAGATCGACATGCAATGAAATATCTAACAAAGTTCCAAAGAGGGTAGATTGTGGGATACCGATTAGCTAGAGCATCAGTAACCAATCCAGCTAACTTATTGAATGTTTCAAGAGCAACTGTTTCAACAGTCATGACTGCCAACACAAAACATGGAAAGACTTCATCGTGTAAACGTAATAGTGAGCGCAAATCAGAACCAAATGACAGATATCATCGTACGCTAACACGAATTGTGTCAAAATAGCACAAAACTACGGCGGCTAAAGCGGCTGCAGAGCTCAATAGCCACCTTCGAGACGCCGTATCCATCGACACTGTCCACCGACAGCGCCATAAAGCGAATATTCGTGGACGAGCTGCTATACAGAAACCATTAGTGACGACAATCAACGCGCAGAAGCGTAAAACATGGTGTCAGGGGCATAAATACTGGACAGCTGAACAGTGGAAACACGTCATATGGTCCGACGAGTCAACTTTTTCGCTATTTCCAACATCGGGCCGCTTTACGTCTGGAGAACGCCAAAAGAAGCCTACAGTCCTTTTTGCTTGTTTCCAACGGTTAAGCATGGAGGTTGAAGTGTGACGGTGTGGGCACCCATATCATTGTATTCTGCTGGTCCCATCATAACTCTCAAAGGTCATGTTACAGCCAGTGATTACGTGAACATGTCAGGTGATCAGGCACACCCCATGGTTCAAATGTTATTCCCCAACAATGATGCCACATTTCAGGACGATAACGAAACCATTCACACAGCCGGGACAGTGCAATTGTGGTATGAGTAGTATGCAACTGAACTGCAGCGTCTTCCCTGACCAACACAGCACCTGGACTTGAATATTATGGAACCCTTGTGGGCGGTATTGGAGCGCAGACTCCGGAGCAGATTTTTGCCTCCTCGTCACTGCAGGAGTTAGAAGAGGTTCTGATCGAAGAGCGGCGTAACATTCCACTGGAGACTATACAGTCAACATATGCCAGTATTCCAAGAAGAATCGCAACTGCATTACGGGCAGATAGGGGTTCAACCCCTTATTAATAACCATTCCCAAGTAAGTACATGAGTTCACATTATATTCCCTATCCGCTGTAGGTTCTACGTCAGATAGTTTCTGAGAGCTAATCTCGTCCTTCATATGCAGTCACTGTTCCCCTTATTTGAGTCTTTTATGGGTACTGGAGCTTGATGCCTCGACAGCTAAGAAGTGTGGTGAGTTTTAGGCGCCAGCATAAAATTCGTTGGTGTCACACTGCGGAGACCTGCTCATGGAGACAGATGGTACGAGTCGATTGCGCGGTCCTGTAGCGTGATTAGGGGAACGAAATATTTAATTTACTGTTAATGTTATGCCATATAAATTAGTATATTTATTATGGTGATTGAAAGGAAAGTTGTAAGGCAATAGCTGACGTTGAAAATGTGAACAGTGTGTCTTAATGTAAGTTGAGTGGGCTTTTTCATGAATTCCATATGTTGTCAACATCTGTTACTCATAAAATGTTTGATCTCAAAAATAGCTTTCCATCATAGGACGTTTATTGATTTACTTATACTGAAAAGTGGCAGAACTAGATGGAGAGGACACGTGTCACATAGCCACACGGTTATTGGAGGTAATACAGTGACACGTGCACCTAGGGAGTAAGTGGTCCAGAAAAGCTGTCTACAAACAGTCCGACGTCGAATTAATACAACAGCAACCAACTGGTCAAGCAAATGGAGAGTTTGTACAAAATCACCAGAAAGTCCATGAAGCTTAAACTCTCTCTGAAAACGGCATTTTTTTTAAAAAAAGTCTATCTCACTCTAAGCAGGTCAAAATACGTAGGTTCAGGAAGCTAGCTTCTCATTACAGACAACATTCGAATTTGTATGCATCAATTAAAACATTAGTATGAACGCATTGATTATTTTCCAGCTACAGTGCCGTGACAAAATCTGAATACTGATAAGATAGAAACATATGAGAATGTTGTAAATACAGAGGTCAGAGAGGCATGTTTCGTCACGGAACCGTTGAGTAAGCGCGAGAGCGTGACGAAAATGATCAAGAAAACTCCGGTGCCACACTCCACAAGAGATATGTTGGATACAACGGAGAGCTTTACTGTTAAAATCCCGAGAACGCGTGTCCGAAGAAGAAGCGGACAACATATTACTTTCTCCCAAGCCTTGAGAAATGACGACGATTACTATGGTGGTTATGAGAAAAACTAGAGAAATTAGAGCTCATACAGAAGTTTATCGACAGTCTTATTTCCCGCGAATGGAAAAATGAAGGGGGGGGGGGGGGGTTTAAAGCGGTTGCAGAAGTATTCTCACTCATACCCAGCAAGCTCGTTTACGGGACATAGATGAACCTGTAACATTGTATTTACCCTGAACTATAAAGAGGCTACATATACTTTTTACGGTTCATCTCGCTTGGTAATCATAGCTCAAGAAAGGCGTTTATTGTTAATTTTGGTACGGAAATTAGTAGCGTACTTTCTTTCACAGTTAAGGAAACATTTGAGCCATGTGCGGGGTTATATCGATAGCTGTGCTTGCGCGTCTTATTGCTTAGCTGCCGTTTCCCTGGCGGCTCGGCAAGGGAATTAAGTGCCCGTCCGGTTGACAAGCTATCTGCTGGGTTCATATTATCGCCGCTTGTACTCAAGTGCCGTGGCGGTCAGTAATCGTGTCTGAACGGTTGATGCTTATATCTCGAGCCGAACCTTTCCCTACTGGGGAGCTACAGCTTTGTCCTGCCTGTGCAGTGACACACCATGCAGTAACTCTATCAGCTGACTACATTGTAGGCGGCAGATTGTAGGCGGCAGGTTAGTTGAGGGGGGTAGGTTGTACCAATTACAAAATTACCTCAGTATTTATGATCAATAAACATAGTTTCTCAATAGCTTTGAATTTCAGTAAACATGGGTATTGCCTGGAGGAGACGCATCGATCGATGCACATTATTTCATTTATTTGACTACTATGTTCATCAAATGCGAGTGCCTCAGACCTTTGGAAATTAATGTGTACAACAGAAGTGACAGACGATGCTGCCGAGCAGTGCTTTAATGCTCTAAACTGTCACCACGAGGACTATTATGCTGTTGTCTACGTAAATAGAAATTTGAACGTTAATTTGTTCAAAATCGTATATCTCCGAAAGTTCTCCACCGATTGCTTTGAAATCTTGACGTGAGCGTATTTTTATATACCTACTGGAGCGGCGCATGATATATAAATTATATACGTAATAAATAAAAAATGTAATATATATTTGCAATCCAAAAGGTTCAAGGTCACGCGGGAGGGGGGAGGGAGAGGAAATAGACAAAGGGGTGGAAGGAGACGGAGATGAAAAGTGGAAAGGAGAAGATGGAGAGAAGGGAGGAGGGGAAAGGAGAAGATGGAGAGAAGGTAGGAGGAGATGGACATAGGCAGAGGAGAGAAGGAGACTAGGACGTACTCGTGTATCCAGTTCCCTTACATACTGCAAACGTGTGCTTTCCGTTTCCCATTCAATCAGACAGATCCACTGCAACGTGCGGCCTGGCCGGGAACAGCTAGTATACCATGCGAGTAATTTCCACAAATCTGAGGACGCTCGATCTGTTGAGCGAAATTGGTCAAATATACCAAATAATACGCGACTTGTGGCGGTTTATCTGTGGCTTAGTTTTCAATTTTATTCTGTCAGAAATAATACTTCGTTTATTCGACCCTCCCCACTTTTTACAAAAGTGAGACCCACCCTCACCCCCCCCCCCACCCCCTCTGACCAAAGCAAAAAAAATCCTAGATCCAAGGAAAGCTCTTGCTCGTAACAGTACTTTGATTTTACCCATAATTTCAGTGTTAAAATGTCGGCTCAATCACCTATTTACATCGTAAAAATCACGAGAATTTATCCGTTTCGGAGGTCAAGCCTTCATCATCAGAATTACTGTTCAAGAATCCTTAAAAGCGACCTATATAAATCATGAACGAGAGCAATAAAAAGTAAAATAACGTGTCTACTTCCATTACAATTCATCCACGTCACCACCATCTGATAAAATAGACTAAAATGGAATGGCATATGTTTCCCATGGACAACCTACGCCATTCCATTTTAGCCTATTTAATGAGCTGTCTGCGGTGTGGGTGAACGTCTTAAGGCGACACGACAGCAAAAGAGGTAGCCACGTTATTTTATTTTTAATTTGCTCTTGTTTACGCTATTGGTCACTTTTAGAGGTTCTTGCACAATAATTCTGATGATCAAGACCTTCGAAACGCGTCAATTCTACTGTTTTTACACTGTAAATAGGTGGTTATGCTGACATTTTAAAATTTTAACAGTATTTTGTTCGGTATATTGATTAAGACAATGAAAAGTCACAATCTCAAATTTGCATCTGAATATATTCCATTTACTCGACGCACAGGGAAGGATCTCATTCTTCATCCAATCATTTCATACCGACTGTAGTGGCATTCACATCCACTTAGTGAGCTCTTTCATATTTCATGCAGCTTTCCTGTCTCTCGTCGCTTTTCTGGAAGAGTGGCACTTAGAATTCTTTTCATCTCTGAAGAGGACACCATTTCTCCACTTCCTCTGTGAAACACACAAAGCTTGTAACGATTGTTACTCCGCCTCATTTATGTCGTAATCGCTACGAGTCATTGTGCTAAATTAGGCAAATGAGTAGAGATCTGAATCATTTGGGATTCCATTGTGTTTCACAAGCGACAGCAGTAATTCTTGATCTAAAAGCAAATTTTGTATTAAACGCTTTGAAGAACATTTATTTTAAATATTTAAAATGGTATAAAATGCCGCCACAATGCAAACTTTGTGTATGTTTTACCATTTTTGCAGTGAATACCAAAACCGTTTGTTAGAAATAAATACTGCAGCACTTGCAATATTTTACTGATAAAAAGTAAATTCATGAATGATACAACAGAGAGAGGCAAATATACAGGATCGCAGCGAAATTGTTGACTGTAATTGAAAGCATAAGAAAATACTGCTGCAATTAAAACACTGGTAGTAATGAACATATTCAGTGATGTCCGTCTTTGCGTGATGCGGAAAACTAACGTAAGTTTTTTCAGTGGCTTCTCATACATCTCCTTAGTACATCCTGATGATTCATTTTAGCATAGGCATCAGTTTTGGAGAAGGATTGTTTGATTTCAACTGTTTCGGTGGCCTCGGCGAAATTGATAATAGGCGCTGGTGAAATCAGATGTAGGGTTATGAATGTATATCATCACAGACTTGCAACACAGATTCAGCGAGGGAGCTCTCCGGAAACCTGAACTTTCGTGCAAGTATCTGCGGCAAAGTAGACGAATCGTCACAGTGCCCACGAGCAAAGTAGTAGCATGAAACCCAGGAGCTTAGCTTACTTGTAATGAACCAAGTCTTTTATCAGTTTAGGCATTTCATTACATCAGCTAAACTACTTATCGCAACAGGTTGATTCTGTCCTTTAGTTGGCGTAGAATGGTTTTCTACTGCGCTCCTACATTTACATGCCCTGCTAATAATTCACCAATTACGAGGCTACTCGCACAAATCTACGGAAATTCGTCAGAGCTAAAGTACCTCACAAAATTTGGCTTCGAACAGAAAATTTTAGCGTCAAAGTAATTTCATCGGTTGTAGGAACAAGGATTCGAATCAAGACATGGTGAATCATAAATTATTTTGCACATGCACATATAAATTGGTACCAGGACTGATATAGCACTTTAACACTCAATAAGAAAAACCAGTACTTAATGAAACAATTCGTTAATTATTACTGTACTGCTATTATTGCGCTTAAGTATGCAAGGGCTGAGCAATACTGTATATTGCATTTTGTTTATAATTAAATTACTTCATCACTGTCCATTACAAGGACTGTGTTTAGCTGTCGGCAAACATAAAATGTGAAAGTACTGATCTTTCAAGAGAGAATAAACTACGTTACCGAATCATGAAGCGGGAAAGCTACATAGTCGACAAGGGTAATTTATATTGTGACTTCAGTTTAGTGTAAGAGTAACAGATTTCAGCTCTAATAAAAATCACTAACTGTCACCTCTACAATGAAATGTCATCTGTAGCCAGATCCATCTGCCATCCTTAAGGATGCGCTGAGTGCGCGCTCCACAATCAGTTCGATCAAAGTAAAGCCCATTGCTCTGGATTAGTGGATGGGAGAATTTGCAGTGTTCACCACGAAGACATTCGGCAAAACGCGTCGACAGAAAGGCGTCAGCTGCTTCTGACTCGCTTGATTATTACAGATTCTGTCCTCTTCCACCACTGGTCCGTGCAACATCTTACAAAAGATTGTCTCCGCACACATTAAAATAATACCAGTGTAGAGCTCCATTTCAACAGCACTATCATTTAAATAAGTCACAAAGATTGTTTAAAATTAGGCTGTCAAATACGAGGGTTGTCCTGAAAGTAAGTTCCGATCGGTCGCTAAATGGAAACCAAGCTACACTTTCCAGATACTTTTCTATATAGTAGGCTCCAACTTAGACATCTGTGGGAGCGTTGTACCAAATTTCCAACACCATCGTCATAGATGGCAGCCGCCTGTACTTTCCGATAATACTCTACGTTGGTCTACAGCGCGCGGTCTGCGCCCAAGTGTTGTCTTCGTATCCAGCGTTTCATGTGAACAGAGATGATACTTAGGACGAGCCAATTAGGGCTGTGTTGTGGGTGATCGAACACTTCCCATCGAAAAGGCTGCAGGAGCGTCTCACTGCCGCTGCAGAGTGCGGCTGAGAATTGCCATACAGAAGGTAGTGCGTGGCAGTTGTGTTTGGTGGGCTGCATTCATTAAAGCGAAGCTCCTCAGCGGGCCCTCCTACTCTGCGAGAGACGTTGTTTTTCTAGACACTTTTACTCGCTCACAGTGCACTCACAACTGAAAAGAGCGTCTTGATGCGATCGACGGTCATACTAGAGACGCTACCCAACACATCTGTGCAAAGCTTCATCGGGTTTTCACTTTTGTGTCCATTACGCGACTGATCGGAACTTACTTTCTGGACAATCCTCGTAGTTTCAAAATGCGAATACGTAGAGAATTTGATATTTTATATGGTGGAAAATTTTTCCCATCATTTTTGTTATAAAAATTGGGTCACGGACGAAGACAGAAAACGATACAGGGCATGAAATTATCAAATCAAGTGACAAAGCCAGACACCAGAAATATCTTTAAAAAATCAGGAATTAAAAAGGAAAGGAAGGTACGATTTAATATAAATAACTTGGACTTCAAGAAGAGGAAAGGGAAAATGTGCATGATAATAGCTGAGAATGGTAATGGAACAGCAGAAAAGCAGTAAATAATGAATGGATGGATAGATGAGGCGCTTATAAGACTTATATGAGGCAAGAGATCCTCCAGATGCTTTGCATATGGATCTGATGATGAATTAATGAGAGAAGAAAGGATTTACAGTCATTACGGAAGAAGTTGAGGTAGCACTTAATGAAATGAACTATGAAAAAGTAACTGGTGGAGATGGAATGCTGGAAGAATTCATCAAATTTTCAATACAAGGCAAGGCAGAAATACTGTAATAACAGTGAGAAAGATGGCTGCCCTATGACACCAAGACAATAGTAATTGTGCCAGTTCCGAAGAAAACTAATACCAAGAAATTGTATGGAATACAGGACAAAAAATTTGATACCTCCTTCGGCAAATATTATAAATAATAGCGAAGTGAACCTCGTGTGTGTGTGTGTGTGTGTGTGTGTGTGTGTGTACTGTTCGCGCAAACTAAGCTGACACGGCTAGGTGGCCGATAGGAGTGACTTTAAAGGCATTTTCCATTTACAGTTGCTCCCGTCAGCCATTGCGCCGAGTGCCAGCTGGATGCACTGAGGTGACAACTCACGGGATAGCGATATGCACATCAACAGATGGAGGTAGTGACGCATACACGAGGTACAAAAGAACAGTGCACTGGCGGAGCTGTCATTTGTACCCGAGTGTTCCATGTGAAAATGTTTCGGAAGTGATTATGGCCGCACGACGGGAATATTAAGACTTTGAACGCGGAATGGTAGTTGGAGCTAGACGCATGGGATATTTCGGAAATCGTTAGGGACTGCAATATTCCGAGACTCAGTGTCAAGAGAGTGTCGAGAATAGCAAATTTCAGGCATCACCTCTCACGACGGATAGCGGAGTGGCCAGTGGCCTTCACTTAACTACCGAGAGCAGTGACATTTTCTTTGAGTTCTCAGTGCTAATACACAAGCAGCCTGCCGCCTTGGCCGAGCGGTTCTAGGTGCTCCAGTCTTGAACCGCGCTGCTGCTACGGTCGCAGGTTCGAATTCTGCCTCGGGCATGGATGTGTGTGATGTCCTTAGGTTAGTTAGGTTTCAGTCGTTCTAAGTTCTAGGGGACTGATGACCTTAGAAGTTAAGTCCCATAGTGCTCAGAGCCATTTGAACCATTTTGAACCCATAATGCTTAGAACCATTTGAGCTAACACACAAGCAACACTGAGCGAAATAACCACAAAAATCAATGCAGGTCGTATGACAAACGTGTCCGTTACGACAGTGCGGCGAAACTTGGCGTTAATGGGCTACGGCATCAGACGACCGACGCGAGTGTCTTTGCGTATAGCACGACATCGCCTACAGATCCTCTCCTGGGATCGTGACCACAGTGACTGGACATTAGGCAAATGTGTATTAAATCTTACGGGACTTGACTGCTAAGGTCATCAGTCCCTAAGCTTACACACTACTTAACCTAAATTATCCTACGGACGGACACACACACCCATGTCCGAGGGAGGACTCGAACCTCCGCCGGGACCAGCCACACAGTCCATGACTGCAGCGCCCTAGACCGCTCTGCTAATCCCGCGCGGCGGACGCTAGGCGAATGGAAAACTGTTGCCTGGTCAGATTGGTGCCTGTTTCAGCTTGTATGACCTGATAATAGGTTTCCAGGGTGGGGCAGACCCCACGAAGCCCTCGACCGTAGTTGTCAACAAGGCGTTGTGCAACCTGGAGTTGGCTCGATAATGGTGTGGGCTGCGTTTACATGGAATGTGCTCCCGGCAGCCGTTGGATAAGCAGCTGAGCAGCAAGTCGTATACTCCTAGCTCACTCATTTGTTACATAGTTTAATTCTTAATTTCTTTGCGTGTTTTTGGTACTTGCATTGTTTAATTCATGAATTTCGGGCGTATTATAGTATTTGAGAGTTGTAGCATCGCGTTTTAGTACCTGAATAGTGTAAATTCGCGTAGTCGTTTGTCTACTGTTTTTGTTTTGAACGGCCAGTGTCGGTTGGTCACAGTCAGTGTGCTCCCTGCCGCCGTTGGATAAGCAGCTGAGCAGCAAGTCGTATACTCCTAGCTCACTCATTTGTTACATAGTTTAATTCTTAATTTCTTTGCGTGTTTTTGGTACTTGCATTGTTTAATTCATAAATTTCGGGCGTATTATAGTATTTGAGAGTTGTAGCATCGCGTTTTAGTACCTGAATAGTGTAATTTCGCTTAGTCTCCTTCCGCCGCCGAGCAGTGTCAGCAGTGCGCAAGTAGCAGCATTACTGTATTTACTAGGCAATCTTGTATTTTAATAACCATTTAAATTTTGTCGATTTGTTTGCGCTCTCTGTGGATTAGTTCAGACGTTCTTTGCAAAACAGTTTTTAGCATGGATAGGGACTGCAACTGCTGTGTTCGGATGCAGGCTGAGTTGGCATCCCTTCGCTCCCAGCTTCAGGCAGTGTTGGCTTCGGTCACACAGCTTGAGGCTGTTGCCAATGGGCATCACTGTGGGGGTCCGGATGGGGGTTTGTCGGGGACGGCCAGCTCGTCCCACGCATCCCCTGATCGGACTAAGACTGTGGTTGCCCGGGATACTGCCCGCATTGAGGCTGATCCCTCACCTGTAGTAGAGTGGGAGGTCGTTTCAAGGTGTGGCAGGGGGCGAAAGACATTCCGGAGGGCTGAACGGAAAGCCTCTCCAGTTTGTCTGACGAACCGGTTTCAGGCTCTGTCTCAGGCTGATACTGATCTTCGGCCTGACATGGCTGCTTGTCCTGTTCCAGAGATTGCCCCTCAGTCTGCAAGATCTGGGCAGTTGCAGAGGGTGGGCTTACTGGTAGTTGGGAGCTCCAACGTCAGGCGCGTAATGGGGCCCCTTATGGAAATGGCAGCAAGAGAGGGGAAGAAAACCAATGTGCACTCCGTGTGCATACCGGGGGGAGTCATTCCAGATGTGGAAAGGGTCCTTCCGGATGCCATGAAGGGTACAGGGTGCACCCATCTGCAGGTGGTCGCTCATGTCGGCACCAATGATGTGTGTCGCTATGGATCGGAGGAAATCCTCTCTGGCTTCCGGCGGCTATCTGATTTGGTGAAGACTGCCAGTCTCGCTAGCGGGATGAAAGCAGAGCTCACCATCTGCAGCATCGTCGACAGGACTGACTGCGGACCTTTGGTACAGAGCCGAGTGGAGGGTCTGAATCAGAGGCTGAGACGGTTCTGCGACCGTGTGGGCTGCAGATTCCTCGACTTGCGCCATAGGGTGGTGGGGTTTCGGGTTCCGCTGGATAGGTCAGGAGTCCACTACACGCAACAAGCGGCTACACGGGTAGCAGGGGTTGTGTGGCGTGGGATGGGCGGTTTTTTAGGTTAGATGGCCTTGGGCAAGTACAGAAAGGGCAACAGCCTCAACGGGTGCGGGGCAAAGTCAGGACATGCGGGGACCAAGCAGCAATCGGTATTGTAATTGTCAACTATCGAAGCTGCGTTGGTAAAGTACCGGAACTTCAAGCGCTGATAGAAAGCACCGAAGCTGAAATCGTTATAGGTACAGAAAGCTGGCTGAAGCCAGAGATAAATTCTGCCGAAATTTTTACAAAGGTACAGACGGTGTTTAGAAAGGATAGATTGCATGCAACCGGTGGTGGAGTGTTCTTCGCTGTTAGTAGTAGTTTATCCTGTAGTGAAGTAGAAGTGGATAGTTCCTGTGAATTATTATGGGTGGAGGTTACACTAAACAACCGAACTAGGTTAATAATTGGCTCCTTTTACCGATCTCCCGACTCTGCAGCATTAGTGGCACAACAACCGAGAGAAAATTTGGAATACATTTCACATAAATTTTCTCAGCGTGTTATAGTCTTAGGTGGAGATTTCAATTTACCAGATATAGACTGGGACACTCAGATGTTTAGGACGGGTGGTAGGGACAGAGCATCGAGTGACGTTATACTGAGTGCACTATCCGAAAATTACCTCGAGCAATTAAACAGAGAACCGACTCGTGGAGATAACATCTTGGACCTACTGATAACAAACAGTCCCGAACTTTTCGACTCTGTATGTACAGAACAGGGAATCAGTGATCATAAGGCCGTTGCAGCATCCCTGAATATGGAAGTTAATAGGAATATAAAAAAAGGGAGGAAGGTTTAACTGTTTAGCAAGAGTAATAGAAGGCAGATTTCAGACTACCTAGCAGATCAAAACGAAAATTTCTGTTCCGACACTGACAATGTTGAGTGTTTATGGAAAAAGTTCAAGGCAATCGTAAAATGCGTTTTAGACAGGTACGTGCCGAGTAAAACTGTGAGGGACGGGAAAAACCCACCGTGGTACAACAACAAAGTTAGGAAACTACTGCGAAAGCAAAGAGAGCTCCACTCCAAGTTTAAACGCAGCCAAAACCTCTCAGACAAACAGAAGCTAAACGATGTCAAAGTTAGTGTAAGGAGGGCTATGCGTGAAGCGTTCAGTGAATTCGAAAGTAAAATTCTATGTACCGACTTGACAGAAAATCCTAGGACGTTCTGGTCTTACGTTAAATCAGTAAGTGGCTCGAAACAGCATATACAGACACTCCGGGATGATGATGGCATTGAAACAGAGGATGACACGCGTAAAGCTGAAATACTAAACACCTTTTTCCAAAGCTGTTTCACAGAGGAAGACTGCACTGCAGTTCCTTTTCTAAATCCTCGCACAAACGAAAAAATGGCTGACATCGAAATAAGTGTCCAAGGAATAGAAAAGCAACTGGAATCACTCAATAGAGGAAAGTCCACTGGACCTGACGGGATACCAATTCGATTCTACACAGAGTACGCGAAAGAACTTGCCCCCCTTCTAACAGCCGTGTACCGCAAGTCTCTAGAGGAACGGAGGGTTCCAAATGATTGGAAAAGAGCACAGGTAGTCCCAGTCTTCAAGAAGGGTCGTCGAGCAGATGCGCAAAACTATAGACCTATATCTCTGACGTCGATCTCTTGTAGAATTTTAGAACATGTTTTTTGCTCGCGTATCATGTCATTTCTGGAAACCCAGAATCTACTATGTAGGAATCTACATGGATTCCGGAAACAGCGATCGTGTGAGGCCCAACTCGCTTTATTTGTTCATGAGACCCAGAAAATATTAGATACAGGCTCCCAGGTAGATGCTATTTTTCTTGACTTCCGGAAGGCATTCGATACAGTTCCGCACTGTCGCCTGATAAACAAAGTAAGAGCCTACGGAATATCAGACCAGCTGTGTGGCTGGATTGAAGAGTTTTTAGCGAACAGAACACAGCATGTTGTTATCAATGGAGAGACGTCTACAGACGTTAAAGTAACCTCTGGCGTGCCACAGGGGAGTGTTATAGGACCATTGCTTTTCACAATATATATAAATGACCTAGTAGATAGTGTCGGAAGTTCCATGCGGCTTTTCGCGGATGATGCTGTAGTATACAGAGAAGTTGCAGCATTAGAAAATTGTAGCGAAATGCAGGAAGATCTGCAGCGGATAGGCACTTGGTGCAGGGAGTGGCAACTGACCCTTAACATAGACAAATGTAATGTATTGCGAATACATATAAAGAAGGATCCTTTATTGTATGATTATATGATAGCGGAACAAACACTGGTAGCAGTTACGTCTGTAAAATATCTGGGAGTATGCGTGCGGAACGATTTGAAGTGGAATGATCATATAAAATTAATTGTTGGTAAGGCGGGTACCAGGTTGAGATTCATTGGGAGAGTGCTTAGAAAATGTAGTCCATCAACAAAGGAGGTGGCTTACAAAACACTCGTTCGACCTATACTTGAGTATTGCTCATCAGTGTGGGATCCGTACCAGATCGGTTTGACGGAGGAGATAGAGAAGATCCAAAGAAGAGCGGCGCGTTTCGTCACCGGGTTATTTGGTAACCGTGATAGCGTTACGGAGATGTTTAATAAACTCAAGTGGCAGACTCTGCAAGAGAGGCGCTCTGCATCGCGGTGTAGCTTGCTCGCCAGGTTTCGAGAGGGTGCGTTTCTGGATGAGGTATCGAATATATTGCTTCCCCCTACTTATACCTCCCGAGGAGATCACGAATGTAAAATTAGAGAGATTAGAGCGCGCACGGAGGCTTTCAGACAGTCGTTCTTCCCGCGAACCATACGCGACTGTAACAGGAAAGGGAGGTAATGACAGTGGCACGTAAAGTGCCCTCCGCCACACACCGTTGGGTGGCTTGCGGAGTATCAATGTAGATGTAGATGAACTGGATCCTCAGGTCTAACTGAACCGATCATTGAGTGGAAATTATTACGTTCGCCGACTTGGAGACCATTTGTAGCCATGCATTGACTTCATGTTTCCAAACAACTATGAGGTGTATATGGATGACATTGCGCCTGTCCGCAGCTCGTGGTCGTGCGGTAGCGTTCTCGCTTCCCGCGCCCGGGTTCCCGGGTTCGATTCCCGGCGGAGTCAGGGATTTTCTCTGCCTCGTGATGACTGGGTGTTGTGTGATGTCCTTAGGTTAGTTAGGTTTAAGTAGTTCTAAGTTCTAGGAGACTGATGACCATAGATGTTCAGTGCCATGGTGCTCAGAGCCACATTGCGCCAAGTCATTGGCAACAGTTGTTCGCGATTGGTTGGAAGAACATTGTGGGCATTTCGAGCTAATGATTTGGCCGCCAGGACCTCCCTAAATTAATGCCATCGAACATTTACGGGACATAATCGAGAGGTCAATTCGTACAGAAAATGCTGCTCCGGCAACACTGTCGCAAATATGGACGGCTATAGAGGCAGCATGGCTCAATATTTCTGCAGGGGACTTCCAACTACTTGTCCCGCTCGCGTCAAGTCGAGTTACTGCAGTACGCAGGGCAAAAGGATGTCGAACACGATATTGGAAGCTATACCATGATGTTTGTCGCCTTATTGTATGTGTGTATGTAGGAGGACGGGGTGGCCGCTGATATAGAGGTAAGTGAGCAAACGGAACAGTTGGACCTGAGGGGCGCCTGAGGATACGAAAGATGGTTGGCGGGTGACAACACGGGCGTGCAGTCCCGAAATCTTGAAGTATAGGACTAATATAAATGATTCATTCCTTTTCAGAGTTCTGTACTTTCCGAAGTATTACACCTACAAATACGATTGAAGCTTGAATATAATCGTAAACGCACAGGGTCTGCATTGTGCCCAGCTGTTGGCGTTACGAGTGCAGTTGCGACAAAGCAAGAAAAGAGTTTTTGTGTGTTGGAATATGTGAGATGTTCATCTGTTAAAACAGCGTAGCGTGCATTAAGAAGCAAGGAGAACCACCAAGTAAATGTAGCACTGTGCATTGCTATCCACGGCTTAGGGACATTTGTTGTGTCTGAATGCAGGTAAGTAGCGGTCGACCAAGCGTTCCATATCCAACCGTGGAGAGGATGAGAGATGGTGTCAACGGACGTGTGCTACGTTTCATTTCCTAAAAAACCGCAAGAGAGCGATACAAAAATTGGACATTGGCCAATAGTAAGTATCGATCCCGCCCCAAGACTGAGTAGTCGCGTGCGCTATGAGAACGAAGTGATGCTAATGGTATCTAGCGGGCAGCTTCAGTTTGTGCGCGCAGCGGTCTGATTGGCTAAATTCAATGCTAATCAATTCGGATATCAAATTTTCTATTATTTCTCAGCACAACCTATCCAACAACACCCTTACAAGCTTTTCAGGATATTTTCGACCATCCTGTGCATATCGATATCTAGGTAACAATTTTATTACCAAACAACGTAAAATATGATATCAGCACTGGCTTAGAAACAACAAACGTGACAGGCATTAAAGAATCAATGTATGCAATAGCTGTGGTGTATCAGCGAGTGTGGAAAATTCGCAGTGTCATGGCGAGTTATATGGTGTGGTAACTCTACATCGCCCATCCATGAAGAAGGTTTGGTTTGGAAGCGTACGGGTTGGGTTCGAAGATATGGGTGTCAAAAAGGGCATCGTTCCAGTGGACTTCGTATTGTAAGAAGTATAGAAAGACGGTGAAGCTGCTTGGAATCGAGTGCCGAACTGGCCGAAAAAAAATCAAATCACTCTAAGCACTATGGGACTTAACATCTGAGGTCATCAGATCCCTATACTTAGAACTACTTAAACCTAACTAACCTAAGGACAGCACACACATCCATGCCCGAGGCAGGATTCGAACCTGAGACCGTAGCAGCAGCGTGGTTCCGGACTGAAGCGCCTAGAACCACTCGGCCGAAGCGGCCGGCTAACTGACCGACATTGGCCAGAATGTTCCTTCTAGAATGTTGGACAATGCTGTAGAAAGTTCAAAAACGTTATAAAATCATTCAGACGATTTGAGAATGTTCTAGGTCTCCGGAGTAATCCAAAATTAACAGTACGTGAATTTTTAGTAGATGAAATCAATCCATGTTTGAAGAAATCATTTCTTTGGTCTCGAGTGAGGAAATAGTGATGGCACTCAATTGATTGTGTAACTGTCCGCATTTTCAACAGCCCTAATGAATAAATAGATAAATTCGAACTTCCGGTATGCTGGAATAGCTGTGGATCAGCAACTTCTGTTAATCAGTACAACGGAAAACAAGTCAAAATTTGAAAATTTTACTTTTATATTCACTAGACGGAAACCCACTTTAAAGTCATCCTACAAGGCAGAAAACAAAATTTACTCTCATATACAATACAGGTAATATCATACTCTTAAGCATATGCCACAAAGACAGAACATATCGTTTCATGACTTACGTAACAAAGTCAAAAATAATATTTCGGAAGATGTGAAAACCAAGTCAAAAATGTGCAACGAACAGCTACAGCTCATACAATTCATACATTTGGTAATAACATGTGTTGCACATGAGTGTAAATTCGGTTTTCTGCCCCCCTATGATGATTTGATAATGGGTCTCGGCCCGGATCTAGTCATCTAACTAATGAAAAATTAAAATTTGTAACTTCGGACTGGGGTTTCCCGATACAGTTTTTCCGAACGTTATTCAAAATTACTCAACCTGATTATTTGAAAGAATCATTTCAATACTCAGAAATGAGCCGCGCGGCGTAGCCGAGCGATCTGGGGCACCTTGTTACGGTCCGCGCTGCTCCCCCCCCCCCCCCCCCCCCCCTCGCCGGAGGTTCGAATCCTCCCTCGGCGTCATGGGTGTGTGTGTTGGCCTTAGGGTAAGTTATATTAAGTAGCGTGTAAGCTTAGGAACCGATGACCTCAGCAGTTTGGTCCCATAGGATCGTCCCACAAGTTTCCAGTAAGAAATGAAATAGTTGACGATGATAATTTAAAAAATTCTAAACAATAGAGGGCCATAAGCAGATATCGTATGATGTAATTGAAGCAAAAATATAAAGTAAATAGCAGTCCTAGGACTCCGCTCATATCTACCAAAAGACTGCTATGTCCAGTAACATTTGCATTCAGTATCACTATAAACAAGGTACAAAAATGATATGTTGTGGTATTAATTTGAAAAAGAAATATCTGTTTCTCACGGTGAGTTGCGTGTAGCTTGCTCTAGGGATCGGAAACTCAATGTACTTACATATCTGCTCACTAAATAACAAGATGACTAATGTAGCCGGCCGCGGTGGTCTAGTGGTTCTAGGCGCGCAGTCCGGAACCGCGGGACTGCTACGGTCGCAGGTTCGAATCCTGCCTCGGGCATGGATGTGTGTGATGTCCTTAGGTTAGCTAGGTTTAAGTAGTTCTAAGTTCTAGGGGACTGATGACCACAGAAGTCCCATAGTACTCAGAGCCATTTGAACCATTTTTGACTAACGTAGTTCATAAGCAAATATTGTGACAGGATAAGTATTAAGTCTGAAATATAGTGAAACCGAAGCAAAGTTTTCTTTTACTAAATTGAATACATATGTATTGAGAATATAATGATGTATTATAGCTTTATGGAATTCTCAGACAAATCAAAATTGTGTGTGAGACCGAGACACGAACTCGGGATCAGTGCCTTTTGGTTCAAATGGCTCTGAGCACTATGGGACTTAACATCTGAGGTCAGCAGTCCCCTGGAACTTAGAACTACTTCAACCTAACTAACCTAAGGGCATCACGCACATCCATGCGCGAGGCAGGATTCGAACCTGCGACCGTAGCAGTCACGCGGTTCCGGAGTGAATCGCCTAGTACCGTTCGGCCACAGCGGCCGGCTAGTGCCTTTTGCGAGCAAGTGCTCTACCGACTGAGCTACCCAAGCAAGACTGACGATCCATCCTCACAGCTTTAATTCTGTCAGTACCTCTTCACCAACCTTCGAAACTTCACAGAAGCACTTCTGCGAACCTTGCAGAACTAGCACTCCTGGAATAAAGGATATTGCGGAGACATGGCTTAACCACAGCCTGGGGGATGTTTTCAGAAAGAAATTCTCATTTTGCAGCGGAGTGTGCGTTGATACGAAACTTTCTAGCACATGAAAACCGTGTGCAAAACTGGTATAGCACTTGCCGGCGAAGGCAAAAGCCCCAAGTTCGAGTCTCGGTTCGGCACACAGTTTTAATCTGCCAGGAAGTTTCATATCAGCGCACACTCCGCTGCAGAGTGAAACTCTCATTCTGGAAACATCCCCTAAGCTGTGGCTCAGCAATGTCTCCGCAAGATCCTTTGCTTCACGATTTCTAGTTCTGCAAGGTTCACAGGAGAGCTTCTGTAAAGTTTGGAAGGTAAGAGACGAGGTACTGGCAGATGTAAAGCTGTGAGGACGGGGAATGAGTCGTGCTTGCGTTTCTCAGTTGATAGAGCACTTGCCCGCAATAGGCAAAGGTCCCGAGTTCGAGTCTCGGTGTGGCACACAGTTTTAATCTGCCGGGAAGGTACTCTTAGCCCTATTACAAGACCCCATTCAAACTAATTGAGGTACTGATAAAGGCGTCTTTGTCGCCTTCTTGACTAATATCAATAGCGTTCTTGACATATCAAGTCACCACGTCCAATCTCAAAGTTAACTAGATTTTTAAAGCAAAGCTTATTTGTACCATCAGAGTGGCGCTACTAGATGTAGAAACATGCTTACCAATTTCCGTTTACGTCGCACAACTGCTGCTTGGTGTTGCGATTTCTTTTCCGTCAGTGTTGTTTCGGCATGGTTTGTCATCTGGAACAAGTGTAGAGACATGCTACAGTTTGCCGAGAAGGTAGTATTACTGAAAACACGTCTTGGGATAAAATGGCAGTTAGAACTTTTGATATTTCCATTTTTCGTACAGTGAATAATCGAAGATACACAGCCACTGCAAAAGACTATGTGGCAGACAATACTGTAAAGTGAAACTTCTTGGCAGGTTAAAAGTGTGTGCCGGACCGAGAATCGAACTCGGGACCTTTGCCTTTCGCGGGCAAGTGCTCTACCAACTGAGTTACCTAAGCACGACTCACGCCCCGTTCTCACAACTTTACTTCTGCCAGTACCTCGTCTCCTACCTTCCAAACTTTACAGAAGCTCTCCTGCGAATCTTGCAGAACTAGCATTCCTGAAAGAAATGATATTGCGGAGACATGGCTTAGCCACAGCCTGGGGGATGTTTCCAGAATGAGAATTTCACTCTGCAGCGGAGTGTGCGCTGATGTGAAACTGATGGAAACATCCCCCAGGCTGTGGCTAAGCCATGTCTCCGCAATATCCTTTCTTTCAGGAGTGCTAGTTCTGCAAGGTTCGCAGGAGAGCTTCTGTAAAGTTTTGAAGGTATGAGATGAGGCACTGGCAGAAGTAAAGCTGTGAGAACGGGGCGTGCTTTGGTAGCTCAGTTGGTAGAGCACTTGCCCGCGAAAGGCAAAGGCTCCGACTTCGAGTCTCGGTCCGGCACACAGTTTTAATCTGCCAGGAAGTTTGATATCAGCGCACACTCCGCTGCAGAGTGAAAATCTCATTCTGGAATACTGGAAAGAGTGACAGCGGATTTATACTGTTATCAGCGGATTTATACTGTTATCACTGGTTCAGAAATTATTTTGTCGTTCAGAACACCTAAAAAATTATAAGATTTGCTAAAGCTCAATTTTAGAACTGCGTCATATGCGGTACGTGTTACCTCTACAACACATTGTACCATTATGGACTGTTATACGGTTGTGGGAGGCTTCTGTCCGATGTGCTGGTGGCTCTCGCATGTGGGCGGACAGAGGGGGCTCCTTTGTAGGGGAGACGAGCAAATCAGCGCCGTGACATTTTGCTCGTGGCTAGAACGGAACCCGTGGGCACACAGCGCCGGCCGCGACGACGTGCCTGTCCGTCTGTAGCCGCGCTGGGCGCTCCCACGCACCCGCACTGTAATCTGCGCTCACGCTTTCATCCGCTCAGCAGACTCGCTCGCGTCTTTCTATCGCAAAACGCGGCCATGTGAAAATGTGTGGCACTGGCGCTCTTTCTCTCTGTGCAAGTCGCTGCGCTCAGTCTAGAAATGGCAGCGTTATACATAGTCTCCCAGACAAATTTGAAACAGATAAAGGTCTTCGGTAGTTCTAAGTCTCCGCCCACGCACTTCACACGAGCCACGCAAATCCCACACTGAAATATCTTTCAGCGGGTGGTCTTGCTGGCGAAAATCTAGCACGCAACTGTTTAAATTTAAAGCAAAAACAAATATATAATGATGCCTATACAAATTTGTTGCCACTATTAATTGCTTAGAAACTAAAGACATTCTACATGTAATCAGATCAATACTACTGGGCACAAAGTATCGCATTTTCAGGTGCGAAAAAGTCGCCACCTCACGCAATTCGCAACTACACTTTCAACCGCATGTTGGGTTGCATAACTCCATTGCCAGAGGATATAAAAATCCTAGGACTGACCAGGCAACGAACCCCAGAACTTTGGCTCTTGGTCTGGCACTTTATTTCAACCACACAAACACATAGTCAGCTATTATGGAAAAAAATGTTTTATCTTTGTTCACACCGTACGTATTTCGATTTTTTCGTTTCAAAAGGTCGATTATTAGCCTAAAACTAAATTGTAATTATAGATATACAGTATGATTCATAGAGATTCATCTGATTTCACGAGGTCATATCTTCTATAAAAACGAAGATGCATATCTGAGATAAGATTTAGTTTCCGCATATGAATACAGTGTAGAACAACCACCAGTTGTACAAAAAAATGTCTTCCACATTCATGCACATACAACTTCGATATGTTACTTACCATTACGTTTAGGATTAAAATTTTCATGTATTAAATGTTTATTTGACACTGCAACAGTGAAGCCATACTCACAGTACACAAAATTTTTCTTAAAAGAAGGGGTTGCATTACCGGTTTCAACGAACTACGTCGTCATTTTCAAATGTAAAACATTAACTGGAGAATAAATAATGGGAATTGTGCCCATACATCTGACAACAGTTACGAGAAATAATGAGACCAGGCAACCGAGGCAATGGTGGCACAACCAAGTCACTACAAGTTATATCCATGCTTGCCCAACTGTTCATTTCATGTCGTGATGCAAAGCAGACAAAAACTACACCAGTGTAACAACTGCCAAGGATTCTTGCAATGTGTCCTGATGTGACACAACGAGAGTATGTCTGATATAAATTCACTAGTCGTAAGTGTTTCAAGTACAGCAAGTTTCCATACGGAATGCAGCACATAATATAATTTTACTGTGTTCCGAAAAATGAATCTCGAAACACACTGTACTCTCATGTAGGACTGACACACTACTGTAATCAGGCAATTCTTAATCTGGTGTAGTTTTTATCTATTCTGCATCACAACATGGAATGAACAGTTGGGCAAGCATGGCCATAACTTGTAGTGACTTGGTTGAGCCACCATTCTCTCGGCTGCCTGGTCTCATTCTTTCTCGTAATTACTGTCAGACGTGCGGTCATAATTCCCATTATATATTCTCCAACTGCTCTTTTACATTTGAAAATGACGACGTAGTTCGTTGAAACTGGTAACGTAACCCCCTTTTTTTTAAGAAAAAATTTATGTACTGTGACTATGGCTTCACTATTGTAGTGTCATATAAGGATTTAACTTATATTTAGTCACACTCCTTACGACAGTTATGCCTGAATATAGAATTTTCATTTATCTTTCTCAAATGTTCAATGCACCGTCCATGAGATGCATGTTAAACATCCAGACGACGTTCAAGCACACTCCGTTACAAGACAAGACATGTTTTGATAAAGACGTGAGCTTGAACATTTATAATAATAATAATAATAATAATGCAATGTAACATACATCGTACAGTTAAAAGGAAGTCACGCTTGATCAAGGTCCGCGTCACTTTCCATTTTTAACCAGACATAACGTCTGAGAAAGGAGAGAAATAATGCGAAGAAATATTCATGCATACGAGGTGTGGCTAGAAAAAAACCGGACTAGTAGTGGTGAAACAATAAAACGAATGCAATAAGGCTGAAAGTCGCGTGGCCTGTCACGTGACTCTCGCTCCGCCTACTGCTCGAGTTTCATCTGCCTCCTGCACTCAGGCTGCCCGTGGCGTCTGTTTTAAGTAGTTGACGTTTTGTCTGTGCGTCGGAAAATGTTGAGTGTACAGAAAGAACAGCGTGTTAACATCAAATTTTGTTTCAAACTAGGAAAATCTGCAAGTGAAACGTTTGTAATGTTACAACAAGTGTACGGCGATGATTGTTTATAGCGAACACAAGTGTTTGAGTGGTTTAAACGATTTAAAGATGGCCGCGAAGACACCAGTGATGACACTCGCACTTGCAGACCATTGTCAGCAAAAACTGATGCAAACATTGAAAAAATCTGTAAACTTGTTCGACAAGATCGCCGTTTAACAATCAGAGCAGTGTCTGAGTTAACAGGAGTTGACAAGGAAAGTGTTAGGCAGATTCTTCATGAAAGTTTCAACATGAACAAGGTGTGTTCAAAAATGGTTCCAAAGTGTCTCACAATTGAACAGAAGGAACGCCGAAGAATGATTTGTTCTGACATCCTGGAAAACATTGAAAGTGATCCCACCTTCTTACAAAATGTTATTACTTGCGATGAATCGTGGTTTTTTACTTACGATCCCGAAACTAAACGCCAATCGATGCATTGGAAAACTCCTGGTTCTCCACGACAAAAAAAAAGCACGAATGTCAAAATCGAAATTCAAGGCAATGATGATTGTTTTTTTTTTTTTTTTTACATCAAAGGGATTGTGCACATTGATTGGGTACCAGAGGGACAAACAGTGAATCAGCATTACTTCATTAGCGTCCTGGCTACCCTACGTGAGCGAGTACGGAGAAAACGGAACGATTTGTGGAGAAAAAAGTCGTGGATCCTTCACCAAGACAATGCCCCAGCTCACAGTGCGTTGTCAGTGAAGACGTTTTTGGCAAAACACAACATTCCCATCTTAGATCATCCATCCTACTCACCTGATTTGGCCCCCTGTGACTTTTTTCTTTTCCCTAAAGTCAAGTCAGCTTTGAAAGGAACTAGATTTGAGACTGTTGAAGCAGTAAAAGAAAAAGCGACGGAAGTAATGTATGGACTTACCGAAAATGATCTGCAGCATTGCTATGAACAGTGGAAAATTCGTATGGAGCGGTGTAGAGACCGAGTAGGAGAGTACATTGAAGGAGATAACATGAAATTGTAAATAATTGTAAATAAATGTTTTTTCCAGCATCAGTCCGGTTTTTTTCTAGCCGCACCTCGTATGAACTGCCACGTAACAGTACCTAACATTATTTCATTTAAAATATTTGAGAGATTGCACCAATCATATTGAATGAACAACATAAATCTGTTTCTTGTGGTTGTACTTGTATAAAAGCAAAGACTTGGAAAAATTAATATCTGTGACCCACTGATGTTATACCAACCTTCGTTCGTCGATAATTGTTATTGTTCTGTCTGTGAAAATACTGCAAAAGATTGTCTCCTCCTCCTTGTTCTGGCGTCGGCACAATTAGGATGAACGTGTACTCGTACAATTTTGCCAATAATATTTGCACCGTTGTATTTCAAACTTCTTTTCATTTCGTAAAACGATAAACGTCTCAGTTCTCCAGTTTTAGTTATCTAATGCAATTAATTTCTGGGTTTTTAAATTATGTTGGAAGCGACTTGCTTGGTGACGCGACGATAGAGTGCCATCTATTGTTCGTAATTTTATTGTTAATAAGCCAGACCTACATCTTAATTCGGTAGATGCTGTTTCCAGCAATTTGTCATCAATAGTATAGTTGTATTGTAGCGGATTTCTTTTCCTA
This sequence comes from Schistocerca piceifrons, assembly GCF_021461385.2. Classification (NCBI taxonomy): domain Eukaryota; kingdom Metazoa; phylum Arthropoda; class Insecta; order Orthoptera; family Acrididae; genus Schistocerca; species Schistocerca piceifrons. The sequence continues at coordinate 779,334,970 of NC_060139.1, forward strand.
TGTATGCGCTACATGTAACCTTTTTTTACGTCCAGTGTCAATTGCCAGACCCTGCACCATTCATCAACCCTCTGCAGCTCCTTTTGCAATGGCGTTGCAACCATATCATTTGTGAACAGCCTTATGGAGCTTTCGACGTTTTGTAATATATATATTGTAAACAGTAACGTTCCTATCATACTGCGTTTGGATACTCCCGGAAGTACCTTTACATCTGTCGAGACTTGGTAAGACTTTTTTTTCCACGAACAGGCAGTGCGGATCGGTGTCATATGTCTTCCTGCAGTCAAGGAACGCGGTACCGACCGGAGCGCTGATGTCTACAGTAGTGTAGACCTCATGCAGAAACAGAGCGAGCTGAGTTTCACGACATCTCCCTGTGCGCAATCAATGTTGATTTCTATACAGGAGATTTTCGTTCTCCAAAAGCGTCATAATGTGTGAGCGTACAGGAAGTTCCATAACTGTACAACAGATTGACGTCACCGATATAGGCCTATAATTACAACCTATCTTGAAAACTGGAATGACTTGCGCTTTTTTCCAATCGCTAGGTATGCTTTGCTCCTCCAAAATCCTACGTGCCTGAAGTTACTGAGTTTTAAACTGTCGATTTGATGTATTAGCTTTTGCGAACCGTTTCGTAGTAACGATGTTTAACAGCCTGTTCTCCTTCCAAGAAAAAAAGAAAAGTAACCATACTAGTCATGTTCTTACCAAACAAAACAAAACCACTATTGCCACACAAAAAAGGGCACAACTAAAATTCAAAGACGAGATACATACGATGTTTAACAGCCTGTTCTTCTTCCAAGAAAAAAAGAAAAGTAACCATACTAGTCATGTTCTTACCAAACAAAACAAAACCACTATTGCCACACAAAAAAGGGCACAACTAAAATTCAAAGACGAGATACATATGCCTCATTTACCTAATAACAAGGACTGAGGTATGTGTGTGCCAAGGCAAGGGTAAAATAATTAAGTCCAGGAAATGCAGAAACCAAAATATGCTGTAATTGCAGAAAACTAGTGTTTCAGTTCTCTTACTGAGGATGCTATTCGATATAATAGGCCAAATCTGTACACCAACGTCACAAATTTGAGTCATAGCTTAGGAATACATAACTCCTTGAAATGTCAAAATTAAATTGCCTTGAAGGAAAAGACTGATGTATTCTCCTAATTTCATACATACACCTAGCATTTTACGTACCAAAATGTATATAAATGATCGACATTGTCAGTCATTTTGACATTACTGCAGACGACATACTCGCCACGAGAGAAGAGCTGCTGCATTGATATTTACAACGATTCAGTATATCATTTATTTTTCAGTCACTTAATATGTTGTTCACGAAGCTACAAACTTGTCTGGTGATACTTCAAACCAAAAAACTAAGCCAGTCCAAATCCAAATTATTTCATCAAATTAGATCTTTTATTTTACGGGATCCGTTGGGTAATTGATTTTTAATATAGCAGTATATGACAAGATCTTATTCTAGTTACTCTACTGTTACAAATTGTTCAGTTCAAAAATGCTTAAATGTACGACTGTATATAATCAAAACAGTGACTGTACATTTTAACTAGTTTCAAGCCCATCTTCAAATGGCGATGTACTTTCGTTTATTACTTATGCTTCTTGTGAACAGAAAATATTTATTCTGCATTGTTTTAGAAAAACTCTAACATAAACATATTACAATCAAACTGCAGACTCAGAAACTTTTTGACCTCGTTTCCTAATTACTCTTCTCTGTTTGCAGGTAATAACCACCGATGGTCCTGGATATCGACATCCTGGTGATGTATTGCGAAGCCTAGGATCAGCAGGCTTAAAAATTTTGGAACATTAGCGTAGAAATCAGTTTAAGTCACAGAAGTGTAATACTTTCGAGATGAATCGCCAATTTTAAAGTCACCGATCCCTATTTTTCCAGTTCTAACTCAATTCAAGACGTCTTTTTAGCGTCCTAATGAAATATTGTTGATCTGAGCAATTCAGCTGTTCACTTGTCAGAGACGTCCCTAGAAGTTCGATGAGAGCTTCGCATATTGTTTTTCTGCGTAAGCTTTACGAACATTTATTTAAATACTGCGATCGGACTGTAGCCAATTAGTCTGCCTGCAGTCACTTAACCCAGAGGTATGAATGGACTCCCACTGACTAACACTGAATCGAGTTAATTTTTTGTCACTGCATCACACTTCATTTCGTTCGTTCACAGCGTAAGTGCAGCCTTACCTCGAAACAACGAAATTCTGTCCCCTTCGTATTACAACATGAAAAATAGAGTTGCTTCTAACAGTAAGTCATAGTAGGAATCTCTTTTTGCTGAATGGTAGGCCTTGTCACTGAAATCAGAGCCGTGAAGAACCTGATTATTAATGTTCACATTTTAAGAGGGCTCTGAAAATACCTTACAAGCTATTGTTTATATTCCTTGTAGTGTACGATGTCAGTGACGAATTATAACTTCATCTACGGATCGATTCCTTCAGTGTGGGCTCCATAGCCTGGTGGAATATCCTCCTTCAAATAATTTTATTTCTTTTTTTATCCGCACTGTTACGAAATAGTTCACTTAGTTGCTTATCTGCCAGATAGACTTATTTATCTAAATTGACAGCTGCGAAAATTTCATTTTCAAATTTTGAATCATTAAGTTCTTAAGCCAACGTATATAACAATAAGAATTACAGGTAAATTCAGCCATATTATCATCTAATCCCTGTTTCAGTACTGGTGACTGGATGATAACTACTGACACTAAAGAACCCTAACAATAAGCTGCTACTTAATTCCATTTGTTAACTTACTACGAACAATCTTAGTATTTCGACACATAAGCAAAACTCAAGCTGTTTGCAATGTGAAAATGTATTAGATGACATTCGGTAACTGAAATTAAACAAATGAAAACGGTTGACTAACCTATGTACATTCATCGAAGTTTCTAGTAAACACTTTACAAACTATAAGGTTCAATAAATCTAGTAGCACACTTCGCAAATATTTAAAAATATTAAGTTACGATGAAAATCCTGATAAAATTTTGGGGAACTATATCTCTTAGCACCATATTTTGGTGAAATGAGGTACAGATTGCAACGAAAACAAAGTAACATTAGGAGAAGCAGAAATAATTTTTAGAGAGGAAAACAAGAGGTGATATACGAAAAGAAATACTCTTATAGGGACACAATTACTAACTATACGCTATTATAGATACAGCCACGTCTGTGTTCTAAGATCGTTGAGACGATCAATTAATTAAAACATGGGAAGAGCAGTACCTCCAGTAGGACGTTAGAACACAGGCTAGCTAGTCTAATAAATCAGGAGACAAGAAGACAGTTTCCGCATAGCTTGAGGTTTGCGTCACACAGCTTGAAAGTGCTGTTGGGCCGACATTCCAAAATTTGGACGAACTCCAGGGGTTCATGGGCTTTGTTCCAAAAACCGATTTCACCGTTAACGCGTTATCCCGAGCTGCTCCGAACATCTGGGGCATCCGAATGGTTCAGTTACCGTTGGAACCCACCGGAGCGTTTATGTTGTTATCGTTACAACACACTAGAAAGTATATGTAGCCCAAAACTAAACGTTACGATTCATGAATGATTCCTTACAAAGACAAGACTTACTGTAAGGATTATGGTCGCCTTGTATGAGTACGAAGGTAGTGCACCGCACATGAACAGTCCTAGAAATAGTTCATATTTTGAAGGTTTTCTTCACAAACTACTTCAACAGGGTTATTCTTTTTCCCAGATCTGTTGAACAACCTGAAATCTTAAATCAGTCATACGATACTTTTGTCCCAGACTCCGTCTATTAGGATAAAAAATATAGAAGTGGTGTTACATCGTTGTCATCACTGCAGTTTTATACTAGTATCTGAAACTTTTATATTTTAATCGCACAATGGCTTTTGCTAAACTTACCTAGAATTTAACTGTAATTAGCAATGATAGGTAAGTACAGATACGTCTTCCTGTTCGACAAAAATTTTTTAATCTCACTTCTGTTTTATTGTTTTACTATATGTAGTTTTATGTTACACTACTTTTCTACCTCCTCATATGTACATCTCAGGAGTGGTTAAGGAACATAAGTGGGCATCAAGGACTGATCCTGTTCATTCTAGCACATGGAATGAAAAAGAGAGGAGCCAAAAAAATTGAGATTTATTCTCCTATTCTACGGGGTACATTTGGTCCATCGTCCGCTGCGACCACGGGGGGAACCGCGCGCATGTAGATACACTGTCTACATTGATATAAAAATCGAGGATGGAAACATACTCTTTCAGAATGAATTATTATGGAAATAATGTTGCAAGATGTAAACATTGATTTTCTCGCGACACTCAGTATCCACATGTCATTTCTAAATTGAAATTTGAAACATTGCTATTGGTTGATGTCCAGCAACCGTGCGTTAACTTAATTACGGAATGTATGTATAGCCACCTCGGCTGCATAAAATTGTTGTCAAATTGACCATGGTTTCGACAGCAGTAAGGTGGTCTTCATCAGAATAAAAATTACATAGGATTTCATGTAATCACACCATAGGTACATGTATTATTTAGAATAGGAGGAGACCATACTGAAGTTGGTACCTGTGAGGTTTTATAAAAACAAAATTATACACAGTTTTTTCGTTTTCCATTGATCATCTATAATCACGTTCCAGTTTCAGATAGTTCTTTTTTTTCTTTTTTCCACTCTCCCATGCATTCTAGTACCATTTTCTAGGTTTGCCTTCACTGAAATTCTTAAAATTTCATATATTTATTTTATTACTCTCGACTCCTGAATATAATTTTCATCCAGGTTACAACCTCTTTGATCAAGGAAAATGATGATTTATATCCCTGGATATAGATGAATATTTATTTGGTTAATTTATATCTCCAAAAGTTCAATTTAAGTTTCCTTAGCCTTAGTTTTCCTTCAATCCTTACCTGACAGACTTCATTTGTCCTAATTTTTTAGTAAACCTTTCTGTGTACTGCGTCCGCTATTTTTCTTATAATTCTTTTTCCGAGTATATTCACTCTACCTAGATTTAAAGTCATTCTTAATTATTCAAATTAATATAAATATTTTAGTCAAGCCAATTTATTCTCCTGAATTAGTCTCATGCATTTGTTACGCTTCTAAATAAGCATTTCCCCGTTGTAGATACTCTTCATGTAGACTTAAGCTCTTTCCAGTATTCTGAAGCCGGCCGCTGTGGCCGAGCGGTTCTAGGCGCTTTCAGTCCAGAACCACGCGTCCGCTACGGTCGCAGGTTCGAATCCTGCCTCGGGCATGGATGTGTGTGCTGTCCTTAGGTTAGTTAGGTTTAAGTAGTTCTAAGTTCTAGAGGACTGATGACCACAGCAGTTAGCCCCATAGTGCTCAGAGCCATTTGAACCATAACACTGAATGTCACGTAGCTCTTATTATATAAAAGTGTTAATAGAACACACATTTGTCCTGTTTTACGCATTTACTAATTAATTTATTAGTAATAATTGCAGTGAATAATTGTTGATGATATGGATGCAAACTGAAATGCGAGGTGCATTCAAGTTCTAAGGCCTCCGATTTTTTTTCTAATTAACTACTCACCCAAAATCGATGAAACTGGCGTTACTTCTCGACGTAATCGCCCTGCAGACGTACACATTTTTCACAACGCTGACGCCATGATTCCATGGCAGCGGCGAAGGCTTCTTTAGGAGTCTGTTTTGACCACTGGAAAATAGCTGAGGCAATAGCAGCACAGCTGGTGAATGTGCGTCCACAGAGAGTGTCTTTCATTGTTATAAAAAGCCAGAAGCCACTAGGAGCCAGGTCAGGTGAGTAGGGAGCATGAGGAATCACGCCCACATCTCGTGGTCGTGCGGTAGCGTTCTCGCTTCCCACGCCCGGGTTCCCGGTTTCGATTCCCGGCGGGGTTAGGGATTTTCTCTGCCTCGTGATGGCTGGGTGTTGTGTGCTGTCCTTAGGTTAGTAGGTTTAAGTAGTTCTAAGTTCTAGGGAACTGATGACCATAGATGTTAAGTCCCATAGTGCTCAGAGCCATTTGAAGCATTTTGAGGAATCACTTCAAAGTTGTTATCACGAAGAAACTGTTGCGTAACGTTAGCTCGATGTGCGGGTGCGTTGTCTTGGTGAAACAGCACACAAGCAGCCCTTCCCGGACGTTTTTGTTGCAGTGCAGGAAGGAATTTAAGCATTACGCCCTCGCTGTCCCAGAACATGGACACCATCATTTTTTCAGCACTGGCGGTTACCCGAAACTTTTTTGATGGCGGTGAATCTGTGTGCTTCCATTGAGCTGACTGGCGCTTTGTTTCTGGCTTGAAAAATGGCATCCACGTCTCATCCATTGTCACAACCGGCGAAAAGGAAGTCCCATTCATGCTGTCGTTGCGCGTCAACATTGCTTGGCAACATGCCACACGGGCAGCTATGTGGTCGTCCGTCAGCATTAGTGGCACCCACCTGGATGACATTATAAGCATTTTCAGGTCGTCATGCAGGATTGTGTGCACAGAACCTACAGAAATGCTAACTCTGGAGGCGATCTGTTCAACAGTCATTTGGCGATCCCCCTAAACAATTCTCTGCACTTTCTCGATCATGTCGTCAGACTGGCTTGTGTGAGCCCGAGGTTGTTTCGGTCTGTTGTCACACAATGTTCTGCCTTCATTAAACTGTCGCACCCACGAACGCACTTTCGACACATCCATAACTCCATCACCACATGTCTCTTTCAGCTGTCGATGAATTTCAATTGGTTTCACACCATGCAAATTCAGAAAACGAATGATTGCACGCTGTTCAAGTAAGGAAAACGTCGCCATTTTAAGTATTTAAAACAGTTCTCATTCTCGCCGCTAGCGGTAAAATTCCATCTGCCGTACGGTGCTGCCATCTCTGGGACGTATTGACAATGAACGCGGCTCATTTTAAAACAATGCGCATGTTTCTATCTCTTTCCAGTCCCGAGAAAAAAAATCGGAGGCCTTAGAACTTGAATGCACCTCGTACAAGCAAAGAGGAAAAGTTGCAGTTCATAGATAAGGACAAAAAAGTAATGTGACTTCAGAGTCAATACGCGTTTGCAACAAAAATTTTATTTTGCGCATGTGAATGTCCTCTTCGTAGATATCATTCTGTGATACTTATAATCTATTTCAGTGTGTTATTTCTGGGAAGTATTTGAACTTCCTGACGTGATTCTTATATTTGCCATGAAGTTGATTTATTAACGTTTTTTTCTAAGTGCTGCTGGGAAATCAGAGTTCTGAGTTCTAGATTTTTAAGACTTTTGTGAGAAGAGAGGTTCTTCAAACTGTCGAGATACTTACTAAAAAAAAAAAAAAAAAAAAAAAAAAAAAAAAAAAAAAAAAAAAAAAAAAAAAAAAAACCTCGTGAATCTCAGAATATCAATTACAACCTATGTCCTCAATTATTTGCAGACTATATTCCCATCTCTGTCTTCCTCTACGATTTTTACACTTTACTGCTCCCTCTAATACCATGGAAGTTCTACCATCCTGTCCCTTCTTCTTATTGGTGTTTCACATATGCTCCTTTCCTCGCCGATACTGCAGAAAACACACTAAGTGATTAATTTAGAGTTGTGAAAACGGCACATTGAATATCTGATTTTCAGTTGTTATCTCCTAAACATAAGACAGTATTTACGCAGTTTCAAGTGAAAGGGCAAACACAAAATGGCGTTAGCAGAAAAAGGTAAAAAGAATTTATAGTTACCGTTTTCACACAGAAAAACTGATGTGATTTTGCGAATCACTACTTTTTTCCTCCTACACGATAAGAAAGCGATTTATTTCCAATAAGAAATTTTCAGATATCTTCTTGAGTAGTCCGAATCATGCGGCATCTTAAGCGTTTTATGCAGTTCCTCCACCCATTGCAGAATTTCATTTCATTGCACGTCACTGTAGAGTGATATGTGGTTAGCGCATCACTCTGTCAGTCGTTAATAGCAGCGATCCGGAAACAGAGTCAGTGGCACTTCAGTCATCCTCATAGGCAGAATTGGTACTGCTGGATGCCACCCGCGGGTTCTGAGTGTGGCGATTATACGAGTTAATATATTTTCTTCTTGAAAAGAGGAACCACATAAACGAACCGAATGTAAAACTCATTTTCCCTCGGCTACACATAAGAAAACTCACACACACACACACACACACACACACACACACACACACACACACACACACACACACCCACCGCCAGTCAGAATCAATACCAAATGCGTCAGGGGGTGGCATAAAGAGCGTCAATGAAACCACTCCTTTACTTGGGACGTTGATTTCCACACATTTCGCGATCTAAGACGATAGTTTTCAGTGCGATGAGCAGATGATGATGGTCTTAATAACCTTCGATACTGATGAAAACTCGTTAAGGACACCGTGGGATAACAACCACACTGAACGTTATCTCTCAACTTTCGAGTGCAGTGCGACCGCAGTTTTTGCTCTGGTGTACAGGATGCATATAATATCTACCTTTCAAAACGATTCGACTAACTTTGAAGGTAATCCGAAGCATCAAAGGAGTCCTAAGGTGTTTCAGGAGATTGTGGAGGGGTGTGACATTGATACTTAGACAATAATTTCGGTGGTACCCGCCCCCATTTTTTAAAATTTGTCTTAAATAATAGAACCCGTCATGTTGTTCCCGACGACGAGTGTTTATGAGAAGCAAGGGTTTCGTCAAGAATGCCCCAGGGAAGGGCGGTAGGAACGCTGTTGTTATTCATGTATGTAAATTATGTGGCAGATAGGGTGGGGAGCAGTCTGCGGTCGTTTGCTGATGATGCCATGGTGTACGGTAAGGTGTCGAGTGAGTGTAGGAAGATACAAGATGACTTCCATTTGGTGTGATGAATGGCAGCTAGCTCTAAATGTAGTAAAATATAAGTTAATGTGGATGAGTAGTGAACACAAACCTGTAACGTTCAGGTACATCATTAGTAGTGTACTGACTGAGTCACGTCTTTTAGATATCTGGGGGTAAGGCTGCTCAGCGATATAAAATGGAATAAGGATATGAGAACTGTGGTACGGAAGGCGAATGGTCGACTTCGGTTTATTTTAGGAAAGAGTGGTTCACCTGAAAAGGAGACCGCAGATAGGACGCTGGCGCTCGTGTGTTTGGGATCCGAACCAGGTCAGATTGTAGGAAGGCATCGAAGCAATTCACAGACGGGCTTTCAGATTTGTTACCGGTAGGTTCGAACAACGGAGATGCTTCGAGAACCCACATTGGAATTCCTGGAGGGAAGGCGACGTTCTTTCTAGAAACACTATTGAGAAAGTTTAGAGAACCAACATTTGAAGCTGAAGATTCTACTACCACCAACATACATGCGCGTAAGGACCACGACGATACGAGAAATTAGTGCTCATACGGAGGCATGTTGATAGTCTTCTTTCCTTCGCTCTATTTGCAGTGGAACAGGAAAGGAGTTGACAAGCGGTGGTACAGGGTACACTCCGCCATGCTTGCGGAGTATCGATGTAGATGTAGAAACTTTGGAAATCTTCCTTTCCACTGAAAACGCCGGCTGGAAAGCACCTAGCGTCGGAGGTGTGTCAATTGCGTTGCTATCTGCAGACGCTTATCATTACTTCGAACGTTTTCTCTGTAGAGGTACAGTTTTAAAATTCTCAATAAACCAATAAACAAGTTGTGGAACGGGGGGCGGGGGCTTTGAGGCACCCTTTGCAGTTTTATTCACGCGAGGGTCGGTGTCGCACCCCTCCGTGATCGAGCCACAGGAGAGCATGAGACAGGGGCTCTGAAAAAGCAACAGGACAGTTCGCTGCTTCAGATCACGTTCAAATTTCGTTGAATGGTTTTGAAGAGTCCCTAGTGGTTTCACAAAGCAAAAAACTGCGGTCGCAGTGCGCTCCAAAGAGATGAGATCACATTGATTGCGGTTGCTAGCTCACGATGTCCTTAGAGTAGAGTTAAATCGTAAGGGAGATTTCTGCAGTATCATAGGCTGTCAAGAACGTCTTCCTGTTGCTCATTACACTGCAAACTAACGTTTTAGGTCACGAAACGTTTGGGAATCAATTTCCCACGGAAAGAGGTGGTTTCATTAACGCCCTTTACGCCACCCCGTGAGGCCTTTTCAAGTCAATTCTGAGGGGTGGTGTGTCTGAAATGTTTTCTTAGGCCAATCATAAGAAAACTGTATGATTTCAAGGATAGGCATCGTGGTTCTGACCTCCATCGCAGAGACGTCGAAAGAAATGGTGAGATGTGAGTAAGACGCAGTGTGACTACCTTCCCATCTTGCGGCACGCCCACGGCAGCGTTGGGCAGCATTGTGGTGAAATTTGGTACCCGTGGGTTATCATTAACCCACTTTACACGTCACGTGAACTGAGCTCTCGCCTTTTTTTTTTTTTTTTTTTTTTTTCGCATGTGTCGACACCTTGCTTTTTGAAGCGTCATCGAGCACGAAAGGTGATGGTGCAGGACTCCAGCAAAGAGGAACGTTGTAGGCACCTTTGAGCCAAATTTAAAACTTCTGCGTCGGAATGCGAGTGAATTACGGGGTTTCGGAAATGTGATCCGTAAATTCTGTGGCGCAATGTATGTTTTTCATCAGAAACAGAGTTATGCCTGTACACTAAAATCTCACTACATACACGAAATAAAACAAATTTTCTGAGGCGAATGAATACCGGGTATCGTTATACGGGTTGTTCAAAAAGTCTCTCCGCAGTGTCGTATGATTGTTAGCTGCGCGTGCTGTATGATTGTTTGCCTGCTTGGGTTACTTCCCTTCATGTGGATTCTCCCAACATTCCACTGTTTCGTTTATCTCAGGCAGCGCCAGTAGCATCGTTGGTGTGTGTCGTTACGTGTTGACGTGAACGTTTAAGTTTAATTCCTTTGTTCCTTTGTTCGTTTCTTTCGTTTTTGCCACTGTTAAAATGCTACCCATTGAAGAACGTGTGTTTTTAGTCGAACAAGTGTTCAAATCTGGCGGTAAATACACAGTTTCAGTTCGTCAAACATTTAATTCAGTTTTTCCGGAGACAGCACTACCACATCGCGATACTGTGCGAGATTTGATTAACAAATTTCGAAGTACGGGTTCAGTGACAGATACACCGACAAGTGGTCGTCCTAGCGTTTTGTCTGCTGATAAATTACTCGATATTTGCGATAAAATGTCCACGAGTCCGAACAAGTCAGTAAGAAAATTCACCCAGGAAATTGGTGTTAGTGTCGGAACGGCCCACACAGCTGTAAGGAAAAAATTAGAACTTTACCCATACAAAGAGACAGTCGTGCAAAAACTGAAAAATACTGATCATGGCAAGCGACTGCATTATTGTCAATGGTTCAAAAATTTCGTTCAACAAAATGGAAGGGATATTCTTAATGAAACGTTTTTCACTGATGAGGCGTGGTTTCATTTATTCGGGTACATGAACTCGCAAAATTCTCGTATGTGGAGTACTGCAAATCCATTGTGTATTCATGAGGAACCACTTCATTCTGTGAAAATAGGAGTTTGGATTGCAATTTCTAGACGTCGGATTGTGGGTCCTATATTTTTCAACGAAACAATAAACACACAACGATACTGCAGTGATATTCTGTACGCATTCATAGGAGAACTTGTGTTAAGTGAAATACTGAACGCTTATTTTCAACAAGACGGTGCAACCGCGCGTACAGCTCGCGTTTCAATGTCACTGCTTGCTGATGTTTTTGGTGATCGCATAATTTCACAGGGACTTTGGCCTCCACGATCGCCTGACCTAACACCACCTGCCTTTTCTTCTGGGCTGCAGCGAAACCAACCTCTCTATAAAAACCGTCCAGAAATCCATCGATGAATTGAAAACAGTAATATCCACTTTCACTGCTTCTGTTACAGAAGAAATGTTACAGCTTGTGTTTGGAAACGTGATTAGCCGAACTGAAGTGTGTATTCAACAATAGGGGGGACACTTTCAACATTTAATGTGAAAATTTGTAAGTAAGACTGAATATTCAATAAATTAATAACTTGTATTTCACTGAGTTCCATTTCGGTAATCCACTGCGGCATACGGCACGCGCGGCGAACAATGATACGGCACTGCGGAAAGACTTTTTAAACACCCCGTATTTTATTAAGTAACTAACGAAACTGAAAAAAAATTAAACTAAAATGAGCCACATCCTCATTTCAGTCATTTTAGTGTTGTCGTGGACGTCATTGCTTTTGATGATGAGGATCAGTCGTTACCTGAAGAAGAAATATAGTGTACATGAATAAATTCTATTCAAATTTCAGACTATTCACATTGCGCATTTCCACACATAAACTGAAATAATGGGCTGTCATATCGACGATCTAGACAAAGTTATACAAAGAAGAGCCAAAGAAACTGGTACTCCTTACATATCTTTGTATTTTAATACGCATGCCTATACTAGTTTCTTCGGTGCTTCAGTGTATTTGCTTCTGTACCTATGGGTGGTCTATTGCGTTTGTCATGCAATACGAACGATGATACCAGTTGATGTATTGATCTATCGCATGTGAAATGCCACCAAGCGCAAATTTTTTTAATGTGTTTGAAATCTTATGGGACTTAACTCCTAAGGTCATCAGTCCCTAAGCTTACACACTACTTAACCTAAATTATCCTAAGGACAAACACACACACACACACACACACACACACACACACACACACACACACACACACAAGAGGGAGGACTCGAACCTCCGCCGGGACCATCCGCACAGTCCATGATTGCAGCGCCCTAGACTGCTCGGCTAATCCCGCGCGGCAAGCGCAAATTTGACAACTACTTATAGTATTATCTGTTAGTGCTTTTAGCTACTTTAGAAGGAAAGTCAGTAGCTAACAAAAACGAAGATGTACTGAGAAGTAATACCTCCAGGGTGACTGTGTTGAGAATTAAGTGTGTAAGCTTGAAGAATAAGGTCGCACTACGTTAACACCGATTGTTTTCTATGAGAAACTTTAAGAGTTTTCGCGTAAAATATTCGGAGAACTTACTTTTCAGTACGCTCTCTTAGTAATGAGGTTAGTAAAAGAGATCAAAGCAGGTAAAGCAATTGACAAAAAACGACAAAAGGGTATACTTGATCGGATAATACAAAGTCCATGAATAGTGACGCTTCAGCCTGTGTGCCGCATGGGCGACACAAAAGCCTTTGCTCGCTGCCAACTGACAGCTCCGTTAATCTGGGCAGAAGCGGCGAACGGAATCGCACACGTGAAAGCAGATTTCAGCGCAGCTGGAGCGACGAATAGAAACGCGGGCAAATGATCCACACACGCCACTGGTCGACTCGTGACGCAACAATAGCGCATTCAAATTAAATACGAGGAATGCGATCCTTATTGAACGCATTTCAATCAGTGAACTCAAAGTGGTGGTCTCGCAACGAAACGTACGATGTACAGTGTGTCCATAAAAGAACATCCAAGTTCAAAAATTTCAGTACTATCAACTGTAAGCATTGTAGAGTGTTAGTTCAAGGTCATCATTAAAGAGCAACTCTCACAGTTTTAGATGACCGCATGCATGAGTACTGCTTTATTGTTTTCCCACTTGCAGCACCACATACGCAAAATGAAAACCCCTTGAAACGTCCCCTTAGAAAAATTATTGAATTACTGTGCTGATAAATCTCTTACATTATTTGATTTTCAAACAACTGAGCAAAACTGAACGTACTCAGACATTTCGCTCTTTACCTATTCTGATCAACACTAAACTGACACACAGTATTTTTTAGCGCAACGCAATCTGACTTTTAATAATCCCTACAAAAGAATGGCCCTGACTAACATTAACATATACCTTTCACAAACCACTTACCTCACAAAAATCTTCATACTCAAACTACTGCAATACAGCGAGGGCCAATACTGCTAGCTAAATAAAAGATTCAAACTACTAAAGGCACTAACTACTGATAGGCATAGTTAGCAAATGAAAGATTTTGATAGAGAACAAACAATGTATTTACCTTAAAAGTGTTCAAAAGTCATAATATATATAGCAGTTCATGACATCCATTCTTACAAATATATTGTTTCTGATACACACACGTCCAGATCATCCGCTCTCAAAATTACGCCATTTCTCTCCCCACATCCACCACTGCTGGCGGCTCACCTCCAACTGCACAACGCTACGCACTGTTAACATCCAGCTGCCCAACACTACAATGGCAGACAACAATGCAAACTAGCCACAGACTGCACACAGCACAGCCAGTGATTTTCATACAGAGCGCTACGTGGTGTTACAAATAAGAAAACCTAAACAGCCTACTTACATAGCCCCCATGCTCCCCAAAAAAAATTTTACAGATTGTTTTGGGCACTGGCCAATACAATTTGTTAAAAAATTTTTCACAATTACAATAACAAAGAAATAAAATGCACACACTTATTGATACAATGTTGGTCAAAAGCTAAAATTTTCTCACAGTCCATAAAGACAGTCCTGATCGTACATCACAGTAAAATTGCAGTGTTTTTCTGAAAGTCTAAGCAGTAAAAGAAAATGCACATGGAAGTAGTGGATTTCCATGGAGTCTTGAAGAAGTAGTGTTGTCCTTCCATCGAAAAGACAGTGCTGACTCTTGACATGCAGACAGGTAATGGGCCACAACAGAGCAAACCCACAGCAGAGTCAGTCGAAGTTTTGAAGAATATTGGTAGGTAGGTCATCACAGAGCAGACCCACCGTATTCCTGGTAGAGAGTATGGTATTGGTGGGCCACCAGAGGTGCAGACCCACTGCAGTCCTTGTAGAAATAATGGTATTGGTGAGTCATCAAAGGTGTAGACCCACTGTAGTCCTTGTAGAGATGGCTAGCAGCTATCCGTTGCGACTGTGCAGGTGCACAATCACCATAGAAGAGTCTTGTGGACAATATAGCAAGCCCATGAACCACCACTTGTGCATTCACAAAAATTTTTTTTTGAAATGTCCTTAGAATCAATAATGCTGTTATCCAGTCCCTTGCTGAATTATTAACACACGTGCAAACACTATCAGTCCCTACTTCTCACATATTGTCCATATACTATGACCAACAGAAACGTGTGCAGTGAAATGTAACTTACAAGTTACTTAATTTGATGAACTGGTGTCAATTACAATTTTATAACATAAGAATACAATAACAAAGGTACAAAATACATCATTAAAGAACATAACAATACAGATAACATTTGTAGTAGTACCGGCTTTACAAATGAATAGAAAGAAACAGATACATCAGTGTTACAGGAATTATGACATAAGTAAATACATAAAAGATCGGAATAGCTTTTGAAACATCAACTTCACACATGAGCATTAAAACAGAACAGAATAAATAATGTTCAAATATCTTTACAAAGAAAGTAACATATTATTAGAAAAATTGTACAACATAACTCGTATCAGCTAAACACACAAAGACAGGAAAAACACAAATATACAAGAGTACACAAACATATAGCGGAATAATACAGGAGGAAAGGATAAGGTTTGTTTACAGTGTAACATCTGCTACTACAGTCCAATCGACGCGCAGGTCGCCGAAGTGGCGTCAAATCGAAAGACCTGCACCAGGCGAACGGTCTACCCGACGGGAGGCCCTAGCCACACGACATCTCCACCCAAAACCTCATTCCATAGATCTTTCGTCTTATTTCAACATTTGTTTCCACCAAAAAAATCCTATCCAAGCATGCTTTCTGTATTTATACATTCACATATTTCTTACCTCATTATTTATTTTCCATTATCTTACCTCATCATTTATTTCCAAGAAAATCCTACCTAAACCTGTTGTCCCTAAACCCTACCTTTTTGTTCATATCCTCTTTCAAAATACTTTTTTGGCCAACCATTTTCTTATAGCTTCTCAATGCATCTCTTGCAATTCATCACAACTCGTTCTCTTATATAGCCTACCCCATCTTAAGCTAACTTAAATCAACTGTGCTCAGATGCTAAACTAAGGGATGAGGCAATGCAGCAGCACAAAACAATTAACACAAACAGCAATGACAAAAAATGGAAATTGGCAAAGCAAGCAGCAGTAAATGTAAAAACTTATATCTAAACATGACAAGCAGAAAAAATAGTACACTAAAGACAACAATGCAGATAAGGGAAATGTATATTCACATCTTAATGTCTATGTAATTAAAGTGGTGCACCACAACATCTTATTCTACCATAAAAATTACCAAGTACTTGAAAAGAAAATTATGTATGCAGTTACTGTTATTAGTCCATTCTTATTGTTCTTTCCTTACCAAGTGCTCCTTTTTTGAAGAATGTGGATCATAAAATTATTATTTAATAGATCTGTTGACAGAAAGTTTTCGCATTAGCAAATGCATTTAATTTTATTTTATAAAACCAATGCTGCAACACAGCTGGAAAACATATCAAATGAAATAAGCAACTACGTACAAAGCATAAAAATATCATTCAATAGTCATGTGGCATTTCATAAGTTAGTAGAAATTCTATCAATTCTCATAGAAAGACACTTGTCATAACCAGGTGTGCAGATGTAAGAATATTTCCCATCAATTCATAAGCATTTCGGTAAGTAGCACAAAGTACAATATGTTTCCAAATAATGAGCGTGTCGTATTTGCGATGCTTTCTACAAAGGAATGTCAATAGCGAGGATAATAGCCTCTTTTTTTTCTCCACCTGTGCCTCTGAAAGGCACACACTAATGGCTTTTTTCCAGGCGACTGGGTGCTTATAGTGACCTACCTTCCTTACCAAAATATTTACGACATCAGTTTCGGGTACAGTGACAGTTTGATACAAATAAAATTTCACAGGTCGAAATATTTGCGTTACAAATCTGTAGAAACAAAATCCTATAAATATAACAGTGTCCAAAAAAATTTTGCCGGCATTGTGATACATTCACACATTTACACACATTTCAGAACTCTTAAAGTACGATTCTTGGTTTCCAACATCCTTTTTCACAAGTCAGAGTCCCTAAACACTACTCATTATTCCTTACCTTATTACACATATACATATTCGTCGACACTTCTTCAATATTTCATCATAATAAATACATAGCATAATAAATTCCTCATATAGCATCAGCTTATTGATCATAAACATACCTCAACAGCATAATACACATTGTCATTGTAATAATATCATCATAAAAACTCAGCCAAATCTCAAAAACGTCGTAGCTTTCTGCAATAATTTCAAAACCTAAAAAAATTCTCTGTTCATTTCAATAGTGTCATCTACCTCAATCGTACTTTAAAAATCGTGATGCCATACCAAATATATCATTCAAAGCTCACATAGTATCACAATGGTTTCAAAAAGAATATGAACATTTTACAAAGTACAGGAAAAATACAATTTCATAAGTGTGAAGTTATCCAACTGTGTAATTGCGTAATCATGTGTCACTGACCTAGTAAAAAAATGTTTGTCCCTCAGTTAAATAATCAGATAGCTGTGCAATTCTGTGTTAGAGAAATATGGTACCGATGTGTAAAGCTGTATAAGCAAATACCATATTAGCTAGGGCTCCTTGTGCTTGCCAAACACATGGTACACAATGCAGGCGTGTACCCCCATGAGTATTAATGTAATTTTACCCTTAGGTGTTACAGATTACAGCAATGGAATGAGATGTATCACGGAAAACTTTCTTTGTAATTCAAAAATCTTTAAAAATAAATGTTTTAAGTACAAAATTAATCACTCAAATGCGGGTCCTGTAGCGCTAAATATGCGTCTTGCTGTAAGATAATTCTGTGGAAGTGTCGTAGTTATCGTCCTCTGTAAGCAAAGTTCCGCTGAAGTCAATGTACTCACCTCATCATAAACAAAAGTGAAATGCTTTGCATATAGATATCATAGTTATTATGCTTATTGCCGTGATGAAGAAAGTACTGTACTGTAACGTATTGTTGTGCTATGGAAAAGGCTGTCTCATTGTAGCTATACCACAAAAGTTACTACTAAAACATGTTATACTTTCCAGAATAATACAGAAAAACTGTGCAGATATAAAACAGAAACACCGCAAAAGCAACATTATAAATTGTCACTCATTAGTAGCGTCATGATATAATCATGTAGCTGTCACATAAACTAACCACTGTGTCATCTGGTATCTCACAGAAAGTACTTTAAATCCAGAATGTATTTTCAAGTAAACCAAAATGTTGCATTAAAATCTCATTAACAGTACCAGTACATGTTCTAAGTATGTAAGCCTTATAGTCGTTACGTAATCGTGCAACTAACGAGCAAGAATGTACACACACAATAACACTGTGACGTCTGTTTACTATAGCAATGCATTCGTAATTTCTGTTTAAATAAGTTCTTTTGGTTCTTGACTGGATATTTAACTTCAAACATTGTTGCATGTTAACAGATTCTAAGTCTGACAAAGCATACTGGTAATGTAAAGTGAAAAGTTTTATGGCAAAGACAAAGTTAAAAAGCAGATTATCTTTCAATAAACGGTTTTACATGTGAAATGTGGTGTAAACCTTTACTCTTCCTAGTACACAGAGTTTCAATTTCAACGCAATTATCATGTGGTATACGTCGGATTCTGTAAGGTCCATTGTAAACTAGAAAGAATTTGTGACTCAAGTGTTTCTTCTTATGTGACAATGAATGAGCTTTAATGAGAACTTTCTGACCAATATATGATTTCTTTGCATTTGATTTAGTTTTCTCCTTTTGTCTGCTGCAGATTTAATATTTTTAATAGCCAAATCAATTATGTCTTTGTGTCGAAGTTTACGTGTATTGGGGAAAGGTACAAGCTCTCTGATTCTGTTCGGTGGTTCTTCATTCTTTAGTACAAGAGTAGGTGGTAAAGCAGTGGAGTCATGAGGCATTTCATTCAGCACATTTTGAAATAAGTGTAAATATCTGTCCCAATGCTGATGCATTCTGTGACAATAAAGTCTGCAAAGCTTATTGATTTCTTTCATAATCCGTTCAGACGGGTTACAATGTGGTGAGTACAAAGAAATAAAAACAGGTTTGATTTTATGGTTCCGAAGAATGCGTGACCAAACAGCAGACCTGAATTGTGGTTCGTTATCTGAACTGACTTTACTAACGTGTCCAACTTCACGTAAGAAAATTTTAGCAAAGGCGTTGGATACAGACCGTCCAGTGGCTTTAGGTAACGGGGTGAAAGAAACAAATTTTGAAGTAAGTTAAACAGCGACTAGAACGTACGAAAATCCATTCGATGTTCTGACAAGGGGTCCCAAGAGATCAACAGCAGCAAATTCTTTTAATTTAGAAGGAATGATAGGAAACAACGGAGCACGATGTGAGATAGTAGATGGTTTCGCCTTATGACAAAGTTTACAAATAGACAAGACTCTTCGAATTCTCTTTTCCATATTGTTAAAATAACAAGTCGTTCGAAGAATATGATAACATTTTCGTGGACCAAAATGTGCATAGCTGAAATGAATGTACTAAATGAATGTACAAAATCATCTGGAATGCAAAGTCATCAACAGTGCAGCGTTTGAAGAGTATGTTGTTTCTAACCAGACAATAATGCCGAATCTGAATGTGTCTTTTCATGTCATTTACTTTTGATATCTTTCCAAATCGAATCTTTATCTTGTTCATGAGCAATGTCCTTTAAAGATGTGGTGATAAAGTTTTCAAAGGCGACTTTCTGAATGTAAAGAATACTGAAATTTTTCTCGAGGTTGCCTTCTGTGTTACTTTTCTCAAGTCCAGCCGGTGCGCGTGACAGTGCATCCGCAACAATGTTCTCCTTGCCGGGAATGTAGACTATTGTGAAGTGGAATTCTTGCAGAAACAATGCCCGAGGTTTTAACCTGTCATGATTTAATTTTGAAGACATAAGAAATTGTAATGCACGATGATCACTGTATACTTTTACGTGCTTACCAGAAAGAAAGAAACGGAATTTGTTAAGCTAAAGCTTCTAATTCAGTAAGAGAATAATTTTTTTCAGATTTTGTTAGCACTCGGCTATCAAAAGCAATGGTTTTCTGAACAGTAGTGTCATTTTCAGTGGCTTCTTGAAATAAATGGGTACCAAGACCGACTTTAGAAGAATCCGTGCTAATGCAGAAATCTTGTGACAGATCTGGATGAGCTAGTAAAAACGCATTAAGTAGCGATTCTTTCAAAGAATTGAATTCCAACTGTGCTTGTTCGTCCCAGTTCCAAATAGTATTTTTTCCAGTCAGAGAACAAAGTTTTGGTGTAACTAGAATTTGCATATTCAGAAAACGACGGTAAAAATTTACGAGACCTAGAAAACTGCGGACTTGTTTTTTTGTGGATGGAACTGGAATGGCTCTGATTGCGTCTAACTTTTCAGGATCCGGCTGAATGCCTTCAGAAGAAATAATATGTCCCAAAAACTTCACCTTTGTCCTACCGAATTCAGACTTTTCCAAGTTAACTGTAATTCCAGATTCCGCGAAAATATGTAACTCGCTGAGGATGCGATTGTGTTGTTCCCTTGAGGCTTCTGCTATCAGAATATCGTCCACATATAAGGTGATGTGACGTTTCAAGAACTCGGGTAATATGAAATTTTCAAACCAAAAGGAAGTTTCCGAAACTGATAACAAACGCCGAAACAAAGGAACGCTGTGTAGTTTCCACATTCTGGATGAAGTTCGATCTGATAAAATCTAGATCTGAGAACAATAGAAGACAACACTTTTACACCATTAAAATTTTGAAGAAGTTCTTCCAACGTTTGCGGCCTGTCTGTTTCAGGAATGATGATAGTATTGATTTGTCTCGAATCTAAGACAAGCCTGATCGATCCATTTTTCTTCTCAACAACATGTAATGGATTGTTGTATGAGCTTACTGCAGGCTCAATAATGCCCTCGTCAAGCATAGATTGTATTTCTGTTCTAACACGGTCTCTATAATGTGCCGGAATTATGTATTGTCTAACGCAAAATTTAGTATGCTCACGAACACGAAATTGGTATTGAAATCCCTTGATTGTTCCTGTTTTGTGAGTAAAAAATGTGGAATGTGCTTGTAAAATCTCGAAAAGGTCTTGCCTATCAGTGTCATTACAATTCTCAATTGTTTGAATTTTATTCTGATATAACTCATTAGTATCGAATGCGCCGTCGATATCATCCCTGTCAGTACTTGCAGAGTGATTGTTAGTGTAAAGTTCCGTCGAAAATCCCGAGCTGTTGTCTAACAGGAGGTGAAGCCGATTAATTTCTTCGTCATGGTTTGAGAGCCAATCTTCAAATTTCAAAGCTGTTGACTTACCTTCTTTCTCTAAACTTATTTCAGCATCGTGAAAGTTTAAGATTGCTTTGTATTCGTTCAAAAAGTCTACTCCCAATATAATTTCCGTCCACAATAATGGAACAATAAGAAAGTTCATAGAGAAGGTGTGGCTTTGACAAAAGAATTCTAAGTTGGTTTGTTGGTGTACATCTACACTTTTTCCAAAGATTGCACCTTGTAATTTAATCTTACGTAACGGAAGTGTGGAGCAATCGTTCGATTTGTTGCATTTTCTAAAGGCTGTTTCACTAATTACTGAAATGGGACTGCCAGAGTCAAGTACAGCCGTAAATGTTACGTCATTTACTGTAATGTGAATCACAGGATATGCAATGTTGTTATGTTTTACGTCGTGTTCCTGGAGTAAGATGTCCCTAATGTCTTCCATTTTTACGTAATTACTAGCTACGGCAGCTGCGTCATCAGTTTCAGAAGTACGTTTTGTGGCTGCCAGCGGTATGAGTCATCGCCTATTGTCTCTATGTTGGCGCGCGTTGTTATTGGGATTTGGAGACCCAACTTCTACAAATTCACCTTGTCGAGAGGGCCCTGCCCTGTTTGAATCCCGCCAGTTCTGATGCAATTCAGGTCTGTCGTTACAATCATATCGTCTGTCGTCATGTCGGTAGATTCCATAGTTTCTTTCTTGTCGGTCACGTGGTGGAGAATTTCTCCCTGAATCGTAACTGTGCGCTGGACTGTTGCGTCTAAAGTTATTCTGTCTCCCTTGATAATATTTAATTTGATTCCCATATTGTCTGTTTCTCTAATTGTCTCTGTGATAGTCATTACTGCAGAGAGGTGATCTTTCCCTGTAATTATTACTACTCTACCAACGGTTGTCATAAGGGTGGTGTCTGTTTTGGTCACGATTTACGTTGTAAGAATAGCCTTGTCCTATCCAGTTATTATTTCTTTCATCGCGGAATTGCGACGGATGTGACCTGTAATTGTTGTGTTCCTGTTTTCTCGTTCCGCGATTGTCAGTGTCAATTTCTAATTCTTGTAAGAGTCCCTGAAAAGCTTCAATGCCATCTTTGCAACGTCCTGCCAAAATAATATGTCGTAAATGTTCAGGTAATTTGATTAAGCAAATGCGGATGAGTTCTGAGGGGCTGTAAGGGTTTGACAGGTACTGATTCTTGTGCAACATGTCTTCGAAATATTTCACAAGACTGGAAAATTCAGATTGTTCGAAATGTTTCTTCATTATGATGCTATGTTTTTCTTGGTCTTGTGTGACTTGAGACCAATATGCTGAGAGGAAGGCATGGTAAAATTCTCCTTCACTGTGGCAATCGTGAATGACCGATCGCATTCTTACAGCTGGTTCATCCTCTAAGTAGCCACACATAAATTCTAATCTGTGCCCTAATGACCATCTGGGAGGAAAACAATGAGAGAATTAATGAAGCCACGCGTGTGGATGAATGTCGTTGCCGGAATTCATAAATGTTTTGAATTTATGTGTAGTAATAAACAGCTTAAAGTCAAAATCATCATGTCGGCGAGTCGCATGTCGGTCATTGTTACGTCGTTTCGGCGGTTCCATCTCAAAATTCGGTGTACCTTGCCAATTTCTTTCATAATTTCCGAAGTGCTCTGTGTTATTATTTTGTGGCTGTTCCGTATTTCTATGTCCCTCTTCCCGTATTGGGGCGCGAGTGTCCTCTGAAATACGTAATTCTTGTATTACCTGTGTCAGCTGATCTTGTACTTCCCGGATTTCTCTTTGTACTGTGTATTGATTTGATTTTGATTTTGTTTGAATTTTCTAATTTGCTCATACTCTTCTGTGTCATTAAAGACTACCGGTTTTGTATTATTCAGATTATCATCTACCTTCGTAGATAAATTATTTAGCTGTTCCGAAAGTTCAACTACTTTCTCTGATAATGAACTAATTTCCTCCATGTGTCTTTCTGAACCAATTTTCAGAGTATCTACTGTGTCCTTTAAGTTTTCCTGAGTTTTTGCAAGTTGTGTAACCGAATTGATAGATGCAACTGAGTCAATTTTAGCTTGCAAGGTCTCATGATTTTCATGAACAATAGTATGCAGTTCTTTTATGGCTGCTTCGTGAGTCTGTAATGCATTTTCATGCCACGTTAAAATAGGTTGAAAATGCTCACAAAAATGTGTTATTACATCATTACAGACTTTTTGACATTTCGATTCAGTGTTATGTAACTCAGTAGTTAAATCTTCACGTGTTTGTTCAAGTGTGGTGTCTAACTTCCGAAGATTTTGTTCTGTTGTGTCTAACTTTTGAAGCTTTCGCTGTGTTTGCCTCTGATTTTGTTCCATTTGTTCCATTAATTGCAATAATAATGTATTAGTGTCTGGAATCTGTTTCTCTATGCTTTTGGCAGTGCATTGTCACCGGCAACATTCACATTTTGACAAGCAGAAAATGTGTCTTGACTCATTTGAGAAAACCGTGAGGACCCAAAACCTGAGTCTACAGTATTTGCAATATTGTGTTCTGTCATTTCGGATTCCTGAGGCGAGCTGTTGCTGACCGATTGATCGATAATGCTTCCCTGTTCACTACTTGGTTCACTGTCTACACCATTATTTGCCGCCCGCTCCATTTCCCTATGCACTATTACCAAATTACTACTCTGAATGTCTGTTAATTCATTACACAGTGGTGCTGATAAGCTACGCTCGTCGACACTAATATTTCTCAGTTTACTTTAGAGCCTAGTGTTACGTTTTTCACACGCCATTATTGTCACAATATTTCACACGATAACACAGAAAAGCACAATTTGAAGAGCAAAAATAAGAGAACACATTAACACTGAAAATAATATCTAGTTAATTGCAAGTGCAGTTGCGAAATACTTGGTGCAAAGCTACATGCATGCCACAACTGTTTTACTGTACAACAATGAAAGACTGCAACTACAAAGGAGATTCTCTCTACAATTACGCGCTAACAATAAACAAAAGCTACACTAATTACACAAACTACAAGAAAAAATCAGAAGATTCCAGTGACTGAATTACTCTGCTGACAAATCTCTTACATTATTTGATTTTCAAACAGCTGAGCAAAACTGAACGTACTCAGATATTTCGCTCTTTACCTATTCTGATCAACACTAAACTGACACACAATATTTTTTAGCGCCACGCAATTTGACTTTCAATAATCCCTACAAAATAATGGCCCTGACTAACATTAAACTATACCTTCCACAAACCACTTACCTCACAAAAATCTTCGTTACTCAAACTACTGCAATACAGCGAGCGCCAATACTGCTAGCTAAATAAAAGATTCAAATTAATGAAGGCACTAACTACTGATAGGCATAGTTAGCAAATGAAAGATTTTGAGAGGGAACAAACAATGTATTTACCTTAAAAGTGTTCAAAAGTCATAATATATATAGCAGTTCATGACATCCATTCTTACAAATGTACTGTTTCTGATACACACACGTCCAGATCATCCGCTCTCAAAATTACGCCATTTCTCTCCCCACATCCACCACTGCTGGCGGCTCACCTCCAACTGCGCAACGCTACGCGCTGTTAACATCCAGCTGCCCAACACTACAATGGCAGACAACAATGCAAACTAGCCACAGACTGCACACAGCACAGCCAGTGATTTTCATACAGAGCGCTACGTGGCGTTACCAGTAAGAAAACCTAAACAGCCTACTTACACCCTGAGCATAAAGCGTTTAGTTTTCTGCAGTTTGCTAAGAGTGAATCCGTAGTTTCAGTGCAACGTACGTTTAGTTTTAAACTTATGATCCTCAATACCGCAAAAACATCCACCAATGGAATGGTAAATTCGAAACGACTGGGTGTATGTTTGTGTACAGGGAAGTTGCTAAACACGACAATGTGGAAAGTTTTAAGAAAACGTTTACACAAGCATCCATACCAGTTACATTTAGTAAACCTACATGCTTCAAAGCCAGGTGACTATGGTGTAACTCTGAAACTGAAATGGTGCGGTAGGAAGGTATCTTTCTTCATCATAAGGTGTCCAGCGATGAGGCTACTTCCCATATGGGGGATGGGGGTCAGAACTTCCTTCGGAATCTGTACAATATCAAATAAATTCCCCAAAATTAAAAGTTTTCTGCACTGTGTCCCGATTTCAAGCGCACCGACCATTTTTTTCTCTGAAGCTATCGTATAAAAGGTGACTTATCTGGATATGTTGCAGGAATTGCTCTTTCCCCAGTTGGTAGGTAAACCTGGAGCTTTATTTGGCAACAGGGTGAAGCCCTTCCCCTTTGGCATCTCTTTGTACGAGAGTGGTAGAACGACGAAATCCCTGACATTTGGATTAGTCGTAATGGCCAATATTGCAGAGCTCTTTTTCCGCTGGCCTCCACGTTCACCTCCTGCCACGCCATGCAGTTTTTTCCAAAAAAAATGGTTCAAATGGCTCTGAGCACTATGGGACTTAACATCTATGGTCATCAGTCCCCTAGAACTTAGAACTACTTAAACCTAACTAACCTAAGGACATCACACAACACCCAGCCATCACGAGGCAGAGAAAATCCCTGACCCCGCCGGGAATCGAACCCGGGAACCCGGGCGTGGGAAGCGAGAACGCTACCGCACGACCACGAGATGCGGGCAGTTTTTTCCATTGAGGATTTGTAGAAGATGGTGTTCATGAACCACCACTACCTAATGATTTGCCAGAGTTGAGACACAGAAAGGAAAGGGCTATTCCTTCCATTATTCCAGAGTTGTCAACAAAAGTGTGGGAAGAACTGGATTTTATGGTGGGTGTGTACTGTACAATTAAAGGTGCACATATTAAACATTTGTAATAAAAACTAGGCTAGTTTAATTTCCGTTTTATGTATGAATCGTTGTAGCCAAAATAATCTTGATACGAGGCATTATTTTATGGGCACCCTGTATATGTTAGGCATTGTTGGATCGCGTTTCAGGGAGAAAATTTCTTGTAATAGTGCCAGTAGCTGTGGTAGTGAATTTACACATTTATTAAAGTTCGAACTGGCCGGATCTCAAATAGACTGATCTACCCTAGGATTAGAGAACGGAAGGTACAGTAAACTAAATAAGAACTTTTTACCTGCGTATGTAACCTATTAGTGCAAGTTGATACCGATCCACCGGACGGTGTGGCCGAGCGGTTCTAGGCGCTTCAGGCCGGAGCCGCGCGACCGCTACGGTCGCAGGTTCGAATCCTGCCTCGGGCATGGATGTGTGTGATGTCCTTAGGTTAGTTAGGTTTAAGTAGTTCTAAGTTCTAGGGAACTGATGACCTCAGAAGTTAAGTCCCATTTCATACCAAACCCACTCACAATATTAAGCCCACAAATATTTTCCAGTCGCACCATTTCTCACAGACCTCAATTTTCCTACATGCTACCAAATAGGAGAAAATACCTTTTATTTACTCTTGGCGTTCCTGGATATTCCATTTCTATGCGGACAGTACGTCTTTAATGAGCTGCAGGAAAATCTCGGATTTCAGAGACTGACTTTCCTTGCTTTCACAGCGGGTTTGTTGCAAATACAGTTCTCAGGTTTGCCGCCGGATCGTATTGTGTAACTCTCACAGTGCTTCATCGATGCAACTGCTCGACATCATCGGGTGGTGGTAGCTGCTGCTGTCACTGCTGCAAGACGCAATTGATGATAATCGCGCGGCGGCGTCGAAATGTATCAAGCCGGGAGCGGGCAATACATGTGCGCGGGAAGACTCTCGTAGTTGGAGGAAGCAGTGCTCCTGGTGCCCCCTGCTCGGTCAATTTTTTTTCCTTTATTGTTATTTAACACCTTATATAAGGTGGGCTGGCAGCAGCACAGTACGCTGCTCTTCAGCCACAGGTATTACAAAAGAAAGACAATGGAAACACAGAATATACATAACATAGTGGGGAACAAAAAACAGTAGACACAGTAACGAAAAAACACGAAGCCATTCACACCGAAGAAAACCACAGAAACTATTAACACTGAACCCAGACACTGATGCTGGAGACAACACGTGAACGATGGAACGTGGGCGGCGAAAATACTGAGGCACAAACACGACGGCACACACACTAAACCGATGGCGATGATCTCCGGCGCGCGAAAGTCCACTTAACGTGTGCGAGTCCGGGGACCTGCCAAGAGGGGAAGAAGGTGGTAGGGGAGGGAGAAGGGAGAGCAGAGATGCCAATGGCAGAGGAGATAGGGGGAGGAATGAAGGTATGGGTGGTAGGGGAAGCCCAATGGAGGAGGGGGGAGGAAAGGACGAGGGAGGGAAGGGAGAGAGAAGGGAGAGAGGGTGCCCTGAGGAAAAAACACAGGAAGTGGCAGGGGAGAATCAAAGTTGATAGGAGGGGTAGATGGAGGGGAGGACGGCATCATCAGGGAGGGGGAGCTGGCGGAAACCGCCTTGGGAGAGGGTAAGGAGAGTGGAGAGATGGAGAGCAGGTGGGACATGGAAATACAGGCGCGGCAGTGGATGGGGGTGGGTGAGGATGTGAGAGACAAGTGGGTGAGGGGGATGTAGTTTAAGAGAGGTGTAGAGGATCCGTATCCATTCGAGGAAAAGGAGGACGTGGGGGAACGGGATAAGGTCGTATGCTCGGTCAAAGACGACCTTGACCTTAGGAAACGTGGCGTATATAAAATCCCATGCAAATGAAAATCTTATATTGGCCAGACATGCCTAACCGTGCAACAACCTTGCGTCGAACACCATCTTCATATACGACTGGGGCAACCTGATAAATCTGCAGTAGCGGAGCATTGCCTGGACACAGGACATGTTTTACGAAAAGACTGAAATTTTATCCCCAGCGACATCTTTCTGGGAGTGTGATAATAAGGAGGCCATACATATCCATACGGCGGACTGTCTTATCGACAGGGATGCAGATTTTCAACTAAGCGCCGCCTGGAGTCCAGCACTGGCTGCCATTAAATCAAAACAGGGAAAGCAAGAACTTCCGACACATCACGTGAAGCAGCGCGCTACTGAGGTTTAATTCAGCCTTTAACCACAGGAGCGTCCGGCAGCACAGTCATTGCCCGTAGCGCACGCGCCAATGGCCTTTCTGCGGCTCCCAGCAGGGGGCACCAGGAACGCAGCTTTCCTCCAACTACGGGCGTCTTCCCGCGCACGCGTATTGTCTGCTCCTGGCTCGATAGATTTTGACGCTGCCGCGCGATTATCATCAGTCGCGCCTTGCAGCAGTGACAACAGCAGCTACCACCACCTGATGATGTCGAGCAGTTGCATCGATGAAATATACGATCGGGTGGCAACCCGTGAAGTGTATTTGTCTTAATGCTCTTTTTACATCGCCTCAGTCAAGGACAATCGGAAACCGCTGGAAAAAGCAAGAATTTACTGGATAGCATATAATTGTGGGGGCGAGTACGTGGGTACTATGAAAAGAACGGTCGCAAAACAACTAAAAGAAACAATGGAGTACGGGAAAAACAGATCAACGTTCGCAGAACACGATTTGCAGCCAGGAGACCAACTGATTAGTTTTGATAACTTTCAGGTACTGGCAGCCACAAGTGGGTACTATAAGGGGTAGTCAGATGAAAACGATATCGATGGAAGAGATGTAAGTAAACTGTTTATTATTTCAAAAGTAATCACCACAACTGTCAAAACACTGAAACAAGGCGGTCAGTGCCAATAAGGGAAAATATTTGTAGTTGCCTACGAAATCGTGGTTGTACTCAGGCGTCCACCTCTTCGTCCGAAGCAAATAGAGAACCACGAATCTTTCTTCAGGTCTCCAAAACTTTGTAAATCACAATTGGAGAGAGCTGGACTGTACGGGGTATGTGCCAGGCTTTCCCAGATAAAACTTTTGCAGCGCGGCCGAAACATTAGGCACACCAGTTCCAAGTCACGATGACCGCGTTTCTTTGACTGCAAGGGCCGCTGCTCATTGACTTTCTGGAAGACAACGCCACAGTTAACGCACAGCGGTACGTGGAGGCTTTGCAGAATCTGAAATACTACGTCAAGTCCATTGTCCAGGAATTATGACGGGCGGCAGCATTCCGTTGTACGATAATGCTCACCAACATGTTGCCAACGTTAAGGGTTACTTGTACTACGCAGCAGAAGTTTCGCAGGGTAGCCCTTGTACATCCTCCATACAGTCCGGATCTCTCCATATTTTGGAGCACTGAAGAAAGATATTTGTGGCTGTCGATTTGCTTCGAACGAACAGGTGGACGTCTGGGTTCAGTCATGCTTACATAGGCAACCGCAGACATTTCTCCATGAAGAGCTTGACCGTCTTACCTCACTGTGGGATAAGTGCATCAACATTTATGGCCATTGGATTGTCCGTTATATGGGAGCCTATATAGATAGGACACACACATTGTTAAACACCCCAAAGACTTTTACCTGAATGATTGAAGTGAATAAGATTCCAGTTCTGGAGATGATGTGTACCAGTCTTTCAACACGGGGTGATAGCAAGAGCGGACGACAGCAACCGACAACGGCTGTTTGCAGTCGAGTTTTCAAAGCATGTGACATCTTGCCGCTGCACACTAACATGAAAAATGGTAGGAACAATTTGCACCAGACTGATACGTGGTCGAGAACTGCCTTCTTATTACAACAATGATTATTAACATCTTCTCTGGAACTAACACTACCCGCTATATATTATCATACCAATGATGACTGCATTGACCTATACATTCTCATACTAACTATAGCTGCATTGAAACACGTGAGGTCCTGCCCACTCGTCGCTTATAGTGTGCCTAAAGGATGCTGCGTTCTCGCAATGCTATACAATAATTCAAACAAAATTACATTAATAGTTTTTAATACAAATAAGAAGAATGACAGGCGGCCACTGTGGCCGAGCGGTTCTAAGCACTTCAGTCTGGAACCGCGTGACCGCTACGGTCGCAGGTTCTAATCCTGCCTCGGGCATGGATGTGTATGGTGTCCTTAGGTTAGTTAGGTTTAAGTAGTTCTAAGTTCTAGGGGACTGATGATCTCAGATGTTACGTCCCATAGTGCTCAGAGGCATTTGAACCATTTTGAACCAAGAAAATGACAATACTTAATTTGTATTTATAACAAGTGTCGCAAGCGATGGGCGACATACAAACAGCAATGGACAGTGTCCAAGCAAACAATGGATGTGGATCACTAACAACAGCTATCGTTGCGTTCTCTACCAGACTGCGTCTAGTCGTGCGAGAATACTGTCCCGATACTGAGCATCCGAGGCTGGCAGGAGCGGCGCTTATATTCTCCCCTTGTAGAGGCCGTTCCTGTCGTGGTGCGGTCCTAATCAGCACACCATTGGCCGACGTCGTTTCACCGCCTTCTCTTCTCTTGCGTTCTTCGTTCCGGCGCTTGTCGTTACGCCAAAAGCCGGCCGCAGTGGCCGAGCGGTTCTAGGCACTTCAGTCTGGAACCGCGCGACCGCTACGGTCGCAGGTTCGAATCCTGCCTCGGGCATGGGTGTGTGTGATGTCGTTAGGCTGGTTACGTTTAAGTAGTTCTAAGTTCTAGGGGACTGATGACCTCAGATGTTAAGTCCCATAGTGCTCAGAGCCACGTTACGCCAAAAGAGAAACATTTGGTGAGGTATAACTTAAACTCCTGTAGTCTCCGTGTATAACACAGCATTTAAGATAAAATGCCGCATTCTGTGTGTCAGGATGTCGTCAGTTGTTTCTCAGCATGAACTCACATTGTGTTTTTAATTCTGTTGCGGTGTTCAATGAATGCCTTACGACAGTCAGACACAGAAGGCACCTGATCACCTATCCATATACGTAAAGTGCGCGACGTATGCATGATTATGTCACCGTTACCGGAAGCGATGCTGGTTGTTATAAAAATAATTTCGTTCCAGGCAGAACACACAAGGCCATGGACACTAGTCGTATCAAAGTCACTGTGTAGACTCGCGATGCTCCGATCATGTAAGGGCGCTAAGCGGCAATGATTGCCTACGGAGTATCGCCTCAGTTGTGCGAGTGGATTCGTCATTTCCTGTCAGAAAGGTCACAGTTCGTAGTAATGGACGGGAAGTCATCGTGTACAACAGAAGTAATATCCGGCGTTCCCCAAGGAAGTGTTATAGGCCCTCTATTGTTCCTGATCTATATTAACGACATAGAAGACAATCTGAGTAGCAGTGTTAGATTGTTCGCAGATGATGCTGTAATTTACCGTCTTGTAACGTCATCAGATGATCAAAACGACTTGTAAAATGATTTAGATACGATATCTGTATGGTACGAAAAGTGGCAACTGACCCTGAATAAGGAAAAGTTTGAAGTTATTCACATGAGTACCAAAAGAAAGCAGCTAAATTTCGATTAAAGTCACACAAATCTGAAGGCTGTAAATTCAACTAAATACTTAGGGATTACAATTACAAATAACCTAAACTGGGACGATGACATAGATAATATTGTGGGTAGGCAAACCAAAGACTGCGATTCATTGGCAGAACGCTTAGAAGGTGCAACAGGTCTACTAAAGAGACTGCTTACACCACGCTTGTCCGCCTTATTCTGGAGTACTGCTGTGCGGTGTGGGATCCGCATCAGGTGGGACTGACGGATTACATCGAAAAAGTACAAAGAAAGGCAGCTCGTTTTGTATTATCGCAAAATAGAGGAGATAGTGTCACAGACATGATACGTGAATTGGAATGGCAATCATTAAAACAAAGGCGTTTTTCGTTGCGACGGGATCTTCTCATGAAATTTCAATCACCAATTTTCTCCTTCGATTGCGAAAACATTCTGTTGGCACCCACCTACATGGGGAGAAATGATCATCACGATAAAATAAGAGAAATCAGGGCTCGCACAGAAAAATTTAATTGCTCATTTCTCCCGCGTGCCGTTCTAGAGTGAAACGGTAGAGAGACAGCTTGAAGGTGGCTCATTGAATCCTCTGCCAGGCACTTTACTGTGAATAGCAGAGTAATCACGTAGATGTAGATTGCATCCTTTGGTATCGGTAGTTGTAGGGGTTGGACAATAATATGAAAACACCGCGACGAATGAATGCTTGAACATAAATGTAGATGCTGGCTGAGGCTGCCAGTTTCGTTATTATATTTAACCACGAACGGCACCTGCGAAATATCATCCATCGTCGCAAGTGTCAGCCATGTTTAGAACTGTGTTCTGGGTAGTTCTCAGTGCATTCGTCGGAGCTAAGTGATTTCTAAACGGGGCAAATTTTTGGTGCTCGTATGGTGAGTTTTATTCCAAGCAAGGTTGCTGAAGTGCTTGATGTTTTAAGAAGCAGCGTACTATCGAAGATGTATAGCGCAAACAGGGAAAGCGGAAATACGTCATCCGCTTATACACAACACAGACAAAAGTGTGTGTTGAGTAACCGTGACGTGCGGTCAGTGGATAGGTCCTCGACGAAAGGTAAGAAGACAACAGCTGCAAAAGTCACTGCAGAACTGAACGTTGCAATCGCGAAATCTGTCAGCACAAAAACAACATGATGCGACCTTCGTAGGCAGTGAATTGCTCGTCTAGCTGGGATTCCAAAGGCACTCATCAGTGGTCCGTTAACAGGAAAACGTGGCGCCGAAGCCACAAAACCTGGACTATGAAGCATTGGAAGAATGTCATTTCGTAGGATGAGTCTTGTTTCACACCGTTTCCAGCTTCTGGCCGGGTTTACGTCCCAAGAGTGGGCCCCAGAGAGGGCTGGGTGATAATTTGGGCAACCATATCTTGGTATTCCGTTTACCCCATGGTTCCTTTGCAAGGTCGCGTTACTGAATAGCATTATATGACCATTGCGACTGATGAGGCCCACCCCTTGGTACAGCGTTTGTTCCAAAATGGTGACGCTGTGTTCCACTGTTCACACAGTTCGTCATCGAGGACTGGTTTTGTGAGCTCGAGGATGAATCATAGCGTCTCCTCTGGCCATCACAGTCGCCAAACCTCAGTACTATTGAGCCTTAGTGGTATATTTTTGGAGAAAAGCGTGCGTGATCACTGTCCACCTTCATCACCATTACCTGATCTTGCCACTGTTTTACAGGAAGAATAGTTTAGGATTCCCACGAAAACTGTGAAGGACTTGTATTTGTCGGAGACGAATGGAAACTTGTGAATGACAACGGGTCTGCTGCAATATACTGTGTATGGTAGTGTGTTGTTTTTTGTGCTTCCACACGTTTTGATGGTTTCGAATGGACACTGTAAGTAGCTGCTTTGAGACAATTTGAAATTCAAGTACTATAATAAGATGGGCTATTTCAGTAGGCTACTGCAGCAACTTATCATTAAAAAAATCATTCACATTTGGCTTAATGATTTTAGGTCAGCCACTAGTTTCTTCCCCTTGCGATACACACAGCGTTGATAGTGGATAATTAAGAAACTTGGGCGTGCCTAAGATTCTGCAAGTGTAAATACGAAGATATTGCGCCCATTTATTGAAGCTCAATGATAACTCATTCCCCAGCACAGCTCTCGAATCAACATAACGACGTCTGTTGTAGTGATGCATATGCCTTCCATTTCTAATAGTTAGATAACTGCAACGGTTTGTGGTAGCTCTCTGTGATGCATCTGGTTTACCGAGTGAAAGGCGATTGACTCCTCGTGCTCATATCAATTGAAATATGTTGTTTTTCGTTCTCAGGTCGTCAATCTTCCAGAATCTGTAGTAGCTCCTTGGTTATGTGTGACACATTTTTCGTTAGGTTATTGGACTGCCTTTGACAAACAGACGGACTTCAAAACATCAAACCTAGCAGAGGTTGCACACAAAGTGTCACCGTCGGGAAAAGATAATTTTAAGCTTGGTTGAGATCTGGAGTTCGTGTGTAACTAGACTGGCGGGTTTGGAAGGTGTTACAAGATGAACAATTGGGCCGAACGCTAGCAAGGTAATACTGCAGTATTTCGATGCCTATGGAATGTTCTGATTAAAATTTCAACCTCATGCGAGCTTACTTTGAGTACTTTCAATGAAGAAAAAATTCATTCCTACAGATGAAGAATGATGGGTTGAGTGCACGGTACCTATTGGTTTTGCCTAACGTAACTGAAACTTTTTAGCCTGGATCTATATACGCATTAAGCACTATAAGGACGTGAACGTGCAACTTATCGCCATCATTTCGACTTTCAGAGAGATTGGTTCATTGGCATGAGAAATGTGGCATCATCAACAGACAGATCACACACGTAGTTAGCTATAGCGCAGTGAACTAGTGGTGAATCACGGGCTCAGAAGAACGGTGTAGCAAGAATAGACATGGGTCCACATCACGAAGACGATCATAGGATTGTTCGACTGGCCAGATGACAACAGCTGAAATCTGGGCAGAGGTTACAGACAGACTATCACCGCCCAGATAAGGGTATTGGAAAGAAGTTTGAGATTTTAGCTAGCCGCATTTCGTTCACCGCTGATGCAATACGACAGACAATCGAGACTTGCTTGGTGCAGAGTCAACGCCCATTACTGACATTCTGTGGTGCTCACCGATCAGATCGCCGCCAACGTGTCCATTGACGAGGTGGTGAAAGCGATTCTCGAAAGTCATTCCTCTTCAACTCCTGGAATCTACACGGGGGAGCTTTTGGATATGACAACAGCATTGATATGGTAATTGTTGGTGAGGGGCCGAATGCTTGCCAGTATGTAGCAGGGATGGTAAACTTGTTGTCATACCCTTTATGACAAGGTTGTCAAATGTCATACGCCAGCAGGATAACACAGGACTCCTCCGTGCAGTTCCCATCATAAACGTCTTGAAAAAAGTATTAATCTTTGACTACTCTGTTCAGTCCACTGACATAGAACGTTTCTACGATGCGACGGAAAGACGTACTAATTTTATTTGATTAAAGCTGAGAGATTATTTAATTAATTTATTTATTTGCTAATTTCTTTTAGGCTGTTATCTATATAAAAGAACAGACTGAATATAGCACGTAATATTTTAACATAATTTCACTGTGTTAGTAATAACTAAGGGTTATGCTCTTTATGGTGGAAAATCTATCTACATAAAAAGAAAAAAAATAATAACTTCATACTGTTCTTTGGCCATCTAGTGCACAGGTACCTGTTCACCAGGAAACCAGAAGGCGCGCTCTACTGGTCTACTGCACTGTGAAACAGCATGGAGACAAAAACAACACTGGTCTTATCCCACTGCTGCCCGCACCGAAACTGAGTTTATTGTGCAGTTTCGCACCTTGTGATTCTAGTTAGCCAGCCGGTACCCCTAAGAAGCATTAGAAGACCCTTTACAATTCCTTTACAGACACTATTTCTTCAGGCTCCACTGACCCGCTCTCCAGAGCGTCACATTGATCCTCCTCACTACATGGTCTACACTCGGGCCATTTTCCTCCATATCCATCGTGTGTGTATGTTAAAGTTCCCATGAGTCCTACAACAGCTTCAATCTGTTACCTGTTCAGATTCAGGATTACAGAACTTCTCTTTAAACATGGATTCAGTATCATTCGCTTGCCATTTTGTTAATTTTGGATCGTAGTCCAATATTCTACGTGCTGCCTCCTGATCCACCTTAGTAGTTTTGATTTTACTATCACCTTAGTGATGGGTAGGACTGGTTCCAGACCAGTAAATGGAGTCATCGCGCTCGCCCTGGTCTGGGACACTTTCCTAGAGAGACTGCTCACTGTAGTCTAGGTTGTACCCCGCATACTTCGGCCCAGCGCCTTTATCTGTTTCCAACCTGTGGTTAAACAAGACTATGTCTCCTGAACGGGCCGTCGTTCATTCTTCCACTGGTCCAATTATGAAATTGAAAGGTTTACAGAGATATCTGCAAGTCACTGGATGCTCAGCAGGCATCTTCCCAACCATTCCTATATTTACCACACCCACTATACTGGTGTGAGACTACGGATATAGTTGTTTGCTTGTACCCTCTTGTCGTTGCCTCCATTGTAACCCGAAGGTGTAATGGAGGTACATCCAGTATGGTCCATCCCAGCAGTGGCTGTGCTGCTAATTCCGCCGATTACGGCTAAGCTAGCTGGTCTCAGCACCTTGCCAAACTCCTTCTGTTCTACTTTATTCTACCATACTGTAGCCCCGTAAATGATCAAAGGTCTTATTGCAATGGTATATATCGAGCACATACTGTTGGTGTTTAGACCCAAGATTTTTCCACAGCCCATTCTAGTGCTTATAGGAGTGCATTTTACCTTGGAACAGATATTGTTTCTATGAGGGGCCTCAATACATTCTCACCTATAGGATGTCAAAATAAACGCCTTTCAGCCGTCAATTTTCAACCTTATTTTATTGGGCAATCAGTTTCAGCGTTTTACTACACCGCCTTCAGGCCTCTGACCGTGTAGGAATAATCTACCTTGCTTGCGATCATAAAAAGGGGCCAGAAATCTGGTATTATTGGATACTTGTTACAGTGACCACTTCAACTGGAGGTGATGGTTGAATTGGTCACTGCAACAAATATCTAGTAATACCAGTATTGCTGGCTCCTGTTTTGGTCCCAAGCAAGGTAGATTATTCCTAGACGTCGATCAGGGGCCTGAAGATGACGTAATAAAACGCTGAAACTGGTTGTCCAATAAAATAAAGTTGAAAATTGACGGCTGAAAGGCTTTTGATTTGACATCCTCTATCGAACAGGCGAGTCCCGCAACCATCGTACAGTTTCTCATCTGTGGTTATCCCTAGGTTCTTCGCCACCTGCTGCTAGATTGTCATCGAGGAGATAGAGATTTCACTATATGTTCTGGATTTGCTTCGTATAATTCTCGACCAGCTTCCCGCCAGTGATCTTCATGAACTGAAAGTGTTTCAGACAGGGCAATAAATTCCTCAAGATAATACTCCATGTAACAATACATACAAGAGTCCACTCGTGTCCACGATGATCACACATACCTCATACTGATGGACATCAGTTACGAACTGAATAAAAATTTCATCATTTAATATCCGATATGCGGTGAACCCCTCCACAGTTTGATAAAATTTGGAATCGTCCTTCATGGCATAGCGTTCATATCCATTAACTTATTTGTCATAAACGAATTGGTTGAAAAGTAATGGGTTTGTCTGTTAGCTGGATTTTAGAAAAACAGAGTAGGAAATTAAACGCAATAACTTTGCAGCTCCATAAAATAAATGACTTGTGGTGTCCCCGAACAGAGGTGTGAAACAGTTCGCTGGCAGAAGCCGTGCTGAGTGCGGCCCGCGCCGGAGGCTGCAGGATAAGGCGTCGCGGCGCTGCCGGCGGATGTGCGCCACGCCGGGGTGCGGTATCTGCTGCGGCGCCGGCCACAGCGCAGGGCAAAAAAAGCCGCCCTTTGTGGCTCCGGCTGGCGCTCGCCTGGCCAGCTCGAGGGCGCCAGCTGTTCAAGGGGCGAAGTCAGCGGCAGGAGTGTGGCAAATCGCTAGACGGAGTCTTGCCGAGTTAATAAAGTTACAGAGATATTAGAGTGCAATGGATACTTAAATTCAGCACGGATCGGTTCGATTTGTTAGGAACTTGTGCAGCGTTTCTGCAGGAGCCAAACTAATCATTACTGTCACTTATTCTTCAGCTCAGGTCCAATGCTGGGAAACTGTCATAGAACTTTAGACGATCACACTGGACTCACATTCGGGAGGACGACGGTACAATCCCGCGTCCGGCCATCCTGATTTAGATTTTCCGTGATGTCCCTAAATCGCTCCAGGCACATGCCGGGATGGTTCCTTTGAAAGGGCACGGCCAACTTCCTTCCCAATCCGATGGGACCGATGACCTCGCTGTTTCGTCTCCTCCCCCAAACAACCCAAACAACCCCCCCCCCCCCCCCCCCCTCTTTAGACGACGAAATGTAATAAATTTATGGATGGGCTATGAGGATCGCACGAAAGTATCATGGGGATGGTGAAGGACCAAAAACAGGATTCCATGGGTAGAGAAAGTTGACATTATAACCGCTGTGAACAGGTACCAGGCGTCTTCATTAGTTAAAAGTGCGAAGCTTCATCCCAGAAGAAAAGTGTCTGACAACATTCAGCAACAACAACTGTCGACTGGAAAACTTTTTCTTCCATTTGTTCGCAATATTACGGACCATATTTGGAAGTTCTGGCCAAGTTTCTTGTTGAAACAATCTTTAGACCCACCAAGAAAATTAGTGACCGTTTAAGATCGGCGAAAGACGCACGACACACCCATAGCAGCTCCTGGGATGTACAAAATTCCGTGTAGCTGTGGGAAGGTTTATCTGGAACAACGAAAAGAAGTCTCAATACCCGCTTAACCGAACACAAAAGGAACTGTCGACTGGCTGATACCGAGACATCAGCTGTAGCGTAACATATTTTTAAATATGGTGATCATGAAATAAACTTTAATGAGACGAACGTGTTAGGCAGGGTATCGCATTATTAGGAAGACTTAAAGTTAGACAATATATGGCGGTCGACTTGGCACCAACGATTGTCTTCAGTCGAGAATAATGACGTTATGAAACTTTCATATCCTTTCTTTCAGGAGTGCTAGTTCTACAGGGTCGCAGGAGAGCTTCTGTAAAGTTTGGAAGGTAGGAGACGAGGTACTGACGGAAGTAAAGCTGTGAGGACGGGGCGTGAGTCGTGCTTGGGTAGCTCAGTTGGTAGAGCAGTTGCCCGCGAAAGGCAAAGGTCCCGAGTTCGAGTCGCGGTCCGGCACACAGTTTTAATCTGCCAGGAAGTTTAATATCAGCGCACACTCCGCTGCAGAGTGAAAATCTCATTCTGGAAATAATGACGTTAGTTAGAGATATACTTACAGTCGGCACCACGTGACGTATGGTTGTGCCCTCTATGCGCTCTATATAAACGGGACCTCCACGGCGTGGCAACCAGTCTTTGACTCACCTCGGAAGATGATGACCGCAGTTGGCAACTAAACGTCAGAAAAAAGTAGTTTTACAGTTCGACCACGGCTTCTCAGCCCGGAAGTTTTAGATAATGTGGTACCAGGTGCTTCTAATTTAACTGCGGGTACTAATCTAGGTACAGACCGAACTGTAATCATCGTGTGGCACAGAAACTTGATAAATATACTAATGCGAAACATTTACTCTGGAAAAAAATTAGTTTCAATTTTGGCAGTCAGGTGCAAATCTCGCGCTATTCAGCATCTCGCTCGACGTCTCCGGTGCCCATATCGAACAGACTGCGTAAGTGGTGGTAAATAATAAATTCAACATTATGCCTTTGCCACTTGTTTGACGTTTTCTGCCCACGTTCAGTACCTGATCCATTACATATGGAAACATTTCCATACGTCATTCTTGCATTCACAGCGCCACATTTGCACCCAGTGGGCAAAATTGAAACCAATTTTTTTTCGGCGTAAATCGGTTCCGCATTAACGCATTACAATATCTACCAAGTTTCGCTGCCAAACGATAAATTATTACAGCCGACACTGAACTTCTGTAAGTAGCTGCACTTTAATTGTAATCGACCAGTATTCCGAAAAGCTAATTAAATTGTCCCGTGTTACTAATAAAGGAACCGTTCCCACTCTTCATCACCGATTTCGTCCAAATTTATGGTAGATGCACTGCGTGGCCTAAATGAAAGTCAGAGAAGCAGGAGTTCCAGATGGTCAAGCGTTTAGAAAAAAAAGCAGTCTTGGCTCGGGCCGCGCCAGGCTTGAGCCATTTGTGTTGGCGTAGGTTCCAGGCAGCGGTTGGCGTAGCGGAAAAAGTACAGACCGATAGTGGAAGGGTTGTAAAGTTGATTCCCCATGCGAAGACTTTTATTTTTTATTTTCGCTTTTTATGTTACTTTCAAGGCAAATAAAACGAAATAATGTTCAATATATTTAAATAATGCTCAATATATTGTATTTAGTTATGTAACGAGAAAAGGCATGAAAAAGAAACGCGAAGGAAATTTGGGATTACAAATAAATTTCTAGGAAGTGTTTGAAGGGCATACGCAAGAAATTAGCGTATAGACTTATACACTTTTACTGTTTTACAGGTAATGATTTACACCTGACGTAATAATACTTTTCGTAATAACAGGAGAAGCATCTTGCCACATTTTTACAATTACATGATAGCGATTTTACAGTATTCAGATTTATCCCCAAACAAAAATTCCAGAACGCACTTAATGATTCTAAACTGCTGCTGTTTCTTTGCCAACATATAAAAAAATCATTCGCATCTAAGTGCTATCATAAAATATAGTTTTACTTTATGACGAAGTGAAGTTTTATTTTGACCGGAGAAAAGTGTTACCAAATGATATTGTCCTTCTGTGTAATTAATTTATAAAGGAATTCAGTTTTCATCATATAATGGCAATGCATTATTTATTGTCATCACGCACTCATTTTTTTCCTGGCGTATCTCGTTGCAAAGAAGAACAAGGAACTCACTCATTGTATAGTGAGAACGGTGTGACTGTATGGTTCCACCGATCCATCATCATAATATGGTATGCTTTTACTGCGGAAAAGTGTCGTCGATGAACTAAAACAGAAAACTCGATTGTCTGCAGCGTTCTTCATGAGCGCCTGCATTGTAACTAGGCCCTTACCGATCACCTCTCCAAGGACATTCGTTTTCAACGTTGTTCTACACACATCAAACAAAGTTTTGCATCACCCTGGTTCCCAGAGCTCCTGAAGACAGACATTGACTGTTGGATGTTGTACCACAGACACAGTCCCTTTGACTTCAGAGATGTCACTAAACCCGCCCAAAGATGTAAACAACCATGAACGAGCAGCACCTATTAGGCGGAGGGGGTCCGACAGCCGATCAGTTCCAGCAATTCCACCAGGAAAGAGGTACACTGCTCGTGTTGTCCGTAGTTCAACCATGCCTAGACGGTCAATACCGCAGTTCTATCACATCCGTGTTGTTACTTTGTGTCAGGAAGAGCTCTCAACAAGGGAAGTGTCCACGCGCTTCGGAGTGAACCAAAGCGATGTTGTTCGGTTATGGAGGGAATACAGAGAGACAGGAACTGTCGATGACATGCCTCGCTGAGGCATCCCAAGGGCTACTACTGTAGTGGATGACCGCTACCTACGGATAATTGCTCGGAGGAACCCTGACAGCAATGCCACTATGTTCAATAATGCTTTTCGTGCGGCCACAGGAGGTAGTGTTACGACTCAACTGTGTGCAACAGGCTGCAGGATGCGCAACTTCACTCCCGACGTCCATGACGAGGTCCATATTTGTAACCACGACACTATGTAGCGTGGTACAGATGGGCCCAACAAACATGTCTCATGAACCGCTCAGGATTGGCACCACGTTCTCTTCACCGATAAGTATCGCATATTCTTTCAACCAGACAATCGTCGGAGACGTGCTTTGAGGAAACCCAGTCAGGCTGAACGCCTTAGACAGACTGTCCAGCGAGTGCAGCCAGGTGGAGGTTCCCTGCTGTTTTCGGGTGGTATTATGTAGGGCTGACGTACGCCACTGGTGGTCATGGAAGGCGCCGTAACGGCTGTACGATACGTGAGTGTCATCCTCCGACCATGAGTCCTGTCGAAAATACCTGGGATGGATTGAAAAGGGCTGTTTATGGACGACGTGACCCACCAACCGCTCTGAAGGATCCACGCCGAATCGACGTTGAAGAGTGGGACAATCTGGAGCAACAGTGCCTTGATGAACTTGTGGACAGTATGCCACGACGAATACAAGCATGAATCAATGCAAGAGGACGTGCTGCTGGGTATTAGATGTACCGGTGTGT
The DNA here is from genome assembly GCF_021461385.2 of Schistocerca piceifrons. Lineage (NCBI taxonomy): Eukaryota > Metazoa > Arthropoda > Insecta > Orthoptera > Acrididae > Schistocerca > Schistocerca piceifrons. The sequence goes on from NC_060139.1 coordinate 779,377,124, forward strand.
ACAGCAATTTGGATCACCACCTCTGAAGGTCTCGCTGTATAGTGGTACAACATGCAATGCGTGGTTTTCATGAGCAATAAAAAGGGCGGAAATGATGTTTATGTTGATCTCTATTCCAATTTTTTGTACATGTGCCGGAACGCTCGACATCGAGGTGATGCAAAAATTTTTTGAAGTGTGTATTAGAATAAGCATTAAGGTAACCGCTAACCGATGACAGAAAATAATATTTCTGTTGTATACAGTTTCTATGTCGGATGAGCAGTTAAATAATGCAAATACACACAAACCATAGTTTTCAGATTACGATACCACTGCTGAACAGGCACAATGAATTAATGCAGTTCCTTAGTTTATTGCGAGTATTGCGCTCCATAACTGATTCATTCATCACTAACTGTTGGATATTTACTCCTATCTTTGTTAGTTCTCTGTCCATCACTTAACGAACGCCTTTGTGTGTTGACAATGGCGAAGATCATTTAGTCATTTTTGTTTGATAATCATTGCCTCAAAGTGTACCAAGATGAGGATCTTCATGAAACCGAGTCGCATTTTGAAATGAAACTAGTTTTTTTTATGTTTGCTTATGATCTACTGCCAGTGCTGCACGTCAGCTACGTTATGAACGTAATTATTCCGCTCAGCTGCGTTCAGTTACTGCACTGTGTATATCGGTAGTCGCAAAAACAAAATGAAAAAGATGACCAATAGCGGGTGACCTGTTTCCCACACGTTTTAACTCCTCGCAATTAAGCTCTTGATGTTGACAAATGATGTGCGCATGTGCTGACCGTAAAGCACTGCGGATAATTAGATTTCAATGAAATTCTAGGGTTATCCGCATACTGTTTTTGCGCCCTTGCGTTGAACACCCCATCGATACCGCTTTATTAGCGATAAATTAATAACTAACTTTCATCTCAGTCCATCTGCAACCCCGACGTTGTCTAACGGCACGTGTTTGAAGCTGCAACTAACGCGTTTGTGTGCCAAAATTGTTTGCATAAGTGTACTGTTCACGTTAAAACTGTTCCAGTAATGCAGAACTACCAAAATGAGTTCACTAGAACAAATACAGGAGCAGACAACATGCTGCTGACGAACCTAATGCTGTAACGAAACAGGCGTAGCCATCTGAAGATGGGTATGATACCCGAAACCGATCGCAGAAATAAAGTTTTTTAAAAATAAATGACTTGAATAGAAAGTATTAATGTTCCACAATAATAATTATTTAATAATTCATTATAAATTGGCTTTCAGCTTCTTAGGCCATCGTCAGATAACTTAATACTAAAAAGATACTCCACACAACTTCAGCGAGAATTCATAGCTGTGCAAAGATTGCTGTGCAGAGATTTCTGACTTTTCATGACTATATCGACACAAAACACATGTATAATGTAATATATAAAGAGACTCTGAACAAATAATTCATATATTGCAGTAATTCAAACATTAAAATTATTTCAATGTATAAGCCAAAAATGTTCAAGTGAGTAATGGCAGAGGCTACTATGACATGTGGACAAACTGGTGAATGTGGCGAACGAACCGAATAAAGGGAGGGGGAGAAAGAATGTGGAATGTGGGTGTTGAACAGTTCTAACAAGCTTATTGTCTAATGGTGAGAGAAATAATAACCAGCTGCTGCTACTCTAATAAAGAAAGATACTAGAACCGTGTTTGGTCATTAAGGACGAGGCCAGGATTCTTTGATTGGTCTCTATGAATGGCCAGTATTTCAAGTAATGTTAGTTTTCTGAATTCAGACCCTTTATGGAGAACATCACATTTCATATCGTATGATCGACATTCATTCAGAGCTTGTTCAGCATAGGTGGAATCTTTCTTTTTCAATCTCCAACTCTCTTCATGTTCAGTCAGTGTAGCACTTACAGTCCTACCTGGTTGACATATGTATAGTTTATCGCACAGATCGCAGGAAGTTCTATAAATTCCACTCTGCTCTAAAGTTGAGATCTTATCTTTACTGTTGAACGTAAGTTGGGCAACAGTATTCTTAGTGTAAAAAGGTGGAGTATATTTCCTGGAATTTAGTTTCCTGGCAAGAACCTGCGGAGTCGTACACACATGGGGGCCAATTTATTGTTCTTTGCTGTCTGATGTTGATAAAGGAGTGCAATTATCCCCTGTGTCTTCTTTTTTCTGAGTATGTTGTCAATTATTGTATGACGATAACCATTGTTATATGCTATTTCTTTAATTATTTTCAGTCCATTTTCAAAATCTGGCTTGGTTTGTGGTGTAGATAGTAGGCGGTGCAACAAGGAGTGGGAGGCTGCATGTTTGTGTGTTATGGCATACTGGCTGCTCTTACTGTGTCTGTTAAGGTTACTTCCCTATATATCTTAAATAAATGAAGGTGCTTACTGATGTCAATGGCGAAGTCTAAAATGTTATAAACTTGATTTTACTGTGGTGTGAATTCAGATGTTCATAAAATTTATTTAATTGTCTGGTAGTACCTGTCCAAAAGCACAGTACATCATCCACATACCTAGTCCAATATTGTGTTTTAGAACTTAGAGGCGCTTTATCCAAAATTATTTGCTCAGATTTATCCATAAACATCTCAAGGGAGAAATAACAAAGATTCTGCGGTTTGCTGTGTTATTTCTCCGCTAAAACTTTTGTTCAGTTGCTGAAAGACAGCCATGATCAAATTTATCAACATTTCAGCTTATAAGGGGCTCAGTAGGGACATTATGTTTGCGTTTTGTATCGATATAGTCATAAAATGTCACATCTTTGTACAGCAATTTTTGTTCTCTTTGAATTCTCGCTGAACTTGGGTGGACTGACCGTTTACTATTAAGTTATCTAGCGTCGTCCTAAGAAGCCGAAAGCCGGTTTATAACGAAATATTAAATAAATATTATTGTGTAACATTAATACTTTGTATTCAAGTTATTAATATGGCAATGTTCTTCCAAGAACCGACTGAATATTCCACAAACATTTTGGAAAAAGTATTTGCAGCTGGTTACTTTCTGGTCTGAAATGGTATTTCTTTTCAGAGCAGAAACCCTTTGGTTGTCATCCGCGGCACCCCTGCAACACATTGGTTCGTCGACTATATTCTATGCTCCGTTTTGTTGCCCTTCATGGCAAGCCATCCTGAGCTTACATTTCAGCAAGATAATGCCCGCTCAGACATAGCGAGAGCTTCTACTGCTTGTTTTCGTGCTTCCCAAACCCTAGCCGGCCGCGGTAGCCGAGCGGTTCTAGGCGCTTCAGTCTGGAACCTCGCGGCTGCTGCGGTCGCAGGTTCGAATCCTGCCTCGGACATGGATGTGTGTGATGTCCTTAGTTTTAAGTAGTTCTAAGTCTAGGGGCCCGATGACCTCTGATGTTAAGTCCCATAGTGCCTAGAGCCATTTGAACCATTTGAACCCAAACCCTACCTTAACCAGCAAATCCGTCGGATCTGACCCCGAGAAAGTTTGGAGCATTGTGGGCAGGGCTTTCCAAATAGCCTGGGATTTTGACGAGCTAAGGCGCCAGACGGACAGAATTTAGCATGATGTCCTTTACGAGGGCATCCAGCAACTCTGTGAATCAATGCCAAGCCGAATAATTGCTAGCATAAAGGCCAGAGGTGGACAAACAGCCGGCCGCGGTGGCCGAGCGTTTCTGGGCGCTTCAGTCCGGAACCGAGCGACTGCTACGGCCGCAGGTTCGAATCCTGCCTCGGGCATGGGTGTATGTGATGTCCTTAGGTTTGTTAGGTTTAAGTAGTTCTAAGTTCTAGGGGATTGAGGACCTCAGATGTTAAGCCCCATAGTGCTCAGAGCCAATTGAGTGGACCAACATGTTATTGTCTCGCTCAGGTAGTGAAGTTCTTTCTTTTGATTAATTCATCCAATTTTTCTGAAATTGTAATTATTTCTTTGTGTGTACGTATATGTCACATCTACCAATTTCCGGCCTATACTGATACTTCCTTCGTGGTTCAAGTGGCTCTGAGCACTATGGGACTTAACATCTGAGGTCATCAGTCCCCTAGAACATAGAACTACTTAAACCTAACTAACCTAAGGACATAACACACATCCATGCCCGAGGCAGGATTCGAACCTGTGACAGTAGTGATCGCGCGGTTCCAGACTGAAGTGCCTAGAACCGCTCGGCCACTCCGTCCGACTCATTCGTGGTGCGTCGTTTCTTTCTCGTTAGCGTGTCTTTTGTCGTTAGCCTGTAGGAATTTTTAATAGGGTCTCAAAGGCTCTCTTGTTGGATCACCCAAAACGACGCCATATCACACATGATGTCATCGTCATATGGGTGTTAGTATATGAATCTGTGCTCGTGTACATAAAAAATTATCTTTTATGTGAGACGTGGGGTGGGCGGATCGTTATGTTATCGTTGGGTATGATGGACTTGAAGAAACGTCTTATTAACAAGACCATAGGAGTCACATGATGATCAATATATAGGGTTTCCCTCTCACCTACACATTGCTTTAAACATCCTTTCAGTAAATAAGTAAAGTCTGCTTTTTAAATCTTCCCCGCTTACAACACTCACTGGAATTTAGTGGTAGTCGTAGTAATTATCACACTTAGGGCGGTCACTTCCTGTATCAAAGAAGTCAAGAAACGTATAAATAATGCCAAAACCCCTTTCAAATTAGTTTGTATTGCTTAGATGTTGCGTTGGACGTAATCGCTGAAAGAGCGATGGCAGAAGTGTGTAACACCCAGAAAGACAAGATAATAAAAATATTTCTGACTTCTCGACCACAGCAGGAGCTAATGTTCACATATAGCACGCTAGGAACACACAAATTACTGAATGACTTGGTATAGGTATGGCAAAGTCGCCTCATACTAACGCCAAGCAGCTGAGACAGGACGGAGTGTGAACATTTGGCGCAGGATTACTGGAGACTATGTTATTGGTACTTACTTCACTGGAGTAATAAACGGGTAACAGGTGCGCACAATTACTTAGCGAAGTGTTGGCCAACTTACCTACAGGAAGTACCATTAGAAATACGTGGAAATATGTGGTACCTGTACCATGGGTGCCGGACCAAACTCGATTGTGATAAGGTAAGCGCTCACCAAATACTTTCAGGCCGCTGGATATGACGTGATGCCATTATCAGTTTGTCTACACGCTCGGTTAATCTGATGAGACGGCTTTGGAATTTTTTTAATGGAGGTGAATTCACAAAAATGATGTCGTGCTCAAGTTCCGACGACACTAGAGGATTCCAAACGTTGCACTTGTGCAGCATAATTTCTTTAGTCTGCCCAGAACTTGTTGCAACAGCTCCGGCAAACGAGTATTGCAGTAGGCGGTGGACATTACGAACATTCTATTAAATCAACGGAATTTTAAGAAAGGGTTTATGACCACTTTTTTGTTATGATACTTCTGTTGCTGTTGCTGATTTATGAAGGTCGTTCAGTAATTAATTCAACACACTTTTTATCTCGGCCAATTTCGGTTGAAAAAGAGCGGAATTTATTGTGGGACATTGTGGAATATTCCCGCTTTAGACGCTATCTTTATATATAAAATTCTCGTGTCACAGTTTTAGTTGCGGTACTCCTCCGAAACGGTTCGATCGATTCTGATGAAATTTTACATGTATATTCGGTACGTCTGAGAATCGGTCATCATCTATTTTTCATACTCCTAAGTGATAAGGGTGGTCCACCCCAAAAAAAATTTCTTATTTTTTGGACAGAACTTTTTATTTTTATTTTTCTATGATGTGGCCTTACAAAATACACGCAACCCTAAATTTTCAACCTTCTGCCACCAACACCTATATTTTAATAGCGATTTTAGTAATTTAATGATTTTCAACCCCGGTCGATAACTGATCAATTATCACTTGATCAGCTATCCCCGCCAGGTGTCTACCGGTGATAGTCTTTCACTATTCGATAGATATGTAATTGAAGGAAACCTACCAAAAGCAACGACTCGAATATTCCTCTTTGAATCGACGTAACTAGACGAGGAGTTTAACTAGGTAGCACGCGTCATTCGCCAAACCAGCATTAGGCCTAGCGCGTACGCACCGATGTCTATCGCACGGAAATACGAGGGTTATTCCAAAAGTAAGGTCCGATTGATTGCCAAATTGAAACCACAGTGAACATCAGAAATGTTTTACTTGTAACAATTAGCTACACCTTTCAGCTACTTCTCTACGTAGTCGCCGTTCTGACTTAGACTTTTGTCATAGCGTTGTACCAACTTTTCAATAGCCTCATCATAGAAGGCAGCCGCCAGTGCTTTCCGCCAATTCTCCACGCTGGCCTACACCTCGTTGTCTGTGTCAAAATGTTGTCTTCAAAGACAGCGGTTCATGTGACCAGAGATGAAACTCAGGGGGAGACAATTGCGGACTGTATTGTGGGTAATCTAACATTTCCATTTGAAAACGATGCAGGAGCATCTTCATTGCCCCTGCAGAATGCGGCTGAGAATTGTCGTGAAGACGAAACAGCACGACAGTTATGTAATGTTGGCTGCATAGCTTCAGGCGAAATTTCTCACCAAGCCCTCGTACTTGGCGGCAGACACTATTTTCTAGACATCTTTACGCACTCACTGCGAGCTCAGAAATGAGAAGAGCGACGTGATGCTAACTGGGGTTATACTAGAGACACTACCCAACACATCTGTGCAAAGCTTTATCGGATTTTCATAGTCGTTTCCATTTCGCGACCGATCGGACCTTACTTTTGGAATAACCCTCGTATATCGTACGATCAAATTATTTTAGTGGAACAAAGAAGTTCCTATGCTCTCCTTCGTCCCTCCAAAAGAATTTAATCGTACAATATTTTTACGTACGATAAAAATCGATGCGTGTGCGCTTCGCCTTATTCATGATGCTGGCGAACACGTTTCGACACGAAATTGCCGCTATGTTTGTATGCTCATGGACGAGCCGTGTATCGGCTGCAATTGTTAAATCAGCACGATCTACCGTAGAAACGCTAGAACTAATAGTGGCCGATACTGCCGGACTTCCCCCTAAGCCTTTTCTCACTCCCTACACAGTTTTCGGCCATTATTATTGTGTCTCGAGCTCCCGCCAACAACGGCTATTGTGTTACACGTATACAATGTGTTACACGTATACATTATTCTTACAGACCAGAGATAATTTATATGGCAAAACAACGTTTCCCGGGTCAGCTATAACATATAAAGATTTTCAGAGGCGGAACCAAGTTCGCCGGGTATAGCTAGTAGTTTCATAAAGTTCAGATAGGTAACGGCACTATACGTAGCCTCCAAAATAAAGTCTATTACAGAGTTGTGTTGCAAGTGGAGACCTCTCACTGAAATTATTTTGGCGGAAACCTAGAGGATCGCAGATATTCATAGACTCTGTTTCACAGAGGAAGACTGCACTGTAGTTCCTTCTCTACATTGTCGCACAGTTGTCAAAATGGTAGATATCGAAATAGACGACAGAGGGATAGAAAAACAATTAAAATCGCTCAAAAGAGGAAAGGCCGCTGGACCTGATGGGATACCAGTTCGATTTTACACAGAGTACGCGAAGGAACTTGCCCCACGTCTTGCAGCGGTGTACCGTAGGTCTCTAGAAGAGCGCAGCGTTCCAAAGGATTGGAAAAGGGCACAGGTCATCCCCGTTTTCAAGAAGGGACGTCGAACAGATGCGCAGAACTATAGACCTATATCTCTAACGTCGATCAGTTGTAGAATTTTGGAACACGTATTATGTTCGAGTATAGTGACTTTTCTAAGGACTAGAAATCTACTCTGTAGGAATCAGCATGGGTTTCGAAAAAGAAGATCGTGTGAAACCCAGCTCGCGCTATTCGTCCACGAGACCCAGAGGGCCCTAGACACGGGTTCGCAGGTAGATGCCGTGTTTCTTGACTTCCGCAACGCGTTCGATACAGTTCCCCACAGTCATTTAATGAAGAAAGTAAGAGCATTTGGACTATCAGAGCAATTGTGTTATTGGATTGAAAACAGAACGCAGCATGTCATTCTCAATGGAGAGAAGTCTTCCGAAGTAAGAGTGATTTCAGGTGTGCCGCAGGGGAGTGTCGTAGGACCGTTGCTATTCACACTATACATAAATGACCTTGTGGATGACATCGGAAGTTCACTGAGGCTTTTTGCAGATGATGCTGTGGTGTATCGAGAGGTTGTAACAATGGAAAATTGTACTGAAATGCAGGAGGATCTTAAGCGAATTGACGCATGGTGCAGGGAATGGCAATTGAATCTCAATGTAGACAAGTGTAATGTGCTGCCAATACATAGAAAGAAAGATCCCTTATCATATAGCTACAATGTAGCAGGTCATCAACTGGAAGCAGTTAATTCCATAAATTATCTGGGATTAGGCATTAGGAGTGTTTTAAAATGGAATGACCATATAAAAGTAATCGTCGGTAAGCAGATGCTAGACTTACATTGGAAGAATCCTAAGGAAATGCAATCCGAAAACAAAGGAAGTAGGTTACAGTACACTGCTTGAATATTGCTCACCAGTGTGGGATCCGTACCAGATAGGGTTGATAGAAGAGATAGAGAAGATCCAACGGAGAGCAGCCCGCTTCGTTACAGGATCATTTAGTAATCGCGAAAGCGTTACGGAGATGATAGATAAACTCCAGTGGAAGACTCTGCAGGAGAGACGGTCAGTAGCTCGTTACGGGCTTTTGTTCACCGAAGAGTCAAGCAGTATATTGCTCCCTCCTACTTATATCTCGCGAAGAGACCATGAGGATAAAATCAGAGAGATTAGAGCCCACATAGAGGCATACCGACAATCTTTCTTTCTACGAACAATACGAGACTGGAATAGAAGGGAGAACCGATAGAGGTACTCAAGGTACCCTCCGCCACACACCGTCAGGTGGCTTGAGGGGTATAGATGTAGAAGTAGATAGACGTCCGCCACGATAGCCGTATTAAAACGGCAGCAATGGCAGATCGTATACCTACCGCAGCACAGAGAGGACAGCTTGTGAGCCCAGATGTACCAACCCGAACTTTCGCGAAAGGTTTCAAATGGTTCAAATAGCTCTAAGCACTATGGGACAACATCTGAGGTCATCAGTCCCCTAGAACTTAGAACTACTTAAACATGACTAACATAAGGACATCACACACATCCATGCCCGAGGCAGTATTCGAACCTGCCACCGTAGCAGTCACGCGGCTCCGGACTGAAGCGCCTACAGCCGCTCGGCCACCGCGAACGGGTTATTAACAGTGGGACTACAGATACGCGCACCTCCAGCCCGGTTCCAGTCACGCCACGGCATCGATGTGACACGGCTCGGCTGGTGCCTTCGGAGGATTACTTGGAATGGCATGCTGTGGTCTTCAGAGACAAAAGCAGATTCTGCCTGCACACAATTGATGGTGATTCGCGAGCACGACGTAGGCCGCTGTCGTGTAGAGTGAATTCGTCCAAGAATGCCCCATCCCTGGTGTTATGGGATGGTCTTTCTGGAGGGGTGACTAACCAGCGCTCGACGTGCAGAATGTTGTTAGACCCGATCTTCTGCCGTTCTTGCAACAAGAAGGTGATCCGTTACACCAACAAGATAATGCTCGCCCACACACTGACTGTGAAACTCAACATACTCTGTAGGACATGCAGCAACTTCCTTGGACAGCACTATCTGTGGACTTGTCTCCAATAGCCGGCCGGGGTGGCTGAGCGGTTCTAGGTGCTACAGTCTGGAACCGCACCGCCGCTACGGTCGCAAGTTCGAATCCTGCCTCGGGCATGCATGTGTGTAATGTCCTTAAGTTAGTTAGGTTTAAGTAGCTCTAAGTTGTTGGGGACTGATGACCTCAGTAGTTAAGTCCCATAGTGCTCAGAGGTGGGATATGATGGGACGAGAAGTGACTCGTGCGACTCGTGAAGCAATAACTCGCAGAATTACGTTAACAGGTCGATCAGGCGTGGTATAACGTAATCGCCATCTGTACGATTAACTGAATGTCAGGGTTAGCACCTGCATTGCCGCCAGTGGCTACAACAAGCAGTAGTATGGATTTTGCAGCAGGGGTCGATAACTTGTACCTCAGAACTGCTTGTGCTATTATGACTACGAAGTCTTTCGCGACGGAGTCCTTGCATAAAAAGTTCTCGGTTTACTTGCCGCGTCAAATTTGGATAAAATCCCAAGCTTTCGATGACTACCTCCGTCATCTTCGTCAGGGGTAAAACTGTCAGTTTTACGAACAACCCAGCAATTTAATCCACAGGCATGGTGTGCAACCACCATTATCATGTACAACGTTAACTACTGACGTCTCTTCACCCCATCCCCGTCATTGGCATCTCCCCTCTCTCACCCACCCTAGCTGCTCTCTCACCATCTCTGTGTCGGACTGTAACCTCGTCGGGGCAGACGGTGATCTTTGCACATCGCGCGCGCGGCACGGACACTGTTGACGACTTACGTGGCGCACGCCACTCCAGAGTGCCAATGTAACAGTATCAAGTCAGCGCGGGGCGCTCATCGCACATCAAACCGCTAAGCGGCAGATCCGGCTACAGGTGGCGGCGATGTGAGTTGCGTCGGTCCAGCGCCCTGGAGCCTTGCCAACTGACGGCAGCACGTGGCGCAGGCGCGCTTTCACAGTTCCGCCAGACCAGAAAACATACCACTTCCAGCGGACTCGGCACATGCTGAATAGGTTAAGTGTTTTGGACAACCCTTGGGCTAGGGACCATTTGTATGCCCAACAGAAGAATTGTACAATATAAAGTAACTGACTAGATGACAATATTTTCAGAAGGAAGCCATAAAGTACGCCCCCTCCCTCCTTGGTACTGTGAAGATCGACGGGCATCTGGAGGCACCATTTACTTCATGGGTGGTTCCTAATACCCAATCTCGAACAACATTGAAAATTTTCTTGTTATATTTATCACACGAAGTGTTAAATGCTCTCGACAGGGGATTTCAAATTGATTTCAATTTCTAGATGGCTTTTGACACCGTGCAGCTTGTAATCAAACTGTCTCAGTTATGCGACTGGTTTCGTGATTTTCTGTCAGGAAAGGTAGTGTTATAAGCCGTCTGCTATTTCTTACCTACAGTCTGAGCCGCCGTCTTAGGTTGTTTGCAGATGAGTCTACCGTTTATCGTCTAGTAAAGTCGTCAGCAGTTCAAAACCAATTGCAAAATGATTTAGATATCTGTATGGTACTTGACCCTAAATAATGAGAAGTGTGAGGTCATCCACATAAGTGCTAGAAGGAATCCTTTAAATTTCGGTTACACGATAAACAAATCAAATCTAAAGACTGTAAATTCAACTAAATACCTATGAATTACAATCACGAACAAATTAAATTGGAAAGCACACATACAGTTGTTGTGGGGAAGGCGAACCAAAGGCGTAGAAGGTGCAACAGATCTACTACAGAGACTGCCTACACTACGTTTCTCCCTCCTCATTTGGAGTACTGCAGCGCGGTGTGGGATCCTTAACGGACAGAATTAACGGATCACATCGAGAAAGTTCAAAGAACGGCAGCACGTTTTGTATTATCGAGGAATAGGTAAGAGTGTGTCACTGACATGATGCAAGATTTGAGGTGGGCATCAGTAAAACAAAGGCGTTTCTCGTTGTGGCGAGATCTTCTCACGAAATTTCAATCACCTACTTTCTCCTCCGAATGTGAAAATATTTTGATGGCGCCGACCTACGTAGGAGAAATTATCAGCTTAATAAAATAAGGGAAATCAGAGCTCGCACGGAGAGCGGAGTAATAGAGAATTATTGAGGAAATGGTTCGATGTCCCGTCTGCCAGGCGCTTAAATGTGATCTGCAGTGTATCCATGAAGATGTAGATGTAGATCCGTTTACAAAATACAGAGGTTCAAATTTGCTGCACTTCTACATGTAAAACACGCACTTAAAATCCTGTGATAGTTTAAAAAGTGACGTAGCACAGAGAAATATGCCGCAAAGTATCTGCGTTATAATCAGAAGCAAGTGTCTCTGTCATAATCAGAAGCTTTCTGGGAAGGCCGTCTTGTACTATTGAGGAAATGCAAAACTTTTGTGCACGTAAAATCAGATCTGAGGCGTAGAATTAGTTCTGCGTTATTTCAGTTCCACATAAGTACACCATCAAATGTTTATTGATCCATTAAGTTCTTTTCATAGTAGTGACATGCCCCGCTGTGGCAGGGAAAAGAACGGAACCAGTGGTAAAATACAACTATAGGAGCACAAAAAATACTAATATGCTCCTGTTTAAAAGACTCTGACTGAAAAGTGGGATACTAACAGCCTCATTCTACCTTCCTCAGCACATTTATAAATCTTCACGCTAATTTTGGCATGTGAACAAATTTGCGCTTTTTTATGCTGTGAGAGGAGAAGACGACAATGGCACCGGGAAAGAGACGGAAAACTCATATATATATATATATATATATATATATATATATATATACTGGAAGGCAGCAGACAATGGCTATCGTATGGAAGGATCGAAGAACACAATGACAGTGTGGAGAAAGAGAGAAAAACAGTGGCGGTGGAAGATAGTTGGCAATAAGATAACAACGCTAGGAAAAGAGAGAGTGACAGTGGGAGAGGAATAAAGAGAAGGAGAAAGTGGAAGTGGGTGAGAGCCAGTGATAATGAGAGACAGAGTCTATGATAATGAAAATGAGAGAGAGAGAGAGAGAGACAGAGAGAGAGAGAGAGAGAGAGAGAGAGAGAGAGAATCAGAAGGGACAGCAGCTGGTAGTAGCAGTAAGAGAGAGCAAGCATAGCTTTGCATGCGTAAGATAGTGGAATATAGTCAAAATGAAGAATGTCACAAACATATTGGACGCAGATGTCTTTCACTAGCCCAAACCCTATGAGAAGGATTATGCAGGATAATGTTGCCAGTATTTTCAGTTGCCTGTACTACATTTGTGTCCTCAAATTCAACGAAAAATATATGTATTATTTCAGCTTTTACAGAACTTACTGGTTTAACACTTCGAGTTTTTTGGTCGAAAACTGCGAGATGAAAACTCTTTGACGTACCAGTAACGCTATTTTTGGTCTCCTGGGACACGTCATCTCTATCATACTAAACATTTATAGGACGTTCTCCCGCCCGTGACTCGCTGTGGCCGATGACGCATGTTAGGTATATATTTGAACGCCCTCTGATGCAAACACGAGTATCCGGATCTCACAGGACCAGTGAACGCTAGTGCTTTATCGCTGCGGTGCAGGTGGTATTTCGTTCAGACACGAGGCGAAAGTTCCTCACAGATTAAGAAGTCCCATAAACATTAAATAAGGTATATAAATTTGGACAAGCGGTGTTGTTTAAAAGCTACATTTTCTCATTAAATATGGTATCTGCAGAGACACAATAAAATGCGATATCTTTCACAGAAATCTTCCTTCGTTAGTAACCTGCAATGCCGCATTTTGGCCGCCATAATCCCAAATAAACGTATTTTTATTCTTATTATCTGCATTATCTAAGAGGCGGACAATGGATACTGTTGAAGAATTAGAAATTTATGTAAACAAAGTCTAAAACCAAAAGAACTCTGCTCTGCAGCCTAAGCCACACCAATGATTGCTGGGATGTTTCCTTCAACAAGAGGACGATCGATCTCCTTACCGAATCTTTCCCTATTTGAGCTTGTGCTCCGTCTCTAATCGCCTCATCTTAGACTTCTAGTAGCCTAACCTTCATTCGTATTTAATTTCCTGCAGGAGAAAACCTGTGATTCCCCATAAGACCAACGTTGTTCGTGTTTCAATTGTTTCCTTATATCATATGAGTCTAACGTCAAAATAGTTTCTTAAAGAAGACCACCACAGCTCGTAAAATTATAGAACTTAGAATGAACAGGGGGCACACCACCACTTGCTATTCCCATATGCATTCTGCAGAAGAAATAGGTAAAACTATAATGACATACAATTCACTCGTGTCACAGACCACAACATGGTAGCGAAGTTCTTCTGGTAGTGCTACGGAATTTAGCTCAGTTTTCTGGAGCTTCTGCAGACCTCCAACTGACTGTTTCTTTTATTTACAACGGTGAGTCAAATAAAACCGTAAATGTCTGACAAACTAGCAAAAAATAGAATCGGTAGTTTGTACAATGGAATGTGCAAGGCGCGTTCAGTAAGTAATGCTACACACTTTTTTTATTTAGCAGGTTAGTTTTATTCAGTATTCGAATACACCGTATTATTCCCCACTCGTTTCGCTACAAAACCCAAAGCCATCTTATTGCGACGGCCTGTATGCCCGCTTGGTACCACTCTACTGACTGACTTCGGAGCCAACGTGTTGCTGCATCGATATCATCATCAACAACGTATTGCTTCCTTTGTAGTGCATCCTTCATCGGGACAAACAGATGGCAGTTTATGATCTTATGGTAAGGCGATGAGGAACCCGGCCGGCATGCACCTTGAGTACTCCAACTGGTGGACGAGTGTGTCAGCGCTACCAACAGATACGTTCAGTTGTGCAGCGAAATGTTTGATTGTAATCCGTCGATCACCTCTAATGAGAGCGTCCGCACACTGCAGTATTGCAGGAGTAACAGATGTGAGCGGAAGGCCGGCACGCGGGAAATCTAAAAGGTTTGTCGCGATGATGACAGACGCCTCGCCCAACGACTCACCGTGCTTTTGTTCATTACTAGCTCTCCGTATACATTCTGCAAGCGCCTACGAATATCTGCGATGCTCTGGTTTTACGCCAAAAGAAATTAGCGACAGCTCTGCTTGGTACGCACCTCCGTTACACTCCCCGTTTTGAAAGCTACGTACAGCACCCTATGTATTGAAACAATAGGGGCTGAAGCCGAAACTTTCCAACGTTCACAAGAAATCAGATTCCGCATGTTTTCAACCGAAATTGGGCGAGAAAAAATGTTGCATTACTTATTTAACACACCTCGTATGTCCCCCTAAAAGTTTGCAGATCTTCAGTAAATCCTCCCAACACACACACACACACACACACACACACACACACACACACACACACACTACTGACATCAGTGACGAACATAGTTCCATTATTTGATTTCTGCAAAGTGAAAATATTAACAAATTGAACTCAATTTCTAAATGGTCAGTTGCAAAATGAATGTCACGTAAGGATATTAACGGTGTCAGAAGTTTGCAGTGTGACGTCTGTAGCTGATTCCCGTTGTCTGGGCCAGGCATATCACGCTGAGCGTTGTACACTGCAGTAACCATTATTCATAGTTAAGGAGCTCCAATTCCACAAAGTGTCGGTAAGACGAATGCACCACCAGCATTCTCCTGAAATGAAACAACGATGTATTGATGAATGTCAACAGTCTAAGTCCACTGCCCCAAACCCCAAAGAAAAAGAACGAGTAAGGAATGATACAATTTCTCATCACATAAACCAAAGAATTTCCAACGGGAAACATGAGCAGGGAAATTGATGCCTACTCTCTTTATGGATGGTAAAGCCTTTACTTCGAGCGCTACACATCGCGAGGAACCAATATCACTAGTGCATCATACTCAGACCTCTTAAGTCACCTAAGGCCTACAATCGAACTGCAACTAGTCTACTGCAAAACGTCAATCCACGGCCAGTGCAACAGTTGCGACATACGTGAAATCTGTGTGTGCTCTTTTTTAAATGGTATCGGTTAATTCACTATAGTTGCACTAATCCACGCTTACGGACAGTTCAGATTTAGTTTTCGTGGTACTGGGTACCGAAGACTTGACTTATGACACGAAGCGCTATCTCATTTTTACCTTTAGAGAAGCGAGGTGTAGACTATTTCATATACGAGTGTAGTTCTTTCAACCATAGCAAGTTTTGTAATAATAAATATTTGAATTCAGTTTTTTCCCCATATTTCATTCAGAAACTCCGCAAGTCTTCTTTTTCCTGGTCTTTATTCCTTTTCTTCACGGAGTCGGCTCTGCTATTTGGGATTTGGCAATGTTACACGAACATCCCCCCCCCTCCCCCCCGCCTGGGTGTAGCCTGTGTACCCGATCTGCGAGAACGCTTTGGAAATGTTTGTGAATCGTGTAGTCGAGCTGGGGCGTTGGTAGCAGCCTGGTGTTCAGCTAGTGAGATGCGGGAAACCGCTTAAAAACCACATCCAGGATAGCCGGCTCATCAGCTCTCGTCATTAATCCGTCGGCTGGATCACAAGGAGGGCTGACGCATCTCCCGTAATACCGGAAGTTGCGTGCTAACGTACGTGGCTATTCCGCCACGTCACACTCTCCGATACTGTATGAACAAATTTGATTTATAACATCAAATATGTAACTAACTGCTCCAATTACAATACTGGCGTATTATAAATATATATAAAACACTAAAAAGTCATTTGTAAAATAAATGACAAAATTTTAATTGAATAATGTAATTACGAAACCGCCAAAGCTACACAGAAAACAGAAGTTTATTTAAATGTCGACCAGTTCGGACTTTAGTCCATTATCAAGCCATCTAAATAAGTGCTACCATAATCTGTATTTGCTGGCTTGTGTGAGTGGCTAAATACAAGGTACTATTTGTATACGACAGTCCAGTGCTGCATGCAGCAAAACAGGAGGTCAGAAACTGAAAGCCATTTAGGAAAAAAAAAAGAAAAAAAACTTTGGCGGTATAGTAATTTCATTGAACCGTTGCAAGTTCCTGCCTACTGCCATCCAGAATGCTGGGAGTGAGTTTCACTGAATAGTCTGATAAAAGATATGTGAACTGTAAAAATGAAATGCTTTCCGTAGAAAATATTTTTTAAAAAGCTACTTTGTTTCTATTGGAAATCCAGCGGTTATAACAAATGTTAAAATTTTTTGTTATAGTAAACAGTCCCAACCGCATAAAGATGTTCATTTATTTACTGATGACAGGTTTCGACTACTGTTCGGGCCAGCAAAGGTTTGCTATTTTAGTATGGCAAAAGTTGTCTCTCGATGTCTCCTTGTTTTATTTGATGGCGTTTTTAATAGTGAACACCCTAGTCATTTTATTTATTTGCCACTTTTCATATAAGTCGAGGTACAGGTTCAATAATAGACCAATTTTATTATTGGGATGTCGAATTTTTTGCTATAGCTAATTATAATGGTGATTCAAGCCCAAGTTTTAATGACTGCCAAAGCTTATTATTTGCTTAAACCAAGACGTAATAGCAGGTCAGTGTTTACTGTATAATGAGAATACATTGATGTTTTTGTTGTTACTTGAGTACCCGTGACGCATTTCCTTAATCATCGTTACCTTACATATGTTTAAGTCCCAATTGTGGACATTTGATGTTAATATCAATGGTTTATTTCAGTTTATTTTTGTGTTATTCCACTGAGGTTCTTTAATGTTTTAAACATAACTGCAAACTCTGGGGATAATTAATGCCTCACATCTAATCTTGTACATAATATTACGAATACGGACATACCTGTCTTTATACTATTACCATGATTATAAGTAATATTTTTCTCGCCGTCTGTACCTGACATATGCTATGCACTTGTCCCTATAGAAAGGCATTAATGTTATGTATCTTAATATAGCTTGTTTGTAACTCCTTTTAGTGGTTAAAGGCCTCGCTAATTTTGAATATAATTGTGACGGAAATAATGTTCAACGTATAATAACTATTTCGTTTTCTGATCGGTAGTAGTAACATATCGATTTTGATTATCGTACCTTGATTACCGGAGATCCAAATATTGTAAGCCAGTACTAATGTATCTTTGATTTGTAGTCGTAATACATCGATATTCAGAGCGATACAATATTTACTGGTGGCGTCCCTGCTGAACATCTTTGACTCATAATTGTTACACCCAGGGCCCTATAAATGGCACCATGCGTTTTCTTATACGTTAACGGCTTGTTTTCTTTCTCTTTACTCAGTTTTAAGTTTTATATCATGGTTTTATAAAGTTTATTTTATTTTCGATACATCTATGATTATAATTGTATTTAGGCTTTATTTAACGTGTTTTACGGCCATTGGCTGATAATGATGTAATGCTGGAGTTGGTGGGTAGAGTTGCACTATTTAAGCGATGTAAATTGCATGACATGCAGCAGTGGTTATATGCCTCCTAGACTGGGGCTTGCTCCTCGCCAGGTGCAGCAGACTCCCATGGATATAGCTCCCTTTCTTTTACGTATTTGTTGATATACTGTGTTTCTTTTTATGATAGTAGTTTACATTCCTCTAAGTACAATTATGCTACTCTCTTCACAGAGTAAGCGGTCTGAAGCTGACCAGGACAGTGGTCGAAACCGGTCACTAGTAAATAAACAAACACCTTCGTGCGTTTGGGACTGTTTTATTACAAAAATTAAGATTCTGTAGAACAATTTTGCTGTTGAACATTATGTCGTATCGGTTACTTTAATTTTCACCCCTGTTTTGACAGGTGCTTGCTCAGTAAAGTAGTTGAGTGATAGAACTCTCAGAGAGGGAGTTGCATGTGAGGGCTCATGGAGAGCGAATATAATGTGGAGAGTGGTCACCAGTCATGAATATGATGTTTAACGTTTGTAGATAAGGCTGAGTTTGAAGAACCTTTTTAAATACCAGCTACTAGTGTACCACATTTAATATTGGGTGACATGGATCTGGGAAATAATTATGATGTAATTTAAACAATGAAGATCGTTCTGAATGGCTACAAAATATAAGAAATTTCGTTAATATTTCTCCCAAGTTGGTAAGTTAATTTTTTTGTATGAAACATGTTATAAATCCGCTATAGTTTAGGATGAGGCACTAATTTTTTTGTTATTGAACCATTAGTTCCAAGAAAAACTTTTCTGGTAAACAGAAATTTGTTAACATCGCTTTTTAGACAAGAAGAGAATAGACGCTCTTGAAATGCTGTGCTAGAGAGGATGCTGAAGAGTAGATGGGTATATCATGTAATTAATGAGTAGGTACTAAACAGAATTGGGGAGAAAAGAAATTTGAGGCTCAACCTGACTAGAATAAATGGTTCAAATGGATCTGAGCACTTGGGACTTAACATCTTAGGTCGTCAGCCCCCTAGAACTTCGAACTACTTAAACCTAACCAACCTAAGGACATCACACACGTCCATGCCCGAGGCAGGATTCGAACCTGCGACCGTAGCAGTCCCGCGGTTCCGGATTGCAACGCCGAGAACCGCACGGCCACCGCGGCCGGCCAACCTGACTAGAAGAAGGGATCGGTTGATAGGACATGTGGTGTCACCGCCAGACACCACACTTGCTAGGTGGTAGCCTTTAAATCGGCCGCGGTCCGCTAGTATACGTCGGACCCGCGTGTCGCCACTGTCAGTGATTGCAGACCGAGCGCCGCCACACGGCAGGTCTAGAGAGACGTCCTAGCACTCGCCCCAGTTGTACAGCAGAGTTTGCTAGAGATGGATCACTGACAATTACGCTCTCATTTGCCGAGACGATAGTTAGCATAGCCTTCAGCTACGTCATTTGCTACGACCTAGCAAGGCGCCATTACCAGTTTATATTGAGATTGTTATTAATGTATCAACAAGGGCGATGTTCTCCAATTATGGATTAAAGTTAAGTATTCAAAGAGCTTCGTACTTTATTTATTAGACTCAACTCCTTTAATTGTTCCAGACCTCACGCCAGTCTGCGTGAGCTTAAACGCGTGCATTTCGGCCTCCTCTAGCAACACGGTGTTGGCTTCTGCCAACACATCAGGACACATTCTGAGACATTAAGGAATCATCAGCTTTGTATTGGAGGGAAGTGTGGGGGATAAAAATCGTAGAGGGCGACCAAGAGAAGAGGACAGTAAGCAACTTCAGAAGGATGTAAGTTGCAGTAGTTATTCGGAGACGACGACGACAACGGCAGCAGCAGTAGTTGCGAAATCGTGAACATATATCTTCATCAGTAGTACTCCCCAAGTCTTTCCCCGAAGTATTTCCGTGTGGTCAGGCCACGCAATGAAAAGCTGGGTGACAAGAAGTTCTGATTTGGTTAAATAGTACACCAGGCGTTGCACGAGTGCATGCGCATCTTCCAAGTGAGTGCGTTCCTTTGTAAGCCCTTCCATCGAGTATGGCTGGAACACATACACATACACACACAAGCGAGTGCGTATTGCGTCCTTTCGTTCGTATATACTGTCTATGAATCCTTAACACGGTTGTGCAGCAGAGACGACCTACTGCGTCGCAGCGGTGTTTCCAAACAACGATTGCATTTTCCACGCTAGTGGGCACGAATTCCGCCGCCAACTAGTTGCTAGCGGACGCGTGCAGATCGCACAGGTATAAATAAAACGCCGCGGGACTGCCGCCAGGCGCGAATGCCGCGGGCTGCTGCGTCCCAGCGGCCAGCCCATGGGGACCACCGGTCGGCGCCGCGCCAGTATCTCGCCAGCTGTCGCTTCGAGAGGGTCTCCCGCTGTCGCACGCGTTATCGACAGCGTTCGACACTGCTGCTGACAGTGAACAGCGCCCCACTCTGTCGACGGGAGCCTCTCCTGCTGGGAGGGTCGATAACCTCAGGTGTCGATCAGTACCAGTGGGCACCTCTTTATCTGCTTCGTTTGGTCGCTGCCTGATTCCACGACATAGGCTGTGTCGTAGAAAAGCACCTAACAAAATTTGTTGCACTGCGTTACCCACATTCTAACATCTGTCCCAAGAATCTTAAAAGAATTTGGAGAACCATCTAACGAGGAGCAGGCTCCACTGCTCCGATAATCCTGTTGCGTTTAATTGCACAATCCACGCTGGTACTGCGACTTAGAATACGGGAAAATCAGCCGTCGCAGTGCGAGTTGCTTGTGCAATGTAATGCAATCCACCTGTCACGCTAGTGCCACTGGCAGACAAGCGCCCGTATCTCTGGCCTGTGAGGCAGACCCCACGGAGCAGGTTTCTGAGGACTGCCTGGGAGTGGTGTCCTAGTGAAGAGCGGTGATTCGTGACTTGGACGCGTGTCGCCTGCCATCCGACAACCATGAGTCAAGAGGACCCCGACGAGCCACAGACGATTACGGACGAGTTGGCCGTCCGCCAGGACAAGGACCTCGAGGAAGAGGCGGCAAGTACGTAGCCTGTGGCGCACTGTTCGTTTGTTCTTGGCAGCGCGTGATGACCACACAGCTTTCACGTTCATTATGGTTCCTGACAACACCTTAATTACACATTCCGTCATCTTCATGAGCACAATATAGTGATAGCATTTTACTATTCGAAATATCCGAATAAAATATAGTCCTACATTCCTTGGTAACAAATGTTCTGCTGCCAATGTCAAGCAGGTTTTCTCTCTTCTGAGAGACAAGCGAAGTGGTTCAGTGACTCTGGATGTCGGGTTGAAATCTCTGTTGTGGCATCTGCTTAAGTACGTTGCCTATATTTCTTCAGAAAAGTGTCGCAATAGCTGATATCTTACCATCCGCGCTCAGCCTCTAATACATGAGTGTCTTTTTTTCCCTCCATAGTTTCCTTCTTTTACACATGCTTCGAGAACAAAACTCTATCTTCCATTTTCAAACATTCTGCATTAAACCTATGCGTGCGTAACTTGGATGGTACTAATTCATTTCTCACATACTTGTGAGTTATCGAACAAGGAAATGAGTTTCGTAAAACGTCACTATTCTTTGACAGAACTGTCTATCAAAAAAGTAGGGAATCCCCACACCTAATCTTCCACTAATCTGCAGTAACGCACACTGAAGACCAAAATGGTTTTTTTATGTATCCATTGAGTATACAGAAGTAATTCCTGAGCTTTCGGTTGTGCCAATTTAGACAGCGGAGCAGAATCTGAAAAATTTTCGTAAGCTACTCTCCGAGCTCTGTTTCCAGAAAGGGCCACTTTTTTAAAAAAAAATCTCGAACGTTGGTCCTCCAGTACGTAATACGTTTAGACAACACAGTTAGATGAAGTGTTGTATACAGAATCGCTAAATCCCGAAGAGGAAGGTGTTTCCTCTGTTATTTTCAAGATTGATTTTAAAACCACATACATATTGCTGCTATTTCTGAACTGTTTATTAAATCGTACGAAATGTGCATACATTAGACTTCCCCCTTGCACGAAATAGACTGCTTAAACGACGACTATACTTGAAACTTCAACTGAATCGAACCGATGCTTGTGTAATTAATACCTGAAGCCTTATTTCTTACCGTCACAACGTAAGACAACCTAAGTGATATACGTAAAAGCAGATCATTTGTTTTACGATCTTGTTAGAAACAGTTTATGCAAGATAAAAAATACAAAAAATTGAAATTCAGCAATAACTTTTATCGAGTCGAGTATTAGGCCTGCTCACTTTGTCCGCGTCTTTCAGACTTTGCAAGTTTGACTAATGGAACTACCGATGACTATTAGTGAACATAAACATAAAAAATATTCTTTCTTGGTTACGTGTTGCACGGTACAAAACAGCTGTAATACACTACCTGGTAATCTTTCTGGTATTTTCATTAATCGCTTCAGGAAAATGTGAGAACGTTTCTTTCGAGAGAGCCAGGTCATTTCCAGCCACCACATTTGCCTCACTGAAATGGAGATCCATCTCGATTAACGTACATTCCTTCCGTAACACGACATGACGGCTAAAAGAAGCCGCAAAACTAGTTTCTTCAGCTGGAGAAAGTACTGTGCGGTGCCCTCCTTGATCCGCTACTATTACTAGTCTGTGAAAACAAATGTCGTGTTTAACGAAGTTCCACTCTTTTTTGAAGATACTACCGGCAAGCGCTTATTGTGCGGAGGATGTTAAAAATGAGCAGGGGTAGAAAATTCTGGGAAAATTATCACTTGGTCGGAACTTCTTTTGTATACCCCCGTTTTGGGCGAAGCCGTTGCAACGCATCCTTATAGGAACGTATTGCACCGTTTTCGCGTGCCTACTCCCGCTGGAACTATAACAATCAAATATTTCGGAAAGATACCCATTATGGGTCTGCGTAGAGAGCACGATTAGCTCTTAGAGTTCGTAGTATAAATGAAAGTAATGGGATAAAACGGTAGTCGGACGAAACATAGCAACAGTGTGTTGTGCAGACTTGCGAAACCAAAGTAGCCTTAAACATCCTGGAGATTATATAAACACTGAATATAGTAAATAGGATTTTATAACATTTCTAATAAATCATTATAGAACCTCTGACATGTTTTACAGACGGAAGTATTTGTCTGGATTTTTCGCTTCCTTAAGGTGTTCTCCTTACGTCAAAACTTCGTATAGTGGGATGTAACATTTTACTTTCTAGCTGTTCGCTTATAAATCCAGGATTACGAGTCTGTGTTACGCATAACCAGTTCGAAGCATAGAACAGACAAATCAAGTGCGCTCGTAGGATAAAGTTAAAATACTCCTCTTTCATTTTTCTTCAGCCGACAATAATAGGGTTGAGCAACTCTTGGCTGCAGAACATTATTTTCCAGATTTTGGTTGTTTGAAACATTTTTACGACGTACTAATATTGAGGCGAAAGCAGTGATATAACATTTGCTTCCATTTTAATCAATATACGTGATTTTTCCGAGTACAAAATTATTTACAACCTAGATGGACACACTCTGAGGTGTGGAGAAACAACTGACAGCTAAACCTTTCGACGTCCAATGCTTGTCTGTTCAAGCATTTGTTGACAGTTAAAACGAATACATTTATTGTTGAACTTGCTACTTTAACTAATTTACAGTGACAAAAACCAATTTTACTTCAATTAGATCCACTATGAATTAATGTAACCACAGGTTGACCATTCAAAACTACAAAGCAAATCACAGTTAAGTCTGAAATTTTAACAGTTTTAACA
This sequence comes from Schistocerca piceifrons, assembly GCF_021461385.2. Classification (NCBI taxonomy): domain Eukaryota; kingdom Metazoa; phylum Arthropoda; class Insecta; order Orthoptera; family Acrididae; genus Schistocerca; species Schistocerca piceifrons. The sequence goes on from NC_060139.1 coordinate 779,400,963, forward strand.
ATATGTAGACATCCAGTCAAAGTAATTCATCAAATAATTAATGCATTTCCACTATTACCAACACTTACAGCATATTGCAACACTGTATATTTTTTGTATCATGTGTGTTTTCGTCAGCAATTACACGTGAACGGTAAATACGGTAATTTTTGTGTGACTAACTGAAGTTCTACGTATCTGACGAAAGAATTTACTTATATTGTAGTCGGTGGTGAAAAATTTCCCAGTAATCAGCGTAAATGAAGACAAAATTATGACTGAATATTTGTGAATGGAAATAGAATGTAAATCGGATGGCTTACTGAATACGGCATCAGTCACTTCAAGTTTGTACCACTCGTCTGCCGCATTACAAGGGGCACAGTGTTAAAGCTGAAATCGTCGCTCCACATTTCATGCTTCGAATAGTCAATAACACATGCTTGTCCTCTTCCCGCCATTAAAGCACCGTATTTGGAGTCACTTGGTTTACAATAGATTTGGCAACAACAGCTCTGTCATGAGAGTTTTGTTTGTTGAGTTCGTGCCACACTGTTTTCGTCGGCGTTGCTCTGTAAATGAATGTTAGTACTTCTGTAAATAGCGATCTCATTGTCGCTAATAACCTTCGCAAATCCTTACTTGTCTATATTGGAATTTTATTAGTTTTATATCCCCGACTACTTTCGGTTGGCTGATTTCTCCCATGAACTTAGTGTGCTGTCACAAATACTAGATCCTTGAGAAAAAATGAAATGATCATATGGCATTGATGGCCGGGAGGACCTATCCGGGGAAGTTCGGTCGCCGGGTTACAAGTCTTATTCCCCGCAAGTTTTATTCCACGTGACGCCACATTGGGCGGTTTGCGTGTCGGTGATGATGAAATGATGATGAGGACAACACAGCATCCAGTCCAAGCGGAGAAAACCCTCAAGCCGGAGGGGAATCGAACCCGAGCCGGATGCATGGTACGCAAACAGGTTACCACTCAGCTACATCCCTGAGAGACTCGTCACAACACGGACGTACCAACCAATCGATACTGACAACTAGCACTCGTTATTACCCGACTAAGTAAATTGAAGGCCTGTCAAGATTGACGGAACCGAAGTGTTTGTCTGAGAAACAGATTAACATCGTACATTCCGATATTCTTGCAAGCGGAGCTCTGTCACACGCTACACCTTCGTAAGCCAATGACCTGCATAACAGTTAAACACTGACCGGCGCATTTGTTTGACAATGCTCTTCGCACACTATCACAGTCATTCCCAATATAAACTGTATGAATACATGTTTCGTCTGAATAAAACACTAGTCGCTACAATTTTGATACTTCAGTTCTCTTGTAAAACTGCACTGTGGTATGCCCTTTTTTGGTCAATTGTTTCAGTTGATCGCAAATAAGACTCCCTGGAAATTAAACAACAGTTTTTGGTCCTAACTGTAATAGCCTAACAAAGAATGGTAAATGGACACATGGGGTATCAAATTGACCAGCCTCGGGTCTAGTTGTGCGGAAAAAGATTTAATTGCTTTAAAGCAATTAGGACAATTAAGAATGCTTAGTGATTTGACGGAAAAGAGAAACATTTATCGAACAGCTGTTGCTGGCTATGCAAACGAAGTGTCAGACAATGACAAATCACAGCATAAACTGAAACTTCTCTGCACTCTCGTGATCTACACACTCAAATATTATAACTATCTTACAGACGTGCAGGAGACCATGGAAATTTTTTAAGGTGGTTTACAATACAAGGAGAAAATAAGAAAGAATAAACATCAATGTGCTACACATAAGTCAGAAAAGAAACACTTAAGATAAGTAGAGGTGGAACTGTGCTTATATTCAGTCACTGAACATACATGTCAGAGGAGCTCGATTGAATTCCGAATGTGAGGGCGGCTCCTTCGAAATGAACACGACCGGTTGCCGTACGTATCCCGATCCCGTCAGAGTTTCCTGTCATTGATAGCCTAGTCGTCGAAGAAGCATTAAGCCTTACTCTTTCCTAGAGTAAAACACTCCATCTGGAAATAAAGTATTTACACTCCGGCGAATTCCTCTACATCGCATATGTGATCTACAGGGTGGTCAGAAACATTCCGAAGAGCTTATAAGAGAGCTGCAGGGAGGTTGTGCTGGGAAATAATTGTTGAGAAAAAAATTCGATAACTTTACAACCTTTTCAGACTGTTTCTGGCCACCTTGTATACATATTACTAAATTAGTCCCCAGCTGCATTTTTCTCTCTGTATGTGTAAACTGACCTCAGGAACTACTTTGAAAATTTCGATATTTTTTCACTAATACATAAACTGATCCACGAGAAAGATTTGTATATAAAAACTATTACCGCTACCCAAACAAGTGATCCGGCTGCAGGTACTTAGACCTGTGAGATGCAGGGGCGTATTGCTAGTAGAAATTAATTATTTACGTTTTTAAGTTGGATTTCCACCACTAACAACTAAAACATTTTAGAATTTCGTTACCAGAATGTAGACGGTGGCTCCAGATTGGTGTTGGGAGCGGCGCAACAGAGAATGTTGACCGACTGAATTTTAGTAGTTAGATGTAATTTGCAATTCGCGATTTAGTAGTAGCTCTAGGCTGTATGATTGATTTTAAAAAATACAGACTTCTGTTCTGAATTGCTACAAGTTCCGCACATGTAATGAATGAAAATGTACATTGTAAATTAGTAATAAAATGACGCACATTGCGGATCGGTGCCACATTGAAGTATTGCGTCTTCCTTGCTAGAAATGCTATAAAGTAAAACTCATGACACAATGAATAAGGAAATTAAGCATGTGGACTAGATGATTCATAATCAAACATCACTTAGGTAGCTCAAGATATGATAGTATGTTAGGAAATCACTACAAATACAGACCCAGATGTCTAAGGCGTTGCAGTCATGGACTGTGCGGCTGGTCCCGGCGGAGGTTCGAGACCTCCCTTGGTCATGGGTGTGTGTGTTTGTCCTTAGGAAGATTTAGGTTAAGTAGTGTGTAAGCTTAGGGACTGATGACCTTATTAGCAGTTAAGTCCCATAAGATTTCAAACACATTTGAACATTTTTGAACAGACCCAGATGGTTACATTATGGAGGTAGGCAATAGAAAGGAAAGTACGAATAGTCTTGCTTCTCCTAGCTGCTCCCAAAAAATTTGAAGGCTGCACCTTCTTTTATTATACAGATAATATAAATATGAGCATAGACTCTATGGTCGCAATCTTTATACAAATGTTTCACAAAAAATATCTTCTTTGAAAAGGAGTATTTCACGTTGACACTAAATTACCCTCTTATTTTCTTCAAATCATTCATATTCTCTTGTGATTCAAGTATGGTTTGTGTTGATAAAAGCCCGAAGTTCGCTTCGTAGTGCCTTGTAGATGTACGGCACTTACACTTACACTAAACCGCAGTCGAGGGTTCTGAATCGTCCAAATGCCTTGACGACTTGTAGCATTCGTGATTTAAAAATCTACGCTAAAACTAGACAATAGCGATTTCGTAACTAAGACACGGCTCGTCTTACTGTGCTAGAGGACGGTCGGCGTTCCTGGTGCCAATTAACATCGGCAAGAGGCCAAAGAGGCGTCTCATGTGGTATGTAGTCTACATCTGTAAGAACAAGCGACAGTGATTGTAACGGTGGGAACAACCGAATGAAACCACTCGATTCATTCGGTTTGATTATTTCAGCTGCATTTTTACGTCTCGGCTGAGTTACTCATTCATTCTTTTGAGTGAAACCAGTCTAGACCTTTCATTGGTTGATCTGAAGCAGTGGTATGCAGCCGGTGTTCACATACTTCCGGAGCGTAGCCCTGTACGAATGGGCACGTGAAGGTATCAAAGGGGCTGCATCAAAGTTAAAGTAAGCGTTATACATATTCATTCAAATATATACTGAATATACTAATTCTTCTCTTCATCATTTAAAATTGGTTAATACTCGTACATTGCTGTGGATTAAATTGTTGCAGATGTAATTAACATGAACTAATTAAACTGATGTAATTTTCGAGGTACGAAGTTGAGCATAAAAGTTCCCTTAAAGATACGCGTGGAAGAAAGAAACACTGCGAAATTTTAGCAACTGTTCGCATTCCGTTTCACTGAAATTGTATGATGATGTCCATTCAATTACAATCATTTGAGTCTAGCTCTTAAACACTTGCCCAGCCATGTATTAGTGCAGAAGATAAATATATCATGCAAAAAATTAACTTACCGACTACATACGTGCAAATCATACTTATACACACAAACCTGTTTGCTTTTTAGCCTTTGAAAGCATAGGAGGAACAGTGTTTCACGAGCATGAGGAATTACTAATCACATTCACACATCGATACTTCAGTTTCCGAATTAGATCTATCTTTAGCCATTACTGTAAACAATCTGTAACTATATTCGCAGACCTCTGAATCCCTGGGCCTCAGCGCATTCAGTTCTTAGTTCAGTTTTTCGTCCATGTTTATGAACAGGCATTTACTTAATAATGAATTTTGTGTCTGGATCAAAATACCGAAAAGTTCAGTGGCACGGGAATGGAAGGTACCATATGGCTGGATAAAAAGTGATCCTCAAGACAAATTCAATGCGATGTACAGAACCTGCAAGAAGGTGTCATATTATGAAACCGACTGAACGAACCCGCATTCAAGCACAGCCACAGTACGCTTGTCTCATAAAATTGTCATCAATGGCAGGTGATATTAGTCAAATAGCAATAATGTAACACTGATTTAAAGTTTCGCATTAGTTTGTCAGCGTAGACCATCCTTCAAGAAGCTGTGGCACCATTGTATTTGTGCTCCTACCGTATCGTATAAGGGTGTTCGGTAATAGCAATAACTTCATCTTCGTATATCAACCATCCCAGGTAAGCAATCATTGACACATAGTATGCAGTAAAAACATCACAGTGGCATCACAGTGGAGAGGTTCCAGGGATGCGGAACGATTGAAGTTACACATTAATAGGCAGCCGCAAGCACTACTGGCGATTTCTGTTGACTATAGTAACAACAAATTATGAGTATTGGTAGTCTATTCCAACCAATAATATGGTAATTTTCCTCTAGGTTAATTCTACTGTTATTATCTAATTCTTCAGACAAAGCATTTCTGTAACTTTACGCAAACCACCACCCGCCGTCTGCATACTGGAAAAATCAGACTCTAACACAAATATTCGAATTAAACGGAATTTACATTCTTCAGTCCAAGTAGTGTGATAAATTGTAGAATGAGGGTCTAATGCGGTAATCTTTTACTCAGTTTCTACATATTCGTGGGTGTTCAGTTTCGTTCCTGATAACCACTGGCAGACCTGTTACGTACTTTTGTGCCAGTACCTCAATTCTAGATGATGACTTAGATGCATAATCTTTATGGAACTTATTGGTCACTTCTACTATTGTGGTGCTGAGTTTGTCCTAAGCCGCGCGGGATTAGCCGAGCGGACTAAGGCGCTGCAGTCATGGACTGTGAGGCTGGTTCCGGCGGAGGTTCGAGTCCTCCCTAGGGCTTGGGTGTGTGTGCTTGTCTTTAGAATAATTTAGGTTAAGTAGTGTGTAAGCTTAGGGACTAATGACCTTAGTAGTTAAGTCCCGTAAGATTCCACACACATTTGAACATTTGAGTTTATCCTAAATTCACTCTTGTTATTAACCACGTATATCATTACCGAGTATGTGTATTGGCATGTAACTCTAATAATCCCTATGTCCCTGAAGGAGGTCATACAAGATGTTCGGTTATCAACTTTACACGATATTATTATTATTATTATTATTATTATTATTATTATTATTATTATTATTGCACGTTTCTGTAGTATACGCAGTTTGTTCGCCTTAGCTGCAATGCCCCAGAAGATTATCCCATAGAATAGGAATGAAAGAAAGTATATTAGCAATATTCCCTGCAGCATCGAAGGATTAGTGCATCATCATCGAAAACAGATATCATGACTTCATACATACACCAAAAGGACATCTCATACGCAGTATAGAAGGTACTGAATTAAAATGTAACGTACCGAAAAGGCAGAGCGCCAGCCTCTCAACCCTGTCGGTAGCCCCACAGGGCAGATGAGCCGGCAGTGTGTCACGAGTTATCGGGCAGTGGCCCCATCCGGAAGGACGTCACACTAACGTCTTTCGACCGAAGTAGCCGGAAGAGAGCTGGATGTGACAAACTCATTTTCGTTGATACGCCTCTTCGAGACAACTCTGTATAAGTATTTGCAACCTTCAATTTGTCGAGAAGAAGGTGGCTGTTTTTGAGTGTCATTGTCGAAAATACGTGTTTCATGTCACAGGCAAGTCAGACATATTTTCAATATGCACTTGAGAATGGCTACAAGGCCGAAATAATGATTGTGAACAGTAAATAAACAATTAACTATCAAATGGCGGAAATTTCTTTGAAAAAATACTATATAACTGTGGTCCCTCAAGAGAGAGAGATCAACATGAGAGCATTGTTTTAGTCAGGTGGTAAACCTGGATGCTGTCAGTCATTTGGTGCCGTCTCACATTTTAATTTGCGGCATCCTATCTGCTTAACATCATATTTTTCCAGACAATCTGAAGAGGCCTCGTATAAGGCGAAACGCGTCATTCGGGGATAAATAAAATAAAAAGTCAAACCAAGACGTTCCTTCTCCCAAAGCTTCACTGACTGTATTACACAGAACTTGACTTCCAGTTGCGAAAGGAAACTCAGAGAACAGCTGTTTTGGTTTAAAGGGTGCCAGGATAAACGAGTCATTATGTGCGAACGAGAGAACCTTCTTGCCAATACAGCACGCTACTCAAAAGTTTAAAACAAAATGAAACGTCGGAATTAAAGCGGCCAATTATTTATTTAGACGAATGATGTACTCATACAGATTGCACTAAATGAAAGTTGGCTCAGCTATAGTGTGCGGGGAGTATTATTAAACAGTAGTGACAGTCAACACGTTTCATTGTGTTGCATGCATGCATGCAGACAATTATCCGACTTCCCTTTGGTGTCACTTCTGCTGTATGATTAACGGCATAAGACCGGAATGCCAAGAAAGACGCCGTAAAAGTGACGAGCCAGAGGGGGCCGGCCGACGGCCATATCCTCCATCAGACAATGGCGTCACTTGGGTGCAGTGTGGTCAGCACACCGATCCCTCGGCCCTTGTCAGTTTTCGTGACCTGGAGCCGCTACGACTCGCTCCAGTAGCTCCTCAGTTGATGACATCACGAAGCTGGCTGCACCCTGCTCCAGTCCCACCAACGAAAAATCCCTGGCAGTACCGGGAATCGTACCCGGATATTCCGCATCGCAGCCGTTTCCAGCCATCACTCGGCTATGGAAGCGGACAAGGAAATTGACAAATTCTGTAAAAACATGAATAGGCTTAAAGAGCACCAATCTTCTCCGTTTATTCCGTTGCTGAAAGTTTACAAGAAAATGGTTCCCCTCCTACTGTTAACATGCCATCTAGACCCAAATCCTATAGAACTAATCTATAATCTTGCAAAGAACGAAATCTGTAGATAATACGTCAATCACCTCTTTCTCGAAGCTGCAAAAATGAAACATCGCAACCGAAACGGCCAGTAGTTTACTTACATGTTATTCATGCGAACAAAAAAAAAAAAAAAAAAAATGCTCTGTGTTGTTATTCAGCCTGGTGCAAATCCTTCGTTCTGACGCCACTTCTGTGACTTGCGCTCCATTTCGCTGTTTTTGTTTTCAGGACATTTGGTCTCGTTTTGTTCTAGATCTTCTTGCAGCGAAAATTTTGAGGTAGTCAGGGGGATTCACACCAAAGACTTCTGCTCCATTAACAGAAAACATTAACTGCTAGACCATATACCTGCTACTGTACGAGCTGTGATAATACAAAAACAGAAAATCCGTTTATCATATAGTAAAAAATATCTGCTGACTACTAGAGAAGAGATACTGTGGCAGACGAGGAAACTGAAACTAAAATAGTAAGCCGGCATGGATTCGAGCAAAGAGTCGTCTCTTTTGTCCGCGACTGAAATAGCAGACAGTGCAGCAGAGAAAAAAAGCGACATCACAGCGGCATATTGCGAGCGAAGCATCGTTTGATGCAAAGTTGAGATACACTGTACTTTCTTGTTCTTTTTTTAAATGGGCCCTTCGTTCAGTGGCGCGTACTGCCTCGTAGCGGCGCTCCACTTCTAAGAAAACTGGAGCGTACGCTGCTACTGCTTCCTCTCCCCTTCCCTCCTTCCATATCCATATCGGGAGTAAACATGACGGTTCTGCCTGGTTCCCTGACCGGGTTTTCAGTTTAGTTTGCCTGATAATACTTTAATTATGCACACGCTGTTCTCCTCTTCGAAACATCCATTACTTGTCGTCTTTGTATATGCTTTCGAGTGTATGTGATCTTACTGTTTTTTTACACGAAGTAAAATTCACTGCAGCTGAAATGATTACTTACGTTTACCGCCAGGGAAAATGAATGGAAAAGCAAGAGTTGGGATTCAGTCAGCATCGTCCAGCGTGCTAAGGCGAGACCCTTAGTTCTGTTAAAGCAGTAAACTTATACTGTAACAGATGTGAGTCCAAAATTCAGTAATTTGTGATAAGCTGTAATCTTGGGGACGTGGTAGGCTTTAACAAAAGCTTCTTTTTTAATACTCTCCCTGTTACCTATGTTTGGAATCGATTCTACGTCATGACTCTTGACATTAATTTTCCTGAAATCTAATGGCTACTGAGCAAACCTTTTTAGAATAAATATTTCAAAGTGGTCCAGAAGCACAGTGGGAAATCATTTGACGATCATGTTTAGCCCCTCCTTGCTGCATACAGTTCTTTTGCGTATAGGAACCGATCACTCAGTCCACCAAATGCTTACGCCATTACACAAAACAGAGTATGTACTCCAGAATGAGATTTTCACTCTGCAGCGGAGTGTGCGCTGATATGAAACTTGCTGGCAGATTAAAACTGTGTGCCGGACCGAGAGTCGAACTCCGGACCTTTGCCTTTCGCGGGCAAGTGCTCTACCGACTGAGCTACCCAAGCACGACTCACGCCCCCACAGCTCTACTTCTGCCAGTACCTCGCCTCCTACCTTCCAAACTTTACAGGAGTACTAGTTCTGCGAGGTTCGCAGAAGAGCTTCTGTAAAGTTTGGAAGGTAGGAGGCGAGGTACTGGCACAAGTAAAACTGTGGGGACGGGGCGTGAGTCGTGCTTGGGTAGCTCAGTCGGTAGAGCACTTGCCCGCGAAAGGCAAAGGTCCCGAGTTCGACTCTCGGTCCGACACACAGTTTTAATCTGCAAGGAAGTTTCAGAGTATGTACTGTTGTTTCTAATGAAATCACTTGTATTTTATCTTTCGTGAAACAATCACACTACTGTCTCATGAATCAGTACAGAGAACGTTACGCATCAGTTGTCAAAAGTGTGATACATGTTTCGGTAGTAGGTTAGCCCATTATCAAATACTTCAAGCTTCTGTGCCATTAGACACCGTCAAAAGTAATTAAAAATCAGCAACGAACGACCACTGACAAACATAAACATTGTTTACAACTTACCCTTGTGAGGGTATGATGTGCCAACATGATAAGTTCAAAGAAGAGTTTTATGTTTGGCAATGCATCTGTGCTGCTGGCTCTTCAATTTTGACGGCGCCTAATGCCACAGAGGCTTTAAACAGTTGATAAAGAGATAACGTTGTCTCGAAACATGTTCTGGTAAATAAATCACACATTTAGCAGCTGGTGAGTAACATTCTCACTGCTGACCCTTTCATTTTATTCAGATATTAAACATCGTTTTAAATTGCTGCACAATAAGGTGACTGGTCTAATTTGCTATTAAGCTTTAAGACGTGGTCTTTCCTTGTATGAACCACTCAGCGAATGGTTCGTTTGGAGGAAAGAAATAAGTACCTCTTTTGTTCAGAAATTAGATACTGTAATTGCCAGAGGAATTGGAAATTTACTTTCTTGGTAAAATAATGTCTATAGTTATGCGATAGCCGCTTTATTAATACTTAAATTTGCAGAATATTTTGTTCTATCTTTTTTCCCCAACCCGACAGTACAAAAAACATGAATCAAATATTTGTAACATGAAGAAAGAGCCTTCTAAACAATCTGTCTGCCGTGTAAATGTCAATATAATACCAACAAGCTGTAACTTTAAATGAAAATAAAATTTAGTCTTCAAGCGGTTCATGGATTCAATTTAATTTTAGGAGCAAACATCTCTTTCGTTAAATAGAAACAAAACATAAACCTTGCCCTTAATAGTTCATAACACGTTATCTATTTTTTTTCCATATTGAACGATATAAGAATTGCTCTTTATCTCTACGACAGTAACAGCTACAGTGCCCGTAAGGAACAAAACAAACTGCCTGCCTAGTTGCTCAGGCGCAGCTGATCTCGTGGTTTCCCTAAATCATCCAGGGCAAATGGCTGGAACGTTCCTTAGAAAAAGGCACGGTCTAATACCTCCCTCATCCTTCTTCCAATCAGAAATTGTGAAATGCGTCTCTAGTAACACGATCGTTGACCGAATGTTAAATCCAGTTCTCCCTTCCTCTTCACTTGTTACCTCTTGCTTAGTTCCAGAAATATCGCTAGACACTAGTTAAGACATTCTTCGCCATACCCTTTCCCCCAGACTGCAAAGATATGGAGGATAATGAAGTGATAGTAGCTGATTGGAGATTTCCGTCATTCCATAAAGCGTACCTACGGGATCCGCTTATCAATGAAAGGCCCAGTTGCTACATTTTGCCTTAAAGATCCTCCGCCCTGTCCGTGTCCCATCTGCTGTTCCAGAGAAGAGAAAAGTCAGCGCATCTTTGAATGCGGCCATAGCTCAACAAGTGTCCTCCCTTGGGAGGTGTTGCGCGGCAGTCCCTTATCGCGAAGAGCTGCGCTGCTGACCTATGACCTTTGAGTGCTCCTAGAACGCCTCATCGCGACGCTTGCCGCAGCCCGAGGTGGTTGTCGGGGGACCGCTCACTCGGGCAAGATGAAACCTTAAGCCACTACCGTCACTCAAGGCCGAAAGCTCACTCCCGGTTACACCACCTAGTCTACGTATCGCAACAGATTTTCTGCTTTATTCCTCGCCTTTTATGTTATTGCTTTACCTATTAGCCTATCACTAAAACAAAAGTAGTTGGTTTTGACGTTTACGAAGGAAAATAATCGATGTACATCATCGAGAGAACTGTCTTTTCGCATAGGTTTTTGTTCCATTATGTATGAGTTCTGTTAGAAAACGAACCAATAAATCCCCAATTCTTCAAATAATCGTACTCCCCGAGTATACAACAGCTTCAAACTTCTCATTACTTTTAAATGAGTTAATGCGTTATTTGATGTTAAGCATGTAAGCAAGAAGTAGCTTAAAAAAGTAAAAAAGATTTGAAATGATTTTTAAAGATTTTGGAAGTCGCTAAGTGCACTCATTATCAAACACTGGATGAGCGTAGTTTGCGCAGTTTGTGCTCTGTTTTGAACAAAAGCTAGTTTTTGCACGTATCTCAGTGTTTGTGACATCGCATCTCTTGATTGCATATCGTAAAGTAATTTTGCAGGTACTTTTTGTGCTATACATTGATACTGTGTGCAAGATACGCTGCGAATAGAGCTACTAATAAGTAAGTAATAAATTAAAACGTCATGGCTGATGCTGAAGTTCTACCGTACGAAGAGCAAAAATGTGAAAAAGTAATAAACATTTTTTCCTTTCATTATTTTGTGCGGAGTCTCGGCGAGAAAATGTTTCGTAAAGATATGAAATTATGTGTAAAGTTTGTTTGAAGTATTTAAGTTCTCTGATTATCAAATACTGGACGAATAAAAAAATGGTTCAAATGGCTCTGAGCACTATGGGACTTAACTTCTGAGCTCATCAGTCCCATAGAACTTAGAACTACTTAAACCTAACTAACCTAAGCAAATCAGATACATCCATGCCCAAGGCAGGATTCGAAGCTGCGACCGTGGCGGTCGCGCGGTTTCAGACTGTAGCGCCTAGAACCGCTCGGCCACCCCGGCCGGCCTGGATGAATAATGTCTGCGGCTTCGTTAGCCATTAGTTACCCTTCCTCAAGACAAACACACAGTTCGTTACTGTAACACTGTTATCACTGTATTAAAAACTTAAGATTATACCTCTCACTGAGTAGATCATGACAGCATTTTAAATTTTTAAATACGGTCAATAATTATATGAAATAGCGATAGTTAAATTATTTTTACCTCTGCAAGCTGTTAGATAGGCTGGGTCAGTTGTTCAGTGATATTGATGACACTGATTTTCTTGTAACCGTACATTTTATTCCTTTCACACCCATCAAATGAAATAATTAATTTGAGATCTGGACAAAATATTATAATATGTTTACACAGAATCGTTTGGAAACAGATCCAGTGAATTTGCTAAATGTGAAGCTAAAACTGTCAGCGATAGTCATCTGATTGAATTATTCAAATTATTTACCTGAAAAGAATTTCACTCGCGAACGATGGACGCACCAGAGATACTGGCAGAAGTAAAGCTGTGAGGACGGAGCGTGAGATGTGCTTGGGTAGCTCAGATGGTAGAGCACTTGCCCGCGAAAGGCAAAGGTCCCGACACAGTTTTAATCTTCCAGGAAGTTTCGGACGCACCAGAAATTCACTCGAACTGATAACTACAATTTCTATAGACCTGACAAGAAATTTAATATAACATAATGCATTCCTACAATACTGCCAACCCAAGGTGTTACATTCTGTCTGGTAATTTTTAGCTATCCGTACCTCAGGCGGTAAAAACGGAATCCTCACGGCATCACTACGTTGTCCGCCTGTTAAGACCCCTTTTCCTCAGAAACGGGTAAAGGCATCAAATTGAAATTTATGTCAAATATTAAGTCTACAGTCCCTTGGCGGGGTAAAAAAATTAAGCTTCTAAGTCAATGCAGTCAAAAGATACGGCCCTTTGTCAGACGTTTTGATACAAATTCGTTCGTGAAAAACTATTGCAAACCCCCGGTGTTTTAGTGTAGATACAGCGTGAATATAAGTGGTGCATAATGTTTAGTCCGTGAAGGAAATATCACGCCTACAAATGAATTAAAAAAAGAAACTCCGCTATTGAGAAACTTCACCCTGAGAAATACAGTAGAGGAGATATCTAGTCGTGATGATATTCTACGCTAACTTAATTAGGAAATCGATAATATTGACTAGATATACTAATAGAATGAAAAATTACTTGTTTTCAGACAGCATAGAAATGAAATAAATGTATAAAATCAACCTAGCTTTGAGATTGGGAGAACTTGTGTGACTTCCCTCAAAAAAAAAAACCCTCTTTGTTACACGGACGCACTAAGTTGATTGATACTGATTAGCCTCGTGAAATAGAAGACCTCCACCCTGACTGGCACTAACAGTAAAGAGCTCAGAGAATAAGCAAGTGGAACACAACACATATACTGTGATTGTTTCCCTATCTGCCGAGCGGTGGTGCGTATGTCACCGATTGCAGTCTCGATCAGCTCGGTGCTGCTAGTTGCCATGGAGACGATGTAAACTGCATACCTGTAAATTCTGTTTACACAGTTGGATAATATACCTTCCGCAAATTCGAAGAGCTGAAACTACTTCAGTTCAACACAGAACACGAGTCGAGATCTTTGTTTGCTCTTAAGGGGAGTTGGAACACCTTATCCCGACAATGTTAAATTTAGTTACTTGGCTTTCCTGTATTTCAGGAAACACTGTAACCATTACCATGAAACTTTTACAGGACATTGAACTGTATATTCTTAGTCTAGTGAACTACAATAACTGCTTTTCAACCACTGCTTTGGGAAAAACAATTTATCAACTACACGGTTAAAATGTTGTGTACTTTTTTGTACGTTATCATAAATAATTTTAATTGTACGTAACATTATGTTCTTCTTTGAGTTCAGTTGACTCAGGATATGTATGTTATTACTTCCTGAGAATTTGAATACTCTACTCGAAGTGGTCTCTGAGATTTAGGGAAAAATGCAACAGAAAATGCAAATTTTCAGGAACGGCTTCTGAAGTTTCAAAAGACTGTAACTCACTCAATATATGCTTAATTTATTTTTGGTCACTCAGAGGCACCCTGCACCATACTATATATAATTCTCTTGATCTTTTTCCAAATTTTTTCCTTCTTTTCTTCTTTCTGGACTCCTTAGTGGCCAACTGTGCGGCAGACTCTGTTTTATCAATGCGAACCTTGTCCATCTGTTAAAGTTCTCTGATGCAGTTTGCTCCAGGATTAATTCCCATAATCTGTAGCTCTTTCACCCTACCAACGTTGCCATCATTAAAAGCAATAACAGCTTCACTGACCCCCACTTTAGTGTCTTCATTCCATCGGAAACATTTTTTGGCAAGCGAGTCCATATAAGATTATTGAACGACTCATTGGGATTGTCAGTCTGACCATGCAGGACACTTCTTCAGTAATTCAGGGTTTCCCAGGTCTCTGTAAATAGGTTTTATGATATCCATAACTACTGCTGGGATAGAATGCTGATTTCTGTATGAACTGGAATTTGCTGGCAGATTAAAACTGTTTGCCGGACCGAGACTCGAACTCGGGACCTTTGCCTTCCGCGGGCAAGTGCTCTACCAACTGAGCTACCCAAGCACGACTCACGCCCCGTCCTCACAGCTCCACAGTTCTGCAAGGTTCGCAGGAGAGCTTCTGTAAAGTTTGGAAGGTAGGAGACGAGGTACTGGCGGAAGGGAAGCAGTGAGGACGTGGCGTGAGTCGTTCTTGGGTAGCTCAGTTGGTAGAGCACTTGCCTGCGAAAGGTAAAGGTCCCGAGTTCGAGTCTCGGTCCGGCACACAGTTTTAATCTGCCAGGAAGTTTCATATCAGCGCACACTCCGCTGCAGAGTGAAAATCTCAGTCTGTATGAACTGCTTGAGTACTGGGCATTGCGGTAATTGTGCCATAAACCAGGTTCAGCAGATGACAGTCTGAGGAAGAAGGTAGCCCATACTGCCTGCTTCATTTTCAACAAATCCTCAGTATTATTTCTAATGGCCATCCCATAATACTGCTGTAGTTCATCAATCATTTTGTCTGTCGACCTGCCTCTTATGGTTTTACCATCAGAAAGTTTCTTGTCTCTCAAACTTTGTTTCAACTTTCTCAACCTGCTGCCAATCCTCTTATGGACATAACTAACACTGTTAACCTTTATAACACAGCAATCCACAGCCTTTTATAATAAAAACTACCAATTTTATTAGATCTTGAAGTAATGCACGTAAAAATTTTAACTTTTTCAACCAGTGTAGATTATGTTTAAAAAAACAAAATAGAATACTTCCCATGTGGGTTTATAAGTGATATATACATATAATTTGAGTCGGAGAATTGTAAATTTTATAATGAGACAAAATTCCGAAAATGTGAAAAAATATTTTTTTCGTTCTAACTCCCCTTAAACCATGAACAGAAACTCAAGTATCCGTTCGTAAAAAACGTACTGCAACATGCCTCAGACTCCGGAGAGAAGAAAAGAATCGGCCCTCTGCTTACAGAGAAACGACTTAAGTCGCTCCTAGTGCTGAAATAGATGCTTTGCAAATTCTGACAGTGAGACTCTCCACTGACGCTTTTGTCAGCAAAGTCTCTTAAGTCTCTCCCGCGTGACGTGCCCTCTTTTGACACGCGTAGATGCAGTACACATGTTTGCAGCATGGCTACCGGCACACAAGTGTGCTCTCCCTGCGACGAATCCCCGCGCCCGTTGCAAAAGCAGCGCCTCTCACTAAACGCGTCACGAAGCTACCATCCAATCGCCTTCAGTTCATACTCCATACAGAACGCCGTTCTAGAACATTCTAAAACTCCACCTACGACTAAGGACACCACCAATCCAATTCACTTATCTGGTTTTTGGCTGGAAACGTCAACTCGCGTCCGCTGTTCGTGACCCCTGCGCATTCCTAGCTATTAAAAGGCTGCCTCCTTTTCTTATAAAATGTTATCGCTCTCCATCCTCTTCTCCCAGCCTCCGGTTGTTTATCGGGAGGAGTGCGTCTAGCCTCAATTCTCATGGCCCACCGCAGGGAGACCGCCTGTAGGACAACAAAGTCTATGCCACCACACTGTTTTCTACAGAGCAGTAATAACATCGATCTCGGTCGAACAGGACACGTCTAGTATTGCAAACCGCCTTTGTGCCAATAGCCAGCTCCTCAGGGACGCTTAGCCTTCACCACTCCCTGCTGTCAGCGTCCTGCTCAAATTAACTGCCAAGCAAGCAACGCTACAGAAAAATGCTAGTGCTACCCAGTACCAACCAAAAGTAATGATCAATTATGTGATCACACATTTTCAATCGAGATCTCCTATCGAGTAAATTAGGCAAACGAACTGGTGTAATGTTACATGTACGGAGGAAAAATACTGCTGCGAAGTAATTGTTGACAGCCGGCAGTGGTGGCCGAGCGGTTCTAGGCGCTACAGTCTGGAACCGCGCGACCGCTACGGTCGCAGGTTCGTATCCTGCCTCGGGCATGGGGTGTGTGATGTCCTTAGGTTAGTTAGGTTTAAGTAGTTCTAAGTTCTAGGGGACCAATGACCTCAGAAATTAAGTCCCATAGTGCTCAGAGCCCCCCCCCCCATGAACCATGGACCTTGCCGTTGGTGGGGAGGCTTGCGTGCCTCAGCGATACAGATAGCCGTACCGTAGGTGCAACCACAACGGAGGGGTATCTGTTGAGAGGCCAGACAAACGTGTGGTTCCTGAAGAGGGGCAGCAGCCTTTTCAGTAGTTGCAAGGGCAACAGTCTGGATGATTGACTGATCTGGCCTTGTAACAATAACCAAAACGGCCTTGCTGTGCTGGTACTGCGAACGGCTGAAAGCAAGGGGAAACTACAGCCGTAATTTTTCCCGAGGGCATGCAGCTTTACTGTATGATTACATGATGATGGCGTCCTCTTGGGTAAAATATTCCGGAGGTAAAATAGTCCCCCATTCGGATCTCCGGGCGGGGACTACTCAAGAGGATGTCGTTATCAGGAGAAAGAAAACTGGCGTTCTACGGATCGGAGCGTGGAATGTCAGATCCCTTAATCGGGCAGGTAGGTTAGAATATTTAAAAAGGGAAATGGATAGGTTGAAGTTAGATATAGTGGGAATTAGTGAAGTTCGGTGGCAGGAGGAACAAGACTTCTGGTCAGGTGACTACAGGGTTATAAACACAAAATCAAATAGGGGTAATGCAGGAGTAGGTTTAATAATGAATAGGAAAACAGGAATGCGGGTAAGCTACTACAAACAGCATAGTGAACGCATTATTGTGGCCAAGATAGATACGAAGCCCACGCCTACTACAGTAGTACAAGTTTATATGCCAACTAGCTCTGCAGATGACGAAGAAATTGAAGAAATGTATGATGAAATAAAAGAAATTATTGAGATTGTGAAGGGAGACGAAAATTTAATAGTCATGGGTGACTGGAATTCGAGTGTAGGAAAAGGGAGAGAAGGAAACATAGTAGGTGAATATGGATTGGGGGACAGAAATGAAAGAGGAAGCCGCCTGGTCGAATTTTGCACAGAGCACAACATAATCATAACTAACACTTGGTTTAATAATCATGAAAGAAGGTTGTATACATGGAAGAACCCTGGCGATACTAAAAGGTATCAGATAGATTATATAATGGTAAGACAGAGATTTAGGAACCAGGTTTTAAATTGTAAGACATTTCCAGGGGCAGATGTGGACTCTGACCACAATCTATTGGTTATGACCTGTAGATTAAAACTGAAGAAACTGCAAAAAGGTGGGAATTTAAGGAGATGGGACCTGGATAAACTAAAAGAACCAGAGGTTGTACAGAGATTCAGGGAGAGCATAAGGGAGCAATTGACAGGAATGGGGGAAATAAATACAGTAGAAGAAGAATGGGTAGCTTTGAGGGATGAAGTAGTGAAGGCAGCAGAGGATCAAGTAGGTAAAAAGACGAGGGCTAGTAGAAATCCTTGGGTAACAGAAGAAATATTGAATTTAATTGATGAAAGGAGAAAATATAAAAATGCAGTAAGTGAAACAGGCAAAAAGGAATACAAACGTCTCAAAAATGAGATCGACAGGAAGTGCTAAGCAGGGATGGCTAGAGGACAAATGTAAGGATGTAGAGGCCTATCTCACTAGGGGTAAGATAGATACCGCCTACAGGAAAATTAAAGAGACCTTTGGAGATAAGAGAACGACTTGTATGAATATCAAGACCTCAGATGGAAACCCAGTTCTAAGCAAAGAAGGGAAACCAGAAAGGTGGAAGGAGTATATAGAGGGTCTATACAAGGGCGATGTACTTGAGGACAATATTATGGAAATGGAAGAGGATGTAGATGAAGATGAAATGGGAGATATGATACTGCGTGAAGAGTTTGACAGAGCACTGAAAGACCTGAGTCGAAACAAGGCCCCCGGAATAGACAATATTCCATTGGAACTACTGACGGCCGTGGGAGAGCCAGTCGTGACAAAACTCTACCATCTGGTGAGCAAGATGTATGAAACAGGCGAAATACCCTCAGACTTCAAGAAGAATATAATAATTCCAATCCCAAAGAAAGCAGGTGCTGACAGATGTGAAAATTACCGAACTATCAGCTTAATAAGTCACAGCTGCAAAATACTAACACGAATTCTTTACAGACGAATAGAAAAACTAGTAGAAGCCAACCTCGGGGAAGATCACTTTGGATTCCGTAGAAACACTGGAACACGTGAGGCAATACTGACCTTACGACTTATCTTAGAAGAAAGATTAAGGAAAGGCAAACCTACGTTTCTAGCATTGGTAGACTTAGAGAAAGCTTTTGACAATGTTGACTGGAATACTCTCTTTCCAATTCTAAAGGTGGCAGGGGTAAAATACAGGGAGCGAAAGGCTATTTACAATTTGTACAGAAACCAGATGGCAGTTATAAGAGTCGAGGGACATGAAAGGGAAGCAGTGGTTGGGAAGGGAGTAAGACAGGGTTGTAGCCTCTCCCCGATGTTGTTCAATCTGTATATTGAGCAAGCAGTAAAGGAAACAAAAGAAAAATTCGGAGTAGGTATTAAAATTCATGGAGAAGAAATAAAAACTTTGAGGTTCGCCGATGACATTGTAATTCTGTCAGAGACAGCAAAGGACTTGGAAGAGCAGTTGAATGGAATGGACAGTGTCTTGAAAGGAGGATATAAGATGAACATCAACAAAAGCAAAACAAGGATAATGGAATGTAGTCTAATTAAGTCGGGTGATGCTGAGGGAATTAGATTAGGAAATGAGGCACTTAAAGTAGTAAAGGAGTTTTGCTATTTGGGGAGCAAAATAACTGATGATGGTCGAAGTAGAGAGGATATAAAATGTAGGCTGGCAATGGCAAGGAAAGCGTTTCTGAAGAAGAGAAATTTGTTAACATCCAGTATAGATTTAAGTGTCAGGAAGTCATTTCTGAAAGTATTCGTATGGAGTGTAGCCATGTACGGAAGTGAAACATGGACGATAAATAGTTTGGACAAGAAGAGAATAGAAGCTTTCGTAATGTGGTGCTACAGAAGAATGCTGAAGATTAGATGGGTAGATCACATAACTAATGAGGAAGTATTGAATAGGATTGGGGAGAAGAGAAGTTTGTGGCACAACTTGACCAGAAGAAGGGATCGGTTGGTATGACATGTTCTGAGGCATCAAGGGATCACCAATTTAGTATTGGAGGGCAGCGTGGAGGGTAAAAATCGTAGAGGGAGACCAAGAGATGAATACACTAAGCAGATTCAGAAGGATGTAGGTTGCAGTAGGTACTGGGAGATGAAAAAGCTTGCACAGGATAGAGTAGCATGGAGAGCTGCATCAAACCAGTCTCAGGACTGAAGACCACAACAACAACAGTGCTCAGAGCCATTAGAACCATTTTTTAAGTAATTGTTGACAAAAAAATTGGATGCGTTGAGTCGTTTCCAATTTGATTAGTATTGACGTTATCCAATCAGTGAGTTGGGCGTGCAAATTCAAGCACCTGCACGCGTTAAAATGCAGTAATGCACGGACATCTGGGAATCCATGATTCACCTCTTCACCGGGGAAAAATTAGTTCCAGTTTCGGCCACCAGATGAAAATCTGGAGCTATACAGCATGTCATCGACGTCTTTGGTGCTCACGTCGAACAAATTGTTCAAATGGCCCTGAGCACTATGGGATTAACATCTGAGGTCATCAGTCCCCTAAAACTTAGAACTACTTACACCTAACTAACCTAAGGACGTCACACACATCCAAGCCCGAGGCAGGATTCGAACCTGCGACCGTAGCACTCGCGCGGTCCCTGACTTAAGTGCCTAGAACTGCTCGGCCACATCGGCCGGCTCACCTCTTCTACTACTTATAATGTGCCTTTATACGAAGTGATAAATTGAAGCTATGTGCGCATAAGTCGTTCTTGTCCAATTTGAGAAAAATGTCTCTCGGCAAGCTGCTTGAATTTGCGTGCGCAACGACCTGATTGGCTAACTTCAACGATAATTAAATCGGAAACGGCGCAATTTCTTAACAATTATTTCTCAGCACAACCTGCCATGCAACGCCTTTACAAGCTTGCCAGACTCTTTCAGACCACTCTGTATGTACCAGTCGAGACTGCTAACAGTAACCTGTACGCAGGAACTGCAGGTTAATCTTATAACAACAACGAGCTCTTTGATAAGCGGGAGGCGTGTACGCTTTGTTTGGGCTGGCTGTTGCGTGAGTCAGAGGACGGCCGCTGCGTGGTAAGGGCGCGCGAGCACAGGTGCGCCGTCGCAGACTCAGGCTGTCCGTGACGGAGTTCGACGACCGCCAGTGTAAACAAACAAGCCGTGAGGAGGGGAAGGGGGGGGGGGCGCTCAGCGCAGCCTCCGTGGCCTTCCTTGGCTGCGCGTCTTCGGCCTTGCACAGGTCCACGTGGGGCACGCACCCAGAATGAAGTACATTGTTTTACCTCCCCTGTCCTCTTACGGAACTTCGCTTTAATTCCACGGACAGAGCGGCAAATACCTCTCTCCTCCGACCCGATAAATTTCCACGCAAGCCTTTATGCACAATCTCCTGATTTGCATATCCTGATATGCTGTCAGAGATCTGGCGGCAACATGTCTAGCTTACAAGGGAACCGCACGACCGTCGCCTCACCTATTTGATTCATACTAACAGGATGTGTAGGGTGCGACTACGACTTCAACAAATGTCAACAGAAGAAGCGACTCTCAACCGTTCTCGAGAGAATCGAGTTTGAAAATATTCCACGTATAACCATTTTCGAGAAAATCGAGTTCGAAAATTTTTCGAGTGATTACGTATTTTGTACGGTTGCTACTACTACAGAAGTCCGCAGTCCAGCGTCTTAGGTGGCTAGTTCCAGTAGCGCGTTCCAGTAGACAATGGGTTGGATGTACATGTTTGCACTTCTTTTTTTCTTCCCATGTAACTGTTATGACCATGAAAACCGTCGTTATTGAAATGTTCACTTATTATTTTCATAATCTTTATTTTGAAAAAAAAAGAAAAAATTCATAATTAGATTGAAAAAAAGGGGTACCCGAGAACTTTCAATCAAATCAATATAGTCATTTTATTTATGTTATTTCATATATATACGTGACAAGTACAGGTTGCCACCTATGGAACAATGTGTGAATCAGGATAATGATAATCACAGAAACATGGAATTACAGCACTTGTAATGAACGCCGAATCTTTTCCTGTGCATGGTTTTCTTTTTCAATGTGTCTGTTGCAAAACAAACGTCGGTTGTATTCGTAAGCGGTTGTCGATCCTCACACAATTTCGGGGCGTCCCACGCATACTTCTTGTGAGAGTTACGTGGGAATGAAATAAAAAGAGTACCGATTCACAGACCTCGCGCCTTACGAAATATTGAGAATTGCTTCTTGCTCTTTATATATGTTGATGCCTACACGCCACTTAACTACAAAACATTTTGTAACGACGTAGTTTCCTAAGTAAAAAAGTATTTTCTTTAGTTCATAGGTTCAAAATATCGCTACAGTTGTAAGGTTCTTTTATTTAACATACGACCAGTTTCGGGCTCTTTACGCCCATCTTCAGGTGTCGTAACTTGGTGCTGTGACCCCGAGCGGCGCGGCGGACGTGTACAAGACGAGGTGTGCTACCAACGAGCGCAGAACATTCCTTAGTTCAGGAATGAGTTAAATACATTGTAGCCGTTCCACTTGAACAAGGATAGAAATAATTCATCGTGATGTAATGTGTCCCAAGTATTTAGGGACAAAATTACACCCAGTGCGATTAACTCAAAACGTACACCCCTTATATTTTGTAAACCTATCTAATCGGCCTGTTCGGCTAAAGATAGCAGGTAGAGGAACACGTAAATTTTGTGACTAATGCTCTTTACCCTTGTATTAATCAAAAATCGAAGCAAGTATGTTCTTTTTAATGGAGCTATTTATTAACGACTTCAAAAACAATTGGATTTTTTAAACTCTGCGTTATGCAGAATACAATGTATTTCTTTTTTGTTTACGGGATCATGTTTCACACGTATGTGTCATCTTGTATGGGTCAAATTTATTTCAGTACAATATCATACAAAGTCCACGGTCGTTTTCCTTTTAATTCAGTTTTAAAAGTCATTACGTTACCCAAAAAATATTTAATATACTGTTGCAGCTTGATGAATACATTTCTACACACGTACGTGACTCTTCTGTTCTTACATTAATCCCTCAATTCCATGTAGACCATTTTTTGGCCCAAGCATTATATTCATGTCTTCAACAGTTTTTTTAATGAAGAGAGGAATTCTGTTGATGTTGAAAAACGTCGATGAGTATATGTATCGTGCAACACTTAAAGAGATCTTTGCTGGACACTCTGGAACTAACACCACCTATAATGGTAATGACACGCTTTGGTATTATGAAAATATTATTCGTGAAAGATGAGTTACCCTAAAACTTACAAAACATTTTTATGAATGTAAACATGCAGAAAAAACTAACGTTTTTTATTTTTAAATCCCCTGTTAGTTATACTCCGGCGAACTGTAAAAGTAGCTGGGGACTAAAGCACTTAATTGATTCATGGCTATGGGTTTTCCAAACGAGGTTCTGCCTCATCAGTAGATCCTAACAACAACTGAATACTATTTATTGTATTTCGTTGTTTGAATAAACTATTTCTATGGTTTCTGAAGTTCTTTGATAAGGGTTGCATTGCGTGTACGGATAATCAGTATCCGTTTGTCTTGAACCATCTGTTGGGATTTTCAGTATTAACTGCCATTCCAGCAAGAAGCTGGCACTATTTTCCGTTCCCATACCTGTACCATCTATCATGGTGTATAAAACTAAACTCCTTCCGAACAGGCCATGAAGGCCCAACGGTACCGACCGGCCGCCATGTCATCCTCAGACCATAGGCATTACTCGATGCGAATATGGAGGGGCATGTGGTCAGCACGCCGCTCTCCCGGCCGTATGCCAGTTTCCGAGACTGGAGCCGCTACTTCTCAATCAAGTAGCCCCTCTGCTTGCCTCACAAGGGCTGAGTCCACCCCGCTTGCCAACAACGCTCGGCAGACCGGATGGTCACCAATCCAAGTGGTAGCCCATCCCGACAGCGCTTAACGTCGGTGATCTAACGGGAACTGATGTTACCACTGCGGCAAGGCCGTTGGCATCATGGTGTATAATGTAAACAATGAAACGTCCAAGGTAGAACCATCATCATGTCTGAATGCTTCAAATTGTGATCGGCAATTGTTTGTGCTGTGATTGGTATGGCCATGAAAGTTTAATTTTCGGTGTACAGTCACAGATGCTGACAAGGAAAAAAATGCGATCTTATAGTGGCAGCTACGCACATTTGCAACAAACCGAAACTTATATGGTCATATAATACACAGATCACGATATAACGACGTGAGGGGGCGTCCCTACAAGTAATAGGTTTCGTCGACTTGCTGGAACTAACTGCTCTGCTGCGTGCAACGGCGGCTGCGCCAGGTTGGAAACACAATTTGCTGATTCAGAGCTCCACCCGACTGCTGACGGGGCGAGACGATCGTTGCTGAGGCAGTCGCAACGGAGACGAAATGAACTCCGGCAGAACTTCAGGTTGGAGTAGTTCCGCTAGTTCACTGCTCTTCTCTCGCCAAATTACGAGACTTCTCCTCACACGCGCCGGATAGGCAAATGTGACGAGTCAAAGTTTCAGCTTTGACTTTGGGGAGAATTCTGGACTGGTCTGGAAGGAAACTCTTCTACGTAAACCTACGGAAAAAAGTGGGGGCGCTATATTTACGTACTTTTAAGGCTATGTTTTACAACTTTTTTTACATTAAATGAATTCGCAATTGCGAATAAGGACAACCATCAGCTGTAGAATGGAATGACGACAATGAAAATTTGTGCAGGACTTCCGGTTTATCGCTTCATTGTCGTCATTACATACTACAGCTGATAGTTGTCCTTATTCACAATTGCGCATTCTATTTTGGGTCACATTCCCGTTGTTTACTGTTAATGGTTAAATGACGTTCGACGTTCTTCATCTCTTTACATGAGCTAGGCCTAAGCAACCACCAATAAATAGTGCTTGTAACCAGAGGCCTAGGACATGTACAGTCTGTTAAGTAAGAGTGTAGTCGCTATTTGGTTCACTGACGAAAATGAAGATTGGATTCTGCAGGAGGACAATGATCCAACGCACCGCAGCAAGCTTGCAGCAACTGGAAAAAAAGGAGAAAGGTGTGCAGGTACTGGATTGGCTCTCACAGTCGCCTGACGCTAATCCTATTGAAAATTTATGGTCTTACATCAAAAGGAAGTTATGAGGAAAAAGATCTTCACCTTTAAACAGATGTCAAAAGCAAGTTCCACACATTTCAAGGTGTCAGTCATGTGAAAACGCGAAAAACTCGGCTTGAAACGTGCCTCGGACATACTAAAAAATTATCGACGCTGCGGGTGACTGGGCGTATTATTCATTGTAGTTGCATTTTTCTTTTGTTCATATATGATGTATGTATATGTTTTAGTTTGTTGTCAGATACATTTTTCTACTGATTAACCCGCATATTCACCACAATCTTACTTAACAGACTGTAAATTAAAAGCTTGTGACATACAATCTTTGGGGAGGCGCCTTTGACTAGTAAACAAAACCCAGCCTCTGCTTGAATTTTGAATAAAAATCATCAGCAATTGTGGCCGAATTCCGGCATTACGAGTCAGCTTTTTCTGCCAACGGACTTGTCAAAGAGGACGGAGGAACAGATAGACGTATGGGGCACCGTCTTGCCGCAGATATCGGTAACAGACCGTGAAAATCGAACGAAACGTCAATGATCAACGATCAACGGCATGAGGATGCAGAAGTCAGTGGAAACTACTGCATTAAAGATACACAGTGTGTATCCATAGGACATGTGGCGTGGACTTAAAGAAAAACAAGTGACACGATTATCTCTTTATCGGGAAAACATTCCGGATTAGACCCCCTTTAGGATCCTCCGGAGAGCACTCCTCAGGAAGTTTAGTCCAGCCACAAACGTGGTAGCTTAAAAAACACTCGTTCGACCAGTATCTGATATTGCTCGTCAGTCTGAACAGACGCTGCAAGGGAGGCTTTCTGGATCAAAGTGTGGTCTACTGTTAAAATTCCGAGAGAGTACTTTCCTAGAAGAGGCAACCCATATATTGATTCCTCCCACATATACCTTCCGAAACTACCAAGAAGGAAAAATTAGAGAGATTGGAGCCCACACTGACGCTTGCCAGTGGTCCTTCCCGCGAAACATTCATGACTGAAAAAGGGAAAGGAAGATTGGTTTTAACATCCTGTCGACATAAAGACGGTGCACAAGCTCGGATTGAATCAAGGATGGGAAAGGAAATCTGTCGCGCCCTTTCAAAGGAACCGTACCGGCATTTGCCTCGAGCGATTTACGGAAATCACGGACAACGACTGCGCCATCTCGCTCGGTCAAGAAAAGGGGAGAGGGAGAATGACATTTGTAGCTTACAAAAAAATGTTCAAATGGCTCTGAGCACTATGGGGCTTATGTTCTGAGGTCATCAGTCCCTTAGAACTACTTAAACCTAAATAACCTAAGAACATCACACACATCCATGCCCGAGGCGGGATTCGAACCTGCGATCGTAGCGGTCGCGCGGTTCCAGACTGTAGCGTCAAGAACCGGTCGGCCACACCGGCCGGCCATTAATATAAGAGTTCGAGTCAGATAACGAAATAAAAATGAAAGTTTTAATAATTTGTGCCTCGAAGCACTCACCGGAGGATAAATGGCTCGTGAGCCACACTTTGATAATCCTGCTTTGAATCAAGACTGCAAAAGGTGCCATTATACTGTCATTTCACAATATCAAACGGATCATTTTTGTTCTTGGACATGAAGGTAAGTATCGACGCTTCTACGAATAACTATGTCTTGTGGAAATGTAAGATACTTGAAGTATGACATACCTAGCCATATCGGAAGTACAGCGTTACTAACGGTTCTCTCCACAGTAGTCGGAAGTTACGTACAACCCGTTGTCTGAAAAAAAGTTACAGCATTTGCAAAGTTCATCCATTTCTCATAACGCCTGTGCTTCACGGTTTTCTCTTCAATATCACTAAAGTCAACCCTCGCTGAGGGAACGGTTGCGTCCGTCAGCTTGGGCATCAGAACCAAGAAGACACAGAAGGCCATGAAACAAAAAACGTGATTTTCTTTTATACCACGAGACAAAGATTACAATTAATACGATTCTAAGAGGGCATATAGCGCTTCTTTATTGTTGAATATCGATAAGTTAATTTTGTACTCCTTCATTTTCCGGAGGCTATGCCATAGCGTACAGCCATTTGAAGACAGCTGTCGTTACCTTGACACTGTCTGCAGTATCCTCATCATGAAGATTGGTGACCGAGTATGTTGAGCGCCTGCTTTCTCTGTCCCTAATGTACTGCTCCCGTAGTAAGTGCTGTAGGCTTTTACAATATGCTCAACTGTCTGAAATGTAGCAGCAATGATAATGATCCTGAAGGAAGTACCTCACGCAACACTATCACTGGAAAGCATTATTTGTTCAACGTTCTATTACTCGCTTCATTTTTTCGTAAAAATATTACTGTTATCGTTCAAATTTCTGGACGAAACTAATTCTCCGTTATAGTGTAACAATCTTTCGTCAAATTTGGTTGTCAAAGTGTCACCAAACTTCCGGTTTCACAATCAAAAACGGCAGAAGTCTTCTTGAAATGTCTGCAACCATCTGCATTTAGTATGTAAATAATCAGTCTAAAACGTGCGTCAACAGAAAATCGTGCAATGTTTCCAAAAATTAAACTTTCGCTCACTGAAATAAATTAATTAGTATCGCGTTTTAGGTCATAGCCTTCCGTTTCCTTTTTGTTTTTTCCTTTATTGGAGGATCATAGAATAATTTGGTTGAAGCGAAGGGACGGCGGAAAGTAGTGGTAACTCTCAATTCAGTAAACATTAGTCTGATGACTTTATCTGTTGTATATTCGAATGAACTACGTGTTGTGCATGCGCGTGTACGTGTGTGTGTGTTTAGACCTAAGTATTCTGTAATATTTCTTTGTAACGTCGTATAGTACCGACAATGACGATCTTAACTGTAGCAACAACTCTAGAAAAAGTGTACTGGATAATTTCTTTTCGGTGCTACTCAAAAGTTTCGTCTCATACCCCTTCATGGTAAAGCACATTACAAGTTGTGGGAACGACTTCAGCTACAGCGTCTTTTCAAAGACGATTGTGAGAACAAGTCTTTGACAGCAGCCTTGGCCAGCTCCTTTAGACTTCAAAGATCCAACTTATTTTAAGATTTGATCTAAGGCGATAAATTTCATCCCGTATGAATGATCGATCTTGCGAAACTTTTCTCTCTACCTTTCTTCCCGATTCCGTGCACTGCAGTATATCACGTCGCGCAGTACATCGAATGCACGGCAACAAGTTCCTTCTCTGAGGACTTCCACGTCCGTGATAACCGGTCACGAACTGCAAACGGTGGTAAAATCAACCGTGGAGATATCACGCCACCAATGTTGATAGATAATGCAGTAGTTTTGTTATGATACGTGTGCAGTTTAGAAACACGTAACTCACGCGCAATCTCTCATCAAGACCTCGTTCCACCTAATATTTACATTTTTGATTGATGATCTGTCTCCTAGGCAACTACCGGTTTTACATTACATTTTATAACAACGTGTACAAAAAGATACGTTTATTTTTTAAAAAGATTTGTTATATATTTATGGCCTTAATAAATACGTTATTACACTACTGGTCATTAAAATTGCTACACGAAGAATAAATGCAGATGAGGAACGGGTATTCATTGGGCAAAGATATTATACTAGAACTGACATGTGATTACATTTTCACGCAATTTGGCTGCATAAATCCAGAGAAATCAGTACCCAGAACAACCACCGTAATAACAGCCTTGATACGCCTGGGCACTGAGTCAAACACAGCTTAGATGGCGTGTACAGGTACAGCTGCCCATCCAGCTTCAACACTATACCGCAGTTCATCAGGAGTAGTGACTGGCGTATTGTGACGAGCCAGTTGATCGGCCACCATTGACCAGACGTTTTCACTTGGCGAGAGATCTGGAGAATGTGCTGGCCAGGGCAGCAGTCGAACATTTTCTGTATCCAGAAAGGCCCGTACAGGACCTGCAACATGCGGTCGTGCATTATCCTGCTGAAATGTATGGTGTCGCAGGGATCGAATGAAGGGTAGAGCCACGGGTCGTAACACATCTGAAATGTAACGTCCACTGTTCAAAGTGCCGTCAATGGGAACAAGAGGTGACCGAGACGTGTAACCAATGGCACCCCATACCACCAAGCCGGGTGATACGCCAGCATGGCGATGACGAATACACGGTTCGAATGTGCGTTCACCGCGATGTCGCCAAACACAGATGCGACCATCATGATGCTGTGAACAGAACCTGGATTCATCCGAAAAAATGACGTTTACCCATTCGTGCACCCAGGTTCGTCGTTGAGTAGACCATCGCAGGCGCTCCTGTCTGTGATGCAGCGTCAAGGGTAACTGCAGTCATGGTCTCCGAGCTGATAGTCCATGCTGCTGCAAACGTCATCGAACTGTTTGTGCAGATGGTTGTTGTCTTGCAAACGTCCCCATCTGTTGACTCAGGGATCGAGACGTGGCTGCACGATCCGTTACAGCCATGCGGATAAGATGCCTGTCATCTCGACTGCTAGTGATACGAGGCCTTTGGGATCCAGAACGGCGTCCCGTATTACCCTCCCGAACGCACCGATTTCATATTCTGCTAACAGTCATTGGATCTCGACCAACTCGAGCAGCAATGTCGCGATACGATAAACCGCAATCGCGATAGGCTACAATCCCACCTTTATCAAAGTCGGAAACGTGATGGTACGCATTTCTCCTCCTTACACGAGGCATCACAACAACGTTTCACCAGGCAACGCCGGTCAACTGCTGTTTTTGTGTTCGAGAAATCGGTTGGAAACTTTCCACGTGTCAGCACGTTATAGGTGTCGCCATCGGCGCCAACCTTGTGTGAATGCTCTGAATAGCTAATCATTTGCATATCACAGCATCTTCTTCCTGTCTGTTAAATTTCGCTTCTGTAGCACGTCATCTTCGTGGTGTAGCACTTTTAATGGCCAGTAGTGTAATGTTAGATTGAGAAATTGGAAGAATTTAAGATGAGTCGATTGGGAATGGTTACAAAAAGAACGTAGGCTTGAATACGTAAGATTCCATCGCCAGTGCTATTCCGGATCAAGAGC
The DNA here is from genome assembly GCF_021461385.2 of Schistocerca piceifrons. NCBI lineage: Eukaryota > Metazoa > Arthropoda > Insecta > Orthoptera > Acrididae > Schistocerca > Schistocerca piceifrons. Next base: position 779,430,892 of record NC_060139.1, read on the forward strand.
ATTGGTAGTACCCACCGAAACGCTTACTTCTGTGGCATACTGACATCTAATCCTGGTGGTAGAAATCTGTAGGGAAGCTTCTTCGGAATTACGTGGATTCCTTCCATAAGTCTGACTTCTACGCTGTGTTATTCTCTTATAATGTAATCTAAGTTCTGTGTGTGTGTTGGGAGGGGGGGGGGGGGGGTCCGCCGGTGTGGCCGAGCGGTTCTAGGCACTACAGTCTGGATGTGTGTGATGTCCTTAGGTTTAAGTAGTTCTAAGTTCTAGAGGACTGATGACCTCAGAAATTAAGTCCCATAGTGCTCAGAGCCATTTGAACAATTGAGCAATTTGTGTATGTGTGTGTGCGTGCGTGCGTGTGTGTGTGTGTGTGTGTGTGTGTGTGTGTGTGTGTGTGTGTGTGTGTGTGTGTTTGGGGGGGGGGGGGGGGGGTAGATAGGTGGTTAGAGTATTTCTACCTATGAACGGTTTAACAGGCCTACTATATGCGATTTCTGGTTATTTCTGTGGTGATGACCTAGAAGACGTAATTTATAGATCTAGTGGTGCTACTTCTACCTTATAACAGATTCAGCGTTCCTATTTATTCATTCTATTCTTGCTATCCTCTTTACTGGGTCATCGCAGTTATTTTACTATCCAAATAGCAAAACTCACCTACGCCTCTTTTTGTTTTGTGGTGCAACGCGGCAAGGGCGTGAGCTAGATAGCGCCTAGAATGCCGGCAAGCCCGCAACGCACTTTCAAACATTCGCGACATTGTTGCCCATCTGTTGACTACTTTCTATCATTGTCGGCTGCAAGCTTTACTATTGTATGATGTTCCAGCTTCTCGCTTGTATGAGTTGCATGGAGTCAGTAACGTTTGGGGATTTTTTTGTGGTGGTGACCCACCCAAATTGTTGACTAAATCTTGAAAGTTGCCACGCGTGTTGAAAGTTGTATGCTGAACGTGTGTGTAACTGCATTTCTTGCTAACAATCTAGAAACCTTATGACTTCAAAATCCGATTACAGATTCTGATCTAGAACTGGCGTAGCTACCCTACTCTTGGACATGAGCTTATTTATGAAAATTACATTTAGGAACGGGATTTTAATTAATATGAAATGCTTCTGACTGTCGGTAAATATGACGAAAAGAATGATTTCACAAGAATACTCAAAATAACTAACTTTTATGTAATTTAAATATGTCCAATTGTGAAAAAACAACTGTTGAATTTACAAGAGATTTCACTAATTCAAAGCTGTTCCTAATATTGTGTGAAAATGGTCATTTAGTCCTGCAATAAATTCTTACATTTCAACGAACAACTTGAGTCTGCTCTGGCTGCACTACAAGAATGATGAGCTGCATTCTTATTCTTATTTTTTTCAAATTGCTGTTGTAGTAAATCAGTTTTTGATTCTCTTCTCAAAATTATTAATTACTATTCACATAAAAGTGCAAGGTCTGACAGCGCAAATTTTACCACACACATTTGTCTTCGCACTGCGAGGATACACTTTGTGAACTGTTTATAATGACAAAAGGAAATACCTTGAAATTCCTTTCAGTCCTTTTAACGACACAAAAGTAAACTCAAACTAGTATAAACAACCAGCATTGTCTTTCTCTGAATTGTCATGCACCATAATTTCTGCTTCTACAAAATATTTCTATTACAAAATTTGTTTCCTTGGATTTCTTACGCAGTGATATTTCACTAATCTGAAAGGGGAAAGACTAACTAGAGTACTGAGCACATGATTGATAATTCTCTGTGATTACCAACACATAGATACTCTTAGGCACAATGAAATCTTTGCACAGCACTCTCGTATATATAACGTAGGTTTAAAAGGAACTAAAAAAGAATTTGGGCTCGACATTGACCACGAACACTCACTTCGGCCACATCACCTCTGCGCTGTTCCCCATGGGTACTGGCTGGCTGTTTCAGCGATGTTGGCCAGTGGATAAAGGCTGTACTCTTGAGTTCGACCCTTTATCAGAGTAAGATTACTGTGTTAGTTACCAATGCTGTGTGTGGAGTTGCTGGAAGAAACCACCAAAACAAACTACAGAGAGACGTTTTTCAACAACAATTTGTTTAGTTACTTCACAGCCGGCATACCTGAGTGCGCAAATTATTAATAATTAAGCACAGCTGCACGAACTAGGTAGAAGTGCCGCCATATGCATTCTGCTCAGCGGAATCACCATCCGAAATCGCATTTGAATGTTGATTGTTCTCTGACATGGCTGTATTTTAAATCGAGTAAGAATCACGTGTCAGAATTCGACAGCAGAAGGATCGTGATGTGTTGAAAGTGGTCTTTATTGCTCTGCAATATCTTTGCTCGCGTTGATTGGGGTCCCATACTGTCATGCGAATATATAATCTCTGGGTTCAAAAAACCATACTCCAAGCCATGCAGATTCTCGAAGGCCCCGTGGGACTACCTTTCGTGGTTAGACGATTATTTGCTCTGCCGTGCAGTGCCGCCTGCTGTATCACGTACCTCGAATCAGAAAACGCGCTTGCTTGCAGAAAGACAAGTACTTACACGAACATTCCGACAATTTCTGGAACACCTCATTGACATAGGCACTCTGCGGCGTTCGTACGAAATGTGTGTTGTCTATAATCCAGTCATCCGCTCTGCGTGAAAGGGGGTAGGTTGAGGATCTGAAATACACTGACGCGCCAAAGAAACTAATATGAGTATTTCCATACAGAGAGAGAGAGAGAGAGAGAGAGAGAGAGAGAGAGAGAGAGAACGAGAGAGAGAGAGAGAGAGAGAGAGAGAGAGAGAGAGAGAGAGAGAGAGAGAACGAGAGAGAGAGAGAGAGAGAGAGAGAGAGAGAGAGAAACGACACTGTAGCGCCGAAGAAACTGGTACGGGCATGTGTATTCAAATAAAGATCTATGTAGGCAGAATACGGCGCAGCGGTCGGCAACGCCTATATAAGCAAGCGGTCGGCAACGCCTATATAAGGCAACAAGTGTCTGGCGCAGTTGTTAGGTCGGTTACTGCTGCTGTAATGGCTGGTCATCAAGATTTAAATATGTTTGGACGTGGTGTTATAGTCGGCGCACGAGCGATGGGAAACAGCATCTCCGAGGTAGCGATGAAGTGGGGATTTTCCCGTATGACCATTTCACGAGTGTACCGTGAATAACAGGAATCTGGTTAAACATCAAATCACCACCATCGCTGCGGCCGGAAAAAGATCCTGCAAGAATGAGACCAACGATGACTGAAGAGAATCGTTCAGCGCGACAGAAGTGCAACCCTTCCGCAAATTGCTGCAGATTTAAATGCTGGACCATCAACAAGTGTCAGTGTGCGAACCATTCAAAAAACATCATCGATATGGGCTTTCGGAGCGGAAGGCCCACTCGTGTCCCCTTGATAACCTCACGACACAGAGCTTTACGCCTGCTTCCGTCAACACCGACATTGGCCTGTCTGGAAACATGCTGATTGGTCGGACGAGTCTCGTTTCAAATTGTATCGAGCGGGTGGACGTGTACGGATATGGAAACAACCTCATGAATCCATGGACCCTGCACGTCAGCAGGGGACTGTTCGAGCTGGTGGAGGCTCTGTAATGGTGTGCAGTTGGAATGATATAGGACCCGTGACACGTCTAGGTACGACTCTGACATGTTGAACGTACATAAGCATCCTGTCTGACCACCTGCATCCATTCATGTCCATTGTGCATTCCGACGGACTTGGACAATTCCAGAGGACACCTCACACTTCCAAAATTGCTACAGAGTGGCTCCAGGAACACTCTTCTCAGTTTAAACACTTCCGCTAGCCACCAAACTCCCCAGACATGAACATTTTGAACCTATCTCGGATGCCTTGTCATGTGCTGTTCCGAAGAGATATCCACCCTCTCGTACTCTTACGGATTTATGGATAGTCCTGCAGAATTCATTTTGTCAGTTCTCTCCAGCTTTACTTCAGATTAGCCGAGCGGTCTGAGGCGCTGCAGTCATGGACTGTGCGGCTGGTCCCGGCGGAGATTCGAGTCCTCCCTTGGCCATGGGTGTGTGTGTGTTTGTCCTTAGGATAATTTAGGTTAAGTAGTGTGTAAGCTTAGGGACTGATGACCTTAGCAGTTAAGTCCCGTAAGATTTCACACACATTTGGACTTTTTTTTCACTTCGGACATTAGTCGAGTCTGTGATACGTAGTGTTGCGGCACTTCTGCGTGCTCGAGTGGGCTCTACACGGTGTTTGACGGAGGTACCAGTTTCTTTGGCTCTTCAATGTATCTTTCTCCATTTGGGACACACTCATTCTTAGTGTCGTCTTGATGAAAATCTATTAGTTTACTGGGTATACAGTACGCAGATGATTATTATACCCTGCTAGTTGGGTCAAATCTCGTCGTCCCAGGGCTGGAGAATACTAAAGGACACGTAGAGTCACCGGGAAGCTTCAGCGAACACTTTGTCTCTAACAAAAGTTTTTCCTCGTCACGTGATCTATTACCCTATCGTGTATTTTTTCAGGATAACCTAATGAAGGATGGAATTTCTGTTGAATCTTGCTATCAATATTGATTTATCATATGCATCAATATTATATTATAGCTTCAATTTATTATACTGTTCAAGAGTTTTGCTTGAGCTTCTTTCTGTGTATTATCTTTTATGTGTACCTTATGCAGAAGATAAGGGATTGCAAGTTTGATTTTAAGCTGTACATCTACATGACTGTTCAGCAATTCTAACTTAAGTGCCTGGAAGATGGTTCATCGTACATTCGCGAACAGCGCGCGGGGAAACGAACACTTATATCTTTCCGTACAAGCTCTGATTTCTCGTATTTTATCGCATCTTTCTGTGTAGGTGGGCCTCCACAAAGTATTTTCGAATTCGAAGGAGAAAGTTTGTGATCTCGAGGCGACGAAACACGCCTCTCTTTTAATGACTGCCACACTAACTAACGAACCATATCCGTGACACTCTCTCCTCTATTTGCCGATAAATAAAAAAGGGCTGCCCTTCTTTGAACTTTTTGACATCCTCCATCAATCCTATCTGATACGGATACCACTCCGCACAGCAGTACTCTGCCACAGGACGGGAAAGCTTAGTGTTGGCAGACTTCATAGTAGGCCGGTTGCATCTAAGTGTTCTCCCAATTAAACGCAGTCTTTGTTTTGCCTTCCCCACAGCATTCTCTGTGCGAACGTTCCAATTTTTGTGATTCTTATATTTTCCCGACGTTCTGAATATTCTATGAGGTTTCGGGATTGCAGCTAGATCATGCTGACTTCTTGCCACAATATTTCGGCTGCCAACCGTCTAGCCTTCTTCGGGTGAGTGTCCCCCACTAGCAGACACTCACCTGAAGATGACTGGACTGTTCCTTTAGCAGATTCGTGTAATTAGCCGTCTAACTTAAATTTAACCATTTTCTTTTAGTACTCGTGTGGATGATCTCAAACTTTTCATTACTGAGTCAATTGCCACTTTCCACGCCATACTGATATCTCGTACAAATCATTTTAAAATTGATTTTGATCTTCTGATGACCTAATTGGACGGTAAACGACAGCATCATCTGCAAACAATCTAAAAGAGCTGTCTAAATTACCAGTTGTTATTTTATTGAGCAACCAGTTTCGGCAATACATCACACCATCCTCAGGTCTCCTGTACAACGTGTAGGAAGATGCCCACATCTTCGTCCAGTAGATACGAATCTTCCTACACGTTGGCCAAGGGGGCCTGAAGATGGCGTAAATATATCGCAGAAAGTGGTTGGTCAATAAAATAAAAATTGGAAATTCAGACGGATGAAAGGTGTTCTGATTCGACATTCTATACTGAACAGCCGAGGTCCGGCAACAGTCTGAATAAGATGGACGTACAGAGCATCTGAAAAGGTGTAGAGGTTACTAACATCTAGAAATTACCTTTGAAGCTGAGGGAAAGATTTGGTAAACATTATATGTGGATTGTAGAGTTCTACTGAAGTGAATCATGGACAGTTGAAAAGAAAGGCGAAAGATATTTTAAAAGGTTTGAAAGGTGGCTACAGCGAAGAATGCTTGAGATAAAATGGACTGAAAGACTAAAGTGTAAAGAAGTAATGAGAATAGGAGAAGCAAGATTATTGGAAGTAATCAGAAAGAAGAAAAAATATTGGCTGGGACACTGTCTACAACAAAGAATGGGAGGGAAAAGTGGAAGGAATGAGAGGAAGAGGTAGGAAGAGAATTGGAATGATGGATGACATTAGAAGAGGACGAATATACAAACACATGAAAGTGGATGCTCAGATCAGTACACGATGAAGAGCCTCCAGTTGAAAGACAGATCCAATAAAGAAACTAAGGGCAAACAAGTTTCAAGCAGCATGGTGTCGGAGCGGCTATATGATGGAAATAACGACGATGCAGCAGGAAGCCTTACGCGCCCTCGCTGGCGGCCGCAGAGCCTGTTAGTTTATTCTCATGGCGCCATTACCCACTACCGGCAGTGGGTTTGAACAACTGAAGTCGGATTTCAATCCATTGTTTTTCTTCTTAACTTTAGGTTCGTTTTAATAGTTTTGTTACGATACTGCGGGTATACCAATACCAACATTTGTACATAAGTAATTAAGATCGATTGAAGTAAATGTAATAGTCACAGTTATTTGTGCAGTAATACGCTGTGTTGAATCTTGCCCAAAGATACTGATAAAATCCATGCATCAAAACCGAGCGAGATGACGCAGTGGTTAGCACACTGGTTCGCGTTCGGTAGGACGACAGTTCAAACCAGCATCCGGGCATCCCGATTTAGGTTTTCCGTAATTTCCCTAAATCGCTTCAGGGAAATTTTAGGATCGTTCCTTTGAAATGGCACAGCCGACTTACTTTCCCATCCTTCCCTAAACGACGGGATTGATGACGTCGCTGTTTGGTTGCTTCCCTCAGACAGACCAGGCAACTAACCAGCCAACCGTACATGAAAAAAATCTTGTGAGTTCCGTTAGTATTTGATCTTATTATAGTAAGAAACTATTGTGTTGCTTCGGAATACAGTAATTGGTCCATGGCGGTTATCACTGGAGAAACGCTGAACGAAACTATTTGATACACAGAACCAATGATTTAAAAGGAATTCCTTAATATTCTTCATCTGTCTGCCTGTCTCGCAACGTAGAAATCATTGGGAGATAGAAGATATTCAAAGAATAACGGCGTGTTTTATTTAAAGTTAGTTTAATTAGCGTGAGAATGACATGGAGATGTTCATTTTATTCCAGTAGCAACGCTAAATGAGAGGTGACGGAATCCGCGGAGATGTTTACCGCTGCTGTTAGAACTTCCAGCCCGCACGTTCCACAAAGATTCAACAGACGTAGCCTCAGAGGATGAAATACTAGTAACCTTCCTAAAAGAACACAATGTTCACTTTGGAAAGCTGTATCCTCGGTAGAATTTTTTCCAGGCAGTCGCTGCTGACGATTATGGCAGTGAAGTGGTGTAGTCCAGGACGGCAGGGGATTTATGTTGTGTTGATGATGCTAAATGACCCTTGGATTGTCACCTGTGGAGAGTGAAATGATACGTCAGGACGACAGTAGATTTGTTCTGTTAATTTATTTATTCTGGCCCTCGGCCATTGAACATCAGGAACAGCTTGGTGGAGGCGTCCAGTTGCCCGTCACGCAAAACAATAGATGTCCGGCGTTGCTGACAGGTCGAAGAGCGAGGCCGAGTGTTGCGTCACTCGAATGATGCTGCGAGCATCGTCTCCGGCTGCGACCGTGGTGACAGCGTGGCGGCACAGCTGACAATGGTCGTGAACTTCTTCCAGGGAGTGGGTGGCTCCCTCGAGACTCAGGGCAGGCTGTCCTGTCTTTTGGTACAACAGCAGTCCCCCTACTGCATTCTAGGATGTCGCCCCGGATGTCCCGGGCTCATGGTGTAGGCCGTGATGCTGAGACCAGACAGATTTATTACACGAATGGGTGATTACTTATGCACTCCAGACTATGCTGATTTAGGGTTTAAGGCACGTACTCTAAACACTTTCGTGGTGGCAAGTGAGGAAAGGCTTCCATCCCTCTGCTAGCGTATTGCAGCATAGGCTGTTGCTATACTGCGCCCATTTGGGTCTGCTTGGCAACGCCAGTCGGCTGTGTTTTGTTATGCAATGCATAAGACTCTCGCCCACCTACAGTTGGCTCTGTTGGAATTCACTGCCGCTCTGGCGTATTTTTTGACCAAATACATTCGATACGCTACAGTGCTTTTTGCACCATGACTAGGGTCCACTGACTCAGGTTACTGTGATCTTGAACCATGTTGTTCATTTCAGTATTGCCCGTGACCAAGTGTTTCAGTTTCTTCTACATCTTCATAGTGAGTAAGTGGTGTACTTACACCCCCGCCTGCCAAGATAATTTAGGCTGCGTTCACAGGACTGTATGCATACTTTCCTGGCATGAGGAAAACTCGGGGGGAGGAGGGGGGGCACTATTTGGAACAGTTGTGAAACGTATAATCGACACCCGCAGTTTGGTAGTTGTACAGATTCGGACTATGAACGAATAGCTTCATCATCATGCAAAATATCTAAAGAAATTTATGGCCTCTCTTATTCGCTGAGTTGTGGCCATTATCGAGGCTAGAGATGATGTTACACAGTTCTAGCGTGATGTCTACTGAAAGCGACAAATATTGTGTCCGTTACGCTTACTACCACCCCTGCATGCTCTTCACAAAATCACCCTGACGGAACAATCCGAGACATTCCACATCGTACGGCTCTTCCAACCCGTGGTTCGCGAATGAAACAGGAAAGGCATGAAAGATTACAGTGGCACCCGAAGTACTCGCTACACACCGTAAGGTGTCACACAATATCTACAAACAAAACAGAAAGCCAAGCAATTTTCTCGTCCCTCTCACGTAGTAAACCCGCCAGGAGTTCCCACGCAGTTATAATTTCGTAGCAATCACCATCATAAGCCACAGCTGTCAGCTTAACAGCCGCCCGACAATCCTCTAGAAATCTGCGAGAGTGTCCTTTGCTGTTAAAGGAAAATCAAAGTAGAATGAAGAGGCATTGATAGCGTCTCATCAGTCGCGGCTCAGACTCCATCGTTCTTGCTTCAGCACAGAGAGCCTCGTTCTTGTTGCTATTGAAAGAGCTGGACTTTATTTCTCGCTTGTATTATTTGTAATGAGTCTCCGTACACTTGTAGAAGTACAAGTAAATCATCTGTTTGTTGTGTTAACTAGTACACTGACCACTTCTGTGTACAAAGTCGCACACAACAATGGAGATATTTCCAATGCTCGCTTTGATCCTCTGTCTCGGAGTCGTCGCTATACACCCAGCACTGGTCCATGGTGAACCGGCAGCTAAAAAAATGATCTACATTGGCCTGACACCCTGATGTTTCGGTTCGACAAGTTTTTGAATGCGTGTGAGCTATCGCTAAACCCAGTGGGCAGCAATCTTTGCCATGTTCAAAATGTCGCAAAAGATGTAGAACAGTGACTGGTTTTCACCTGTTCCGATATCATCTCATGCTCCCGGAGTACCACAGCTGCTGCATTGTTTTCAAGTTTTTCTATGTCCATCATTGTGATTGATGGCCTGCGGGACTTCGGCCGTTCACTTACGTAACAAAATTAAACACCCACAGCTGTCGTTTTGATGTTATTTTGTTATCTATGTGAGACTTGGTACACATTTTCATTTGTCGCCAGTGAATTCTTTCATTTTCAAATGATAGAACTCAGCAATCAGTCATCCTTGTCATGCAGGTTTTATTAGGGACATCTAGATTTCGGCTAGTGCTTAGCCAATATCAATGCACCATTTCATAGTATCAATGTATGTTCTAATACGTCAGTCCCCTGTTGTTGGGGGACTGACGAATTAGAACATGGGACTGACGTATTAGAATATGGGACTGACGTATTAGAATATGCATTGATACTATCAAATGGTGCATTGATAATGGCTAGGAACTAGCCGAAATCTAGATTTTCCGAATAAAACCTGCAAAAAAGGAGACTGATTGCTGTGCCCTATCATTTGAAAGTCCTATCATAGTCGTTGACTGCACCCACGTTCCTAGTGGAAGGTAACCTGATAAATTCTTTCATTGCCCGAATGCGGCAGGGATAGGAATTTCTCCTTTCTGAACATATTACTTTATTATATTGCAACCAGTTTCGGTGGCTCACCGTCTTCAGTCCTAAAATGACACTAATGGGGTGAACTCCAGTCCTTTATACGTTCCCATTAGTGGCCAACATGTATGAACTGGCTTCCGTAGATTACTGTACAGGCGCAGCAGTTGTAGTTGATGGTTGCAGACACAACGCCGCTTTTAGAGTATTCTACGGAAGCCAGTTAATAGATGGTCACTGATGAGATCGTGAATACGATTGGAATCCATCTCTTCAGCGGCACTGAATGCCTGAAGATGGTGTATTGAGTCACTGACACTGGTTGAAATATAACAACACCAAAACGACGCTTGAAAATGTTCCATTTTGTGACGCAGTTTGTTCTTCGTCATTCAGACTAGTTCAACCACACTGATCGCGTCTGTGCCACGTAACTTCTGTGTGATAAGAAGCCGCATTTTTGCGGAGTTGTTCCCCGTCCGTTGCAGAAAACTATCGCACGATGCTTCGCTATATCAGTGGCTACCCCTTTCCATTTTGACTTTTCTGCCATCATGCTACAGTACTGTAGAGCGGGAATACCAGTGCACACCTGGAAAAAACAAATTTGTCAGCGAACAAAAAGAAATTAAAGTGTGTAACTTTATACATTGGAGGTGATAACTAAAACCTTGACTTCCCCCTCTTATTTAAAACAATATATTCTCCTGAAGTAATTATAAAAAACAGTACGTTCACCCTATTCGACTTTCAATTTAACAACAAAATAGCAAAGAATGGTAGAGAGCGGGGCATAGGCAGTCACGCAGACAGACAGACAGACAGAGATGAAATCGATGCGGCGCGGCTGTCCCTTGACCGGGACGCGGCTCGGTGTCTATTTCCACAGCGGCCGTGGCCGCCGGACGGCCGACCGATCTGGATGAATGATTGAGGACGCTTCGATGTCGGGCCCAGGCCGTCATGAATTTTCCAGGGACGTCCGTCTGTCGCCTGCACGGCAGACGGCATCTCCATATCGGACGCAGGAAGTCCCCCGGGATTCCATCAGGTGTCCCTTAATTTTCTCCCTCGCCCCCCCCCCTCCTCCCTTCCCCTTGAAGGTTTGAAATTTTCACCTAGTTAATTTCTGTCACTCACATAACGGAAGCCCACGAAGGAGAGGAACATGAAATTTTTTCGTACTGTGCCACTTTACTAAAAAGATTTTCTCTCTATAAAATTCATTTTTCATTTTTTCATTATAATACCTGGTGTAAATTTTAAGTTGACAAACCAGAATAACTCGAAAAATAAGCTTCACACGAAAAAATGTGTAGAATCTAAAGTTGATTATTTTCGAGGGGAACATCTGCTGGTGCTAAAATTAGCCCGCCACTCTAGCCTCCTGGGAGTGGGGCGGGACGCAACTTTAAAATTTCAAATGGAACCCCAATTTTTTATTGCAGAATCAGATTCTACATAAAAAAACTACGTACATTTGTCTTAAATATTTGTTTTGATACTTGGTAGTTGGTGCTGTAAATCAAGAAAATTCATGTTCTCATTTTTTGCGTGGAAAATGGTTACGAATAAATAAAAAAAAACACTTATTTCGTAAATTTTGATTCGCTAAAACTAAAACTCTCCCTCTCACCCCATAGCGTGGGGTTTGAGAGAGAGAGAGAGAGAGAGAGAGAGAGAGAGAGAGAGAGAGAGAGAGAGAGAGAGAGAGAGGAATTAGAGTTTTACAAATATTGACCCAAATACAAATATATTGTGTGCATGTGGGGTTGATCTGAGATTCTGTTATTCTGCGCAGAGGATTAATCTGAGATGTACCCTTTACCCTGTGGCTCCTGCAAGATGCAGTTTCCACCCCCACACTACTACAGACGACAGACAGACGCTCCTGACGTTCTATCTAAGGCGCTGCAGTCATGGACTGTGCGGCTGGTCCCGGCGGAGGTTCGAGTCCTCCCTCGGGCATGGGTGTGTGTGTTTATCCTTAGGATAATTTAGGTTAAGTAGTGTGTAAGCTTAGGGACTGATGACCTTAGCAGTTAAGTCCCATAAGATTTCACACACACCTAACGTTCTAAAGAGAAATGCCTGAAAAACTTTCAGCAATAAATATCTTCTGGAGTCGTCCGCTGTAAGGAAATGACACAAAATTTCACATAATTTCTTACGTAACTAGTGGGATACTTGGGTACTGGCGTAGTGCTAGTTAGAGTAAGAAAAACATGAAACTAACGAAAGTTATTATTGATTTTGCATAAATTCTGAGAAATCACAATGGCAATTTTAGTTATGAATTGAACAAGTTATATCCTGGTTCTTTTCGGAATGTGAAGTTACCTCTCAAGGATAGGATTCGCTAATGAAATTTCTATACAAAGTTTAAGATGGTTGTTGACTTGGCAAAATGCCTGAGAGGCGCGCCTACTCAACTTGAATAATTATCCTTTAGTACGTTGCTAGGTACGGTCGAGGCTGCCGCGTGTGAAATGCAGTGAAGTGTACTGTTGTGGAGGAAATATGGGGCTCGCAAGAGCTGTTGCACACAATACCGTAAGCTGCGATGACTGCTGTCTCCGCCGCTCGCTGCTGACAAATAAGCTAACTCTCGTTCTATCTGGATTGACCTTCGCCAATCAAACTCTCCCTAAGCTTTGATGAAGTCAAGGATTCCTATTCGCCCCTAGTCTAACTATTGGCGTGGTACACCGGTCAGATAACCAGTCCACTGCGATGCCACTCAAAAATTCGCTCGCAGGCGTTTAACTATAACTCTGTCCGTTCACACCGCACAATAAGTGTGTCAGCCAACACAGTGAACAATGCTTAATCGCAAGGACTCAATACAGAGACGCCCTTTGATTCGCTCTCGACAGAGGTGCTCTCCCAGTGAAGTACTGAGGAGAGACTTGTTCCTCGCTCTTTGAGTACACGTACGAGCGGGCACGCTCTCATTACGTGTTCCTCGCTCCAAGGGCGACAACGGAACGGCGCCTCTCCACGCCAGACGTGAAGGGGTATATCTTTTGGTCTCTTCCATTACTCCTTCAGCTCAAGGCGTCAGAAATATCGTCTGCCAATCAGCATTGCTCTTCTAAAACGGGAGAATGGCGTTTCGTTTAAGGCGACCAATCCAGAAATCCGTAGCATTGGCGTTTGGCATTTGCTGTCTCCCTGTGAAAGTCTCTGAAACTGCGTGCTATGTGTATAGAATGCGTAGGCTGGCCGCTCCCACACAATGTAGCGGAATTTGCTTTTAAGCCGAACACGGGGTCGTTCCCCCTTTTCACTCGGGCCCACGCTGTCCGCTTCACGGGTGGTGACCGACCGACATAGGCTGGGTCGTCCTCAGAAGGGACCAGCGTCCCGTTGTGCGGTTTCTCTCCAGAACTAAAACCTCCTGTGACCGTCGTGTCTGGAATGTATGTGTGTACGCCAGCCTCGAGTATTTCAACCACGGTGCACTTACTTGTTATTTGCATATCGTTTACATGAATTCATACAACATTGACTTTATCTTATCGAGTTTGGGTTCGAATGAAGCTTCTTGACGTGCTGAATATGATTGTGAGGGTGGAGTATGTAAGCAATGAAGGTCAGGAGACCACGATGTCTTACAACATATATAATTATAGATTGACAGTTTTCAGGTTTTTTTCTTTTACTTGTACAGCGAAACCTTGTTTATCGTCATATTTAATGATTCTGGGTCAATGGAAAGTACACTATAGGTTTTGATGAGTATCAAAAAACGGCCGTTTATTTTTATTGCGTTGTCTGTGAAGCTTAAATTTTGTACACCCCCAACAGACTGCAGGCCTTAGTATGTGACATAAATTTCAATCTGATACCGCCAATACTTCCTGAGAAAGAGGAGTATTAAAAAAGACAGCCAGAGAGACAGACAGACAGACAGACAGACCGACAACGAAGTGATCCTATAAGGCTTCTCGTTTTACCGACTGACGTAAGTAAGATGAACTATCGCATAATAAAGTTACGGTTAAATAAGTCACTGAAAAAGAAAAGGTCGTCTGTTGATTCGTTTTCTTTAGTTTCCTTAGTTGTAAATTCAAAGAGATCGTTCAAATTTAACATGGACAACATATTGTGAAGATTGATTGGCTTAATATATTCGATCCTGGTGGCCCGTTCAGACAGACACCTGTCGTATTCGCAAGGAGCTGGTTCAATCTACCGTCCGTTCAATCTGATATAGAACTTACCCCCATTCCCTTATTCTCAGCATGTGAATGCAAGATCGTCCCCTCGTACTGTCACCTTTGCTTCCAGTTCTACATTCTCCTTCAGGTGAGCTACTGCCTTATCCTACCTGCAGTTCTGTTTCTCATGATATCTAAACCATAGCTCGTTAACAAAGGACATAAATTACCGAAAATAAGAACGCCAACATCCTGAACTTTTATGAATAAAGCCGTCTATGTCACCTCATATATTTTAGTTTATTACGAACGTAAAACTTCTGAAACACAGCGTTGCTTGCAATAGCACCTATGTCTAGGCGTATTATTGCAACCTACACTGAACTTTGCTTCAGGAGTTCTACGTTTTGATCTGATGGTGGCAGTAGTTGAAACTTCGCAAGAAATGAAAGAACACTAAGCAATATATACAGCTTTGTTCCTAAAAATACAATATTATTGACAATAACGCATTTGCTAATGCAGTATGTAAAGCTACCATTGCATTAACCGCATTAATAATCGCATGCATAATACCTAAAAAATTGTATTTGTTCCTGAATCGTGAGAGCCACAACACTACGTTTGTTCAAGGCCTGTTGTGTGTGCTTGTCTTGTTCCAAACGGGGCAGCAGTCACTGCGATCGCCATGATATATTGCGTAACAATGCATTTCAGCAATGAGCGTCGTTGTCACAGGGCTGTTACCACAAATACCCGCACATGTGTCTCGGTCGCCCGTTCAACTGACCCCGGACAGAAGCCGGCCTGTCGCTTGATATACGGCCCCAAGACACGCACCAGCCATTCTCCAACGTTTGCGAGGCAATTTGTCCCTAGTGGGAAAATGAGATATTACAGTTGCCGCACAGTTCTCTGCGTAGTCATAACACTAACCATTGTGACCAAATAATAATATTGTTTTCCAAACATTATAGTAATTTACCGGCATGGCACTGTCGTATAGTAATTGAACGCAACGTCTGAAGCAATCACACTTTACTGCATTAGTACAGTACATGATCCACACCACTTCTCGAAGAGTGTTCAGGATTTGTCACTAGAGTAAAAGTAAACAGGAACTTTGAATGTTTTCAAAATGGACACTGGGCGTCTGAAACTAATGTAATACGCTGATATCATATCTCACAAAATAAAAGGTCGGACGAGTATTCAGATGTGTCCGTGGGACCAATCCAACACATTAATCCTTTAAGTAACAAATGTCCTGTTCCGCATAACAATGAAATACATGTCAGTACGTACGCTTTACGAATACTAATCAATAAACTGCTCAATTTGTTATGCATTTCTAGGCCCACCATTAGGTACGGGATGCTAAATATTCATAACAATGAATCAGGAGCACAAAATCGATGCTGAAAATGTTTGTAAATATCTGTAGGCAGTTAGCAATGTCAACTTCTGTTGCTAATCAGTAGGACTACCAACTTTACACCGTGCATGTAAATCCAATTTTCGGCCACAATAGTATCAGACGCCGCGAGGGGTATCCGTGAGCTCTGAGGCGCCTTGTCACAGTTCGCTCGGCTTCCGCCGTCGGAGGTTCGATTCCACCCTCGGGTCCAGATGGCTCTGAGCACTATGGGACTTAACTTCTGAGGTCATCAGTCCCCTAGAACTTAGAACTACTTCAACCTAACTAACCTAAGGACATCACACACATCCATGCCCGAGGCAGGAGTCGAACCTGCGACCGTAGCGGCCGCGCGGTTCCAGACTGTAGCGCCTAGAACTGCTCGGCCACTCCGGCCGGCTCCACCCTCGGGAATCGGTGTGTGTGTGTGTGTGTGTGTGTGTGTGTGTGTGTGTGTGTGTGTGTGTGTGTGTGTGTGGTGTGTGTGTGTGTGTGTGTGTGTGTGCGTTGTGCTAAGCGTAAGTTAGTTTCAGTTAGATTAACTACTGTGTAAGCCTACGGGCCGATGGCCTTAGCAGTTTGGTCCCATAGGAATTTACCAAAAACTTCCAAATTTTCCAGTATCAGACCCAGCTTCACGACTTACATGGAATGCTTCCGCAAGCACTGGTAAACAGGCCACCCTACCAACAGCACCCATACTGGAAGTTTCGCCTTATGGTTCACTTGACACTGTGTTACACAGACTACTATCAAGTACCGTAGTAGTGTTTCAGACTCTAGAAATAGCACGTAGCTACGTAATCTGCATCAGAGTCTGAATTCACGACAACCCTACTTGCTCACATGTACGGCGCGGAACAAAACAAGCTGTATATGTTTTTGTACTTTCAACATTGCAACCCAGTCACCAATCGTGATAATCTAATATATAAGAAATTATCAGCCTCGATTGCGGTAATGAAACCAACCTTTACCTAGGTTTCAGCCCAAATAATTGAGCCTTCTTCAGAAGATATACCAGAATATATAATTTGTCTAACAGGGCATGGTTTATAAATAAAACTGTTCAGGCTGTTTTATTTCTAGAAGATGCGATCTTAGACAAATTATAGATTCAGCTATATCTTCCGAGGAAGGCTCAATTATTTGGGCTGAAACCCAGGTAAAGTTTGGTTTCATTACAGCAATCGAGGCTGATAGTTTCTTATATATAAGCTGTATATGTGCTTAAAAACGACTCCCATACTGATTTTATACTTCATAGTGCAGGAAATGTTACTGCAAGCCGGCCGCGGTGGCCGAGCGGTTCTAGGCGCTTCAGTCCGGAACCGCGCGACTGCTACGGTCGCAGGTTCGAATCCTGCCTCGGGCATGGCTGTGTGTGATGTCCTTGGGTTGGTTGGGTTTGAGTAGTTCTAAGTTCTAGGGGACTGATGACCTCAGATGTTAAGTCCCATAGTGCTCAGAGCCATTTGAACCATTTTTGTTACTGCAAATTGAGTTTACCGTAGTTTCTCTTAGAAGATATAGAAGCGTAAATCCACATGGGGCAAATGCTAGCTGAAGACAAAACCAGCTCTGAAGACGAGTACCTCAAATGCCATCGGTAAATATTTATACCATTATATGCCAGTCTGTTGATATCTAAAGGCCACCGACTTAGAGACACAAGAATGGTTTTAAAATTATCAGAGAAATAGATTAAAGGGTTAACTTGCGACATGCTTCTCCTTCCTGAAGGGTCTCACAACCCATAACAATATGAGCATTCCAGAAGGAAAGGTATTTAGTGGGGAGCTAGTTGCAGTTTTGTCACCTATGTTTAATGCAGCCTATATTCCGAAATTAATAAAGTAATTCCATCTCAAAAACGTTTCTCATCTGTAAAACATAGTAATTATCGCCCATGAGAGTACATAGATCGTAACTGAAAGGGTTACACATCGAAAATCTTGACTGAACGCAACCATTCTGGTACTTCAGCATTTCGAGTGCATAAAACACTCATAGACCTGAAATATACAACGAGTACATGATGCCATTTTGAGTCCATCGATCGTCACTGAAACTTTACAGGCGGAGACCGCAACACACCGTGCACGTGAATCAGGTCTTCGTCTTTTGGGTCTCTGAGAAAATTCGGTTCATTGGTATGTCGGGTATGGGAATACCATAATGAAAGGTCGTACTGGCACGGGCACTTGCAGGACTACACCACGAGCGGATCGAACTATTGTTCAATTGCGACTGACTAATTGACGGATGACAAATACGGTAAGAGGATACAGGAATCACTTCACCACTAATCGTTGGGAGATGATTACTCGAAGCTGAATTGGGAACTCGAATTGTTATGCGCCGTTACCTCTGCCACGGTATCACAGACAACAGAGACTTGCATGGCATAGAGCCAGATCAATTGGTACATTGATGGCATTTTGTGGTGATCAGCGACGCGTCTCGCTTCTGTTTGTGGCGATGTCAGAGTGCCCGTAGTAAATATGGAGAAAGTCACAGGAAGCGAGGATTCTAGAGACCCATACCCCCACCAAATCGCGGAATCGATATGTGTGGGAAACTGTTGAATACAACATGTCTCGCTCGGTCGAAACATCCTGTTACATTACAACTGTAAGTGTGGGACGGGGACTCGAACTTGAGACTTCTGCCTTTACCTCAAGTTCTCTACCAACAGAGGAAATGCAATCCGAAAACAAAGGAAGTAGGTTACAGTACACTTGTTCGCCCACTGCTTGAATACTGCTCATCAGTGTGGGATCCATACCAGATAGAGTTGATAGAAGAGAGAGAGAAGATCCAACGGAGAGCAGCGCGCTTCGTTACAGGATCATTTAGTAATCGCGAAAGCGTTACGGAGATGATAGATAAACTCCAGTGGAAGACTCTGCAGGAGAGACGCTCAGTAACTCGGTACGGGCTTTTGTTAAAGTTTCGAGAACATACCTTCACCGAGGAGTCAAGCACTATATTGCTCCCTCCTACGTATATCTCGCAAAGAGACCATGAGGATAAAATCAGAGAGATTAGAGCCCACACAGAGGCATACCGACAATCCTTCTTTCCACGAGCAGTACGAGACTGGAATAGAAGGGAGAAACGATAGAGGTACTCAAGGTACCCTCCGCCACACACCGTCAGGTGGCTTGCGGAGTATGGATGTAGATGTAGATGTAGATGTAGATTCACGACCCGCCCTCACAGCTTTTGGAAAGTAGAAAATGAGGTACTGGCAGAAATATAGCCGTGACGGCGAGCTGCAAGTTGTGCTTGAATAGCTCAGTCGGTAGAGCACTTGCCCGTGAAGGGCAAGTCCCAGGTTCGAGTCCTGGCTGGCACATAGTTTTAATCTGCCAGGAAGTTTAAAATGAGCACACACTCCGCTGTAGAGTGAACATTCTGTAACGATTTTAGAATTGGTGGTACGTTGCAGTTTCACCACAACGTAACATTTGTTTATTTCCTCGGAAAAATCACAAGAACAAGTTCTCTCTCAGGAGGAGTGCCCACTCGCCGTCGGAACTCGACACGTAGCCAGGTGTGGACGCACCGTCGTCCTCATTCGAGCGATACAGCGAAGCTGACTGGTTCACAGGAAGTGCAGTGTTGCTCATCCAGCTCGCGAAGTGCCCTCTCAGCACTTGTGACCGCAGTTGCATTACTCCAGCGGGGCGCGCGCGACTCGCTGCACTCGCTGAGCGGGAATCGAATCCACGGGTACTGATGACGATAATGTAGAGTCACAAATTTATTCTAGTAGTTTGGTAGTTGCTGAAGATAGGCTGAATGCTCACCAATATGTTGGAAGAACAGTAAATTCTGTTGCTGCAGCCTTCATGATCAGAGTACCAAATGGCATATTCCAGTAGGATCATGCAAGACCCCTCTCTCCTTTACACATCACAAACGCCTTGAGGAATGTACAGATCCTTGGTTAGCCCGCCCTATCCACTGATTCGTCACCCATAGACCGTGTCAGGAATGTGATGGTGATGGGACGAGATATATTTTCATACCAGCCTCGAGGAAGAAGCTTCATGAAAAGAGATAGCTTCTCTTTCTGGCATGGTTAGAAATTCCTGAAACTGACATTCGGATCTTCTTGGCTTTCATGCCTCAACGAATATATGAGTGCATTTGACCTCGTCGAGGACACACAAGTTTACTTTGATGGACATCAGTTCCGAAGGGAATGAAAGTTTATTCATCTAATACCCATTGTAAGGTGAGCAAATCAACAAGGTCTGATGAATATCGGACAAGTGCTCGATGTTGTAACAGTATCATTTTCCGTCAGTATATACAGAATGCAGTGGATTTTCGGTCTGTGATGCAGCGTCAAGGGCAATCACAGCCATGGTCTCCGAGCTGATAGTCCATGCTGCTGCATACGTCGTCTAACTGTTCGTGCAGATGGTTGTTGTCTTGCAAACGTCCCCATCTGTTGACTCAGGGATCGAGACGTGGCTGCACGATCCGTTACAGCCATGCGGATAAGATGCCTGTCATCTCGACTGCTAGTGATACGAGGCCGTTGGGACCGAGCACGGCGTTCCGTATTACCCTCCTGAACCCACCGATTCCATATTCTGCTAACAGTCAGTGGATCTCGACCAACGCGAGCAGCTATGTAGCGATAAGATAAACCGCAATCGCGATAGGCTACAATCCGACCTTTATCAAAATCGGAAACGGGATGGTACGCATTTCTCTCCCTTACAGGAGGCATCAGAACAACGTTTCACCAGGCAACGCCGGTCAACTGCTGTTTGTGTACGGGACGTCGGTTGGAAGCCTTCCTCATGTCAGTACGTTGTAAGTGTCGCCACCGGGGCCAACCTTGAGTGAATGCTCTGAAAATCTAATCATTTGCATAACACAGCATCTTCTTCCTGTCGGTTAAATTTCGCGTCTGTAGCACGTCATCTTCGAGGTGTAGCAATTTTAATGGCCAGTAGTGTAGATCTTAGGATTAAATTCACGAAGCAACTCTGCGGCTAGTGTCTCAATATCAGGAAGACATACAGCGTGATTAGTTTGCGTTTAGGTCGGCTCGCGGAGTAGCAAGTAGCAATACAAAGCTGTGAAGTGCAGCGACAGCTTGTGACCCAGAGCAGGGATGCTCCCTCTGCTGCTGCGTGCACCACTTGCTGCTTGGTGGGACAGCCTCGCGGAGCGGCAAATGAGGCGTAGGTGGGGGCGGGGGCGGCCATTAGCAATGCAGATGGGAGCCGCGGTCGCAGCCGCAGACCAGCCACAGCCTCTAGAGGAGCCCGCTCTACCCACATGCAAGGCGACCTCGTTGCTCTCTCCCTACGCGCTCTACTCTCTGTACTTCAGACCAATCTCTAGTTTACTACCTCAAATGACATGAAATACAGGCCTCCAGTGAGGCCGTAGATCCATAAATCCACAGCTACTGTGGACATGCGCTCGATGATGAGAAAAAAAAGATGTACCACGAAGAAATTAACCTGGCAGGACGAAAATCGGGAGATATGATGTACATGTACAGACAAACAAATGATTACAGTTTCAGAAATCTTGGATGATTTATTCAAGAGAAAGAGTTTCACAAATTAAGCAAGCCAATAACACATGCACACTTTGGTTATTTGTGGATTGTCATTTTTTATTTGTAGTTTACTGTTGCTATTGCAGTTTACATATTGTCAGTTTTTTTTTACATGGCTGCACGTTCAGAGACCGTGAATAGTTGCAATTGGAAGAAAACAGTTCTCGGTCACTAATTTTTAACGAATTAACCAGGCCCCTCAGAATTTAAATCAAAGAATGGTCTATAACATGATCACAGAATTATGACTAAAAACGTATGATACAAAGTACGGAATCATCCTGAAAGACTGGCAGTACTTATATGTTATTTATAAAATAATAAATATGTGAAAAGGGCATTAGTCACAAAGATATTTAAGATAAAAAAACCTGTGATGGCGAGTCACTAAGGGCTGCTCGTTACTTGGGTGGTGCAGGTTGCAGACGGAGGATAGTTTTGACATTAGTGACGCTCCACGTTCAGAAAGACCTTCGGAGTTAATTAATATCGTTTAAACGCATTAATCCACAGTGATTTATGTCAGGGTAATCTAGAACTAGCAAATGTGATGAACTGTGATAATTCCACCATCGCGCGACATTTGTATTCAAATCGGGTGTATAAGTACCGTATGCTCTAATCCAAAATCACATACATCAGCAAGTGCATTCTGCTCGCTCGTCATCAGTTGGCTCCTGAACAACACCGACCATTCATATCCTGTATTGTAACTTGGTGACGAGAAATGGCATCTTTATGCTAACGTAAGGAAAAGAAAGGCATGATCTAGCAGCAACTCGCCGTTCAAAGACGTGCGCGCATCCACAAAAGTTAAAGTTATGCATCTGGTAGAACAGCAACGATGTGGTGTACTACGAATTGCTTCCCCGAAGTCTAACAGTCACTGCTGACCTTTATCGTCAACAAAGGAGACGTGGTGCTATTCCTCGCTAATGCCCGACAGTATTCTGCTAGAGTGACAAAAAACACTATTACAGGAGTCGGGCTGGGAAATTATTCCGCACGCACTGTATTCACTTGATCTTGCGCCTGCCGGCTGGTGTGGCCGAGCGGTTCTAAGCGCTTCAGTTTGGAACCGCGTGACCGCTACGGTCGCAGGTTCGAACCCTGCCTCGGGCATGGATGTGTGTCATGTCCTTAGGTTAGTTAGATTTAAGTAGTTCTAAGTTCTAGGTGACTGATGACCTCAGAAGTTAAGTCCCATAGTGCTCAGAGCCATTGTGATCCTGCGCCCTCAGATTTTCACCTTTCCCGCTCTCTATCGAACAACCTTCAAGGAACTTCCGTTTCCAGTTGAAAATGCGCTCCGAACATGGTTCGACGAGTTCTTCGCCACAAAACAACGTGTTTCCTACAGCTGCGGGATCGAAAACTTAGCTTACCGTTTGCAGAGTGCTGTAAATAGTGAAGGTGAATATATTATTGATGACTGAAGTCTCTATTACGTGTATCTGTTGTTTTTATTACACTTGCGGAAAGACGCTACGAACTTATGCATTAACCTAATATATAAAGTACTGGGAGGGCGCGAGCTTTCGTAGGTGAGATTCCCCCAATCGCACGTTCTCAGAAATTTCACAAGTAGCTCGGCAAGTAATTTATTTACAAAAACAGTTTAAAAATAGTACCTTCTATTTTAACAGCCCCGGGAGGAATAACGTCGCAGCAGAGCCTGCCTTTGTTGATGGTGTGAGCTGCTGCAGCAGACTTGGGAGAGACTGCTACATTAATTAGCTGGTACGTTGCGAAGTGAAGTACAGGTTAATGGCGCGGTGGCGGCGCGTCTGGGCTGGGCTAGGAATGCGACCCGCCGCCTGGCGTCTCTCCAGATGGACGCCGGCAGTCGTGGCCAGCTGGCGGGCCCGTCTGGGGGTGTGGAGCCAGGGCGTTGCGAAGTCGCCTGCCTGTGCGCGCGGCGACACCTGCTGCAGCGACCCGCGTGTTAAACGTGCAACTCCCTACATTTTGCTTCTGCACACAATAGTGTCTAGCACAGAACTAATGATATGCTCTTGTAGACCGTCAAGAGATTTAAATACTACAAAATTGTTGACGCTTTCGTGACCACTTGACATATTGTCTGTTTGCTTTTGTCACGAGATCATCGGCCGACGTTTGTTTGGCGATTTTTCTGACTTTTCGCCGGCACCAGTGGCTGCCAGGGTCTGAGGTCCGCTTTCCATTCTTGATGATCTGTACCTGACATCAAAACACTAAAAGAAGTTCATATGAACGTGGAGTACAAAAATTCTTCATTAACTAGGTATGAAGAGATTTATTATTCATGCGTCAATTTTTTTATTTATTTTGAGTCGTCAGTCTTCTGTCGTAAAGCGGTCAGCCATGGATTCCTCTCCTGCGCCAACCTCTTCGTCTCAGAGTACCTGTTGCACCCTGTGTCCTCAGATATTTGCTGGATGTATTCCAGTCTCTGCCTTCCTCTAAAGTTTTTACCCTCTACAGCTCCCTCTACTACCAAGCAGGTTAATTCGGAATGTCTTAACAGATGTCCTACAATTATCTTCCTTCTTCTTGTCAGTGTTTCTCTTCTGTTCCATTTTTCGCCGGTTCTGAAGAGAATCTCCTCATTCCTTATCTTAGAACACACCTAGTTTTCAACATTCTTCCGTAGCACTACATCTCAATCGCTTCGATTCTCTCCCGTCATATCCCTGAGTGGTGGCCATTGCTCCTGGGATATCCTGTGTAAGGGTGTACCGGCGTCTCAGTCCCATTCAACTTGATAATGACCAGGTTGGTTGGTTGGTTGTTTTGGGGAAGGAGACCAGACAGCGAGGTCACCGGTCTCATCGGATTAGGGAAGGATGGGGAAGGAAGTCGGCCGTGCCTTTCAAAGGAACCATCCCGGCATTTGCCTGGAGCGATTTAGGGAAATCACGGAAACCCTAAATCAGGATGGCCGGACGCGGGATTGAACCGTCGTTCTCCCGAATGCGGGTCCAGTGTCTAACCACTGCGCCACCTCGCTCGGTGATAATGACCAGGCAGTATTTGGTCAAAAGTTCGTGACGTTTTAACCACGTGACGCCGCTGAAAGACCGAGAACATTTTTATTCACTGTTACCGTCGTAAAACTCTGCAATATTACTGGAAATGTAGTTGATAGGTTTTTCCCCTTTTGTCGCGTCAACCAAGTAGTTAAGATTGGTTGGTTGGTTGGTTTGTGGAATTAAAGGGACCAGACTGCAACGGTCATCGGTCCCTTGTTCCAAAACTTAAAATCTACCACACAGAGTAAAAAACGGATAATAGAGACAACAGACAACACAGGACAAGAAAAACTCAGACAAAGAACAGACATAACAAATCAAAATCACACGGAGTGTGGCAGTGGTTGGCCGACCATAGAATAAAAAAAGGAAAAGCCAACCACCGAGAACACATTAAAAACTCAGTTTAAAACCGTAGGCCAAAGGCCAGAATCAACACAAAACAATAAAATAAAACATAAACACTCATATTAAATGATAAAATCCCCCTGCCCGAATAAAACGTAAAACTAAGCCAGCCATAGCAGGGTCATCAGTTAAAAGGGCAGGGAGCGTATTAGGCGGCGCAAATGTCCACCTGACCACAGCTAAACGGGGGCAGGCCAACAAAATGTGGGCCACTGTCAAAGCCGCCCCACAGCGACACAGAGGAGGGTTCTCCCGACGCAGTAAGTAACTGTGTGTCAGCCGGGAGTGGCCAATGCGGAGCCGACAAAGGACGACTGAGTCCCTGCGGTTGGCTCGCATGGATGACCGCCATCCTTAATGGCACGGGATACCGACATGACCGGGGGTCCACACAAAGACCACAGAGCGGCCGCAATGGGCAAGAGTATGCAGGGACTCCTGGATAGCCATCACCAGACGAGAAAGAGGGAAATACTGGTCGAGAGCTCGTAAACCGCTCAGGGAATCGCTGCAGATCACGGACTCACCTGAGCAGGAGCGGATATACTCTAGGGCTCGAAAGATGGCGACCAGCTCAGCAGTGTAAACGCTGCAGCCAGCCGGCAAGGAACGTTGTTCGGAATGGTCCCCTAGAGTTAGCGCATAACCGACACGACCAGCAACCATCGAACCGTCAGTGTAAACAACGTCAGAGCCCTGATACGTGGCCAGGATGGAATAAAAGCGACGGCGGAAGGCCTCTGGAGGGACTGAGTCCTTCGGGCCCTGTGCCAAGTCGAGCCGAAGGCAAGGGCGAGGAACACACCATGGGGGTGTACGCAAAGTGGCCCGGAAAGGAGGTGGAACAGTGAAAACCCTAAGCCCGGAGAAAAGCTCTTTGACGCGGACCGCGATCGTACAACCTGACCGGGGCCGACGTTCTGGCAGATGGACGACCGATCGCGGGAACAGGAGACGATAGTTTGGATGCCCGGGCAAGCTAAAAACATGGGCAGCATAAGCGGCCAGTAAATTTCGGCGCCTGAACCGCAATGGAGGGACACCTGCCTCCGCAAGTATGCTGTCCACTGCGCTGGTCCGGAAAGCACTAGTGGCAAGGCGTATTCCGCTGTGTGGGATTGGGTCCAGTACCCGCAGCGCAGATGGGGATGCTGAGCCATAAGCCAGGCTCCCATAATCCAGACGAGACTGTATTAACGCCTGGTAGAGCCGTAACAGGGTAGATCGGTCGGCGCCCCAGCGGGTGTGGCTCAAGCACCTCAGAGCATTTAGATGCCACCAACACGCCTGTTTAAGCTGCCGAATATGAGGCAGCCAAGTCAGCCGGGCATCAAAAACTACACCCAAAAACCTATGGGTCTCCACCACAGCAAGGAGTTCGTGGGCAAGATAAAGCCGCGGCCCAGGATGGACTGTTCGACGCCGGCAGAAATGCATCACGCGGGTCTTGGCAGCCCAAGACTGCGCCTTGCGGATAGCGCCCTGTAGCTGACGTTCAACAGCTGCAATGCCAGTAGAGCGGTAGTAAAGGCAGAAGTCGTCAGCATATAGGGAAGCGGAGACAGAATTTCCCACCGCCGCAGCGAGCCCGTTTATTGCGATTAAAAACAGGCAGACACTGAGGACAGATCCCTGTGGTACCCCGTTCTCCTAGACTCGGGAGGAACTATGGGAGGCTGCGACTTGCACGCGGAAGGTACGATACGACAGAAAATTTCGGATAAAGATCAGCAGAGGGCCCCGAGACCCCATCCATGAAGCGTAGAAAGTATGTGATGACGCCATGTCGTCGTACGCCTTCCGCATGTCGAAAAAGACAGCGACCAGACGGCGGGCAAAGACAGTACGGATGGCCGACTCCAGACTCACAAGATTGTCGGTGGCGGAGCGGCCTTTACGGAACCCACCCTGAGACGGAGCCAGAAGGCCCCGAGACTCCAGTACCCAATTCAAGCGCCGGCTCACCATCCGTTCGAGAAGCTTGCAAAGAACGTTGGCGAGGCTAATGGGGCGGTAGCTGTCCACCTCCAAAGGGCTCTTGCCCGGTTTCAAAACGGGGATGACAATACTTTCCCGCCATTGCGACGGAAACTCACCCTCGACCCAGAGACGGTTGTAAAGGTCGAGGAGGCGTCGCTTGCAGTCCACTGAGAGGTGTTTCAGCATCTGACAGTGGATGCGATCTGGCCCAGGAGCGGTACCAGGGCAAGCGGCAAGGGCACTGTGAAATTCCCACTCACTGAATGGAGCATTGTAGGATTCAGAATGGTGGGTGCGAAAAGAAAGGTTCCGGCGTTCCATCCGCTCTTTCATGGGGCGGAAGGCCAGGGGGTAATTGGAAGAAGCGGAACTCAGAGCAAAATGCTCTTCCAAGCGGTTGGCAATTTCGTCGGAGTCTGTATAAATTGCTCCATTCAGTGAGAGCGCAGGGACGCTGACAGGGGTCCGATAGCCATAGAGGCGTCGGATCTTGGCCCAGACCTGCGATGGAGAGACATGGAGGTCAATGGTGGACACATACCGCTCCCAGCACTCCTGCTTGCTTTGGCGGATAAGGCGGCGGGCCCGCGCACGCAGACGTTTGAAGGTAATGATGAGGTGTTCAATGCAGGGATGTCGCTTGTGACGTTGGAGCACCCGCCGGCGATCTTTAATCGCTTCAGCGATCTCAGGCGACCACCAAGGCACAGTCCGCCGCCGAGGGGACCTAGAAGAACTGGGAATGGAAGATTCGGCGGCAGTAACGATGCCCGTGGTGACCGATTGGACCACCGCATCAATGCCATCATTAGAGAGAGGCTCTATAGCGGTAATGGAGGAAAACAAGCCCCAGTCAGCCTTATTCATCGCCCACCTGCAAGGGCGCCCAGAACACTGGCGCTGTGGCAGTGACAGAAAGATCGGAGAGTGGTCACTACCACACATGTCGTCATGCACTCTCCATTGGACAGATGGTAAGAGGCTAGGGCTGCAGATCGAAAGGTCAATGGCGGAGTACGTGCCATGCGCCACACTGAAGTGTGTGAAGGAACCATCATTTAACAGCGAAAGATCGAGCTGTGCCAATAAATGCTCAATGGTGGCGCCTCGACCTGTCGCCACTGACCCGCCCCACAGAGGGTTATGGGCGTTGAAGTCGCCCAGTAAGAAGAAAGGTGGCGACAATTGGGCTATCAGCGCAGCCAGGACATGCTGTGCGACATCACCATCCGGTGGAAGGTAAAGACTGCAGACGGTAACAGCCTGTGGCGTCCACACCCGAACAGCGACAGCTTCTAAAGCTGTTTGTAAAGGGATAGACTCGCTGTGAAGAGAGTTAAGAACATATATGCAGACGCTACCAGACACCCTTTCATAAGCTGCCCGGTTCTTATAATAACCCCGATAGCCACGGAGGGCG
Source organism: Schistocerca piceifrons (assembly GCF_021461385.2). NCBI lineage: Eukaryota > Metazoa > Arthropoda > Insecta > Orthoptera > Acrididae > Schistocerca > Schistocerca piceifrons. The sequence continues at coordinate 779,459,051 of NC_060139.1, forward strand.
GGGGTTCGCATTGCTGGAAACAAAGTTTCCTGAAGAGCAATGCAGAAGAAAGGGCGAAGGCTGATAAGTTGTCGGAGCTCAGCTAGATGGTGGAAGAAACCGCTGCAGTTCCACTGGAGGATGGAATTGTCCATGGCTGAGAAAGGCGTGACGGGACTGGGAAGGCAGATTATGCCTCTGGGTCACCTGCTGCCTCCGATGGAGCACCCGTGCAAGTGCTATCCATTGCGTCTGAGGGACCGGCGAGATCGAGGTCCTCAGCGGACGCAAGAATCTCCACCGCATCCTCAGACGCAGAGCTTGTAGGTAGCGGTGGAGCAGGTGCCACCGCAGGTGCCTTGGTCTTACGGGTCTTCAATGTCGTTTTCTCTCGCTGTTCCTTTGGTTGTCGTTGTTGAGAGGGCTTATTGGAGTCAGTCTCCGGGACCGAAGATGATCGCGAAGCTCGAAGACCAGCGACCTGTGGCTTCTTCAGCCACTGGTTGGTGTCTCCTGTGCCGCTGGTAGGAACCTGGGAAGGGAGTGACCCAAGGGATCCCTTCCGAGCGAGAGAAGCCGAAGAAGACTTACGCGTCTCCGGCTTAGAAGTGGGGACTAGTGTCCCCAGTGGTTTAATGGGTGCTGCTCCCGAGGTAGATGGTGTGGGAGCAACAGCGAGAGAAGGGGCCCCCATCGTCAAGGGGGCAGGTGAGGTCCTCTGACTCTGAGAGCTGACTGTTTGAGGTGCAGCTAACGGAGCTGGAACAGGAGTGAGAGTTGAGACATAAGGTGCCATCATGCGCACGGGATGTAGCCGTTCAAATTTACGCTTAGCCTCAGTGTAGGTCAGTCGGTCCAGGGTCTTATATTCCATGATTGGGCGTTCTTTCTGTAAGATCCTGCAGTCTGGCGAGCAAGGTGAATGAGGCTCTCCACAGTTGACACAGATGGGAGGCGGAGCACATGGAGTATCGGGATGAGATGGGCGTCCGCAATCTCGACATGTGAGGCTGGAAGTGCAGCGGGAAGACATATGGCCGAACTTCCAGCACTTAAAGCACCGCATCGGGGAAGGGATATAGGGCTTGACATCACAACGGTAGACCATCACCTTGACCTTCTCCGGTAATGTATCACCCTCGAAGGCCAAGATGAAGGCACCGGTAGCAACCTGATTGTCCCTCGGACCCCGATGAACGCGCCAGACAAAATGAACACCTCTACGCTCTAAGTTGGCGCGCAGCTCGTCATCAGACTGCAAAAGTAGGTCCCTGTGGAAAATAACACACTGGACCATATTTAAACTCTTATGTGGTGTGATGGTAACGTTAACATCCCCCGTCACAAGCAAGTAACCTGCGTGACTGGGCGGAGGATGCCGTTTTTATCAAAACTGACCCAGAGCGCATTTTGGACAAGCCCTCCACCTCCCCAAACTTGTCCTCTAAATGCTCTACAAAGAACTGAGGCTTCACGGAGACAAAGGATTCCCCATCAGCTCTGGTACAGACGAGATACCGGGGCGAATACGTGTCACTGTCATTCATTGCCTTTCGTTCCTCCCATGGTGTGGCCAGGGATGGGAACGATTTGGGGTCATAAACGTTACCTTTAAAATGAGCCCTCGAACGCTTAGAGACTGCTGGTGGCTGGCCACCAGCAAGAGATGATGTGCCACGCTTCACTGCGTGTCATCCACCCTGATGCTACCTACTCCGACCAAGGGCCCTCCCCATGGGCGCCACCCAGCCACAGCAAGGGCCACCTGGCAGGATGGCCATTGCCGGGAGTCCCGATGCCCCAGGAAGATGGGCATCTACTCCTTGGCATACATGGGGAGTAAACGGCGCAGGCATCAGTAGAGCGATCCCTGTGTTGTCAGGGGGCTACAACCAACAGGGTACATGGCGGCCCCACCACAACGGATTGGCTACCGTGCTGGATTTTAGGTGCAAAAATGTATGAGGTCGTCGTCGCAGCGAAAAGCAACACTGCACAGTGCAGCGTGCAAATCGCACCCATGGACGTATCCTCGCCCAAGAGATAGAAAACGAGCTGGACACCATTGCAACGACGAGAAAGCCGGCTAAAGGTCTCAATGCACGACAGATACAGTGCACCATGTAAGGCGCCCTTCCCCAATTGGCTCGCTCTTCGGAACAATTTAGAAAGATGGAGGTCAAACCCGAGAGGGGACCATCACATAAGGCCGAAACATTTGAGACTCCTTTTAGTCGCCTCTTACGACAGGCAGGAATACCGCGGGCCTATTCTAACCCCCGAACCCGCAGGGGGGGAGTAGTTAAGATAGCTTCGTATATTTATATTTATACTGCCATCGTCAGATCAAAACTTGGAACTTGTAAAAAAAATTGTTTTTCGAGTTTTTATCGGATGGAAGTACCCTAAATATCATTATAAATAAAGAAATATTGCTAGTAACCTAAATGGCATTAGTTACAAAAATCGATAAACATAGCATACTGTTTTGGGATATTTATTTCGTTTATTAATAAATCCCCGACTCGCTTCAGAATAATAAAGATGTAAATCCCAGGCAGGTCAACCTGACAATCGTTTTCCACGATTGCCGTGTGATACGGAATGCGGACACCAAAACGGTTCCACCAAACAAGCCACGGCCGATTGCTCGCCATATCCTCTTCGAGAGTGAGCTAACGCTGCCTCCCCAGTCAGCCGATGCAGCAACTTCGGCTTCCCTCTGTCCCACCCTCCTACCCGACATGCTGCGCTTCATCCCGTTGTGAACGGCGTCCCGTGGCGTCTAACGAAACGCGCTGCGAGCTGCGCCCGTCCACGCCGCACTAGCGACGGCCAACTTTTAATCCCACCAGCGCGTCAGGGATTTGCGCGCACTGCGCCTTTCCTTCCTCCTGCCAAAGGCAGTCCCTAATTTCATCTTCTCCTCTTTGCTCCACCTGTTTGTGTTCCGCAAGAGACGTGCTCTATACTACTAATCGTTTCTGTATAACACTTTGCGATACTAATTCGGGCCTAGTAGCTGACTGCTTTACGTCTATTGAGAGAAAATTGAAATCACTCTGTCTGCAAAGTGCATAGGTGAAAATCGGCTTAATTTTTTTTTTAAATCTGCATTCCTGAACAAAGCAACCTTCTAGAGGGCAATACTAATCTCTCAAGCGTTGCACATACAATTCCTACTGTATATCAGGAGATGAGCTACAGTATCCAGCTAGCTGCCCTATGGGTACTTATAGGGCTCCGTGCCTCAATCGGTAAAAGTGGAACCGTTATACGATCCCTTTATCTGCCTGCCTGTCTGTCTGTCTGTCTGTCTGTCAAAAACTCTCTTTCTCAGGAACGGGTAGACGTATCAAGCTGCAATTTGTTTCAAATGCTAAGGTTACACCGCGTAAACGACGTTCCAGAATTGTGATTATTTCGGCAATTGTTAGCATTGTGATGTCTCTTCACGGTACCTGTAACAGAAATAATCCACATGTACGTTTACCGCGAAATGGATACTTACTTTATGGGCACGCTGTATTTCTCATATCAACAATCTAATCTCTGAGCATCCAGAAAACCGTTTCCTCTTCACCCACGCTCTGTTCTTTCACTCTTCATCAACTCTACCGGAATGTGTTCTCAAAATAGGAACGAACCACTCAGCTGACACTGCCAACGCCATACAGCATTGTGCAACACAGTGGGAAGGCCAGGCACCAGCAGCTCTGGTGGAGACGCATCACGTTGGACGCTGCCAGGCCGTGGCTCAAGCCCAATTAATGTGGCACATCTTAATAGAAGCGCTCGTCATTATTTTACAATGACAAATGTCATGTGAAAGTAGTTAGCTTCACACGAGAACGTCAGTAATTTATTACTCTAGTTGTCAGTCGTCAAAAAAATTTACTTTGTCGTTATGTTGGAATATAGGCATTGAACCGTGAATTTACTTTCAAAACCTTTTATTAAGAATTTACTTTATTTATTAACGATTCATCAAGAACATTAACACATTTAATCACACTATGTGAGCGTGGAAGTAGTTGCCAATGGGTAACTGATGAAAACAAATTTCTTTCCACAAATGGAAATTTTATTCCTAAAAGTCCTTTTTTTTAACAGATTTAAAATTATAATCAGAAAGCACCCTCAAAATATCGAGTTACAATTTTATTCAAAGGCAGAAAGAACAAATATTGACAGTAAGAGCTTTCGGGCTGAGAACCTTGCCGCTACCTTTTGACACGGCCGTAGTCACGACCGCTCACAACAACCTCTGAAAGACTACACTGGTGCAAATTTGCAACACACCAGATTACTTTAAACTAAAAATTTTAATAACTCACACAAGCACATAAACTATGCACCCCGTAGGAGAGATGGAAATGGTACAAAACACTAACATTTAAAAAAATTAACTTCCCACCGTAGGTGCAACTTGATTTTTTTTTAAAAAAACTCTTACGGTGGAAGGGTGGCAACTTTATATACTAAAATGACCATTTAAGTAAAAACCCATGAAATGAAATGCAGTCTTACATAAAATATACAAACATGCTCTACATTACACATGAACCGCCTCTCAAGATGATAGGCAAGATAAAAACATATTTCAGGAATTCGGCCGTTACACTTCAAGGAATAAATTCGTTAACACCGAATCCGATAAACATGACGTACGACAGACAGACAGACACTAATTGCCTAACAAATGCGGACGAGTGACAAACGAGCAAGCGGGGGACGAGAGACTGACCAAGAAAACAAGTGGAATTTAACAAGTAAATGGAACAACATAATGGAACAACATATCACGAATCACTTAACTCCTAATAACTCGATTTATGGCAAAGACCTGGCGCAGCACCCCCAAAACGCTCTCCCGAACCGTCAGCTGCCAGCCTCTTCAACGGTCGCAGGAAGGCGCGCCGATCTCCCGTCCCACGGCGTCGCAGCTCGCACCGACCAGACCGATGTCGTGGGTTGACTCCTGTTGCTCTCGTGTCGGCCGCGAAGCCACTACCCCTCGCTATACGGCTCGGCCCACTGGACTGACGTGGCGACCTCAAATGCGCCGATGCTCAAGAAGGACAAATCATCTTGTGTCCCAGAGCGCGATCGACCGACCAACCGATCGATCCAACAGCCAATGACCATTGCCTGAACAAACTCGAGCAGACTGGCAGCCTAACACATACTAGCACACTGGACGACAGACATACACTGACTGCCCCACACTGACCCGGCTGACCAACTGGCTAGACTCGACGCCTAGCACTGCACTGCACTGCACTGCAAATCTCTGGTGACATCAACCAGGAGTGAAAACAGGCTAAGCAGCGAAGCTGCTGTTCCTGTGTGGACCTCAAGAACGATTTCTGGCCTCACGGGTGGGATTCGCCTATGTGAGCGGCCGCGTGGGAGCGGGCGCTTCGTCAAAAGCGTCATCGGGGCTGCGGAAGAAACTACTCCCGCAGCAGATCAGGCCAACGCGTGGTCGGCCTGTGGTGGACTTGGTGTCCCAGTCCTCGACGCCTAGCGAGCTAATAGCGCCCCTTAAATGCACGTGAGCAGGCTGCCTTTCCCCTTTCCCACTAGAGGGAGACACCAAAGCTGCGATTGCTACAGCGGCGCCACCGCCAGAAAACGGAGGGCGACTGCTTCACATTACGCGCTGCGGCGCGCTCTTCAAAACAGCAATTTTTTCCACGGTCCAGGCATGTTCTACGGTTTGTGGATTGTGCAGCATCCCCATAAAATTTGCTGGATCAATCCAAACTAACGACACAAAGTGGAGCTGTAGTTCGGATTCGAATTCGGGGGGGGATCATGGTTCATATACCAGACGTGTTACTCTGGTTTAGTTTCTCCCTGCGCTCCAAAAATAGCTTCTGCACGGTCCAGTCACAATAATGCGACCGCCTGTCAGAAGCAAGTTCGCAGCGCGGACGTTCAGAAAGAGTCTGAGGTTCATGAAGGTATCAGCCTTGCCGGCTCCACTGCCCTGGCCAGCTGCGATAGGTTGCTCTGTTGAGGATCCAGTGGTCTCACGGATTCTCGACTAGGTTTAAATACGAAGAGTTTGTTGGCCAGTGGAGTACGGTAAACCCATCCAGGTGCTCTCCGAATCACGCACGTACATTGGGAGCTGTATGACAATTTGCATTGTCTTGCTACTAGATGCTATTGAGCCGAGGAAAAACAAGCTGCATGTAGTAGTGGATGTGGTCCCCAACGATAGGTTCAAAATGGCTCTGAGGACTATGGGACTTAACTTCTGAGGTCATCAGTCGCCTAGAACTTAGAACTACTTAAACCTAACTAACCAAAGGACATCACACACATCCATGCCCGAGGCAGGATTCGAACCTGCGACCGTAGCGGTCGCGCGGTTCCAGACTGAAGCGCCTAGAACCTCTCGGCCCCAACGATAGGTGCTACTTGTGTTGGTCCACTGTGCCTTCCAGAATAATGAGATCACCCAGAGAATGCCACGCAGACATTCACCAGACATGAATGTGACCCCCCGCCAGGCGAGACCCTTAACCGATTGTTGCAGGGCCATACATGCTAACGGCCATCTGTCCGATGGAGCGTAAAATCTGATTCATCTGAAAAGACCGTCTGTCGTCATTCACTGGACGTCCAGTTGCAGTGCTGATATGCAAATTCCAGCCTTCGTCGCCAGTGAACCGCAGTCAGCACGGGTGCATGAATCAGGCGCCTGCTTGCGGAGGCCCATAAGCATCAACGTTCGCTGAATGGCCGTTGAGGAGACACTGTTGGTTCATCTGGATGGTCAGATACTCAACAGTTGAACCACCATTGCCCGTACATATCTCCTCAGCCATTCACCCCCATCATGTACTCGTATAGCCCGTGGTACACCGCTGTTGCGCCGGTTTTGGCTACCGCCATTTTTCCATGCATGGCATGGTGTTTGCACGTTCACATCGGACGTAGGCGGTGGTCAAATTAATGTGAATGGCCTATATACAGATACGTATATACACCGAAACTTGCTGCACAGTGATTGCGGGAAGGTATGAACCTCGCATAACATTAATTTTACGTGCTTGTTCCATTTCATTTCACGATGTGACGTGCACATTTTGTATTAATCTTGTAATTAGGTACTGTCAGGTTCTTTCTCCTTGTTATGGTCATTGTCTTATTCACATTTAAAGAGTGTTACCAAGTTTGATGGTACCTACACTAATCACATTCTTCCCTCGATAAAAAATCTTTTTTGAAAATTCAGATACAAATTTCGTTCCAGCCCTCATTATCATGCCAAAGAGCGAAAAATATTGCGGATATGCCATTCAACCCGGCTCGCATAGAGGTTGACAGCAATCTGATCTCTGAGCGCGGCCAAAGTTATCAACGGTCTTACTCCTCATGTATATAAGCGACTGATCGAAATCGCTAATTATTCGATTACCCGGAATGTATTAGTGTGTGAGCTTGTAACGTAGCGAGTTTTCTTCTTGCATTGGAAACGTAGCTTGCCGTGGAGCCGGCTGGAGAGCTGATTTTGTTTCTCAAGCTCGCAGAGCTGATGCTTACTACTGGGCCGGGCGAGCCGTTACTTGCTTATCGCTGCGTACAATAAGTTACACATGCTCTCCACGAATCTGAAAAAGTACAGTTAAATATTAATCTATCGTTTTCATACTTAGTAGACCTAATTCTAAAGACATCACAACCATACTATTAAAATTTCAAATCAATAACGTCAGGACTTTCGGATAAATACATTTTTCCCTAAAACAACAATAACCGTGCTGGCATTGTGAAATAGAATTACGTACTGCAACGTATTCATCTGTAGTATCAACTGAAACAACTACTCAGAGGATAGATTCACATAATCTAATTTTCTGAAATTTTCTTTAGGTCCATTACCACAGGTTTCCCACATAATAAAGAAAATACTTTGGAAAATTATTATTTCATTGTATTTTGGTTTGTGTGGGTACTTTGGGGAGACAGAGAGTGAATGAAGGACATACGTAAAGTGAGAATGTGATAATTTATTAAAACTATGTAAATGTATGTGTGAGAAAGTTGTTGTGCCATAGGGGAATTGTTGCGTATGTCGAATGAGATAGGTTTTGTAATGGGCAGCCAGAATGGGCGTTAGGTATTAAATTTATTAGTAATTTACTTTGTGGAAAAGTATCGTATTTTGTTTCCCTTAAATCTTATTTAGTTTCAAAATTATAAAATTTCTAGTCTAAATTACGTGTGGTAATCTGATTGGCTGACATCAGAAACACCGCGAGTGCAGAAGTACTCGAGATGATCTGACTGTCTGCTTAACATACTAGCCAACAGGAATTTAGCATTTCTCGCGCGTTTGAATATGGCTTGTTATCCCATGTCTATGGGTCGAGATAGTCGCTCGGCAGCCATCTTCTGGTGAACACCTATGTTAAATCGCGCTGATCAAATCTGTACTAAAATGAAGAAATTCGCGCGTTTGATCGGTCCTCGTGTAGTTGATGAAAAGTGACTACAGTGTTGAGTATTTTGAGAAAGTTTGAGCTTTGTGAGTGATTTATTTTAGATTTCAAGTCGTACATAAACTCCGTGTGGCGTGTTTCGTGCAAATGACGAGACGCTATGGCGAGCACTTCTGTACAGGAAGACTACTGAACGACTGACTGTATTAACTCCCAAGTAGTCGTGGGTCAGTGACTGTTTAGGACGTTTAAAATATCGTGTCGGACTAAATATCTTCTGGCTGCTTTTGGGAGTGAACTTGTTACGGAGACTGTCAGTAACATTGCATAACTAGTGTCGGGATATTAAATAAGGACTTGATAGCCATTTTCTGTGTTTTAAAGACAATAAACTAGCTTACAGAAAATTTTAGATACTTTTCAAACGAGTCATGCAGAACCTGGAAAGCCGATTGCTTAACTAACTCTCAAATGCTGCCTGTGGACTGGAGTTACGTGGCCTTTTGCGTGGTAGGTATTTAGCTGACTTTTGGTTAACGCTTTTTTTTTTTTTTTTTTTTTTTACTAAACCAGTATCTACCACCGCATAGTGAAGGGGAGACAACCTGAAATATGTCCAGGTAGGTGGACAGATTCAGTCAGAGAGCAACCCGCCCCGCCGAAAGCCTGCTACGTAAAATAAAATTTCTTTATTTTCGAGTGTTTTGGCGATTCCGTTTGATCCAGAACGCATTCTTCGCCACGACCATAGAGAGAGATTTTTTTCGAAAATGGAAGAGTAGTGAGTTTCACAGGAGATTGAAACCCGATTAGTATGATGGAACTCATCGAAATAGATGGGTCGCAGGTCTGGCAAGAAGCTAAGAATGTCTCAAATCTGTGGAGTAAGCATAGCGTACTGCGCATATCGCCAGTATCGAACTAAAGCATCCTTGTGATGAACATCATTGCTTAAGCTTATCCATTACGGATATTTTAGAATCCGTTATTGAATGTAAATACATAAAACTGCAACCAGTCACTTCGTTGAATAGTTATTTATTATTCCATGAAGCGGTTTCCGAATCTTGTCAGGCTCATCTTCAGGTGGTTTTCTGGAAGTTACATCCCTATTTCTTGCATAATGCTGGATGCTGTCGAAGTTTTTCACAGTGTACGTGCATACAGACTGTATAGGAGTATGTGTGAAGTGATGTGCCAACTGGCCTTCAAAATGGAAGCAGGCAGATGGACACTAAGGAAAAAAAACCGCCCACACTTTCGCACGCCAGCACCCAGCATTATGCTTAAAATAGTGATGTAACCTCCAGAAAACTATCTGAAGAAGGACCTGAAAAGGTTCGAAAACCGGTTCATGGAATAATAGACAACAATTCAACAAAGTGACTGGTTGCAGTTTTATGTATTTATAAAGAGTATAATTGCTGCTACGGATGCAAATCGGAAAACGAGACAGGAACAACAGTACGTAAGCACCACATAGCCATGTGACATTGTAGGCAATGGCTGCTGGCAATAAAAATTCTGTTCTGCGCATCTGTATGCTCCCTCAATAGATACGTGTCTTGCCTGCCCTTATGAGTTTGTCATACGGAAGCCTCATTCCCTCTGTATACTGCCTGCGACGCGTTGCTGTGCTACTTGCTGCCTATACTGCAGGGGCAGATCAGCTGAATGAAAAATGCGGTCGGAAATTCATGGCGCAGAATGATGGCCGCTTCCTTCAGTGTGTCCGTCCCGTCTTTTCTTCGATTTAAGCCCGCCTCTCTCTCTCTCTCTCTCTCTCTCTCTCTCTCTCTCTCTCTCTCTCTCTGCACTCATCTTAAATTTTCTGTGGAACTTAGAGAAAGAATTTCAGCGTGGTGTTGCTGCGCCCTTGTGTACGCAGTCTGTATAAAGTACTGTAATTAATGCACCGAAAAGAATGGACTGTTTTACATTTAAGAGCTAAGGAAGACAGTCTATTGTACTCTTACACAAATGGTCTTAATTTACAATGAAAATGGAATAGTAAGAGTTCTCATGGCGCTTATTTTTATTCTCGAAATGAGACCGTGCGATTCACGAATAGAAGACATAAGTCTGATGCAACTTTTTTTTTTCTAAGAAGTTACGAGTGTAAACAATTTGGGGCAAGCCGCTTCTCTAAGAAAATGTCAAATTAAAACGCCTTCAGCCGTCTAAATTTCCAGTTTTGTTTGTGCAGCCAGATTCAGAGTCACGTTACGCCATCTTGAGGCCCCTTAACCGACGTGTAGGAAGAATCCCTCCTCTTGCACAGACGAAATAGGAGTCAGCATTCAGTCACTGGTGTCCTTAGATATCTTCTTAACACAACGGTACCTTCGAGCATCATTATAATGATTATTCGATTACGTGCTTGTTAACGATTCATTTCCAGCAGGTGACAAAAATCCGGTCAAAATGTTGAGATTCTTTACACACATCGGTTCACTGTATCTTATCAGACTAAGTGTAATGTGTGAAAAATGCATATGTTTAACGTTAACGGCCGATGTACTTTAGGGTCTTATCAGTAATGTTTCCAACGGAGTAAAAGGTTGTGTTTTATACATAGTATTACTCATTTACTTATTAGGGTTTAATAAGAGTTTTAGGCTGTAGCGAAGGCGTAAAAAGTGTAAAATAATGGGTTCGCATTCGAAATAACAGCCAACTATTTGCAAAATACTGGTTTATTAAACCTTGAACATGGTTTCGACGGTTTTAAAAATGGTTCAAATGGCTCTGAGCACTATGGGACTCAACTGCTGAGGTCATTAGTCCCCTAGAACTTAGAACTAGTTAAACCTAACTAACCTAAGGACATCACAAACATCCATGCCCGAGGCAGGATTCGAACCTGCGACCGTAGCGGTCTTGCGGTTCCAGACTGCAGCGCCTTTAACCGCACAGCCACTTCGGCCGGCTTCGACGGTTTTAAAATCGTCTTCTTCCGAAGATGTAGGACATAAAATCTCATAACCTTGTAGTCAAAATGCAAGTCGTTGACTCTGTCTAGTACATGTCATCCATCCACTTGATCACCATGTACATACATTACATAAAAGCAGTAGCCGTCTGCTGTATGGCTTTGTCTTAAAACTTTAAGACAAAGCCCTACAGCAGACTGTTACTACTTTTAAATAATGTACGAGTATTCACATGGTGGCTAAGTGGATGACATTTATTAGACAGAGTCAACGACTCCCATTTTGACTGCAGTTGTGATTTTACGTCCTACATCTTCTGAGGAAGACAGTTTCAAAACCATGGTCAAGGTTTAATAAACCTGTGTTTTCCAACTGGGTGTCTGCTAATTCGAATGTATTGAAGCCGATGCACGCGCAGTTGCTGTAACGCAGACGTGTTCAAAATTTCAAAATAATAGTCTTTGTTTGTAGGACCTCAATCCCTTTCGTAATTAGAGGAAGAACGACTTTCGGAGTCTAGAACATCCTAAAAGATAAATACAAGTAGGTATTTTGTTATACGTCTTTCGAATGGTTTGATTCTCTCCGGCACGGCTTCCTCACCTCTGCCAGCGTCTTCATCTGAGAGTACCGCCTGCACCCAAAGTCCTCAGTTATCTGCTGTCCCCCCCCCCCCCCTTTTTCAGTTTCTGCACCCTAGGCCTCCATCAAGTACCATGCATAGCACTACCTAACGCCTTAACTCATGTCCTGCATTCCTCTCTCTTCTTGTAAACAGTGTTTTCGGCATTGCTTTACTCTCCGGTTCTGCGAAGAATGTCACCACTTAATTTTTTTGCATTCTTCTCTGAGGCATTTAAAACGCTGCAATGCGCTTCTTTTTCATGAACCGCTTCCATACAATGCAGTGCTGAAAACATACGTTTTCAGACTACTAGAAGAGTCCTAAAAATAGGTACCTTAGCATTTAAACTCGGTGGGAGATAAAGGCGGTATTACCTGAAGATAGCGCTTTCATGTTTTCAGAAAATGTCAAAAGAGGGGTTTCTTGCTTATATGAATCAAGATGGTTCATTTGTAAATGAGTATTTCCGTTTCAAATTTACTACAACTTTCTGTAATGCGATTTTTAGATTATAATAAAGAACAGTAATTCTACTAACATATTTAATAATAGTGGATTACATTCTTTCTCTAAATCGTGTGTTCTTCTAGAAAAAAGACCTCAAATCTAAATCGAACGAGACACAGCGATGATTCAGTTTTCATAGTAGCAGGTGATGCAAATAAAATTCGTATTTGAGCACATTGGTATGTCTTTTATTACAGAAGTTCTTAAAAAGCTTCCTGGAGTTGTTAGTTAAACGACTGCTGGTCCATTGTCGTCATTTAGGTGCCAAAGAAAGAGGATCCACATTGTTTTGCAGACTCTATTGGGATAATGTGTAATTCCACAGCACAGGTTACTATGATAATGTTAGAAGTTAGAGTAGTAGTGGGATGGTGAAATCGAGCCTCGTTGTTGTCAGGGACATGCCAAAAATCAACAGCAGTGTCTAAAATTCTCGCTCGCAACTAGAACGTGAGATTCATAGTACAGAGAATATATCCATCGTAACGACGGTCGTTTTTCATCCAACATAGCCATTTCGTTCTCGTACTTTAGTAAGATATGGTAGGTCGTTTCCAGTTACCTCCCTTTCGCTAGAATTCTAATAGTTGAATCACCCACCAACTGCTCCTTCCTCTTCGTCTTCCATAGCCATCCTCATACCGTCTTCTACTATGCACTACCACCTTTCTCATACTTTCATCTTTCTGAGCCTAATCCTTAACCTCACTATCTTCGTCTTCATCTTCATTTCTCTCAGGATGATTTTCGTGATCAGTATCGTCATCCCTTCCCTCGTATTTCTCACAATCATCATCCCCTTCATCTCTGTACTGAAGAAATCACGAGATGAATCTACGATATGGTGAGCAGTACAATAACAAAAAAATACAACGCATAGTGGTAGGAGATTCCTAAACTCATGTCAGGACCGCGCATATCATAGACCAGAGCAGCGTGTCTCATGCCGGAGTAGCAAGAGGTAGGGGGGGGGGGGGGGGGGGATGTTCCCGCTGCCCTTGGTGCTCGCGCCAGTGACAGCCGAGCCACTGGCGCCATTCAACCTGATGGCGAAAGCCCTCCAGCACCAAGCGGGCAGCCGTCTCTGCTATTCTTGGCGTCGCTCTCATGACACGTCATCGCCTTAAACGCCCTGCTTTCAAACGTTCGTCAACAACTGCAGCAAATGTGCCCTTTTGGCGTTCCTTGCGTGTTCATAGCGTTCCGCCGCACCGGTTCATGCATAAGTCAGGTTCGAGGCGATCGTGACGTCCAAATAAAGACACAGGACTGCTGTCACGTAAGGACGAGGGTAAAATGTTGTGCAGATACCTTGATTTACGTCTCCAAAACAAATGGCAGTATACGCCACAACTGCTTCTGTATCAGTCCCTACCTCAAATGAAGCTGGCGCAATGTTTATACAGGGTGGTCGGTAGATGTGGAGCCGTCGTCATAAAACAAAACCGGGTAGATAAACAGAAATTCATAATAGTATGAGATAGGAGAGGGTGGGGGGAGGGGCAGGGGGGGGGGGGAGAACTGAGAGACTGTGTTACCAACATGGCTGCCATTTTGGAAACCACCATCTAGGATGCAACTAGTAATTTTCAGATAGAAAGGGGCTCATGTAACGACAATTACGCGGGCAAACAGTTTTGTGCCTCCCGCCTGACCTTAGTTTTATTGAGTTACGACTGATATTTTTCATTAATTTAACAACAAAAATTTTTTTAAATGTTCAAATATGTGTGAAATCTTATGGGACTTAACTGCTAAGGTCATCAGTCCCTAAACTTACACACTACTTAAGCTAAATTATTCTAAGGACAAACACACACAGCCATGCCCCAGGGAGGACTCGAACCTCCGCCGGGACCAGCTGCACAGTCCATGACTGCAGCGCCTAACACCGCTCGGCTAATCCCGCGCGGCGAAAAAATTTAAAAGTATTCGTAAGTTGGTCGCAACTGTTTTTCCGGCAAGTCTATATCATCAATGGGCAATAACATAATGATAGCGCATGCTTTTGTCAAATAATTTTTTTCATCACAATTACCAATCCAAACATTCAGTTTCATTGAAGTTTCCCTTCTCCTACCACATTGCCTTATAAATAGACATTGTCCCATGGTCTAGCACAAATTTCCGTACTATTCTCATTACAAAAGAGGTCCGGAAATTCTCAGCATAGTCCAATTATATCATTCCATGTGACTCCCTTTTACTGAGTTTATCCGCATTTATTCCATTCCTTTCATTTCAGGGGATGTAATTAATTACATATGACTTGTGAGCAGTTCAGTTGTTGGCCCCACGTTGGAAAGCTAATTAATATGGTGATAAATTTTGCTGGGGTGCTATGTAGGTGATTATGAATTTATTATACTATTCAGCTTGAGAATCTAATTTTCATAAATTAAATTTATTAATGTTGAAAATTGCGGTTAGATATTGCCTATGCAAGCAGTATCAAATAAAATGGTTAAGTGTACCAGCCGCAGGAATGTTATTAAAACTGCTTTCATGTCCATTAAATACACCTTATTCAGAACTATCGCTAAATTATGGAATAAAATCTAGATAGCCGCTATAGTAGTTTATTGAAGTATTTATTGTGACTAATCCATTTCGGCTAGTTTGCCAGCTCAAGACCATCTGTGAGAGTTACGTAATATTTTTTATGTTATTATGATGTTGGTTTTGGACATACAAATTTGTTGCTTACATCCACATATCATCAGTGGTCGCAATCACTTAGTATTGTATTACAAAGTGGTGTAGATGTAGGAAGCTTATGCTATAAGCTGTTTTATGATTCGCTCCTTTTGTTAATCATCCTTTCCTGTGCTTTTTGTAATACGGTGTATTATCGCCAGATTTGACAGACTGACAGTTGTGACAGTTATCCAAAGATGCTATATGGTTACAGTTGCTGTGATGTGTTCATATTATCATTTCGGGTTGTATGTATGAGCTTCGCAGTCGATGTGTCTGTGGGTAGTTGTTTGTGTCTGTCCGTTATCTTTGGTTGGGAATTCAATAAAATATTGCAATGAAATGTTTGTTTTAAACCCGGATCTACTGCATCCCAATTATTGACATAGTTGATTGCTGTTACCTGTATAAAACTTATTCTGGAAAACAGTTAATATTTTTTCATGATACACTAATATTAAAAAGGAAACAATAATAAGACCATTTTGTCGATGAGTATCTCAGGGCCACTTTCCTAGATGTTGGCTTATTAATTTGAGATGAATAGAATGTTGGACTTTTAACTCGGGTGCATTAGTTCATTTTGTTAACAGGCTGTACATTACACTGTGTGGAGTCAAGTAATTACCGCTGTGCGTTGAGGGGTAGAACTTTTTGCTTGACAAATAAGAATTTTTGCATCCAAGATCGCATGTTGAAATTTTTTTTTTTACCTCAGTGACTGGTTTCGACAGGTGAAGCAGCCATCTTCGGATCTTCGGATCTTCTGAAAATATTTTCCTGGTGGGCTGTAGCTATAAGGGCTCCGGAGGCGAACTCGCTGCCACTCCGGGGCACAATGTTCGCACTATGTACTTTTCAATTTCTGTGTTTTCTGTATTTGACAAACCAATGTGGTGCCTGTGTTTTATACATGGAGTATACTCTTTCATGGCTATGAGATTCAGGCTCAGTAATATTATTTTCAGAAGATCCGAGGAGGACAGCTACACATGTCGAAACCGGTCTCTGAGAAAATAAAAATATTTCAGAACGCGATCTTGCCTGCAAAAATTCTTATTTATCAATACAGATCAGATCGCAGATACCAACATGGGTATCTTACATTAAAAAAAAATCAGCCAAACGTATTTGTTCTCAATGTTCGTTACAGAGACTGATTTTAAGATTCATTCGTATAAAGTTTGTCATAATTGTTAAAATATATCAAAACTGCGATTTGCTGGATGGGAGTCTGGCGCACGCAAGCGCTTAAATGCAACCGCTGTAATACTATAATAGTTCCCGATGGAATATGAGTCGTGTTAGTTTCGAGTCTAATCACAGAGGGCATTAGCATCTACTAAAATACCATTCTCGAGAAGATTTCTCTTCGTATATTGATTGTTTATAGTAAATAGTCTGAAAGCACCTGTATGTCTCGCATCTGCTTGTTATTTGACTTGTTTTTTATACGAAGTAAAACGTGAGGGCTTGAAAATGGCAGACAAACGTATTTATACGGGTAGAAAATGTTAGAAAAGTAATCCCAGTCCTGCAAAAAATGCTTTGATTGGCGAGCGGAAGCCAGTTAATAGACATAATTTCGTCAAACTGAGGGAGTTTCGACATCGGCGTAAAAAGGGCCAACTGTACTGTGCTGGAACTGCCGATTAAAGGTCTGTTCAGTTTCAATATTAAAAATTAAAGACGAAACATTTTTGTAGTTGGCGGGGGCTATAACTCTTACATGCAGTTACGTTACACCTTCTCATAACTTGTGAGTCAGCGTTTTTTTTTATTGTAGTATGTAGGATTTTTGAGACATATTTTAATTTCAATGTTTGGTGCACATTTTTATAACGACTTTTTTTTTAAAAAAACATTAACATTTATAGTGCCGCCGTCTTGTTAAAAACTATTTTTAAATATCTCTACGTGCTACGTTAGACAATATCATCATTTTAAAGAAGTTTTCGACATTTAGTTGTAGGACGAAAAGTGCGGCGTTCAGAGCTCCGACCAGTCATCCTCGCTCTCCGCGAAGGCTTTTCGTCGATGTGTACCGCCCTCTGGGTGTAAATGCAAGTTTTTTTATTTAAAAAAGTCCGTAATACAATCTTAATGGTGACACAATGAAGGTGTAAATTCGTTTTTGTAATTCATTAAACTGAAAAAAAAATCACTAGTATACATTCCAAAATCAAGCGTCACACTTGTCTACCGCTTAACACTGCAGCGTATCTGTGGACTGTTGGGTGTTTGTGGGCTGGTCTGGATTGGACTTCTCGCATTAGCACCCGTAACTCCAACTTAATGTCATCGCTTATATCCCTGATATGCTGGGCGTACCATCTTACGGCCAAACGCTGCAGCACGTAAATCATGAACATTGTCGAAGATGATAGTATTGGTGGTCCAGGTGTTACGATGTGGGAACAATGTTGGAAGGACGTACTGACCTCCAAATCTTTAAACACGGTACACTCACTGGTCAATGTCATTGCAACACTGTACTTACTCCCCATGAGCGTCTTTTTCAGGCGTGCATTCGGGCATGACTTAATTTTTATGGATGACAGTGCGCGACCGCATCGAACGGCGAAAGTGGATAACTGTCGCAACGAGAGGTTATTCGGCGAAAGAAACTCGTGGTCTGCCCATTCTCCCGACTAAAATCTCACCGAGCACCTGTAGGATGCGTTGGGGATACGTATTGCAGCGCGTCCACATGCACCAACGGCCATGTAGCAGACATCAACGGCAGTGGTGGAGGAATGGAATGCTCCACCCCAAGATCCCACTAACATTGTGGCCAGCATGGAAACACGTCCGAAAGAAAGCACTGCCGTGTGTGATCATCACACACCCTGTAACAGGATTTCCCAAACTTTTCCTCTGACTGAAGACTTTGTGAATCCTGGACACCTTGTTCATTTTGAAGCTTAATAAAATTTTAAAAATGAGAGAGGCTTGCTTTATTCAATGATAACTTAAGGGGGGTTGGAGGTCAAACGGGCGGACTCGGAGCAGGAGAGTCACCACAGGACATTTTAATTTCTACTGTCTATACTTTTACAAATAAATTCATAAAACTTTGTCACCATGACGAGGAAGGATTGAGGACTCTCACTCATCGCAGTGGAAGTTCAAAAACGTAGCAAAATACAATTTTTTAACATGTCAAATTTCATCATTTTTTTACTTATTACTGGTTGCATTTGTTGCTATAGGTACACTTTTCTTCCTAAGTAAGAGAGATTCTTCGATGAATTTTTCGTAGCACGCAAACAGTAGTTACAGGTGTATGAGACTCTAGAATTTTCCAAATCTATTAAAAAACTGTGGAAAAAATTGAGATAATTAACTACAAAATTTGAATTTTTTCCAAACATGAAGTTTAAAATGTAAGAGTTCATTCATTTTTCATAAATTAAATAACTTCTAGAGTTTCATACACCTGTAACTATAGTGTGTATGCTGTGCAAAAGTCATCGAAGAATCTCTCTTACTTAGGAAGAAAAGTGTACGTATAGCAACAAATGCAGCCAGTAGTAAGTGAAAAAATGATGAGATTTCACATGTAAAAAAAAAGTGTTTTGTGACGTTTTTGAGCTTCCACTGCTATAAGTATGAATCCTGAATCCTTCCTGGTCACGCTGTTAAAGTTTTATGAATTTATTTGTAAAAGTATAGACAGTGGAAATTAAAATGTCCTGTGGTGCCTCTCCTGCTCCAAGTCGGCCCGTTTGACGTCCTACCCCCCCTTAAATTTAAAATCATAACTAACAACACACAAATCATGACAGAAATTTAATACCTTTTGGCGGAGCATTTAGTCAGTTCACACGAAACATCAGTGTTCGCGTAACACATTTGGGAAATCCTACCCTATTAACCCATTGGCTTGTACATCCGGCTCACGCCGGACGCGGATTTCAAGTCCGTTGTCACATTGCCAGCTGCGAGACGGGCCGAGCACCTACAGCTTCTTCTTAGTGGTTCTTCGGTGTTAACAGAAGACATGCTATGTTATAACCCGCTGGAAAACTGAGAAAGCGATCTATTTAGTGCTGTACAACACACTCGATTTCTTTCTATATTTTCCCAGTTGTAAGCAATCGTTTTCAGGTTTTGTTTGGTTTATCCCACCTCCCACTCCCATCAAGAAAACATCCTCCAGAAATTGCGCAGTGTGCAAAGCAAGGAAGAAGAAAAGTGATACACGGTATGAGCGTGAGAAATGTCTAGTGGCGTTGCACATGCCTGTATTTTTTCATATATACCGTGTACCTTCACTCCTCATCACTTCAGTAAGTAGCAAGAATAGATTCATAAAGAATTCCTATCAAAAAAATTATATAATTTTGAGAAAAGTGTAGAAGACAAAATATGCTGATTTTTTGCAAATTTAAGTATTAAATATAGGGTCGTAGTGGGAAGAATATTAGTCAGTGTGCCGCCGTTAGTAATTTCCAGGGGGCCATCATAAATCGCGATGACGTCAACGCAATAACTGTCATTGAATAAAATTATCATTTCTGTTCGTAACGTGGGGTTTGAAGATTGATTACCAAAAAACAGAATACTTGACTAATTATTCAGATGAGCTATACATTGAAGGAAAGAAAATCAAAAAGGTAAACACTTTCTGTTATTTGGGATCCATTTTAGAAATCGAGGGAAAATCAGAGTCAGAAATCAGTAAAAGTATTAGTAGCGGACGGAAAGTCATTGGAATGCTTAACTCAGTCTTATGGAGCAGGAATGTAATGAGCAGAACTAAAAAATTAATATACAAATCCATATTAGAGACTGTGGTTCTGTATGGAACGGAGACTTGGACAATTAACCTGAAGCATATTAAAAAATTACAAGCTCTAGAGATGGACTTCCGGAGAAGATCGGCAAGAATCTCCAGGAACGAAAAGATAAGGAATACCGAAATAAGGAGAATGGAAATAAAAGAAAGAATATATGACGTAATGGATAGGAAGAAAGTACAGTGGTACGGGCATGTACGACGAATGGAGAAAGCCAGAATAGCAAAACTGATACTGGAATGGGAACCGGAGGGGAGAAGAAGAAGACAACCTATGACCACCTGGCTACAAAATGTACAGCACACAATGAGGAGAATGGGCGCAGAGGAAGAGGACACACAAGATCGAATCACCTGGAGGAATATTTTGAAAACATAATTTAAGAACGTTTATTCTTTGCATTGTAATTTCCGAGTAAATTATTATTTTGAAGATAAGCCTCTGTAATGAGGATAAGCTCAAAATAAAAAAAGAAAATTCTGTTCGTCTGATTGGGTAAATCTTCCATTATCCTCGTATGTTATACTGCAGCAGTTCTTTCTATGCATGGGTTAAGTTTCATCGAGCTGTGTTACTTATCAGTGACAGACAATGCAAAAGTTACTTTAGTCGCCGCCCGTAGCGGCCGCGGGGTTTGAGGCGCAATGTCACGGACTGCGCAGCCCTTCCCGACGGAGATCAAAGTCCTCCCTCCAGCGCGCGCGCGTGTGTGTGTGTGTGTGTGTGTGTGTGTGTGTGTGTGTGTGTGTGTGTGTGTATGTGTATGTGTGTATGTGTCTTCCCGACGGAGATTCAAGTCCCCCCTCTGCCGTGTGTGTGTGTGTGTGTGTGTGTGTGTGTGTGTGTGTGTGTGTGTGTGTGTGTTTTCTTAGCATAAGTTAAAGTTAATTTAAGTAATGTGTAAGTCTAGTGACCGATGACCTCAGCAGTTTGGTCCCTTAGGTATTGCCGGCCGGTGTGGCCGAGCGGTTCTAGGCGCTTCAGTCTGGAACCGCGCGAACGCTACGGTCGCAGGTTCGAATCCTGCCTCGGGCATGGATGTGTGTGCTGTCCTTAGGTTTGTTAGGTTTAAGTAGTTCTAACTTCTAGGGGACTGATGACCTCAGCTGTTAAGTCCCATAGCGCTCAGAGCCAGCCCTTAGGTATTCACACCCATTTTTTTACCTTAGTGTTTTAAGTTCTGCCCATCAGTGCAGATGCGGATTGACCAATATTATTGACAGTCCAGGGGCCGCATTGTTTGACACACCTGCTCGCACTTTCCTCCTCGTCGATCCGGTTAATCATTGCTGAAAGTATTGGTGGAAGAGAAACGCCTATCGGTGGTACCGTCGGCTGTCGGGGATGTTACTAGGGGCGCCGACGTCGGCGTCAGCGTCGGTTTGCCTGGCGACAGCCGGCGTCGCGGTGCGGCGGCACGACACGCTACGGCAGGAGCGGCGCGTATTGATCAGTGCTGCGTAGTATGCTCTGCTGTGCTGTGGTGTGCAGATGCAGCGTCAGCGGCGCACGCTACTCACGCAGGCACGCACCGGGACCAGAACCCGGTCGTCAACCTCGCTCTCGACGCAGACCTTCCGTGCCAGGCACACGCCTGCCGTAGCAACCCCACGCTCCCTAGCTTCCGCTTCTCCAATCGTGAGAAAATGTCGCTAAACGCACTACTCAGACTGTCATGATCTATTGCCACGCAGGATGTCACATCAAACACCTTTTAGCCGTGTAGTTTCCAAACTTATTTTATTCGGCTACCAGTTTCGGCGATTTACTGCGCCATCTTCAGGCCCTGTCTACAGACAACAATGGTACCAGTATGAAATACATAACCAAGAAAGGGGGCGTGGTGCAAGTCTTACACACAGTGGTAAAAAATGAAATGAGCGTATGGCGTCGTTGGTCGGGAGGCCCATCCGGGGAAGTTCGGCCGCCAATTGCAAGTCTTATTTCAGTCGACGCCACATTGGGTGACTTGCGCGCCGGTGGTGAGGATGAAATGATGATGAGGACATATACAACACACAGTCCCCGAGCGGAGAAAATCTCCAACCCAGCAGGGAATCGAACCTGGGCCCGCATGCATGGGAGGCGAGCACGTTATCGCCCAGCTAAGCAGGCGGACATATACAGTGGTAATACGTAATAACATAGCAATACCAACCAGTACAGGAAGTTAAATAAAGTTACAGATAAATTAAGGAATAAAATAAAAGTTACACGCCGTATTAACTTAAACCAGTGAGCAAAGCATATGCGTCGTATAATCGTAGAAAAATGGACCTACAAAACGGAGGTCAATATGTCATGTTTTGTATAGATAATCACGGTGCAGTGCTAATGCCAGGTAAGAGAATTGCTTCGAGAAACCTTCGGTAATGACTGTAACGTCTCTAGCTGATTTCAAGATCCCCTTACCTAAATCCAAGTGACTTTCGGTTGTGGGAATATCTGAAAGGTTGAATCTATCAGGGATTTATACGGATTCTTCCTGATCTTAAGGACAGCATACGGCGACTTATCGCTCTGACTACAACGGATAAGGCTCCGAGCAAGTGTCGACCATACCTTGTTACGGAGTCTGTTGAACATAATGAACACATGTTGTAACTCATGACCATATCCTAAAAAACGTGCCAGAACCAACGTTATCGTGTGTTTGATCGTTCTTCTTCTTTTCCTGCACACACACCACATTCTGAATGCTTACAGCGCCATATTTTCACATTTTGGCACAAGGTGGAGCTACTGTTTTTCTCAGCGCACTCGGCGAGCTCACCGGTTAGTAGACATACCTACGATGTTTCTGCGTCCTGCGACGTGTGCAGCCCGCACTGCTGCGCTTGAAATAGCGTCAGTTTAATTGTAACCACCCGTTTGTACTGTCAGAGTGCAAATAAAATGCTTGACTCCTTGAAGAGATACCTACTTGACGACCGCGGCTGAACATAACATTGTTCTTACTTATCGCTTTGATACAATTAATCGAGCCAACGGTCGGAGATGATACGTCGTCAGTCCAAAATGTTTCGAGACTGGATTAATAGAAAATAGACAAAAGTGTTAGTTTTAATACTTCAAATGTTCTTGATACTGACCTTGCACTTCAATACAACGTATGGAATGCTCATACAACAATGCGAAAAAGTCTTTCAAAAGGACGAAGGTCAACTAACACGTCATAGTTGGTTATGTCACCAGACCGTTAAATGGTTCAAATGGCTCTGAGCACTATGGGACGTAACAGCTGTGGTCATCAGTCCCCTAGAACTTAGAACTACTTAAACCTAACTAACCTAAGGACATCACACACATCCATGCCCGAGGCAGGATTCGAACCTGCGACCGTAGCAGTCGCGCGGTTCAGGACTGCGCGCCTAGAACCGCGAGACCACCGCGGCCGGCACCAGACCGTTGATCCTTCATATGAATTTTTGCGCTTTGTCATTTTGTGGTAGGTACGTATTGATAAAAATAAGTCTTGTCACGTCGTCGATTTTTTTCCAGAAAAGAGCCTTCGACGTTTTGCATTTCAATCAAGTCGTGGCAGGTGTCAACGCACTGTTGTTTTTGTTCGAGAGTCAACGTGTGCGGAACAAACTTTACACACATTTTTGTCTTCTTAAAAACAATCTGGAAAAATCTTGAGCACCTGATCTGGAAATGTGGCTCCAATGCGATATGTGACCCAGCAACGTTGACATACTCATATTACTGTGGCTCCGCCTCTAGTTAACACTGCCTGCTCACAATTGACTGTCTGAATGCACGTCTGTTGTAAACAATTGTCAGTTAAAATTGCCACCGCAGCTATTGCGCTGAAGTTGCTTATAAATGAGGGAAAAATTTTCTGAACTTTTTGGACAAAAGTTGTACCTACGTACCTGTCACACAAACGTCTGAGGACATTTCGTTGGTCATTCCCTTTGTGATTCTTCACTTGTTATGTCAGAGGTCGTTCGCTGCAACATGGGAATCCAATATCCGTTTACCTTGAAGCTTTCTCCTTTTTTGTTAATACCATTGTCTAGTTTATAAATTTTAATGGCTTCCCTGACCAAACGAAAACAGCGAAATTTATTACCAGGGCGGCGTCACAAAATGCGTATTCCACCACAGTTGATATCTCCTCCTATGGGACCGACCACAGTATTTCTTTGCTAAAATAACTTTGTGATTATTTGAAAGTCTTACTACAGAACTACTAAACTCTTCATAGCCGACCGGCAGAGAAACTCAACTTGCCGATAATTACAGTAATCCGCAAATTCTGTGAGTATAGAAATTCGTTACGAAGTCTTTGCGAAATAATCTCATATTGCTGAACTTCGTACAACGCCTAATGATCCCTAATGAACTTTCGAATTAGGTTTTTCCGCATTGTTGTTAGAGAGCTTCAAATCGTGTTTTCGGAAATGAAAACAACAGTACTAACTTTTGTAAGTTGCTAAGGCGTCGCAGAAACTTCGCGCAATGCACAAAGCCGATAAAAAAAAACTGCTTTTCGTCTATACAGCTTAATTGAAAACGTGACTGAAATGCTATACTCGCTGTTCTTTTCCTTTGCTACAGCATTGCGAAAGATGTTCCACGACCTTTCTAAGCTTCGTGGAAACTGAAAGGTGACGAATACAAAAAAATGTGGTGTTGTCCTTTGTAACAGAAATTCATAACGCGGACGGGACGCCAGCTAGAAAATTTTGCTTTAAGTCTTGGGTTACTGCTTGAGCGTCCGCAGCTCGTGGTCGTGCGGTAACGTTCTCGCTTCCCACGTCCGGGTTCCCGGGTTCGATTCCCGGCGGGGTCTGGGATTTTCTCTGCCTCGTGATGACTGGGTGTTGTGTGTTGTCCTTAGGTTAGTTAGGTTTAAGTAGTTGTAAGTTCTAGGGGACTGATGACCATAGCTGTTCAGTCCCATAGTGCTCAGAGCCATTTGAACCATTTGAACTGCTTGAGCTGGCGAGACAAAGAGAGAGCGTCGTGCGGCGTTTGGTGACCGTAGAGGTACCGTTCGTTATAACAAAAAACGAGGTACGGAGGGACACAGCCAAGCCTGTTGTAAAATTTTGTACATAAATTATTGGTAATGTATGACATTTTCTCACTAGAGGTTCAGGAACTATTCAATTTTTTTCAATATTTATTATAACAGTGTCATATGCAAATAGTCGCACTTGACAACCAGAGTATGTAAAAAATCACCTTCAGATCTTATTAATAACGAGTTGTGCAAAATGTTATCTAAGAGGCTAGATGCAATGTAATGTGTCTGAAGCGTATTATTGTGATATTATCTTTATTTTATAGCTTTGAGTATGTTCTTTTTAAAGAATTCTGACTTTTCACAACTCGTGATTAATAAGATCTGAGATAATGATCACACGTGATCGAAACAAGTTATCAAGTGCGATTACTTGCAACTGAGACTGTTACAACAAATATTTTAATAAATGAGTCGGTGTTATATTATTATCTGTACAGACTGTAAAGTAACTAAATTAAGACACATTACTGGAATAAATTTAGGGCTACGTAATTCTGTTATTTTTGTTGAAAACAACTTCACCGAGAGCTTCAACCACGCCGGAGATCAGATTAGATGCACTTTCTGTTCCAAGGATCTATAGTGAGGAGATCCTCAAGACTGTACTACATGTATGAAATCAAAGAATGTCCAATACACATTTACAAAGGAAAAAGATACGATAATGTACCTTCCACAGCCCCTTCAGTGAAGTGATCCTCATGAACTTAGAATGAATCAAAAAATTCGCTTAAAATGTAATAACAAAATTACCATAAACTGTGTTAATGTGCTATACACTGAGGTGCAAACAAAATTATTAGGCTGCTCTAGAGACACATCATCAAAGACAAAATCAGTTTACAACACTCATTTACACTGAGCACAGCACTGTACTGAAGATGTGCAGATTTTATGTAATACCTTATTTAATATAATTAACAACATCTATATTTTGATTTTACTAAGTAATTCGTCAATGGATTATAACGAGTTAGCCACCAATAAATCCTGTACACTCATCTTAAAATGAACTTCAGCTACTAATAAACTTTTTAACTGTTGGCAAGTTACTGATAATGTGCGTTCCTGCGTAATGGGTACCATTCTGGACCAAAGTGAGTCACTTCTAATCTTTGTGAAGATCATTCTTATTTCTAGGATTGCTTCAGTGAAATGAGATGTTTTGAAAAAGAGATATATTACTCATGACAAATTTCATTAAGGAATAAATATACTTGGAAGCATTAATTAGTACCTAGTTCCTCGAACAGGCTTCTGCAGGACGCTCTTGTCGTCACACCACAAATAATTCGTATTACATGCCCGCATCTCGTGGTCGTGCGGTAGCGTTCTCGCTTCCCACGCCCGGGTTCCCGGGTTCGATTCCCGGCGGGGTCAGGGATTTTCTCTGCCTCGTGATGGCTGGGTGTTGTGTGCTGTCCTTAGGTTAGTTAGGTTTAAGTAGTTCTAAGTTCTAGGGGACTGATGACCATAGATGTTAAGTCCCATAGTGCTCAGAGCCATTTGACCCATTTTTTCGTATTACATGCAATTGGACACGGAAAACTGCAACTTAGCTTGACGTGCTACCCCCAAACATAATCCCTTGTGACATTTTCGAATAAAAGTAATGCAGTAAGCTATTTTTAGCGTTCCCTAACTCAATGACGCGGACAGGACCCTCAGCTAGAAAATTTTGTTGGCGAGACTGAGACAGAGCGGCGTGCGGCAGTTGGCAACAGTGAGTATACTGTTCGTTGTAACAAAAACTTGAAATTAATGCCACATACGTGGCCGCTGTGCTCCCCACTACGTTTGGCAATACGCTGTATACCTCTGCTCGCTTGAGTTCCCACAGCGGCCACGCGGCACGCGCCAGATGCCGGCGGCGCCGAATTAATTATGTGCGACGCCGGAATTCCTGCTACCAACGGTGCCACATAACGCCGCTAATATCCCGCCTGCAGGTCCCAGCTGCAGCTGCAGTCTTGCCCATGTGTTACGTGCTATCTACTGTGTAGGCTCGGGCCTCATATGTTTCCGTGAGCAACAGCTGTTGTCAATGGGCGAATGCTTCGATATTATAGCATATGTGTCCCTTATGAGCTGGTGCACATTGCCATTAATTAAAATTTAATTTAAGAGTATCTGATCAAAAGTGCCTGCGTAATGTGGAACTGATCACAAAATGTCACGAGAGACAGACGCTCTAGTGTAACTGTAGACAAATAATACAGTGTTGTCAATAGAGAAAGAAGCAGTAACAGCAAATTGGGTCAGTCATGGGAGCTCACTGACTTTGAACGTGGTCTAGTTATTGGATGTCACCTGAGTAATAGATCCCTCAGGGACAGTTCAACCCTTCTAAAGATACCGAAGTCGACTGTTGGTGATGGGACGGAGAAGTGGAAACGTGGAGATACAAATACATCTAAACGACTACCAGACAGTCCTCATGTACTGAAGGACGATAACCGTCGAGCATTGCGGAGGGTAGAAGTAAAAAATCATTAAATAGTGAAAGATGAAGTCCAAACTGTTACCAGCAGTCATGTTTAACTCAAGACTGTGCATGTGGAATTAAAAAAATGGGCTACAATGGTGGATCAGCTCCTCCTAAGCCACACATCTCTGTAGTATTATGGTATCGGAGTGTTCCCTTTAATGCACTTTTAAAAAAATGCTAGCATTGTGTGATACGGGGGTCACTCCAAAAGAAATGCACACAATTTTTTTTTTTAAATCCATCTTTTCTTCTACATATTTGAAAATTTTACAGTGTGTAGATACATCCTTTAGGAACAATATTTTCATTTCTCCACATAATTTCCATCCCTCTCAACTGCCTTACGCCATCTTGGAACAAGCGCCTGTATACCCACACAGTAAAATTCTGGATCAACCTGTTGGAACCACTGTTTGGCAGCGTGCACAAGGGAGTCATCATCTTCAAACCTTGTTCCACGAAGAGAGTTTTCAGTTTCCCAAAGAGATGATAGTCACATGGAGCCAGGTCAGGACTGTAAGGCCGGTGTTTCAGTGTTGTCCATCAGAGTTTTGTGATCGCTTCCATGGTTTTTTGACTGACATGTAGCCGTCCATTGTCGTGCAACAGCAAAACATCCTGCTTTTGCCGATGTGGTTCCACTTGGCATGACGTCCACAAGCAAGAGTCCTTCGGAATCGAAAAACACCGTAGCCATAACTTTTCCAGCAGAAGGTGTGGTTTTGAATTTTTGTTTTCTTGGGTGAATTTGCATGATGCCACTCCATTGATTGCCTCTTCGTCTCTGGTGAAAAATGATGGAGCCATGTTTCATCACCTGTCACAATTCATCCAAGAAATTCATCTCCACCATTCTCGTACTGTTCTAAAAGTTCGCTGCATACCATTTTTCTTGTTTCTTTGTGAGCCACTGCCAACATCCTGGGAACCCACCTGGCACAAACCTTTTTTAACGCCAATCCTTTCAGTATTCTGCAAACACTTCCTTCCCCTATCCCAACGCAGCGTGACAATTCGTTCACTGTGATGCGTCTGTCAGCAGTCAACAATTCGTTAATTCTCTGCACATTGTCTAGAGTGTGTGCAGTACGAGGCCTGCCGCTGCGAGGACAATCCTCAATACTGCCGTGCCCGCTTTCATCGCGTAACCTACTTGCCCACCGGCTAACTGTACTGCGATCGACAGCAGCATCTTCATACACCTTTTTCAACCTCTTGTGGATGTTTCCTACTGTCTCGTTTTCACAGCACAGGAATTCTATGACAGCACGTTGCTTCTGACGAACGTCAAGTGTAGCAGCCATCTTGAAGACATGCTGTGACGGCGCCACTCACGGGAACAGGTTGAGCTAAGTTTGCAAACAAGCAGGAAGGATGTATCTACACATTGTAAAACTGTATTTTTACAGAAATAGTGTGCATTTCTTTTGGAGTTACCCTCGTATATACAGTGCACGAACAGTTCGGAGGCAGTGATTGTTTGCATCAACATGAGAGAGCATTCTGTCGTAAAAAAGCATCTGTGAGGCAACTGTTTGTAGACAGTAACATTACTGAACTGCACTGGACTGCCGGGAGTCCCGACCTGAACCCAAACAAACGCCTTGGGCTGAGTCAGAACTTAGACTTCGCTCAAGACCCAGCGTTCATCATCACTATCTTGTCACGGTTCTTGAGGTAGGAACTGAGGTTGTTTGCAACAAGAGAAGTATCCACACAGTGAGATGACGTTTGGAGCATCACAGACTGACAGCACCGGGGACAATTGTTGCGGCTTGCCTTAACGCGGCAGCAGAGAGCGCTTCGCCGTCCATGGTGCATCCGAAGCCGACACTTGACACAGGAGCGGCACCATGTTGTGTTTTCAGAAAAGTCCCGGTTCCGCGTGCAGCATCTAGATTGTGTGGAGGCTCCGAGTAGAAGGAAGGTTCCCAAATTACACACTGTTAGGTTGTAACTTTAAAGTGCGGCTACTGAAGAGGTCCAGTGCGGGCTGTAATCATCCTGTAGCATCGAAACTTGGCAGGTATTCAAATGCGTTAATGCGGAAACGATTAACGCTGGAAGAAACAAATAGTTCCCATTTTGCCCACCGTGTCCAAATCCGGCAAGCATGATGTTTAGAAATGTTCGCACATGTACTATATTAGGAACGGGACTGGGCGCAATAGGTCAAACAACTCAGAAAGACAAAGTTGATATTATTAATAACCACCTCTTACACAATTTGTTCGCCGGCCGGTGTGGTCGAACGGTTCTAGGCGCTTCAGTCTGGAACCACGCGACCGATACAGTCGCAGGTTCGAATCCTGCCTCGGGCATGAGTATGTGTGATGTGCTTAGGTTAGTTAGGTTTAAGTATTTCTAAGTCTATGGGACTGATGACCTCACATGTTAAGTCCCATAATGGTCAGAGCCATTTGAACCATTTGAACAATTTGTTCGACATCAGCACCAGAGGTGTCGACTTGCTGTACAACGCCAGATTTGCATCTGGTGGTCGAAATTGGAACTAATTTTTCCCCGGTTTAAATAGCTTCCGCATTGGCACATTAGCATATCTACCATGTTTCGCTGCCATACTATAATTACAGCTCGCACTGGACCCTCCGTGAGTAGCTGCACTGTAATTATAACCACCTGGTACATCTTTATCATAAGGACCCAGCCCCTGGTGTAATGGTATGGGGTGCCATTGCGTACACAGTCATCACTTCCAGTTAACACAACCGATTATTTGAATTCGTCAACATGAGTATTCTAATACGAGTACCGTGTGTTTCATGACATGCGGTTCAAATGGCTCTGAGCACTATGGGACTTAACATCTGAGGTCATCAGTCCCCTAGAACTTAGAACTACTTAAACCTAACTAACCTAAGGACATCACACACATCCATACCCGAGGCAAGATTCGAACCTGCAACCGTAGTGGTCGCGCGGTTCCGGACTGAATCGCCTAGAACTGCTCGGCCACCGCGGCCGGCCATGACATCAAGGCTCGGCAGTAGGTGGCCAACTTTACCCCTCGGTCCACATGCTGTGCAGGTGCTCGGCGTTTTTACTACTGACCGGTGGCTAAAGATGCTCCTATTCACATGGTGCGTCCCTTTAATAAAAAGATTCTTCGCAGCTATTGGTGGATGTTCTCATACTAAACTTCCCGAGGGACTATTTGACCGCCGACAGACACTCACTTCTTAAGAGTGCGAGCTGTTTGTTTTCTGGCTGTAGCTTCACGAGCCAGGTCCCTAGGGAAAAAGTTTGAATATTCCAGTGTGGAAATGGAAGAAAAGAGTTCCTATGAACATGTTTCCCGAAATGCCTCGTTGCCACGGTAGATGACGGTGACGAATTACGGTTCCTCTGACCACGCGCCGTGCGTTCCTTGTGTGTTGCAAGCTATGTGACTAACGGTATTCATGTCAGGAACAATCCGAGATGGTGTTTGTCTACGGCCAAGCAGAAACGGAATCGGTCGAGATGTAGCGCGGCTATAGAAAAACAAGTTATCTCACAGATAGCAACCACATCACACAACATTTCAAGCCAAGAGTACGGCAGTCGCTGACGCGACATGTGAACGCGTGCATTGCGTCCCATGGGGGCCAGTTTGAACATCTGTGGTGACGCTGATGAGCTGCAGCTCTATAGTGTGTTCCGGGACGATTTGTTGTCCATTTCCGGACACATGTTCATAGGACCTTC
Organism: Schistocerca piceifrons; assembly: GCF_021461385.2. Classification (NCBI taxonomy): domain Eukaryota; kingdom Metazoa; phylum Arthropoda; class Insecta; order Orthoptera; family Acrididae; genus Schistocerca; species Schistocerca piceifrons. The sequence goes on from NC_060139.1 coordinate 779,490,287, forward strand.
AGTCCAGTCAGCAATCCGGCCGTGCAGTTCGTCGGTTTTATTAATGTTCACCCTGTATATGCACTATTCGATTGCCTCCATGGTAGAAATATATCACGAGTCCATCAGTGTCAACTATGAAGAGGGATCGTGGAAACAGCGGTACACACCATGGATGATGAATATCTATCACAATGGTTTATACCAGCCACCGTTCAAGATAGACGGTAACAGCTCCCCGTTCAAGTAAACTCGTGTCTTCTCTGTAAGCAAGAACAACTTTATATATCTCTCAGAAGACGACAGGTGACATTCCAGCGTTGAGAATAATCATTCCTCGTCGGAAAGTGTTATTGTCATCCAACGTTAAGTCTCAGTTTCCTGTCGCGTTCCAGATGGTAGGCCGGCCGGAGTGGCCGTGCGGTTCTGGGCGCTACAGTCTGGAACCGAGCGACCGCTACGGTCGCAGGTTCGAATCCTGCCTCGGACATGGATGTGTGTAATGTCCTTAGGTTAGTTAGGTTTAATTAGTTCTAATTTCTAGCGACTGATGACCTCAGAAGTTAAGTCGCATAGTACTCAGAGCCATTTGAACCATTTTGAACCAGATGGTAATACGAATTCCATTACCAAGGAAAGTAGCTGCTATCAGGTGTGAATATTTCAGAACCATGTTTAATAAGACATGGTTGCTAAATATTAACAGCTGTTAAGTACAGAAGAGTGGAAAGATGGTTACAAGTACACCTCGGTGAAGATGAGTTTGGGTTCTGGAGAAATGTACACACTACTGACTCTAAGAGAGTAGAAACTTTTGAAATTTGGTGCTACCAAAGACAGCTGAGAATTAGGTGGGTAGATCAGTTAACTAATGGGGTGGAAATAAAGGTAAGGTGCTAGTTGACAATGATAAGGTTCAAATGGCTCTAAGCACCATGGGACTTAACAGCTGAGGTAATCACTCCCCTAGACTTAGAACTACTTAAACCTAACTAACCTAAGGACATCACACACATCCATGCACGAGGCAGGATTCGAACCTGCGACCGTAGGAGCAGCGGCCGGCTATGATAAGGCGTCGATTAATAGAACACGTAGTGAAGCATCAACGAATTGTCACTCCGGTGATGGAGGGAAGTGAAAGGGGTGGCGGGTAAAAATTGTAGAAGGATGCCAAAGTTTGGGCGTTGTATGCAGGTTCACATGACTGTAGACCGAAGTCGTTATACAGAGATTAATAGGATTGCACAGGATAGGCTTGTGTGGAGACCTGCATCAAATCTGTGTTCGGATTGAGGAGCACGGTAACAACAGATTTTCAAATACCGTTCTAGGTGTCCTGATCTCACTGTGCTCTTGTCAAGCTGTTTCTCCGTCTCTAACGACGTCTAGTTAGGTAGAACGATATTATTAACCATTTTCGAAACTTTTTACGGTACAGAGGAATGCTAGATCGTGGCACACAATCAGTTAGAAATCAAGACGAAAATTCAGCAACTGCGATTCACCTTGGAGGAAAGGTGAAAGATTTAACTGCAATGACGTCAGAATCAGGACTGCAGTTGATTTCCAATATTGTAACGTACAACATGTACCACATGGTGTTTCATAAAGGGAGAACTCAGACACCTGCGAATTTTGCTGACACCATATTTCATGTTTTTTTGTCGACCATCCAATTGGTCGCATTGTGTTCGGTCCACATCATTCACACGAGTCCGACAGTGTGTCACGAAACCTGCAATCGGCTACAATTAACGCTGTTGAAACAGCGTAACTTGAGCACAATGTTAGCGTCAATACGACATCAGAGAGAGAGAAAGAGAGAGAGAGAGAATGAGAATGAGAATTCATTGTAACGCTGCAGCTAAAAATATTTAATAAAAGTTTTGTTTAGCGAGCTATTGAAGCATAAACAAGTGTTTTAACGCAGCTCTGTAAAGCTTGAAAACAACACTTCGTAAATAACGCTTGCCATTTTTTCAGTTAAATATTTAATAATAACAGGGAGAACATCTGCTGAATGTGAGCAATTTATTTGGCGATGCTGTACGTAGGGCTAGCCTCGTTACGAACTGTTTGACTGCAAATTTTTATAACACTTTATTCCTCTTTTTATGTTGTACAGAGTGCCGTCAAAGATTGTTCTTATATACTTGGTAGCTTCTATATTAGGTCCATAAAGATTTCTTTAGGTATGTTCGTTCATTATCTACACCCACATCTACATCTCTACTCTCCTTCCCTGCTCCACTCTTGAATGGTGCATAGTGAGAACGACTGCTTAAACCTCCGTAAGAGCTCTAACTTGGACATGGTGCTCATTTCGCGGCACTTATCGGTGAGGGAGTAATGCATTGGTGTGCCAAAATCGACGAAAGTAACTTTCGCTCCATGTAACTTGGACCGTTCATAGACAGAACTGCTGCAGTATAGTGAAGAAGGTAACTGAAAAAAATGCGCGGTGAGACGAAGAGATATGACACTTCTATTCAAAGACAATAATTACACTGAAGGCCCTGCGGTTCATTATTGTTTTGTGGACATTTCAAAATGTGAGACATGGTTGTTAACAGGGTTTGTGATCACCCAGAATGGCAGCGCACGCTCTGCAACGTGCTGCCACGTTGGCCTCATGGCTGATACGAATTTTTATGGTACGCCGTTTCATTCGTCCACAAGCGCGCTGGATGGTCGTCGGTGCATTTGGAGGTGCTGCAGTGCGTCTCTCCAATACCTCCCCACGAGCTCGGTAGGATTTAAGTAGGGAGAACGGACAGACCGGTCAATTCACCGAATATCCTCTCATTCCAAGACCTGTCCCAAATGCACGACCCCTATTCAATAGTCTGGGAATTTTGACATTGCCCTCACAGTATGTATTTTCTTTAATGTCGTTTGTTGTTAGCAATATTAGCTTATTCCCAAGAGTTAGCAGCTTTCACTCAGTTAATACTAGGCAGAAATCAAATCTGCATGTGGAATGCACTTCCTTGACTCTTGTGCAGAAAGGAGTGCAGTATTCTGCTGCATCCATTTTCAATAAGCTACCACAAGAACTCAAAAATCTTAGCAGTAGCCCAAACACTTTTAAGTCTAAACTGAAGAGTTTCCTCATGGCTCACTCCTTCTATTCTGTCGAGGAGCTCCTGGAAGAGATAAAAAATTAAGCAAATTCCAGTGTTACATTCTTGATTTTCTTTATTTAAACTAACGACTTGTTTCATTTTATGTGTTTCTACAATCGTGTTATAATTTCATGTATTGACTCGTTCCATGACCATGGAGACTTCTCCTAAATGTGGTCCCACGGAACAATAAATAAATAAATAAATAAATAAATAAATAAAACAACGTTGCAATGACGCTGGCCGACGAGTGTACCTCATTCAACTATTTGCAGGTCAGTGCACCCGTGCAACGTCATGCCTCCACACACCCTAACACACCGACCACCAAAACGGTCACGTTCACCATTGCTGGGAGTACCGTCAGGCCGCGAGAGGTGGGAACACCTAATGTACCCAGGAACATGGCTGACCGTAATCGTTTTCGTGGGCCATGGATTATGGTGAGGGGAAGCATAATGTTGCATGGGTACACTGACCTCCAAATCTTTGAACACGTACACTCGCCGGCTGGGGTCATTGTGACAAATGGGTCAAATGGCTCTGAGCACTATGGACTTAACTGCTGTGGTCATCAGTCCCCTAGAACTTAGAACTAATTAAACCTAACTAACCTAAGGACATCACACACAGCCATGCCCGAGGCAGGATTCGAACCTGCGACCGTAGCAGTCGCGCGGTTCCAGACTGTAGCGCCCAGAACCGCTAGACCATCGCGGCCGGCTCATTGTGACACTATGCTCCTTCCCCATGTGTGTCTTTTCAAAAATACACGAGAAATGCCAACCTTGCGACCGCCATGGGAGCACGTTGCAGGGCATGTATGCCGTCCGTGGTGATCACGCACCCTATTAAGCATCATTTCATTCATTTTGTAATGTTCAGATGACCATCACAAATTGCGACGCCTTCACTGTAATTATTGCCTTTCGATAAAAGTGTCATTTCTGTTCCTTTAATTGTGTACTTCTCTCAGATACCTTCTGTACTATACTGTAGCAGTTCTTTCCATGTATGGTCTAAGTTTCATTGAGCCATGTTGCTTGGAAGCGAAAAATTACGTGAAAGTTACTTTCGACTTTAAGTTCTGCACAACAATGCGACCCTTCCAGGAAACTTCTGTCTCGGAATGTCAATGTCTTAGAGATGCATGACTCTTCTCTTCCATTGTCTCCCACTGGAACTAAAGTCAGTCTCCCTCTCTCTCTCTCCCTCCCTCTCTCCCCCTCCCTCTCTCCCCCTCCCTCTCTCTCCCTCCCTCTCTCTCTCTTCCTCCCTCTCTCTCCCTCCCTCTCTCTCCCTCCCTCTCTCTCCCTCCCTCTCTCCCTCCCTCTCTCTCCCTCTCCCTCTCCCTCCCTCTCTCTCTCTCTCCCTCCCTCTCTCTCCCTCCCTCTCTCTCCCTCCCTCCCTCTCTCTCCCTCCCTCTCTCTCCCTCCCTCTCTCCTCTCCCTCCCTCTCTCCTCTCCCTCCCTCTCTCTCCCTCCCTCCCTCTCTCTCCCTCCCTCCCTCTCTCTCCCTCCCTCTCTCTCTCTCCCTCCCTCTCTCTCTCTCCCTCCCTCCCTCTCCCTCCCTCCCTCTCCCTCCCCCCCCCCCTCTCTCTCTCTCTCTCTCTCTCTCTCTCTCTCTCTCTCTCTCTCTCTCTCTCTCTCTCTCTCTCCCCCCCCCCCCCTATTAACCCAACCCGGTAAGGATCCCGGACTGATAAACAATCGTGGCGATTAAGGCAAAAAAGTAGTTACTTCTTCTGTAAATGAACTACATTTCCTTAAGGTTATCAGTGACCAGACTATAAATCCACAGGGCTCCGGTTCGATCCCCGATCATTCCTGTCACTTGCCACTTCTTTTGCCTCCAACAATGTCTGTTGATTTCAAAAATGCCAGAGTTGCGCCCTGGTTCGGAATCCACGCCAAACTGTGCGTTCCGCGATAAGTGGCTGAATAAGTCACTTCAGAGGTCGGAGGAAGACGACAACAGTATCAACAGCATACTACCGCCAACAGCACCGTGCCTAGTAAAATAGTGTGGAGTTCAAAACTATCTTCAATAATCACAGCTTTACGTTAACATTCTTCCAATTAATCTCAACTTGGCATCTGTGTTTATTACAGTTTGTTTTATGTGGTAATTGTACTTTAACTCTTGGTGGTTTCTCGCATTTGTCCTAGCGTATATACTGTTTCCACTTGTTTGTAACCAATAGCGAAATCAGGAAGTAGTCGGTCTCTTCGCCCATTCGTGGACAGTATCTTACCTTTATTTACGTTCAAGGTCAATTGTCAAGCCCTGCACCAAGCGCCGATCCTCCAACAGATTTTCCTGACTTTCGGTCCAGTATTCTGGGGTTACAAATTTCCTACATTCATCAGCATCAGGTGCGAATAGCTTCCGAAGTTATCCACTTGCTCATTTACACATACGTCTATTGGAATGAGTAATGGCCCTCTAACACACTCTTGGGTTATTCACGAAATGAGTCTGGGCCGCTCAGTCTGAATGTTGTTCCTTACGAGGTTTACGTACCAAAGGCTGGAACGTTTTTAATGTTTCACTTGATAATGTCTGCTCTATTGCCTTCTCGCAATGCAGCTTTACGGCTTTTAAATTTTCATTCTGACGAAGGCATCCTCAGAGGTATCGAAACCCGTTGGTAATAAAAAGGTTCTATTCAAACCTCTAAAACTGATGTAGACCATACCAGAGAATTATGGTGAATAATGCTTATTTATAAAAGTATATCACAACGGAAAGTGATCCTACGATATCCAGTTAAAGAAGTAGATAGATAGTAAGCTTACCAAACGCAGTAAAGTGGTGTTGAGAGCGTTGCGAGAATGGTGGCAGAATTACCAAACTAAACAGCCATCCAAGACACACGAAAAACTCAGTCCATTTCGTGATCATAATACACGATAAATCAAGCCGCTCAAAACTGTTCAGCATGACGATTTAGAAATCAACACACGTGAGATAACGAGTAGAAACTCATACTGTCTATTCTTAAGTCACTAATGCAATAGGAAAAAGTTAAAGTGCTGCACTGAAGCACATTCGGTCCTCGTGAAAACTAAGTCTTCACAAAAGTTGAAATATTGTAGCGGCCGTTCACCGCCCAGAATCTATCACCCAATCGGCCAAAAAACGCACTACATAACCAGCACGGCTGCCTTCTTAAAGAGCACGCTAAAAACTGTCCTCTCTCGAGATCAAAAGTAAAAGTGTCCAAAATAGCTCCCTCGAGATCCTCACTCGAGAAGTATCAGTCTCCATTTGACTTCAGCAGTGTTCCACCACTGTCTGCTCCTGTATTGGCTGAAGGCCGTCCCTACCAAAATACATCTATCTTATGATCCAAAGACATGGTCTGGCTCAATTTCATCGCTTTCTTAACTATTACGACAATTTTTAAATAAAGAAATGTTATAAATATTCGCTCACTGTTAACTAATGTACGGTAAATATAAATAACCGTTTCCTCATAAATAAACAAGCCATCATTTATGCGCAAGTACGCTCACATTAAATGACAACAGATTGTCGTTAAATATTATCTAAAAACTCATTTATATCTGCTTGATAGAAACGTCTTTCGATACTCTTTACAGTGGTGGTGTCAGCTAACAACCGCGATTGACCACTTTCAAATTATCACTGTTTTTAACATCAATTCTAACCAACATTTAAAAAAAAGTAACTGGCACCGAGCGAGATGGCGCAGTGGTTAACTCACTGGACTCGCATTCGGAAGGATGACGGTTCAAATCCGCGTCCGGCCATCCTAAATTAGGTTTACCGTAGTATCCCTAAGCTGGCTGCGGTGGCCGACTGGTTCGAGGCGCTTCAGTCCGGAACCACGCGACTGCTACGATCGCAGGTTCGAATCCTGCTTAGGGCATGGATATGTGTGATGTCCTTAGGTTAGTTAGGTTTAAGTAGTCATAAGTTCTGGGGGACTGATGACCTCAGAAGTTAAGTCCCTTAGTGCTCAGAGCCATTTGAACCATTTTTTCGTGGTATTCCTAAATCGCATCAGGCAAATGCCGGGATGGTTCCTTTGAAAGGGTACGGCCGACTCCCTTCCGCTCCTTATCTAATCCGATGGGACTGATACCTCGCTGTTTGATCCCGTCCCTCCAAACCAAACGAAGTGACTGTCAAAATAATAACATATTCCTTAAATAACTAGCGAAGTATGACAGGGTGTGAAGTATTCAAGCTACATTCAGTTTCTGTGTTATTGTGGAGAATAGGAGGTTCTGAAACATTTGCATTATGAAAAAATACAAAAAACGTAGTAAATCAATATACAGAATAGATACAGAAATGTAGCTTTCATGGATGATAGCTGCAGTGCAATGCTATCATCTGAAGCATTATTTGTTGAACTGCGTGAAGTGTTTAGAAGATGTTAATTCTAAGGTTCATAATGAAAATGTTGTCATTGTAAAATAGAAACTTGTGTAGTTTTAAAGCTATTGAAAATATTGCTGTCTCGTTGGGCACACCTCATTTTTCTGAGATCGTAGATGTATTCAGTTTCGCTTTTTTATATGACTGATTTACTCTCGAATTTCTGGAGTTATAAGATGCCATCTTTCTGCTTGTCTGGCACTGCCATTGCTGGTGCATCGCCAGTCCTCTTAAGTGACTGTCATCCAGAGCCACCGAACTGGGATTTACCAATGCGGCCATTCGCTGACCCCTCTGCACCTGGGACCAGGTCGCGTTGGCTGGATTGGCCACTAAACACTTGACGCTACGTGATTGATGATTGGGGGGCAATGAAATTAGTCTCATGTCAACACAACCAACAAAACGAGTCACGTGTCCACATGACATTCATTCAGTTGGAATAACAAACACTTACGGTGAACCTAAGAATTATAAACAAACATAACCAAAATGGTATTTTGAACATTTCATGTCAGAAAACGTTTCATGTAATGCTGGTAAGTTCTATTTCTGTCTGGTTCCCCATGATTAATGTGATTACGAAGAGAAGTAAAAAATGAGCTCTCGCGTGGAAATAAAGCGTTTCCAGACCCATGTAGATATAATCCATTTTATTCCTCTGTGTGTGAGGAATGTTTCCTGAAAGTTAGGCTGCACATTTTTGTTACACCCAGCATAAACAGATGTTCGTAGTGACTCTAAAGTTTGGCGTCAGCGATGTGGGCTGTGTTCGTGTGTGTTACGCCTTTCATCTGAGAAAAGGTAGTGAGTCTTATACTGACGTCGCTACGATGTTGAACACGAGACTTGAAAGTTGGAGGAGCGCCCGGAGCTGGCTGGAGAGCGCGTCAGCGTGGAGTGGTTTCCGTGCAGAGCAGTTGCCGCCTGGGCGCGCGGAGCGGCAGATTACGGCGCGGGGTGTAATACGGGCGCGCTCGTTAATTGGAAGCCGGCCGTGTGCTGAGCACGGCACAGCTCGGTTGCCGCTATTGATTCGACCCAGTGAGGCGGGCGCGCGCCACCTGATTTGCTCTGCGTGCGGCGGTCAGCCGCTGCACAGTTTGCCCCCCCCCCCCCCTCCCCCCGCATTCCTCCACCCCCCTCTCTCTCTCCCACCCCCTCCTCTCTCTCTCTCTCTCTCTCTCTCTCTCTCTCTCTCTCTCTCTCTCCCTCTCCCTCTCTCTCCCCCCCCCCCTCTCCCTCTCTCTAGGCCGTGGGTCTTTTAAAGATAAAATTAATGGAAGTCAAAGTTCCCAAACACCACTGATTCTACATCTTTCTTCCGACTGCTACCTCCACGTAATTCTTATCCCCTTTTCTCCTCCCCCTACATCTACATCTACATTTATACTCCGCAAGCCACCCAACGGTGTGTGGCGGAGGGCACTTTACGTGCCACTGTCATTACCTCCCTTTCCTGTTCCAGTCGCGTATGGTTCGCGGGAAGAACGACTGCCGGAAAGCCTCCGTGCGCGCTCGAATCTCTCTAATTTTACATTCGTGATCTCCTCGGGAGGTATAAGTAGAGGGAAGCAATATATTCGGTACCTCATCCAGAAACGCACCCTCTCGAAACCTGGTCAGCAAGCTACACCGCGATGCAGAGCGCCTCTCTTGCAGAGTCTGCCACTTGAGTTTGCTAAACATCTCCGTAACGCTATCACGCTTACCAAATAACCCTGTGGCGAAACGCGCCGCTCTTCTTTGGATCTTCTCTATCTCCTCTGTCAACCCGACCTGGTACGGATCCCACACTGATGAGCAATACTCAAGTATAGGTCGAATGAGTGTTTTGCAAGCCACCTCCTTTGTTGAGGGACTAAATTTTCTAAGGACTCTCCCAATGAATCTCAACATGGCACCAGCCTTACCAACAATTAATTTTATATGATCATTCCACTTCAAATCGTTCCATACGCGTACTCCCAGATATTTTACAGAAGTAACTGCTACCAGTGTTTGTTCCGCTATGATATAATCATAGAATAGAGGATCCTTCTTTCTATGTATTCGCAATACATTACATTTGTCTATGTTAAGGGTCACTTGCCACTCCCTGCACCAAGTGCCTATCTGCTGCAGATCTTCCTGCATTTCCCTGCAATTTTCTAATGCTGCAACTTCTCTGTATACTACAGCATCATCCGCGAAAAGCCGCATGGAACTTCCGACACTATCTACTAGGACCACCACCACCTCCTCCTCCTCCTCCTCCTTTTCCTCCTCCTCCTCCTCCCCCTCCCCCCCCCCTGCTTTTCCTCCCCACTGTGAAGGAATTATCCGAATAGGACGGAAATCGATAGATGTTATGCACATATACAGAAAAACATATGATTACAATTTCAGGAAAATTTTATGGTTTTGTTCACAAGAAAGAGCAACTCAATAACGCGACAGTCTACGTCTAGCCCTTACTAAACAGTTCTTCGCCTTGGCATTGATTGATGGAATTGTTGGACCTCTCCTGAGGGGTATCGTGGCAATTTCTATCCAATTGGCACTTAAGATCTTAAAAATCCTGGCATGGTAGGAGGGACAAGTTAGTGCTTGGTAAGCACGAAGACAAGCTGTGCGGTGTGTCAGCATCTTGCTCATATGTAAGCCCGGGATGACTTTCCATGAAGGGCCATAAAACGGGGCGTATAATATCGTCGAAGTGCCTTTGTGTTCAAAAGGAGTCGCAGATGACAACCAAAGGGGTCTTGCTACAAAAAGAAATGGCAACCCAGACGATCACTCCTGATTGTCGGGTGGTATGGCGGGCGACAGCCAGGCTGCTATCCCACTACTGTCCGCGGCCTTTCCACGCACATCTTCGCTGTTTATTAGGGCTCAGTTCGAAGTGGGACTGATCACTGAAGACAATTCTACTCCAGTCAATGAGATTCCGGGCCGAATGTGCCCGACACAACTGACAGCGGAATTGTTGGTGTACAGAGGTCAATGATATTGGGCTCAGCGGGCGCCGTGAGTTCACCCTTCTTTCTGTGAGCTATATGGCAGGCGATACCGCTTTCCGCGGCGTCTCCAGACACATCTCATAGACTCTAGATTATCTTCAGTGATGAGTCCTGCTTCTAACTGAGTCCTGATGACCAGCGAAGAAATGCGTAGAGACGCCCTAGACAGCGGTAAGAGACCAATTTGATTGTCGCCCGCCATGCGGACCGAAAACCAGGAGTGGTGATCTCGAGTGCCATTTCATTTCACAGCAGGACCTCTTTGGTTGCCGTCAGCAGCACCCTTACAGTACAGCGGTACGTTGACGACATTCTACGCCCAGTTTTGTTATCCTTCATGGCAAGCCATCTTTGCCTTACATTTCAGCAAGATAATGTCCGCCCGCACATCGCCAGAGTTTTTATTGCTTGTCTCTGTGCTTGCCAAATCCCACTTTGACCAAAAATGTCGTCAAATATCTCCCTAACTGAGCATGTTTGGAGCATTATGGGCAGGGCCCTCCAACCATCTCGGAGTCTTCAACAGGCCAATTGAACAGAATTTTGTACGATAAAAAAATGTTCAAATGTGTGTGAAATCCTATGGGACTTAACTGCTAAGGTCATCAGTCCCTAAGTGTACACACTACTTAACCTGAACTATCCTAAGGACAAAAACACACACACACACACACACACACACACACACACACACACACACACACACACACACACACACACACCCATGCCCAAGGGAGGACTCGAACCTCCGCCGGGACCAGCCGCACAGTCCATGACTGCAGCGCTCTAGACCGCTCGGCTAATCCTGCGCGGCTTGGTACGATATCCCTCAGGTAAACATCCAGCAACTCTATCAGTCAATGCCATGTCGAATAACTGCTTGCATAAGTGCCAGAGGTGTATCAAAGCATTATTGACCTGTTCAATTCGTGAAGATCTTTCTCTTCAACTAATCATCCTATTTTCCCGAAACTGTAATCATTTATTTGTCTGTACATGAACATCAGATCTACAGATTTCCGTCCCATTAGGATAATTCCTGCGTGGGGCTTCGCTTTTTCTCTTCGAATATATTACAAGGTTCTATTCTAAAATTATTTTTTTTCTTTGATATGTAACTGCCGGCATGAACTGTCGAAAGAGCCTACTATCAGACATTGGAGTCGCACTCCATGAGCAGTTTGATGGTAGAGCGCAGGCGACATGTTACTAATAACTGCTAGCAGACACGAAACGAGAAGCGAAATTTTAGATTTTACACAGAACTTCGGTGGGCTCAAGGAATTTTTATAAAGGAGATTTTTTTGTTCTAGGACAGAATTGGATTTGTAGAAATATAAATATTGTAAAGAAAAGACCAGAAAAAATGTGTAATTGAAACAGAAAGACGACGGATAATGCGTTATGAAATGCACTAATAGTGATTTTTTTTTAAAAAAAGAGTATTTCTTATTAGTATTAAATTTTAAACGGTATACATTCATTTTTCTTTTAACACAAGTCCATTTAGTAATTAAAATATCAAGTAAACTGAAATTTTATATTATTTTATTACGTCTGGAAAATTTGAAACAATTTTTCATATCAAGTCGTTTTGAACAGATTGAATCAACATAAGTATGTCAGGAAAGGACCGTGAAATGAGACGTCTCCTTGATGCAGTACGAGTGAACTATGAATAAAGTGACATCTCGCTCATTCAGAACGACTGAAATATGAGTAGAGTGCGATCACATTGCACTCTCGTGCAGCAGTGTCTAGAGCAGTTGTGCTTTCATACATTGCATGCGTGTATAGGGACAGTGTTGATTTTGTGTTTCTAATTGCGAGAGGCCATGTGGCATATTTTTAAAAAATGCAATGCCTGAAAGACAACAGAATAGCAGCCAGAACGAGTATGTTTTCTAGAAAGTACTCTGTGTACAAAGGAGACGCCACAGGAAGAGCGTTGGTTTGGGCATTGGCCGGAAATGTTACGTAGACTCACAAGGTATCACATGCGCTCATGTGGAGAGCCACGAGGCACGCGAGTGCGTTGATGGTGATCATATATGTTCACACAAGGCCCTGCAGGGTGGTTCCGGAAGCGCCAACGAGGAAGGGGTGACAAAGCCTGTTGCACAGAAAAAGGCGGGGCAGCTTAGCCCGTGGGAGAGTTCAGTACAGAAAGTGGTCCAGGAGGGACGTCTGCGCAGATAAAGCCCGGGGCCTGGACTTGTAGTGTTCGCTCTGGCTCTACTTGCGCTCGTACTGTCAAACTTCCATTTAGCCTTCTCCTTGCTAATTAACTGGACGAACCTCCTCCAGTCTCCGACACTCGCTGGACAAGACGGTCAGAATTTCAGAGAAACTCGGTAAGGGTGTTGCCAAATTATTTTAACACTGTTTCCTTCTCAAACTGAGACAGAGTGGCGCACTAGGTAACAGCTAGAACTGTTCCAAATTTATCTCGATTTCGGCAGTGAAGTGATACTCTTTCTCTTTCACATTTCACTTTTCTTCTGCTCCGCCTTCTCCAGTTCCTGTTTTTCACATTCCTTCTCGTCATCTTTCACTGAGCAAAGTGGAGCAGTGGTCAACACACCGGACATATTCGGACTAACCTAAGGACATCACACATATACATGCCCGAGACATGATTCGAACCTGCGACCGTAGCAGTCGCGCGGTTCCGGACTGAAGCGCCTAGAACCGCTCGGCCATCACGGTCGGCAACAGAAGCACTACGAGAGCAGATTAAAATAATAATTGAGACTGAATAACAATACAAAATGGTCATAATGTAAAATATTAATTATGAATAACAATAACAACACTCAACAACCACTCAAATTGTCATAAAAATAAAATAATTAAAAAGTCTGAAATGATGAGGTGTTTCCAAAAGCTGCATAGGTGTACGAAGGTGCTTTATTCGCAACCACTTGTTTCCCGTCGGTATAAACACATCTTCAGGCTTACAATTTTTACGTTTCCATAGTGTAGATCGATAACTACGGAGTCCTAGCTTTAGGGAAGTTATCCACGTTAAGAATCAAACCAGAATGGTGAGTCGTCTTAATAAAATTGAGTCTACCTAAAGATACTGATTAAAATGAACAAAGGATGGCCCATATAATATTTTACAATATACGGTAGGTAAAAGCTATATAAAACCAATGAAGAAAAATTTAAAATCCCGTGTAATGTGCGTACTAAAATATTAATACTTATTACGTGCACTTTTACTTTAAGTAACTGAATAAAGGAATAAGTGAAGTTATAGTTATTTAGTCTTAGTTTTAATGATCGTCGGCGTTGAATACGCAGGAGATAACATTACTTCGCACAAGAGGAAGAGAACCGATTGCCTCGGTATGAAAGACATACCACCGCTGAAGCAGTTCGGGGAAATAATGGCAAATCTGTAACAGGATGGTACAGCGAGGTGTTCACTCTACTCCGACTGACTGCAGCTTCTGATATGAAAGCAACAGGATTTGAGATGAAGTTGCAAATCGGACTGCATACAGGAGTTCGGCAGGTCGAGATTCAACAGCTCATCTTCGTCATAATCGACTGGTTATCTGCAGAAGGTTTCTGCCATATTTTAGTTACAATAATCGAAACTAAGAATAAACTACACACGTGGAAATAACCGCATCAACTCTTGTTAAAACATACCGTAGATACATTTTTCTTAAAAAAATGGTTCAAATGGCTCTGAGCACTATGGGACGCAACTGCTGAGGTCATTAGTCCCCTAGAACTTAGAACTAGTTAAACCTAACTAACCTAAGGACATCACACACATCCATGCCCGAGGCAGGATTCGAACCCGCGACCGTAGCGGTCTTGCGGTTCCAGACTGCAGCGCCTTTAACCGCAGGGCCACTTCGGCCGGCATTTTTCTTAAGAATGAAAGACGACACCCTAGACGTGCGTCACCTACATACAGGAAAGAAGTAACCTTACAACAGAGAAGCCATTCATACGATTTAAGGATCTTAAATCCCAAGTGACAAGCAAACGGCTTAAAGTTGACACGAAAATAGAGAAAAATATATTAGGGACACTTCGACATGGGAGGGGGAGTGGGGACGAGCCTGAAGAAAAGACAAAACATGCGATAAATGTCGTGACCTAGATTATACAAATTACCTTTCACAAAACACGTTACTCAGAATTGGATTATTTTAAGCACAATGCAATCTGTCATCCGATGTTGTGAAGTGGTCGTTAGTACCGAACTTCACTACACACTCGGAAGACGTGCAGTGTGGATGGAGTAAATAACAGTGCACTATATCGTTCAATTCGATGTGCACAGTGAAACATCATCATCATCTCAAGTGGACAAAATGGTAGTCCGCGCTACGGTACAAAAGCCGTTACCGCAGGCAGCTTGACAACTCGCTGACACGGCCTCTGCCGCCCACATCACGTAATCTGGGAGTAAGCTGAGCTAGCAGCCGGAGCCTTTTCGACCGTCATAACTGGGAGTAATCAGCCGGGATTGGCGCCCGAGCTGCCGGTAATCGCTTTTCGTGAAACACCATCCAGGGATTGATGGTCGTCCATCCCTCGCTGCCAACGGCCCGTCCGCCGCGACGGCGTCACTCCGATCTATCCCAGCCCTGCAGCACACGGCCTGCACTAATACCTGAGCGCAAGTGTAGAGGAGCGATGTGCTGAGCGACTTTGGCAACAACGTGACTAACTGCTCGCGGAAGCTGGGCTAGAAGCTTACTGTACGGTTTTGTTATAAATAGTCTCTCACCAAAACAGACAGCACAGTGATGAACACTCACCACGTATGTGGGAGTATTGTTTCTTTAGCCATCGGTATTCCAAACGGTTTTATGTTGCCTTCCAATTTTATTGTGTCTCAAACTAATTTTGTGCCTTGTACTAATCTTTCTGTGTCTTGTGCTTATCTTTCTGTGCTTTGTACTAACCTTTCCCGCTCTTCTTCTAACCTCATTCTCTCTTCGACTAATTATTCCATCCCTTTGTCTGACTTTTCCCTCTCTTCACATGACTTCCCTCTCTTCGCCTAGCATTTCCCTCTCTTCGCCTAGCATTTCCCTCTCTTCGCCTAGCATTTCCCTCTCTTCGCCTAGCATTTCCCTCTCTTCGCCTAGCATTTCCCTCTCTTCCCCTAGCATTTCCGCTCTCTTCGCCTGACTCTTTCCGCTCTCTTCGCCTGACTCTTTCCGCTCTCTTCGCCTGACTCTTTCCGCTCTCTTCGCCTGACTCTTTCCGCTCTCTTCGCCTGACTCTTTCCCCTCTCTTCGCCCCGACTCTTTCCCCTCTCTTCGCCCCGACTCTTTCCCCTCTCTTCGCCCCGACTCTTTCCCCTCTCTTAGCCCCGACTCTTTCCCTTCTCTTCGCCCCGACTGTTTCCCCTCTCTTCACCCCGACTGTTTCCCCTCTCTTTGCCCATGTTCCAAGATGGAAATAGTTGGAAAGTGACATATAATGAATTCCATGACAGTATATTACCAAACTGATACTTAAGTGTTTGCGTACCTGTAGGGAATGTAGTTAAAATTTCAGTCTTACGTTAGCTTATTTTCAACACAAAGAAGAGCAAGTCCCAGAAATCGAGAATTGTGCAAGTACCTGGTGTCTATAGGGTGTGTCTAACGTCAGTTCAAGTTCTCAGGTTTAAATAACAACGAGCTATGCTCAGAGGATGTGCATGAGCAGCTGAGTCCCCATCTTTCAAATTTCGATAAAGGTCGAATTATTGGCATGAGTGGGCACTGGAGAACCACACCAGCAGATCATAACAGTTGGCTGTACTGCAACGACTGCAGCATGAGTGGTTAATGTATGAACGCACACATGGATCGTTTCAGAGAAAGTACGCCATGATACAATCAAAAGATTGTCTGACTGACTCTGACAAAAGATGGATAAAAAAATTGAAGTCTGGAAAGATGTAACAGACAGTGTGTTTCCTCTAATCATTGGAACATATTACTGTAAACAGGTTTGTGATCATTATTTGTCATGTTTAATTTAACAGTGGCAACATACTACGGACAACAGAAACTTGTATGGTAGAGAGCCAGAGTTAACAGGACATTAGGGGCTTTCTATAGTGTTCAGCGATGAGTCTCGCTTCTGTCTGTGACGGGCACTTCGACTCCAATGTGCCTATAGATGACCTGATGAAAGGTCACAGGAAGCAGCGATGGTGCCCATACCTCTTCTAATCCTGGATTCATGGTATGTGGAGCTACTTGATATGACAACTTAACTTATTTGGTAATTCTTGTTGAGCAGCCAAATGCTCTCCAGAGTTTAGCAAAAACAGGGCAGGCAACCTAATATCATGTTCCAGCGTCAAAATGCAAGACGCCACACTAAATTGCACACCATAAACAACGCCTGGAGTAGCAGACTGATCCTTAACTGGCCTGCCTAATCTCCTGATTTATCACCCATGGAACATGTTTGGCATGTTATGAGATGACTTACAGCTAGAAACCCTTCCGAAATTGCGCAGCATGTGTTTCAGACATTGCAAGAAATTCCTCAAGATGACATTTGGAGGCTGTCTGTCTTCCATGACACAACGGATACGATAGTGTATTCAAGACCTTGGAGTTCAGAGCTCATATTGATGATTGCTATGACTTCCACTTGGGTGACAGTGGAGATGCTCATCATATAACAAGCATAACACAATCAAACTAAGTTCGATAACAGTCAGGTTGGTGCTCCATGGAATAGCACTTCCCATTTCCATCAGTGTATCTTGTGCTAATCTTTTAATCTCTACGTGACTATTGCACCCAATATCCTCCATAATTTGTTTCACCTCCATGATCCTAGAAGGTGCTAATTCTAAGTCTAGGGGACTGATGACCTCAGATGTTGAGTCCCATAGTGCTTAGAGCCATTTGAACCATCTAAAGATCATTAGTGTCAAAACTTCCTTCGACCCTTGGTGGGGAAACCATTCCACATGTGATATTTTTGTCACATTAAAAAACTGTCTTTTTGTCTCATCTAAACGCTCTAAAATTTTGCATACATTGGTTTTTGCATCCTGTGTTACTAAAAGACCGTATTTTTTGAGCATGTTATACTGCATATAACAGTGTGTATAGTAAACAATATAATCAGAACTTAATAGCGACTGTGTAAAATGTTGGACAACGTGAAGTTTTAGTGAAATTATGCCATGTAGTAATTCACATAAGGCATGTATTTCGTCAATTTACTTCACATTAGTTATCACTTGGGTATATGCCCAGACAAGGACGCAGTGGCTGTAAAAATACAAATTTTGACATATTTCAATTGTTTGGAAGTACTAGTTTGTGGTTACTTCATTTTATATACTTTCGAATGTGATGTCATTTCTGTGACTAGGAGCTTGATGATAGTCTGTGACTGAAAATGAGTTTGGATGTTAATACAGCATTGGATAAATTTGTCGAAGCTATGGGGCTCCATCTATAAAAAATGCTTTATTATTTCGATCTTAGTGGCGGAAGACAACGACCGTTGGAGTTGGAAGTGGGGTGTGAAGGAGATGACACCTAAAAATGAGCGGAAGCGAAGTGTAACAGCGTCTAACTCATAGATTTCGGTGTTTATTTGATAGGTGACCGCTGAAATAACATTTAACTTACCCTAACGTGAGAAGGGATGGAAATGGCTGAAATGTAAACAGTTGTGGAAATAACTGACATCAGCGTCAAATCAATAATTTTCCCTCGCCACTAGTTTGGTTTGTTGTTTGGTTGATTCATGGGAGAGGACTAAACAGAGATGTTATCGGTCCCATTGGATGAAGGAAGGATGGGGAAGGATGTCAGCTGCGCCCTTTCAAAGGAACTATCCCGGAATTTGCATGAAGTGATTTAAGGAATTCACGGAAAACCTAGATCAGGATGGCCGGACGCCGGTTTGAATCTTCGTCCTCCCGAATGCGAGTCTAGTGTGATAGCCACTGCACCACCTCGCTCCCTGGCACTAGCTTCATTGGTGAGAGTTGCAATGACTTGTGACCCCTACGAATAGTTAAAAGGTTGCGAATATAAACAGCAGCGCCCATCTTGTAAGTTCTGCTGAGTGGATTTAAAAATGTTTGTATTTCTGAACGAGGAGGAGCAACTAAACGTATTGTATATAATAAAATTTCCTTTGAATTAAAGTTACAATGAATTTGTAAAAGATTTTACTTTATTTGTCTGCCATATCTGTACTTCAAAACCATTCTCCATAAAGTTTTTTTCTACGGTATACTAAATTACATTTCTCTCCTAATATAACATTGATGTAAACAAGTAATCAAAGCAATAATCTAGTTTATAACGGAAGGACCCATTCGTAATTTTCGTCGTCTTGTTTTAAATGTTAAGAAATATAAAATTCTGCACTTCTCAAAACGAGATGTATCTCATTAGTGTCATATCACTACAAAGTCACTGAATCCCAAAGTTACAACCGGTTAACTCACATAAATATATGAGTGTAACAATTTGTAGGGTAACTAAATGGAACGATCACATAGACTCACATTGTAGGTAAAGCAGGTGACCGACTTCGGTGCATTGGCGGGATACTAGAAAAATGCAATCAGTGCGCAAACGAAATTTCTTAGAAACCACTCGTGCGTTCCAACCTAGACTATTGCTGAAGTGCGTTGAACCGATATCAAATGGAACTAACAGAGAATACTGAACGTATCCAAAGAAGACCAACATGTTTATTTGACCCCTTGGGAGAGTGTCACCGATTTACTCAAAACTTGAACTGGCAGGTGCTTGAAGATAGACAGAAACTAACCGGTAAAAGCCTACTTATAAAGATTCAAGAACCGGCTTTGCCTGAAGAATCTAGGGTTACACAACGACCCCCAACGTATCGCTCCTGTATGGATCATAAAGATAACATTAGACTAGTTACAACCTGCACAAATACCTTTAAGCAATAACTCTTCCCGCCCTCCATAAATGAATGGAACAGAAAGAAGACCTAATACGATTTTGTAGTTCCTATGTTGTTCGGAAACACGATGCAATATTCCTTCGAACACGCACGCACATCCGAAGGAACAGGCAATCCAGTGACTACAGACGTTGGTAAATACATGAAATGTATTCGGAGTTCCGAATTTGGAGATGTGGGTAACCATCAACTGTATAATTGAATAATGATAAACAAAATTTTCTGCTGGACCGGGACTCGAACCCTGATTTCGCGCTCAGTGCGAGCGGTCGCCTTATCATTGGGCTATCCGAGCACGACTCACGGCTAGACGCAAACTTCCATACGTTGTTAATCACGTCTCTACAACCTGGACTCGTAAATTCCTCATGTATGTAAACTAGTACGAGGGTGAGTCAATGAAAATCTTAATTTTTTGAAATATTATTTATTGTGCAGAAGTGGTACAAAGCTGTATCACTTTTCAACGTTATCTCCCCCACGCTCAATGCAAGTCCTCTAGCGCTTACAAAGTGCATAAATTCCTTTAGAAAAAAATTCTTTTGATATCCGCGCAATCACTCATGCACTCGTTGTGCTTGACGTGGACGAGGAGCATCTTCCACTGAAGCCACACCTTTGCGAACTTCCTACTCCATTTGTAGACTTGCTGCTGTGAGAAACATGCATCAACGTACTGAACCTTCATTCGTCTATGACTTCCAATAGGTTTCACACCTTCACTACGCAAAAACCGAATAACAGAACACTGTTCTTCCCTGGTACCGCGACGGTATGTGTGTATCTGCACTATGCTGCCACCTACAGGCCATTCTGCACTCTGTTTGTAGCACGCTTACCAACTTACAGGATAACGGCGAGAAATTTCGATTTGTTATTACAAATTTAAGGTTTTCATTTGACTCACCCTCGTACATCTTTTATGTAAATTCTTGAACAGTTGACATTTTAAATGAAAGTCGCTTGCCTTGTGTTGGGGGATAAAGTCAGCCGTGCTGTGATAGTTTAATGGTAAGGTGACCCATCGCGATAAGCGGGAAATCCGGGTTCGAGTCCCGGTCCGCGACAAAGGTTCATTGTTGTTATTCCATTAGACACCTGATGGTTGCCCATATTCGCAACTGCAATACATTTCATGCCAAACCCGTAATGTTTAGTTCAGTGGGAAGTTCCCTTTGCCATGCACTTCACATGATTTGAAGAGTATAGATGGAGATGTAGGTGTAGACTGGTGTCAACCGTTTAAGGGGCTCCAGAAAGGCTCAAAATCATGAAAAGTTCCATTTTTACTTTTTTGCGTTTTCTGAATCTGCAGACTATTACCTTTTAATGGATATATAATTTATTCAATTCCGAAGACTAGAACTATTTTTAAATTTTTTTTGATATGTGTTCTACATGGGCGTGACCCACTGTGGCGCTGTTAAACTGCTGTCAAATGGTGTTATTATTAACGTCCGTGTTCATCAGGTACATTTTAGTGATGTGAGATAAAGTATGTGTTGTGGCTAACCTGTGATGGTTCAATATATATCGCTGGTGTGATTGTCGATTGTTTCATGTTTATTTGCTCTGTCGTTATCTCGAAAATGTTCGTAATTAATTCTGTTTCTTGAGTCTCTGTTTTGTTGAAGTATAATAATGAGTAAAAGTAAAGCTATTAGAAATCCTCTGAAGGCTTTTAAGAAAAGGAGAAATGTTGGAAAGCCAAAGGTATGTGTTATTACTGTAAACAATAAAGACGATAACCAAGTGAGTGAACCTAACCTCTCAAGTACACCTGCCCATAGCAGTCAAAGTGGGAAAGAAAATACTTCACAGAAAAAGCTTGGTTCAATGAGTGAAAACTATGAATGTTTTATGGGCGAATCGGATGTGAATGAAATATTTGATATGTCGGTTCTCAAAGGAATTTTTTCAAACTGTGTAAGATGTATTCATTGTAGTGAAGTTGGTCTGGAACTCTCCATAATAAAGCACGTAGGACTTGCTAGTGAAATACAACTGAAATGTGATAAGTGTTCATACATGACCACCTTTTGGAACAGTGTTGCAGTAACTGCAACTGAAGAAAGTGGTAGCAAAATCTACGAACACAACAACGAGCGATGCTTGCTTTAGACAAGGAACGCCTTCGGGCTGCAGACAGGGCTGTAAAGAGTCTAGAAATACAAGCAAGAGTAAACAGGAGGAGGAACAAGAGGAAGCTGGAGGAGGAGTTTGCAGAGGATGAAGATAATCCATCCTATGGACCTGGAATGCACTAAAAAGTTAATCCAATCTTTGTCGCTCGATTCCCAAAACTTTTATTTTCTCATACTAATTACATGTTTTCTAAGGATCTTCCAAACATATTTGTTTCAAACTTTCAGTAAATGTTACACAGTACCTTCTGCATAATTTAACACAGCCTTTTTCCAAAAAGCTGTATATTTTTGAATATATACATAAAAAATTGCAAAAAAATGTTGTGAATTTTCATTACAATTGAAAAAAAATCGCCTTTAATAACTGAACAAAAATTTTGTAAAATCCCTGTGTTAAGTTGTAGCCCATATTCCAATAAATAATCAAGAAGTTCAACTTCCTACCTCAAATACTTTGTGAGGAAAGATGTAATTTATAAGCGTTATTTTAACATTGCAAGTATAGGGCGTTCCGGAGCCCCTTAAGCACGTGCACTTATTGAACTGTGTGTGGCTCTGCCTCGTGGGTGAGTGTTGCTGACGTTGGCCCGTTGCGTTGTGTTGTGTTGCAGGCCACCGGGCGCACACGGTGTTCGTGGGCGTGCACCTCCCGGGCCGCCGCCACTCGCACCACCGCCGCCATTCGCACCACAGACACCACCGCTCCACCGACAAGGACTCCGGAGCTTCTGGGGACGATGAGCGGCCCAGTGAGTGCCACGCCAACGCCGCCTCCCCCCTCCTCAACTGTTCTCTCCCACTGCGCTTTTTTATGTCACGCCGCGCACACTCAGATGATCGCTACTCCCGAGCGACGTCCACTGCTAGCAAACTGCTCTGCATATCCGGGCATAGCGATTCCATCTGACGGCTCAAGAGAGATGCGCGAGCATACTTTCTAGCAGCACTGGTGATGGCGAGGACGTCGATCTACTGTTACATAGAAGACATCCTTATAATACAGGGTGGTCGGAAATTCCCGTTACATACTTCTAGGACTTGTAGAGGGGAGTGAGTGCATCGTATTTTGAATAGGAACCCATGTCCGGAAACGTCATCCAACGAGATTACAGAGTGTCGAAGTTATAGGCGCGGGCGTCTGTAAATTCCGGAGTGATTCCGTGATGATGTTACAGACTTTCAAGGATGATGGAGAACGACAAGTGTATTAATTTGAAGTGAGGATCGAGTCGAAAGTTATGAACGAAAACCGTTCTGATACCTCTGACAGTTGAATAAATGTACCGCTTCTTGTGTTGCGAAGAGTGTAGGGCTGGTAACTTTCAGTGGTGGTAGTGGGACTAGAACGAGACAAAATGTCCAACAAACGTGGGCTCTGAAGTACGTACCTTAACAGCTATGAACGAACACTTTTTCAGTAAAGGACATGTGTTTCACATTAGCGAAGATGAACGAATGCTCATAGCTCCTCAGGTATGTAGTTTAGAGCCCACGTTTATTGGACATTTTGTCTCGTTTTTGTCCACACTACCACCACTGAAAGTTACCAGCCCTACACTCTTCGCAACACAAGAACCAGTACATGTTTCCAACTGTCAGAGGTATCAGAACGGTTTTCGTTTACAACTTTCTTCTCGTTCGTTAATGGTACAAGGATCCTTAGTTCATATTAATACATTTATCGTTCTCCATCATCCTAGAAAGTCTGTAACATCATCATGGAATCACTCTGTGGATACGTACATTTACAGACGCCCGCACCTATAACTTTGACGCTCTGTAGTCTAGTTCTATAACGTTTCCGGACATGGGTTGCTAATCAAAATACGATGAACTCACCCCCCTTTACAAGTCCTAGATGTCTGTAACGGAAATTTCCGACCACCCTGTATGACGAAATATAACAACCAGTCACTATTTACATAACTTTGCCAAGACAGCTTTCGGGCATTCACCTATCTTCAGTTGACGAATTACACTGATATCTTAAGATGATTGTTTTTCTTATTACAGAATATTATTCGCCCAGATCGCATAAAAATACACAGTGATTACTAGTTCTAGTAAAATTAAATCGCCATCTACAGCTCATTTGTATAGAAACATTTTTTTTTTTAGTTTTTGTAGGGCCAGTCCATTTTGTCGTCTGTTCACACCAATTGGACACAATTGTAATGTACATAAAGGAACAATTACGGAAAATTCTTACGTCAAAGCAGCATTAAATGCAGATAAATTCGAAGTAAACGTGCCTTATAGAGACGATATTCCACACTACCGTCTCTCGGCATACACTAAGAGAATAGCTGTGCGAACAGTGCACAATAGTCACAAATAAAATACGTAATTTTTCCTTTATGTACACTATAGTAGTGTCCAATTAGCGTGAACACTAGACGAAATAGACTCGCCTTTTAAAACAAAAAAATTCTATATAAATGAATTTAAGATGGTGGTCTAATTTCGCTGAAACTAGTAATCATTATGTATTCTTATACGATCTGGTCGAAAAACTTCTGTAATACGAAAAACAACCACGTTTAGGTTCTGACATCACCTACAACTGCCAATGTTAGGTAATCATCATTTATATCTTAGTCGGTACAACGCTTTTATCGACCGCGTTTCCAATAGTGCAGCTGCCTTTTGTTCTGTTGCGTTGCATAAATAGTTTTAGCTTCACTGATGTACTCTACTCGGTGCATCAGTGAAACTGAAAGAATTTTGGATACTCAGAGACTCCTATAAGCCAAACAACTGCTCTCTTCCATGCCCACACATGTTCCAGATTATTATAGCAGATTCACATTTCTGCTAGTGACTCCTTATAAACATTTCTGCTAGTAACTCCTTATAATTAGTGCTAAGAATAGAGCATAGTATGCATCTCATGCGCCTCCTAGCAGTTTGTAAATTTTGTGGACCTGATTTAACATACATTTTTAAAGATTAAAGAAATAATTGGCACACAACTAGTGAATCTGGCATTTTTGTATTTTCATATGTTAACTGTAAAATGTGCCTGTAAGTCAGTACAGCAACGTCAGTAATTGAACTTGTATTTTATTTTATTCCTATGTAGCTTTAAATTTTATTAGAAACCATAATTGCTTTATTATGAAGGTTTTATATTACGTTGTTCATGAAGAGGGCGCCGCACAGCCAAGCGATGTGCATTCTGCAAAGCCTACCTTCATTACACAGTACTCTTTAACGTACTGTGACAAGAGCCTGAACAACACATGTAGATGGACTAGAGCATATAAAACAACTCCCAAATTTTGCAATGTAATTTACTGTACGAGCGATACAGGCTATGCCATGAGTTGTAATTTTTATATCATTCTCTGATTATGTACGTCTTGTATTCTTAGCATTGATAATGGCTAATTTGTAGCTGGAATCTGGATCTGCTATAATAAAGCTAGAACGGAAAGGACGACTGATGGCTGCTGTATAGCATTTTGAAAGTTATATCCCAGTCGTAGGCGGCATTCCACTTTTCTAACGGAAGGTAATTTGATCAAATTATTAGTTTCTTCATGTTTAGAGTGTGCAGCTGCTCCTTAGTAGCACAGTCAATTAATGAATAACTACACCAGTTGCTAATAAGTTCATTATTCAAGTACGTGGTCTATGTTGACCTTCACGTCCAGGCCATGTTCAAGTGGATCTGAAAATTGTGCTGTGATGATGCATCGTCAAATGAAAAAATATATTTTTTAAGTTTCAATGTTTTGTTGATACAGGACCAGCAAACTTTTCAGTATTTCACGAACCATTTATTAACATATCCGTCACAGTTGCAGTACATATGTTTGACGACTAGTTTCGAACCAGCTGGTTCATCCTCGAACCTGATCTACTGAGGCTCCATTGAACTTTCCTGATCTTAATGACAATCATCTAAATTAGCAAGACATGTTTTATAAATAGATCGCAAAACACTGTAACAATCAACACGTACCTACTTAGCAAGTAGTTTGATTCTGACTTGCTAAGTAGGCACATGTTGATTGAGACAGTCGTCTGAGATCACTTTGTAGAGCATGTATTGCTGTTTTGATGGTTGTTATTAAGATCAGGCACATTCAGTGGAGCCTCAGTAGGTCAGGCTTGAGGATGAACCGGCCGGCCACTGTGGCCGAGCGGTTCTAGGCGCTTCAGTCTGGAACCGCGCGACCGCTACGGTCGCAGGTTCGAATCGTGCCTCGGACATGGATGTGTGTGATGTCCTTAGGTTAGTTAGGTTTAAGTAGTTCTAAGTTCTAGGGACTGATGACCATAGATGTTAAGTCCCATAGTGCTCAGAGCCATTTGAACCATTTTTTTGAGGATGAACCAGCTGTTTCAAAACTAGTCGCCAAACATATGTACTGCAACTGTACCGGATTCGTTAATAAACGCTTCATGAAAAAATCTGATTTTGATTTGATGTTGCTTCACCATATGGTTCAAATGGCTCTGAGCACTATGGGACTTAACTTCTGAGGTCATCAGTCCCCTAGAACTTAGAACTACTTAAACCTAACTAACCTAAGGACATCACACACATCCATGCCCGAGGCAGGATTCGAACCTGCGACCGTAGCGGTCGCGCGGTTCCAGACTGTAGTGCCTAGAACCGCTCGGCCACTCCGGCCGGCGTTTCACCATAGCACAATTTTCATATTCACTTGAAAATGGCCTGGGACTGAAGGCCGAAGCCGATCGCGAACTTGAATAAAGAACTTACTAGAAACTGGAGCGGCTGTTCAGACTATCTGATAAGAAGTGCAGCAGTCGGACAAGAACTAAAACTTAAAACCATAAACGAATAGATCAAGGAATACAAAAATAAATGGAGATAACATATCAACAGGATCAATAAAAAAAACAGGATGCCTAAAACAGCAGTGAATTATCGACCAATAGAGTAAAAGGATAACGATGAAAGATGTGGAGAGATCAAATAGTAACCGAACAAAGACAATAAAGCGCTAAACAAGAGAAAGACAAATCCCTAACACTTGAAGAAAGGAGGACGACATGTTCCAGCATTTTTGTGCGAGCATATGTGGGTACTTTTATGCAGTTCTGTAAAACGCAAACATGTTTTATGTAATAATACTTGGTATGAAATTGGACCTAAACGCAGTAAAAAATAATAATCATAACAGGCATATGGTGTTTGAGATCTAAGTTCATGACAAGAATTATTGCTTAAACATGTTTGCATCTTAGAGAATTATATAAAAGTACATACTGATGATGGACGAATGTGCTGAAAGTTGTTTGGCATTAAGCAGCTCAGTTGTTTGTATAACGTTTCATTGCAGACAACCACCTGCGGCATAGACGTTGGTGGCTCTACCTTGAGGAACAGTACACAGTGGTATCTGATGTATCCACGATATAGTCCCCTGAAAGATAGCACCATGTCATCCTTGTTAAAGTAAAATCACTGCATTGGCAAAAATTTTTAATGTGTGATGAAAGTAATCGATTTATCATATATGCTGTAATTTTTTTCGATTATATCATAATTCAGTCGTTATTTTGAAGCGTTTCGGTCTAGAAGTTGCAATTTTGCGTGATACTGGAATCCAGCGGCCTCTGCCAGTTGTCGTCTCTTACAAACAGGAAACAGCTGTGTAATACGACAACAGACGGCTATTTGTTGAGGGCGACAGCGCTTTCGGAAACCTGCTAATCCATAAAACATTTTCCGGTAAACATCTATTGCAGAATCCTGCTCACTGAGAGCCTCAGTAACTTTAGGTCATGGATTTATAAGCCGACCCAGAAGCTGTATAATGGTAGTACGAAAGCGCCACTTCCTTCCTTGGCAAAACCGCCAATTTGCTTAAAGGTGTGGCCGTTCTCCTTTACTCGAGTAGAAGTACGTCCATCTAATTTATCCACCCCCTTCTTCATGGATTTTACATGTTCAAGTAAAGAAACTATGTAGGCTACTTTACACAGTGCCTGACAAAAAAATGAGGCACCCAGAAGACGTGGTTGCACACGAATAAGACTTTGTACGCGCACACACCATCGGCGAGTATGAAAGTGAGTTACAGTTATCTGTGACAAAATGGCAACCAGAGTGCATTAATGTTGTGCGTGTTACTGTTTTTACCAGGCCTTGTAGGGTGTATAACAGCGATGCTGAGTGACCTCTGTGAAGAACGCGGAAGTTCCATGTACTCGCAGGAGACAGCGTCTGGATGAATCGTGGAATATCCAGATTTATGGGGCACTCAGTTTTGACGGTGGATCGATGTTGGACTGCACGTGTGAACAGGTATACTTTTCATCATGGTTCTGGTCAACCACATTTGATAACCACAAGGAAAGATAGTATATTGTGCACCAAGCAAATCGTAACCCCTTCACACATTTGGTTGGCAGTTGATAACAAGTTATGGATACTTCGCAAAATACATTCTATGCCATCCACCAACTGGGAGGGGGTCTCATTTATTCCAGTGCTTTTGAGAGGCACAATGACAATGTGGAATTCACTCGGACTGCAGAGGTCAGCAGATTGCAGAAATGTGCTGGCACAAAATGCGCAAGTATGAAGCTTCTGCAGTTCTATGTCAACACAATTTAAAACCTCTTCCCCTTTTGTCAACTCTTAGCTCGATTAAAAAAGCGAATTCAGTGATTCAATTTCATATTATTAGTATGGAATATAAAATAAGCTTTCCCTTGAGTAATTTGTTCTGTTGCTAGATTTTTTGCTCAGTTTGTGAAAGGTTTGCCTTATGGCAAATATGTCGGTGCATAAAATATGTTTCCATTGACTGGATCCTTTATTGGTCAAGATTGCGATTTATTATTTTTATTGCTTACTAGTTTCGCCCAAATTGTTGGTCATCTTCATATCCAAAATTACCAAAATTAATGGACCATCACATCAACTGTGTAATAACGTTATCTGTTACGTGCGTGTGTGTGTGTGTGTGTGTGTGTGTGTGTGTGTGTGTGTGTGTGTGTGTGTGTAGGTGGGTATGTCTGTCTGTCTGTCTGTTTGGAATCTCTTCGCAAACACCTGGTTCGATTTCAACCAAATTAGGCACAGAAACAGCAGTCTCTCAAGTACCAGCACTGTGGGATTTATAACCTCCTCGGTCCAATAGCAGCGCAGATATGGGCAAAAAACGTGCTTTTACCAGCCTCTGGTGTATAGGCTGCCCTGCATGACAGGCATGTTGTGTGGGAACAGTATTGGCCTGCCAAATGAACCTGCTTTCAAAAGCAGCCTACATGCCTACATGTCAGAAGCAAGAAACTGTTTTCCATGCCCTGACCTGTAGACTTCTCTGCATGACAAGTGTGTTGTGTTGGAGTAGTAACAGTCTCCTTTATCAACTTCCTTTGCAAGGTGACTAGTGCGCCAGTGGCGAATAAAAGATTTCAGGACCCTGATGTGTAGTTTGCCCTGCATGACAGACATGTTGTGAGGGTAGTATAAGCTGCTTTATTGAACTATAGTGCAGGGTTACATATTTTGATGAGCATGGCGAGGACAGGTTGTGAAGGATAGAGATGGGGATGTACAGAGCAAGGGAGAGGAGGAAATGGGGGGGGAGAGAGAGAGAGAGAGAGGGAGGGAGAGTGAGCGAAAGAGAGAGAGAGAGAAGGTCGAGATATATGAAGCAGGTGGAAGATGTAGACTAGTAGGAGGTATGTAGAAAATGGAGAAGAGGAGGTTGAGGTTGGAAAGAGAGAGGACAAGGAACATATGATCAGTGAGAGGAGGTGGAGAAAATGGACGAGGAGAAGGTGATAGACAGATAGATGTGTGAGGATGAGGTGGACAGACAGAGACAGGAAGAGGTAGACACAGAGAGGGGGAGGAGAGGATGTGTTCAGTATATGCAGGTGAAGCCGTGGGGAGGAGGCTAAAGTCAAATAATATCCATACGTGGAGAGTGAAATCACAATTAACCCACTACGCTACTCTAGAAACACAGCATCTAAAAACCATATATGATTATCACTTTAAATGTTATCTGATGCTATGTCTGCACGGTGTGTTAACTACACTCCTGGAAATGGAAAAAAGAACACATTCACACCGGTGCGTCAGACCCACCATACTTGCTCCGGACACTGCGAGAGGGCTGTACAAGCAATGATCACACGCACGGCACAGCGGACACACCAGGAACCGCGGTGTTGGCCGTCGAATGGCGCTAGCTGCGCAGCATTTGTGCACCGCGCCGTCAGTGTCAGCCAGTTTGCCGTGGCATACGGGGCTCCATCGCAGTCTTTAACACTGGTAGCATGCCGCGACAGCGTGGACGTGAACCGTATGTGCAGTTGACGGACTTCGAGCGAGGGAGTATAGTGGGCATGCGGGAGGCCGGGTGGACGTACCGCCGAATTGCTCAACACTTGGGGCGGGAGGTCTCCACAGTACATCGATGTTGTCGCCAGTGGTCGGCGGAAGGTGCACGTGCCCGTCGACCTGGGACCGGACCGCAGCGACGCACAGATGCACGCCAAGACCGTAGGATCCTACGCAGTGCCGTAGGGGACCGCACCGCCACTTCCCAGCAAATTAGGGACACTGTTGCTCCTGGGGAATCGGCGAGGACCATTCGCAACCGTCTCCATGAAGCTGGGCTACGGTACCGCACACCGTTAGGCCGTCTTCCGCTCACGCCCCAACATCGTGCAGCCCGCCTCCAGTGGTGTCGCGACAGGCGTGAATGGAGGGACGAATGGAGACGTGCCGTCTTCAGCGATGAGAGTCGCTTCTGCCTTGGTGCCAATGATGGTCGTATGCGTGTTTGGCGCCGTGCAGGTGAGCGCCACAATCAGGACTGCATACGACCGAGCCACACAGGGCCAACACCTGGCATCATGGTGTGGGGAGCGATCTCCTACACTGGCCGTACACCACTGGTGATCGTCGAGGGGACACTGAATAGTGCACGGTACATCCAAACCGTCATCGAACCCATCGTTTTACCATTCCTAGACCGGCAAGGGAACTTGCTGTTCCAACAGGACAATGCACGTCCGCATGTATCCCGTGCCACCCAACATGCTCTAGAAGGTGTAAGTCAACTACCCTGGCCAGCAAGATCTCCGGATCTGTCCCCCATTGAGCATGTTTGGGACTGGATGAAGCGCCGTCTCACGCGGTCTGCACGTCCAGCATGAACGCTGGTCCAACTGAGGCGCCAGGTGGAAATGGCATGGCAAGCCGTTCCACAGGACTACATCCAGCATCTCTACGATCGTCTCCATGAGAGAATAGCAGCCTGCATTGCTGCGAAGTGGATATACACTGTACTAGTGCCGACATTGTGCATGCTCTGTTGCCTGTGTCTATGTGCCTGTGGTTCTGTCAGTGTGATCATGTGATGTATCTGACCGCAGGAATGTGTCAATAAAGTTTCCCCTTCCTGGGACAATGAATTCACGGTGTTCTTATTTCAATTTCCAGGAGTGTATGATCTGACTCTGCACATGTGCAGGTTATTTGATATTACACTATGACGCGGCAATATCTTAGACTTGACCTCTAGATGGCCAATAACTTTAGCCGAGACAAGTAATCAATAAAAATAGTTAACCAATAAAGGACATTTTCTGAATCCAATAAATGTGAAAACAATTACAGGTCGCGTACCTCCAGTTTTATCATATCAAGCAACAACAAAAATATATTTCAGTGGGCTGGAGAAAACACCAAGTAAGAATTACATGTATATGACTAACAGGGATGGAGCAATACAACCGAATCACGAATCTTACCACAAGCTCAAACGAGAGAGAGATGTCACTACATGGAAACATCGATACGTTTGATGTTTCTCTGTAGCTAACAATTAACACTGTGTATGCCTCACCACCTACGACATATTGCATAATGCTTATGTATAAGTACTTGAAAATGACTTAGTGTCATAATTAGCCAATCGCACAACGAATAAAGGATATAATTGTTCACAATACTACGGATACCGTTTTCTTTCACAAAATTCACTCGTGTTAATGCTTACCAACCACTCGCTTTCTAGCCATAAGCTATACACCGAGGTGAGAAAATTCATGGGATACCTCCTAGTACGATGTCGGACCTCCCTTTGCCTGGCGTAGTGCAGAAACTCGACGTAGCATGGATCCAACAAGTCGTTGGAAGCCCCCTGCAGAAATACTGAGCCACGCTGCCACTATAACCATCCATAATTGCAAAAGTGTTGGCGGAGTAGGATTACGCGCCATAGATGTTCGCTGGGATTCACGTCAGGCGATGTGGGTGGCCAGATCATTCGCTCTTCAAACAAGATACGAAAAATTGTGCCCCAGTGACATGACCTCGTCGTTTGAAGTCCATGGATGGCTGCAAACGGTATCCTAGTAGCTGAACTTAACGGAGGATCCAGTCCACTCCATGTAAACAGAGCCCAAATCATTATGGAGCTACCACCAGCTTGCAAATTGCCTTTTGACGACTTGGGTCCATGGTTTCGTGGGGTCTGCGCCGCACTCGAACCCTACCATCAGTTCTTAGCAACTGAAATCTGGGCCCATCTGACCAGGCCACTGTTTCCCAGTCGTCGAGGGTCCAACCGACGTGTTCACGTGACAGGGATAGGCGCTGCAGGTGATGTCCTGCAGTTAACAAAGGCACTCGCGTTGGTAGTCTGCTTTCGTACCCATTAACGCCACATTTCGTTGCACTGTCCTAACGGACACGGTCCCCTACGTCGATTTGCGCGGTTATTTCACGCTATGTTGCTTGTCTGTTAGCACTGGTAACCCTACGCAAACATCGCTGCTCTTGGTCATTAATTTAAGGCTCTCAGTCACTGCGTTGTGCGTTGTGAGAGGTGATACCTGAAATTTTGTATTTTTGGGACACTCTCGATACTGTGTAACTCGGAATATATATTGGAAATAGAATGTCCCATTTGTGTAACTCCAGCCAACATTTCGCTGTTCGTGTCTGTTAATCCCCGTCGAGCAGGCATGATGATGTGGCCAACCTTTTCACATGAATCACATGAGTACAAATGACAGCTCCGCCAATCCACTGCCCTTCATACCTTGTGTATGCAATACTACCGCAATCTGTATGTATGCATATCGCTAACGCATGACGTTTCTCCTGCCTTGCACCTCCCCTGAGATGCATGGTGCCACATGCTCAGAGCCCAAATCCCCACTGCCGACATCACATTATCCCTGGTTACACTGTTATTATATTACTTGAACTAACGTAATATTGAGCGGTAAAGCGTGCGAAAAGGGCATTTAGAACTGAAGCAGGAATAAAAAGATAAGTTCCATTGAAGTGCAGGATCAGATTCACACAACGTAGCGTGATGAATCTTTTACTCTGAAGCGAAGGGTGCACTGTTTTGAAACTTCGTGACCTGCGTATTAACAGCCAAACCTTTCTAAGGACAAAAGAGGCAAGACCGAATGTGATTACTGATGGTGCAGTTAATTCCAGAGCAAACGCGGCAGTAATAGCAGCCCAATAAAATTCGAAAAAGGTAACTTCAGAACTAAAGAAATATTTGACGATAGTAGCCTGTTAGTGTCGTTAGTTTCGTCCGCCTTTATAAGTAACAAATGCACTCCGTTTACTAGCGCCTTGTCGCCGTTAAATGGCGGCTCTCAGCAAAAGCGGGTTTGCTGTTACTGTCGGATATTGTTCAGTCTGGGATAGTCAGTCAGGGGCTTAGTCTAAAAGTTGCGCTGGTAGTGTGCAGACTTGGAAACCACGCTCCGCTCCCGGGAACTGACCGCGAGATCCCTCATCTGGACCAAGTTCAGCGAGCCGCAGCTGCCATCAGTTAACTCCGGATCCCGCGCCATTTAGCTTGTCAGCGTCCGAGCGGACACCGACTGCACCTTGCGTACTACAGCTAACGAACCCATCAAGTGCGGACGTTCTGGTAAAGATAAGCCGACAGCCAAAGCTCATTTACTTTTTTTAAAACGAACCAAGCGCTGTGGAAGTCATTTGCTGTTTCTTAACCAGCACTGCCATGGGCTACGTCACTGTTTTTTGGATCTGTTACTGTTACACTACCTGATCAAAAGACACATGGGGTGTGTCTACTAACTGCGTGTGTGATGGCTTGAACTCTGTTGGGGACACATTCAGTAAGGTACCAGAATGTCTGTGGAAGAAAGGCAGCCGTTTCGTCCGCAGGAGACGAAACAGGAGAAGGAAGTAATGTTGGACGTTGGGGTATGGTGCGAGAAAGGAAAAAAAGTACGGGGAGAGCCACGCGGACCGTGACAAGAGCGAAGACGACGTTCTACGTCATCCCAAGGGTGTTTCATTGAGTTCAGATTGGGACTGCGGGCAAGCCAGACCATTCCAGCAATGTTATTGTCTAGAAACATTTGCCTCGCATATGCTGCTTTATGATGTCATCCTGACAGAATCAGTCGTTGTCTCCGAATTGTTCCTCTTCTGTAAGCAATATGCGATGCTGTAGAATTTGTCGATAACCTTCCACATAAAGTGCTTTTTTAAGCGCAATGAGGAGATCATCTCCTGACCAAGAAAAGCACCACCATACAGTAACGCCACCTCGTCCGTACAAAGGATGGGAAGAACCGATCGGTTAAAACCGGTACTCGTATTTTAGTTCCCGATAATTGGTATTTTTCGGTATCTGTTTGGTCTCAGTTGTAACAGTTTTTTCGTTTTTTGTTAATAAGTAGGTGAAAATCTGCCAAATCAATTCGCCGTAACGGCAGTGCTAAATTTTTTGGTTTTCAAAGAAAACTTTTTTAAAAAAGAGTAACATTTCTTCGTAAAATTTCTATTGCTTTGAAATATTGGGTCGTTATAAAATTTGGGAAAAGCAGTCGGCACTACTTTAATTATAACGCCTACAGTTAGAAACACGCGCATAACATAACAATCGCTACAGCACAGCAAAGACAAAAATATACCTGTTGCTGTGTGGTGTAGCCTATTAGAAAATGTGTATAAATGCACAATGGCAACACTTGCCCCTATTTGGTCTATGCGATAGTTTCTCGCTGTCTTCCTCGGACAACATTTATATTGCACAATGGTACGAACCCTAGTTTTGAAGAAGCAATGAAGTACAATGCTCTAGTTGCTTTAAGATATTAAAAACGGGAGAAGGCACAACAAACTTACATCATA
The DNA here is from genome assembly GCF_021461385.2 of Schistocerca piceifrons. NCBI lineage: Eukaryota > Metazoa > Arthropoda > Insecta > Orthoptera > Acrididae > Schistocerca > Schistocerca piceifrons. The sequence goes on from NC_060139.1 coordinate 779,525,052, forward strand.
AAAGGAGAAAACATTCACAATGATCTTTGCAAGAGCAGGTAAATTTAATTAATAAGCCTATAACTTCATTGACGAGGAATGAACTTGGGATAATAACTGAACCCACAATTTGGTGGCTACTTCAGGATGAAAAATTGGAGCCGTCCGCTGTGACCGAGCGATTCTAGGCGCTTCAGTCTGGAACCGGGCGACCGCTACGGTCGCAGGTTCGAATCCTGCCTCGGACATGGATGTGTGTGATGTCCTTAGGTTAGTTAGGTTCAAGTAGTTCTAAGTTCTAGGGGTCTGATGACCTTAGAAGTTAAGTCCCACAGTGCTCAGAGCCATTTGAACCACGAAAAATTGGAACCATCTGAAAGTGACCATACGAGGAAATCTTCAAATTGTGACCTTTGGCTCTTAGCGTCACTGCGACTTGTTCCTTCACCGTCGCCATCATTGCTGGAGGCAATGAGATCGATTTCTGCCTCAGCATCAACCGCATATCGATCGTGATCACCTGCTCCTCCTCCTCCTCCATCAGAATTTTTCATTCCATGTTCCAAGTCTTACGTTTATTACTAGAAGTAATACCAATAAAAAACCGAAATTCGGTACTTCAGAAACTGGTTATTTTGAGCGGTTTTAACAGTCAGGTTAAGCCGGAGACGAAAAGAAACCGGTGCAGCCGAAAATCGGTTGATTCAGCGATAACCGTCATCCATGATCCGAACTTCACTGTTAGCATAACGCGTGGGAGCAGCTGACGTTCTCCGACTATTCACCAGACTCAAACCCATCGCATTGCGACAGGGCGCAGCGGTATTGAACGGTCCAGATCACTTGCTTCCAGTCATCCACTGTCCCATGGTGTCGCACTTTACGCAACCTCGAGAGTCGTTTACCATTGAAACAGAAATGTGTGGCTTATGAGGCGCTGCTCGACCACTGTACTCCTTACTTTTTAACTCCCCACGCAGTCATTACGCTAGCTGGACGCCTGGTAGCACTCTGGAACACTAATGACCAATTCCGCGTGACATCTAGATGTCCAGCTCAGATAGTTTGTTTGATTTCCTGACTTGTCGCCGGCCGCTTTGGCCGAGCGGTTCTAGGCGCTTCACTCCGGAACCACGCTGCTGCTGCGGTCGCAGGTTCGAATCCTGCCTCGGGCATGGATGAGTGTGATGCCCTTAGGTTAGTTAGGTTTAAGTAGTTCTCAGTCTAGGGGACTGATGACCTTAGATGTTAAGTCCCATAGTGTTTAGAGCCATTTGAACCATTTGAACCTCAGTTGTCAACAGCAGATTACAATTCAACAAATATATGTTGGAATTTATTCGGTCAAAATGCGTAAGACAATAATCTTACTCTGAAGGATGTGGTTTCACATTTCATATCAAACGTCTTAATTTGTGTTTTCAGCGTTTTCTTGTGAAATATGTCATACCACTATCACCACCCTTTATGGTTTACTTCTACTCAGTACGGTATTTGAACCACGAAGCTGCTAGCCGTATTTTGTCGCTCGGAGTTCCTCCCTGACGGGGATACTGGATGATTTGAGCTCGAAAGTCTAACGAAACGATCGTCCTTGAGGGTTCTGGTTTTAAAAGAATAGCGCTACAAAGCCCATCGCTCTATTTTTCCTCATCGGAGGAAGTGATAGCACGGAAATAAAAATGAGTCGAGACTTGAACGCCGAATATGTCTGACAAATGCCGGGGCTCAAACTCGAGTCGTGGTCTACCCGCCCGTGTAAGGGATGGACCTGAACTTCACCAAGATATTGGAGGTTTTTCAAGAGGACCCGTGGTCTTCCCGTGGCTCTGTTGTGTAGTAACAGAGGTATCATAATTTATTAGTTTTGCTACTCCCAATTACTTTAGTTTCTGTAAAAATATTTTTACAACAATGAAAAAACCAATAACATGCAATCACCGAAACGTACAAGGCCCAGTGAAGAGTAATTACACAACCCTCAGACGAAACAGACTGTGACGTGGTTGCCGTCGCTGGGAGAACACCTCAGTATAAGCGTCGCTGTGTCCTTCTTCCATTACCTTCAGTGAACACATACACGTGCTGCATATCGGCCAACTATCCATGTTGTTTTTTGTGTGTAATTGCAATGAACACTGCCGGAAGAGAACAAATCAGAGACAGAACCGAGCATTAGTGAACGTAAGATTCAGAGCGAAGATGTAAACGGGCGTTTCTGTGGTCAACAAGCACCGTGAGTGAACGGAATAGTGAAAGAGAATTTTGTTCATGTTAATGCAACGGCGACCTGTGAAAATTTGTGCCGGATCAAGAATCGAACGTGGATGCTCCGCTTCTCTAGAGCGGTTGCCTTAGCCGCCTCGGCGATCCGGTTACGCCCCCAGTCCAGCTCAAATTCCCACATGACGCACTTTAATATCTACTTCACAATGTAAAATGGTGCAAAATGTTCGAAATCCTGAGGAAAATAGGAGTAAGCTACAGGGAAAAACATGTAATATACAATATCTACAAGAACTAGGAGGGAACTATAAGAGTGGAAAACCAAGAACGAATTGCTCGGATTAAAAAGGATGTAAGACAGTTTGAGTCCCGGCATTTGTCAGACATATTCAGCATTCAAGTATCCACTCGTTTTTATTTCGGTACTACCATACATCTAAGAAGCTATAAAGGAAATAAGATAATGGTTCAAGATTGTAATTAAAATTGAAGGTGAAAGAATATCAGTGATAAGATCCACAGATGACATTTTCAGTGAAAGTGAAGAAGAATTACGGGGTCTGCTGAATAAAATGAATAGTATAATGAGAATAGAATATGGTTTGAGAGTAAATCGAAGAAAGACGAAAGTAATGAGAAGTACGAGAAATGAGAACAGCGAGAATCTTAACATCGGAATTGATGATCACGAGGTAGATGAAGTTAAGGAATACTGCTACCTAGGCAGCGAAATAACCCATGACGGACGGATAAAGGAGGCCATAAAAAGCAAACCAGAACTGGCAAAACGGACATTCCTGACCAATAGCAATCAATTAGTATCAAACACAGGCATTAACTTGAGGAAAAAAATTCGGAGAACGTACGCTTGGAGCACAGCATTGTGTGGTAGTGAAGTATGGACTGTGGGGAAACCGGAACAGAAGAGAATAGAAGCATTTGAGGTGTGGTGCTACATACGAAAATTGAAAACTAGGTGCACTGATGCGCTAACGAATGAGGAGGTTCTTCGCAGAATCGGCGGGGAAAAGAACATTTGGAAAACACTGACAATAAGGAGGGACTGGATGATAGGCCATCTCTTAATGCATCAGGGAATAATTTCCAGGATTCTAGACGGAACTGTATAGAGTAAAAACTGTAGAGGAAAAATTTCGTACACATCCAGCAATTACCTGAGGACGTAGGTTCCAGTTGCTACTCTGAGATGGAAACGTCGGCACAGGAGAGGAATTCGTGGCGGGCCGCACGAAACCATTCAGAAGACTGATGACTCAAAGAAAAAGAAAAACAGAAACCAAAACAAATGCAGTTATACTGTAGAGAGTCCCAGGAGACCAGGGTTCCTTGTAGCACAATACTCGAAACATCTCCGTGAAGCATATCCGCAGTTATGTCGAAGTTCCATTTTCATCTTGCAGATATACATCAATTGAATTAAATTGAGCGAAATGAAGTAAATCAGCCATTGTGTAGTTAATCAATGAAGATGCAGTAAAATGGGATTGTACAACTGCAAACCGTCGAGAAACGCTGGATTTGTAACGTAATGGCTATATCGTGGCAAATTAAAATTTGTAACATGGACTTCCTGCATAATCCGATGGCATCCAGTGGTGGTTTTCGCGGGTGAACATCTGCTAGTGATGTTCCGAAACGGTGAGGAGAAACATAATGAAATGACGAGTCGTGGCTGGAAGCGAGCTTAGGTAACCTAATGGTCAAGTTGTCCGGTCGAGAAAAGCAAGAAACGTGCGTTCGAGTCCCCATCTAGCAGAAATATTCATTATTCGTGACACAGTTACATTGGACTTCAGCTATTCTGAGCGTTCTTCACTGACATCGCACGTAGCTGCTTGAGAGGTGCCAACGACTCGACGAAAGCACCGGATGCGTAATTCATGAGAGACGTCTCTCTCACGTAAGTTCTATTTTCAGCAATCACATGCAACCACTCGCTCCACGAAAGATACGCACTTGAAGACTGGAAATCTGCACAGATCACACCATTACACAAGAAAGGAAACTGCTCAACTGTAGACCCACATTACAGACATAGATTTGCAGTAGTATTGTGAAACAGATACGGAGTTCCAACATGATGGAATACCTCAAACCAAATGATCTGTTGACACGCAACCAGAAGGGATTCACAGAATATCGTTCTTGTAGATCGTAGCTAGCTCTTTATTCACCGCAAGTAATGAATGCTATCGACGGGGAATCTCATAATCACTCCATATGTCTAAATTTCCAGCAGGCTTTGGACACCGTTCCTCACAAGCGGCTTCTAATCAAATAGCATGGCCATTGAGTGTCGTTTTAGCTGTGCAACTGGGTCACTTTTTCCTGGTAGAAAGGTCGTAGTTCGTAGCAGGTGACGAGAAGTCATCTAGGAGAAACCGAATTTAATTCTCGGGTTCTCCGAGGAAGCGTTATAGGTCCTCTGCTATTCGTGATGTATAAGAACAATTTAGGAGACAACTTGTGCAGGTCTCTTAGATTGTTTGCAGGTGATTCCGTCGTTTACGGTCTAGTAAAGTTACCACAAGATCGAAACAAATTACAAACTGATTTAGACAAGATAACTGTACGATGCGAAAAGGAGCAGCTGACCCTGAACCATAAAAAGTGAAGTACTTCTCATGAATACTAAAAACAGTCCGTTTAATTTCGGTTGCACGACGAATTACACCAATATAAATGTTGTCGATTCAACTTTTACCATTGGATTACAATTATAATCAACTTAAATTGTAATTATCGCATACACGAAGGGCGATCAATAAGCAATTCAACACATTTTCTTTTCTGAAAGAAAGCTAGTTTTATTCGGAATTCCAGTGCACTATATTATTTCCCATTCTTTTGGTTGCAAAAACTTATTTTTCAACATAATCTCCGACGACCTTACTTGGGTGGGGTGTATGTCCGTATCGTACTACCCTACTGGTCGACGTCGGAGGCAGCAATAAGCTCCACACCATCCAGGTATTCGGAAGACGTGACAGCCAGGGTGTAGGGTGGATGGGGAAGAATATCACAATGAAGTTTTGTGAGCTACTCTCAGATGTGCAAACTTGTGTCAGGGCTTCCGTTGTCATGGAGAAAGAGAAGTTCGTTTTTTTGTGGCGACGAACACGCTTAAGTCGTTTCTTCAGTTTCCTGACGGTAACACATTACACTTCGGAGTTTATCGTAGCACCATGACGGAGGACATCAAACAAAGTAACCCTTTCAGTGTCGAACAACACCGTCGCAGTGACTGAGGGGGTGGTTTTGAACTTTTTCTTCTGAGAAGAGGTAGTATGGTGCCACTCCATGGATTGCCTTTTTTCCGATTCGAAGTGAAGCCGTGTTTCATCACTTGTGACGTTGTTCGATAAAAATTTTTCACGATCAGGCTCGTAACGGACACTCGATTCCGCATAGATGGTCCTTTCCTTGCCTTCTGTTAGGTGGCGAGGAACCTATCGGGGACACATCTCTGAGTACCCCAACTGGTTGGCGAGTTCGCCAGCACTACGAACAGAGACATCCAGTTGAGCAGCGAAGTGTTTGATTGTGATCCGTCGAATGTTTGCACAGTCCAACATTTCAGGCGTCGCAGCCGTGTGCTACCGGCTGACTCGAGAGAGATCGGACAGGTTTCAGCGACCTTTTTGCTATGATGGCAGACTTACCGTGCTTTCCTTCATAGGCATGTCTCAGTAGACATTCTGCTCAACCCAGACCGACTGAGAGAAAGAATGTTGTGGTTGACATATTGAACGCCCCCTCCTAAAATATTGCGGAGAAGGCGAAACAAAGGCTGTGTTTTAATTGGCATAACACTTACAAGGTACAACAGGTTTGTTAAAGAGATTGCCTGGGTGCGCTTGTCCGTTCTCTCGAGCAGCATTACTGCATGCTATCGGGTCCTTTCGTGGTGTCTTTGACGAAGGACATCAAAAAATTTTACAAGAGCAGCAGCTCGTGTTGTATTATCACGAAACAGTGGGGAACGTGCCACGGATATGATAAAGCGAGTTAGGACGGCACTCATCAAAACAATTGCACTTTTTTGTGTCGACATCCTTCCACGAAAATACATTGATCAACTTTCTCGTCCGAAAGCCAAAACACATAACTGACTCCCCTTACTTGGAAGAAATAACAATCTTGATAAAATAAGACAAATCAGAACTCACTCGGAAATATTTAGGTTTTCCACGTGATATTCGATAATGGGACGGTAGACAAACAGTTTGAAAGTGGTTCTATGTACCCTCAGCCAAACACGTAAGTGTGTACTGCAGAATAATTATGTAGACTAACAGCATAAAGAAAATCCCAACACCAAGAAATAATTAATGTAGAGCAATAACATTACGGAAATACATTTGTCTAGGTAATATACTTAAGCGATTAACGTTGCAAGGTCTCTCATTAATCGAAGCAAGAGAAAAAATGCTTGTACTTTAGTAACCGGTGTAACCGAAAGAATGTTGAAGGCAAGCATGCAAACCTGCATGCATTGTGCCGTACAGTTGTCGAATATCAGTTTATGGAATGGAGTTCCATGCATGTTTCACTTGGTCGCCTAATGCTGGGATTGTTGATGACGCTGGAGTTGTCTTACGATGATGTCCCATATGTGCTCTTAGATACAGATCTGGTGATCGAAGAGGCCAAGGCAACATTTTGACATTCTGTAGAGCATGTTGAACACCCCCTCTAATGCTGCTCATGAATGGCAGCACAACAGGTAAAATCACCAAACTGACATACAAATTTGTAGTCATGGAGCGTGGCATAACGACGAGAGTGCTTCTGCTCTCATACAAAATCGCATCCCAGGCCATAACTCCTGGAGCAGGTATAGTGCATCCAGGCCGCAGGCACGCTGGTTGCAGGTACTCACCTGGCCTCCTCCTAACCGACAAACGGCCATGATTGGCGCAGAGGCAGAACCAGCTTTCATCAGAAATCACAACCGACCTCCACCCGCTCTCAAGCTCCTGCTTGACACCACTGAAATCACAAACGGCGAAGGTCAGTGGAATGCAGACTGCAGGGGTCTGGCTCTGAGCTGTCCTTGAAGTAACCGATTTGTAAGAGCTGCTGCAGGCACAGTAAGATGCGTCACAGCTGTACGCCGAACAGTACTGTCTTCCCTCTCGGCAGTGCCACGTGGCCGTCGGGAGCTAGGTCTTCTTGCGACCTTTCCTTCCTGTGACCACCGCTGGCAGCAATCATGTACAGAGGCCATTCTTTCTAAAATATTGCGAAGCTTCTCGTAGCCCTATTACACGACCTCGTTCGAACTCTTGATAATAGCGTCTTTTTCCCCCTTAAAGATATTCTTGACTAACATTAACTCACTACGTCCAATCTCAAAGGCGTGTATTTAAAGCAAACCCGATGCGCACCCACATAGCGACGTTACTGACATCATTCGTCTGCAACGCCATCTTTCAGATGTAGAAACTCGCCTACCAGCTTTCCTTTGTGTCGTACCACTACTCCTTGATGTTGGTATTATTTTCTGTCGTTGCAGATGTAGATATCACTCGCTGGTTCTCTGTTGGATGTGACGACGCCGTCTCCGCGTTGCGGTTCATTCCCTGGTGACGTCAGAGAGCGGAGCTGCGAGGGCGTCCTATATTTGCAGTCACGCCGTGGGGCCGCTGCGTCGATAAAATTAGTTTCGACCTGTCGCCGTGCCAGAGCTGTAGAGCCAGCCAGGCACCGCGCCGCTCGCTGTGTTTATTTGGGTGTCGTGTCGGCTGAGAGCGTGGGTCGCAGACGCCGCCGTCGTGCGTCGCACTCTGGTATTTCTTGACGTGGCGGAGCACCTTCTGTATACGACATCGGCTGACAGTCTCGTCGACAGAGAAGACCCAAAACACACAAGCGTGATGAAAGGACGTGACTATTGTACACCTGCTGGCATCGGATTAGGAGGAGAACATTACGATCTGCCGTTCTGTAGTAAAAGTAACTCACAATGAAATCAATCAACGGCCTGGCAACTCGCCAAGACGTTGGCGACACAGTATGGTCACTATGACTAACTCAGGCTCGCTGACAGTCAAGAGTTGGCCCTACACCGTCGCAGTATGTTGCTGTAATTTGATATTTGCTGCTAACTGAACTGTAATTAATGTATACAGCGCGGCTTCTCGACGCTTACGGAAATGGCGCCAGCAGAAAGTACAGGGTGATTCAGAAATAAAGAACAGATTTCAGTTGTTTAGCACAGAAACTATAACAGATAGATACATGTTGTGTATGCCACTTCTTAGAGGAAGGTTAAAAATTTTGACGCAGCTGGACCGTTGTTTGTTTGTAGCAAAATGGCGATTATACCACAAGAGAGATCATTTTGCGTGTTGCAATTTGCTCGAAGTCTATCCATTGTTCAAGTGCAATGTGCATTCCGCCGTCAATGGTTCAAATGGCTCTGAGCACTATGGGACTTAACAGCGGAGGTCATCAGTCCGCTAGAACTTAGAACTACTTAAACCTAACTAACCTAATGACATCACACACATGCATACCCGAGGCATGATTCGAACCAGCGATCGTAGCGGTCGCGCGGGTCCAGACTGAAGCGCCTAGAACCGCTCGGCCACTCCGTCCGGCATTCCGCCGTCGATCCAGTAAAAAACCACCTCTGCACAAGCAGATTTATGGCTGGTTTACAAAATCATTGCAAGTTGATTGCGTATGAAAAGGAAAGAGCGCTGGTCGGCCACGCACATCTGATGAAAATGTCGAGCCTATCAGGCTTTACTGTATGATTACATGATGATGACGTCCTCTTGGGTAAAATATTCCGGAGGTAAAATAGTCCCCCATTCGGATCTCCGGGCGGGGACTACTCAAGAGGATGTCGTTATCAGGAGAAAGAAAACTGGCGTTCTACGGATCGGAGCGTGGAATGTCAGATCCCTTAATCGGGCAGGTAGGTTAGAAAATTTAAAAAGGGAAATAGATAGGTTGAAGTTAGATATAGTGGGAATTAGTGAAGTTCGGTGGCAGGAGGAACAAGACTTCTGGTCAGGTGACTACAGGGTTATAAACACAAAATCAAATAGGGGTAATGCAGGAGTAGGTTTAATAATGAATAGGAAAATAGGAATGCGGGTAAGCTACTACAAACAGCATAGTGAACGCATTATCGTGGCCAAGATAGATACGAAGCCCACGCCTACTACAGTAGTACAAGTTTATATGCCAACTAACTCTGCAGATGACGAAGTAATTGAAGAAACGTATGATGAAATAAAAGAAATTATTCAGATTGTGAAGGGAGACGAAAATTTAATAGTCATGGGCGACTGGAATTCGAGTGTAGGAAAAGGGAGAGAAGGAAACATAGTAGGTGAATATGGATTGGGGGACAGAAATGAAAGAGGAAGCCGCCTGGTCGAATTTTGCACAGAGCACAACATAATCATAACTAACACTTGGTTTAAGAATCATGAAAGAAGGTTGTATACATGGAAGAACCCTGGAGATACTAAAAGGTATCAGATTGATTATATAATGGTAAGACAGAGATTTAGGAACCAGGTTTTAAATTGTAAGACATTTCCAGGGGCAGATGTGGACTCTGACCACAATCTATTGGTTATGACCTGTAGATTAAAACTGAAGAAACTGCAAAAAGGTGGGAATTTAAGGAGATGGGACCTGGATAAACTAAAAAAACCAGAGGTTGTACAGAGATTCAGGGAGAGCATAAGGGAGCAATTGACAGGAATGGGGGAAATAAATACAGTAGAAGAAGAATGGGTAGCTTTGAGGGATGAAGTAGTGAAGGCAGCAGAGGATCAAGTAGGTAAAAAGACGAGGGCTAGTAGAAATCCTTGGGTAACAGAAGAAATATTGAATTTAATTGATGAAAGGAGAAAATCTAAAAATTCAGTAAGTGAAACAGGCAAAAAGGAATACAAACGTCTCAAAAATGAGATCGACAGGAAGTGCAAAATGGCTAAGCAGGGATGGCTAGAGGACAAATGTAAGGATGTAGAGGCCTATCTCACTAGGGGTAAGATAGATACCGCCTACAGGAAAATTAAAGAGACCTTTGGAGATAAGAGAACGACTTGTATAAATATCAAGAGCTCAGATGGAAACCCAGTTCTAAGCAACGAAGGGAAAGCAGAAAGGTGGAAGGAGTATATAGAGGGTCTATACAAGGGCGATGTACTTGAGGACAATATTATGGAAATGGAAGAGGATGTAGATGAAGATGAAATGGGAGATATGATACTGCGTGAAGAGTTTGACAGAGCACTGAAAGACCTGAGTCGAAACAAGGCCCCCGGAGTAGACAATATTCCATTGGAACTACTGACGGCCGTGGGAGAGCCAGTCCTGACAAAACTCTACCATCTGGTGAGCAAGATGTATGAAACAGGCGAAATACCCTCAGACTTCAAGAAGAATATAATAATTCCAATCCCAAAGAAAGCAGGTGTTGACAGATGTGAAAATTACCGAACTATCAGCTTAATAAGTCACAGCTGCAAAATACTAACACGAATTTTTTACAGACGAATGGAAAAACTAGTAGAAGCCAACCTCGGGGAAGATCAGTTTGGATTCCGTAGAAACACTGGAACACGTGAGGCAATACTGACCTTACGACTTATCTTAGAAGAAAGATTAAGGAAAGGCAAACCTACGTTTCTAGCATTTGTAGACTTAGAGAAAGCTTTTGACAATGTTGACTGGAATACTCTCTTTCAAATTCTAAAGGTGGCAGGGGTAAAATATAGGGAGCGAAAGGCTATTTACAATTTGTACAGAAACCAAATGGCAGTTATAAGAGTCGAGGGACATGAAAGGGAAGCTGTGGTTGGGAAGGGAGTAAGACAGGGTTGTAGCCTCTCCCCGATGTTGTTCAATCTGTATATTGAGCAAGCAGTAAAGGAAACAAAAGAAAAATTCGGAGTAGGTATTAAAATTCATGGAGAAGAAATAAAAACTTTGAGGTTCGCCGATGACATTGTAATTCTGTCAGAGACAGCAAAGGACTTGGAAGAGCAGTTGAATGGAATGGACAGTGTCTTGAAAGGAGGATATAAGATGAACATCAACAAAAGCAAAACAAGGATAATGGAATGTAGTCTAATTAAGTCGGGTGATGCTGAGGGAATTAGATTAGGAAATGAACCACTTAAAGTAGTAAAGGAGTTTTGCTATTTGGGGAGCAAAATAACTGATGATGGTCGAAGTAGAGAGGATATAAAATGCAGGCTGGCAATGGCAAGGAAAGCGTTTCTGAAGAAGAGAAATTTGTTAACATCCAGTATTGATTTAAGTGTCAGGAAGTCATTTCTGAAAGTATTCGTATGGAGTGTAGCCATGTATGGAAGTGAAACATGGACGATAAATAGTTTGGACAAGAAGAGAATAGAAGCTTTCGAAATGTGGTGCTACAGAAGAATGCTGAAGATTAGATGGGTAGATCACATAACGAATGAGGAAGTATTGAATAGGATTGGGGAGAAGAGAAGTTTGTGGCACAACTTGACCAGAAGAAGGGATCGGTTGGTAGGACATGTTCTGAGGCATCAAGGGATCACCAATTTAGTATTGGAGGGCAGCGTGGAGGGTAAAAATCGTAGAGGGAGACCAAGAGATGAATACACTAAGCAGATTCAGAAGGATGTAGGTTGCAGTAGGTACTGGGAGATGAAAAAGCTTGCACAGGATAGAGTAGCATGGAGAGCTGCATCAAACCAGTCTCAGGACTGAAGACCACAACAACAACAACATCAGAGACGCGTTCACGCGGACCGTCGAAGTCCCCAAGACGGATAGGCCTGGAGCTTCAGCTTCCTAAAAAAAGTACTGTGGCGTGTTCTGAAACGACGCCTGCATATAAATCCTTCCAATTTGCAGCTACTGCAGCAATTGTGTCCCGGCGACCATATCAGAAGGTACGAATTTTGCATTTCAGTTGCCCAGGATATAACAGAGAACACACTTTCTAAACGACTCATCTTTTCGGACGAATCGGCATCTGTGTGTTAAAGTAAACCGGCATAAAGTAAGAATTTAGGGGTCACAAAATCCTGGTGTCGTCGTCGAACATGAAAGAGATTCACCAATACTGAATGTTTTTTGTACCACTTCTGCTTACAAAATTTATGGACCTTTCTTCTTTGCGTAGGAAATTTTGAGAGGAATGTCAAAGCTAGACATGCTGCAAAGTTGGTTTTTCCTCAACTTCATGAAGACTCCAATGATTTTTTTAATGCATGACGAAGCGCCACTTTCACCTTGAGGTGTGGCGTTATCTCACCACCACCATCCCACGAAGTTGGATTGGAAGAGGTGCACAACAATATCTTGTTCATTGCTTTTGACCGTCTAGGTAACCAGACCTCACACATTGCGATTTTTTTCTGTGGGGTACATAAGAGATAGGGTTTTCGTCCCACCTACGGTATATACTCTTAAAGTGCTGAGACATCGAATTGTTGAAGCTGTAGGTTCATTAAACAGGGACCTGTTGATTCGTGTTTGGAATTAAATGGACTAGCGTTTCGATAGTTCTTGAGCAACGCATGGTATTCATGTAGAGCATACGGTATAGTGTATTTTCGAATATAAAGCTTCAACCTTCCTCTGTCCAGTGGCATGCTCAGGCGTTTCTATCTCTCATAGTCTGTTATTTCGTTTTGAACCACAGACAGTTTGAGGACGAAAATTCCTATTTTGTTTTTATTTCTTCAACGGTTTAAGCATCCCGAACCCCGTCCAAGTTTCTTGAGAGAATCGTACAGCCCTTTTTAACATCATAGCTCCAGAACTGTGCATCGTACAATGACATAATTTTGCAGGTACGTCCAGTGGTATATGTGGATAATGTCTGAAAAATGTGAAGGGTGGTTATAATTAAAGTTTCGCAATTTGAACCAGTACAGATGTAAAACTATTTACTGTATGGGTGAGTAGTGTGTCATGACTTGCCGTTAGGCGCCGGTACTTTTACAGCGACGTAGGACTGAAACAAAAACATCAGTGTGCATTGCGGTTGCCGGCAGTCAACGTGGGTCTGGGAAAAGTGAGCAGGGCTTCATTCGTGAAGCGATAGTGCTGATGCTTTTCGTGACTATCAGCGCATTAAAGGAATACGGGGAGGTCCTCTTTTGCGCACTGGTGATGAAGAACATGATTCAGATGGCATTAACTGGCGATTTGGGAATTGTTCCCGGGAGAGACTAACGGCCAATTGCGCCACAAATTGTTAAAGCAGTGCAGACAACCTTGTAGGCAGGGTAACCACAGCTATGAGTTGTCATCTTGGGTATTAATAAACCACGTCAGCTGCATTTAGTCCTTTATTATAGGATCACTGGCCATTAAGTGGCACTAAAAGCCCCATCTTCAGGTGAACGTATTAGTTATATGTTCACTTGAACAAGTGGCTTTTAGTGCCACGAAACTGGTACTGATCCAGTAATGAACGACTGAATACAGCTGCAGCGATTTATTAATAACATGTTGAAAAGTTACTGTCGCCATAGCTGAGAATGCTGAATGCAATGTGCGATCTTCAAGCAGCGCACGACCTGTGTCACGACAGTTGAACATTCCATCGTCCACCTTTCGAAAAGTGCTGCTAAAAGTTGTAAAGTGGTATATCAGTGCGGTTCCAGACTGTCTTAGATGCAGATGGTCGTCACATTGAGGAATATACGCAATTAACAAAAGGTACTCTCTCATTTGTAAATTAAAAGATGTCTCTTTCTGTCGGTTATTCGTTATTGCGCTTGAAAATGTTTGCACAAAGTTTCATTGTACTGCAATCACTCGAATTCGTGCGGACTTTGTCATGTCAAGTTTATGTAAGTCTGCTGCAAATACAAGTTTTGTAAAAGGCATTCTCAATCTCGTTGCAATTATGCAGTGGCGAAACATTCATGTAGATAACAATAACGTCACAGAAGAATCCTAATTTGTTGCTGGATCTCCGACGTCACAGTTTGCCCTACGAAATTCTGAACGTTTGGATGTAAGTCGTCCTCTAGTCTCACGTGAGGGGCTTTGAGAGAGGGGCTAGAGGGTAGTCGATTCCTGTAGGAGTGAATGTTATCAGATTCTTCCACCGTGAAAGGACGAAATTAGATTTACGTCACGCAGAATGTGCCACTAGCGATGATGGGCGCGGCGGGTCGTGGGTGTGACGTCACGCGAGTGGCGCTCAAACTTGGCGTCGCGTGACGTAGGCGGGGTACATCAAAGCGCTGCGCCGGCAGCATCGGCGATGCGGCGACGCGCGCTCGACGGCAGACGCCAAATATGTGACCCCAGCTGCCTCTCACAGGTGCCAGCGTCACTTCGCAACATAATTAAACCCGCCGGCGAAAACATCTGTCACGAGGTTGTAAAGTGGCAACCACGTTATGTAATAATGTATAAATGTAGCCATCTCTACTTTTCCTTTTACACTCCTGGAAATTGAAATAAGAACACCGTGAATTCATTGTCCCAGGAAGGGGAAACTTTATTGACACATTCCTGGGGTCAGATACATCACATGATCACACTGACAGAACCACAGGTACATAGACACAGGCAACAGAGCATACACAATGTCGGCACTAGTACAGTGTATATCCACCTTTCGCAGCAATGCAGGCTGCTATTCTGCCATGTAGACGATCGTAGAGATGCTGGATGTAGTCCTGTGGAACGGCTTGCCATGCCATTTCCACCTGGCGCCTCAGTTGGACCAGCGTTCGTGCTGGACGTGCAGACCGCGTGAGACGACGCTTCATCCAGTCCCAAACATGCTCAATGGGGGACAGGTCCAGAGATCTTGCTGGCCAGGGTAGTTGACTTACACCTTCTAGAGCACGTTTGGTGGCACGGGATACATGCGGACGTGCATTGTCCTGTTGGAACAGCAAGTTCCCTTGCCGGTCAAGGAATGGTAGAACGATGGGTTCGATGACGGTTTGGATGTACCGTGCACTATTCAGTGTCCCCTCGACGATCACCAGTGGTGTACGGCCAGTGTAGGAGATCGCTCCCCACACCATGATGCTGGGTGTTGGCCCTGTGTGCCTCGGTCGTATGCAGTCCTGATTGTGGCGCTCACCTGCACGGCGCCAAACACGCATACGACCATCATTGGCACCAAGGCAGAAGCGACTCTCATCGCTGAAGACGACACGTCTCCATTCGTCCCTCCATTCACGCCTGTCGCGACACCACTGGAGGCGAGCTGCACGATGTTGGGGCGTGAGCGGAAGACGGCCTAACGGTGTGCGGGACCGTAGCCCAGCTTCATGGAGACGGTTGCGAATGGTCCTCGCCGATTCCCCAGGAGCAACAGTGTCCCTAATTTGCTGGGAAGTGGCGGTGCGGTCCCCTACGGCACTGCGTAGGATCCTACGGTCTTGGCGTGCATCCGTGCGTCGCTGCGGTCCGGTCCCAGATCGACGGGCACGTGCACCTTCCGCCGACCACTGGCGACAACATCGATGTACTGTGGAGACCTCACGCCCCACGTGTTGAGCAATTCGGCGGTACGTCCACCCGGCCTCCCGCATGCCCACTATACGCCCTCGCTCAAAGTCCGTCAACTGCACATACGGTTCACGTCCACGCTGTCGCGGCATGCTACCAGTGTTAAAGACTGCGATGGAGCCCCGTATGCCACGGCAAACTGGCTGACACTGACGGCGGCGGTGCACAAATGCTGCGCAGCTAGCGCCATTCGACGGCCAACACCGCGGTTCCTGGTGTGTCCGCTGTGCCGTGCGTGTGATCATTGCTTGTACAGCCCTCTCGCAGTGTCCGGAGCAAGTATGGTGGGTCTGACACACCGGTGTCAATGTGTTCTTTTTTCCATTTCCAGGAGTGTATATGAATTTTAGAATAATAGTAATAACCAAAGGCTTTGCCAAAATTTAAACAGAAGGACTTCACGCCTCCTCTAAGGCGACGTGAAATAAACTATTTGCTGTGTATTGCAATTACAGTAAGACGCAGCATTTCAAATGACACTGAGCAGGCGGAGGACTGAACGTTACATAAGGAAGGCAGTGAGTTGCTTAGAGCGGGTGGGCGAGAGTGAAGTAGCCGGAAGTTATATGGACGAGGCGTTTGTGCGGGAACACAGAAATAGTTTCGACTATCCTAGAAGGATATTGGTGTCTAGGTAGACCTTCTCAACAGCTTAAAGGCCTGCAGAACGGTTGTGTCGAAGAGGAATCCCCGTTCAGTCCTGCTGTGCAATAAATCGAGATATTGCACAAAGACATAAAATAGTCCCAGGAGTTCATAACCCTTCATGTTAAGAGCTATTTATTTTAATTGTGTTCTACAGGCGGCGATAGAGGAGAACACCTATTGGGTCAGATTCCTTTGTTTCAGTTAATCCTTCATTCATTTTCAAACACGTATACTTACATAAACTTGACATGACAAAGTCCGCACGAATTCGAGTGATTGCAGTACAATGAAACTTTGTGCAAACATTTTCAAGCGCAATAACGAATAACGTTTATATATTCTTCGTCAAATTTCAAGATTTCCGACGACAACTTGTTCTTATGTGCTGCTGTTGCTAGTACCACAATTGCATTGTGTTTGTATTTGAAAGAAAGGCGGCGGAAAAAAGGAAATATCCTTGGATGAAGCCCTAGGTATTACTCACGAGAGCGGAAGCATATCGCACATTGGCGAAACAGTGACACGGATCAAAAATGTAAACACTTGAGAATAATCTATCTAAAGAATTAGCTCTATAAAACCCGATCAAACAGTGTAAGCTTCCTTTAAATTTCAAGCCCGCCAGTAAACTTCCATTATATTTTTCGTTCGCACTGGGGCACTACAGACGTATTTTTCAGTGACAAGTCGAATAAACTAAAGTTGCCCTTATTCGACTTGTCACTTTTCTTGCCGGCGTGCACTGTGGTCAATGGAGGGGACACCAGGTAAGGCGTTGCCGTTCTCGAAACATTAAGTCAGTAGTGGACTGTCTGAGAGGCAGGTCGCGTAGATGAATGCTCGCCAAAAATGTTCATTTCTTATGTAAGATAGTACTTTCCGAGTACGATAACTTTTTGGACGCTGCTCCGAGCGTCCGATACAGCATCTGAGTAGCGACAAGCTGTTTTGTAAATATTACACGCAGTAACGTGTACTAGTAGGAAGTGACTTTGAATGTGTTCAAATTGTTCAAATGGCTCTGAGCATTATGGGACTTAACTTCTGAGGTCATCAGTCCCCTAGAACTTAGAACTACTTAAACCTAACTAACCTAAGGACATCACACACATCCATGCCCGAGGCAGGATTCGAACCTGCGACCGTTGCGGTCGAGCGGTTCCAGACTGAAGCGCCTAGAACCGCTCGACCACTACGGCCGGCTTTGAATGTGTGTACATGTATTATTACCAACTGTGACGACTATTAGAACGACGGTAGGAACGTGTTCTGAAGTCACTGTGCTGTCTCGACGTGACAGGTAGATAGGTGATTTCAGCGCATGGCTTGGCGCTTGAGAGATTTCTGACGGTTATTCCATCAAGGTTTAACTATGCAGATGAGCGACTGCTCGTGTGATGGAAGTAATCCCAGTCCTTTATTCCGTTTATTATTCCCAGACGAGCAACAGTATAGTTTAAAACCATTGCTGACAGACTCGAGTGACTTTCAAAATATCGCCAGGTACAACAACGTTAAAAGATCATAAGCATACTCATCGCTCGTAGTCAAAATTTACTATTCAGTGAATACTGGCAATACTTAGGCGAGCGAAAGGTAATGAAGACTTGCTCCATTCATTTAGAACAAATTACTTTGTAGTGACTAGGTGATTTGTGAGAAGAATTATATTTAACACGACTGATGGAAATATCTTACAAGGCATGTAAGGAAGACGTTCTCCTGATAGCGCTGTCTGTCGTGTGCTCTCGTCTTAAACAATACCAAACACAACTGTCACTATCCCTTGCTATTGTTTAGGCCGGTATTACGCTATCATATTTCTTTGACAAAGAATTATGATTAAATATTCGTCAAATTTCTTTGACAAAGGTCTTTGACGTGGCGCTAAAAAGGTGTATTACACTGGGTCATATTCTTCGTCAAATTTCAAGATTTCGGACGACGACTTGTTCTTATGTGCCGCTGTTGCTAGTACCACAATTGCATTGTGTTTGTATTTGAAAGAAAGGCGGCGGAAAAAAGGAAATATCCTTGGATGAAGCCCTAGGTATTACGTCGAGATAATAAAAGCCTTCAGCAAAATTTGTTCTGAGAGCTGCAAGTGGAGGAAGTCAAGTCCTAATATATAAATTACTTAAGAATGGACGAGAGTGTATTTCAGTATTTGCTCAGTAAAGTGCCTTCTCATATTACAATACTCTCTTGAGAAATGCTATACGTGCAGAAGATAGTGTGACACTGCGATTTCTTCATACATGAGAGAGCTACTCTAGTTTACAAACCAGCACTCTAATATCACATTACACATTAACCAAAATAATTGCAGAAACATGTGAAGCGACTTATAAAGCACTAAAGTGGAGTATGTAAAGGTAAATAAATGTTTAGTACACCATATGGGCATAAAAATTATTTTTAATTTTGAATAATTCAGTTAATGGAATTACTGTTCCAACAACTACAAAATTAATAAAAAGTACGAAGCAGATGAAGCGATTTGTAGCTTCTGGCATCCAGAGTCCAAAAATAGACAAATTAGAATGGAAAGCTAATAAATAATTTTTATTTTAGAGTGTGGCCACATCCTCTATTCCTGCCTGCTGGAAAGCTGCCTGGATGTTTCCAGATATAGAGGTGGAGGGCTGCAGCTGCGATTGTGGACATGAAGTCGCCTGCAGCAAAGTCCACTTGCCCATTAACACGCAATTAATAGTATGCACTGTGCCCCTTTCTCACCTCCCCCCCTCCCCGCCCCCCTAGCCAAAGCAAGTTTATTAAACAAAAAACAAAAAAAGAGTCGAAGGAACAATCAAACTCTGAAGCCGTGTTTACAAACACACTACAGAGACGTCAAATAGCTGTAGCAACGCCAGTGCTCGAAGTGGTTACATTTCACACTGCAGTGAATAGAAGACGACGAGCAGCGGCGTTTGCGTAGGGCTCTCGTTGATAACAGGCAACTAATGTATGACGTACGACGAGGCCCTAGATTTGATCATATTTATTTGACGACAGGCGAGATTTGACAAAGTTTCCTATTACACTATCAAATTTCTTTGACATAAATATTTGATATATCAACTTTGACAAAGAAATATGATAGTGTAACACCGGCCTAGCTGCAGTTTATTACAGGACAAAGCGCCTCTTAGTTACATTTGAAGGTTATTGCGGCTCTGATATTTTTATTCGTGGCTAACCAACCTTCCTTCCCAAGCCATCTGAATGTAATTATGATTCGGATAATTACAGTGCGTACCTACGATTGCGGATTAGCAGGTGTACCCTTCATTGTCTTTAATCGAGCTGGTGAAATATCAGTGTTCGTGGCGCTCGCAACATCTCACAAATGTGAGAGGGGATTGAAGTACATTCCTAAATTACACCTTTAATAGACTGAGGTGACAAACGTCACGGGATAGCGAGATGCACATACACAGATGGCGGTGTATCGCGTACGCAAGGTGTAAAGGGACAGTGCATTGACGGAACTGTCATTTGTATTAAGGTAATTCATGTGAAAAGTATTCCGACGTGATTGTGGCCGCAGGATGGGAATAAACAGACTTTGAACGTGCTGTGGTAGATTGAGCTAGATGCATGGGACATTAAGTTTCTTAAATCCTTAGGGAATTCAATATTTCGAGATCCTCATTGTCAAGGGTGTGCCGAGAATACCAAATACCAGGCATTACCTCTCACCAAGGACAACGCAGTGGCCGAGGGCCTTCACTTGACGATCGACAGCAGCGGCGTTTGCATAGGGTTCTCGGTGATAACAGGCAAGCAACTATGTGTGAAATAACCGCAGAAATCGATGTGAGACGTACGACAAACGTATCCGTCAGGATAGCCCGACGACATTTGGCTTTAATAGGTTGCAACAGCACACGACCGATGCGAGTGGCTTTGTTGACAGCACGACATTGCCTGCAGCGCCTCTTCTGGGCTCGTGACCATATCGTTTGGATCCTAGACGACTGAGAAACCGGGGCCTGGTCAGATGAGTCCTGATTTCGGTAGGGTTCGAGTGTGGTGCAGACCCCGCAGAGCCATGAACCGATGTTGTCAACAAGGCACTGTGCAAGCTGATGATGGCTCCGTAATGGTATGGGCTGTGTAAGGAATGAACTGGGTCATCTAGTTCAACCGAATAGATCATTGACTGCAAACAGCTGTGTTCCGTTTTTTGGAGACCATTTGCAGCCATTCATGTACTTCGCGTTCCCAAACAACGACGTCATGTCACCTGGCCACAATTGTTTACGACTGGTTTGAAGAAATTTCTGGAGAACTCGAGCGAATTATTTAGCCACCCAGATCGTCCTATATGAATCTCGTCGAACATTCATGGGACATAAGCCAAATGTCATTTCGTGTGGAACATCCTGCACGGCAGAACTTTCGCAATTGCGGACGGCTGTAGACGCAGCATGGCTCAGTATTTCTGCAGCGGACTTCCAACGACTTGTTGAGTCCGAGCCATGTCTACGTCTAACTGCTGCACCACGCCGGGCAAAGGGAAGTCCGACACTGCAGTAAGGGGTATCCCATGACTTTTGTAACCCCAGTTTACTGTTTCTTCAATCTTCAGTTGTTTGGGGTACTTTTTGTCAATATATCCGTGACGCTCTCCCATGGGTCAAACAAACCTGCGGAATTCATGCTGCCATTCCTTGTGTTCGTTCACCATTCCCTCTTAGTCTAATTGGTATCGGTGCCACACATTTCACTAATATTGCAGGACTGATCGCACGAATGTCTTCTGAGCAAGTTGCCAACGTTTGTACCAATTCGAAATTTTAGCAAAATATGCCTGACATTTTTTGCTGTTTCTTTGAGGCAGTACTACATCAGCTGCGAAAGTTTGATGTTTCCAATAATATTCCCCGCAAAGTGATTAGTATACAACGAGAATGGCAAGCCCCACCCAACCCGCTTTCCTGGAATATGCATGGAGTTACTTCTAAATCTGTCGATTGCTCTCCGTCCAAAATGACATGCTGCGTCCTCCCAACTAACAAGGGAACCTCCCCATCGCACCCCCCTCAGATTTAGTTATAAGTTGGCACAGTGGATAGGCCTTGAAAAACTGAACACAGATCAATCGAGAAAACAGGAAGAAGTTGCATGGAACTATGAAAAAAATTAGTAAAATATACAAACTGAGTAGTCCATGCGACGATATGCAACATCAAGGACAACACGAGTCAAGGAGTGCCGTCGTCCCGTGGTCAGCGAGAGCAGCTACGAAACGAGAGGTCCTAGGTTCAAGTCTTCCCTCGAGTGAAAAGTTTAATTTTTTGTTTTCAGTTCATGTGACAAACTCTTATGTTTTCATCACTTTTTGGGAGTGATTATCACATCCACAAGAAAACCTAAATCGGACAAGGTAGAAGAATCTTTTTACCCATTCGCTAAGTGTACAAGTTAGGTGGGTGGACAACATATTCCTGTCATGTGACGCACATGACGTCACCAGTGTCGTATAGAATATATCAGACGTGTTTTCCTGTGGAGGAATCGGGTGACCTATGACCTTGCGATCAAATGTTTTCGGTTCCCATTGGAGAGGCACGTCCTTTCGTCTACTAATCGCACGGTTTTGCGGTGCGGTCGCAAAACACAGACACTAAACTTATTACAGTGAACAGAGACATCAATGAACAAACGGACAGATCATAACTTTGCGAAAATAAAGAAAGTAAAATTTTCAGCGGAGGGAAGACTTGAACCAAGGACCTCTCGTTCCGCAGTTACTCACGCTAACCACGGGACCACGGCGCTCCGGAGCTACCGTCCACCTTGATGTTGCTTACATTCGCATGGACTGCTCAGTTTGTATATTTTACTAATTTTTTTCATAGTTCCACACAACTTCTTCCTGTTTTCTCGATTGTTCTGTGTTCAGTTTTTCAATGCCTATCCACTGTGCCAACTTATAACTAAATCTGAGGGGGGTGCGATGGGGAGGTTCCCTTGTAAGTAATCATCAATCTAGCCAAAAGTTTTGTTTGATATTTCATATGATCGTATTTTCGTAATAAGTCTTGTTATGGTACCGAGACAAACGCCTTCCGGAAGTTAAGAATGCTGCATTCACCTGCTTGCTTTTTGCCGTATCCTTCAGCGTGTCATGTGAGGAGAGAGCTTCTTGATTTTGGCAAGACCGATATAAGGTGCAGTACGTAATACACTATGCAACAAAATAAAAGGATGACTTTTTCGAAACGCCCATAATTATCTCCCGTTGCGATGCCGAAGTTTGAAATTTAGCTCAAAGGTGCCGACAATCTTCCTCTGTAACAGTGCAAAAGCAAGGCGCCACGCCACGTCACCCTCGGACTGGACGACGCTTCAAACTGCAAGGTGTCGACACATGCAAAATAAAGAGCACTCCACAGAACTTCATTTGAGGTGTAAAGTGGGTCAGTTATGTGCCACTGTCACCAAATTTCACCAGAATTCTGTCCAATGTGGAACACTTCGCTTCTCCACAGGCCTACGGTACTCGGATTCTAGAAGAGGGGCAAGTTCTCTCGCATACTCTGTGTAGAATAGAACTGGTATCCCGTCAGGTCCAGTGGCCTTCCGTCTGTTGAACAATTTCTGTTACTTTTCTATCGCATGGTCATTTCTATATCAGCTGTTCTCACTGGACTCGCATTCGGGAGGACGACGGTTCAATCCCGCGTCCGGCCATCCTGATTTAGGTTTTCCGTGATTTCCCGAAGTCGCTCCAGGCGAATGGCGAGATGGTTCCTTTCAAAGGGAACGGCCAACTTCCTTCCCCGTCCTTCCCTAATCCGATGAGACCGATGACCTCGCTGTCTGGTCTCCTTCGCCAAACAACCCAACCCAACACCAGCTGTTCTGTCGTTCGTGCGATGATCTTAAGGATGCACTAAAGTGCGATCTTCCTCTGTGAAATAGTTACGGAAAAAGACGTTTAGTATTTCGGCCTTTTCTGTATCGTCCTCCGTTTTAATGCCATTATGGTCATAGAGTACCTGGACAATTAGCTACTATTCGTTTACTAATTTAACATAACACAAAAACTTTTTAGAACTTTCTGTCAAGTCGGTAACTAGAATTTTACTTTGGAATATGTTAAACGCTTCACGCCTAGCTCTCTTTACGCTAACTTTGCTTCTCGAAACATTTTTACGGTGTCGAATAGTTAGTCATTTATTCCTAAGTGTTTTAGGTCTACAATGATTTTTACTCGTGAAGAATTAGCTGATGTGGTACTAATTTAAGGGAAAAGTCACTAAATACATAGAGAGCAGCAGAAGCAGTTACTGCTAACAACTACTCCGGAAGCAAACAAAAGTTGGCTTGATTTGAAAAAAAAAAATGATTATGAATTTCCAGCAAGTGGATAAATTACACAATAGCAGCTTGTGGTAATCAGTTCGATATAGAAACAGCCAAGGCTGCCTGCAAGATTCACGTTTTATTTAACTGATGTCCAGTTTCGGGTTTCCTAAACCTATTTTCATATTGTCCAGACAGACAAAATAGTATTTTCCGAAATAGCATATGAACCATATCAAGATATATATACGAGGTGATTCACGAATCTATGCAAATATTTTAATATGTTATTCTACAGGTAAAACTAAAAATTTCATATAATATTAGTCAGCAAATCTTTAGTTACGGAGTTACGGCTAATAAAAGATTTTGCCTGAAATTTAGAAACTTCGCTAATATGAAGCCATCGCAAACTGTACGAGGTCAAAGTAAAGCATGATTTCCATTTATTTTGTTGTTATTGATCTGGTGAATCTAATAAAACATGTCCCAGACGTGTATCCGCAGTAGTTTTCCAGAAGATCCAGAGAAGCAAAGAAGTAATTTTGTAAAATTTTTAATTTATTAACTACTTGGCCCATTTTGTTTCTTAAATTAGAGCCAATTGCACAAAGTTTTCATCGGGAGTTGTAGTAGAGAATTTAATTTTGGAAAAACGATGATAATAACGTTAACTGACACTGTATGAGTGTGTCAGATGATCTGCTTTTATTAATACCATAACACACGTGAATTCATGTTAAACCAGAAAATGTGGTTTGATTTAAATACATTGTTGTTATGTTCTTTCACTGAACAATACAGAAAACTAACTAGTTTCAAGGTTAGTAAACGACTGAAACAACTCACTAATGGTTGCGAGCAACGACATAAACGTTTCTGCATTCTTGGTGGAAAGTAAACAAATTTATTTGTATAATAAACTGTGCTCCTCTGGATGTTCTGGAAAATTACTGCAGGTACACATCTGGGACATCTTTTATTAGATTCACCAGATCAATAACAACAAAATAAATGGAAATCGTGCTTTACTTTAACCTCGTACTGTTTTGCGATGGCTTCATATTAGCACATCTTGCTAAAGTTCAGGCAAAATTTTTTATTAGCAGTAACTCCTTAACTAAACATTTCCGGACCTATGTTTATATGAACGTTTTTCTTTAATTTTACTTGTAGAATAACATATTAAAATATTTGCATATCTTCGTGAATCACCCTGTATAATATATATATATATATATATGCCGGAAAACGTTAGTATACTTGGAAAGATGACGTTGGTTTTGATCCGATAACGGAATATGCCACCTGGGGGATAGTAGACGTACTGATAATGGTTTTAAGATCGTCTTCCAACAGTTAGCCTATTGGAATAGTTACCAGAGCGCCAGCTGCGTCTATCGTTTAGTAGGGAATGTTCAGAGCCAGAAGGTTCAGTGTGGTGCACACGTGTGAAGCATGCGGGCAACCACGACACACAGGCGCAC
This sequence comes from Schistocerca piceifrons, assembly GCF_021461385.2. Taxonomy (NCBI): domain Eukaryota; kingdom Metazoa; phylum Arthropoda; class Insecta; order Orthoptera; family Acrididae; genus Schistocerca; species Schistocerca piceifrons. The sequence goes on from NC_060139.1 coordinate 779,550,251, forward strand.
TCGTGCTTCCTACAGCCAACCGAGCAAGTTTGAAAGGGGTCAAATTGTGGTCTTCAGAGTAGAGCGATGGTCCTTCTGGGGGAATTGCCACACAAGTTGGACGTGCTGCGTCAGTTCTGCAACGATGTTGGTGTCAGTGGTCATATGAACATTCTCACATCTGTAGAAGAGTTCTGGACGTCCACGCAGCACACACGACGGCCAGTATCGTCGTGTTGTAAGGACAGCAGTGGCACATCGTACAGCTACCACAACACAGATAACAGAGCTTGTGAGACCAGACGTGTCAACACGAACTGTTACGAACCGGTTATTGGTAGTGGGATTATGGGCACACACACCTCTAGCCCGTTTTCCTCTCACACCACAGCATCGACTTCCATGAACGACTGGTGCCTTCATAAGATCACTTGGAAGAGGGAATGGCGCGCCGTGGTCTTCGGCGATGAAAATAGATTCTGTCTGCGCGCAAATGATGGTCGTCTACACATATGACGTAGATCTGATGAGCACTGTGTCGTAGAGTGCATTCGTCCAAGACTGCCCCTTCCTAGGCCTTATGGTCTGGGGTGCTATTAGATGCAATTTTCGTTCACCTCTGGTGTTTCTGGAAGGGCCGCTAACCAGCGTTCGGTATGTGCAGAATGTTGTTAGACTCGTTTTTTTGGCATTCTTGCAACAGGAAGGTGGTTGATTGCTCCAAAAGTCTAATTCTCGCCCTTACACTGCCCGTGAAACTCTTCGTGCTCTGCAAGACGTGCAGCACGATCTCCGGACTCCTCTCCAATCGAACACTTGTGGGATATGATGGGACGAGAAGTGACTCGTGCAACTCGTCAACCGACAACTCTCACAGAATAGCGCAAGCAGCTCCAGCAGGCGTGCTACGAGGTTTGTCCGGAAAATACGTATAAAAGTTGAATAATGTCTTTATGTTACAAGTTGCAGCCACCGCCAGGTGGGACTACTGCTGTAATCGATCCCATCAACGCTCAGTTCGAGTCAGAGCACTCTGCGTGAAGGTGTGAGTGTGCGGCAGCTTGTTGACAGTTACCCTTTTTCACATGCGGTCGGCATGGAGCTCTCTCTGTTTGAGGAACAGCGCGTCAACATCAAGTTTCTTGCAAAGCTAGGCAAGAATGGCCGTGAGATTTTTGAGTGTTTGAAACAGGTTCACGGAGACACTTCTCTGAAGGAACCAACCGTGAACAAGTGGTTAAAAAGGTTCCGGGATGGCCGAGAAAAAGTGAACGATGACCCTCGCCCAGGACGCCCGTCGACATCGAGTTCCGATGCAAATGTTGAACGAATTCGGGCTTGTGTTCTTAAAGACCGTAGATTGACAGTCAGAATGATTGCTGACGAGCTGTCAATCCCCAAAACAATAGTTCACGAAATCCTGACACAAAACTGGAAATGAAGAAATTGTGTGTGAAAATCGTACCGAAACTCTTGACGCCAGAACAGAAAGCAAAGAGGGTTGAGTGCTGTGAGGATTGGTTGGAAGCAGAGGAACGAGGGGACTTTCTCAACCGAGTCATCATTGGAGACGAGTCCTAGTTTACGAATTCGATGTGGAGCTCAAATTTCAAAGCAAGGAATGGAAACTAGCAGGAGAACCGAGAACACAAAAGTCGCGAAAATCAAGGTCCAATATGAAGACAATATTGATTGTTTTCTTTGATTCTAGGGGCATTGTTCACAAGGAATTTGTCCCTCCCGGCCAGAGAGTGAACGGAAATTTTTACGTTGAAGTTCTGACACGTCTCAGAGCTCGTGTGGCCCGAGTTCGACCGGAGTTGGCAAAAGGGAGCAGGTGGATCCTTCATCACGACAATGCGCCCGCTCACACGTCGCTCGTTGTGCGCGAGTTTTTGGCCTGAAGCTCAATCACCGTGACAGACCACCCGCCTTATTCACCCGATTTAGCCCCGTGTGACTTCTTCATGTTCCCGAAATGCAAAATGGTGCTTCGGGGGCGGCACTTGGGAGATGTGGAACCCATCAAGGCGGAAACGACACGGCAACTGAACAACATCACAACTTAAGACTTTCAGCAATGTTATCAGAAGTGTATCGCGTTTCAGGGCGAGTACTTTGAAGGAGACCATATTGTAATACCTGAATAATTGTAAAATAAAGTTATTATTCAACTTTTATACGTATTTTCTGGACAAACCTCGTATAACATATTCGAGGACAATGTTCGCCATTTGTACGATCAACTGGGTGCCAGAGTCAGCATGTGCTTTGCCGCTCGGGGAGGCTATACCGCGTATTAATGTGGATGTCTCAGCGTAGGTCGACGCCTGGAACCTCAGGAACGCTTGTTCTATTGGTCTCCAACTGTAGTCGTTTCATGTACTTCATATGCAATGTTGCAACAATAAATTTGGAATGAATTGGAATCCTCTAAAAGGGATTTCTAATTTTTTCCGGAAGTGTATACAGGGTGAATATGAATAAAACTGACAAACTGCAGGGACGTATTCCTAACTGGAAATGAAGGGAGAAAGGTCCTATGAACAAGTGTCCGGAAAAGAACGGTGTGCGTGCAACAAGAAAAAGTCATCCCGGAACACAGTACAGGGCCACTTCACAACAGATGTTCTAAGTGGCTTCCAATGGATTGCAGGTGATAGGGATAGTAGCGGTTGCCATGCAGGATACACATAATCGTACTTCGACTCACACCATGTTGGTGGGCCACTTGCCTGGAGCTTGTACTAGAGGTCGTCTCAATATCCTGTATAATCCGGTCCTCCAAATCTGATGTACGCACACAGTCCGCTGCTTCCATGCACGTTCGTCCGCCTGAAAGGACCCCTGATCATACAAATGCCCAAAAAGAGCTTGAAGTGTTGTGTGATGTGGTTGGTGTCTGTGAGGACACTTGTTTTGGCGTAGCCGTGCTGCCTCTTGTCCGTAGACAAACACCATCTCGGACCATTCCTGCTGTTTACAGTACGTTGCGTCAGTCACACAAGGAACACACTGTCATTCGTCAGCACCATCTTCCAGATACATGTTCAAAATACCTTTTATGCTCCATTTCTAGTCAGGAATTCGTCCCTGATCTACACATACACGCACATATAAGCATATATCTTTGTTCTATCACTATTCGTTATTAAACTTTGTTGTGTGCACGTATATAATCTTGATATGGTTTATATGCTCTTTCGGAAAATACTGTTCTGTCTGACTGGATGATTTGAAAATTGGTTCAGGTGATCCGAAACTAGTCATCAATTAAATAAACAGTGAATCTTGCAATTCTGACAGTTTCTGTATCGACCAAATTTGATAACTGTGTCTCGCTGGGTAATAAGGATTCGAAAACGTGCTGGTCCTTATTTTATGATCACGCTCTCTTTATTCGTCAGTGAAAATAGATTATCGATGAATTTTACGTATCGAAAAATCTCGAGAGAGAGAGAGAGAGAGAGAGAGAGAGAGAGAGAGAGAGAGAGAGAGAGGGGGGGGGGGGGAGGCCTCCTTCAGCGTACATATCGGACCCCGACGGCTGGCTGCATGAAATTCCATCCACCTCTCTCTTCCACCCTATTTAACCAGAAGTAGTCATTGACTACAATTAAATTGTCGTGCCGGCCGGTGTGGCCGTGCGGTTTTAGGCGCTTCAGTCTGGAACCGCGAGACCGCTACAGTCGCAGGTTCGAATCTGCCTCGGGCATGGATGTGTGTGGTGTCCTTAGGTTAGTTAGGTTTAAGTAGTTCCAAGTTCTTGGGGACTGATGACCACAGATGTTGAGTCCCATAGTGCTCAGAGCCATTTGAATTTTTAAATTGTCGTGGAACCTCCGCACCGGACAAAATCCGTGCGAGATCAGATGTATGTCGCGCAAGATTAGGTAGTATTAATAAAAACTGGGCATTAGTTCATCGGAAAACGAGCCGCCAGTCACCTTCTTGATATCAGTAACAACTTCCCTCGTGACCAAGCCTTATATTACGATATCAGAAACGAAGCTCGACCAGCTGCTCATGGGATCTCTAAAGAAACAGTCCTACCTTTCCCTCCAGAAGGCATTTCAAAATTACTGCTATCTGTAAAATAAGAGAGGCTTCGTGCACTTATTTTGGATTATCATGAATACAAATTAAGTTTTCAAAAGATTTAGAAATATTAAAAGTCGAGTGATGGTAGAAAGCAGATATGAGACTGACAGGCAAAAAACCAGGACGTCTAACAGAATGGGAGAGAGCATTTCCTAGATTTTTTGCAAGCAGAAATGGGAAGTATGAAATGCACGAAATCACTTTTTCATTAACTTCTGCAGCTGGCAGTTCCTTTTCTGTCGATGTACTGGCTGTCATGTACATGCGGTTCTTTAATTAAAACGTGTACAAGTCGACTTCCCGATAGCACCAGTGAAAATGCAGCGTTTTTGCCGTTTGGTATTGGCACTGGGTGTTAGAAGAGTAATCGCAGCAGTAAGAAGTTTAATCACATCCAAGGCCTTATATTTTTTATTGCAGTCGCTACTTCGTAAAACACGTTTGATACCGTACTCTGAGAAATAGCGTTGTTCTCTGCAATAGCACGTTGAAACCAGGGTCTCCCGCATGTCGTAAGGAGAGCCTCATCTTCTGTTCCTCACATTGGTCTCCCCACTTGGTTTGTTTCAATAGCGAAACCGTGTCTCAGCAATTTTACATGTACTTTCGTGAATCTTTCGCGAGTCGTCATTGTTTATAATTGTGAGTCCGTCTGTTGTGCACTTCCTTCTTTGTGCAGCTGCAAGTCCACCATTTCTAGACCAGAATGAAAATCCTTCCATCGTGACACAAAAAAGGAGAATATGTCCTGGACAGAGTTAAGGATGTAAAAGAAGGGAACTAGCTTTTCGACTTACCTGGCAGCATCAAACACATTTAAGTCAAAACATCTTGATATTTTCCCCCTTTATTTATTTCTTGGTATTGAACCCATGTCATGTAATACGATGCCTCGTGTCAAGCAAAATCTCTCAATACAGGACGTCATCCCCCCTCCCCCCAGGAACAAATCCAGCCCCAGAAATTTTACCCCCCCCCCCCCCCCCACCACCACCAGGAAAATGTTTTTAGCTAATAGATGTATTACCTTCAGTCATATGATATTGTACATTGTTTACTACGCTTGGCGCATCTTTTGGATTTTGGGAACAGTATCAGGGACTTTACCCTATAAACTGCAATATGCGCTTGTGCCAACACCTTGCAGCTAAGAGAGCTCACTGCTCTGGGGAAGTAGGGCTAACTTGTAAACAAAAAAGAAAAAAAGCGTGAATATGTCAAGGTGTTTTGATTTAAATGTGTTTGGACTGCCAGATATGTCGAAAAGCTAGTTCCTTTCTTTTACATCCTTATATCTGCCCAGGACATATTCGCCTTTTTTGTGCTATGATAAGAGCATTTTTCATTCGGGTTCCCAACTTCTAATGTACCATAATTTTGACATTAGACCACCGCAGCTTAGCAGCCGATATAGATTTTAGTTCATACGGGCGACGATGATTCGGTGTAGATCTTTTTTTATTGTCTGTCGAACAACATCGCTTATTGCGTGGCAACGGATAAAGCTTTCACAAAACAGAATGACCCTTAATTATATGTATTTTGTCTACCTTCTAACAAAATTCGAACCGATTCGCACTAGTTTGAAACATAGAAGTGCGCGCGTCAAGAAAACTCATAAAAGCGAGGTTTTTGCTCGTAAAATGAGAATGAAGCAAGGTTTTTGAAAGTGAGTTTTCAGTTTTATCGTAAGAATGCATTTTTTATATATTTGGTTCACTTTAAACGGTTTCCGCGTCGGACCAACTCGGCCCATCCATCTTTCCCTCAACAGACGTGGACGCGTTCCACATCTGAACTGAAACCGCCGTAGAACGGAAACGGTATACTTCTTTACATGGATTCCTATTCAAAATATTATGTGCTCACTCCCTTCTACAAGTCCTAGATGTTTGTAGCGGCAATTTCCAAACACCCTGTATATGTAAATGTACATGAGTCTACTTGTCGTTACGATGATCATTATTAACGTTGCTGTGCACATCGTCCGAAAGTTGGGATCACTCATAACTCAATATCTGATCAAAAGGCAGTGTGAGGATTGATCGCGGGAGGCAGTTCGCACAATACTAAAATGCAAGAACGCCACAGTCCTTATCTTTGTAAACCTTCTCACCTCGGCCTGCATTGTTCTCTCTCAGAAAGTTAATATACAATGTAAATAATACTCTCATCATTAGACAGGAATCAATCTCCGCATTTTCTTCATAATCAACACATTTCTTCGTCACTGTAAGATAGTTTTGAGACGTATGCTGCGGGTTTCCCCTATACCAGTTGCCAAAATTATTCTGGAACCTGGATCCTAGAAAGGTCTGCTGGAATTAGCTCTTCCCAAACGCCTCCGCCAGCTCCTCCAGTTGGCTGGATCAGGCTCACCGTATCCGTTACGGCTCGGGCACCGGGTCCTGCATCGGTTGGAGTTTCCGCCTGTTAATAATCGCCCAGCAACTGGGAGCATCGGAGCGCAGCGGTCCCCGAGGCAATTACCGCTGGAGTTTGCCGAGGAGTCGGAGCTGACCCTTGGATAGCACGTGGCGGTTGCTGTGTCTGCCGACTTGATTCCGTAACAGGTTTCACAGAGACCGGCAGAGAGCAACACTTGGTTCATGTGCTGCTTGATCGTTAACATTGTACGTGCGCCTCATGGTACTTGAATTTTACATAACTTCATTTAATGAGTAGAGCGATCACTCGGGACATTTGTTCTGGCCTTTTAGGCGGCTCATTATAACTGCTCGCTAAATACAGTAGCAGCACAGTGAAGGAAGTGGGGCGACTGTTAGGCTTGATCATTCCAGTCGCTAGTAGCTACCGGTCGTTAACGTTAAATGATCCTACGGATATGGACTTGACTGTGGCTCTGTCTCTTATTTTATATTTTTACTAGTGCTATAAACACAAAAAAAATATTCTGTCACATGTACGTTCAGGATGCCCGAAACTACCTACTCAAAGTGGTGACAGAAACGTCCAAAATAGTGCTATTGCAAGTGGTCCAGAAATATCACTTTTTCAGATGAGAAGTACAGCCTAAATACTGTACATCTTAATGTTTATTTCATCCTTATATACAATACTGGCCATTAAAATTGCTACACGACGAAGATGACGTGCTACAGACAGAAAATTTAGCCGACAGGAAGAAGATGCTGTGATTAGCTTTACAGAGCATTCACACAAGGTTGGCGCCCGTGGCGACACCTACAACGTGCTGACATGAGGAAGGGTTCCAACCGATTTCTCATACACAAACAGCAGTTGACCGGCGTTGCCTGGTGAAACGTTGTTGTGATGCCTCGTGTAAGGAGGAGAAATGCGTACCATCACGTTTCCGACTTTGATAAAGGTCGGATTGTAGCCTATCGCGATTCCGGTTTATCGTATCGCGACATTGCTGCTCGCGTTGGTCGAGATCCATTGACTGTTAGCAGAATATGGAATCGGTGGGTTCAGGAGGGTAATACGGAACGCCGTACTGGATCCCAACGGCCTCGTATCATTAGCAGTCGAGATGACAGGCATCTTATCCGCATGGCTGTAACGGATCGTGCAGCCACGTTTCGATCCCTCAGTCAATAGATGGGGACGTTTGCAAGACAACAACAATCTATACGAACAGTTCGACGACGTTTGCAGCAGCATGGACTATCAGCTCGGAGACCATGGTTGCGGTTACCCATGACGCTGCATCACAGACAGGAGCGCCTGCGATGGTATACTCGACGACGAACCTGGATGCACGAATGGCAAAACGTCATTTTTTCGGATGAATCCAGGTTCTGTTTACAACATCATGATGGTCGCATCCGTGTTTGGCGACATCGCGGTGAACGCACATTCGAACCGTGTATTTGTCATCGCCATGCTGGCGTATCACCCGGCTTGATGGTATGGGGTGCCATTGGTTACACGTCTCGGTCACCTCTTGTTCCCATTGACGGCACTTTGAACAGTGGACGTTACATTTCAGATGTGTTACGACCCGTGGCTCTACCCTTCATTCGATCCCTGTGAAACCCTACATTTCAGCAGGACAATGCACGACCGCATGTTGCAGGTCCTGTACGGGCCTTTCTGGATACATAAAATATTCGACTGCTGTCCTGGCCACCACATTCTCCAGTTCTCTCACTAATTGAAAACGTCTGGTCAATGGTGGCCGAGCAACTGGCTCGTCACAATAAACCAGTCACTACCCTTGATGAACTGTGGTATCGTGTTGAAGCTGCATGGGCAGCTGTACCTGTACACGCCATCCAAGCTCTGTTTGACTCAATGCCCAGGCGTATCAAGGCCGTTATTACTGCCAGAGGTGGTTGTTCTGGGTACTGATTTCCCAGGATCTTTGTACCCAAATTGCGTGAAAATGTAACCACATGTCAGTTCTAGTATAATATATTTGTCCAATGAATTCCCGTTTATCATCTGCATTTCTTCATGGTGTAGCAATTTTAATGGCCAGTAGTGTAAAATCAGATGATCGGTACATAGGTGCCAATGTGTTTACTAATGTACCCACACCGTCCCGAAGCTGTCCACTTGTAGCAAGTCTAGCGAAGACTCTTATCTGTGTTAACTTATCTACCATAGATGGACAGCTGGCGCCCTCGCTGATCCTTTCCTCCTTTTCTCACCCTCCCCCTCCCCCCGCCTCTCCTCCGCCTTATAAAAAGAAATCCAAACATGAACTCTAGGGTGACCGCCGTGGCCAAGAAATTGAGCCAGTGCGTCTAATTCCGAGATTTAAATTTGCAAGAGCCGATTTGTGGAGCAATGTAAAGTGCACCATCATACTGGATCCAGTTGCGTGGACGGATAAAGCTACGTCCGTTCAAATGGCGAAGTAGAATAAACGGCCTAGAAGCGTAGTCGCGGAACATACCCACATATTTATTTCGCTTTGATGTTCATTCTGAGAAAGCAATGAAATAAACTGGGGGGGGGGGGGGGGGGGGACGGGACTGGACTGTCTTGTCAAAATACCATACGAACGTTTTTTCTTTCTTTCCGTTGCAATAATCACACAAGAGTGAACAAAAAAAAAAACATTTTTACTTTAATTCGTCTCAGCAGTATTGTCTGTAATTGTGTGTTAATTCCACGTGTAGTACATTTCATTACTAAATTGGACGTAGGATGCAATGTTGCATCTCGGGAACGGGTCACAAAGTGCTTATGGTATGAAACTTAAATCTATTTCTGTCCCCATGAGGTAACTGTGCCGTAAATTCATTGATTTCTTCATGAGCCGTTGCAAACAGTTTTCCAGCGCTGTAGTAAGGATCCTAACGTGTAAAGCACGTCACTATCGCCTACTACTGCGATGTGGCCCCACCCTGAGGTGAAGCGATTTGAATCACAGTCATCCGACCGTCGAGGGAGGGCAAGCGGTACCGTATAGATATTTACACGAGTGTGCGCCGTATTCGCGGTTAAATATATTCTTCGCTGTGTATAAGAGCAACGTAATGTGACACTGTTGATGGGGACCGGTTCATCGGATGGGATCGGTAAGTCCTGCTGTCCCCCGTGACACTACTCTAATCATAATCAGCTAGACATTTTCCCGACAGCAGGTTTCACCCTCTCCTTTCTTCAGTTTCGAATAACAAAATGGATATAGCACTACACTGGCACAAGCACTCATAAATAATCTATATGACATAGTTGCAGGGTTGACGCACTGCGCTTACGAAATAGAAAATACTTTACTTCAATGAATATGTTGCTGTTGGGTGCACCGCAGCTTGTATGTATTCGATAGACGACTTCGTGCTGTACACCATGGGCGGCATTTCAAAAACTTTTTTCCATACCGGTATTCATGCTTACATCAGGCATACAGCCCAGCATCTGTGGCATCTGATACAGAAGATAAACAAACCACCTCAGATAATGGACCTTATCTTGGTCGTGAAGGCACGTTTCTGTACAGAGTTATACGAGAGCGTGCTGGAAAGTCAGTCTGTTCTCAGTATCGGTTGACGCAGAACATTTCATGCATATAGTACTCGGACGACTTTCTCGCTTCGCCGTCGCAATTTGCAGCCTTCTGCCGCTAGAGGGCTCCGAATTGTAGTGTGTAACGTGACTATGTCGGTGCATGAGAGACCCTCAGAAAACTGAAAGCACGAATTCGAAGAGTTCGCCCACACATGTCGGCCCCTCTCCTTCAGCACGGCAATGAGAGGCCACGCACGAGCGCTGCGACGTCTGCAACAATCCAGTGCCCTGGGTTCACTGTCATCGATCATCCTCCGTACAGTTCCCGACTTGACCCCATCTGATTTACCGGGTGATCAAAAAGTCAGTATAAATCTGAAAACTGAATAAATCACGGAATAATGTAGATAGAGAGGTACAAATTGACACACATGCTTGGAATGACATGGGGTTTTATTAGAACCAAAAAAATACGAAAGTTCAAAAAATGTCCGACAGATGGCGCTTCATCTGATCAGAATAGCAATAATTAGCATAACAAAGTAAGACAAAGCAAAGATGATGTTCTTTACAGGAAATACTCAATATGTCCACCATCATTCCTCAACAATAGCTGTAGTCGAGGAATAATGTTGTGAACAGCACTGTAAAGCATGTCCGGTGTTATGATGATGCATTGGCGTCGGATGTTGTCTTTCAGCATCTCTAGAGATGTCGGTCGATCACGATACACTTGCGACTTCAGGTAACTCCAAAGCCAATAATCGCACGGACTGAGGTCTGGGGACCTGGGAGGCCAAGCATGACGAAAGTGGCGGCTGAGCACACGATCATCACCAAACGACGCGCGCAAGAGATCTTTCACGCGTCTAGCATTATGGGGTGGAGCGCCATTCTGCATCAACATCGTACGTTCCAGCAGGTGTTTATCAGCCAGGCTGGGGATGATGCGATTCTGTAACATATCGGGGTACCTTTCACCCGTCACGGTAAGAGTTACAAAAGCAGGCTCACGCATTTCCTCGAACAAAAAATGCCCGATAACGGTAGATGTGGAAAATCCAACCCATACCGGGACTTTCTCGTCGTGCAATGGAGTTTCCACGACAGTTCTAGGATTTTCGGTAGCCCAAATTCTGCAGTTGTGGGCGCTGACAGACCCTTGGAGCGTGAAATGAGCTTCGTCGGACCACGACACGTTACTCAACCAATCTTCATCTTCTGCCATCTTTTGAAACGCCCACACCGCAAATGCCCTCCGCTTCACTAAATCGCCAGGTAACAGTTCATGATGCCGATGGATTTTGTACGGATAGCATCGGAGGGTACGCCTCAGTGCCAATCAAACAGTAGTGTATGGAATGCCGGTGCGACGTGCGACTGCACGAGCGCTGACTTCCCCGTGCATAGACGAACCCGCTACAGTCTACATTTCTTCCTGAACTGTCTCAGCAGCATTACACCTTGTGCTCGGTCGGCCACTACGGGGTCTATGGTCTAAACAACCCGTGGCTTTGAGCTTCGAAATCATTCTCGCCACAGCTGCATTTGTCAACGGACCTTTACCCGTTCGAATCCCCTTCCTATGGCGATAGGATCGTAACGCTGAACTAGCACATTCCCCTTTCTGATAAGACAGCTTCACTAAAAGCGCCTTTTCAGGTAACGTCAACACGCTGCGACTGCTGGCGCATCTGATTCTCTCTCTCATTACAGCTCCTTTAATACACGATTATCATGCGCAGTCACTGACCTTTTGCTGTCCAGCGCCATCTGTCGGAAATTTTGTGAACTTTGTTTTTTTTTTGTTCTAATAAAACCCCATGTCATTCCAAGCATGTGTGTCAATTTTTACCTCTCTATCTACATTATTCCGTGCTTTATTAAGTTTTCACATTTATACTGCCTTTTTGATCACCCGGCACATCTCTTCTCAAAACTTAAAGAACACCTTCGAACACTTCACTTTGATAGACATGAAGTAGCACAAGCAGAGGTAACATTGCGGCTCCGCCAACGAAGTCAATCGCCCCATAGTGACAGTATCAATAAACTGGACTCCCGTTGGGAGAAATGTGTTCGTCGCCAGGATGACTATGTTGAGAAATAAATATGTAGACTTGAAGAATAAAGATGCAGAATGTCAAAACGCTTGTTTTCTTTAAAAAGCTTTGAGGGTTTTCAGATAAAAAATTGTAGACATTACTTTTCAGCACGCCTTTGTGATTAGATTTTAAATTTTCGCCGAGTTCTAGATCCACATCATTGTAATCGGCAGGTGAATACTTTTGAAGTGCATCTCATGTTATACAATAAGGTGTCCTTAGGTTTCGGGAGTGCAGCTGCAAAAACTCAGTTTCTTCTTCTACTAATATTTGAGTCGTATTCATTTCGGCCATCTTCATTGTGTACAGCCAGAGCGAATATATAACGATCTCCGTCGTTTTAAACGACAAATACACAAACGCAAGAAACGAAGACGAAGTCAGAGAGGGATTTGAATTCACGGCTTTCTTGCCATATGTGGGGAAACCCGTCGTCAAGAACAGATCGGATCCTCACCAAGCAGAAAGTTAATTTTTCTCAGTCTGCCGAAGACAGGAGCACTTCTCGGTTCCGTCAAAAATGACTTGAATCCCTGCAAGGCTGGCTGTTACAAGGTCCGGAGCGAGCGTATCAGGCAGATGACCCGTACAGTCCAAGAAAGATGCATGTAAAACCTTACATAAGCCTGGCTCTTAAGAGCCCAATATATCGGCTGTGGCAAAACACTGCATCAGTACCGATCACGCTATTATTCATGAGAACTTCCATATTCTAACGTCGATTTCATCTTGTTGGTGCCGGCCGCTGTGGTCGAGCGGTTCTAGGGCGCTTCAGTCCGGAACCGCGCGACTTCTACGGTCGCAGGTTCGAATGCTGCCTCGGGCATGGATGTGTGTGATGCCCTTAGGTTAGTTAGGTTTAAGTAATTCTAACTTCAAGGGGACTGATGACCTCAGATGTTAAGTCCCATAGTGCTCAGAGCCATTTGAACCCATCTTGTTGGTATTCGGTGGTGAAAGGAGCTGCTGAAATTCGTTTGGCGGGGAAGTTAATTAACAGGTACAGCGGTTACAGCTTGGAAAAATCGTAATCTGCAGTACTTTCTCTGATAAACTTGTTACAATGCAGCTAACAATGACACATTGATGTTCCAAACACGGATCGACCGCTCAGTCACAGATTCAGTTTATCAGTACTCTTTGTCACTGTTGGACGTGTCTTGCGCTTCTGCGTCTGTGGTTTAAAACTACGGAACGAATACTGTAGCTTCAGTTTGTCGGTACACTCTGAAGATGGCCGAAAAGTATTCCGGTGAAATATTACAAGAAGAAGAAGAAGAAGAAGAAGAAGAAGAAGAAGAAGAAGCTGAGTTTATGCGGCTTTACTCTCGATATATATTGGGTCAACCATCGTGCTGCGGTAACATGTCCTTACTACAGTAGATCAGTAAGTCTCACGAACACTCTTGAAACTGAGCTATAACCTTTTTTGTAATGTTTAGATAGGCACTGTAGCGAGACACTCACCGACATCCTGCGACTTGTATGGTTGGCGACCCTGCCTGAGTGCACCTGGGACACCTCGCGTGCCGACGGGCGAACGGCAACTGCCCGAGGAACGCACGCAGCGGCCGGGGAACCGCATCAAGCCGCCCTGCGTACTGCTGCGAGCCGGTCGCTAACCGGAATCCCGGCCTCGCCGCCTCCACCGCATCCGCCAGTCTCCCCCCAAATACCCACTGGCCCACCCCACGCCGGACGCAGAAATTCACAGCACGCGCACCGTAGTCCAGTTACCCCTCCAGGATCACATTTATATTTCATACCCGTCAGTCAAAAAGTTTTCGAGACTGGATTAATAAAAAATAGATAAACGTTAAGATGGCGACTGAATTCTCTCATATTGCGATCAGGAGTGATCTACACTGAAGCGCCAGAGAAACTAGTATACGCATGCGTATTCAAATACAGAGATATGTAAACAGGCGGAACGGCGTTAAGGTCGGCAACGCCTATAAAGGACAACAAGTGTCTGGTGTAGTTGTTACATCTGTTACTGCTGCTACACTGGCAGGTCATCAAGATTTAAGTGAGTTCGAATGCGGTGTTATAGTCGACGAACGAGCGATGGGGTTCAGCATCTCCGAGGTAGCGATGAAGTGGAGATTTTCCCGCACGACCATTTCACGAGTGTACCGCGAATATCAGGAATCTGGAATCCGGTAAAACATGAAATTTCCCACATCGCTGCGGCCGGGAAAGGTCCTGCAAGACGAGACCAACGACGACGGAAGAGAATCGTTCACCGTGACAGAATTGCAACCCTTCCGCAAATTACTGCAGATTTCAATGCTGAGCCATCAACAAGTGTCAGCGTGCGAACCATTCAACGAAACATCATCGATATGGGCTTTCGGAGCCGAAAGGCTCACTCCTATACACAAAGCTTTACGCTTCGCGTGGGCCCGTCAACACAGATATTGGACTGTTGATCATTGGAAACATGTTTCCTGGTCGCACGAGTCTCGTTTTACATGGTACCGAGCAGAGGGACGTGTACGGGTGTGGAGACAACCTGATGAATCCATGGACTCTGCATGTCAGCGGGGGATTCTTCAAGCTGATGGAGGCTCTGTAATGGTTTGGCGTGTGCAGTTGGAGTAATATGGGACCTCTGATACGTCAGTATACGACTCTGACAGGTGACACGTACGTAAGCATCCTGTATGATAATCTTCATCCAATCATGTCCATTGTGCATTCCGATCGACTTGGGTGATTCCAGCAAGGCAATGCGACGCCCCACACGTCCGGAATTGCTACAGAGTGACTCCATGAACGCATTTCTGAGTTTAAACACTTCAGCTGGCCACCAAACTCCCCAGACATAAACATTATTGAGCATATCTGGGATATCTTGCAACGTGCTGTTCAGAGGAGATCTCCACCCCGTCGTACTCTTACGGATTTATGGACAGCCCTGCAGGATTCATGGTGTCAGTTCCCTCCAGCACTACGTCAGACATTATTCGAGTCCATACCACATCGTGTTGCGGCACTTCTGCATGCTCGCGGGAGTCCTACACGATATTAGGCAGGTGTACCACATTCTTTGTCGCTTCAGTGTATGTTATACTTGGGAGAAAGCTCTCAATAGCCAAGGTCACATAAATTAGTCATTATTGTTGACTACCAATTTCGATAGTGGTAACTGTCATCTTCTGGTTATCAAAAAAAATTTTGTTATGTGTTCCACCGTGTGTTAGTACCACATGCCATGTTGTCGTTATAGTGGATAAAATGCAGCACACAGGCTTGTCGACGCTAGAACCATTTACATCTAAAAAGCGCGTTGTGCACTTCTACATATCCTGCGTTTTAAGAATTAGCAAGGCTCTGTGGGCGCTACATACACGAACATATCCACGTGCAATTCTGACATTGCGGTTGATCATGGAAGGCCGCGCGACCGCTACAGTCGCAGGTTCGAATCTGCCTCGGGCATGGATGTGTGTGATGTCCTTAGGTTAGTTAGGTTTAAGTAGTTCTAAGTTCTAGGGGACTGATGACCTCAGAAGTTAAGTCCCATAGTGCTCAGAGCCATTTGAACCATTTGATAATGGAAGCAAGGCTAAAGAAAAATAAAGACACGTTCATAGGATTTGTCGACCTGGTAAATGCGTTCAACAATGTAAAATCGTGTAAGATGTTCGAAATTCTAAAAAAATAGGGGTAAGCGAGAGAGAGAGAGAGAGAGAGAGAGAGAGATAGAGAGAGAGAGAGAGAGGGAGGGAGGGAGAGAGACGGGTAATGTAGAATGTGTTTAACAGCCAAGAGGGGATAATAACAGCGGACGACCAAGAACGAAGTGCTCGGATTAAAAAGGGTGTAGGACAGGGATGTAGTCTATCGCCTCTACCGTTCAATCTGTACATCGAAGAAGCAATGATGGAAATGAAAGAAAGGTTCAGGAGTAGAATTAAAATTCAAGGTGAAGGGTATCAATAATACGATTCGCTGATGATATTGCTATGCTGAGTGAAAGTGAAGAACAATTACATGAACTGTTGAATGGAATGAACTGTCTAATGAGTACAGAATATGGATAAAGAGAAAATCGAAGAAAGACTCCTACAATCCTGTCCTTTCTTCTTATCAGTGTTTCTCATACATTCCTTTCCTCCCCGATTCTCTGCAGAACTTCCTCAATCCTTACCTTAACAGTCCATCTAATTTTCAACACTCTTCTGTAAAACCATATCTCAAATGCTTCAATTCTCTTCTGTTCCGGTTTTCCCACAGTCCACGTTTCACTACCACACAGCGCTGTGCTCCAAATGTACTCTTGTTTGTTGTACATGTTGTATATTACTCTTCTTTCCCTAAAGCTTACCCTTATTTTTCTTAAAATTTCAAACACCTTGCACCATTTTACATTGTCAAACGCTTTTTCATGGTCGACAAATCCTATGAACGTGTCTTTATTTTCCTTTAGTCTTGCATCCATTATCAACCGTAACGTCAGAATTGCTTCTCTGGTGCCTTTACCCTTCCTAAGGCCAAACTGATTGTCATCTAACAGATCCTCAGTTTTCTTTTCCATTCTTCTGTATATTATTATTGTCAACAACAAGGAGGCATTAGCTGATAAGCTGGTTGTGCGATAATTCTCGAACTTGTCTACTCTTGTGTGGATGATATTTTTCCGGAAGTCAGATGGTGTATTGCCAGTCTCATACATTCAACGTGAACAGTCGTTTTGTTGCCACTTCCCCCGATGATTTTAGAAATTCTGATGGAATGTTATCTATCTCTGCTGCCTTACTCTGTCTTAACTCTTCCGAAGACCTTCTAAATTCTGTTTCTAATACTTGATCCCTGTCACTTCTATATCGACTCCTGCTGCTTCTTCTATCACGTCATCCGACAAAAATGTTCACCCTCATAGAGGCCTTCGCTCTTCTCTTTCTACCTGTCCGCTCTCTCCTCTGCATTTAACAATACAATTCCCGTTGCACTTTTAATGTTACCACCTTTGCTTTTAATTTCAGCCGCGCAGTCTAAGGCGTCTTGTCGCGGTCCGCGTGGCTCCCCCAGTCGGAGGTTCGAGTCCTCCCTGGGAGGTTCGAGTCCTCGCTCTGGCGTGTGTGTGTGTGTGTGTGTGTGTGTGTGTGTGTGTGTGTGTGTGTGTCGTCCTTATTTTAAGTTACATTAAGTATTGTGTAAGCTTAGGGACCGATGACCTCAGCAGTTTGATCCCATAAGACCTCGCCACAAATTTTCAAATTTTAATTTCACCGAAGGTTGTTTTGACTTCTATACGCTGAGACAGTCCTTCCGACAGTCATTTCGGTTTCTGTCTGTTCACATTTTTTATGCAGGCATTTAGCCTTAGCATGCCTGCACTTCTATTTATTTCATTCCTAAGAGACTTCTATTTCCGTATTTCTGAATTTCCCGGAATATTTTTTTACTTCCTTCATTCGTCCATCAACTTAAGTATTTCTTCTATTACTCGTGGTTTCTTCGCAGCTACCTTCTTTGTAGCTATGTCTTCCTTTCCAACTTCCGTGATTGTCCTTTTTAGACATGTCCATTTTTCTTCAGTCGTACTGCCTACTGAACTTTTCTTCAGTCGTACTGCCTACTGAACTTTTCTTATCGCATTATTTAAAACCTCAGAAAACTTGAAGCGCATTCCATCATTCTTTAGTACTGTCGTATCCCACTTCTTTGCGCAGTGATTCATCCTCACCAGCCTCTTGAATTTCAGCCTCCTCTTCATCACTACTAAATTGTAATCTGAGTCTATATCTGCTCCTGTAAATGCCTTAACAATCCAATATCTGATTTCGGAATCTCTCTACGACCATGATGCAATCTAACTGAAATCTTCCCGTACCTCCCGCTCTTTTCCAATTATACATGCTCCTCTTGTGATTCTTGAGCACAGTATTCGCTGTTACTAACTGAAATTCATTGCAGAACTCAGTCAGTCATTCTCCTCTCTCATTCCTTATACCAAGGCCATATTCTCTAGTAGCGCTTTCTTCTACTTCTTCCCCTACAACTGCAGTCCAATCCCCCATGAGTACTAGATTTTTATCGGCCTTTACGAACTGAGTTACTAGTTCAATATCCTCGTATCCTTTCTCGGTCTCTTCATCTTCAGCTTGCGACTGCGGCATGTATGCTTGAACTATCGTTGTCAATGCTGGGTCGCCGTAGATCTGATAACAACCCTATCATTGAAATGATCACACTCTCTACCCCACCTTCCAATTCGTAACGATTCTTACTTCCGTTATACCATTTTCTGTTGCTGTTGATGTTACCCTATACTCGTCTGGTCAGAAATACTTATCTTCCTTCCATTTCACCCCACTGACCCCTACTGTATCTAGAATGAGCCTTTGCATTTCCCTTTTCAGATTTTCTAGCTTCCTTACCACGTTCAAACTTCTGACATTCCACGCCCCGACTTGCAGAACGTTATCCTTTCGTTGGTTGTTCAACCTTTTTCTCTTGGTCTCTTCCCCTTTGGCAGTCCCGGAGATCCGAACGAGGGACAAGTCTGCATGTTTTGGCAATGGAGAGATCATCAAGACTTTTTTCAATTACTGGTAATATGTCCTGTGAACACCGATTAAGTATCTTTAATTCAGTGGTTTCCATTGCCCGCTGCATCCTCATGGCGGTAACCATCGCTGATTTTTTTCGCCTTTAGTGGCACTTCACAGTCCAACAGCAAGAGAGTGCCCTCTACCTTTGTCAGCTCCTCCGCCCTTTTTGACAAGGGCCTTGGCAAAATGAGGATGACTTCTTATGCCAGAAGTCTTCGGACGCCGTTGTTGACGATTTTTATTCAAAATCTAAACGGTGGCGCTGTTGGATCCTGGGACCGAAGACCTTTCGATTAGTAATCAGGTGCGATCATGAAAAGCAGACTAGCACAGGCGAAAATGGCATTGGGTAAGAGAAATCTACTAGTATCAAACATAGGTCTAAATTTAAGGAAGAAATTTCCGAGAATGTACATTGGAGCACAGGACTCTATGGTAGTGAACCCTGGCCTGTGGACTTATAAAGAAATTAGGTGATTCTCCACAAAATCGGGGAGGAAATGAATGTATAGAAAACACCGTTAAGGAGAAGGGACAAGATGATAGGACATACTGTATTTTAAGACATTAAGAGACGAGGGAATAATTTCCATGTTACTGGAGGGAGCTGTAAAGGGTAAAGAACTGCCAAGGAAGACAGAGTTTGGAATACATCTAGCAAATAATTGGGGACTAAGGTTACAGTTGCTACTTTGAGACGAAAAGGTTGGCATAGGAGAACAATTCGTGGCGGGCCGCATCAAACCATTCAGAAGACTTATGACAAGAAAAGCGTACCAATCGTGCTATTTGTGTTCAGCTCTCACACAAGCACAAAAAATGTTGGCTTGTCACCGGTTTCCTTCCAGGAAGCTCTGAGTCAGACGTCACTGCCTGGAAAGGCGGGCGTCGCTCAGTCTGAACACGGCCGCTTCGAAACTGAGTCGACTGTCGAATGCGTGACTTGATGGCGAGAATAAATCGTTTGCAAATGGGCGAGCAGAGATGACGCCTGGTGGATAAGGGCTGTAATGACCGCAGTTAATTCAGCGGCGGCGCCCACAACTGCAGCAGGTGCGCACCCGACTGCGCCCTAAATTCGGTGCTCCAGGAGAACGCAGCACGCGACGCCAGCGTGTAGACCGTAGACTGTTTAAGCTCGTTCTGGCCGCCCCGCCCAAGCGTGGCGCAATTACAGTCCTCGTTGTGAATAGCAGGCGGCCCTCTGCCAAAGGCGTGGAGAGGTCGGGTCTAGGCTTCAAGGGTCATTGGCTGTTTTCATGGGTGCATTGTTGACGCAAAATCTGTTAATTGTGTTTCGTGTGAATGATTCTGATTAGTACTTGTTCAGTGTTATTTGTGTTGTTATCTATAAAAAAATAATGAAAGGAAGAGGGTGAAATCTCGGGAAACCATATAGCACTATATGGTAATGGCCAACTCTTTTGTAATTGTTTGTTTATACAGGGTGAAAAGTATTTAAACCGAGAAACTCTGGGAGGTTTTAGGGGACATCAAAACAAATATTTTCCCTAATGTCATTTTTTCCTATGAGGATTATTTAAACTGGTAGAGGAAGATTTCTTTGGCGGTAGATTAATTAAACCAACAAACACTTTTCCATTTTTTATGACCAAGAGACAACACATTAACACAACCCAATTTCAATTACAGTAGATTTTCAAAAATGCCTCCATTGGCACGTAAACAAAGGTTACACCGTCGGATCATGTTCTGTCTGACACGGACAAAAACCTCAGGAGTACCCTGAATTGTTCCTGCTGTTGCTGCTGCTGCTGCTACTATCCAGGCAACCAGATCCTCTTCTGATGCAACAGGAGTTGCGTAAACAAGGTTGCGCATCTCTCCCCACACAAAAAGTCCTGAGGGGACATGTCTGGGGATCGAACAGGCCATAGGGAAAAATACTTCTTTTGATGTCCCCTACAACCTCCCAGAGTTTGTCGGTTTAAATACTTTTCACCCTGTATGTACGCATTCGGCTGTGATTCGACGTAATTCTTCTCCTCTTTCTATCTTCAGGCTACCTTCGTCGATTATTTACTGAAATTAGTTTGTGGAAATTGCCATTCACGGGGCTCATATTTCTGAGATACTTAACATTTGGGAAGCTGTGTTAAACTATTACATAATAGTTCGTTAATGGCAAGGGCAGTTGGGTGTACAACAGTTCATTACATTAGGCGAACGAAACTTCGGGGATTTATCAGATGTTTTGTCCTGATACTTGCTCAAAAGCAGTATGTGATAAAACTGACGATAACCCAAGACAGCGCCCCACTGCTACTGAACAGAACCAGTCCCTTCCAATTTTCGTCGCCGTAAATCTTTGATGAACACTGGTAAGCGTCTTTGTGAAGACTAGACTGCATTTGCATTGTAATCCCCCCCCCTCTTTCATTTCCATACAGAGAGATTTTCAAGTTGGTCCATAAATATTACATAAATTTCGTAGCCTTATGCGCTCGTCCATGTTTTCCTAATACTTCTTAACATTGAAAAAAAAGGGCTCTGCTGTACACAGCATCCCGCTTCCCTTCAGCAGAGTTACAAATTTCCTCCATATCGCTTCATAAAATGTCTGCATGTTGTCCATAAAAGCTCGAGATTTCGTGCTACTTTCCTTCAAACGTCGCTTGTGTTCGGCAAGTGTCTGTACGTTTGCGTACAGAACTACGGTATTACAGAAATTTATTTATTTACGATCGTGTGTGTGGTATTCTGTCGAAATCGGAATCGTAAATGGATAATTAAAATTAGTAACAGTCCAAGCGGAACATATTGTCGTTTCTAAGATACTGAAGGTTTGTGGACATACGAAAGCAGAAAACAATAGAACTACCATAATTTTGGCATTAAACTACTGTTAGTGGCGAAACGAAAAGTCGGGTGAATGTAAGAGCTGTCACCAACAGACAAGTGTGTTAACGTAACAAATGTTTCCGGAACGAAAATTCACTCTGCAGTACAGTGTGCACCATTTTGAAAATTCGTGGCAGATTAGAACTGTGTACCGTATTGGGACTCGAATCACGAATGTTGCGTTTCGCGGACAGTGCTGCTACCGGATGAGCTATCTACGGCCAAGTCACGTTTTCATTTCCACTCGACGTGTCTGAGCTACCTTCCAAACTACACACAGCCTCTCATACACACATTACTGGACAAGCACTCCTGCAAGGAAAGATATTGTGGACAAATGATTTTAGTCAGTCCTTCCTGCCAAAGTGTGCATGAGAGCTTCTTTGTAGTTTGGAAGATATCACAAAGAGGTACGGGCAGAAATGGCGCTGCGACTTGCACCTAGATTGCTCACCCGGTAAGACCATTGCACGCGAAAGTCAAGGTTCCGGATTCCAATCCCAGTCCGGCACATAGTTTTAATCTGCCAGAAAATAACAGAAGGTAGACTTAGCCTTCCGGCAGCGTCGAGAGTCACTCGTCATGGAAACCAGCGTTGAATGCGGGATCCAAAGAACAATGGGTACTAATATTCCGTATTGTATAAATCCCACGTAACGGATCTTACAGCTGACCCTGTATCCGTTTTATATTTGCTCATCACTACCACCCCACCACCACCACAACGACCGCCATTCCTACTACTATTACTACTACTACGACACAGAGTTCGTTGTGGAGATCAGCACATCTGTGTTTATTAGCGGGTGAGCAAAATAAAATCGGCCTGGAAAATATTTACAATTAAGTGACAATTTCTGATCCATAACAGCGCATATTCTGTGAATTCACGTAGCCCGACAGGCTGAACCAGGCCTCGTGTGAAGAAATGGAAATATTGAGGATAAAAAGTTTCTGATTCCAGTGCATACCGGCAGACTTCAACAAAGTTCGTCTGGATATTTTAAGTCAAGCACATCAGTAAATTTGTAAGACTACAGTTGCAAGTCCTTTTCGATAATCTTATAGCACTACGATCTCTTAATTCGCTCTTGCACAGATAAACTGCGTGGAGATTTCGTCGAACTTTGCTCAAGGCTTTCCCCCACTCGAAGGATACAGACAAGAGAACGAAGAACGGTGCCTCCAACGTACTTACCATGTGACGAACTACATACAGGCCTGATCCTGCCTTGTATCCACTGATCTATTTACGCTACACACTCCTGCTGGATTATCGGGTGTGACGCTCTTAACATATGGCATGAGCACATACTTGTTCATATAGTAAAATATGACGAGGATAGACTGATCCGCCAGGTTAGCCGAGAGCGCTAATGCGCTGCTTCCTGGACGGGTAGGTGCGCCGGCTCCGAATCGAATCCGCCCGGCGGATTAACAGTGAGGACCAGTGTGCCAGCCAGCCTGGTTGTGGTTCCTAGGCGGTTTTCCACATCCCACTAGGTGAATACCAGGCTGGTCCCCACCTCCCGCCTCAGTTACACGACTCACAGATATCTGAACATGTTCACACTATTCCATGACTTACACTAGATGCAGACAGCTGGGTCACACTAATTCCGTCCTGGGGGGGGGGGGGGGGAGAGGGGAGGGGAGGGGAGGGGAGGGGGAGGTACAGGGCGGCAGCAGGAAGGGCATCCGGTCACCCCTTAACATTATCCTTGCCAAATCCGTTCTTAGACATGTCGACCCTGCGACCGCGGGATAAAGGCATAAGTAAAAAAGGAAGAAGATATGACAAGGACAGTCCATTTTTGCCGATGCCCTAATTGTGACACCCAAAACCCACTTACCAACACTGCACTGGCTTTTTAAGGACATTGTGTAATTGTTGTTGTTGTTGTGGTCTTCAGTCGTGAGACTGGTTTGATGCAGCTCTCCATGCTACTCTATCCTGTGCAAGCTTCTTCATCTCCCAGTACCTACTGCAACCTACATCCTTCTGAATCTGCTTAGTGTATTCATCTTTTGGTCTCCCTCTACGATTTTTACCCTCCACGCTGACCTCCAATACTAAATTGGTGATCCCTTGATGCCTCAGAACATGTCCTGCCAACCGACCCCTTCTTCTAGTCAAGTCGTGCCACAAACTTCTCTTCTCCCCAACTCTATTCAATACTTCCTCATTAGTTATGTGATCTACCCATCTAATCTTCAGCATTCTTCTGTAGCACCACATTACGAAAGCTTCTATTCTCTTCTTGTCCAAACTATTTATCGTCCATGTTTCACTTCCGTAAATGGCTACACTCCATACAAATACTTTCAGAAATGACTTCCTAACACTTAAACCTATACTCGATGTTAACAAATTTCTCTTCTTCAAAAATGCTTTCCTTGCCATTGCCAGTCTACATTTTATATCCTCTCTACTTCGACCATCATCAGCTATTTTGCTCCCCAAATAGCAAAACTTCTTTACTACTTTAAGTGTCTCATTTCCTAATCTAATTCCCTCAGCATCACCCGACTTAATTAGACTACATTCCATTATCCTTGTTTTGCTTTTGTTGATGTTCATCTTATATCCTCCTTTCAAGACACTATCCATTCCGTTCAACTGCTCTTCCAAGTCCTTGGCTGTCTCTGACAGAATTACAGTGTCATCGGCGAACCTCAAAGTTTTTATTTCCGCTCTCTTTTTTTTAGTTACATCTATCAAAAAAGCTGTCACACGATCAGTGCTCTAAAGAAAAGAAAGACAATCTGAAAACCATATCAGATTAACAATTCATATCTAGTATAGCCAATCGGTATTGCTCGAAGAACACTAATGCCGTGTAATTAAAACAAAAAGAGAGCGACAGAACCACGATCACTTATGGATTTCACACCCATCTGACATAACCTGACGGTAGCTGTTTACCGAAAATGTCTGTTAAGAAGGATAAAACGATTTGGAGTCGTAATTACATGATCTCTATGGAGGCACATCCATACAAGAAGAGACATAACAATATCATTGGAACAGTATCAGAAGGAGCTGTTGAGGGAAGGAATCAGCCGGGACGACCAAGGATATCATACGCGCAACAGATCATCAATGATGTTGGATGTAACACGTACCTGGAAATGAAGAGCAAGGCAGACAGAAGAAAGGAATGGCGCTCTGCTGCAAACCAACGTCAGGGTTGAACACTAAAAGAAAAAGAAGAAATTACATAATGCCCTTAAAAGGCCTGTACAAGGCATCGTGCCCAAAAGACTAAAAATTATACTGATCAACCCGAAGATGCCTTCTATTAGGCAACACGCGCGTCAATAATAAATAAAGCAATATCATCAATTCTGCAACCAATACCGTTGTTTTCACCACATTCTGCGTACTGGCTGCTGTACCAACAGGCCGTGTAGTGGAACTCCTCTTGCGTAAACAGTTCCGCACACGGTTTCCCAAATTGTGCTTCGAATAACACTCGACAATGAACAAGCGCTGCTTTGTTGTGAGCACCATTTAGTGTCTCATTCAACTGGTAACTAAACTTATCTGCTCCTCTCACTGATTCAGATGCAGTGCCACAGCCAAGTACTCGAAACAGAGCTTGCATGAGTCGCACAGGAATAGACACGTGACAGCAACCGATTAGTGCGTCAATAAAATGGTTTTTAGTATTTTTTGTGATGATGAGCAGTTCTCCTGTCAATTAATAAAGGTCAGTTCCCCGTCAGTCTCATAAATATTTTCAGTATCAGCATCATTTTGCCAATCCTGCGTGTGGCGGCTTAAGGGAGCTTCCTTGTCTTCACTAAAATGGAAGCTGTGTGAAAGCGGAAATCACGACGACCAGCCTGACTAAGCACTTTGTGCTGCCTGGTTCTCAGCCATCACCGCGTGGCGTGGGTTGAAGCTACGACCAGAAGGTGTGAAACATTTTTACTGTCGGTACGTAACCCGATGGGAAAATGCTAGCGCAATGTGCTCGTTAGCAGGACAGGGGAAATGATCCGATCTTTGATCGGAGCCGCACGCTGTGTTTTGGCTGTGTGTGTGCATGTACTCAGAAGAAGGGATGATTCATCGTCTCCAGCCCATAAAGGCCAGCGAACGTGATGGCTTCCTCAATAAATTCTGTACCGGCCAAATTATAAATTAAAACTTATTTTGAAATGTTACAAGTTCCGAAAACAGAGACAATGGCCTACCTGTAGGAAAGAACTATTGCCTCCCTCGATCTCCTAACTAAGGATATGCCCTCCTTTGCAGTCGGTGCGTGCATCCATTAGGAAACTTCAGGGTAGAATTACATGTTTGCCTCGCCCAAGGGAATTCTGTTGGAGAGTGCTAGAATACACACTGAAAAGCCAAAGAAAGTGGTACACCAACCTAATATCGTGTAGGGCCCCTGCGAGAACACAGAAGCGCCGCAACATGACGTCGCGTGGACTCGACTAATGTCTGAAGTAGCGCTGGAGGGAATTTGCATCATGAATCCTGTAGGGCTGTCCAATCCATAAGCGTATCAGGGCGTGGAGAACTCTTCTGAACAGCACGTCGCAAGGCATTCCAGATAAGCTCAAAAATGTTCTTGTCTGGGGAATTTGGTGGCCAGCGGAAGTGTTTCAACTCAGGAGAGATTGCCTGGAGCAACTCTAGCAATTTTGGACGTGGGGGGTGACTCATTGTCCTGCTGGAATTGCCCAAGTCCGTCGGAATGCACAATGGACATGAATGGATGCAGGTGACCACACAGGATGCTTACGTACGTGCCACCTGTCAGAGTCGTATCTAGACGTAGCAAGGGTCCCATATCACTCCAACTGCACACGCCCCACACCATTACAGAGCCTCCTCCAGCTTGAACATTCCCCTGCTGACATGCATGTTCTATGGATTCGTGAGGTTGTCTCCATACCCGTACACGCCCATCCAGTCGATATAATTTTAAACGAGACTCGTCCGACCAGGCAACATTTTTCCAGTCATCAACAGTCCAATCTCGCTGTTGAAGGGCCTAGGCGAGGCGTAAAGCTTCGTGTCGTGCGGTCATCGAGGGTACACGAGTAGTCTTTCGGCTCCGGAAGCCCTTATCGATGATGTTTCGTTGAATGGTTCGCACGCTGACACTTGTTGATGGCCAGCATAGAAATCTTCAACAATTTGAAGAAGGGTTCCACTTCTGTCACGTTGAACTATTCTCTTCAGTCGTCGTTGGTCCCGTTCTTGCAGGAAACTTGATAACCTGCCGTTATAGCAGCAGTAACCGATCCAATAACTGCGCCAGACATTGTATAGGCGTTGCCGACCGCAGCGCCGTATTATGCCTGTTTACTTATCTCTCTGTCTGAATAAGCACGCCTATACCAGTTTCTTTGTGTGTATAGGGAGTTCAAATACAGTCTGAAAAGCTTATAAGGATGTTGTAGTTTAGGCTCTGCTCAGAAATAACTGTAGCACCTTTCCCGAGTTACTTACCACTGAAGGTAGCCAATTAGGCCGTTGCGCGCGCGGAATCAAGCGGCCCGCCAGAGACGGTGTCGTCAAATGTGTTCTCGCTTCGTTTCCTAAAACGTAACAAGAGAGCGATACAAAAATTGGACATGGGACGGTAATAAGTATCAACACGAGTCAAAGGCTGAGTAGTCTCGTACGCTGTCATCTCTCTACGAGAACATTTGACGGTATTTGTATCTGGCGGGCCGCTATAATTGGCGGGCGCGACGACCTTATTAGCTACCTTCAATGCTAATTAACTTGGAAACTGTGCAAAGCGTCAAATTTTTTCCTTAACTGTAACTTCTCAGCACAAGGCACCCGGCAATACCCTTACAAGCTTTTCAGACTATTTCTGAACAGCTCTCTCTCTCTCTCTCTCTCTCTCTCTCTCTCTCTCTCTCTCTCTACATCTCTTACAGTCTTGGGCCGCACACACTCGCCCTCGGGAATGAGAATTAGCGAAAGAGCGGTAGCAGTTCTCCATTTTAGATTTCTCTATCCGTATGTTTATAGGCTCGGGAACGTGTATTCCACTGGGATGATGCCAGTATCTGACCGTTGCATCTACAGGCCGCTTCATTCGGAAAGCCGGCTGTCAAAACTACGAGCTGCTCCGAATTCGAATCATTAGCCGGGTCGTGCACGATGGGCTGAATGCAGCAAGCGAGTAAGACCTGTGACAGCTGACAGGCCAATCCATCTGTGACGGCTGCCGCTCTTCAAACAGCCGCGGTTCACTTAATCACACCACTGTTCATCAGTTGGAGGAAATCCTTCGTCTTTCCGTCCACGAGTATTCGAATGGTTGGTCACACATTCCACCCCGCATTTAAAATGTAAACAAATACTCCAGGTTAACTATAGTAAAATGTGTAACACTATTATTTTCTTCTGACGTGCGTGTGTGTTAGGGCTCAACTTCTTTCAGAAAACGGCCTCATTAAATACAAACCTCTAACTCACCCGTACAGTGTGTGGGAGGAAACCTTCGATGAATTCGTTGATATTGAGCGTATTAGGAAAACTGTGAAATAACTAAACCACCACGAGGAGATTGACATTTGAACACACACGTGGTTTGTAATGCAAGTCCATTATATTACTACTACAGCAACTTATTTACTGCCAGAACCTTACGATTAGCAGCATGTATTACTAACCACACACCAGACCCACACGGCAGCGAACGACAACTAAAATTCTTCAATTCTGTTACATCTCATAACGAATGAAAAGCTCAATATGCAGAATTTTGTGTGTAGAATACTATAAACGGACAACGTTGAACAAAATGTTCGAGTATCTTTTACGTTTCTTTCCTCGAACGTTCCATACCTCTTTTTAAGCGTATTCTTCAAATTGATGTCGTAGCTCAAGCTACTAAAAGCGCATTGTTAACATTATTTCAGTAAAATACATTTTCTATAATGAGAACCAAAAGCTGTTTTATTACGGCCTACATTACAATATTCTCTGGAGTATAATGAAAAGATCTGCCCGTTTTTCTTGTGCAAAAATTCGGAAAAGCAACGTGTTTGACTTTACGCACACCAGGCTCTGAGTATTTATTACGAACTACTCACACCTTACGTCGCATTTACAGCGTTATTCAGAACTGCCTCCGGGTCTCAGCAGACGACTGCGTGAAAAGTACAAGACACACAGAGAAATGGTACACATCAGTGGACAGAGCATATCGATTCGTAATAAACGCGGTGGTGTAGTGTGACTATGGAGCAGGCGTGTCAAAACATGTAGGCAAATCATGACGTCAGTGTTGTCACAACGAATTAGTCCGCACCCGTAGGTAAGCAACCCAATGAACATATTTCCAAAGTGGGCTACTGTTATTGCGACTTCGCAGACGATGGCAGTAGCAGCAGAGTTTTCAATAAACCACATGAACCTGTTTTCTCGAGGTAATACTCCATAGCTCCTATATATTTGAAAAATATCGTACTACTGCCTTAATCTGCTGGTAAAATTACATACACAACCAGTTTGTCACTTCGCCTGAAGATGATGGAGACGCTTTCCATCGAAACGTTGCTACGAGACGACGATGCTACTCAGCTGACAACCCGTGAAGACTTCATATATAAGTTTGTCATCTGACATTGATGAGGTTCATAAAAGTATTCAAAGCATCATGTTACGCGAAGTATGAAATCTTTATCGTCAGGTGATAAAATCATGAATAATACACTATTATCATGTCTTCATATAAATTACGTCGTCTGTCTAAAATGAATTCTACTCTGTAAATGATGAAAGTCTATGTGAATGCAGCTTGCCGCTAACTTGGTGTAATGTTTTGTCTGTACAGAAGTGTATCTGTCGCCTTTATCGCTCTTTCCCTCTCACACATAAATCGGTACAATAAAGTCAGGGCTTCGTGTTTTCTAGTTAGGCTGATCCGTGAAAAGACAGAGAAACAATTATGCTAATGGAGGATTCTCTCTCTCTCTCTCTCTCTCTCTCTCTCTCTCTCTCTCTCTGTCCTTTATCTGTGTACAGTTTAAATATATTATTTACGTGAAATCAGCCTAGTAGAATCTCTGGTGGAGCCCTTCGTCTTAATGTTCAGCGGCTGGCTTGCTGGAAAAGATCTTTACATTTGTTATTATTATTAAGCGCTGCATTCAGTTGGGAAAATCGATCGTTTGAACAATTCGTTCAGTTTACGACAGATCTGAAATTTCAGATGTGGACGAAGCCTTTTTGGACGATTTATAAAAACTCAGAGATTGCAGGCTCTCTTCGTCACAGCTGAAACTTCCCAATTAATTACAGGGCCCAGACAATCAGTGATTCAGACAGAGAACTCATTCATCATTCACTCTAGAATAAAATGGTCACAAACCTTATTTCTGAGGAAAATTGTATATTGAATCCATTTTCGTACATGTTCCGTTTTCTGTTGGTTCCAAGTCTCATGTAATTTTCTTTTACAGGTTTTTCTTTCTCTTTATCTATCACGCTAGCGGCACAAACTTTCCTAGCTCGCTTTAGCGCGAAGAAGAGTAAATAAAAATCTCTTTTAGCAATCCGAAAATCTTCCAACCGATACTTCCGAAGCTGTTCCTTTCTCCCACTATAATAACCATGGAGCATACATATCTGTACCTCTATTGTTCCAAAGAATAAACGTACTAGAAAAATACCTTGGCGTCGACGAGCTGTCGGCGCATATATTACTAGAAAATCTGATCAGATACTTTTCAAACGTAAATAAATGTGGATGATTTGGTTGACCATTATTAATTATTGCGTGGTAGAGGGTAATTTTTCCGTGGGGAGATTACATGTCTATAAAAGCTATGCTAGGGAGTGTTTACTCATGTTAAAAGCGTAACCAGCGTTAAACGCTGTGAACAGATTCATGCCTCACAGAGTAGGCTCTTCCGCCCGTAATACCATTTCCCGCAACACAAATGGGTGCCCGTGTTGAGCAGCTGTAATCTGAGATTAAAAAAAACTTGGTGAGATATTCTATCCACTGATGTGTATCTGTTCTCTGTATTCCTTGTAGTTGTCAAGCAGTTCTCTTCTAAAACCATGAGTGACTCTGAATAACCCTACACATGTCGAAATTGATTGTCGGTACGAAAGATGATCAGCTTCGACATAAAATACAGTATAAGGTAAGAGTAGTTCATATCTTTTGATGCCCGCTTTAGAGAAAATTCTAACGTACGTAGTAACTAAACACTTTTTGGTTCTCATTTTTTAAAATAATGTGCACATAAAATAGGAAGCACAGGACAACATCTTCATGTCTGCCATTATTTTCCAAAAGAATGTCGTTTCGATACTCTTGAAAAGTTTGAAATTTTTACGTTTTTAAAAAACACAACCACAGTAAGCGTTAAGTCAGGCGCTTCCAATCTTATAGCTTACCTGGGCCACATCGGAAGAAGACGAGTATTTTTGAGCTGCATAATGTACTTAACTTTTAACGACAACCGCTGAAAGGAAGGAAAAAAAAAGGAATGGGTTATTCTGAGAAACACATTGTGTGGTTGGAGTTTCAAATTGAAAATACTCAATTTATCGTAACTTTACACAGAGGGTCTTTTTTCCCCATCGTTTGACAGACGCTCACTTCTCGGGCGACTTCGACACTTGCTTTGGGCCGCATGTGGCCAGCGGGTTTGACATCCCGCTTTTAAGTGAAGAAAGTGATATCCGTAAAAAAGCCTTTTTCGAAGTGTTTTCTGATCTGTTACGAGCTCTCTTCTTCCTGTTTTCTTGCCTTTTCCATTGTTTGTTTTTTCACCGGGCTCACACTTGTCTAATAGTAGATTTAACAGTTGTTTCATTCTGGCTGTTAAGTGTACGCATACGGCCTCCAGCTCCCGGTTTGTATGAAATAATGTCCCCACATTGACTGTGAGGAAAACAAGTATGCAGAATGCTACTATCGAAATCTGAAACGGAATTTATATCAGCTTTTCAATAATAGCAAATGCTTAAGTCCTTCGTGTGTCAGTATTCCTTTCATAGTGATGCTCGATATGAAGCAGAAGCACCATAAGTGCGTGAGGCAGGGAAAGGCTGCTCCCCCGTCTCCGCCCAACCCTCCCAACCCCTCCTCCCCTCCCCCCCTCCCCCCTCCCCCCTCCCCCCTCCCCTCCCCCCTCCCCTCACCCCTCCCCCTCCCCTCCCCCTCCCCTCCCCTCCCCCTCCCCTCCCCCTCCCCTCACCCCTCCCCCCTCCACTCCCCCCCTCCCATCCCCCTCCCCTCCCCCCTCCCATCCCCCTCCCCTCACCCCTCCCCCCCTCCCCTCCCCCCTCCCCTCACCCCTCCCCCTCCCATCCCCCTCCCCTCACCCCTCCCCCCTCCCCTCCCCCCTCCCCTCACCCCTCCCCCCACCCCTCATCCCTCCCCTCACCCCTCCCCTCACCCCTCCCCTCACCCCTCCCCTCACCCCTCCCCTCACCCCTCCCCTCACCCCTCCCCTCACCCCTCCCCTCACCCCTCCCCTCACCCCTCCCCTCACCCCTCCCCTCACCCCTCCCCTCCCCTCACCCTCCCTTCACCCCTCCCCTCACCCTCCCCTCCCCTCCCCTCCCCTGCTCTCCCCTCCCCTCCCCTGCCCTCACCCTCCCCTGCCCTCCCCCTCCCCTCCCCTCCCCTGCTCTCCCCTCCCCTCCCCTGCCCTCACCCTCCCCTCACCCTCACCCTCCCCTCACCCTCCCCTCACCCTCACCCTCACCCTCCCCTCACCCTCCCCTCACCCTCCCCTCACCCTCCCCATCCCTTCCCTTCCCTTCCCTTCCCCCCCCCAAACCCCCGCACTGTATTCATGCGACAAACAGCAACTGCAGAGTGGGTCGCTGCTGACTGCTAAACGGTGACTCTACAACATAATAGATATTTCCGTCAAGAGGCTGCTGATGAAGATCTTACCTACGAATAACTAAATAATACAACCAATCTGCAACTGCTTCTGTTTTGTTATGGTGTCAAAACCTTCTTTCAACTGCCTGTAAGTCTGTTTCCTCCCAATGTAAAGTAAGATGATAATACTTTCCGTTTTAAATTTGGCGATCCTCATTCATTCCAGTCTTCAGTAGGAAACAGATTAGAGACAAAAAGGAGAGAAAAAGAAAAGGATGGCGAGACCATATGCATAATTATGGCTAAAGAAATGCTTCGAATATACACAATGTTAGGGGGCATCGGTTTTTCTCAATGTAGTAAACGCTTTCTACAATAAAGATATGTTACTAGGTCCGTCATGTCTAACGCATCAAATGGTGTTATACGTATGAAGTACATACCTTTTACTGGTTATTGGCTTGCTTTATTATCGAAGGGGAAACAAGAAGCTCAGGTGGCTGTAATTGAGCGTAATTGTACTATGCGACTTTTTTTTGCAAGTGCCTCGAATTGGAAAATACCTGGTTGCTTCTTGATTTTTAGTCGGTTCCTAAGTGCTTGCAACATATACCACACTGCCAGCCAGATATCCCTGTCAGCCTGTCTCGGTCGATCATCATCTGCGGCCGCGGCCAAGAATGTTTACACCCACCGTATTTTAACAGACTAATTCATCGTGCTGTATAAAATACAAAGTGGCCGGCAAAATCCCCATGTATACAGCTTGCACAGTTATCTGGGTAACATATGTTCTGATACTGTTGTGAATTATTTCCCGGCTAGCTTTTGATTTTTGTCTTACATTTCGACATAAGTGGAGATCTGTCAACTCAACCGTTCTGCTCATACTTAAATAACGTACGTTAAGCGGATTTAGATGCACACAAATAAACACTTCGATAGTGACCAGTGGTCAGATAATTACGTTGCAATTTCATGCAGTCTTTCAGCCCGCTGTAACATCATAAAGTGGATTTTAGCGTGACTGAAGAATATCCTTTATAAATAACAAACGCTACTAAGCACACATTTGTTAAAAATAAAAGTAAAGAACACACATCACTATTTCAGCCCTTTGCATTACATGCCTAATTGTTTTATATAGTATTATTTGATATATAAAAATGTATAATATAAAATATCGTGCTGTAAATTATGTACATAACAGTATTTAATTAAGTAAAGCTAAATTACATTAATTTCAAAACGCTCCTTACAGTACGCTCGCTTTTAAATTATACATGTCGTAACTCGTTTAATTTAATAAATAGTAGATTCTTCGATATGTATTGTTTACTAAGGCGAAAATGTCACTGCTTTGTAGCGTCGGTCTGTTGAGTCTCCCTTGTATCAGTGCATATCATAACTTTTCTCGATGTTCTTTTTCAGCTCAAGATCGAATTCTCTCTGCAACTGTTGACTTTGTCGCTATGAATTCTGTGACTTTAAATGCCTCTGTTGTGTGTTTTATCTGTTCAGTGATACTTTTCCGTCGAGCGCTTGCCACAGATGTACTCGCAGTGTTTACTGAAATTCCATCCTTGTAAACTGCGCATAACGTTGATGAAAATAAACTGTCAAGCGCTACAGTTATTACAGTGCTTGAAGGAAAAATGTGCTAAACGTGCCATTATATGAATGGGTGTCCTTACACTTATATCAGGACTTTTCAAATAGTCACAAACGCATTTTTCATTCTAAGCAAATGTGTAGTTGCCTAAAACCATATGTTTCTCTCATAATTCCATAGCACTGTCATTAATCTCCAGCCCCCTATGATGGCAATTAATAGCATCTCTCTCTCTCTCTCTCTCTCTCTCTCTCTCTCTCTCTCTCTCTCTCTCTCTCTCTCTCTCTCTCTGAGCAGCTGGAAGCATATTTCAGAAGATAGTTTATAACTAATAGTTACAACAGTGGATGACTTTTTGTTGCCAATTTCATTACATGTCTAGCTTACTGAAAGGCATCAGAGCAGATTGAATCTTTTGCGTTATCATATCTGTGGTAAGGATTTTTAATTTAAGAAAGTTACTTGCAGATCTAGGTAGTATTTTTGGCAGCGAAATGTAATGATTGTCACCTAATTTGTGTCAATTGCTCAATTAACCTTCTGAAGTTAATGTGAGAAAACTTAGAACAGTAGCAAACGTGGACGTTTGTATATCTTGATGGCGAGCGCTCATAGCCCACATTCTGTGTTGTTCGGTAATTCCAACACGTGCGCATCTTTGAGCTCAGCTCCCCCTGACATCTGTCCTGGCCGAACACATTCCCGGGATCAAAACTGGTGATTAAATATTGCTTGTTTTATCTTTTTCACGTTAATGTTTCTCGGAAGTGTCGCTCATTGCCAGTATCTTGTCCTCCAGCATTTTTCGTAATTTATACACATTGCCTTTCGTTGTCTGCTCCAGAGTTGCAATCACGAAATATAAAATAATGATGAAATGCCTAAAAGAAGGAAAATACCACCACACTAAATCAAGATTGGGCTTACAGTAATAAGTATCCAGTACGAAGTTCAGTTGAGCACATTTCATCCGACAGGTGAAATTATTTATCATTTTAGTACTGCAGAGGGTAGGTAGATGATAAACAATAGACGATGTGTTGAGAAAAGAGGTACACACTTCCACGAAAAAGGGAAGGGGACGGCTCTTGCGTAGAAACGAATAATTGTTAATGATAAAAAATGAATACGAAGAAACTAGCAGTTACTCAAAATATGCACATAAATACAGTATATTAAAAATAATTATAAATTTCTGGTCACGTTTTCAAAGATGGCAAGGAAATTTAATTACTTGCTTACTTTTCTCTAACAGCAAATTCTAAAGACGACAGTTCAGTGAAAGGAAAAAGAGAGAAAGAAAAGGGATATGTTTGAAAAGACATCAAAACTCCAGTCTGTACAGTGGAGATTAATGCGGTGGCATGAAGCAACTCATGAAGTCAAGCGTAACTTTGAAAGAAAAACAAACAGTCTACGAAAGAACGTCGGAAATCACTAACGATTTCAGAGTGCGCCCAAAGATTACAGCATCAAGTGTTGGAAAACCAGCATGCAACATGTGCAGAAAATACCTTCTGTACTACAAACGATAGAAAGAAATAGCTTAAGATTATTTCAGAATCGTAAAAAGTACCAAAACTTTATAGCTTCCGCAGCCAAAGAAAAGTGACCTCATGTGTTCAATAATAGAACGACAAATAATTTTAAAAGATTTCAGATATTATATACTGTCTTCAGTCACAATAACTACATCCTTCTGTTGACTTCAGACACATTTTTGAATTAGAGTTCCATAACGAAGGCGTTCAGTTCCTTATTTCATCTGGTAGTCATCAACAGTGTCTGAGTTACTGGTTATCGAAAAATGTCAAGTCTACTAAAACCAGTACATCATCGTCAAGAATACGCTCTCTTATTTGTGGATTCGTCTGTTACTAACTCAAGAACTCTTCGTACTTTAGTAGAATAAAAAATATTTTAAATTAATATTTTATGTAATTATGGAAATATTTTAACATTAAGTTAGCAGTCTCGACCTCCCCAAAAAGCTAAAATGTCTGTTTATAATTGTAAGAAATTCTTACCCTGTTGGATTCAAATACTACAGTATCATAGTCCAATCTGAACGCTTGTATGCACATGAAGGAACTGTCAAAAATAAAGATAAATGAAAGGAAACTTCTAAGGAAGTTCTAAGATTAGAAAAAATTAACAGCAGACTAATTAGATTTCATTTAAGGTCAACTAAAAAATTATGTGAGAAGTTTGAAACAATATCAACCACAATTACATTAATAGGTTGGCTTTCTGTGGACACAAAGCAAGAATGAAACCAAGAAATGTTGTAAAGAAACATATTGACTTGCCGGAAGAACAGAAAGACACAAGTAGTATGGGTGAAAGAAATGCATCAGGATCCAAAGAAGTGTAGGATCGATAAAGAAGCTTTAGCACACTGAAAATGAAATGGCCGTATGGCAGTACCCCGTCTGGGATTATGCCACCTTGGTGCAAGTCTATTTGACAACAGTTCGGTGACCTACGCGCCTGTGAAGATGAGATGAGGCGTTTAGGACAACACACACATACATTCCCCGAGCGAAGAAAACCTCCGACTCGACGGGAATCGAACGCTAACCATTAGACCACGATCTGTGGACTTCAGGAAACTGGAAGAGGTTGAGAACAAAAGTGATGGATCTATCCAAAGAGAAAGCAAGGAGAACATGAAGAGTATTCTGTTGCAGAAGAGCGAGCAAGAATGAGTCAGAATGAATACTGTTCGACTTCGTTTCCAGCGGGCTGTTATTTTAAACGATTAATTTATTAAACACTACTAGCAACGCCGGTCTGACAACATTTTTCTAAGCAAGCGATTTATCATCGGCCCCCCCCCCCCCCCTACCTTTTCTCTCGTACACTTTACACTTTCACTCGAGTCATTTTTCGCTGATAATTCTGATACACGCTCTATACAAATCTTGTACTCTCAGTCTGGCTCCTCAAGCGTCCGTTACTAATTACGATACGTCCTTTATAGAAATCTCGCAATAATTGTGTGCTTCTGACACCCTTTTCAGCTTGGTGCCCCAAGCGGAGACCTGTGATGTTTAGGCCTTAATCCGGCCCTGACTGACAGCGAGTTTCGAACATTTCATTTTCAGTGTGTGGTTGGATACGGATACATCTTCGTCGTAAGTATACGGAAGGCGCTTTTCAATTAACATAAAATTTGTATAACAAAAAAATCTTTTACCCATAAACGCAAAACTAGGGTACAACAATACTGTTGTTAAACTAGAATTCCCTTATGCTTCAGAATATCTTTCGTTAAATACAGCCAAACAATTAGATGTAATAGAAAAAGAGGAAAGGAAAATAGTCAGGAAAATCTTCAGACTAAAATATGACAATGGGAAATGGAAATTAAGAAGTAGCAAAGAATTTGATGAAAGAAAAGAACGAATGAAGAAGAGTTGTAGTCTATGGACATCTAAAAATACTACACGAGAAAAGAATAACAAAAGACTCTTTAACAGTTTTACAGAAATCGAAAAACATCAATGACTTGGAATAAAGGTGTAAAAGCAGACGTGAGAAAATGGAAATAAACGGAGGAAGAAATATGAAAAGGAGAAAGGTTCAGAGAAAGAAGAAAAACGTTTAAGGGCTTCCAGCAGAAAACAAAGAAAAAACTGGCACAGTGTGGACAGAAGAAAGAGAACAACATAGGGAGAGAGTGACAAACTACTGGGAAGAAAGAAGGTAAAAAGTAAGAAGATATATGTTATTGATATGGTAGTCACTAAACCAAACCAATAACGGTAAAGTTGTCGAACTTCTATTTCCAAAAGCAAAGCCCACAGATGCATCGTACCCGATAGGTAGGGGAGTCATCGTCCAGGAAGTATTTATAGACTATTGACAGTAGCTAATCAGTTGAAACCAGTACAAACAGTAAACGATTTATGTGAGCATTGACTATATGCTTACGACGCTGATGTGTCCGCATGTATTTCTGCACATGAAAATGAGCACGCACTCGAAATTGGCCAGTATAGTTCGCTAAATTACTCACATTAAGTAACAGTCTGGTCGAAAAGATGTCGTTTCTTGTACTTGCTTAATTTTTTCTCTTCATATGATCGTGTCAGTCATCAATGGAAAACGGTTACGCAGCTGCCTTTACTACCTAAATTTCTCTTCTCCTTCGGTCGGTATTCCTTCATTCTATGACTCACTCTTGCTAGCTCTTCTCTTCGCGTTCTGTTAGGGCTGAGGTGCCCACCCAAAAGAAGACAAACTAGACAAGTAAGTTACGACGGTGAAAGAGGAATTAGGCTTTTCACTGAAGGAAACAGTAAACGCCTGAGGACAAGGTATAGGCTTATGCGACTTGCTACTCGTTAAAAAGCTGATATAGTCCGATTAAAATTACTTGATGGTTGACACTTCGCGCGCTGAAGCTGTTTTCCTCCAGTCAGAGCGCTCAACGTCATGCCCGATCTGTTCGCCATTGCGGAACTGCTGCAACAGTTGGTCAGTTCACTTCTTATGGCTTTCTTTCTTGATGTGTTTGGATCTCATGGCATAGCGCAGTGGTTAGAGTATCAATCTGTAGCGTAGGAAGTCGTAGGTTCGAATCTCGTCAAATGAAGCATCTTTTTTTGTTTCTAAATCAAATCAAAAGACATTATTATTTTTATTCAATTAATCGGTTCAAATGTAATTTTTTATTTCTTATACTTCGCCGCGTCATTTTCATTACCGTATTGACTTTTTATTTCCTCTTATTTTCCTTCCAGTCACTCGTTTTTCGTTTAGAATCTGCTCGAAGCACCTGTTTGCAACCGAATGGTAACCAGGACTATTCGTCGGTTGGTAACGCGGCTGTTCGTGTAGCCAGTATGAGCATAGTTTCAGGTAAACAATGAATGTTAGCGAGAAACTACAGTTTATTTTTTCGCGCTGAAACTGAAATTTTTCTGCCTTGAGTTTGCTCGTAGAGGTTAGCTTTAGCCGCCATAAACAAAGCAATCGTGATTTTAGCTCTGCCGCTGAATGTTTTCTAGCATACATTGCCCATCATGGGGCTGTGGTTAGGTTACGACATGAGTTTAAACTGAGGGCTACAGAACGCGTCGTCTGCCGCTGTTCGGTCATTGGTCACTTACAATCAGCTGTCGACAGAGCATCTCGGATTTCCGTCGTACCTCGCGGCTAGCCGCTTACAACATTGCTCTGCGTCACACACTCACAGCATTTGTTAGTTGAGTATCATCTATAAGCGAGGAGTAGCCGGCTCTAGATGTGGGCCGGCCGCGGTGGTCTAGCGGTTCAGGCGCTCAGTCCGGAACCGCGCGACTGCTACGGTCGCAGGTTCGAATCCTGCCTCGGGCATGGATGTGTGTGATGTCCTTAGGTTAGTTAGGTTTAAGTAGTTCTAAGTTCTAGGGGACTGATGACCACAGATGTTAAGTCCCATAGTGCTCAGAGCCATTTTTTTCTAGATGTGGCAACACTGTAGCGACAAGTGACAGACGTTAACTATCGAGTAATTTTAATCGGACTAAAGTGACTAAGTATTACGCTTCGTGATCGTATACCGTGTAGCGGGCCATGTACCGTAATGGGTGCTGCGCGTGTATCGTGAAGATGGTTGGTGTGGCCGAGCTGAACGTGTTAATGACGCCGGCGCAAGCCGCGCGGCCAGGTGAGGGTCAGGTGGAGCTGCGCCGCCGCTGTCGCCGCCGCCGCCCGCGCCACCCCCGCCGCCTCCGGCGCTGAGCTTGGTGTGGCTGCTGCAGGCCCGGTGCCTCTGGCGCCCCCCTCCGCCCCTGTGCTGATGGGCCGCGGCCGCAGGCCCAGCGTGCTCTTCGAGGACACCGAGATCTGTAAGGCTTGTCTCTGCACGCTGCATGCTACACCGTAGAGCAATAACGCCCCTTCAGCACTACGCTACGCACCGCGCCTGCGCAGTACTTGTACAATGTCGATATCAGCACTGTTGCCAACTGACTCACGCTATTTAACACACACCTAATCATTGGCAACCGCCTCCCTGTTTAACGCGAGTTAAGCTTTCTCTCTAGTTGTTGTTCCAAGGAACTGCAGGTCATCTATAACTGGTGCGGAAACCGCACTGTAATTACTATTTTCTCAACAACGTATACATTGAGGAATAAACATTCTGGTAGAAGAAATGAAACTTTGAATTTGCCGTTGACATGGTAGTTCTACCACATATGGCAAACGACCTGGGAGATCAGCTGGACTAAATAGTGACTTGAATAGAGTTCACGAAGTTAATACAAATAGTAAGGCAAGAGGCTCAGAGTGTAGTCAGGTGGTGGTTAGGGAATGGCATTAGGAGAACACCAAAAGCACAGATAAAGTTTGGTGTTTTGACAGCAAACTCACGATCGTCGAAGTAGGGAAGATAGTAACTGCAGACAGGTAGTCAAAAGAAAGGCGTTTTCTAAAAAAAGAGTCGTTAACATCAGATAAAAATTTTAGTGGTACAAAGTCTTTTATGAAAGTACACGGTCCAGTCAAATTAATGCGACCACGGCTTATGTTCGACGTCAGCGTCCAATAACCACTCACAGAAGGCAGGTGGCATCACTAGCAGTGGAGTGTATATGTTGTGGGGAAGGCTAACCATAGGTTGCGTTTTATTGGCAGGACGCTTAAGAAAATGTAACAGACCTACTGAGGAGACTGCCTACACTACGCCTGTCAGTCCTCTTTTAGAATACTGCTGCGCTGTGTGGGATCCTTACCAGATAGGACTGACGGAGTACATCGAAAAAGTTCAAAGAAAGGCAGCACGTTTTGTATTATCTCGAAATATGGGAGAGAGTGTCACAGAAATAATACAGGGTTTGGGCTGGGAATCATTAAAAGACGGAATCTTCTTACGAAATTCCAATCACCAACTTTCTCCTCTGAATACGAAAATATTTTATTGACACGGACCTACATAGGGAGAAACGATCACCACGATAAAATAAGGGAAATCAGAGCTCGTACGGAAAGATATACGTTTTCATTCTTTCCGCCGCTATACGAGATTGGAATAATAGAGAATTGTGAAGGTGGTTCGATGAACTCTCTGCCAGGCACTTAAATGTGATTTGCAGAGTATCCATGTAGATTTATACGCAAATGTATATAAAGCGTGGTGGGGAGATGCGGAAAACAGTGCATTCATTATTCTAATGAGGAAATGGAGCGAGTTATCTGGCGTCCTAAAGTGTATGATCTTAAGCTTTCAGGCCAAGGGTGGAAGCACTTCCAAAATGGCTAAGTTTGTAAACTGTTCACATGCCACCATGGTTAAGGTATACCGTGCATGGCAACATGGCACTATCTAAAACCGGCACCGGGGGAACTTGGTGCACCACGGGCATAGATGGCAGTTGTTTATGGGCGAATAGATGTGCAATTGTTGAGCAACTGGCCATCCAGATGAACCAAGTGGCTACCAACAGTGTCTCATTAACGACCGTTCAGTGAACGTTGCTGTGTATGGGCCTCTGCAGCTGGCACATACTTGATGCACCCATGCTGACCTCCATTCATTGGCGACGAATGCTGGAATTTGCACGCCAATACAAAAGCTGTATGTCCATTGAGTGTCGACAGATATCCTTTCCAGATGACAGAAGGCATCTGGCGTGTACGGTCCGAAATGTCTGAAAGCAAACACCCTCCTACAACCGCCGGAAGGGTCCAGGCCGAAGGAGGGAACATTATGGTCTGTGGAATGTTTTCGTGTTATTCTCTGAGTTATCTCGTCATTCTGAAAGGCAGAATGGGTCATCACAAGTATGCATCCATCCTTGGGACCATGTCCATCCCTATATGCAATTTGTTTTTCCTCGGCACGATGGCATCTTCCAGTAGAACAATGCAATGCGTCACACACCTCACAATATACGTGCGTGATTTGAAGAGGACCAGGATGACTTCATCATATTCCACTGGCCACCAAACTCACCGAATTTAAACCCAATTGAGAATCTGTGGGACCACCTCGATCAGGCTGTTCGCAGCGTGAATCTTCAACCGAAAAACCTAGCGCAGTTGCCCGCGACACTGGGGTAGGCATAGCTCCACATCCCTGTCAGTACTTTCAGAACCTCAATGACACTCTTCCTCCATTTCTTGCACCGGTCTGCGTAACGAAAGATGGTTATTAAGGGTTTTGACGGGTGATCATATTAATGTGAGT
This sequence comes from Schistocerca piceifrons, assembly GCF_021461385.2. Classification (NCBI taxonomy): domain Eukaryota; kingdom Metazoa; phylum Arthropoda; class Insecta; order Orthoptera; family Acrididae; genus Schistocerca; species Schistocerca piceifrons. The sequence continues at coordinate 779,592,436 of NC_060139.1, forward strand.
GGACAGTGAAGAAACTTTTGAAATGTGGTGCAACAGAAGAATGCTGAAGATTAGATGAGTAGATTGGATAACGACTGAAGAGGTACTGAATCGAACTGAGGTAAAAAGAAATATATGATTCAACTTGACTAGAAGAAGAAACCAGTTCATGGGACGTATCTTGAGGCGACAAGGTAGAGTCAGTTTGGTAACTGAGGCATGTATGGAGGATAAACATTTTAAAGAGCGACAAAGGCCTAATATAGTAAGTAGATTCAAATGGACGCAAGCTGCAGCTGTCACGCAGAGGTGAAGAGATTTGCACAGACTAGCTTGGAGAGCTGCGTCAAGTCAAATACTCGTTCACTGTTAGCACCAATTACTGTGTAGTTTCAAACCGATTGTCACTGGCAAGGCGTGACACGTTTCTGATCTCTGTCAGTTAAGATCATTTCACGATCACTGTTCTTCAGTCGTGTTACATGTCGACGAGTTGAACACCATTCCTTGAAGAAATGGTCGACATCCCGCATTGATAAATCAGTAAATCTGCCTACTACACTCACAGTGTAACACGACCTGTCACGATAACTCATTTCTTCCCACTATTTCACGTCTCCACATAAATCCATCTTACTGTATTTCTTTTTCCAATTCCTCTCCTGTGCCAATCTTTTTACATCCTCAGTTATTTGCAGGATGTGTTCCAAACTCTGCCTTACTATACAGTTTTAAATCTCTACAGCTTCCTCTAGTACCGTGCAAGTTATTCCCTGATGTCTTAACAGATGTCTTATCATCCTGCCCTTTCTTTCGCATATATTCGTTTCTTCGCTGATTCTGCAGAAAACCTTTCGCTTTCTTATCTTGTCAGTCGCCATAATATTCAACGTTCTTCTGTAGCATCACATTTCAAATGCTTCGATTCTCTTCTGTTTCGGTTTTCCCACAGTCCATGTATCACTATCATACCGTTATGTGCTCCAGACGTACATTCTCAGAAATTTCTTCCTCAAATTGAGGTCTATGCTTGATACTAACAGACTTCTCTTGGCCTGGAATCCCCTTTTTGCTAGTGCTAGTCTGTTTTTTATGTCGTCCTTGCTCCGTCCATCATAGGTTACTTCGCTGCCTAGATAGCAAAACTCTTAACTTCGTTTACTTCGTGATCTCCAATTCTGATGTTAAATCTGTGGCTGTTCTCATTTCTACTACTTCTCATTAATGTCGTCTTTCTCTGATTTGCTCTAAATCAATACTCTGTGCTAATTAGACTGTTCATTCCATCCAATACATCCTGTCATGCATTCTTTTTCACTTTTGTCATCGGCAAATCTTATCTTTGATATTCTTTCAAACTCAATTTTAATCGCACTCTTGAACCTTTGTTTTATTTATATCATTGCTTCTCGATGTACACTTAACAGTAGCGGCGGATGACTACATCCTTGTCTTATACCCTCTTTAATCAGAGCAGTTCCTTCTTGGTCTCATTGTTCCCTCTTGCTTCTTATACATATATTTTACTCCTATATTTCTCATAATTTCGAACATTTTGCATCATTTTACATTGTCGAATGCCTTTTCAGGTCGACAGATGCTATGAACACGTCTTGATTTTTCTTTAGTCTTGACTCAATTTTCACCCGAAACGTCAGAACTTCCTCCCTGGTGGCGCTACCTTTCCTACAGCCAAACTGACTATCATCTGACAGGTTCTTAATTTTCTTTTCCATTCTTCTGTGTATTATTCTTGTCAGCAACTTGGATATACAGAGCTGTTAACGATAATTCTCGCACTTGTCGCCTCTTGCAATCTTTGGAATCATGTGGACGAAACTTCCTGGCAGATTGAAACTTTGGAAGGTAGGAGACGAGGTACTGGCAGAAGTAAAGCTGTGAGGACGGGGCGTGAGTCGTGCTTGAGTAGCTCAGTTGGTAGAGCACTTGCCCGCAAAAGGCAAAGGTCCCGAGTTCGAGTCTCGGTCTGGCACACAGTTTTAATCTGCCAGGAAGTTTCGTATCAGCGCACACTCCGCTGCAGAGTGAAAATCTCATTCATGTGGACGAAGTTTTTCCTAAAGTCTGATGATATATCGCCACTCTCATACATTCTAAATGACGACATGAATAGTCTTTTGTTGTCAATTCTACCAAAGGTTTTAGATATTCTGATAGAACGTTATCTATTCCTTCTGCCTTATTCGATCTTAAGCCTTCCAAAGCTCTTCTAAATTCTGACTCTTAATACTGGATCCTCTCCCTCTCCCCTGTCGACTCCTGTTTCTTCCTCTATCACCTCATCAGACAAGTCTTCCCCCCACAGAAGACTTCAATGCACTCTTTCCAACTATTCTCCCTCTCCTCTGCATTTAACAGTGGAACTTCCATTGCAATCCAAATGTTAACGCCCTTACTTTGACTTTTCTATGTGCTGAGTCAGTCCTTCTGACATCATTTTCCTTTTCATGTATTCACATTTTTCGCTACCATACATGTCAGTGATGGAGGGTCACATGACCGCTTGATGCCAGTTCTACTCTATCTACAGCGCTCCAAAGCGATCACTGTGCTCTTTGAAGGGAGTGAGTAAAATTCTGTCCTGTGAGTAGTAGACGAGACTCTGCCAGAAAAGACTGGTTGACTAGAAATGTCTTAAATGTAATGTGGAGTGCTAAACGCCCATTATAATCAAGTTCGTGCAACTTTTGAACACTAAATCATTCTTGAATGTGTGCGTCAGTCTACAAACAATGGTCCCAGAGGCTAGGAAAGGTCACGGAAATCGTAATACGTGTCTTCCTCCCAGCTGGCCTCGACGGTATATGACAGAGCTCGTCCAAGAACCAACAAGCCTACGTGCTTTCCGCTGGCTGCAGGCTGATGATTTGTTTTGCGTTTTATACGAAATGGCGCACTGGTATACTGCAACTACCTAACTAATGGCTCGTTTGAGAGATCTAAACAACGTGTCTTAGCCGTCTACTGCTCCCTCTCTCTGGTTAATCTTGCAGCCTACCCACAAGAAGTCTGTTAACTCCTGCTTACACAGCTCTTGTTACTGGTTAGTAGCAAATGAGTAGCTACACAATTATTTTGGTAAAGAGTGCTGAGACAACAACTGTTGGTAGGTCTGTGCTTTCTCACTGGCGGCTGTGTGGAATTGCAATGACGAAACACCCAACCCGACGGCTGCCAGTTTGTTTTACCCCTACACGATAAAGACGCACTGACTCCGGTGCCTATTACGAGTCAAATGTCAATTTTAATTTAGGAAAATACACTCTAACACAAAAAAACGCACCACGAAGGTGTTATGCAAATTGATATTCGTAGAGGTATCTACGGAATATGCAAAATTGTAAACCTTGGCGGATGAACGATGGCGATGGATGGATGTGTGACTCTGCAGCGCATTTTCACCGTGCAGCTGCCAAGGATAGTAAATAGAGGATATGTCGATGCTGGGGCATAAAATCTTTACGAATTTTATTTCGTGTAGTCAGTTGGACAGTACCTATGCCTCGTAGGCAGTCGCGTGGACAATATAAGCAGATGTCAGCATCTCAGAAAGGACATGTAGTTGGGCTCAGAGAACCCACTAATCGACTATCTCTTGACATTTGAATAGGACTGATGCCACTGTTCGACCATGTTAGCAGGAATGGGTGAAACATGGCCGAAGTCAAAAAGGAAGCGGTCGAACTAAAGACACGACAAAACGTGACGACAGAGCAGTCGCGAGAGTGGCATTCATCCCCCCGGATTCATCATTTCATCGATCCTACGTGCAACTGATGCTTCAGTGACTACAGGGATCGTTAATAGGAGGTTCACAGAAAGGAGGGTGAGCTCATGGCGCCCCTCGCGACCAATATCATTGACCTCTGTACACCTATACCTCCGCTGTCAGTGGTGTCGGGCACATGCGGTCCGGAATCCCATCGACTGGAGTAGAATTGTCTTCAGTGACTAGTCTCGCTTCGAACTGAGCCCCAACGAACAGCGAAGACGTTTGTGGAGACGCCCCAGACAGCAGTGGGAAGCAACCTGACTGTCTCCCGTGTCTCCCGCCATACGGACCGACAACCAGGAGTGATGGTCTGGGGTGCCATGTCTTTTCGTAGCAGGACCTCTTTGGTTGTCCTCCGCGGTATCCTTAGAGCACAGATGTACGTCCACGATATTCTACACCCCGTTTTGTTGTCCTTCATGGCAAACCATCCTGTGCTGACATTTCGCCAAAATAATGTCCCCTCGCACACTGCGAGAGTTTCTACAGCTTGGCCTCGTGCTTGCCAAACCCTACCTCGGCCAGCAACGTCGCTTCGCCGGATCTCTCCCCTGGTGAGAACGTTTGGAGCATTATGGGTAGGGCCCTCCAACCAGCCTTGGATTTTGACGATCTGACACACCAATTAGACAATATTTGGCACGTTATTCCTCACGAGGACATCCAACAACCCTATTACTCAATGCCAAGCCGCATAATTGCCAGGGTGGATTAACGAGTTATTGACTTGCTCAGTTGGTGAAGCGCTTTCTCTTGGATAAATGATAAATTAACCAACATTTCTGAAATTGCTATCATTTGTTTGCAGATATACATCACAAATGTCGATTCCCGTCCCATTCGGGTAATTCGTTCGTGGTGCGTCAACACTGATTAGCAGTCCAACTGTTATTTTCGTACAGATTGTCAACAACAAGCTTAACCATAAATTGTCTTCGCAGCTTTTTGAACAGTCTGTTACGCAGTATAGTGATGTATAATTAGCTAGGTGCGCATCCAGCTGTCTTGACCCAGATCACATTCGTACTTTCTTTAGATATGATGTCGCTCTAAGTTCACTCTAAACTTCTTGCTGTTACACGGTGATGCATGAGTAGATTTTGATAGTCACTACTCAGAGTCTTTTTCAGCCATCGATACATATCATAATATATTCCTTCCCTTCGATTCGGCATGGTCGTGCTCCTACAAGGGTGGTTTGAAAATTCTGAAAAAAAAGGAAAAAGATTTGTTTAGAAAAAAACAACTCACCTTACCTCTCGACTTAATCTCCTCTGAGGGATATACCCTTGATACAGCGATCATCCTGCTTTTTCATCCCATCTGAAAAAGGTGTTATATCAAACTCTGCAAAATACTTGTTGAATGCAACTATCATTTCCTCATTTGATGAAAATTGTTTTCCAGCAAGCAAAACTTTCAAGTTAGGGAACAGGAAGAACTCATTTGGGGCTAAGTCTGGTGAATAGGTGGATGAGGAACGCATTTAAAGCCCAGTTCATGCAGTTTCGTCATTTCTATTGCTGATGTGTGGGATGGTGCATTATCCTGGTGAAAGAGCCAACCTTGTCTTTTTTAACCCAACGCAAGTCCCAAACGGTCGAGCTATAAAGAAAGCATAATAAGGTCAACTTATTTTTCTTCCTTCTCCCAAGTAATAAATCAGGATGGTTCCTTGGGAATCTCATAAGAAAAGACAGAGACCATCACCTTACCAGCTGACAAAATTGTCTCTGTCTTCTTCGGTGCACTTTCACCTGCCTTTGTCCATTGTTATGACTGCCTACATTCGATAATAAGCGTAGGTGTCACACACTGCCAAATGGTTTTTGAAAGTCAAGAAGTATTGTATCTCTCTGATTACCATCGAGAAGGGAACGGAAGTTAGTTTCATGTTTCCACATTTCCAGGCGGGTTTTGACAGCGTTCCTCACAAGCGGCCTCTAACAAGTTGCATGTTTATGAAGTAGTGTCTCAGCTGTGCAGCTGGATTTGTGATATCCTGTCAGAAACGTCACAGTTCTTAACAACTGACGTCAACTCATCTAATGAAACCCAAGGGATATCTATTGTTTTCCAAGGAGGTGTCTTAAGCCCCCTATTATTCTTCATCTTCATAATCGGTTTAGGAGACGATTTCACAAACACTCTAACATTGTTATTTGCAAATGATGATGTCATTTGCTGCCTAGTAATGTCATCAGAAGATCAAAACTAATTGAACACTGATTTGTACAAAATATCTGCATTATAAAAAAAAGTAGCAGTTGATCCTAAACAAACAAAAAATTGAGAGATCCTCCACATGAGCAGATCTTGGTTACACATTAAATACCTAGGGATTTTAATTACGAACATCGTAAATTGCAATCAGCACGTAGAAAATCTTTTGTGGAAGGCGATCCAAGACAGTGTTATGATGGCAGAACAATTAGAAGATGCAACAGGTCTACTAAAGAGACTGCCTATATTACACTAGTCCGTCTTTTTTTTGGGTGCTGTTGCGCATATTGGGATCCTTACCCGACAGAATTGGCGGTGGACATTGAAAAAGTTCGAAGACTGCCAGCTCGTTTTGTATTATAGCGAAATAGAGGTCACCGATATGATAAGCGACTATTGGTTGCAGTCGTTAAAACACGTCGTTTTTCGTTCTGGTGAGATCTTTTCATGAAAGTTCAATCCCAGTTTTTTCTTCCGAATATCAGAGTATTTTAGTAACTCCTACCTACAAAGAAATAAATGACCGTAGTGATAACATAAGAGAAATTAGAGCTCTAATGGAAAGGCTCGGGTGTTAATTTTTCTCACGTGCTATTAGGTTGTGGAACGGTCGGGGAATAGTAGGAAAGTGGTACTATGAACCTTCTGACATTCACTTAAATGTGAACTTCAGGATAATGATTAGATGTAAGAAAAGTGAACTAAGAGTTAAGTTAAGCATGATCGATACGTTCGGAATCCTTGGTGCATCAATGTCGTAACTTCAAGAACATAAATTTCAGCGGGATGTTAAACGTAAATCTATCACAAAGAGTACCCCGATGCAGTCTATACTACCGTTTAGGCTTTCATTCTGTAACGCATACTTATGACTGTAGCATAGCAAGATATTAGGTTTCCTCTCAGACTTCTTTCAAGACGCGAACCGCGTCGAGTGCTGGAAATTTTGCTACGCTGACCGCGCGTTCGTAATAATTCTTCCAGCTGCAATCTTTTTCTCGTTATATTATTAAATTCTGTCTCGGCCCTCGGTCGCCAGTGTTGCCATTTAATATGCGTCCCGTAAAGCTAGGACGGTATTATACTAACTAATCGCATGGCCCTCTGCTCTCATCTAGAAGACTCCTGGAGACTCGATCGTGTTTTTAACGAGAGGCAGGGAAATAAACATAGCCTGGTAATTTACCAATAAGTTGAACTCACAGACTCTAAAATATAAACCAACTACGTAAAATAACACAAGATATATTAACAGTTGGAAGTTACTTTGATTGTAACCTCGCAGGACCGAGTGAGGTTTGAACACTGAACGTTTAGATTTCCAGTCTGACTCTTACTCGCTTAGCCATCGACTCAACGCAGTAAAGTGTCGTTATATTTGGAGATTGCAATGGCTTAATGGAATATGCGATACACGTCTTTCGTGGGTTTGCAGATAATGAGATACTCGTTCTTCCAGTAGTGTCCACTCTTTAAAATGTACTGCCCCGTACTTGGATTTGACGTTATAACTAAACGTATGTTACTACACTACTTCGCTGTTCGTTCTAAGGTTTCTTGAAATATTTTTAGTCAACTGTTCACTGTAATGAAACTGGAATATAATTTACGATGACATTACATTAGTTATTTTTTTAGGCAACGTTGCCTCTATTTCATGAAGACTTCCGTTTTCCTGTGTAACGCACCTAGGTAGTGTTAATCACGCTGTTCGGTTGGCTTTATTGGATATCCTGAATGTTTCAGTACAGTAAAGATATGAGTTCCATAGCTTTTACATAACTTAACGGCATGACACATCTGGCCAAGTATATTGAGGGTGACGAGGAGTGGAAGTGGGGTCAAAAGTTTGATTTCACTGAAGCGATGTCTGAAAAAACGAAAATGGCTCCAGTTGTTTCGAGATAAAGAAACAGAGAAGACGGTAATGATTTCTAATGCATTAACTACGAAAATATCAGCTCATCGCAAGACCCAGTATTACGTAGGAAGCAACATCTAATGAAAGAACAGAATATATGTTATGGCACCAAAAACAAACTGTAGCCAACAAAAATGATTCTCATATCGCTATGATTTGTCATCCGCCTCATGGACAAGAGAATCTTATCTTGCTTAAAACAATAGACTCAGTATCCTTCATACTAATCTCGATTACTGTGTGTCTTTAAAGCAGCTACATGCTGTAACATTCTACTTGAATCGCTAAAATGAGTATGGCACAACTGGAGTTACACTGACATCGATAGTAGTAGTAGTAGTAGTAGTAGAGAGTTTTTGGGCGCACGACAGCAAGGTCTTCAGCGCCCGCTCAGTAACATAGTGAGACAGGTTGACATCGATAAGATTTGGTTGTAATTTATAACATTAGAAGCCAAGATCGCATTGTGTGAAACAGTTTACTTCATGACCAGTTTCGACAGTAACTAGCTGTCATCCTCAGATCTCTCAGAAATATAATTACACATCAGTGTCGTCGACATACCGAGAACGTGCTTCAGTTATAATAACACAACTCCTCACTGGTTTGTCAAATATATAAAACTTGCTAAATAAAATATCCATAGCTGGTTCTTCAGGAGTACAGGAACGATTCGGTTGTGATGACTGACTAACATGTACGTATCCCAAGGGCTAGGTTTGGTTGAGAGGTGATAATTCGGTTGTTGTTAGGTGAAGTCAACGAATGTGAATGCCAAATAAAGGTTGTGGCAACAGATTGACCTGTACCGTAACCTAATTATTACGCGCACACTTTAGCCGGCCGCGGTGGCCGTGGGGTTCTAGGCGCTTCAGTCCGGAACCGCGAGACTGCTACGGTCGCAGGTTCGAATCCTGTCTCGGGCATGGATGTGTGTAATGTCCTTAGGTTAGTTAGGTTTAAGTAGTTCTAAGTTCTAGTTGACTGATGACCTCAGATGTTAAGTCCCATAGTGCTCACAGCCATTTGAACCGCACACCATATTAGGCGGTCGATTTGGGCCGAATGCTGTTGTACTGTACTCATTATGGTTGCTCGTCATTCGATATGAAGTGGTAGTACAAAATTCTAAAACATTTCCAGGGGCAGATTTGGACTCTGACCACAATCTAGTGGTTATGAACTGTAGATTAAAATTGAAGAAATTGCAAACAGATAGGAAATTAAGGAGGTGGGACCTGGGATAAACCGAAAGAACCAAAGGCTGTTGAGGTTTCCAAAGGGAGCATTATGGAACGATTGACAAGAATAAGGGAAATGAATATAGTGGAAGAAGAATGGTAGTTTTGAGAGATAAAATAGTGAAGGCTGCAGAGGATCAGATAGGTAAAAAGACGAGGCCTAGCAGAAATTCTTGGTAACACAAGAGATATTAAATTTAACTGATGAGAGGAGAAAATATAAAACTGCAGTAAATGAAGCAATCGAAAGGGAATATAAGCCTCTAAAAATGACTGATAGGAAATGCAAAGCAGGAATGGGCACAGGGCAAATGTAAGGCTTTAGAAGCATATATCACTAGCGGAAAGATAGACACTGCCTCAAGGAACATTAAAGAGGCGTTTGGAGAACAGACAAGCAGCTGTATGAATATCAAGAGCTCAGATGGAAAACCAGTCTTAGCCAAAGAAGGGAAATCAGAAAGGTATAAGGACTACATAGAGGCGAAGTTGAAAGCAATATTATATAAATGGAAGAGGACGTAGATAAAGATGAGATAGGAGGTAAGATACTGTTTGAAGAATTTGACAGAGCAATAAATACCGAAGTCGTAACAAGGCTCCGGAGAAGACAACGTACCGTTATAGCTACCCATAGGCTTAGGGAAGAAATCCATAACAAAAGTCTTCAATCTGGTGTGCAACATGTATAAGACAGACGAAATACCCTCAGAGTTCAGGAAGAATACAATAATTCCTATTCCAAAGAAAGAAGGTGCCGACAGATGTTAATATTATCGAACTGTCAGTTTAATAAGTCATGGTCGCGAAATACTAACACGAATTCCATACAGAAGACTGGAAAAACTATATAAGCCGATCTCGGGGAAGACCGATTTAGATTCCGAGGACATGCAGGAGCACGCGAGGCGATACTGACCCTACTACTTCCCTTCCTTAGAAGCTGGGTTAAGGAATGGCAAACATACGTTTACAGCATTTGTAGACTTTGAGAAATCTTTTGACAATGTTGACTGGAACACTCTCTTTGAAATTCTGAGGGTGGTAGGGGTAAAATACAGGGAGCGAAAGGCTATTTACAATTTGTACAGAAACCAGACGGCAGTTGTAAGAGTCGAATGGCATGAAAGAGAAGCATTGGTTGAGTAGGAAGTGAGACAGCAAAGGACTTGGGAGAGCAATTTAACTGAATGGACAGTGTCTTGAAAGGAGGATATAAGATGAACATCAACAAAAGTAAAAATAGGATAATGGTATGTAGTCGAAATAAATAACCAGGTGGTGCTGAAGGAATTTGGTCAGAAAACGAGACACTTAAAATAGCAGATGAGTTTTGCTACTTGGGCTGCGAAATAACTGAGGATGACCGAAGCAGAGAGGATATAAAATGTGGACTGGCGATGGCAAGGAAAGCGTTTCTGAGGAAGAGAAATTTGTTAACTCCGAATGTAGATTTAAGTGTCAGTAAGTCTTTTTCCGAAAGTATTTGTATAGAGTGTAGCTGTGGATGGAGATGAAATATGGACGATAAACAGTTTAGACAAGAAGTGAACAGGAACTTTTGAAATGTGGTGCTACAGAAGAATGATGACGAATGGCTCGGTAGAACATGTAACTAATGAGAAATACTGAATACAACTGGGGAGCAAAGAAATTTGTGGTGCAATCTGAATAGAAGAAGGGATCGGTTGATAGAAAACATTCCGAGACATCAAGGGATCACCAATTTAGTACTGGATGGAAGTGAGGGGGGGGGGGGTGGGGGGGGGGGGGGGGGGGAGGGAATCGTAGAGGGAGACCAAGAGATGAATACAGTAAGCAGATTCAGAAAGATGTAAACTGTAGTAGTTAGCCGCAAATGAAGAGGCTTCATAGGGTACAGTAACATGGAGAGGTGCATCAAATAAGCTTTGGACTGAAGACCGAAATGACTACAATAACAGTAGTAAAAAATACCCACACCCACTTCGCGTGTCTGTAACACAGATGGACAGAAGTAATAGTAGCTATTGCATTAGAAAAAGTTCTAACGAGAAGCCATTTTTGCCAGTGATGATACGCAATGCATTGCTTCATTGGCGAATTCGCACGTTGTTTCAGCAAATCAGAAAGCAGAAAGGAATAATGCATAATTTCAGGTTATAGGAATCATTTTGATAGTATCACGGAATGTGTCCTCACTCACCAACACGGATCAGCATCTTGCAGTCTCATAGAAACTAAAAAGAAATAATGGATTACATGGTCTTCTAAAGTAGATGCCGTCACCATCGATAAATAATTTCCTACAGTCATTCTCCGACCATTCTGATCTCACAATGACAATACCGTACTCACAGTACTGATGTCGATATTTCATTCACTGTGCATGTTAGTACCAGCCGGAATCGTTAGTCACCCCTTCCGTACACATTCTGAATTCTGACACCTTTTTACTTCTTGCACTTTTTAAATAGATTCGTACTATCAAGCACCACTTCTCTGATTATAGTGTAGAGTTATAGAATACTAGTAAAATCTATAGTTTATAGCAGAAGAAATGCACTTTGTAGATTCACTGCTGGAACGGTAATCTCATCCTTCTCAATGCATCGTTTAGTGAACTCAGTAGGCACTGCATAAATAGTTACACTGTCGTAGAAGAATGTGCATAAGATTTACATCTCGTCAACGCCGACGAGACAATGTTTATGCTCATAAACTAGGAGACAGAAATGAGTTTTTTTTTTCATCTTTATCCACCTCGCATGTCAGATAAAAGTTGCTAGAAGCTCTTAGATACTGATAGTACGCAGTAAATTGAGAATTCAGAAGAACCAGGCCCAGCCGAGTACGCTATTGCGGTGAGTATTTCAGTAGAAGATACCGGTGCCCCACTGCTGTGCATTTCTCACCTTTCCGAAGACAAGATTGCTATTTACTCTGGAGCTGGACATGTCTATCGTAATCTAACCAGATGCCGCATCTCGGTTGTGTGGAAGATCGACTTAAGAGGTGGTTGCACCGTTCCGCATCTTTAACTAATGCGCACAATACCGCTCATCATCTTTTGAACTGCATGTATTTTTTTTGTCTATGCGTAGCACTATGCAACGACGATGAGATTTTCACATTTTTCTAGTTATTTAGAATAAATAACCAATGACACTGACACAATATTTTTGAGCTTCATGTTTCGTCTATTACCTGGCCGTCAGCTGTTTTATATGTTTGCTTTATGTTTTAGATCTTTTGTTGCAGATCATACCAACTACCATACATTTTTGAGAGCTTTGGCTGCTGATTTCGTATAAAATTTCTTAGTACAAATCACTGTAAATACTACTTTTAATTTACATCGCAGATTCAACTAGTGCAAAGTAATATTTGCATGAACAAAAAAATAGTTGTTTCAACTGACGTAGACGTATAATTACCACATTTAAAAATAGGAACTACTACATAATCATAGGGTTTGATTTGAAAGTTGCCATACTAATATGACACAAATTATCCGCCATTTCGTAATTCTCCCCTTTCACAGTCAACATATTAACGTATTCCAACAGATCTGCTCTGCTTGCGTCGAATAGATTACTTATGGGATAGAGAAATTACATTAACGCTATACATCTGTAAGTAGACGAGTGTCGGAAACTAGAATACAGTAAAGCAGATTTCTCAAAATTTTGTATCGTTTTTAACTATATTTTCCATGTAAGGCTTCATTTAGATAGGCTCAAAGAATTCCATACGTGGTTACAGGTTTTCTCGGGAAACTGTAACATGCTCTATTCTATGGCCTATCACAAGTAACTAAATCATAGGAGATACTGTGCCATTGTGAACGTTGCAAGATCACAAAATTACCTCAAAACTAGAAGATTGACTCCCATAAAGGAGCACTTTCGTCAGTAGCCCTAGATTTAATGGTGCTAGTAAGATCAACTGCCACAGGAAAATATTTGAGGTGTGTTAAGATTTGATCTCTCATTTACGTCAACCTACGTATAGAGTAAATATAAAATACCGAAAGTCACATGGCTAAACAAATATTAACTCCCTTGTTGCGTTACTCATGACATCGTACGAAGAGCACTTCTGGTTCCACGAATTCATATACTTCATCTAAGTGACTGTGTGTGCTGGAAATGGGAGAAACTTCTGACTTAAACAGTGTTAACAAAGGGCAGACTGAAATAACTTAGTAGCTCGAAACACGTTTAACGGAAGTGGCGAGGTTTGTCAAACGAGACTCAGAGCAAATATGGAAGGATGAAAATACCATTCGACATGTCAGTGACGAGCGCGCTGGGGAAACTCTAGCACTGTCCGGCTGTTGCCGAGACACAGACAGCAGCATCAGCAAAATCATTCAGGAATCGAAGCAAATGTGCCGAAAAGCTCTTCTCGCCACCGAACAATTTCAGTGGTCTTAGGGTAAGTGTCCGTACGACGCCACATTGCTCCTACAAATAAAAACGAATCACATGGAAAAAATAGGTAGACTGTCCATTATTTCAAAGGTAATCGCCATAACTGTTAATACATTTATGTCATGTGAGGCGATGAATTCCTTTATGGAAAAATATTTGTGGTACCTTACGGAACCGTGTCTGTACTCAGACGTGCACTTCTTCGTCCGAAGCAAATCGACAGCCAAGAATGTGTTTCTTCAGGGCTCCCAATATATGAGAATGGCATAGGTAGACATCGGGAATGTATCGATGAGGTGCAAGGGCTTCGCAGCGAAACTTCTTCAGCAAAGTTGGCACCCCCCTGGTAAAACGTGTGCGGGCATTACCTTGCAACAGAATAATGCCGTCTTGGACTTGATGGCGAGCTTCAATTTTTCAAAAGTCTCACGTGACACGATGCGTTAATTGTGACGCTATGTACCAGCAAGTCAGTGAGCAGCAGACCCTTGCAGTCAGAGAAAAAGGTCATCATCATGACTTTCCTTGAGCTTTGGATTTTTTCGGTGGAGGTGAAACCATGCGCTTCCGCTGTCGGCTCTGACGCCTGCTCTCCGGCTGAAAATGATGACACCATGTTTCATTTCCCGCGGCAGTACGAAACAGGAAACGATATTTTTCACCGTGACACTTCTCGAGGTGCTGCAATGATGTCGACATGCTGTTCAGCTTCTGCTCATCCGTCATATTGTGGAGAACCCACTGCGCACAGATTTTCCGAACTTCAGATGCTCTGCCATGATGGCGTGATAGGTACCGTGACTGACGCCCAAAATGAGCCGAATGTCTTCCACTGCCAGCCGTCGGTCATTTCTGGCGGCAGTATCCACCGCAGCAATGACAGAAGGGGTAATGGCACAATGAGCCTATCCTGGCCGACTGCTGTCTTCCGATGACACCCGACCTTCTCAAAATCGTTTATTCCACACAAACACAGCCGCACGTGATACACTGTGTTCGCCATACACAGCTGATATACGGCTATGAATTTCGCTTCCTTATACTCCACCCACAGTTAAAACGCACAGTACACCTGCCTGGTCCTCTTTCTCGGCCTCCATAGTGAAGTCGGATGCGCACACGACATGCTGACCTCACGTCAATCACGTCTAACAGACAAATGGCACAGCGGTGAGCGTTCGCGCTGCCGTTCCTTTCTGATTCCGAATAGAGTCCACTTCTTTACAAACACACATGCGCCATCAGTGTCCGTGTCATGCTCTTTATGTAGTCTGTCTAGTTTTCATTTGTCTGCCCCTTACAACTGGATGCGAAGCTCCTCTGTGGTAGCTGCCAGTTACGAGGCGTGTTTGTTTTTTTTTTAAGGAAGGTCCGTTTTGTTGTAGACACTAGTAGTTCGCGCGCACACCGCAACGAGCGCGTGCATCGTGTACTGGCATGCCTCGGGAACAACTGTGCTCAGTTTCAGCTCTGTAGCTAAACTGTGCGATTCTGTTTTGTGCTTTCAAAATGTTTAAGACAATCAACTCGCCCGCCGCGTGTGAGATTCGCTCAGTGATACGGTTTTTGTCAGCAAGGAACCTGTCTGCTGCAGAAATTCATCGACAGATTTGTGAAGTGTACGGTGATATTGTTATGAGTGAAAGCAAAGTGCGTAAGTTGGTACGAGAATTCAAAGATGGCCGTGATAACGTCTGTGATGAGGATCGCTCCGGTCGCCTGTCTTTAATTACAGGCAATTTGGTGGCTTCAGTTGAAGCGAGGATTCCTGGGAACAGGTGCTTCACAATAACAGGTCTCTCAAACGAATTTCCTGACATGTCGAGATCAGTGCTTTACAACATTGTTTTTGGATACCTGCAGTTTAGGAAACTGTGCTCCCATTGGGTCCCGAAACTCCTAACAGAGGACCACAAAAACCAAAGATTTGAGTGTGTGATGAAGTTCTTGACTCTCTATCATGAAGAAGGTGATGGCTTCTTGAGTCAGATCGTAACTGGAGACGAAACATGGATTTCGCATATCACGCCCGAATAGAAGCAACAGAGCATGGAATGGAAACACACACACACACACACACACACACACACACACACACACTCGCCTGTACAGTTGAAGGCCGAACAGACTTTGTCCCGGAGCAAAATCATGGCGTCTGTGTTTTGGAATAGGCATGGTGTTTTGTTGGTTGACTTCATGCAACGAGGAACCACTATCAATGCAGAAGCATACTGCCAAACCCTGAGAAAGCTATGCAGAGCGATTCAAAACAAAAGATGTGGCATGCTGACAAATGGAATTGTCCTTCTCCATGACAATGCAAGACCTCACACTGCAATCAGACCCGTAATTTATTGGACAGTTCTGGCTGGGAAGTTTTAGACCACCCACCCTACAGTCCTGATCTTGTGCCGAGCGATTACCATCTGTTCCTCAAGCAACACCTCAGTGGCAAGCAGTGAACTCTTGGTTATCGGAGCAGGTGACAAGTTTTTATTAAAATTGGCTGAGTGGTATGATATGTGTTTCAACAAACTTGGCAACTATGTCAAAAAATAAAGTATGTACTATCTGAAAATAAATTTACTTTTTTGAAATAACCTTCCGTTGTGTACTTATGTTCAAACGGACCTTACTTAAAAAACACGCCTCGTAGTTGCCTCTCTGTCTCTGCTTGCTGGGGCAGTACAATCTGGTGCTCATGCTGTCGTTGTTACAATCCATGAAAAATGTATGAGTAACGATAAAAACGCTAATAGACAACAGGGCGTTAGATTTCTCATCCACAGCTATAGAGATAGGAGGCTCTATAGTGACATAAGTGACAGCTGATGATGGAGAACATGCGAGGGGGGAAGACGGAAGTGTATCAGAATCCACAGTTCCATGCACTTCGCCGCAGATAGTGAACAGCAGGAAGCGACCCGTGATTCGCTTTTGTTGACCCAAGGATTTCATAAGATATGACTGCGACAACAATTAGAACATTACCTTTATTTGACTGTGCAACAAAGGAAATGCATGACATTGATAATTGTCCAGTTTGTTTCCAAGGAGAATAACTTCTCGCTGCATGGCACCACCATGGGACATACACAGCTGGCAGTTTCGTGCAGTGGATCAGACTCATGTGTGCTGTCCGGGGACATAATGCAACAGAGGACACTGCTAAGTGGTCATTGCGTCGACACAACCCCCAGACAAACGCCTCTTGTTATGGGCAGTGTCCTCTTTAGCGGGCACGGCATTTCCATGCACATTTATCTGAATTTGGAGGCCAACAGTGAACCGAGAAAGACAGCGTTGAATGTCCAGATGTGAAATCTATCGCGTGTCTGTGGGATGTTATAATGTATCGGTAAGATCACTACCTTGTAGTTTATGTGGACATCTTAGCACCAACTACATAGGGCTAAGAGGAATCGGAGCTAATCTCTGTGCCGAATTTTCGATAACACAGTATTGTGTGGGTGTACTTACTGGAGCCCCGTCTGTCTCCAAATGCAAATCGTAACTGTAATCGAAACTTTTCGGAGAAGTAACAAAGGTTAGAGTTTTACCTCCTGTCTATATCTAAGTCATTAGAGACAGAATTCTGGAATATGTTTTATGCTCATGTCTTATGACATTTTCGGAGAACGAGAATCTACTCTATAAAAATCAACATTGATTCCACAAACAGACATCTCAGGGAAACTCGGCTTGTTCTGATGTGCCATTAGCTTCACAGAGCGGTAGACACCGGCGCTCAGTTTGACACTGTGTTCCTCAGCTTTAGAAAAGCATCTGACACCGTGTCCCCCGCCGCTTAGTGAAATAAATACGAGAATCTGGCCATATTTGCGACTGGATTCAAGATTTCCTTACAGGCGGAAATGAAAGAGCCTCTCGTAATAGCACAAAATCGACACGAGTACCTCAAGGAAGTGCCATAAAGCATCTAGTAATATGTTTCGGAAGCTCTTCAAGGCTGTCCACAGATGATACGGTTGTCTGAAAGAAGGTAGCAATGCCAGAAGACAGTAACCATTTGTAGGAGGACCTGGAGAGGATTGAAAAGTGGTGCAGCGACTGGCAGTTGACCTTGAACGTAAATAATGTGCACAGTGCACTAAGAAAATCAACAACTGTATAACTACACTGTTGATGAACAATTGCTTGCAACAGTATCTACCATAAAATATCTAGGAGTACCCATCCAGGCGAATAGTAGGCCAAATAGCAGAAAAAGCAGATGCCAGACTGAAATTCATAGGAAGAATCTCGTGGAAATCTAATTAATTCACTAAAGCTTTTTCGACCGATTCTTGAATATTGTTCATCAATCTGGGACCATTGACAGGTCAGACTGATAGAAGAGATGCAGAAGATCCAATAAACAGCCCAGGATCGTTTCGTCCGACGAGAGTGTTACAGAGAGGCTACAAGAGAGGGGTTGAGCATCACGGAGAGGTTTACTTTTGAAATTTCGAGAGAGGACTTTCCGGGATGAGTCTGACAACAAATTGCTTCATTCTACGTATGTCTCGTGAAACGACCACAATGAGAGAATTCGATAAATCAGACCCAATACAGAGGCGTGCCGACAGTCATTCGTCCCACGCACCATTCGCCAGCGGAATAGGAAAAGAGGGTATCAGTTAGTGGCCCTAGAAGTACCCTCCGCCACACACCATCAGGTAGTGATGTAGATGTAGACAGGTATCCAGTGCACTGTGAATAAAACGGGAGAATAATTCAACTGTGGCAGTTTTGTAGAATCCTTGTCGATATTACCCTTGAAACTAAACAGCAAACACGCGGAAAATATTGGTAAGAATTACCAGGTAGGCATTTGAACCCCGCTCCTCCCTAACGAGAGCGCAGCGAATGGCGCGCATTAATTTTTAGATCCCATCTTGGACCAAGACTGGGTAGGAGTGTTTATCGTTACCGCCAGCAAAATCTCTTACACCCATTCCTCTTCGCCAAAAAAAGATTAGATAATGTCGGAACTCTTCTGTCTTAGTAAACAGTTAGGGAGGAAGGAGTTGGTAGATCGTCTTGTTCTTGTTGTAACACCTACGAGCGGAAATGCAGATCAGAACCGGCAACTCGATACAGCTGGATTACACAACGCTGAAGGAAGAATTTCTACAAATCTGGTAGTGTAGTAAAAATAGCTTATTTCGATTTTCCACAGCAGTTTAGATAAAAATGCACATTGCTATTATTTATTCGAAGTCTGTTAAAAGAACCCCTCGCTTCGCTGGAACTGTATATTATTTAATAAGACATTTTATTGGCTAGTATTGTCAAGCGACAACCTAACGGACATTTCCAAGTGATATGTTCATTGATCAAGTATGCTAGTAGCAGATCCTGTACGATCGGCTGTGTATTGATATGCCCCAGCGGTGTTTTCACTTAGTCACACAGTCCTGGAAAAATCTCCAGTTCCCGTGACGAATTCGCTTTCATGTGACCAATGGTGTCGAAATAGCGTCCTTTCAGAACCTATTTTAATTTTGGAAACAAGAAAATTCAGGTAAGGTGAGGTCCTGGAAGTAGAAACGCTGGGGAAACACGATCACCCGATTCTAAGCATATAACTTATTGACACAGCCGAGTAAGCATGTGCGACGTAATGATCAAAAAACCTTGATCTGTCTTGCCACAACTGTGGTCTCTTTCTGTGAATTTCATCGCGACACCTTGCCAAACACAAGCACATTATTGGAAGCTTCTGCACTACACTGTCATTGTTACCTCAAAAGCCAGAGGAAGTAACTTACAATGGTGAAATATAACTTTATTTAGTTTTTATATTGCTGACTTACCCTTAGTAGCACAACGCTACCCCGGAAAGAATATAAGGCTTGTTATGTACACCAAATTCTAAAATAAACTCAGCTGAGTCTGCAAAAGTAACATTACTCTAAACAGAGATTATAATGGCGAATTCGAATAGACTCATATCAAGAAAAATCGAAAGCAATGTGTATATGAGCAAAAAACGCCACGGTTTGTAAAAATTTCAGTTGGTCTACTAAGTTGTACCAACGAACAAACCAGTCCGTTCAGATTCCCGTTCCCCGGCCTAGCCGGAGAAATCTCTGGTTATATCCTCCTGCTTCGTGTTTTAATAAGTTACTGTAAATTACGCTGAATTCATTTCAGGCTGAATGGGCCTTCGTGGTCACCGTAGTGACCTTGTGGAAGGGATTTGGGAGGGAATGAGGCAGAGCAGGCTCGGTGGTACACTGTCTCCGAGTCTGGACTGACTTGAGGGCTGGTCTTGTTTCAGTCACGCCTCCGGCGCAACGCGTCCAGTTCATCCTGGGAGAAGATGTGGACGACAACGCCCACGAGCCGCACCCGCTCTTCTCAGAGCTGGGGGAACTCGTCTACGATGGCAACGAGATGGAGTGGAAGGAGACCGCCAGGTAAGTCTGCCTCTGCACCCCCGCTATCACGCGCTCAGATCTGGCTAAGCTTAGTCTAAGGCGGGCAGTTTGAGCCCATGTGAGTTGTTTCTCAACTCTAAACTCTCGTACGTGTACTTAAATTTAACGAAATTGCTTTTATTTTCGTTAAAGAATAATTATTAATTGTTATTGCTTTTAGTTACTTAATTTGCCTTTCTTTAACTTTCTTCTGTAAGTACGAACTTTGTTGTAGAACCTCTCTCTTATTTACGTGTGGTAATAAAAAAATTCACTTTCAAAAGAATTACTTACATTTAAAAATTACGTGAACTCATATTGACTGATTGAGAATAGTCAGTTGAGAATTAAGTCCTTTACATCATTCGGCCTTGGCACACATTTTCTAAATGCAGTGGATTTTTTGTTAAATATTTACTGAATTCTATCCCAGCATTAACTATGGAACACAAGAATATCTCTATTAGCAGAAAATGGTTAATTATTGCCAAGCCGACATTTAATTATCACTGATCAAACCTACTTTGCTATACATTTAAGTTATTTGAAAGAACCAAAATTGTTAAATTTCAATGTTAACTAACATTAACTATCCGCCTACGAATGCACAAACGTATAATTAGTTTAAAATCAGGATCACTGTAAAAGAAGAAGAATTTCTTAGTTCACTGTTAATTTTTATCTATCTGTTCCCGATTTACGGGTTTGGTTGATTTTCCTTTAGCGGAACAATTTTTCAAATGTGCCGCCGCTGCAAATCGATCGGTCGCGGCACAGCCCAGCAACACCGCTAAAAATGCTGAAAATTCTTTAAAGAAATTTTATAGATGACATGGGCAAGCTAATTTACATTAATAATACACACTTTTGATAAATTCTGATATATTTAGAGCAAACAATAATTCAACTCACATTAATTTGTAACTTCTGCTCTAATGGCGGCTAAACCAAGACAGAGACAAAAGAAGTCTACGCATTCATAAATCGCTTCAACACAGCTTCCTCTCGCATTCAGCCTTACACAGAGAAGACCAAAGAATACGCTGTACATGGTTCTTTTATACTACTGCTGACTATTAACATTTCTTTGTAATTTGACAATATTATTCTCCTCTGGCTAATTTTTACATCTCTGTAATCGCAGATACTGACACATTTCACAATCACATAATAAATATAGAAAAATTACTATACTAAATACAGAGAGAATATTACTACAAAAATATTACGATAATAACAAATGTCTTTTACACAAAATTCAATAATATTTTTTGTTCAATAATTACGGTATATACAACTTGCTCAGAGCGGCGTATATGGTACAAATAAACTCTTGTGCATTAATAGCGTGAGTTTGCCAGGGAACGTTACAACGTGTACGTACTACAGTGGCGGCAAGAAATCCAACACCAACAAATAATTAATGTAGAGTACCGAAATTTTGGGAATACATTTGTCTGGGTAACTTACTTAATAAAATATCTAAAACATAAGTTGGACCTGCTTCCAAGAGCGGAATAACACCAGTGTGCAGGGGCTATGGCTGCTGACCAATCGCCGCGTTTGTGTTTGTTTACATCAGTTTTATTCTTACGATGAACGGAGTATAGTCTCAGTGCTACTGGGAAATAGCAGAAATCGTTACAGTTGAACAAAGCTCCAAGGGCCCGATGTAAACCCTGTCAATTGTATACTAAGTTTGCAGCTGAGTTAGCGTCTCTTCTAACTACAATCTGGCATAGATCCCACGAACAAAAGAACGTGCCCAGTTCTTGGCAAAAAGCATCGACAAGAATAGTAGTAGAAGTGATCAACAAAACTGCTGTCAGGTATCCTTGACATCAATTTATTGTAGAATCTTTGAACAAATTCTGAGCTTAAACATAATGTCGTATCTTGAACATGGCTTTCTCAGTGCCAGCATAGATTTCGAAAACATCGATCATGTGAAATCCAAGTCGCTCTTTTCTCACATGACATACTGAAAGCTTTGGATATAGGCAGTCAGGTAGATGCAGTATTTCTTGATTTCCGAAAAGCATTTGACTCAGTATCACAGCTACGCTTATTGTCAAAAGTACAATCATATGGGGTATCAAATCTGTGACTGGATTGAGGATTTTTTGATAGGGAGGATGCACCATGTTATCTTGGATGCTGTCTCATCGTCAGATGTAGAAGCAACTTCAGGTGCGCCCAGGGAAGTGTGTTGGGACCCTCGCTGTTCATGTTGTATATTAATGATCTTGCCAACTATATTAATGGTAACCTCAGGCTTTTTGCAGATGATGCAATTAATTATAATAAATTACTGTCTAGATGAAGCTGTGTAAATATTCAGTCAGGTCTTGATAAGATTTCAAAGTGGTGCAAAGACTGGCGACTTTCTTTAAATGTTGAAAAATGTAAAACTAAGCATTTCACAAAATGATAAACTACAGTAAACTATGACTATAATATCAATGAACCACTTTGGTACCGGCAAACTCAAACAAATACTTGGGTGTAACTTTTTGTAGGGATGTGAAATGAAATGAACACACAGGCTCAGTCGTAGATAAAGCAGGTGGTAGACGTGATAGAATACTGTGGAAGATTGCTTAGAAATAGCTCGTACGACCAGTCCTAGAATATTGCTCTAGTTGTGGGACCTGTACCAAACAGGACCTACAGAGGATATTGAAAGTACACAGAGAAGGGCAGCAGTAATGGTCACAGGTTTGTTTGATCCGTGGGAGAGTGTCACAGGGATAATGAAGGAACTGAACTGACAGACTCTTGTACCCTGTGCCATGCACCTCATGGTGGTTTGCATAGTATCAAAGTAGAAGTAGAACTTATCGGGCAATCTTTGCTGTAATTGTTGTACAAGTGAACAAACAAATTTCACTCATATTTCTGTTATTTTCTTCTTCTTTGGTCATTTTGTTTCTAATTTATGATTTTTTTTTTCTTTTTTCCAAACGAGTATCCAAGATATGACTTTGGGTCTAGGTGATTTTCGAAATCATTGTCGAGATATTTTCTCTGAATTGGATAGGTGTGAATGAGACTGAATAAGAAGTACCACGTCATCTAATAATTTCTGTGGGTCCACCTAATTTGACTTCAATTCCGTATTGAGACTCGGAAGACAAGAATGGATAGTTTTCAAAATTAAGAAATGTACTAAATTAAGTTCGTCGCTGGACGTCGAACAGAATATTTCAGCTGTGTAGCATTTTTCGTTTAGCCTAACAATTTCAAAATGAGTTTTTAACTCGTGCCATTGATCAGTTATTCTACGTACCCCAGGTTCAATAGATAACCATCTCATGTCGCAAGCTAGGGGGGATTTTTGGTGGTTCCTCCCCGTCATTTAGGACTGAGAAAATCTTGCAGTAAAAGGACTGTCGTGAAGAAGATCGAGGGAAAAAGTTGTAATTTTCCCCTAATCAAAAAGTCCAAATTTCTTGGAAGACATTCTGCAGTTGCTGGGGAGGTTGCCAACCGAACGGAATGACACACACACACCTTATAAGTGTCAAATGTGGAACCCCTCTTTTAAGTATTTCATATAATATCGACCATCGCACTAGCCTGATCTGTTCCAGTTCTCTCTGTTTCTTTAAATCTAAATTAACTTCTTTCCACGCCTCTTTAATGGCTGATGCATCAGACTCAGCATTGTATCTTTCAAGTAGTATAAGAAATGTCGGCACAATCTTGTGAGATGTTATACTTTGAGGAACAATAGTAATTGCTAGAAGTTTAGCGACACTAATATCACTTGATTCGTTAATTAAAATACTAAACGTAGTATCATAGCGTCAGTTCTCAGAACTTTCGTAAAAAGGACCAAGGACATTCTTGATGATAGAACTACACTTTGTAAGATGCAACTTAACCTGGCTTGCAAGAACACTATCCTTGAACTTATTTTTAACCATTTGCATGATCACAAGACATTGTAGCACAATGCACGGACATAAAAAGGGCAAGTTACCCTTCAGCTTCGATACATCCCACGGGTTCCTCCAATGGTTTGAAATAATTTTTGCCTTTATTTGGGAGGAAAAGGAAGATACTGCAGATATTTTTTTGTGATTTTTCTACATCTATTAAACGAGCTCTCAGAGCATAGCGGCACACTTTACAGAATGCTTTTGTTTTATCTCCTACAGCTTGTGATAATTACTGCAAAATTTTCGGCATTTTTTTAACCACTCTTCCCTAAGCTTTTGGTGTATTGATGTTTAACTGTACCTATTTCAAAAGAAATATAATAAACCACTAAGACAAGAAGCACAAGCACGGCTACCGTACTACTACTACTACTACTACTACTACGGATTCAACAATAACTGAACAATAACAAACAACGTTCGCAATACTGCGTTTGGTTCAACTGCTCGTTCCTCGACAATGGAAATACAATAATTAAATCAACATTTCGTTGTTTGATACTTCTAAAATACCTGCACTTTTAATATTTTGTTCCAGAAATTTGAATATGATGCTTATTATCTTTAAATGATACAAAATAAAGTATAATAGTTCCGCACTTCGGTATTTCTTGCGCTCGTTACTTACGCTGTCGAGTACCAGTGGCAATTAAGCTTATGTTTCTTAACAGGTTTAGTAGAATAAGCAGTTGGAGGCAGGTAATTTTTTTCTATAACATGTTAAGAGAAAGCTGAAGATACTGAAATACAATACTAAACTTTAGGAATGGAAAAAGAAATTTCGAAGAGAATAATATTAAGAAGACTAAAATCCAACCAGCCAATTTTTAAAAAGACCTTTTTTTTCAAAAAGATTAAGATATAGTTGTAAAACAACGAAAGCGGCAACATTGTGAGGGCGTCATGGGCAGGTTTTTATACAACTGTTCGGGTTAAACTCAGGCCTTTTTTGTGTCTGGAGAAACTAGACTGATTGCAAATAAGTAGGTCGTCTAATATTTAAAAAACAGCGATTAGCACGCTCAGACGCTCTCCTATTTAGGCATTCTCCATACTTCACTATTGAGAGCAATGCGAGCCCCGATAACCGACGATCGCATGCACCGCTTCGCCTCCCAGACAGTTGCGCTGTGCGAACTGCGAAGGCATTGCATTAATATGTAGGCCTGAGTGTGCTTAATACTGCGCACGTCCGATCCGCAAACATAACCTCTCGACACTGCAGTACATGCTCTTAATGTAAGTTTGTGTCATTTATATTCCTTGAGACAGTGTAACTCGCCATGGTTTTATTTGTAATCGCCAATTTTTCGTCGTCGCACTGTGTGTGTGCGCGATGAAATGATTCAGTTTGACCAAATGCCCGGACTTTTCGAAGTCATTGTCCAGTGTGAGCAATTTAAGTGATGGCAAACCCCGTGCGACCAAAACCCAGCTCTGGTGGACGCGAGTAACCACCACCGTAACTGATCAAAAGGTGATAATCAGAGCCGGGGGAAATTTCGACCCATTAAAATGTAAAACCCAAATATCTGTTTGACGTTGAACGGAAACATAAAATGCAGCAATAACGTTCTTTCTAATTCCACTAAAGGCACATGCGTCTCGCGCCCCATCCCCCCCCCCCCCCCCTACACACACACGTGCTTCAGTCGATAGAGAATTTGCTCACAAAGAAAGTATCCAGGTTTGAATTCCATGCAACACGCAATTTTCGATGAAATTTCAAAACAGACCACTCTCTGCTGAACAATAGGATGCGACAAAGCAATTTCTCCCTAATATCCTTTCTTCCAGGAATGTTAATGTCAAAAGATATGCAGGAGAACTTTGAGGTTTGGAAGGTGGGTGAGATGTACTTTCGGAAGTAAAGCTGTTAGAGCATGTTGTGAATTGTGCCTTTCAAGGCAAAACCCCTGCACATGTTGGAGAAGGTGCAATAAATCAAAACAATATTAAGGATCCAACAAACTTCAAAGTGTACACAGAGTACTGTTGGATTATTGCATCAGAGCTTATGTAGGGCCTATTACCCAAGCTCAGTAATGCAGCTGCAGGCCTGCTTAATCCTGTACATGAGAATTATTCCAGATAAATACTTACTGAGATGGAATGGCATCTCTAGGGTTTCAATTTGTTCAAATTGTCTTGTCTCCAGCTACCCCATATATCAACTATGGATCAGGATTGATAAATCTGTAACAGTGTTGCAGGACCATATTCCTACAATATACTAGCAAGGTATGTCGCAGAAAATGTCTTCCAGATTTAAGACCACCGTTACATATTGATCCAGATGTAAAAAGTTACAGATGTGTTCGCTTCTACCACATAGGAACGAGCTATGTGGGACACAATAAGGCTGTCCTCAGCAAGAGTACATCAACATTTAATCCAATGTGGTCTTAAGCGTCCTACAGTAATCGAGTATCTTGTCACAATTTATTCGCAAGTTCAGACAAATTTCCAGGCAAAGATTTTGCTAGATTTCATAGCTGAAACATACTGAACACTTGCAAAGAAATATAAAATCAAACTGACATATTTAGCTTTAAGTTTATTGTGCTAAAAACAATGCAAAGAAACGATTACTTTTTGGAATTGGATGAGAAAAATCATCATGAGAACTGTCGGTCAGTTTTGAGGCCAGACTGGAAATATTTCCCTGACGCCAAGCACAGTGTTTTTCACAGGGTTATTGGTTGTTAACCGTTTGAGAAATTCTCTCAAAGGCACTGATGTACAGGAATTTTATCAGGTTTTTGTCATTGCGATAGTAGAGTTTCAAATTTCATCCGGGTGCAAGATATGAACCATCACTACACAGTGCACAGTTTTCGTGGGGAATTATCTAGGCAGATTAATGGTTCCATTACACTTTCTGAGTACCAGGCAGTGACACTCACATTAAGTTCAAATGGCTCTGAGCACTATGGGACTTAACATCTATGGTCACCATCCCCTAGAACTTAGAACTACTTAAACCTAACTAACCTAAGGACATCACGCAACACCCAGCCATCACGAGGCAGAGAAAATCCCTGACCCCGCCGGGAATCGAACCCGGGAACCCGGGTGTGGGAAGCAAGAACGCTACCGCACGACCACGAGATGCAGGCACTCGCATTAAGTGCTTGTACTTGGCAGGGCAGAGGAAAGTAGAGTGATTACATTTGAAAGTTAGTCCGTGTTTTTGGTAATGAAATAATCAGTTCAGTTTCAAAATCTAATTTCACTATGAGACAAAATCAGAAAATTTAAGAGTGTTTTTAAACTTTATTCTAATTTTAAAACAGCTGTTATGATTCAAGAAATCAAAGACGAAGGTAGCCATACTAGAAAACAGCTGTGGAGAAGACTGTGGTTACCAAGAAGACATACCAAGGGAGGAATTACAACTCGGTTAAGAGAATAAGAAATCCAAGACCTCAGATAATATAGAGTTAGAGTAGTTTGACTCTTCACTTGATGCTGAATTCTTAAATTCAAAAAGTTGCAAGCAGCCATTCCAGCAAAAGTTAAATTACATGTGACTTTGGTATGTTTTCTTGCAGCAGGAGTTAGTTACTGGTTTCTACAATATCTCTTCAATTTCTCCCAATCAGTAGTAATCAGATTTATCCCAGGTACTTTGTATGGTATTTACAAACACCTTTGTGATATCATTAAATGTTACACTAAAACCAATATTCACACTTAAAGGGACATTTACTGGAAATGTTTAAAGTAGTATCTTATAAATAAGAACATAATAAATATGTAGATATCAAAATGAAAAAACACTAACAGAAATAAGCGTTAACCAGAGAAGCCAGATTTTCAGAGCAGTCTGAAAAATCGAATGCACTTATATTGTTAGTGGTACGTGACTGTGACAGGGTATGTCACATATCCCAGACATGTAGTCGGGGATACATGCATATAAGGTGGAACAATAATTGTGAAATTACTAATTGCAGGCAGACTGGTACTGTGGATTGAATGTTGGTGAAGATACACAATATGGTGAGGGAATTGACTTGATGAACGGTAATGGAAATCATAGGCCAGACGACTGGGAATGTTGCTTCATTCCACATAAATCCTGAAGACCAAAATATGTCAAAAGATTATCTGTTACACTTTGTACCAAAAGTGCTCATTCTTTTGACAACTTGTTTGGCAAATCTGTCACTAGATGCATAAAAAAATGTTCATCATGCTCAGTGTTATTAATTGTTAATTGTTGCATACAAATGCTTCAGATCCTTCAATGGCTCTCTCTCTCTCTCTCTCTCTCTCTCTCTCTCTCTCTCTCTCTCAGGTTGGGGGTTATCAAGTTTCTGCATTGACTTGTGCTGATGTCGTTAGAGTGTCTTCATTATTATCACTTGTGGTTTCTGCAACACAAAAGAATGAAAATTTATTAAAATTGGAATGTGTTACTAACAACAACAAACTTACATTTTTTTAAAAAAATAAAGGAACTTCTGTTTCCATGTATCATCAAATCATGACAGGTCGGAAGTCATAGAAAATGGCTTTAATACTAGATGATGTTTTGTGGTTGCCATGGCATTATTGCCAGAAACCATGTTACAGTTCAGGCACTTTCAACTTGTTGAAGTGAGTTTTGGAATACAGGAGCTACAGTAGGAGCATCTTTCTTGCTATAGCAGACATCTACGTTTTCCGTTGTATCAGTATGGAATCAAATGGTAAAAACTCAGATGGAGATATTTTCAGGGACTCCATGATGCATGAAAAACTGGAAGATTGTTTGTTGCTGAAAGGCAAGTTTCTAGTTAGTGATGGAGCTTCCCCACAAGTAGGTTTAGGATGAAACTTCCTGGAAGATTAAAACTGTGTACCAGACCAAGACTCAATTTGGGACCTATGCCTTTCACAGGCAATTGTCCTATCTATGAAATGGAAAGGTCCCAGCTTGGCACACAGTTTAACTTCCCAGGAAGTTTCATACCAGTGCACACTCCACTGCAGAATGAAAAATGCATTCTAGATTTAGAGTATTTCAAAACCTGTAATGACTAGTGCAGCCTAAATTAAAAGAAGCAAGGGGTCTTGGAGATGGCTAGGTCGACTATTTCAGTAACTTTGGAGCACTGCCTTGGCAGAAGAGAATTGTTCATAAGTCATCAAGCACCCTTTAGCAAGTCTGGAATAATGCTTTAAATAAGGCCCTTGTAACAGAAGATGTAAGATGTGCTTGGAGAATATATGGACCTACAATTCCAGTCCAAATGTTAGTTGTAAACATCTAATGTCTATCATGTATTGTAACATGAGGATATTCATCCACCCACAAAAACTCTTTGTGGAATTATGCTAGTCTGTCTCTTCAAAATATTTCCTTGCATGTAAGCAAGACTGCAAATATAAACAACTGATTAGCAGACTGTGAAACAAACCATTTGGAAAAGCTTTCCCATGGCCAGTTATTGGCATGTAAGATCTCGCAAACTTTGAAAATAGTATGGATACATAAAGTTCCTATCAAAAAACTCTAATATTTCTTCCTCTGTATGATATTGCAACATATAATATTACAACAGGCTACAGACAGACTTTGTGATCAGGCTTATGAGCAAATGTTGATCAATCTTGATATACCGTTTGTGATGCCGTGTATAATATGCCAGCAATGTGATGATAAATAACAGTGGTTGTCTATTTGGAAACACATTTTGGTACAACCTGACATCCATTGCTACTCATCTGGCCTAAGTTAAAAGTTACATTTTCCCACTCACAATATGAATAATCTACCTGGGCTAAACAGGACACTTACCAAGTAATGTATTTCTGCTGTGCTTGTGAAACAGTCAAGATGAACGAGTCTCAAATGTAAACAAATGTGAAATATAAACATGTTGATGCAGTACACATCAGCATTGAAAATATAGTTAGTGCATTAACAAATTGACTTGTAATGACGTAGCTGCAAAATGAATTTTAATTATTGATCGCAAATGTCACTTGCTGAATTTTTTCTTTGGTGCATCCATGTTAAACTTTTATTATAACTCTAAAATTGAAGATGTCTGAAAATATTTTTACCTGGACTTTTCTTCTTATTTTGATGTGAGCAATATGCCCTTAGTTTTTGTAAAACTATTTTCAAAACATTCTGTAGATGGAAAATTAAAATCGTAAGTATATTTTCTTCTTCTCCATTTCTGAAGGGTGCTAGCCAGTTTCACTTATAAATGGGTATTTTTTGTATCCATTAGGATCACTGCAGTAGAGCAATTTCAATATTCCTAATGGACATATTTTTCTATTTCATACTTTTATTTTTTAGTGTCAAATTGATATTTTTGGTCTATGAATAAACCTATTCTTTGTGGATATTTTATCCCATTTACACCCTAACTTGTTCATTCTGTCTGATACTTGTGAATTGATTAAAGTAAGAGCTATAATGAGAAAGTAATTTCAAGAAAGACTGCATCAGTAACTGTATTAGCACTACAAAAAGATGTAGGCTGCTAGTGACATCATGTGCACCTTTTAGGTATCACTGTAATCTACGAATGTTGTATACAAACAGATAACTATCATCCAAGTGGCATCTTCTGCAAAATTTATTTTGTGTGCCATACCATACCTTCAAACTCACTGACTTGGTGATGTAAGAATTATTATAAAATGTTATCGTCCCTTGCATAAATTTCTGTGACACTCATGTGGCAGCAGTTTATCATAATCCCAGAAGTCTTCATTATCTGACTATGGGTCCGGTTGTGAACAAAAATCAGCAATAAAACATAAAAATAGTAATATATCTAAGATGATGAGACTTACCAAACAAAAGCGCTGGCAGGTCGATAGACACACAAACAAACACAAACATACACACAAAATTCAAGCTTTCGCAACAAACATTTGCTTCACAGGAAAGAGGGAAGGAGAGGGAAAGACGAAAGGATGTGGGTTTTAAGGGAGAGGGTAAGGAGTCATTCCAATCCCGGGATCAGAAAGGGGGAAAAAAGGACAGGTAACACTCGCGCGCACACACACACACACACACACACACACACACACACACACACCCATCCACACATACACAGACACAAGCAGACATTTGTAAAGGCAAAGAGTTTGTTATTAGATATATTTGTTGCGAAAGCTTCAATTTTGTGTGTATGTTTGTGTTTGTTTGTGTGTCTATCGACCTGCCAGTGCTTTTGTTTGGTAAGTCTCATCATCTTTGTTTCTAGATATATTTTTTCCCACGTGGAATGTTTCCCTCTATTATATTCATAAAAATAGTAATAACACACAAGATTAGAGTGTGTAGTTAAAGTTCTAATTCTACATAGAGCAAAAACTTAGGAATCCCAACTAAGACAAAAGATAACTTAAAAAATAAAAGCATGGAACCTCGTTAGTCACTATTTCTGCAAATTAATGTCTAGATCCAAGATCTGTAAAATTCTGTTTGCTACATGACAAGCAGCAGTGAACTGTAAACAGGACTCAGTATTTCATTATGTAGGTAACTTTTTCCTTCAAAAAAATGTCGGTCTAATCAAGTAAATATTAAGCTATCAATAGGGGACAAACGGCGTATATTAATAAGGAACGATAGTCATTTCCAAGGCAGCTCTCTCAATTGTTTGCTTAAATTTTGCTGGGGGAACCACAAATAACACTAAAGCAGTATTATCAAACAGTGGAAAATCCAGGATGGAATGTAACAATATTGTTAAAACTCACCATATAGCGGAGACACTGAGATGCAGATAGGCACAGATACACAAATAAATATTTGTGACAGTCTTTTCGTTGTGCCTTTCTGTGACTCAACATCTCCGCTATATTGTGAGTAGCAACTTTCCTTTTCACAATATTGTTAAAGTAGTATTATGATAGGTTATTGTTCATACAGTGCACAGATTACATTAAGAAAGATTTACAATCTATAGCAACACTGAACCAGTACATTACTAGACAATTAGCATTGTCCAACTTACTGACATTTGGTTGCGTGATGATGTAAGACATGCCACAAGCTTTGTTCAACCAACTTATCTTCTTCTAAGTCTGTAGATACTGTTACCAGCGAAAATATACTTTGAAACATTAATTAAAAGCACTGCCTAGGTGATGGTATGTGTTCATACTTAATGGATAAATGTGAAACTTATTATTAACTAAGGCAGACTACCATCTGACATATGTCTGACCTCAGTCACCCCTGATGTGTTCTCTTCTAAATGATGATTTTTCACTCCTATAATTTTGTAGTCCACTGTGATGTCACACAAGTCACTGTAATACTGTAAAATGAGGTTAATCCTATCAAAAACAGAAGGTTTTTTTAAATTTTTTCCAATTACTGTTGTGATATCAGAATAAAAATTCATTATGTTAATTTCACAACCTTGATAATGATATATTCATTTATTACATTATTTTTAGTTTATAATTGCAGTTATTATTTTAAGTTAGTTGTCAATCAGTTTCACCTCGTCAGTTGGGGTGAATCTGATCACCACTGTATTTTGTATGCAGGAACGGAATCAGACTTCCACTGGAGTGAGTCCGATCACTACTTTGATTTCGATTGAGATATGCCTGTACAATGTCCCCAACATCATTATTCCTTAAAGGAAACTCCCATTTCACACAACACACTAATCCTTCAACCAGGCTTTTTTCCTCACTATTGGTTTACCCTGGTTGGCCGCCTATGTTGTATTTGTATCTTTCCTTGAGTTTGTCATTTAATGGGTATATGGAACTGCGTATTGCTCTGAAGCTTTCCCGATGCTTAATTTTCCACATTTGACAGCTTTCACTGCATATAGATGAAATTCTTTTTTTTGTAGTTAGATTTCCATGTTGGTCCCAGAACCTTTCAGTATACTCCTTTGATCAGATTCACCCTACAAAAATGTCATTTTGTAATTAGGCCTGCTTTGTGACTAAGCAGTAATGGCAATAAACAAGAAAATGAAACGGTATCACTTAAGACAGTCATATGCAAGTAATAATATTGCAACTTACCAATTACATTTCAGAATTAACAGGGGGCAGCAGAAGTTTCGCACTGTTGTGTTGACTATATGAATGTAGCACAAGAATCGCACACCTACTGACAACACAATTTGCCGGTTGCGCACACTCCAACATGCCATTGTTGTTGACAGGTTAGACAAGAATTCACGACAGTGGTCAGCTGCAATGTAATTGTTAAAATGCTATGCTCAGTTATCCAAACATGCAAAAACATGATCGGAGTCACCTCATTTTGCAATACAAATTATTTTCCTATCAAAACTGTAGCATCCTATATCATTTACTCCAGTGAAAACTATTTCACAACATTTCCTGAAATAATTCTCACTTCATTCTTGCTCTTATCAAATGTGTGTTTTTGAGAGACTAATTTTCTTTTCTTGGTCATCCGTTCGTTGGACTAGTCCAGTTGCTTGTTGCCAAGAGATGTGTGCCCTTTCAAATTACATCAAACTTTTAGTTTGTGCTTTTGTGTTCTTATGCCAGCCCTCCAAAAACTTTCTGTAGATGCAGTCTGAAGCCCACTGTTGTGACTCACCATACTTGGGCATTCAGCTGCCCTCATCAGTGCAACAATGGTTGCCTCCTGCCTCTACATGCTATCATGGATTCTGATTTCAGTACTTGTTTAAAACTGAAATAACTCATGATCTACAACTCTGACCACAATGTGGTTTTCATGAGATGCTCTTAAATACCTGACTGCACACACCTTCTGTTCCAACCTCTATCTCTTTTTACTCATTTCTTGTAGCAAGAAGAACATCAAGAATGAGCAAGATCAGTGATTGTGCATATCACTGCCAAGTCTCACAGTGAAACCAATAATGGGATGATGCTCAGGAAAGCACAAGTATTTGAATCCCAGTTCACAGCACTGTGTAGCAAATGGTACTCTTCAGTGTAGGGCCTGCACATATAGGACTACAGTGTGAATGGGAATGCCTTAATATGATCTTGCAATAAGGAAGGAGTTGACTGTTTAGATGATTATCACATCAGTGGTAATTTCTGTGGAGAATATATGTTTGAGATGCATAAACCATTTATCATATTATTATGTCGTAGGAGAGGTCTCTATGGGTCTCCCTGGGATGTGTAGTTACAGCTGACGCCATGAAAAATGAAGACTGTATCAGTATTACTGCTGGCTCACTGTGTCCTTTGCAATTTTGGGAGGGAGGGGTGGTAATAAGTAGTACAGTAATCAAAAATGCCCAGTTATGAATACCATTGAGTGCCTGCATCTGACAAACTCACCAAATGTCTGTCCTATCGAAAATGTTTCATGTCTTGGAGCATCTGATGTTAATGTTGTCTTAATATGGTCATGCATTTCAAATTTTTGTGTGTTAATGCCGCTGGCCTTTGTGGCCGAGTGGTTCTAGGCGCTCCAGTCTGGAACCGCGCGACCGCTACAGTCGCAGGTTCAAATCCTGCCTCGGGCATGGGTGTGTGTGATGTCCTTAGGTTAGTTAGGTTTAAGTAGTTTTATGTTCTAGAGGACTGATGACCTTAGATGTTAAGTCCCATAGTGCTCAGAGCCATTTGAACCATTTTTTGTGTTAATGCCAAAGGGCCAGTCATAACAGAACTTAATAATGGTGCGGTTTTGAGGACATTTGTATCTGTGACTCAACTCGGCACTAGAGAGTGAATGGTTAAAATGTAGTGAATAATTAAATGTTTTTGAAGAAACTACATTAAACAAACGTCTAAAGCAAATGTAACAAAGTTTCATGTTTCTTTTCCAGATGGATAAAGTTTGAAGAAGATGTAGAAGAAGGTGGAAATCGATGGTCTAAGCCACATGTTGCTACTCTCTCTTTGCACTCACTCTTTGAACTCCGTTCTCTCTTACTCAATGGCACTGTGATGCTTGACATGGAAGCAGCATCTTTGGAACAGGTTGTTGATCTTGTGCTAGACAATATGATCAGTTCTGATGCCTTACCATTGGAAAGCAGAGACAAGGTAAATATCTTAAAATTCACTCCAGCATTGATTGTTGTACATATAATGCATTAACACGACACATTCAGAAGTCTTTCTTTTGCTAGCTCTCTAATAATATTGTACCCAGAAGGTAGCTATTTGTATTCTGTCAATATCATACCTGCCTCCAAAGCAGAGGTTGGGGGTGCTTTGATTTGATGGTGCCTGGTTTGAAACCTGATGATGAAAGAAATATTATTGTAAGTATATAACTGACACAGGAAGAAAAGATAATGGCATAACATTAATGTTCACCAAACGTTGCCCTGATTTACAAAGTTAAGTTCCAAACCCTTCCACAGTAGCTCATGTGACACCATGCTGTTGATGATGAATCATCAAATGGATTTACAGTTGAGCTTGGCAGCTCCCTTGATGCTATTCAAGAAGAGGAGGCTTTCCTTTCTTCCACTACACACAACACAAACACAACGTTATCTTGTACATTCACTTACTGCAGTCACTTACAACACACAGTCAAGTTATAGACATCTTATATGTAAGCTGCCAAAGTGATGACAGTTGCTAAGGTTTGCTTCAAGCCATTGTATCTGTAGCAGTCAGTAAGATGAGGAGTAAGTACTGTGGGATGTCTTATGTGCAACATTTTAAGAGTTGCCTGTTAGACACCATTGTCTGATGTAAAAACAAAAATGTGTAAAGATAAATTTGGTAATGGGAAGTCCTGGATGAAATAAAAATCATGGAAGGAGTAAAGATATCAACTCGCTATATAGTTGAGATGTTAAGCTGCAAGTAGTCACATAAACAAGACTGAAAATGTTGCTAATATTTCCTTTTTCAAAGCTAACAAGTGTAGCGCATGTACACACACACACACACACACACACACACACACACACACACACACACACACACACACACACCACCTCTGAATGACTGTATTGGTCCTGCTAAATATGGTGTACCAGCTCAACATCTTATCAACATTTTCAGTTTTGTTTACTTCCCTGCTGATTGCTCACCCCAACTAAAAGGCAAGAGGTGAAGAGAATATCTTTTGAAATCAATGTAAGTACTGTAGTTTGAGAACCTGAATCATTAAATGTGAGTAGCATGCATGCTTTCAAATAAATCAAAGTGGTATTATGTAGATTTCAAACCATTACTGTAAGAGCCAAATTACGTAACAAATGCAAGCAGTTTATACTTGGCGATAGCTGATTGTGATGATCACACAATATGTTTTCTTACATAACATCATGTTTGAAAGTATAATATTAGTTATTTGTTTTGCCATGTGAAATGGGCATGTTTTATTCATCCAGTACTTAAAGATACTGTGAATCTTCAAATTTATTCTGTTAAGCATTATTTTGTCACTGTTGAGCATAATAATCTTTGTTGAATTCGTCATTTAATTAACTTTCGGACAACTGTTTCATTGTCTTACTGTAAAGGGGCACTTTTTCCCCCTGACTCTTGAAATGAGTTTTGTTTCATAGGCATATGTACACCATACAAAAGACATATTTCTGGATTAAAGGAGACCACTCACTGAAAGAAGCATTGAATTGTCGCTAGGCACATACAAAAAGAAAGAAAGCTTTCTAGCTATCAGAGTAATCCTTTTATGAGCTAGAGTAAGATACACATAGAAAACACACCTATGCACACATACACATGCCCACCTACACACATATGCCCCTAAAAGGAACCAACTGGACTAACAGCGCCAGTGTTGCATTTTGGCAGTTGGACTGGTTGTGGTGGGGGTAGCGTTGGGTGGGGAGGTTAGAGGGAGGAGAAGGCAGGAGGTAGGATAGGGATTGAGGATGGGTGGCAAGTGGCACAGAGGGAGGCAGCCAGTTTTCTGGCTTGGAATGTGGGAGGGAAGGGCGTCTAGCCACGTGATGCATAATTGTATGTGCCAGTGGAGAGCTGTGTATGCTGATGGTGATGTAGGGACATGAAGAATAGAGTAAGGGGAAACTGTTGGGTGGAGGGTGTGGGGACACTCGGTTACCTGAGATTGATGCCAGAATGAATACGGGAGCAGATGGTGTGTATTAAGGATAATTCCCATCTGCATAGTTCAGAGAAACTGGTGGTGGAGGGGAGGGTCCAGATGGTCCAGGTTATGAAACAACTATTGGAATTGAGCATGTTGTGCTCGACTGCATGTCGTGCCACCAGGGTTCAGCTTTATTCTTGGCAACAGTTTCACAGTGGCCATTCATGCTGGTGGACAGCTGGTTGGTAGTCATACCGACTTAAAAAAACTAAACAATGAAAACTCCAGGTGGGAATATCAACAACGTAGGAAAAGATAGATTACTAGTTATCATAAAGAAGACATATTAAGTTCCAGATAGGCACAATTAAAAGAAATTTACCTAAAGCTTTTGGCCACAGCCTCCATCAGCAAAAGAGAAACATACGCTCTTCATACACACATAAGTGAACACCCCCCCCCCCCCCTCTCTCTCTCTCTCTCTCTCTCTCTCTCTCTCTCTCTCTCTCTCACACACACACACACACACACACACACATGAATGCCAACTCTGGCAGCGTGGAATGGAATGCAACTACAATGTGGGATGCAAGAAACAATGTGGATGGTGTGGAGAAGGAGAAGAGGAAAGGATAATACTGTATAGGTGGGGGGAGTCTGGCAGAGTGTGCAAGGTCTAGAATGTCTACAAATGCAGTGTCAGGAGGTTGTGGGGCAGGGAGCTGAGGAAAAAAGAAGCAAAAAAAGGAGAGGAGGAGGGGGGGGGGGGGGAGATGGGTGTGTGCATTGGCAGAGGGTGGCAAACAAAGACAATAATGGGGAAAAGATGATAGAACAGAGGGGATGGGTGTAGGTTGTGGGGACAGTATGTTACCATAGGTTGAGGCCGGGATTATTAAGGGGGTGCAGAATATCTTGTAAGGATAGTTCCCACCTGTGCCGTTCTGGAAACCTGGTGATGGAAGGAGGATCCAGATGGCTCAGGTAGTGAAACAGCTACTGAAACCAGGCATGTTATGTTCAGTTGCATGTTGTGGCACAGAGTGGTCTTCTTTGCTCTTGGCAGAGCTGGTAAATGATGTTGCTGCTTTCAAAGGTGGGCTGGCCCCTAATGGGGTAGGACAAATCCATGACAGAACTCTAATAAGTGCTGGGTGGGTGTAGTGGGCAGGTCTTGCACCTGGGTCTTCCTTGTGGCGAGGGGTTGGTTAGTATTGGGAGTGGCTTAGCGATGGACTAAGACGTTATGGAGGTTGCTTGTACAACAGAACACCATTTCAGGAAGGCTGGGAAGGATCTTTGGTTGGATATCCCTCGTTTCAGGGCATGAAATGTATTCAGAGCCCTGCTGAAAGATGTGCTTTGGTTGTTCCAGTCTGGGTTGGTACTGGGTGACAAAGGAGGCCTGGTTATTGGGGGGGGTTGCAGGATTGGGGGTGTGAGGGGAAATGGCATGGGACATCTATTTGTGGGATGGGTCTGGGGGACATGAATGGTGTGTGTTTCTCTTTTGCTGATGAAAGCTGTGGCCAAAAGCTCTATGTTAGTGTCCTTTAATTGTGCCTGTATGCATCTTGATTTGTTTTCTTTAAGGTAAGTAGCAATCTACAGAATCTTTTCCTACACTGTCGACATATAAAACTGTCATTGTTTGCAGAGAACGATATATGCTGTGGCTGCTTTCACATGTGATTTGTACTCTGATGGGGTAGGGTAAGCCATGACAAGACTGGAGTAGTAAGCATTGGGTGGGTAGATTGGCAAGTCTTGTACCTTGGTCTGTCACAGAGATATAATCCCTGTGACCAGAGGTTGGCTGTGGAAGCAGTGTAGGAGACGATTAGGATGTTTCATAGGTTGGGTGGGCAATGGAACACCATTTTAGGAGGGGTAGGAAGGAGCTTGAGTAGGATTTCCCACATTCCAGGGCCTGATGAGAAGTGATTTGACACCTGGCAAAGGATGTTGTTCAGTTGTTCCAGTCCAGAATAATATTAGGTGATTTTTTTTGGGGCGGGGGCCGCAGTCCTTTCCTTTGTAGCTGATTCTTGGCACGGGGAATTTAATTTGAGGTGTGTGTGTGTGTGTGTGTGTGTGTGTGTGTGTGTGTGTGTGTGTGTGTGTTACAACATTTAATTCTTTATTATATGGTAAGGAAATGTCTAGCGCAAATGGGGGTGGGGGTGAGATGCTCAAATGGTCAGGTATTTCTCTTGCTGGAACTGATTTTGTACTTTGCATATGTTTAGTTACTTCTGATGAAATAGTGTTTTCACCTAATCTGAATGTTTAACCCTGTGCTCTTAAAGGTGAGGGAAGTACTTCTCCGACGACATAGGCATCAGCACGAGCGTCGCAAGGAGAATGCAACCAATATGTCACGCCTCCCAATTATTCGTTCTCTAGCAGAAATTGGCAGAAATCACTCCTCTTCCAAAAGTAAGCATCTCTTCCTTAGTTTAATGACAGTTCTTCAGCATTGAAATTTATGTCCTATATTGTTTCTGTAGGCTTACAAAACTTTTATTTTTGCCTGTAAGTATTGTAATGTCCCAAAAATAACCACTTGGTAAAATTTGTGTTGTGATATATAAAATTACTTTTAAGAAAGTCACGCAAGATTACAGACATTTTTGTCGTTGCAGTAAGTGTATATGCAATCATTGCAGTTATTTTCAGAAAGCTTACATGAAGGGAAGCCAATAACAGTCATACCTTTGATGGACACAATGAAGATAATGACATTATGCTTCTCTGTTTTATATTATTAAGTAGTTGCTGCTACAGTGGCGAAATTTTTTCTTATTGTATACTAGGCTGGCCCATGTGTTTCAACTTTCTTATAGTTCATCTCTCTCCCCCCAGTTTTGTTCCAGACAACAACAAAATTATATGTCCAAAATTGTAGTTCAAACAAAACAACTGCAAAGTGATGCCCAATGACCATGATGTTCCAAAATATTCACCAGGAAGGTCTTTTTTCAGGTTTTTAAAAATTATGCCACATGCAGTCACCTTCAGACAATATTACTAGACATTAATGAGAGCTTTCATTTATTTAATTAACATGTAATCTTTATTTCCAGAAGCATATGATCGTTAAATCAATATGAAAAACACCAAATGTTTCCCATGCAGATGATATTACATGTTTTTTCCATTAATATCACTAGGTAAACTTAACACTGGTACTATTAGAATTGTGATTTTATTATTACAGGGTGTATATGACCCGGGCCAAGCGGGAGATCTGGGAAAAACCCGGGAATTTTTCATTGTTTTAGTTTTCAGTTAAATTTTTGTAATTTTGATTGCGAAGAACCTATACTCTGAGAAAGGATATTACTGTATCCCGCTACTGCAGAATAATACTGCAGCATTAAAATATGAACGACAGAAAAAACGAAAATAAAACTTAAATTGCAAAGGAAATGCCAATATAAAATAACACAGTGCACATACAAGCGTCTGCCAGCAGTGAAATGTGCCAAAGGCCTTAGGAAGACTATGCAATACTTCAAAACAACAAATTGCCTCCGTGAGCGTGACGTCACAACTGTTCATATTAGATTCATTTAAGCAGTTACGAGCGGGCTCATGCACACGCGCAGTTGAGTCTTGTATGAGTAATACCTTCTGGCTAAAGAATTGTGGCTGTTGGCTGTGTAAGCAGCAGTAGCAGCGACCAGCCACATGGGGTACCCGGAAAAATTTACTGGCGCGGCCAAGATGCCAGATTCACGCGTGCGCAGCAGGCTTGGATCTAGCGTGGTCGGGTGGTGGGGGGGGGGGAGACCAACCGGGGTATCTGAACCTGGCGGCAATTTCGGGAGGAGGGGGCAAATTCATATTCTTGAGGAAAACAAAAACTTGTTTCACCATGCACCTAGCATTCAAGCGCACGTAGTTCTATCGATTATTCACATGATTTTGAGTCGCACCCCTGCTGTTTTTTGGACATTTTTGAACACACTCTAAGTTGATTTCTGAATGAATTATAAGTTGATTTTTGAATGCGTGCATAGTGTACGTGGTGTCTCTGCGCATCTAGAAATGAACTTGACTGCAGACAAAACGGGACGGGGCTGTACGAACTGAGCGGAATAAAGCCGAACCGGTGAATGCCAACTGCTGCTTGTTTATGTGGTTGATTTGGTTTGCAGATGTTCAGCGTTGTTATAATTACCAGCGAAATCCATAGATTCAGACTATCAGAGTGGAAATAAACAACTAACAGGAATAACGGGCAAGAAAGATTACGTATTATCTTCACGGTGTATCCAAGAAAGTGAAATTCTGACAAAAAAAATTTGGCCAGATCGCTGCACTAGACAGGATATTTCCCGGCTAGCAGCCGCTTACGTTCCCTTCTGGGAGTAGCACTGAAAACGCATTGTACGAACACGTAATAA
Organism: Schistocerca piceifrons; assembly: GCF_021461385.2. NCBI lineage: Eukaryota > Metazoa > Arthropoda > Insecta > Orthoptera > Acrididae > Schistocerca > Schistocerca piceifrons. Next base: position 779,633,783 of record NC_060139.1, read on the forward strand.
CGCCTAACCGGAGAATAATCGCTGGATAACTAAACCGCTGATTATGGCAGGGTTAGTAAAGTTAACCGGAGAATGAGTTTTGACAGTGGTAGGAATAGTTACAGAATTAATGATGACAAGATTGTTTGTTAGAACAAAGAAGAAGGAGAAACGGGGACATCACACAAATTATGGAAGAATATGTGGATTCCAAATTTATACAAAAATTTCGTTCTACTACTTTTCGATCTCGTGCATGAGAAATTGGAGCGTACGAATGAATGTGAAACTATATCCTAACATAAAGCTTTTTGACTATAGTAGGCCACATAGGTATTTCGTATTGGCACTTTGTGAATTATGTTGTCGTACTATAAAGATTATCATTATTGCTAAAACAGTCTCGCTCATGTGGTGTGTGTTACAATTGTTGCAGTATTAGAAAGGCCTATTTAGTTTTATCCAGCACACAGCGACAAAATAGACGTAATCAGATCGAGAAACCGCACCAGTCTTGGGTACTGTTTGTATTAACAGATTTTTCAGTGTTAGACGAGGGCATTTCCATTTTTCATGTGGCAAAACGTTTGACGGGCTTTGATGAGGTAATAGTTCTTTCGCAAAACGGAAAGCACGCCATGTAAAGCTGTAGCTTCAGACAGAAAAATCTCTAGGACCTAAGGATTGAAGAAATGTGTACTGTCTTGCCTGTCTCTTGTCTTTACTGGTTTTAAGTATCCTATGTTTAATTTTATATCACACAAAACAGCAAGTTATTAGCTAACAGGCAATAAAGAGTGCAGATTTTCTGAACAGTTCTTGTTCTCCCGGTTACAAGTAATCCCATCCAGTATTAATTGCGAGCTTTTTTTTTTTTTAAAGCGAGGGACAAGATGTCAAAACGGCAGACTGGGAGCAGGAGAGGCACTACAGGACATTTTCTATTTCCACAGCCCTGAAATAATTTGATGACATCCATTACAAAATACAAAATATACACGTTTGAGCTCCACAGAGCGAAATACAGTGACGTGCGGTATAAGAATGTTGTTTGAAGAGGCGTGGCACTGCACTTCGGGACACTTAAGACCAAATAAAATGTCTTAACATTTCCTGGAAGATATGTGTTTTATGTATAAGGCTCTTTAGAAAGTGTGCGCTACAAAATGAACTTCTTTTTGAAAAGTCTTTTTTTTTTAATTTTTGACGTTCTGATGCGCAGAGCAGTATGAGTTATAGTGGGGGGTGGGCGGTCTCCACGTGACCCGTGTTTACATTTAGTGATTTTTATGTTTCCTGTTCGTTTACTGCTCTCACGTCAAACGAAAACAAGACGGATTTCTGTGGCTGAGAGCTATCAAGTGAATTAAAATACATTCACATAATTACGGAAGGCTAAAATATGTTACTAGTTTCAGATTTGATTTTATTTCCACCTTTTTGACAGACAAGCATTAATCGCCTTGCAGAACAATAAAGTTATTTTTGTTGGTGTGCTAAAGAAATTTGGCTTTTATGAAGCTTTCCTGCTGATGCAGTAAATTTATTTGAAACGAAGTGTTAATTCCACACTATTGGCTAGTTTCAACTGTTCGCTGCATTTCAAGTGCACGTTTTGATCTTCTAGCACGTATGGCATAATGCCATAATAAAGAACCAAACATGAGATAATACAGTATAGGTACTCCACGAAAATTTACGTCGCGAAAGCCACACCGAAAAGCTTAATATCAGGTCGAGACCTACGTCATTGAGAATCATACGAATGTGCGCTTTAAGGCAAACTACCCATGTTAGTATGGTTCACGAAATTCCGACGCTCTTCGAGTATCATCTGATGTTTTGTTTCTTTTATGACATAATGTAAGTAAGATCTTTTAATGTTTTACACGTACTAACATACGGACTTTCTACCTCACCGTAGCTGCGCAAGCGCGGTGACGCGTCTTATCTGGCGCTCTCTAGCAAATGCTGAAATGAATCTAACAGGTCGCTGGAAAATATTGCGAATTGTAGTTCGAAAAGCGTTATTTTCAAAGTAAATTTCCTTTTACGCAAGATGAACTATGTGCAAGAATGTACGACGAATTTCTTAAACCACAGAGCGTTTACTCTCATTAAAAAATTAACTCTTTGATGAAGAGCCACTTAGAAGAATTTCGAGCCCAAAAGATCAGAAGTTTATGTCTGTATTAAAAATTTTACTGGCGTATTTGTGTGATGTATCTTAAAGTGTAACATGCGCTAAACAGATCAACATTATGTGTGAAAGCTTAGCTTCTCTTGTAGCTTATTAATCTTAGAGACAAATACTATATGCGGAAGCTTTGCTTTTTTTGTAGCAACACTATGTATATTAACTTAAACCATTAACTTTTCCTGTTGGTGGAATTCGAATTTATACTTTCGTAATACGAACATATGCGGCGTACATGTCACTGCACATCAAAGATCTTCCCAAAACGTGTTTTTTCCCCTCTGAGTTACGTTTTCTAAAGTGCCGATAAATTCTACGCTCCTGTATAAAACCATATCCATTCAAACGATTGAGAAGTTTTACTGTTCCGACGGAAAGTATACTGTCATTTAACAAGAAAAAGTGTATTTTCACCCGGGAGAAAATGTATTTTTAACCGGGAGATCCGGGAAAAATCCGGGAATTTTTTTTCCTTGTCCGCGTATACACCCTGTATTAGTATTATTATTTGATGAATTTATTTTATAACATAATTTTTTAATAATGTTATATGCTTGGGTTATTTATTTTGTAACCAAAAATATTGTTTGGCTTCAGTCGTTTTACAGTTCTTGTTTCAAACTACTAACAAACTGTCAAGCAATTTTTTTGGCTTTTATGGTTTACAACAAAGGAAATCACAGAACAGTTGATTCTAAAAGCTTCCATATTTGGCAAAAAGCGTAGATTCCTGCAAGAAGAAATGACCACGATGTTAACGAGTTATTCAAAGTCTATAATTTATGGAATTGCTTACAGAAATCTTTGATTAGAATTGCAGACAAAACAAAAGGAAAGAGAGATCTTTTGTGGAAATTGTGGATGATCTCTTAGGCATAGATGAGACATCCTTTGGAACAGATGAGAAAAGGATGATAAGGCTGTCATAATGCTTGCTTGTCAAAAATGATAATGGGCCTCCACTGGTGGTGTAGATCAAAAACTAAACCACTAGGGAGAAAGATCACTGAAGTCCATTCCCTTGGGAACTGCCAGGAGAAGATGTACGTGTGAAGAAATGCCACTCATCAGCCTGGTAGATCAAGAACAGATGATTCAACATGAACCAGTGAAAGTAATGCTGATAATGACAACTTAGAAAGTCATTCATATTCATACAGCAAAGACCAGTATTAGTGATAAGTGTAGCAGCAGCAGCAAGAAAAAGGTATTTACACATTTTTATTCCCTGCTTCTGTGAAGCTGTTGTTAGGGGAAAGGTTGGTTAAAAATGAGGTTTTACATATAAATATTTAGTACAGAAGCTTTCATGTATGATTCTGAAAAGTGGTAATAAATTATACTTGTTTTCAAAGTCTTACAAGTAAATTGAAATGAACAAGACACACAGAAATAAAGCACAAATATAGCCGTAATGACTGTTAAAACTAAGTTTTCCGCTGAAATGGAAAGCTACTTTCAGCTCACACAGGTGTTAAAAAGTGTGATAGGATGGCAATAATAGGAACTTGGTAAGGAAAGAGCAGTTCCAGGTGGTCCCTGAAATCTCATAATCTTCAGGGGAAAGCACAAACAGTGTGATTTTTTTAAAATTTTTACCCCCTCCCACCACACACACGCACACACACACACACACACACACACACACACACACACACACACAAACACACACAAACAGTGACTATTGAGAACTTTTTGAGTTAACAGGCAGCATTTCCGAATAACAGTATAACGGCATATTGTTTGTGATACTGGGAGCTTATCTTGATTCACTATTAATGAGTCAACTGATAAATTGTCAAGATACTGATCTGGAGCTCAGTAAGGTTACAGAAAAAAAGAATCCACTCATATCTGGTTCTCAGTTCCTGAAATGATGACTCCATTGTTACATGACGAAGATGATGATCATGACAATCTAACAACAGGTAAGTCAAGGCAAGGAAAGTATGTTGCAAGTTACGCCATGGGCAGATGGATGCGAAGAAGAGGAAGAAAAAAACCGTCAGCTGAAGACATACAATCTCCCTAAGTGATATTTTTTTAATACTTCATATTCTTGTGTTTGGTAATCTTTGGTACAAAAACTTTCTTCATATGATATTCTATTAAGACAAACTTCCTTCACGAAGACTTTTCAGCATGAATTATTATGATTACAATAGGGAAACTGTGTGTGGGAAGATGTATAAAATGCCTCCAAGATTGAAATACCACTCTAACAAAAGATTAAACTGAGAAATAATCTATTTTATTGGTGGTTACTGAAGAGCATAAAAAAATCCAGCTGTTGCCAAGACATTCCTTAGGAAAAGTTAATGTTCAATGTCTGTTCATTCACATGATGACTTGGTTCCATAAAGGTCAGAGGAAAAAAAAAAGAAGGAAAAAAGTTTTTCTTATAGATGTTGCATGCATTATTATTGGAAACTAGATTTTTCTTACATCTTTCATGTAATTCTAACATACACATACAACAGTCATATTTATGGTGAACTTCAGACTTTTATACTGTTTCAGAATGATAATTTTTTCAATATATTTTATAGTGTCATATTTATTGAAAATGTAACCTCTTCCTTCCTGAAATAAAAAGCACTAACCTATGGCTCATTGATGTATAATGCATACATGCTTGTAACAGCAGGTATGAACAACCACATAGGTGCCCAAACTCACGATGCTGCTGAAGGTTCTCTGGTGTCGTTTTAATATGAGTAACAGGTCAAGCGAGATTCTTGTATGTATCCTTTGCGTCCCCTACTACTGCTAATACTGTATTTTCTGTTGGTTGCACTCTTCTAATTTTTCAGTTAGTTTCACCAGTATTTATATTTATCTCGTATAACTCTGTGACATTTTAGAATTTGAAATTCAGAAAATAAGAGTATAAGTCCAGGAAGACACAGAAGACACACAGATTTATTTACATTTGGTACTTTTGCCCCAGTCCATCAAGTGCATGTGGTACACTTGAGTTTTCTACAATTGGTTGAAAATGTCAGAATTTCTTCTTAATAAGCTTAACCTGTCATTATTAGATTTTTATCTTTTCAGCTGAATATTTGACGTATATGGCGAAATGCATGAACAGATATTTGAACATTCACCTGATGTTCAGAGCATTACAACATCCCTAACATCATTGTATTGAAGTGTTGATGGATAAATGTTTTCACTTCTTGTGTTGAAACACAGTTTTTCAGAGCTTTTGTTGATATGTTTCTCATTAATATATTTCTGCTGATCCAGTAATATTATAGTAGTATATCCAATAATTCACAGTATCTGTAATGCAGTCATACAACACTGAGAAAGCAGCATAAAAACATTTACAGTTCCTTTAGTTATGACTCTGAAAATTATTTGAGAAATGTTGTGGCAGGCATATGAATAGGCTAAAAGATTTATCGCTGTGCCTTTGTGTACGAGAGTTTTCGTATCACATGTCACTTGATTCAGGAACTCCATTGTTTGTGGCCTAGGTAACAGGAAGCAACTGAACTTCTTTTAATGGCCTTGACATATGTCAGTGCTGTGAGAGACCAAGTACTGATGATGTTTTTAAAAGAAGTGATGCCACATACTGTTATAACCTTTAATTCACTAATAATTTGCGTGGATATACAAACGTAGAAACACTAGTGAGTTTCATGCTACCAACTCCGTATCTGTCACTCAACTGCCGTGCCGTGACATGTGGCTGGCGCTGTTCATAGCTAGGTGGCGCTCCCGCGCTCAGCCGAGCTGCGGAGCGCCTCTATCGCCATGTTCGCGTACTGATGTAGCAGCACTTTTAAATCTCGTGGCACTTTCACAACACTTTTCCCCCTTTGAAAAAAAAGACACTCACTGCCTTGGAGACACAGACAGTGCGGGGACATCCATGGCCTCTTGGGAGACCCCGAGAAGATCCCGCGGAGAAACATGGGAATATGGTCGAAAATGTCCAGGACGGAAGCTTGTGCGTGGAATGTGCCTCCTGGACGAGATGATGTGTGAAAACTCCGGAGCAGCATCCATAGGTGTCGTGGACCTGGGGTTGTGCTCCAGCGAGATGGGTCCCGGAGAAGGTCGCGTCGCGACTGGAGCCGGTTCCGGCGTACTCGGAAGCGGCAGCGACGTTGGCTGCAGCAACACGCACAGGAGATCGGCAGCAGCGACAGGACTGGCTTCTCGGGCTGGTGGAGGCGAAAGAAGGGGCGGTGGCACCGGCGTGGCCACCACTCGTGGGCGCATCTGGTCGTAATGGCGAACAACTGTGCCGTTGTCCGTATGTATTTCACAAAGCCGGCGGCCGCGATCAGCCTTGACGACCCCTGGAATCCATTTAGGGCGAGATCCATACCCTCGTGCCCACACGTCGGCGCCCACCGAGTATTTTCCTGCACTAGGGGACACAGTACTAGGCCTGACAGGGTGAAGAAGGTGCAGTAGAGTGTGCGGTTGGTGGCCATGCAAGAGTTCAGCAGGGCTGCGATCACCCAGAGGCATGAAGCGATAAGAACTCAGAAATTGCAACAGAGCGTCATCGGTAGAAAAATCAGTAAGGAATTTTTTCATCTGGCTTTTGAAAGTGCGGACAAGGCGCTCGACCTCCCCATTCGATTGGGGATGGAAGGGCGGTGCTGTAACATGATGAATCCCTTGTCCAGTACAAAAATCACGGAAGGCCTGCGAAGAGAACTGAGGGCCGTTGTCCGTGACAATCGTGGATGGAAGACCTTCTAGCGCAAAGATTTTGGACAAAGCCAGCGTCGTCGCCGCAGTGGTGGGCAACGGACATTGAACAACAAACGGGAACTTCGAGAAGGCGTCAATCAACAGTAGCCAATAAGTGCCGAGGAAGGGGCCGGCAAATTCAGCGTGCACCCGTTCCCATGGTTGCGCCGGATCAGGCCACGGAGAGGGCATTGTACGGGGTGCAGCCCATTGTTGAGCACACTGACCACACGCAGCAACCATGTGGGTGATGTCCGAATCGATACCGGGCCAATAAACATGCCTGTGGGCCAGGGACTTAGTCCGAGAAATCCCCCAATGGCCTTCATGCAATAGTTTGAGAACATCTTTGCGAAGAGAAGCTGGCAACACAACCCGTGAAGATGCGCCATCCGTGGCCAGAAGAACAACACCCTCCCGAACAGACAGATGAAGGCGCAAGGCATGGTAGTTGCGAAGGGGATCCAATGCCCGGCCCTTTGTCCTGTCTGGCCAACCCCGTTGAACAAAACCGATCACCTGACGCAGGACCAGGTCCCGCGCAGTAGCCGACATGACCTGTGAACCTGTAAACGGAAAACCCTCGACCGCATGACGTTCTTCCTCATCAATGTGAAAACATAGTAGTTCATCTCGATCGAAAACCAGGTCGAGGCCCATTGGCAAACACGACAACGCGTCAGCGTTGGCGTGCTGGGCTGTGGGGCGATAGTGAATCTCATAGTGAAAACGAGACAAGTATAAGGCCCAACGTTGCAGGCGGTGAGCTGCCTTATCCGGAAGCGACGCCGAGGGGCTGAACAGAGAGACCAGCGGATTGTGGTCGGTGATGAGGTGAAACTTAGAACCATACAAAAAAATGCTGAACTTTTTTGGAGCATAAATGATAGCGAGCGCCTCCTTTTCGATTTGAGAGTAACGCCATTGGGCATCGTTGAGGGTCTTGGAAGCATAGGCGATGGGTCGTTCTGACCCATCCTCATACCGATGGGCGAGAACAGCCCCGAGGCCATACTGTGACGCGTCAGTCACCAGATCCAAGTGCTGACCCGGACAGAATGTGGCAAGACAAGGCGCCGACTGCAAATGAGCCTTCAGGCGGACAAAAGCCTGCTCACACTCGTCGGACCAACAGAAAGGAACGTTTTTGCATAACAGCTGATGCAGAGGATGAGCCACCGCCGCCGCGGATGGAATGAATTTGTGATAATAAGCAATCTTGCCTAGAAACACTTGAAGTTCTTTGACCGTAGACGGCCGGGGTAGAGCGGTAATGGCCAAACGTGCTGACGTAGAGGACGTATACCCTCACGGGACAAGTGGAAACCAAGATACACAATAGAGGGTTGGAAGAACTGTGACTTGTCCAGATTGCACTTCAACCCAGCCGAATGCAGAACCCGAAATAATGAACGCAAATTGCGAAGGTGCTCCTCAGTGGAGGCCCCCGTGACAATAAGTCAAGTTTGGAAATGAACTGGCCCCCAGCGAGCTTGGTAAATAACTCCTCAGGACGGGGAAGAGGATAAGTGTCAATGAGACTCTGAGCATTGACAGTGGCTTTAAAATCGCCACACAATCGCAGACTCCCGTTTGGTTTAGAAACCACCACGATTGGCGATGCCCATTCGCTGGAGGTAACAGGAAGGAGAATCCCTGAAGCTGTTAACCTGTCTCTCTCAGCCTTGACAGGGTGCACGCAACGCCATCGGAATAGGGCGTGCCCGGAAAAACTTAGGGCGAGCTGTAGGTTTAAGAGTAATGTGGGCTTCAAAATCCTTGCCACGACCCAGACCAGCAGAGAACACGGACGAGAATTCAGAACACAATCCATCCAGCTGTTGATACGGAATATCCTCAGATATGAGGTGCACATCATCATCAATGGAGAACCCAAACAACTGGAAAGCATCATAACCGAACAGATTTTCAGTACCCGCATGATCCACCACATAAAACGTGAGGGGCCGAACAACAGACTTGCAGGCAGTGGCAGTGTTTATTATAAGTTCTCAGATTGTGCGTAACTGGAGACAAGGGAGGGGAGCCCAACTCTAAATACGTGCGAGAATTAATGAGAGTTACTGCAGAGCCAGTGTCCACTTGCATGCAAATGTCTTTATCCAGAACACGAACAGTAACAAACAACTTATTTGCTTGAGAAAGCACACAGTTAACATCCATGTCCGATGCCTCGTCCTCGTCGACAGGAACTTTAGGGGACTGACACACAGAAGCAATGTGGCCTTTTTTCCTACATGAATTACACGTGGCCCAACGTTTTGGACACGCGGCCCTGTCATGCTGTACGAAACAACATGGACAAGAAGGAAGTGCGGAACGAGCCTGTTTCTGTGGCTCTATAAATGCGAGAGTACCAGCAGCCTCAGTGGCAGTAGCCGCAGATGGAGACGAAACGTCAGGTGGAAATTTTATACATTGACCATGGCCTCTCAGCCCGGAAGTTTTAACTTAAGACAACACCGGCCGTGAAAGCCTACATTGTACGATCAACGATCTTTCATCAGTTACACTGCCAGAAGCAGAGTTCATTTTGTTTGCAGATGACACAAGTGTTGCAATAAATAGTATGTCGAGTGTAGTTCTAGAAAGATCTGCTAATGATATTTTCATGGATGTTAATAAATGGTTTAAAGCCAACTCACTGACATTAAACTTCGAAAAGACTCACTCACTATATGCAATTCAGAACCTGTAAGAGGTTTCCATCCAGCATATGCATAAAGTATGAAGAAGAGCAGATAGAAGAGGTTGACAGTCTTAAATTCCTGATAATAAATTCAGTTGGGAGGAGCACACCACAGAACTGCAGAAACGCCTTAACAAATCTGTATTTGTAATTCGAGTGTTAACAGACATAGGCGACATAAAAATGAAAAATTTTCATACTTTGCCTGCTTTCATTCCATAATGTCATATGGTATAATATTTTGGGGTAACTCTTTAAGTCAAACAAAAGTTTTCAGAGTCCAAAAGTGTGTAATACATATTATTTGTGGAGTAAATTCATGGATGTCCTGTAGAAACCTCTTCAAAAAACTGGGTATACTAACTACTGCCTCTCAGTATATTTACTCCTTAATGAAATTTGTTCTAAATAATATGTCTCTTTTTTCCAACAAACAGCTCAGTTCATACATGCAATAGCAGGAACAAAAATTATCTGCACAAGGACTTAAAAGCACTTACTTTAGTTCAAAAACAGGTCCACTACTCAGGAACACTCACCTTCAATAATTTGCCAGCAAACATAAAAAATTTAGTTACAAGTAAAGATCAGTTTAAAAAGAGCCTGAAAGACTTACTAGTGGCCATCTCCTTCTACTCCATTGACGAATTTTTTATAGAAACAAATTATGTATTGTATATACTCATACTATTAGTAAAAAAAAGAAAAAAAAAGAAAAGAAATTGACATGTTCCACATCCACGAGGATCTCCTCAGCATGAATCTGTGGAACGAAAAACTAATCTAATCTATGATAGCAGAAATGAACTGTAATTATGAATGGAGGAGAATAAGAGTGATGAAAAGATTTTGACGTAATGCAATAATAAGTAAAAAACAAAGGAAATGAAGTGAAGTAAAGAAAATTAAAAGAAATAACAGAGGAGAGGAGGATATCATAAAAAAAAGAATGTGAGTGGTCTGGTGTGTGCTGTTTTTTCCTGTGTGTAATAAACTCTCTTTAGATTCCAAATACTGTCATGAAGAGATGTTTTACAGAACTGCACAGTTATACCACTTTTACATAGGAATGTGTGCCTGTCTTAGTGACAATAATTTCAGCTGCATGCACATGTCAAAAACATAAAATCTTGTATTAATAGGGAGTGATACATTGTAGAAACCTGTTAAATGCAATGTGTTAAAAAATTAAACAAGTTAAGAACAAATGCTTACTCACCTTCGAGTTCTTAATATGCTTCTTCACCTACCATGAGTCACCTAAATGTTGAATGAATGACAACATTATTGTAACAAGTGTCAGTGCACCCATGTGAAAATTCTTGATGTGTTGCAAAAACTTCTGTGTCTTTGAAAATTATTGCAAGCTCTTCTTTGTGGATGGAGGCTTCCATGCACTTGCCACTGTTTTGTTATCATTTTACAAGCATATCTCCACAATGGTGCATTTCTGACTTATGATTATCAGACAGATTTTGCTGGATTCAACATCCCCTACCATAATTTTAACTTACTGTCTGATTCCTTTCTGCACCCAGCATGTATTTTGCATCATTGTTGTTTTTTTCATGTGAACTTTAGTGGCTGAGGGGATTGTTTTGGGCTCTTGGTCAATAAGTGATATTACATATTAATATTGCAGTTTAATCCAGCTGGGCAAACTAAGCCACAATTTCCTAAGTATACCTAATCATACACCATAAGAAGCCAATAAACAAAATAATTGCTGCATTATACAGAAATCAAAAGGAAAAGAACAAGAAGCAAATGAAAATGAAAGAAATATAGTAATTGATGTGAAGAAAAGCTGGAAGTGGAGGCAAGATGGCAATGATAAACGGAATAAGTCAAGAAAAATATAGTATGAGGAGGAAAATGTTACACTGATCAGCCAGAACATTGTAACCACCGATCTACTATTGATATAAACCCATCCAGGTGATAGCAGCATCACATGGTGAGGAATGACTGCTAGTAAGAGGCACACACAGTGGATGTAATGTCAGTGAGCATGCTGTCTTTTTGTAGAATGGGCAAGGCGCCCGATCTATCTGACTTTGATCAATGGCAGACTGTGATGGCCCAGAGGCTCGGCATGAGCATTTCAGAAACTGCATGACCTGTCAGTTGTTCAAGGAGTGCAGTGGTGAGTGTCTTCAACATGTGGCAAAACGAAGGTGAAACCACGTCCAGACATCATGGGATAGGTTGGCCAACCCTCATTACAGATGTCAGACTTCATAGGTGGGGCAGATTGGTAAGACAGGAGAGTCGGTGAACTGTGGTGGAACTAACATCAGACATTAAATTGGGCACAGTACAAGTGTGTCTCAACACGTAGCACACAGAACAGAACAGCCACAACCCACAACCCATGCATGTGGCAATGTTAACACCATGACACTGGCAACTACGACTGAAATGGGAATGTGGTAATCAGCACTGGACATTGGCAGAGCATTGCATCGTCTGATGAATGCCGACACCTTCTTCTTCATGCCGATGGGAGGGCACAAACCCATTGTCTTCCAGGGGAACAGGTCCTTGACACCTGTACTGCGGGACGGATACAAGCTGGTGGCAGCTCCATTATGCTCTGGGGAATATTCAGGTGGGCATCCATGGGTCCAGTGGAGCTCATGAAAGGCAGCATGACAGCAAAGGAGTGTCATACATTGGTTGCATACCACATACATCCCTTTGTGACGATCATGTTTCCTGATGGCAGTGATATTGTTCAACAAGATAATGTGCCATGACGAGGCCAGCAGTGTGATGGACTGATTCAAAGAACACAGTGGTGAATTCCAATTGATGTGCTGGATCCCCAGTTCACCAGATCTGAACTTGATTGAACACATCTGGGGTGTGATTGAATGTGGTGTCAGAGCTCGTCACTCTCCTCCCCAGAATTTATTGGAATTAGGTGACTTGTGTGTACAGAAGTGATGCCAACTCCCTCTAGCAACCTACTAAGATCTCATTGCTTTCATGTCACAGCATGTCACCACTGTTGCTGTGAGAAAAGTGGACATACCGCCTATTAGATAGGTGCTCATAATGTTCTGGCTGAGCATTTCTTCTTCATTCACTTTTCACTCATTCAGATTTGCACCTTGTTACTTCTTTTACATTTTAAATCTTGGGTCTTATGTATAACTTATTGTACGCCTCCATAGCTCAGTAGTCATTTCTGGGCGCTATGCAGAAGAACTACCGTATTTACTCGAATCCAAAAATCCGCCTGCAGCTTAGAATCGAGTGCAAAGCAAGCGGAAGTTCTTAAAAATGTCGGTGGGTGCTGCCACAACTTAGTTCTGCCGTCGAATATATGTAGCGCTACACAGGCATGCTTTGTAGGCACAAAGATAAATACTGGCGCCAAAACCTCTGCGTCAGTAAATAAATTAAAAAAAAAAAAAGGTGGAAGACGAGCTTTTTTTCTCCGCGCCAAGTTTCGACCACTGCATTTTCATACATTATCCAATGAAGTAAATACAAATTCAGGTGGGCATCCACGGGTCCAGTGGAGCATCTTCGAATGTAGCAGCATTTCAATGTACTACGAAAACCCGACTGGCAAGAATGTTTGTCAATATGGCCAACTCTACGTTCTGAATTTTTTCCTATCTGTGAGAAGAGATGGTTGCTAATAGGAACTTTTATAAATTGTGAATCACATGCAGTATTCTCGTCACCATAAGAATAATACGAATATAAACATTTTGCCATGTATTGTTTCGTGTTTGCTGCTATCTCATTTGAATCCTGTCTGCGTAATAAACCACAAAACTAGAGTGAGACAACAGCAAACGCGGAAGAATATACATACCATGTCTTGTTTATATTCGTATTATTCTTATGCTAAACAGTGATACAGTCAGAAATGAAGCGAGGCAATTGACTAGATTTTTAAATCTACGATGACTCTAATTTCTGTGCAGAATGTAATGTACTAAAGAGGCGCCTGCAAAGATTTTCAAACGGAGAAAAATTTTCGCTAAACTCTCGTTCAGAACATCTTCTATCATACGCAGTCTATTATTTGGTTCTTATTGATCATTATCAAAGAAAGCAGCAGTGTAAGTAACAACAAGTAGCAGTCTCTTGCCATTGTTTCGCTAATGAGACGATTCCTCTCTCTCTCTCTCTCTCTCTCTCTCTCTCTCTCTCTCTCTCTCTCTCTCTCTCTTTTTAAAAGCGGCGGTAGCGCGCACAAAAGCAAGCCATGCCGCGATCGGCGACAGGCCGTAAACACACAGTATCAGAGTACGACAAACAATGCATGACACAGTACAGTTATGCATTTTCAGCGTAGAGTGACGTAAACACCTATAACAAAGAAAACTGCGCTTATCAGATCAAAGAAAAATAAGCAATCAATTCAAACCAGATGAAGCACGTGAAAAAGGAAGGGTACCCGTATAAATACGGACGGAGCGCCTGACGCATAGCAATGGCTACCTGGTATAGCTTAACTGTTAAGCTTACGACTCGAACCAAACTACTGTAGCTGTATCGTCATTCATTCGACCTAAATTGTCTCTTATTACAGCGGACCAACTTTGTTTCGATTTGGAGATGCGGCCTAAAACTTTTCTCTCCCCTTGAATTTCGAGTCTCAAATTTCAGGTGCGGCTTAGATTCGGGAAATTTTTTTTCCTTGATTTCGAGTCTCATTTTTCAGGTGCGGCTTAGATTCGAGTGCGGCTTAGACTCGAGTAAATACGGTAGGTTTGATTTCCAATTCTGCTAGGGATTTTTCCTTGTTGGGAGGGCTGTAATGGGGTACAATCAGCCTTTTGGTGCCAGTTGAGGAGCTACTTGAGTTCAAGAAATCCAACAGCCATTGCGAGAGCGACTTGTTGACACCCCCCCCCCCCCCCCCTATACCTCATCAAATGATGTCATTGGCAAAGATGACATGGTGGTCAGTTGGTCCCATCACGGCAGGAATGTGGAGCTTTGGTTTTTGTATAAAAATTATTGATTGCTCTGAGTAATCTCCATCGAGTTTGTTGTGATACAGCACTTTGTTTCTAGAACGTTGCTGTAGGTGTTTTGTGCAATAAGAAAATGTTAAAAATCTTTTGGAACATTGTTCCACGAAACAGTGATCTGAATTTAAAAGTTATTTAGCAAACACAGTCATGATCGCTTATAACACTAGTGTTCTCAAGGCCAGTACCGACAGGCCTGCTCCATGCCAAGGAATATAAGTCTGATGCTGATCCCTGTAGTAGATCAAAACTGGTCATCAACAAATAAAAAGTAAGAAACTGTTTACTACCAAGAAAAAGCTTTTGGCATTGAGGGAAGTAAAACAGGCTATGAAAAGGATTTAATTCATGATCTAAGAAACCATACAGTTTTTACACATGACTCTCTCATTCTCTTCATTAGATAGTAGAAAGAATAAACTAAGACTTATCATAAAAAATGAATTTGTTGTTAAGGAGTCATTTACTTTCCAACTAACTAGTTCTTTACAAGAGCTAGACATTTTTATATTGTTATTAGGACCACAACCACAATGCCAGTTTCAGGTTTTTATTTGGCAGTCTGGAATAGCAATGTCTTCCATACACAGTGCATCTTCAGATGTATCCTCATTAGTAGTAATTTCCCAGAGAAGCAGCTCCTACATTTTCCCAGACTGTCCAATAAAAACCTGTTATTTACTAATTATTTATATCATTATGACTGTAATGAAGGCACTTTCATACTGACAGTGGAATGTTTACGGTGTGTTGTGTAATTTTGATTGTGTGTAAATAAAGGAGGAGGAACAATCTTATGCAGACAGATGAAAAGGAAGGAGGAGGCCATAGTGAATAAGTTTTAGGTGGATAAGTAGGATAAAGGGAGTGAGCAGAGGTAGTCCATACAGAAAGAGGACGGGGGAAAACGTAATCACTATGATGCACTGCATTCCTTCAATGGACTATGCAAGGCTGCTTACTCAGTTACACTAATCTGGAAGCAAGAGACAACTTTCATTCTATAAAAGTGTGTGTTTTTTTAACCTGAAGTCCTGTTTGAGATCTGCCAACCCTTCAGTGATATGCAATGTGTATTTGAAAAGTAAAGGCCATTTATCCATAAAAAATATTTGTTACAATTTTTGTAGACATGTACTTCACTTTTCCATCTAACTACTGTTCACTTTTAAGCCATCTTGTAATGGTGCACTAACTTCTTCAGCCCCTCTCCAGTGAAATACTTTGCCTGGGAAGTAACCAGTCTGGAGTTCCATGTTATCATTAAATCGTTGTCCACCAAGCCATTGCTTCAAGTGCAAGAGGTAATATCGGTAGTCATTGGGTGCAAGACTAGGACTGTAGGGTGTAGTGCTGGTGTTTTGTTTGGTGAGCATTTCAGCACATGTCAGCTGTAATTGTTGGTCCACGTTTCACAAAATCAAACAAAAGAATCTCCTTTTTACTCCAGTAAACTGCAGCTATCATTTTTTTACTTCAGAAGGAGATTCTGTAATTTTTTGAGTTTGATTAAATTGGATACCATCAATGCACTGACTGTTGTTTTGATTCTATGTTGGTGCTGGATATCCACACATGATCAGCCATGACAATGTTAGAAAACAAATATCTCCATCTTGTCAACAATGACCCAACAACATTCATTGCTTAACGTTCTTTGTGTTGTTTGGTAAGCATTTTAATTAGCCACCTTGCAAATAATTTATGATAGCTTAGATTTTACTAGGTAATCATGTAAATAGTGGTGTGGCCAACATGTGGAAATATATCTGTCCGAGCACCAGTCATCAACTGCTCATAACATTGTAGTTCAGGGTCCATTTATTAGCATTCTGCTCTGTATCATGCACGTATCTGTGGCAACTTTCTGAGTCTCTACACTATTTTGTTCACTCATCACTGTAGATCCATAAACAAGGCACAACTTCTGATGAATTTGAGCAGCTGTAGACCCTTGTTTCATACATAAATTGAATTACAGCATGCACCATGCAGCTGGCAGGAGCTGGGATTTTCAGAGTCACTGTTGCTCACTTTCAGCCGTAGTCAGACTACTGCCAAATCAAAACAATGACTTCTGTTGCTTTACAGTCAATCAATAGGTGACAATGTATTCATGCAGCTTTGTTCTAAGCTGCCAGTGTTTAAATGTAAGTAAACCACTCATACTCTTCCAGCATGCCTCACATTTCCATGTTGATTTTGCCATTATTACAACAAATTGGCCGCAGTTCCCCCACCTCCATCATAATAGTTTTTAGAGAGAGAAATGAATACTTTTCAATCTTTCAGTTGTCCTCCCTACATGTACCATCCACATTATTTATTTATTTATTTAGATTGTAGAGTTCCTGAATTACCTTTATTCTCAAAACTAATAAAGAAAGACTGCTTCATCTCACATGATTATGTCACCACGATTGAAGTATTTGTGTGTCTTAGTGCTAACATTTGTAGCTTTTATGTATTTCTTGCAGATGAAATTCAAAGAACAATGATATTTTGGGTTTATGTTAAAGCTAGTTAAATAAGATTTCTGATGTGTCAAATATGTAATAAATGTGAGGGATGTTTGTTACTCCATTTCTGTACCTGCTTGGTGTGGCCAGACTTCTCACAGGAGACACAGAAGGTACCTCAGCAGGTGATCCGCAGTTCAAGCTGTCCTTCATCACAGACAGCTCTGCTAGATGTCCGGGATAATAAGGGGCCATACCTTGCTGTTCCAGGTACACCTAAAATTGTTCAGCTCCAGCAAACCAATAGAAGTTGTTGATCCTGAAGCTGTTTTGCTGAACACCACTAATTAGCAGTATCAGTTACCTGTTGAGTCTTCCTGTAATCTCAGTCAGTTCTTCTCTTGTAGCTTAATTGTGTGTGTTTATTGCTAGAATGTAGATGACTATGAATGAAACAGTCTTAGATGGTGGGGAGTATGGAGTGGTTTTTTCTATTCTTAGGGCACAGAAATCAAGACTTTTCAAAAATTTGATTTAGTTATGACCAAGTTTTTAAAATTATGTAGATAAACAAGTGGATTCTTTCAAAGATACCTTGTAGTTTTGCTCATTAATTTGAGCCTCGTTTTCTGTGACAGTATTCACTATCACAAAAGTACAGGCTTCTCTGAATTGTATATTTAGAAAACACTGCAGTACACTGCAGTTAATTGTTATACTTGAACTCTGTGCTCTTTCACCCAATATACACATTCTTTCACAATGCTCTATGGTAGAATCTTGGAATACTTAAAAATATGCGGCTCTGCTTTTGAGCGCATCTGTGATTCTTCTCATTTGACTGTCAATGCTGGAAGTGGAATTTTACTTATGTTGAAAGATGTTAACAAAATTTAGAGAACAGATTAGTTTCACTACATCTCTTCTTTAGTAGTATGTTTCAGAGTTGTGAGTGAAAAGTACTGTAGAATCTCACATGAATGTTATTAATTCCTCAGCATTTCTGCATTACTAATACCTACAACATATTTTGCATTCTACTTATGGCCTGATTGTGTTAGTGATGATAAACTGTACCATAAAAACAGATGCTCAAGATGTGGAAAGCAGCTCACTTTTAATTTATACATATGTTTTTAAATTTAAGCTATTGTGATATGTAAAATAAATACTTCTCATACTGCCATGTAATTTTGTAGTGGAGGAAACTGAATTAATGGTGACCCTGGACCTACAATCACTTAGTGTATTATTTTTTAATGTTAGATGTGTATTTGAAATGAATTTTAGACCCTTGCTATTCAGCATATTCACTAGATGTATCATTTCCCTTAGCTGACATCATGCCCCACCAAGTGGTTGGATTCACTACCTGGTTTGCTATGTGCCAATTAGCACAAGGTTTGACTTTACTGCATTTATCCAGTTACAAAATGTCTTAAGCTGTTGATTCAACATAGTATTGCTCAGCCCATTTTTGATTGTATGACCCCTTCCTTTTGCACTCTCCCCAACTCTTCCACTTGTATGTTATTAGAAGTATTTTTTATTGATCTGCTGTAACAGTGCTCATCTTTACCTTCGCAGAATATCTTTATTAAAGACTGTGGTTCAACATTTTTATTACTCGTGGATATTTTCTGTTTCATAAATTTTGTAGCCTGACATACTAAATGTTGTAAAAATCCATTTTCATTCACCCCTCCCCATTTTACTCTCTGGTGCTAGATTATTTTCCCTCTCTTCACCAGAAACCTTTAACAAACATGTTTAGTTTTATATGTATAAAAATACTTTCAAAATCTATAGCAGCATCTTTGTTGTGGAAAATGTACATGGAATTGTCACAAATGCAGTATTACATGTTCCAAATTTCTTCCTCTATTTTTTTCAGTCTTTGTTTATATAATTTTCACAAAACCATACCAATAAAACAAAATAACTTTCTGTCTTTTGCTTCAGCTGTTCTAACTATTAGTATGTAAGTTGCATGCAACTCTGGAGTCTTACAGCTGTAGTCTTATGCTCGTTTATGCTGTATGTACTGCTGTTCACTCTTCTTACAGTAGCTCTTTTATCATAATTGTACCTACATCTGAGATTCAAAAATTGTATACTGCATTGCATTTGACTTGTGGAGGATACCATAATCTCTGTATGTAGCAGTAGACTACAGATAATGAGTGCATATGCGTGTTGAGTGCCTGAAATCTGAGGTGAAGTGATGTATCTCTGCAGTGGAGGAGCAGCCAACAGGGTCTCAGCCAGCCAACACCACCATCAACAGTAACAAGTTGGACTTTGGCCGATTTCTTTCTGTCCCTGGAGCTGGTAACCTATCGCTTTTCTCTCACCCAATAGTACCCTTGCCTGTCTGCTTGGCCTGCTAGACTAGTTTACTTTTATCTTTTTTCCCATTCCATTGTGTAACTACTTCATTTATTCTGTTTGTTATGGCTTCAACTCTGAGAGATAATTTTAAGGACTGGGCTTATTTTTACTGCCCATGAAATTAAACAGGATAATGCTAAACATTTATTTTTTTACAAGCAGTGTACAGTTGGTAGCAGAGAAATCTCTCTTGACCATGACTTGCGCTAATGTTGACACTTCTTCATAACAGAAGAAATAACCTTCTGTGCACTGTCAGTTGTACCAAGTAAAGGAATATGAGCTCCGTAACATGTTGAATGATATTTTCTGCTACAGCTTCTGTCATGGTACATTTTACTGTGATTACCAAAACTGAAAAATTCTCTCATTTTTATCCCATACTAACTAAACAATCAAGTTAAAATTGTTAACCACCCATCAAATGCAAATATATATTCAGAATAACTCTTGGTTAAAAGCTTGACAAATTTGTGCTGATTTTAATGTCTGTTATCCTTTCATTAATGTCGTCAATATCATGGAGACATATCAGACACTGCAAAGGAATATTACGTTATTTTCTATCTGATAATTTCAATGTATAAACAACATGCTTCCAAAACAGATGTATATGGAATTACAGTATAGCACCCTTTTCTGAGATGACGAAGCTTTTTGATAGAAAACTTACTTCCAGTTGTTCTTTATTTTTTTGAAGCTTTTTGTGGTGTGTAGTTGGTGTTTGCTTTGCATTAAATAAGAGCATGTTTTTTAATAAGCATACATTGTCGTTTATTGTAATGTTTCAGTATCACATTAAATTTGTCAAAACTTAACTTAGATTGTTTGTAAATATTACACTGAACAAATATAATAGTCTTTGGTTACATTATCTTGCTGATCTCAGAATTTTTTTCTAAATGCATGTGTGTTTTGAGTGATGCAGACTAATTGGACATGATGTTGACTGTTGGGTATTCAACAACTAATTTTGTCATATTCATTGAGACACATTTCTATTTTTTTAGGTCAATAAAACTGTAAATATATTATTTAGTTGTTGACATTTGAACACCAAAATTTGCAAAACAAATAGCTATGACTTATCAGTTATATAGTATTACTATTAAGCTGTATGTAAGAAAAATGTCAGACTGGAATAGTGGTAGATAATACAACAATATAAATTCTCTCATCAGAGATTTGACGGCAATTGTAACTTATTGCAGTATTTATGTATTCACTTGCAAACTATACCTCATCTTCTGTAATAAATGGTGCCTTCATAATATCATCGCATTTTTTTTCTAACTAGGCACTTTTCAGCTTATTGTAGTACCTTTTATTTTTTTATTATTTTAATTTCCTGCAGCAAACAAATGTTTCTTGCCATATTAAATGCTGCCCACCTAACTGTCATGTGAAAATAATCAGCAGTCATAGCCTAAACTGAATGCATAGTCTTGTTACACAAAATTTGTTTTAAGTAGAAGTTAGTGCAAGGATCATAGTCATCTTCAGAAATCACCTGATGAAAACAGTTTATTGGTGTGTTTTTGAATGCATTTATTTCTGGGTAAATCTGCTGCCTTCATTCCATTTATAAATTTAAGTGTGAGGATAGATCACAAGAAACTATGACAGCAACAGTGACTACTACATAATAGGTATGAAACAAAAAATGGGGCTGTAGATAAAGAGATGTTGAATGAAATGCATTTGGTTGTCAAGAGGGCAGTGTTTGATTTCTTCAGTGACTTCATTAGCAGAATATTATTGAAAGATCCCTCACAAAACCTAAAGAAATTCTGGTCATATGAGAATGCTATTAGTGGTATTGAAGTTAGTGTCCAGACACTCATAGATGAGACAGGAACTGAAATTGTGGGTAGCAAAGCAAAAGCAGAAAAGCCTAACTTTATTTTCAAATGATTCTTTATAGTGGAAAACCAAGGAGAATTGCCTCAGTTGAATTCTTTCACCACAGTAAAGATCAGTGAAATAGATACCTGTAGCATCAAGAAGTAAGTGAAGTTATTAAAATTAAACAAAGCTCCAGGGCCCGATGGAATCCCTACCATATTCTATTCTGAATTTGTGGTTGAGTTAGTGCCTCTTTTAACCATAATATACCCAAGTTCACTCAAAAAAACTGTGCCGTGTAGTTGGACAAGAGCACAGGTCACACCCATTTATAAGAATGGCAGCAGTAGTGATCCACAAAGGTACCATCCAGTATCCTTGACACCATTTGTTTTAGAATCTCACAACATATTCTAAGTTCAAATATAATTACGTATCTTGAACAGAAAGACCTCCTCCATGCCAACCAGTGTGGATTTTGAAAACATCAGTCATGTGAAACCCTACATGTACTTTTCACACATGACCTCCTCAAAGCCGAGGATCAAGGGCATTGGGTACAAGCACTGTTTTTGACTTGTGAAAGGCATTTGACTCAGTACCACACATTTGCTTAATATTTAAAGTATGGCCATGTGGGGTGTCAAGTGAGGTTTGTGACTGGCTTGAGGATTTCTTGGTGGGTGAGGCATAGCACGTTACCTTTGATGGAGTCATTGACTGATGAAGTAGTAACTTCAGTAGTGCCACAGGGCAGTGTGTTGGGACCCTTGATGTTCACATTGTATATTAGTGACCTGTGGACACTACTAATAGTAACCTAAGACTTTTTAAAGATGATGCAGTTATCTATAATGATTTACTCTCTGAAAAAATCTGACAAGGTTTCAAAGTGTTTAAAATTTGGCATCTTGTTTTAATATTCAGAAATATAAAATCTGCACTTCACAAATCAAAAAACATAGTATACTATGACTGTCTAGTATCCTATGACTGTCATAGAATGTAGGGAAATGTGATCAGTCTATGAAGGAGTTAGCATGCAAAATACATGCAACTCCTCGTAGACTGTTGCTGAAGTGTGTGGGACCTGTACCAAATAAGACTAACAGAGGATGTGAGAACATGAGTGGTGACTGGTTTGTTTGACCAATGGGAAAACATCATGGATGTGCTGAACCATATAAGACTAACAGGAGATATTTGGCCATATACGACTATGGGCAACAAGAATGTATCAGGTTTGTTTGATCCCTGGGACGATGGTACAAAGATGTTTAATTGAAATGGCTGATCTGTGACATGAAATGCAAACTATCTCAAGGAAACCTTACAAAGTTTCGAGAAGCAGCTAAACATATACTACATTCCACTTTGTTATCACCCCCATATGGACTGTGAAGACGAGAGTAGACCTACAGCACACACAGAGATTTTTAAGGAATCTTTCTTCCTGTGGTCCATACATGAATGGAATGGGGAAAAAGCCCTAATGATTGGTGTGATTGAAAGTACCCTCTGCCATGCACTTGACAGTAGTCTGCAGAGTGTAGATGCAGTTGTAGAATGGATGTGTTGGTGCCCTACTGCAAAAACTTATGTAAGGAAAGGACTACTTTACTGTAATTGGATCAAACAATTAATTAAAACAACTCTCTATTATAAGAGCTGAGTTAGTTCTGTTTGATGGAGAGTCATTATATCAAAAATGTAATTTAAATGTGGGTAAATCTTATAATGGTTGGAATACTTAACAAAGAAAGTAGATTTTTACCTTCATCTAATTATATCTAAAAGAATTTACCAAATAAGAATTTGAACTTCTGGCCTAGTTGCTAAGGTATCTTTGAATCATATAGTTTAATGCAACCCAAATTATGTTTTCTGTAGCTTAACTCCTCTGGTTTTATGAATTTTGTAATATTACTTTAATTTTATATTTGCATGTAGCCAATTTTCAGTTGTTATAAGCTTACTTGCAGTGCTTACTGTGCAATTTTTTTATACCCTCAGACTTCAAGAAGAATATAATAATTCCAATCCCAAACAAAGCAGGAGGTGACAGATGTGAAAATTACCGAACAATCAGTTTAATAAGCCACAGCTGCATAATACTAACACGAATTCTTTACAGACAAATGGAAAAACTAGTAGAAGCCGACCTCGGGGAAGATCAGTTTGGATTCCGTAGAAATACTGGAACACGTGAGGCAATACTGACCTTACGACTTATCTTAGAAGAAAGATTAAGGAAAGGCAAACCTACGTTTCTAGCATTTGTGGACTTAGAGAAAGCTTTTGACAATGTTGACTGGAATACTCTCTTTCAAATTCTAAAGGTGGCAGGGGTAAAATACAGGCAGCGAAAGGCTATTTACAATTTGTACAGAAACCAGATGGCAGTTATAAGAGTCGAGGGGCATGAAAGGGAAGCAGTGGTTGGGAAAGGAGTGAGACAGGGTTGTAGCCTCTCCCCGATGTTATTCAATCTGTATATTGAGCAAGCAGTAAAGGAAACAAAAGAAAAATTCGGCGTAGGTATTAAAATCCATGGAGAAGAAATAAAAACTTTGAGGTCTGCCGATGACATTGTAATTCTGTCAGAGACAGCAAAGGACTTGGAAGAGCAGTTGAACGGAATGGAGGATATTAGATGAACATCAACAAAGGCAAAACGAGGATAATGGAATGTAGTCGAATTAAGTCGGGTGATGTTGAGGGTATTAGATTAGGAAATGAGACACTTAGAGTAGTAAAGGAGTTTTGCTATTTGGGGAGCAAAATAACTGATGATGGTTGAAGTAGAGAGGATATAAAATGTAGACTGGCAATGGCAAGGAAAGCGTTTCTGAAGAAGAGAAATTTGTTAACATCGAGTATAGATTTAAGTGTCAGGAAGTCATTTCTGAAAGTATTTGTATGGAGTGTAGCCATGTATGGAAGTGAAACATTGACGGTAAATAGTTTAGACAAGAAGAGAATAGAATCTTTCGAAATGTGGTGCTACAGAAGAATGCTGAAGATTAGATAGGTAGATCACATAACTAATGAGGAGGTATTGAATAGGATTGGGGAGAAGAGAAGTTTGTGCCACAACTTGACCAGAAGAAGGGATCGGTTGGTAGGACATGTTCTGAGGCATCAAGGGATCACCAATCTAGTATTGGAGGGCAGCTTGGAGAGTAAAAATCGTACGGGGAGACCAAGAGATGAATACACTAAGCAGATTCAGAAGGATGTAGGTTGCAGTAGGTACTGGGAGATGAAGAAGCTTGCACAGGATAGAGTAGCATGGACAGCTGCATCAAACCAGTCTCAGGACTGAAGACCACAACAACCACAAGGAAGGAAAATACTGTACACAACGTTTCAGCATTCTGTGTTTCTTGCAGTTTCTGAATTAGTTATAATATTTATTGACTAGTTTTATGTTTTTCATACCATAGTCCTTCAGACCTTTATGTAATATCATGTTTCAACTACAGCCAAAAGATAATTTTGTATATTCTTACAAAAGTTCTGTTGTTATTTGAGGAGGAGGAGGACAGAATTTACAGTTACTGATTGCAGATGGATAATGTGAACAAAAGCCAGAGGAGAAAAGAAATTATAGTCCTGTTGATGAGGCCAGTAATACTGAAATAGCTCATGATTTTTTATCAGTGTTCAAAATGTATAATCTGCATCAGTGGCCCTTTTTTTCATATAAAAGATGATGCTATTGCAAAAGAAAAAATGCATACTGGAGGTACAAAGAAGTAGTTATAGTTATGAAATGTGGGCTGAGTTAATATGGGACTGTATTTATACTAGAAAACAAAAGAGAAAAAGACTGCAAATTTAAAATTTTAAACTTGTTCCTAATTTGTTGTGTGTATGATATACATGAGGTGTGATTGAAAAACAATGAGAATTTTTGTTTGTCTTAAAGAATCTTTATTTATTCATCAGCGCCAACTTTGAATGTGACTAAGTAATCCTCCTGAAATATAATGATATAATACACTTGTACCAGCACTTTTTTAAATCTTGGAAACAATTCTGGAACTCACTTTTTCTTATGGTGTTCAGATCCTTCAGTGATTCTGTTTTTGTCTCAGTCTCATCAATGGTAGCAATGTGACCTCCTTTCATCAACCTGTTGAGCCTCGGGGATAGAAAGAAGTTGCAGGAGGCCATGTTTGGCAAATACAGAAACTGAGGCAACATATCGGTTTTGTTTTTTGCCAAAAAATCATGAACAAGCATTGAGGTATGAGTGGGAGCATTATTGCGATGCAATTTCCATGAGTGGTTTTGCCACAATGCTGGTTGTTTTCTTAGGAGTGCCTCACGCAGACAGAGCGTAACTCCCAGGTAGTATTTCTTATTGACTGTGCTAACATAAGGCAGGAACTCATGATGCACTATCCCATTGTAATCAAAGAAAATGGTGAGAAGAACCTTGACATGTGATTGAACTTCTCAATTCCCCCGGTCCTGGCTCATCAGACAGTTTCCTTTGGTATGACTGGGCCTTGGTTTTGACATCATACCCATATACTCATGTTTCATCACCTTTTATAACCTTCTTTAGAAGTTGTTGATCATTGTTGACTTCATTCAGAAATTCCCAAGCGGTGTCTATGTGACATTGTTTTTGGTCGAAATTCAACAATTTTGCAACAAACTTTGCAGCTACCATTACATTCCCATAGTACCCGACAGAACTGCCTGGCATGAACCAAAGTATATGCCGACATCATCAGCAGCCTCTCTGATGGTGATTCAGTGATTTTCCAGAACCATTTTCTTTACTATTTCCATATTGTCATCAGTAATTGGTGTACTAGGGCATCCAGGGTGGTTGTGATCTTCAGTGTCTTCTCGATCCTCTGTGAAACATTTTCACCACTCATAAACTCTTGTCCTACTTGTAGTAGATTCACCAAAAGCCGCAGTCAACATTTTGAATGCAGTATTGCACTTATTCCATTTTTCAAGCAAAATTTAATGCAAATTCACTGATTCACCTTTTTTGAAAGTAAAAATTTGCCGAGCACTCAAAAACATGTATAAGCTTTTTGACTATCAACTGTAAAGTAAATAATCAAAACAGCTGAAAATGCAAACAAACATCTGGAACAAGTATACTGACAAAATAAAAAATTTTAGAAATTGGATGTATAAAGCCTGTGAAATTAAAAAATTTCCATTACTTTTTGATCACACCTCATATATTACATAGACAGATAATGGTGTAATACACAGCCTCTCCAAAAGCAAGTGAAAGAGCAATAAAAACACATTTGTGTTAAAAAATATGTGAGGCAATGCTGCTGCTTACCATCTCCTTTGCATAACTTGGATAAAATAACTGAAAAAACTTCTGATAGAGTATATGAGGTAGATTTAGAAGACATTTAGAATGGAATGGTAAACATGCTTACCACATAACATAGATTAAGGATACTTTAACTAAACTAGAGCCATGGTTAGCATGCTTGAGTAGCATTTGGAGGGAGATGAATGCAAATCCAAATTCTTTTAACTGTTTAGGGGTTCCCTGAATTGGTGAAGGTGTATAATGGGATTATTTCTTTGAAAAGACTCAATTGAGGTTTGTGATCCATCTCTGATTACCTCATCTGTATGTCTATGTGGAGTGGGGGGGTCAGGGTGGGGGAGAGAGAGAGGGGGGGGGGGGATTTGTTTGTGGTTTATGGGCATCTAGTGGTGAGGTTATCTATGTCCTTACAAATATTAATAGGAATGAATGTGGTTAAATGTTAGAATGCTAGGAAGAATAAGTCCTATGCAAATGTATGCACTCTCTCCAATCCTCAAACGCAGTCATTGGCTCATTCACACTAACTCACATCCATTAAGACAGCACAAGTGGGCAGATGTTTCAGAACAGATGTAAAATAAGAGGAAAAGTAAAATAATTACACAGGGAAATGTTACTGGCTGATAATTTACAAAAATCACAGATGATCCAGCCAGTATGTTAACACATTATAAGCATTTCTCTAAAATTTTAGGGAGTAATTCGTATGTATCACAAAACCTGAAAAATGGTACCATATTTGTTTGATTGCCAATTAAAATAGAGTACAAATCTGTTGGCATATGACCTGCTGCCCTCTACTCTGAAAATAAAATATAGTCTTGTAAAATTTGGTGTGCTGCGATCTGTACACCACAAGTGCCACACATTGGACAGTCCTCTCATTGGTGCAAGAAGCCATAGGGCAAGAAGGACCTCACCCCACCTGTGTGGCTGAAAGGAGCTTTACCACAGTCGCGATGTGGACTTCACCAGGTGCTGTTTATTGTCAGTCACTTCCAGCTACTCTTCTTCCCATCCATCCATTGATATGATGGTATGAAGGGGACTGGCACACTATCTTATTAGAGAATTGTGACACACTTCATTGGCTGTCATGTCTGCCATTTTTTCCATTAATAACCATATGCCCTGGTGCTCAGCAAAAAGACATCTTCTTCCCCAGCCATTATAGGTGGAAAAGGGTGTCCTGGATATATTCTGGACTAAATCATATGCTGGGTACAAGTGTTGTAGAGTGCTAAGGGCGTTCAGGGAGTCAGTACAGATGAGGAATAACAAATGTCACCTGCTTCAGCACCCTCAAGATTGTATATAACTCAATACTGAAGACCGTGAAGTCTTGAGGTAACTGAATCTTAAGGATACGACCAAACAAAACAACAGATCATCCAGTGGCTTCCCCCATTTGGAACCATCTGTGAATTGAGTTGAAGTGTTCATTTAAAATTTCATAAAATATCATATTAAAAACTCACACAGGAGGGCAATGCTTCATCTACTAGACTACATTTAAAATTGCTCTGGACCTCTGCAGTAACAAGCTTGACAGTCAGTAAAAGTCCCAGATTTTGGTCGCCACTGACCTCACACCAGTGACTCTATTTCATGCTTCATGTGGAACCCATACAGCATTGTTGCTCTTATATGACTGGAGATTGGTTTTCGTTGTGGATGAACAACAGTTTGGTATGCTGGCAAATTTGCAGCAGCAAGGATCTTATGTGCTTGATGTATCATGAGAAGTTGCCACCATATGGTAATGGTTTGCTGATCTAAGGTCTCACTGATCCGTATACCGTGCACCCATAGTCCAGCTACGATCTCACGAAAGCCCTATATAACTTGAGCAGATGTGCCCTTTCTGTTTCCTAAGACCTGTGGGTAAGGCACTTTGAGAAATTCATTGTATACCAAGTCCTTGCCTTCAGGCCTTTTAGGTGGTAACCACAACAGTTTGGAATAACAATGAGGCCCAGAATCATCAGTGAGTCTGCAAAATGTAAAACTGTCTTTTAAGCCCACTCATCCAACCTCTTTACTGTAGGTCACAACTGACGAGTTGCTGTTGTCGTATTGGAGGAGGAAGAGAAAACTGCAAAATCGTCCACAAATAAGGAGCATTGTACAAGACTTCTTACTGTACACATTATGCTGTTTATGGCTATGGTAAAAGGAGCAACACTTAAAAACATCTCCAGAATCCACACTGAGAATGGCTAAGGAGCTGCCTGATCTCTAACATCCAGACAATGGCTGACCATTCACTCCATGGTCTATCCTACACACACTGTTAACTTCTCTGACATGTTTGGTCCTTTCCTGGTTTGAGGAGAAATATCAAAATTACCTCCTTTGATAAATTGGGAAATTGGTCTGTCCACTATCCTGAATTAAAACATTGCAAGAGAATTTCCTTTGACCCATTTTCATGTTCTACGGCATGCTGTATGTGATTTATTCAGGACGAGGCCCAAGAGCCTTAGACAGTGCCGAATACATCTCCCAAATGGAGAATATGCAGTTGTAGGACTCAGGATCATTGGACCTGAAGTCAAAGTCACCCCTCTGTTTGATAGCATGCCAATGACAAGCACTGGATCCAGGGTGGCAGTGGCAGTGATCATTGCAGAATGCTCTGCTATTGTCTGGGCGATATTGCCAGGTATTATTCAGAGACATCTCTGTTTCAGCACCACTGCTATAGGTAGCTGATTGCATTTACTGGAAACCCACCTGATGGCTTCCCATACTTTCATAGAACAAGTGGAATGTTTTGGGGTGTCCAGAAATGTTTGCCAAGACCTTTCCTTGCTCTGCTTGATTATGCCTTGAGCCTTGGCTTTCATTAATCAAAAGTCAGGAACATTTTCTGTTGTTGGGCAGTGCTTTAACTGTCACAGAGCCAGATTCCTTAGCGGACTCATTGGTCCATCAAGGTACAGGTTGACTCCTAAGATGACACGAGGACTTCACTATGGATAAGTGAGCAGCATGGGGAATCACTAAAGTGATGTGGTCCACCCATTTCTGGATGCTGTCTCGGTATTCAAACACCGCCAGGTGGCAGAACAACATGCAGTTAAGTTTTCTGGTCACCCATTGTGGTAGTGGCCTTTTAAGGATTGCTCCATCCAACAGATGAATTCAGAGTGGGAAGTTGTCACTGGAATGAAGGTCATCATTAAGTTCCCTCAGAGCCAAATCCATGAGGGATGGCTGAAGATCACCCAGTAGCAGTGTTGAAATGAGCAGAATTGCTGGTACTGAGAATGCACTACTGCTGAGACATCATGAGGCTCTCTAATACTTGACCCCTGGGGAAACTCAAGTTTGAGCTCCATAATACATTATGGGCATTGAAATCTCCCAGTATGAGAAATGGTCAGGGGAGTTGTTCTATAAGCTGTGTGAAAACCTCAGAATCTCTGACCGATGTGAATTTCAACAGCTGCTGCTTGCAGATCAGTAACTATGAATAGTGCAGATGAGTTCTGTGTATTACTGACAAACACAATGACCTCTCCCTGCGCTGTTTCCCAGTCATGTTACCTTTGTGATGGAGGGTATAGCCCCATAGCACAGGGGGCTCAATAGTTATAAAATGTGTTTCTTGTCAACACAAGTACAGGGGACGTTCCTGTGCTAGTAGTTTCAATTCCCCCCTCCCCCCTTGCTTCCTGAACCCATTGATGTTCCACTGTATTATTAAAGCCTATTGATTTGGAGGGGGGTTGTATTTTCGTCCTGTCTCTTTCATGGGTGGGAAGCCCACAATGAGTGAAGGCTCAGTCTTGGGGCAAGATGGTTCCCTCAGGCAGACTTCACTTTCCACTGACTTTGAAGGCTAATCATGAGAACCGTGAGATGCAATGAGGGCTGCATGGTCTGACAATTTTGGACCTGTCTTTTTCTGAGGTTGATGCTTCCTATTTAGTTTGTTCATCGAAGTGGGTTTGGTAGGGATAATCGTGGCAGTGGTATTGTCAGGGCTGGCCTGTTTACTGATGTCTGCTAACTGAAGTTCCAGAAGCTCCACAATATCAGAAATTGTAGCTTTCTCTTATATACTAGGGGGGGGGGGGGGGAAGAGGGGGGGGGGTTAAGGTTCCAGAATAACAACACTTTTATAACTGCACTTACAAATCCAGTTAGTAGTCCTGACACTTCCAAGTTCCAGTTGTGCAAAGGCTTTGGCTGTCAGAATTGGCTTCTTAATGGCTGAAGCAAAAGTAGTAGTGAATGTGGGAAGGTGCAGAGTCCTACAGATCTTTTTTGTCTCACCATATCTGATATGCTTCATAGTTTTCAGCTCCTGTATCTTCCTTTCTTTGAGATAGACACTGCAGTCTCTACCCACACAGGGTGATTCCCAGAGCAATTTATGCACTTCGGAGGAGATGAACAAATCTGCAAGTGACTTCATCCCTTAAGTTCCAGAGTGCTGTGCTCAGAGCACCAGCATGTAAAACAGCACATGGGTAGGGGACATAAGGCTGCACATTTAAACAAAGAAAACCTGTCCTGATACATTCTGGACATTTCATGCTATTGACTGTTAGGATAAAAGAATATCTCATTTGACCAGATTTCCATCCACCTTTTTCATTATATTTTGCATGTCAGCGAGACCTTCTTGAGCCCACTCATCTTTCAGTTCTTGTTTGGGAATATCTCAAAGATCTCTACATGACATGACAACTTAGCTATAGCTCAAGGTATTGTGCAGCTCTGTTTCATTTGCATATTTCCTGAAGCATTTAGCTTTCTATAGGTTCATTGCTTGTTGGAGACAAGAAGACTGAGCCAACAGTGTCCTATTTCACAATTTCTTGATAGATTTCAAAGTCCAAATAATGCCCTCTAAACCCATCTGAATATAAAAAGGTGAAACTTTCTCAAAGCTGCTCTCTTTCCTTTAACTATTAAAAGCACAGTCTGGCTAGCAGCATGTGTTCTGTACTATAAATGGAAGCACTCTGAATAATTCCTGAGTCAGGACTACATGAGCCCCCTTGTGAGGTTGGGTGTTGACACCCATCAGCAGTATGCTCATACTACTGTGAGTTGAAAGAGACAAGTTTGAGGGTTCCACCTTGGTCCCACAAGCAGCTAGGGAAATACAGGTCCTCCCAGACGGAGCCCTGCTTGCCTCTGTAAGCCTTACACAGCTGAAATGATGCAGGTTCCCCAGAGGTTGCCAGCTAACCACAGACCCACCTGAACAGCCGTTATCTCACCAGTATGAGCACACTTTGAGATTGAGGTTTTTTGTATAGAGGTTTATACCATCCTCATGATCTAGGCATTCGAGCCAAGATCCTGTTCTCTGTAGGACACAATGTTCCACTACCATGCCACATGGTGACTGCTGAATCATGTTCAGAGCTTAAGCTAACAGAGGCCTGGCAGCACTGTTTAGCACAACCTGAGGGGCACATTTGGCTTACTGAATGCCATGGGCGAGGAGAGCACTCCTGCCCCACCCTTGGCTAAATCCATGAGATACAGGAAATTCTAATCTGTCCCCTTTTCCTCTTAAGCATACACAAAGCTAAAACAAGGGGGTGCTTGGTAGCAGTAAGGAGAATGGTGACATGATTGGCATCTAAATTGGATATGATGCAATAAGGGAAGTAGTGTATTTTAAGCAGGTGGTGCTCCACAGGTTGTAAATGTATAAAGTAAGTCATATTTATGAATTGCCAAGAGCTACTGATAAAGTAAATGAAAGTTTATAGTATCAGAAACTCTTGGTGTTTTGTAAGTCTAACTTTCTTTGAGATGAAATACTGATGGAATTCTCTTACCTAGGAGGCACAAATACACACAGGATGTTCCGAGCAAAGAAGTTATCAGGAATGGAGTGGCATATTCGAGAAAGTTTTCTTCAATAAAAAAAGCTCTACTGGCATCAAATATTTGTATGGAATTAAAGTAGCAGACCCAGAAAATGTGTGTCTTGATGCGCAATGTGGATCATGTTAAAAATGTACAAGGAAAATTTTTTGAAACTGAATTTAGTGCTATCAAAGAATATTAGAAGTTAAATGGATAGTTTAAATATGAAATGAAAAGGCAATAAAAGTAACAGATGGGAAAAGACTTCTGTTTAAAGCCCTTACCACAAGAAGGGACAATTTAGTTGGATGTCTCCTGCATCATCATTTTCGTCATTTTTCAGTAGTTTGATCCAGATATGTAACACTTTCTTTTCTAGTTATTAATGATACCAGTATTGATTGTATTTGTTTGACGTTACATGTAGTACACAACAGAACACTAAATTCCATTTTTGGGGCCCATACTATAACTGCAATTAAGATTGCAATTTTTTTACACTAATCTTTGTTGTAATGTAGTTCTTGCTGTGGCTTTATACCACTGTTGCTAGACTATTATCATTTCCATATGATTGTGTGCATATGAGATTAAGGGGAGTGTTTCAGATGGTAAATCTGACAGTGCATTTCATAAAATTTAGAGTGTAACATATGCTCATGCCACTAAACTACAACTAGCTGCATACAACCCTGAGATGCAACCCAGTCAGAACTGCCACAAAAACAATCCATAAACAGCACACGTCGCTCATAAACATCTTTGTACCATGTATAATGTAAAAAAATCTACTCACCAAGTGGTGGCAGGAGGAGGTTATACTTCTGCAAGCTTTCAGAGCCAGTGGCTTCTTCTTCCAGTGGAATAGTTGAAGAAGAAGGAAGAGGGGTGAAGGGACAGGACTGGAGAGGT
Organism: Schistocerca piceifrons; assembly: GCF_021461385.2. Classification (NCBI taxonomy): domain Eukaryota; kingdom Metazoa; phylum Arthropoda; class Insecta; order Orthoptera; family Acrididae; genus Schistocerca; species Schistocerca piceifrons. Next base: position 779,667,168 of record NC_060139.1, read on the forward strand.
TTAGAAAAAGGGGTAGATTTTGGAAATGTCATCCAGGACCACTAGTCAGGGGAGACTTACCAGATGGGGTGAGAAGGAAAGACTGATCACAAACTGATTAGTTTTGTACCATGTATATAAGAATAAAAATCTCAGTTTTGCTGTAACAACACTACTTACACTGCGATTAGTAGAATGTAACAAAGTTTAGATGGGATTTATCATTACTTCCCTAGCTGCTCACAAATTCAACATTACCTCTATAGTTGGTATTCTAGTATTAAATACAGGGTGTGTGAGTCAGTGAGGTACACTACCTCACATGTTCATCCACAGATTGCATTGTCATTGTAAAATTTTGTTTTAGAAAGTTTCATTGTTACTGGGTTAAAGTGTAATCAATTTTTCAATTATTAGAAGCTTGAAGAAGGATATGGCATTGGTATTAACAAGCTACCCACCCTGGCTTTGCTTGGATAGCACAAATAACTATGGCTGGATGACTTTTCTGGCATAGCATTAATAAATTGTACGCACGAACTGTCCTCATGAATCTAGCTATCCATTAGTGAATACTGTATCAGAATTCCTACAATAGTTCCCAAGATTAGCCTTACAGGCTTAAAAACATGGCCAGGGATTTATAATATGTATAGATTAATAACGCAGAAATCAGGAATTGGATGGTAATATATTGCAGGAACTTATGTGTGTGCATTGGTGAAGGAAGCTTCTGTTCTTTATGTTGAAGATGTTTTGACCAGCCAAAGCAGAAACATGTTCTCTGTACAGAGAACGATATATTGTTCAAAAAATCAACTACTGCTGAAAGACTGAACTGAAATACTAGATAGTTGTGACATGAACAAAAATTAGATATAAAAGAAAATCTGCCTTATTACTTGCATGTCTGTTCATATAAAAGATTATTATTATTATTATTATTATTATTAAGGACAATAGGGGCCAAGGACGGACGTGTGTGTGTGTGTGTGTGTGTGTGTGTGTGTGTGTGTGTGTGTGTGTGTGTGTGTGTGTGTGTGCGCGCGCTCTTGTTATGTACATGTGAAAACAATACATATACTGAATGCTGTAGCAAGTAGTTAGGTGAAAACACAGTGACTGGGTTGACATATCGTGACACACACGTAAAGATTTTTTTAAAAAGAGAGAGAGAGAGGGAGAGAGAGAGAGGGAGAGGAAGCCATTAATGCTTTCATGCATGAAGTATAGTGTAGAAGAATACTTCTAAGATCATGTTTGTCTCTGTCGTTTGTTAATCTACTTTAAATCAATTACTATCATTACATTTCTATTTACAAAAACCAGAAAATTATAGTTCTTTTACTCACAGGATTTTGTTAGTAGTGGTATAAGTAGAAACATGTGCTGCTCAGGTAAAATATTTTTTGCAATACATTGTCAGATGAAAATTATTTGAATGTTACCACTGCTTTATGATTCAACTTAGTTAGTATCTGTACACACACACACACACACACACACACACACACACACACACACACACACACACAGAGAAATGTCCTTTTTATTGCGAACAGTAATATCGCAGCACGGCTATCCTTCAAATAATTCTAAGGAATAGTGGCAGCATGTCTTCCTTCATACTGAGTCTTGTATCATCCCCATTATAATAATCACTGTGCTGAATGGGATAATGATACATTGTTTTACATTTACTTTCATATACTTCAGGACATAAGTCATAGAAAGCACCCAATACATTCAAGATTAAATTTTTTCATTGCAGGGCCTGCAGGCAGCTCTCCACAGGGTGTAGCTCAGAGTCAAAGTTCGGTGTCTATTAAATCAATGAATCGAAACCAAAGTTCCTCTGCTCTTGGTGAAATGAATGGAGATGGAGGGCATCCAAAGGTAATAAAACATGTTGAGTACTTGCAAATTATTCCTGTAATAGATGGAATTCAGTAACTGAGGACACTGCCTGGTTTACATTTTCCACATCAGTATAAAAAATTTTGAAATTCAAACATTATATTTTTAATTTGCATATCTTGCTAATGAGTATTCTTCGTTTGGCCCTCCAGTTTTAGTAACACATCTGCAGGACTGGTGCATATGACATGACAGTAACAATTTTAATGGACAAAAGTTTTTGTGAGCTTATCAATATTTGTTTAATAACTGCATACACTCTTCTAAGAATATGAAAATGTTCATCTCAGTAATACTCCTGATGCTGATGGTTATTCTCCATGCTGCATTCTTTTTCCAAGAGGAGCCAGTCCAGCTACATTGTAAGAGAGACTCTGTGCAACTATGAAATTAAGGAGGCAAACAAGTAACACATTGAGACTTTGAATCAGTCCATGATGTGTGCAAGGATAGCATACAGTCTGGGACACAGGCTCAAACCCCAATCTGGTACACAGTTTTATCTTGTCACCAATGATCTATCACTGCATAAACTACTCTAAAAATAAACAAGTTGCTGTCTTGGAGGTCAGATCAGTTCACAACCATAGACATACATTTTCTGTGGACAAGAGTGCTAATATAGCTGTAGCTACAATATCACTGAAATTAAACATTGTTGACTATAAATTTTTAAACAGGAGGGTCCAAGTGATTAATTAATTCTAAGAGCATTTCAATGCAGAACTTTCTTTCTGATGGAAAAAAACTAAAATGAGAACTAATACTAATAGTTTCAGAAGTGTGTGATCATATGTCAAGAAATATATGCTAATTAAGTGTCCATGTGAATTTTTTCCCAGTGTTGCATAGCTGTTTCATTTCCCAAATAACAAACCACCAATAAAGTTTTCTTTCTTCTTATTCTTACTTTCCTAACTATTGAATAAAGTCATTTATTTGAAAGTTCTTTGTACTTCCTGTTATCTTCCCAAAAAGAACTGCTCTTCTCAGACATAAACTGAACAACAGATTATCATGACCTGAATGTTATAATTGTGAATTGCATGGTTTATATTGTGAGCAGTGCAGCATGCCTTCCTTGTTGTTTGTGTCTATCCAGCAGCAAGTCACTATTTTATGCAAATAATTCAATTTCAAACATTTCAATCAGCTTGTATGTCAAGAACAATTTTAAGTATTGCTTCATCTGTGTACAAAATTTATGAGATCAGCATTTTCCTTCATTTACTCTTTAAAATGGATCATAAGGGAGTTAGATTGCCCATATTGCATAGAAATGTGGAGGACACTGTTTTAGGTAAAGCCAAGGACAAAACCAGATGAGTTAGACCTAAGTCAACTTACCATTATTTTTATACTTCATTGCTCATGGAGCAATCATATTATTATGAAATTCAACACAGTGCCACATTTAGTAATTCAGTAAGATTCTCAGGTGCTTGTATTTCACCTACATTTCCAATCATTTTCACTTGAGCCAGTAAGTCCTGTTCCTAACATTAATGAAAACAGCAACCAATACATGATACTTTGATAGTTTTGCATTGGTTTATTAAATGGTCATTTTCTGATTATGTCATGTTACAATATTTTTATATCTCTTTCTTCAATTTGATTACAAACAATTTGTTCTTGCTTTGTTCTTATTGCAGGGTAATGTGCATTTCATGAGGAAAATTCCTCCTGGAGCTGAGGCATCTAACATACTTGTTGGAGAAATGGACTTCTTGGACAAAACAATATCTGCATTTATACGGTTACGACAAGCTAATTTCTTAGGTGACTTAACAGAGGTTCCAGTTCCTACGAGATTTATCTTTGTTTTACTTGGTCCAACTGTAAGTTGCATTTTATGACAGGAATATTTAATTTTCTGTGTAATGCCATTAATATGAAAAAAATGCTGAAAAAAAGGCTAGTAGTATTGCAGATTACAAAGTATCTCTAAAACTGTGTAGCCCTAATTAATTTTTAATGTTGGTGAAACTTCTGAGTTGTATGGTCATGGTCCATAAACTTTGACAGTTCCTGACATTCACACAGAGCTGCCTTGGACCTCTTCAAAGGTGCTCCTGGTTCTGTTGAGCCTTTTTGACTGATATGTTAACTCTTGAATGTCCAACCTAAGTACCATTGAAAAGGTGGTCAGGTAGAAATTTACTCATAATCAGCAGAGTTAATTCTTGTAGAGATAAAATTTAACTATGGAACTGGTGTCTGTCAAAGATAAAACTTATCTATTAATTCACTAGAGCTACAGCCGATATGGCTTCTTGTATTCTGTTAAAATTGTCCAAATCTTTATATATTTTGATGGCTTCTCTTTATAGCCAAGGATAATAGTATGTCATTGTAGGTAACATTTTCATTTCAGAAAACTACACTACACACTTTCCCGACCAAAGAGCAAGCATGCTCTGCTACTGCTGCAACTGATTTTTCTACTTTCCCTTATAAGCAAAGAGGCAAAGAGACTTTTGTTTTCCATCAGATGTGCACTCACACTTCCCTTGTGTAGATTCAGTGTAGACCTTATAAATCTTGAATGCCTACAAAAGAGGGCAGCCATCCTTTACAAGTTTGAGGGCTTTACATATTTTGTTTGTTGGTCTATGGAAAATAAGTGAACAGAGCTCTGGGACAAATAACTGTAGTCCAAAAGACAAAAGACTGAAAACAATGGGAGAACACAGTTTATCTCCATTTTATTAAATCATGAGTGATCAGATCAATAAGAATTATCAGAAACATAGCGTCAGAGCAGGTTTTAGATAAAAAAAAGACCAAAAAAAAAAATTATGTGAGGCCCTCAAATCTGTGACAGATAACTGGCCTCCTATATTCACATGCACGGCTTCATAAGATTCAGTGTACATGTAGTAAAGTCATTTGGAACTACAAAGAGAACCATGAATACATGGAATACATGTCTGAAGGAACACAAAAGTTTTTGCTCACTAGGAAAAGTTTCATCAACAAGTACAGCAACCTATCATGAAAAGGCTTTATTGTATATTTTTAATGACCACATATAGTAAATAATGATACAAATAATTTTTTATCAATCTTCTTTAGAATTAAAAATGTATTTATTTTGGTTTGTCCTTATATTTTTAACATAATTTGTCTAAATTTGTGAATGCCTGGTGATTTGTTTTATCGTATTGATTATTGGTAAATATAATGGAGATATTTCTCTTTTATTTTATGGTGGTGGGAATATATTTAATACAGCACTTAAAAATAGACAAATTATTTATAGTGGTCGTAGTTAAGGAGATACTTTATAATAATAAAATGTCTCTACAAGAGAATTTATGTGGATTTGATTGATGCACCAAAAATTTTTACCTCTGGTTTTATGACAGTTACTTATCAACTTACTGACTCTTCTCATAATTAAAAAAAAAATGAGCATTTTCCTTTTGTCATGTGCCATATGTTCTATATTTCTGATTTTCGTGGACAGCTCTCGATTTTTATACAGAACTTTCTGTCCCTCCACACCTTTAGAATTTGAGTCAGGGCTTCACACAGTTCCCCCCGTATCCAAAAGTGGGGTCTTGCAGGGCTCTGTCCTGGGCTTCTCAGTCTTTTTTAGTAGCCATTAATGGTTATACAGTGGCAGTTGGATCCTCTGTAACAGCCTTTTTATATGCTAATGACTTTTGTGTTTCCTTTTGCTCCTTTACTATTGGTGAGGTTGAACGTCAACTGCAAGGGGCCTTATGAAAGGTGCAGTCATGGGCCCTCACTCACGGCTTTCAGTTTTGAGCCACCAAGACTTGCATCATGCACCTCTGTCATCGTCATACTGTCCACCCACATCTGTAACTTTACCTCGATGACCAACTACTCAATGTAGTGGAGACTTATCACTTTTTAGGACTGGTTTTTGACACCTGCTTATTTTGGCTTCCCCAGTTTCATCAGCTTAAGGAAATGTGCTGGCGGCACCTAAACATTCTTCAATGCCTGAGCCACACCGACTGGAATGCAGATCGTCCTACACTGCTGCAGCGCTACAAAGCCCTTGTGCAGTCCCACCTTGACTATGGAAGCCTGGCGCATGGTTTAGCATTGCCCTCAGCATTGCGGCTGCTGGACCCTATACCCCACTCTGGAGTTTGACTTGCAATGGGAGTTTTCTGAATGAGCCAAGTGAACAACCTCCTTGTGGAAGCTGGGGTTCCTTCATTCCGGATCAGGCAAAAACGACTGCTTGGGCATTATACTGCCCGTATTCATAGATTGCCTCAACATCCAAATTACTGTCTCCTTTTCCCTAACACGACGACCCATCTCCCGCAATGGTGGCCCAGATCAGGGATTCCAATTGCAGTCTGTGTCAGGGTCCTTCTCAAAGAACTCGAGTCTTTTCCTATGCCACCTTTCCTCTGGGTCCACTCACATGCATGTCCATGGTCCATGCCCCAGCCGCAGCTTTATCTGGACTTATTGTGAGCCCCAAAAGTCTCCGTTCCTCCTGAGGCCCTCCACCACCAATTTTTACCAGGGCTCAAAAATAGTCTACTCTGTTGGCTCCATTGTCAATGGTCAGGGATTGGCTTCACTTATACTCATGCTGGACACACTGAACAGTGCTTCTTGCCAGATGGCTGCAGTGTTTCATTGGGTAGTTGGTAGCCATTGTTGTGCTCTTGAGCATATCTGCTCCTGCACATGTAAGTCCTTCCTCATCTGTAGTGACTCCTTAAGCAGCCTACAAGCTCTCAACCAGTGCTTTGCTCACCATCCTTTGGTGATGACTATCCAAGAATCTGTTTATGCCCTCAAAAACATTGGACATTCAGTCATCTTCATCTGGACCCCAGGACATATCGGAACTGTGGGATATGAACTTGCTGACAGGCTGGCCCAACAGGCTACCGGTAAACCAACTCTAGAGATTGGCACACTGGAGAGTGAGCTCTGATTATGCCATAAAGTTTTTGGGATCTGGGATGCTGAATGGTGCACCCTCAGTACACCAAATAAACTACACATGTTATCAAGGAGACAATGAATGTGTGGAGGTCATCTGTGCTAGCCACTCACAGGGACTCCATTGTCCTTTGCTGGTTCCACATTGGCCATACTTGGCTGACTCATGGTCATCTCCTACATCGCGAGGACCCACCTCAGTGTCACTGTGGTTCCCAATTGACTGTGGTCCACATCTTACTGGACTGCCCAATTTTAGCCGCCCTGAGGCGGACTTTTAACCTTCTCGCAACACCGCCTATGGTGTTAGGAGACAATGCCTCAATGGCTGATCTAGTTTCATGTTTTCTTTGAGAGGGAGGTTTTTATCACTCAGTCCAAGGGTGGGCATCTGGCCTTCTCTCCCAGACCTTCGCCCTCCGTCCATTTTCACTCTTCCTCACTCTTTCTTTGCTGTTTGTTTGCCTTGATACTTGTCCTTTCCCTGTCTGCGTTTCTCTAGCCTTGTGTTTTCTGGCCAATCAGCTAGCCCACGCCATCGCCATCTGCTATATTATTTCAATACCTTCAACCACCTTTTTTTTAGTGTGCATTTTTCTCGTTCAGTTTGCCTCTTTCATTTTCAGTGTGATTCCCAGTTAGTTTCAATCCATTTTTTGGGAATAGTTTTAACCCAAGACATGTTTGCACGAGGAAAAAGGTGCTGATGACCCTGCAGTTTGGTCTTGTTTTGTAGGTAGTCCTCTTATTGATGGAGTGATCCAACACACATCGTGATATATCAGCCAGTAAGAGCATTATCTGTGAAAGATGAAGTTTTGAGCTTCAGTCCCAGTTCAGCATACAGTTTTAATCTATCACAAAGTAATGACAATATATTTCCTTATCTTACTATAATTTTCTGACAAATAAAATATACACAGATAATATGTGGGAAAAATGAGACTGTTGTGCTTTTTCTAGGGTGGAATAGCTGGTTTTCATGAAATTGGGCGTGCGATGGCGACTCTAATGTCAGATGAGGTGTTTCATGATGTAGCATACAAAGCTAAGAATAGAAATCATCTGCTTGCAGCAATTGATGAATTTCTGGATGCAGTGACAGTTCTTCCTCCTGGTGAGTGGGATCCTTCCATCAGGATAGAGCCACCAGCAGCAATACCATCACAGGTAAAACAGAAAAAAATTGCAGAATTAATTAAAAGAATTTTTTGTTAAATAAAGTTACACACACAGATAATACCTTAAAAGATCCTTGTTACATGAAGAACTGTAAATAATTTTGGATATACTGAAGAAATAAATCATGTTACACAGCAATGATTAGTGTTGTGAAATTATTTTAATTGCTAGTAATCTTCTTCGAGTCATTGTTGCTGTTAAATGAAATTTCAGTAGAAAAGACTTCATGATAAGACAGGAGTGTGAAAACAGAAATAACTGAGCTTTGGGTGCACAGATCATCACACAAAATATAACCAGATACTTGTTGCATTATGGTGTCTAATAGCTGTATCAGTAGACGTATAACAATTGTTTAGCAATTTTTAATTCTTAAAATTTGTCCAATACTGGTTCAAAATCACAGGCTCTTTAACTTGTGAAAAATATTGAAGAACATTTGACAAACATACCAAAATTTGATAGCTTTGTTATCTGGAAGTTACTTAAAGAATCGTTGATACTTTACATTCCAGTTTGAATGAATGTGCTGAAATTTCAGTCAAGACAAATATAAAGTAAGGGAGGGATTTGTAAGAAGAGCTTACAGAAAATAAATGGAAATTGATGCAGTCTGCAAGTAAAATTAAGTTATTACTACAGAAAGCGAAATACAAAACAGGCTGTGTTCTTTCCTGGGTGAATTTGTACCCTTTGTTATGGCAGGAATGTTTCTCATCACATGGTTGTAATCCAAAAGAGTAGTGATGCACAATAGGAATATTTTGTTTGGGTACTGTGATGAATTTCTTCATTCCACGGTAGAAGCTGCTGCTAAGCTATCAGAGGTCATCAGGAGAATAGTGCTGCAAATGTTATCTTGTGAACCTGATATTGGTACCTGCAAACCAGTGAAGAAAAATAGTATGCTACTATAAACACAGTGCCTACTAGGTGGTTATGATGAATCAGGCCCAGAAGTTTTGATTGTGTAAGAGTGCCATGTTGACTAGCATACATTTCTGCTATACGTAGTGCCATATGAGTGTCAGTACAAAATCCACAGTTGCCAAGGAGATGTGAATAACTTTCTGTTGTGTGCACTTATCACCATGTACTAACTGGCATTGCATCTAGAAGCTGCAGCTCCTTCATAGGAATGAGTAGAACCTCCTAATATGATACAGCACCAACAGAGGTTAAGATGGGTCATTTCTTTAAATCCTAGGCCATTTCCAAAAGTCAGTGACAGTATGGTTAGATCACTGTACTGTCACTGTCAGTAGCTGTTAATGAAGTCGGACATTCTCTGCACTTCTGAATGTGACACAAATGAAATGACTGCAGTTTCTATCTGTTGATAGGGAGCACTAGTGTGTTGTTGGATTATGTCTATGCCATGAGGATAAACACTGTTAGTGACCAACAATTACAATGCAGAAAAGACATTTTATAAATGAATTTATTCTTTACTAGGTGGGAAAAGTTACTATGTCTGACATAGCATTGCAAATAAGGCATGGGAGTAAATATTAAATTATTAAATGTTCTTCACATCAGTGCATATCATGACACAGGAGTGTTCAGAAAATGACATTTTTTTCATCAGTACTGCCATCATATTTATGCTTGTCTATTGATTATTTCCACATTATGCCCCTTTCTCTCAGTAATAATCTACTTAGTGTGTCTGTTGTATCATTAAAACATTTTTTTTAATTATCTACTGAGTGAATACATGCAGAAATTCAACTTACATGACAGAATCAGTTTGGTTTCTGTGAACACCATTGCACAAAAACTGCACTGAAATATGCCATAGACAACCACGAGGCTACAAAGTTGACGCTATTAGATTTCAACAAAGCATTTGATGCCATCAACATTGATACACTGTGCAGAAAAGTTCGACAGCAAAATTTTCAAATTCATTTGAAGCTGTTTGAATTTTATTTGAGAAACAGGCAGCAGCATTATGTTCTCTGCAATAATGTAAAGCCATTCTGTGGCTCTCATGAGAGAACACATTTCCATTGTTCTCCTGCCAATTGATTCTCGACATGTATCCTCTTTCATTGCAAGCATTTACCACACCATGCTTGTTCCCATTTCAATTGCTGCACTAACATATTTTAGTGTATTATGCATGGCGACATAGTCACAAAACCTGCAAAAGGGTTGCACATTTCTTATTTCATCTATAGACTTCACATGTGGGATAGTTCTATCCTTACCTACTGTGGCTATAGGAAACTGCTATTAGAGATGTTGCTTTTTCCCACAAACAGATGTGTGGAATAAAACATGTTTCAGGTGTAAAAAATTTTATTGTGATGTCGCTTGGTATGAGAGTAAAATTAGATAATTGTTGCATAATGATATAATATGTTTGTCAGAATCAAAGAATGGCCTTATTTAAGAAATTTACAATGGCTCTAGACCCATACATAAAAAAGCACCATCTATATGCTAGAAGTAACAGGACAGAAAATAAGTTTTAGAAGTTGCTCAGTTTACTTTATAAATATTTTTCTGCTACCAAATTTATGAATAAATTTTCATTGAAGATGTAGGAGAACTTTTGCATATCATTCTAAGCAAAATTGTACATTTGTATTATACACAGTTTAGTAGGTAATCCAAGTATAAACACAAAGCTTGTAAGGACAGTAGGAAAATTCGTAGATCAGTGAAAACATATGACTTAATCAAGGCAATATCAAATCCACTATGTACAGCTGCAAGCTCCTGAACACAAATTGATCAAATGTACACAAATCTATGTGACTCTTGATACAAAAGTCAAGTTACAGAGACAGTTGGATGAAATCGTGGTATGGTAAAAATAAACTGTAAATTATTTTAACAGAAAGGAAACAATGCAAAAATGGAAATTGTATCACCTAAATGAACAGAACTAAGTAGCCCTTGTGCTTGAATTGTGGAAGATGGGAAAGTAAGGAAACAGATTTTCATTGGATCAAACAGTAACATATTTTGTGACTTCGTAGGCTTTCCCAGCGTAATAAGTCATGAAAGTATCTTCGGGTTTGCTGTCAGTGACTGTAACATATTTCACAAATATATATTTTTATTATCTTAATATAACACTTCCTTCAAAGATCAGAAGCAAAGTCCCAAATAAGTACAGAAAATTGGTAAAACAATATTATTTTAATCTCTGTAAACAAGATAAGTCTTCCTCGGGATTTGTATAACTACCAGTGCCACTTACATTGTCAACATGATACCTGTCAATTGTTAACGTACGTTCTATATTTTTTACTATAGTACATTTGTTCTACTCATTGTACAGGGACCTGAAGATGGCATCAATGTAATGCTGAAACTGGTAGCACATAAGAAGTTCATAAAATAAATTTCTACAATACATATGGCTGTTGGTAAATTATTGCATCAATAAATACATGCCAGCCATTGTCCCATGGTCCTTAATGGATCAACAAAGAAAAAAGTCTGGCATAATAAGTCATCCTCACTCTGCCAATGGCCTAGTCAAAGAGGCCGGAGGAGCAGACAGAGGTCCAGGGTACTCTCTTGTCCTTGGGGTTGGAAAGTGCCCGTAAAGGCAGAAGAATCAGCAATGGTCAATGGAATGAGGATGCAGAAGGCAATGGAAACGAGTGCATTAAAGACACATAATGTGTATCGACAGGACATGTGGTGTGTAATAGAAAAAGTGTCATGATGATCTCTCCATTGGCAAAAGATTCTGAAATAGTACCCCATTTGGATCTCTGAGAGGGGACTTTCAAGGGGGAGGTGACCATGAGAAAAAGATTGAATAACCAATGAGATGATAATGTTCTACGAATCGAGGTATGAAATGCCAGAAACTTGAATGTGGTAGGGAAGCTAGAAAATCTGAAAAGGGGAATGCAAAGGCTCAATCTAGATATATTAGGGGTCAGTAAAATGAAATGGAAAGAAGACAAGAATTTCTGGTTAGATGAGTACAGGGTAATATCAACAGCAGCAGAAAATGGTATAATTGGACTAGGATTCATTATGAGTAGGAAGGTAAGGCAGAGAATCTGTTACTGTGAACAGTTCAGTGATCTGATTGTTCTTATCAGAATCAACAGCAAACCAACACTGACAATGATAGTTCAGTTACACATGCCGATGTCGCAAGCTGAAGAGTAAGAGATAGAGAAAGTATATGAGTTTATTGAAATCGTAATACAGTATGTGAAGGGAGATGAAAACATAATAGTCATGGGGGACCGGAATGCAGTTCTAGGGGAAGGAGTAGAAGAAAAGGTTACACAAGGAATGAGAGAGGAGAAAGTCTAATTGATTTATGTAATAAATTTCAACTAGTAATAGTGAATCATAAGAGGAGGAGGTACACTTGGAAAACACCAGGTGATACAGGAATATTTCAGTTACATTACATCATGGTCGGACAGAGATTCCAAAATCAGATACTGGATTGTAAGGCATATCTAGGAGCAGATACAGACTCAAATCACAATTTAGTAGTGATGAAGTGTAGGCTGAAGTTTAAGAGATCAGTCAGGAAGAATCAATATGGCAGTGCAGTTGAAGAGGGATGGACATATCTTAAAAGGGCAATTACAGAAGTTGGAAAGAAAAACATAGGTACAAAGAATGTAATTGTGAAGAAACCATGGGTAACAGAAGAAATATTTCAGTTAAGAGATGAAAGAAAGAAGTACAAAAATGTTCAGGGAAATTCAGGAATACAGAAATGCAAGTCTCTGAGGAATGAAATAAATAGGAAGTGCAGGGAAGCTAAAACAAAGTAACGGCATGAAAAATGTGAAGAAATTGAAAAAGAAATGATTGATGGAAGTACTGACTCAGCATATAGGAAAGTTGAAACAACATTCGGTGAAATTAAAAGCAAGGGCTGTAACATTAAAAGTGCAACAGAAATTCCACTGTTAAATGCAGAGGAGAGAGAGATAGGTGGAAAGAGTACATAGAAGGCCTCTGTGAGGGGGAAGATTTGTCTGATGTGGTAGAAGAAAAAACAAGAGTCAATTTAGAAGAGATTGGAAATCGAGTATTGGAATCAGAATTTAAGAGAGCTTTGGAGGACTTAAGATCAAATAAGGCAGGAGGGATAGATAACATTCCATCATAATTTCTAAAATCACTAGGGGCGTTGGCAACAAAATGACTATTCATGTTGGTGTGAAGAATGCATGAGTCTGGTGACATACCATCTGACTTTCAGAAAAATATCATTCGCTCTGTTCTGAAGACTGCAAGAGCTGTCAGTGCGAGAATTGTTACACAATCAGCTTAACAGCTCATGCATCCAAGTTGCTTACAAGAATAATATACACAAGAATGAAAAAGAAAATTGAGGATGTGTTAGATTACGATCAGTTTGGCTTTAGCAGAGGTAAAGGCACCAGAGAGGTAATTCTGACATGGCAGTTGATCATGGAAGCAAGGCTAAAGAAAAATCAAAACATGTTCATAGAATTTATTAACCTGGAAAAAGCGATCAGAAATGTAAAATGGCGCATGACGTTCGAAATTCTCAGAAAAATAGGGGTAACCTGTAGGGAGAGATGGCTGTTAAACAACATGTACAAGAGCCAAGAGGGAATAATAAGAACAGATGACCAAGAATGAAGTACTCGGATTAAGAAGGGTGTAAGACAAAGATACAGTCTTTCGCCCCTACTGTTCAATCTGTACATTGAAGAAGCAGTGATGGAAATAAAAGAAAGGTTCAGGAGTGGAGTTAAAATTGAATGTGAAATTATATCAGTGATAACATACGCTGATGACACAGCTATCCTGAGTGAAAGTGTAGAAGAATTACATGATCTGCTGAATAGAAGCACAGTCTAATGAGTACAGATTACGGATTGAGAGTAAATCAAAGAAAGACGAAAGTAATGAGAAGTTGCAGAAATGAGAACAGTGAGAAACTTAAAATCAGAATTGATGGTCTTGAAGTAGATGAAGTTAAGGAATTCTACAACATATTCTGCAAAATAACCAATGGCAGATGGAGCAAGGAGGACATCAAAAGCAGACAAGCACTAGCAAAAAGGGCATTCCTCACCAAGAGAAGTCTACTACTATCAAACATAGGCCTTAATTTGAGGAAGAAATTTCTGAGAATGTACTTGTGGAGCACACCATTGTATGGTAGTGAAACATGGACTTTGGGAAAACCAGAACAGAAGAGAACTGAAGTATTTGAGATGTGGTGTTACAGATGAATGTTGTAAATTAGGTGGACTGGAAAGGTAACGAATGAGGAGATTCTGAACGAATCGGAGAGAAAAGGAATGTGTGGAAAACATTGTCAAGGAGAAGGGACAGGATGATCAGGCACCTCTTAAGACATCAGGGAATGACTTCCATAGTTCTAGCGGGAACTGTAGAGTGCAAAAACTGTAGAGGAAGGCAGAGATTGGAATACTTGCAGCAAATAATAAATTGAGGATATAGCTTGCAAGTCCTATTCTTAGATGAAGAGGTTAGCACAGGAGAGGAATTCATGTTGGGCCACATCAAACCAGTCAAAATATTGATGACTCAAAAAGTACTTCAGAAACAGGAACTTGTGTGTAGGAATTATAAAAAATGTCGGAAGAGATGATACAATCTGAAGTAAGAATACAGTGTTTCAGTATCTTCATTGAGGCACATCTAAAACAAATACAAATAGGCTATTCATATTTCTGAAGGGAACAATAAAAATGTTAGTGAATCTACAATGGGGAGAATCGCGTAACCAATCTTTTAAGTCAGTTAATATCTTAACCCTCCCCAGTATATATCTGCATGAACTCCTAGACTGTACAGAGTTCAGATATGTCCCTGTTATTTGAGATGCTGAGATGCAGCAAGACATTGAGACAAGGAAATAGAATTGCTTCCATGTGAGGTGTATAATATGTGATGTGTATCATTAAAATTTATTAGCCATAGTATTGTACACTTTTCAATGCTTGTTACACAAGTATGACTTGGTTCTTAGAACATACAATATTTGTGAATCCAATAAGAATTAAAATTTATCTTGCAACACTGTGGCTTTCTTACAGTGTTGTCTTTTTAATTTGGTTTACAATTTTAAAACTACAATGGGACAGTAACTAAAGATATCAAGCCCACATGGGCTGTAACTTAGTGAACAAGAAAAATGAACACTTTGTAACATTTACAGTTTTTGTTTCTGTTAATAAGTTTACAAATGTTCTATTATTCTTTAAGATAATTTTTATTCATTGTTCCATCTCAGTTAAAAAAAGTACATTTCTTTTTCACAAATAATCTAAAGTATTCAATCTCAACAGTGCTAGCAGACTACTGATATTCTAAAACATGTTATGGAAATTTATTATAATTTAAATTATTTTTACAGGACCAGAGGAAGAGGCCTCCCGAAAAACAAATAGATGAAGATGATGAGGAGGAACAGGAACAGAAGTTAAGGGAAGAGTCTGGTCTGGCAAGGTCAGGCAGACTATTTGGGGGCCTCATTAATGACATCAAAAGGAAAGCACCATGGTTAGCATTCAGCTCAGTGCTCATCATATAAAACTGTAATCTTACATGCTCAAATTTTCTGTTGCTAATTTCAACAAATGCATGCGCCCTGACAGGCTTAAAAACGCCCTGACAGACTTAAAAACAGTGCTTAAAAACACCGCTTCACTCCTTTACAAGAATTTTAGGCACAGCAGCCTATGATAGAATGCTGGCTTGTTTTTTGTGCGCAGCTTGATAACTGCTCCTCAGCTGGTTTCTCCTGCAGAGAAAGCCATATATCCTAATTAAATAACAAATCATGTCATGACAGAAAAGATATTTATGACCTTGTGAATACTGTTGATTGTGGGAACCATTAAATAGTATTTCACAAATTAAAATTTTGTGGCACAAATTGGAATCCCTCTTGCATGTATAAAGTCTTATTTTATAACCGAAAGAAGAGTATCAAAGTTATAAAATGCATCATAGAAATAAAACTGTACTCATAATTGGGAGAACATGCAGTCTTAAAGGGTTTGGCACTGGTCCCATTTCTGTTCTTATCCTTCATAAGCAACCTTGTAAAGATTTGAAAGAACTGCTTAAAAAGTGTATGTTTGCTGATAACACATGCATAAAAATCAAACACCCAGACACAGACTGAACAATAACTAAACAGACCTGCACCAGATTTATAGTGAACAGTTTTATCCTTTCCTACAAGTATACATATTGTGAAAAGCTTTTCAACAACTTTTGAATTATTAGACTCATCACCCAATAAATCTAATCAATAATGATATTTGCTGCTAATAATAAAAACTGCTTTCAGTTGAACTGTGATTTGTACAACTGCAATACAAAACACCTAAAAAATTTAGACTGGGCCTTCCTACCTTGTATTCAAACTGATGTTCTATATTCTACACAGCAGAAAAATTTACTTCTAGTCCTAAGACTACAGCAACCTCCTCTCAGACTACAGCAAAAATTTGAGAATCCCTACAAGATTTAAAAGAAAATTAATAACTTAGCTTATTCTACTGCCACCAATGTACATTTTGTGTAAGGATGATGAAGACAAGATAAGAGAAATTAGGACTCATATGGAGGTGTATGGACTGTCGTTTTACCCTCACATCATTTGTGAGTAGAACAGGAAAGAGAATGAGTAATAGTTGTATAAGGTACACCGTCCACCATATGGCAGCTTGCTGAGTGTGTATGTAGATATTGTCATATTAACTCAAGCTAATTATCTGATTGTCTGCATTCAAGAACGGATATTCCTGTTAGTCACACAAAAAGCGCCAATTTTAATTGTGAGGAGGTCATTATTCTGATACAATACAGGCAGTTGCTGTTAGTTGATAAAAATGTGAGGCCACAGCCATTTTGGCTGATTTGTGTTTCCATATTGTTTTGGCTGAGATGTGAACAAAGTGATTGATTGAAAACTTGTACAGTCTCTAAATTTTTGCATGAGTGTCTACACACTTCTTCGGCTCAATCAACTATAGATGAGTGAGTGGTCACTCTCCTCATTTTTGTTTATTGTTTCTATCATATTTTCTCAGTACAATTTCCAGCATAGCCTGACGAATATAGCCAAAAGTGTGCATTAATTATTCCCAAATAACAGCAACTAACTATGAATTAAATTAGAGACTGAACATGAAACCCAAATTAAGTATGTGTTGTAATCTTTATCTCTGTCAGTTCTACTACACTTTGTGGTTCAACAGTAAGTAAACCTCCTTCATAAATTACTCTTAAGTGACTGATGGTTGGTCAAGAAGGACATGCTATAAAATTAAACAATGGGAACTTCATGTTGGAATATCAACAGTATTAGGTAAAGGATAGATTGCTACTCACCACAAAGTTGACCCAATGAATAGCAGAAGGTACAATGAAAAGACTGTCTTTTTGCACTGCCTGTCTGCAGCTCAGAGGGTCATCTTTATGGTTAGTAGCACTCTGTCCTTCTCTTAATATTATAAAATTATGTAGAATGAAGTACTAATGTAAAGTTACCTTGAAATCCCTTTGCCTTATTGGATAAATTTGTCAAATATTGCAATAGTTACGAGTACTGCCATATTATGTGTTGTCTGACTGGTTGCAAATAGATCATATACATGTTTATCTATTTATTCCATTGTTCTCATTTTATTCCAGGTACTGGTCAGATTTTAAAGATGCTCTGGCCATACAATGTGTTGCATCTTGGATTTTCTTATATTTTGCTTGC
This sequence comes from Schistocerca piceifrons, assembly GCF_021461385.2. NCBI lineage: Eukaryota > Metazoa > Arthropoda > Insecta > Orthoptera > Acrididae > Schistocerca > Schistocerca piceifrons. The sequence goes on from NC_060139.1 coordinate 779,684,920, forward strand.
CTGTCACCCATTATTACATTTGGTGGTCTTTTGGGTCATGCGACAGGAAATAACATGGCAGCGATGGAATCTCTGGTATCTGGTTTTGTTTGTGGAATAGGATATGGATTTTTTTCTGGCCAACCATTGACTATACTTGGATCTACTGGCCCCGTTCTTGTGTTTGAAACAATCATGTATGATTTCTGTATGTAAGTATTTAATTTTTTAGCTTCAACTTCTTAGTAATAATGTAAGAGGTTATACCTTTTTTACAATTCTTTATTTCTTGATCTTTGAAAGTGCTAACACAACTGTGATTGTAGGAGCCAAGGATGGGATTACATGTCATTCCGGTTCTGGATTGGTGCGTGGATTACAATAATTCTTCTACTGCTTGTCGCATTCGATGCCAGTGCATTTGTCTGCTACATTACTAGGTTTACTGAAGAGAACTTTGCGACTCTAATTGCTTTCATCTTCATATATAAGGTAAGTATCTCAATATTAACATGTTAGTCATGTTACATGTAATATAAAAACTATAATTTATCTGTTTTCCCTTCTTGTAGGCAGTGGAAAATGTTCTCAGCATTGGAAAGAAGTTCCCATTGGACAGACACAAAGAGATTCTGAATGAATGTTTCTGTGCAACATCTAATGACACTGACAGTGCACTAGTAGTCAACTGGACCAATTTAGAGCCGGCTGGATGCTTGGTATTTAAATTTCTTAAATTTTGTGATGTGGTTTATATAAGTTGAATAAGAGCAAACACTTTTTAAAACTTGTGAGAGAAAGAGAGAGAGAGAGATTCTGTGTGTACTAGAAAAAAACTGTTATTTATTCTCAAGCTTAATACCAAAAATATTTCCATGTGTACTCGTACAAATTCAGTTTTAAAGGTACACACTGAATCTCAAGTTTATTACAAAAACAAGCTCTCCTTGCAAGTAACTTGAAATGAATACAGACCAGTATGGATATCAAAGTACTTGAAGTGAACCTTCAACCATTACAATAAAATATATTTTATTTTTATTCTGTCAGATATTAGGCCATCCAAAGCCTGTTGCAGTTACATTTGTCCCTTCCATCCTTTTTCTGGTCTTCCAATGCATCTTTTATCTTGCAGAATATATTTCCAAAAATCCAGTTTTAATCTTGACTTCTCCATTCACAACAGATATGCAGTAACCAAGTAATACCCAAAACTGATCCAAGTAATATAAATATGGCTTTATTCTTAAACCTCTGAACAGTAACAGAAATAAGCCTCTCATCGAGCATCATTCAGCATTTTCAAATAACTTCTGGGAATTCAGCCAAGTAACACTTTCAGCGACCACCAATATTTCGGTAGTTGCTGAAAGTGTTACCTGGCTGAATTCCCAGAAGTTATTTGAAAGTTGTATACGCCAGGAGATACTCAGGTCTCACATCATTCAGCATTGCTCAGCACATGTATATGCATGAGTCACTAGCAGAAGGTGCAGCGTCCACTTGCCTCCCACAGGCAGCCTCCAGCAGCCAGCCTGCGCTGATATATTGGTGGCCAATTCAAACACACACCCACATTGACATCACACTCAGCACACTCACATCCACGCGCACTGGTAGCAGGATACAGTACACCTCCCCCTCATGTTAAATGGCTGCCCAGGCTATGAAGGAGAAATCTGCGGCCCAACAAGAGACACATTTATCAGCTCTGGAGCCATGTCAGATAATACCAATGTAGGGGGCGGGTTGATGTGCTGGGCAGGCACTAGATCACAGGGCCAGAATACAGAGGAACACGTGCATGCCCACTGATGGTGGGTCCCCATGTTGCCTGACGACAGCACTGGAGAGGGGGATGCAATCATCATCTCTGCACCATCATCAGCAGGCAGGTCAAGTGCAGAGGAGATGGGGCTGGACCCACCAACGATGATGACTGAGGCAATGACAGCGAGGTGCCTGGTGGAGGCGGTCCAACCAGAACAGCTGGTTGTGGCAATGGGCCCGAGGCCAGAGGCAGTCTGGGGTCCTGCGCCAGGAAGCTAGAAACTCAGGGCGCCACATGTGGAGGGGGCAGCCAGTGGAACAGGGACACCTTTATAGCAGGTGAAGATGGGCTCTAGGTGGACGGAGGTGGAACGGGCTGTGGTGACAGGAGCCACACTCGTGAACCAGTAGCTTTTGGTGTTGAGCTAGTGTGCAACTGACCAAAGTGGCACACCACCAGCCCTTCAACTGCAAGGACATCTCAAAGACAGCATCTACGATAGCAGACAACAATGGCTGGTATCCACTTGGGCTGGCAACAAACCCTTGCACCCTCTTCGGCAATCCTGTTGCATATTGGTTGAACGAACCTGACAGTGGTAGATGCAGCCTAGGCTACAGAATGTGGGGAAGCATGCTTGGTTGCCGGCTGTAAAGCAACTCAGCCAGGCTCCACTCCCCCATGGGCACGAAGTGATAGGTGTTCAGAATATGGAGAAGGGCTTCATCTGGCAAGGAATTCACAACAAACTTTTTCATTTTGGACTTGAACGTATACAGTAGTTGTTCTGACTTGCATTTGATTGAGGATGGAATGGCAGAGCCACAGCATGATGAATGCCATGATGGGAGCGCTGGTGAAGAAGGCATAGAATGTCGCACATGGTTCGGTGGTAATAACTACTCCGGTGAGAGGTCTTCCGTGGGCAACAGCAAAACACCTCCTAAACCAGAGAGGTGATACCATAAGGAAAAATAGTTGTGCCAAGGGTCCAAAACCCAACTGGGCAGTTTATCTGGTCAGCCTTGTTGAACAAACCGAACCACCTGGAGGAGAACCGGGTCGGCAGCAATGGCAGCTGCTATGCATGAGCTCATAATTGGGGAAACCTTCGACCACAGCCTGCATTTCAGTATTGAGGTCCAAGCAAAGCAATCCTTCATGATCAAGGGTGGGATCAGGACCCACAGAAAGGCAGGACAAGGTGTTCGCTGTGGCATATTTAGACATAGGTCACAAAAGGATTTCATAATTGTAGCAAGACAAGAACAGCACCCAGATTGTAGGCAATGTGCTGCCTTGCCAGGTAAGGAAGTGTGAGGGTTAAACAAGGAACAAGGAAACCAAGGGTTTATTGTCAGTAATAAGGTGAAACTTGGAGCAAAAAAAATTCCCAGAGAGCAAAGGCTATGACAGGAACTTATTTTTCCAGCTGAGAGTAACACTAGTAACACTGCTCAGGTGGAGTGAGAGATTTAGAGGTGAAAGCAACAGGTCTTTCAGAGCCATCGGCATTTCAGTGCATTAGAACATACTGAGGCTGTACTGTGAGGCATCAGTTACCAGAACTATGTGCTGGTGCAGAGAGACCGTAGTTAAACAAGAGTCTGAGAGTAGTTTGGATTTCAATATTTGAAAACCGCATTCAAAATCCAGGCTCCAGAAAAAAAGTACATTTTTATGCAACAAGGCATGCCATAGATGGGCCAATGTGGCTGCTCCAGGCAGGAATTTGTGGTAGTAGGCTATCTCGCCTAGGAAGGCCTGTAGCTCCTTCACGAATGAGGGGCAAGACATAGACATAATAGTGGAGATGTCTGGCAAAGGGCAAAACAGAACATGCGAGACCTCAAATCCCAAATAAACAATAGAAGGGTGAAAAAACTGAGATTTTGTGAAGTTACAACGTAACCTTGCAGACTGTAAGGCAGAAAACAAAGTGCACAATTTTTTCAAGTGGTCAGCTGTGGAGAAGCCCAGGACAACAATATTATTCAGATCATTAATGCAACCCTGGACAGGCACAGTCAATTAAACAAGGCCAAGCTGTGAATTTCAAAGAAATATGAGCAGAAAAATTGGTAGCATACTTTCCAAAAAAAGTCCAAAAACTCCTCACACAGTGTTTCCAATTGAGAATACGGTACCTGATCATACCCAAGGTGAGCTGCGTTGATGACAGTAAATCCAAATACCTGGAACATGGCCATCCCAAACAAGTTCCGAACCAAGGCATCTTCCATTCTTTTTGTATTTCCTTCCTGATCCAGCAAAGATTCAGAACTCTAAGGTAGTTTGTTTTAAAACCTACTGAAGAGTATTTTATCAGATCATGATTTACATCATCCCTTCCTATTGCCTTTTTTATTGTATATCTGAGAACATGCTATAGTTCTTTGTATTCATTGTGATCTGGATTTGATTCAAAGATTTCCTCATTTTATATATTTCTTTCATCAGTCCATATTTTTTGTAATACTGAAGACAGTCCTTGTCAGTTTACAAATTTCTCAGTTAACTTTCAGAGAATCAAACATCATGAAAACTAAGTCTTAAAACTGATAAGAAATTCTGGAAAACTACAAGCTTTGTTTAAGACAGAATACTTGTCGGTTGCTAGCCTATTTGAAAGTGTTTGTGGCTTGAACTGCTGCAGAAAATATTTGTGCCAGCTAAAGATGCCCTTTCAGAGCCTGATTGTACCTGTTGACAACACCAAATCTGACACAGACTGTGAACCCACACTGAGAGCCAGCTAACTACAAGAAGCTGAGTAAGGCTAGGCAGAAAGGAAAAGACCTTCCACAAAGATAAAAAATAACAGAAAGATTAACCTTTCCCAAATGTAGATGGAAATGACCAATATAAATAGCATTTGCAACATTTACACACACTCACATCCATAGTTTAGATACCTGTGGTCACAGTTGTAATGCTAAGTGAAATACCAGTAACAGTGAGTGCACACATTGATTTTATATAATTTAAATTGACATGGTCAAATTTGTGAGAATTAGTTGCTAATATGGCTCTTAAATCAATTACATGACACAAGTACTTTGCATATTTTTGGACAAATACTTTTCAAACGATGTATTTCTCTAAATTGCAATTCTTGGGAGCTGTGTTAAAGGCATGTACCTAGCCTTGATGTAAAAAGGAACTTCTATTTTACATTATTATATTGCAACATTTTATGTGTTTTATTCAAACAATAGAAAATTAAATAATGATGTGAAACAAGTCATGCTGATACTCACCATTGACAGGAGGCTCGTAGCAACAGACGGGCATATTTAAAAGTAGGCTGTTGGAAAATATCAGCTTTCAGATAAATCCGTTATCAGCTGTCTCTCTCTCTCTCTCTCTCTCTCTCTCTCTCTCTCTCTCTCTCTCTCTCTCACACGCACACGCACATGCAAATAACAAGAAGTTGTAATTTGGTGTGTGTGTGTGTGTGTGTGTGTGTGTGTGTGTGTGTGTGTGTGTGTGTGTGTGTGTGTGTGTGTGTTTTGTGGATGTATTAACAGCTAATACTTTTCAACAGTCTGCTTTTAAATGCGTCACTCAGTGCCTCCTCTATATGGTGAGCAGCAATTGTAAATGATCAAACCTATTCAAAAAGCCTGCCAAACCAAGGCAGCAGGGGAAATGTTGCAACTGTGTCAGTCTAATCTGGATGATTTCCGGAACTGCATAATCACCATGGATCAGTGCTCAGCTTATAACTATGGGCCCTAAGACAAAGGATCTAATTAAGCAAAAGGAACATGCAGAGTCACCACTGCCAAAAAATGGGAAGACCCAACCAACTACTGGCAAAGTGATCCTGTGATGGGGGCAAATCTTCACAGGAGCTTAAGATCAAAATCTCCTGACAAGGTCACAGGAGACTGTCAAAATGAAGTATAGTGGGAAGCTGTCCAAGGCATTGTTTTTGCTTCAGGACCACTTCTGTTAATGGTTTAAAGAGTAATTTCATCAAATTTCCTTATATACTTTGTTCAGTGAATGTCTAATCTGTAGTTGTAAGATATTTTGTGTGTGTGTGTGTGTGTGTGTGTGTGTGTGTGTGTGTGTGTGTGTGTGTGTGTGTGTGTGTTGGTGCATGGGTGCTCATGCATGCTTTTATAGCTTGAACAGCTCAGTCTTACCATACATTAACTGAATATATTTGGTATTTTGAAAAATACAAATATGCCTTCCCTCTTTGGATTTTCTTTGCAACTAATGCTAAGTCAAGTTTGTGCCAATAATTTGTTGTTTTCTGGTATCCCTTATAAATGCAGGAGAGGAATTTTAGTATAATTTCAATCATTCCAATCATAATTTTATAATGTATTGTGTTAGGCACTGCTCTGATATGAATGTTTCTGTTACAGAATCAAAAATGGAAAAACCAGGATGAAATGTAACAATATAATGAAAAGGATAGTTGCTACTCACCATATAGCAGAGATGTTGAGTCGCAGAAAGGCACAACAAAAAGTCCAACTGCCAGAGGCTGTGGTCGTGTGTGTGTGTGTTTGTGTGTGTGTGTGTGTGTGTGTGTGTGTGTGTTGTCTAATTTTGACAAAGGCCTTGTTGGCTGAAAGCTAATTGTGCGAGTGTCTTTTGTTGTGCCCTTCTGCGACTCAGCACCTCCACTATATGGTGAGTAACAACTATCATTTTCATTATAGTGTTTCTGTTACCATGCATAAGAGCGTATTTGAGTGGGGAAGTGAGTTTTTAACAAAGATGTTAACTTATTTCATCTTATCACTTCTTTCACACTGCTTTATATTTCAAGTAATGTTAAACACAATATCCGAAGCTCTAAATGTAATCATTATCACATCAAAATATGAGGGCATGCTGAAAAGAAAACCATCTGAACTTTTTTGTGAAAACCCATAAAGCTTTTTAACAAAAACAAATGGTATTAATATTTTAAATCTCTATTCTTCATATCTACATATCAGCAGTCCTCTGCCACTAGAGGCATCTGAATTGTGGCATGTAACATGGTGGTGTGTAACATAATTATGTTGATGTTTGAGAAATAGCATGCTGTTTTCAAATTTCGAATTTGAAGAGTTTGTCCACATCTGGTTCACCCTCTTCTTCAGCATGACATTGCAAGACCACACAAGAGTGCTGTGACATTTTTCGTTCACTGTCATCAATTATCCTCCATATAGTCCCAACTTGTCCCCATCTGATTTTCATCTGTTCCCAAATGTAATGAACTGCTTTGAGGACTTCACTTCAGTTGTAATGAAGTGGTACAAGCAGAGGTAAGGTTCTGGTTCCAGCAACAGAGTCAAAAATTCTATAGTTACGGTGTCAGCAAAAGAGTCTCTCTTTGTGAAAAACGTGTACATTGCCGGGATCACTATGTTGAGAAATAAATGTGTAGACATGATGAACAAAGATGTACAAGGTTAATATCATTTGTTTCATTTAAAAATCTTTAAGAGTTTTCACATAAAAAATTTGGAGGCATTACTTTTCAGCATCCGCTCGTATTGAAGTTTTATAGTTGACTTGTGTTCAAACTTAGCAAATCCTTCTTTGTTTCTATTTCCCAGGCAATAAATGGAACACTTAGTGGAGATGGGTGCTACCCACCTCAGCATGTGCCTGATGTTTTCCTGATGTCTATTATTTTATTTTTTGGGACATTCATTTTGTCAGTGCAAATGAAAGATTTTAAGAATGCTCTTTTCTTCCCATCATTCGTAAGTATGTTACTATTTTACTATCTTATTTAAGGCATGGCTTTACAGAGGCATTATTATGCATCATTATAATCTTTTAGTGAGTGGTTAGATTCGTGCATAGTGTTAGCAATTATACATTGCCAAGGGTATAAATGAATTCTGTAGAAGTGGTGCTACAAACTACAGAAAGCTTCTTCCTCCCTGACCAGCACTGGTTAAATGATTGCTTTGGTTTTAAAGTATAGGCCCTATTTCTCATTCAAAACACTTCTATCTCTAAAGCAATGGAAGCACCACAACTCTTTACAGAGTAAGAGGATCAAGCAGTGATTCAGAGTTTCAAAGGACTGGAAAAATATTTTTGTGGTGGTAAAGGCAGAAACTGATCTTTTATTAATAAATAACCATTCTTACAGTTGTATTTAATTGAGGCAAACAAAAGACAATGACTGACAGTGAGTCAGACTCAAGAAGCTCTTACAGTACTAACATCTCAATACTCCGAGTTGTATATGGAATAAACTAGGCATGCTTTGTTGTTATAACTAATTTTATTTTAAGTCATTCTCAACTTGTATCAGGCTGCCTCGTATAAGTATGCCAATGTTACTGCTACAGTTAAGTCGATTTATGAATAATACAAGGCAGGTAAATTTCCATAGCTGTGATCTGCGGGTACTCATGTTGTGACGCACTGCAGCAGTGTAACTAGGTGCCTCATCGACTGAATGTCAGTGGTGAAATGTACAATTAATGTAGTTCCCCCTTTCTCTGTCTTACGTTTAGTATACTGCTTTACAAATTACAGCCCAAATTAAAAACCTGGACCCAACAAATGAAGAGCTGAACACAAACACGTGTTTCAACCACTGATTTTTCACAGGAACAGGATAAATAAAACTTTGATGAAGCTCAAGAACAGTGGAGAGAAAACAATGATATAATGATGCAAACCTGGAGAGAGAGAACTGCATACAGAGTACATGAAATTCATAAATCAGCCTGTACTCAGCTGCTTAAGATATTATTGCTCTCTGAAATAATGCAGAGAGAGAATTGAATGTAATTGGATAGATAAAAATAAAAACTGTAGATTTAGGAAAGGAGGTACAGTTCGTAAAAGTCACACGGAACCCTGGGTCAGGGGAGACTTATCAGATGGGACAAGAAGGAAAGAATGATTGCTGGGGACTTCACCATATGAGATTTGAAAACCTGAGAGCTGAAAGGTGGGAAACAGGGTAATATTCAAGACAGATATTACTGCTTAAACATCGAGCACGAGTTAACAAGAATGAAAAGCTAAGTACATTGTATGCAACAGAGTTTGGAGGGGGGGGGGGGGGGATGGTGAAAAATAAACAGGTCACAAAATGATAGATGTAGAAAACAAATGAAATGAAGAAAGGAGTAGTTACTGTGAGGAAATGAAGAGATAGGAGGAATTAACACCAATTAAGGCCATGTGGCTGGCAAGAACCAAGGACATGTTGTAGCACTAGTTCCCACCTGTGGAGTGCTTAGAAACTGAGGTCATGATTATCAAGTTGTAGAGCATGCTCTGCAACAGGATATTATGTGTTGCCAGTATACACCCCCTGCCTATGCCCATTCAGCCTGACTGACAACTGGGTGGCAGTCATGGCGATGTAAAAGCTCGAATAGTGTTTCCATAACAGCTAGTATATGAAGTGTCATTTCAAGGGGCTCTCCCTCTGGTAGTATATGTTTTGCCAGTTACAGGGCTGTTATAGATGGTGGTAGGAGGGCACAAAGGCCAGGTCTTGCAGCGGGGTTGGTCACAGCGGTAGGAGCCATAGGGTAGGGAGGTGGGTGCAGAATGATCATAGGGTCTGACAAGGATATTGCAGAGAGTGGGAGGGCAACTAAAAGTTATTCTAGTTGTGGTGGGTAAAATCTCAGACTGGATGGATCTCATTTCAGGGCATGATTGTAAGAAGTCATGGCCTTGTCGAAGCCTAGTGCAAAAGCAGATTTCCTGGGCCATCACATCCAATCCTGTCACTGCTGATCCCTTCAAAAAACAACTTCAGAGCACACCACTTATCCTGGCCTTGAATGTATTAATCACCTACTTCGACAAGGCCATGACTTCCTAAAATAATGCCCTTGAAAAGAGATCCATTTTGTCTGAGATTTTGCCCACCTACCTAGAATAGCTTCTAATTGCCCTCCCAATCCCTGCAATATCCTTGTTAGACCCTAATCCTCCTCTGCACCCATCTCCCTACCCTATGGCTCGTACCCCTGCGGTTGTCCCCACTGCAATACTTGCCCTATGCACCCTCCTACCACCACCTATAACAGTCCTGTAACTGGCAAAACATATACTATCAAAGGGAGAGCCATATACCAGCTGTTATGTAAACACTGTTCAGCCTTTTACATTGGGATGACTACCATCAAATTATCAGGTAGGATGAATGGGCATAGGCAGAGGGTGTATACCAGCAACACACACTATCCTGTTGCAGAGAATGACAGTCATGACATCAGTGCCTGTTTCATTACATGTGCCATCTGGATTCTTCTTCCAGACACCAGTTTCTCATATCTCTGCTGGTGGGAACTAATGCTACAACATGTCCTTGGTTCTTGCCACCCACCTGGCCTTAATTTGCATTAATTCCTTCCATCTCAGCATTTCTTCTCAGTAACTACTCCTTTCTTCACTCAATTTTAGTTTTCTACATCTTTCATTTTGTGACCTGTCTATTTTTTGCTGTCCCCCCTCCCACCTCTGTTACATACAGTCCACTTCTCTTTTCACTCTCATTAGCTCATGCACGGTGTTTAAGCAGTAATATCTGCCTCGCATATTACCCTGTCTTCCATCTTTAAGCTCTCAAGTTTTCAGCTCTCATCCGGTGCAGTCACCAACAATCAATCTTTCCTTCTGATCTTGTCTGGTAAGTCTCCCTTTAGCTGGGGTTCTGGGCCACTTTTCAGTATTGTATGCCTTTTCCTAAACCTCTCCAGTCCTTTTCCTTCACCCTTCTTCCTTCCCCTTCAACTCTTCTGCTGGAAGGAGGAGTCACTGTGTCCGATAGCTTGCACAAGTTGTGGTTTTTGTGTGTGTGTGTGTGTGTGTGTGTGTGTGTGTGTGTGTGTGTGTGTGTGTGCAGTCCCCTTCTTGGTGCCCCTGTCCACACAGTACAGGTCAGCCTTTCTTAGGCCTGCCTATCTGCCCTTTTTGTCCAGTACTTGCTGGGTGCCCCCCCCCCCCCCCCCCCATCCTTCTTGAGTAGGCCTCATTGTTCATTGCCCTACAATACACCTTTGTGTACACTATAATTAAATATTACCTGGTAAAATTAAAATCTACTTCACACTTCACGCTCACTTTTTCATACTTCTCTCTTATACCCTAGAGTCCTCCCGTACTCATCCACTTCTACGTTTCCAGTATCTGCTTCATGCCTACATACATTATTCAATATATACTATGCTTACTTAGGTTATAAGAGTCCCACTATCCTACAAGTCATCATAATATTTGTTAGACGGACCTCTCTGGCTTATGTTCTCTTTCCTTATTCACGCTTCCTACTTAGGTATATTCAATGTAAAATTATCATAGTTTTTATATCCTTATGTACCTTTGTGATATAGAATTGTCATTGTTTTTATAGATATATTTCCTTTTTATACATATTAATAAATAGCTACATCATAGGTTTTACAAGTAACTAGGCAATGTATTTCCTATATATACATATTAATAAATATCGACATGATAGTTTTTCCAAGTAACTAGGTGATATAGAACCATCACAATAATCAACCTTAAGTGCATATTTCTCCATGTGCACATTCTTTCCCCCTACAACACTTGACGGTTCTCACATCCTTTTAATCTGTACTTTCATTGTTTGCGTATTCGTGTTATGGTGTGTGTATGTGGAAGTGTGTTTGTTTAGCCTGATTCTTCAGTCTACTTGCATGAAATAAGTTGAAAGTTATTGGAAATTATATAAAATAAGGAGGACTTCAGTGATAGAAGTATATGCATATGGAAAGAGGGAAAGATAGACCAGTACTCAGATGAGAAGTAAGAAAGGAAAAAGTAGAAGTGGTTGCTAAGATTGAAGAAGAGAAAGAAGATAGCCCCAAAGACAGGAAACCCTTCCACTAATACAAACCCTCCCATCCACTTCATGTCTCATAACAGGTATAAAAAGTTCTATAAAAATAGAAAATTATACACTATAATAATATAGTTGTTTAGTCATTCAGTTTATACTATTCTTTTATACACACATAAAATCCTCTATTCAGTTTATGTCGTCTCGACATCACTCAGTTTAAAAAATATCATCATATTATACTTTCCACTAATATAACATTCTATTCGTTTCACTTCAGGTCTAGTGATCATTGTTCACATGTGATTCTCTTAAATTGGTCTCAATCTTGTAGTCATATACGGTTTCCTACATACTAAAATTACAGGATAGTTTAAGAAATCAAGAATAGATTACTGAATAGTTTAAGATTTGAAAGGAATTCGGTGCAGGAAAAATAGTACAGAAGAAACACCGAAAACAACTAGGGATCCGATGATTGTCACTCCACTCCTTAACACAGAACGTTAACGTCCCTGGGAGACTGATGTGACTCCATCCAGATCCCATGGATCATATATTAAGCTCACTTGAGCAAGTGCAAACCAGTACTTCTCGTTAAATTTTGTGTGAAAGTCTCCCAACAGTAAAACAATCACACAACATCAAGTAAAGTTATTCTGTTTTCTATTCTATCCTAGATAAGTTTGAATTCTTTCCATAAATTATCTATGCCTCTCTTAGTATCATGAAGTTCTGAAGCTAAATTTGAAGAAACGTTGTCGGAGGTCACTCTTGTAGCAACTTTTCTGTCTATCATCTCTTCGACTTGTTCCTCCAGATTACTGATACTTATTATGTCTTAAGTGGCTAGTTTCTCTTTAAAATTCCTTTCCATGGTATCAACTCTAGTGTCGACACCTGCAATTTGCGATTGGACTGTAGAAATTAGTTTGTCCTACTTTACAACATTTTCCCTTAAAGTGTGTAACCTTTGTTTTACAGCATCAAATGTAACATTACATACACTTTGAAATGATCATAGTTTTTCGCTCAGTTCAGACTCTACACCGTTACATTTATCTTCATCATCAAATTCTAGTTTCTTTGCCAAATCCTGAAATTGGTTACTCTGTTTCTGACTAAAGTCAGTGAACAGCTGATTGACGTGACTACTTAAAAAGCTACTTAATTCACCTTTCAAATCTATATTAAAATTTTCCACTGTAGTGGTTAAAATATCAAATTCGGTCTTCAAATTTCCCATACGTTCATGCAATTGGCTAAATTCCTTATTTTGTTCATCTACTTTTGCACTTAACAATCCTAAAGTCCTATTCTCAACGTCCAATTGATTATTTACTTGAATATTCACTGTGTCTATTTCTCTACTTAAATTAGCACTCTGTGCATCTAACTTTTCACTTAAAGTTACACTTTGTGCTTCTAGTTTTTCACTTAAATTCACACTGCATTCATCTCTCAAGGAAGCATTTTGAGCATTTAAATTTTTACTTAGAGTAGTAATTTGAGCATTTGACTCTGTTCTTACTGAGTCTAACTTTAGACTTTGTTCTTTGATTAAATTTGCTACTTCAGCCCAGTCTGGCGTTTCCTTATTCACTGTCATAGCCATGGCTGGTTCTGCTAGTTGCTGTTCTTGATGCTTTATTGATTTTAGACCTAGTAATCATCTAAAAGAAAATTCACCACAGAGTACAATAACTACACTAACAGTTTAACATTCAACAGTTCCTTCTACTTTACCAAACAGTTATTGTTTTTTGCTCACCCCCGTGGAGTAAAAGCTGTGTTGGTTAGTAGATATGTAATCAACATCGGTGGACAGCACTGGCGTTGGCAGCGTCGAATGTTGGTTTCAGTGTTTTCGTCGGCAAGCAGACGTGGAGTCAGCACCGGTGAGCAGTAGCTGATGCAGTCGGCATCGGTGGCTGGTTGCTGTGTCGGTGTCAGTGCGATGTACATGTGTGAAAACTGCTTACTGTCCACACCCAATCTTCTTAGTTGAAAAGTTGAGGTCTTCTCTCTGGTTTTTTTTCTGCTGCTACTTTCTCAAGTCTTTTACTGTGTTGCACTCACAGCTTTCTTCCATTGGTTTATTGGACTAATACAATTACTGGAAATAGTTCTCATATCTTGTTAGGCCCGATTGCTATGGCAGCACCTAATATTTTCTTCCTGTTTCTGTCTTGAAATTCCCTTTTTCTTCAGGTCCTGCACTTGGGTCGCCATGTTCTAAAGTTTTTTGGATGACAAGAGACAATGTGGTATTGAGTTGCAGGCTCACATGTCTCTCAAATCGGTTAACTTGCGTGTTGTGTGTAGCCGATCTTCTTCTCTTTGTAGTCAGCAATGTCGATCTCCCCAAAAGCTCCTCCTCTGAAGACTATGGCTGATTAAAGGAATTTATTAAACTACTTCTCTGTTCTTGAAATAATTTCAGTACTTGTAGAATACTTTTCAGTTCAATCACTTTATATTTTCAACTTTCACAGATGATAACTTCTGCAAGCTAACTTATTCCTTTAACATTAGACTCATTTACACATATTCAAATAGCAAACATGTGTCTTGCTTCGTTCATGGCCAAGACATGAAGTAATCAAAAGTTTCTAGTCTCAAGCAAGTCCAGTACATGAATGAACATAGAAATCTCTATTCAATTGTTCATTAGTCTTTTTACAATTAACACAGACGCTAAAGAGCACAGAATGCTACATAAACTTTTCTTGCTCTTCTGAACCCGTGCACGGAAACTCTGTGGGCTGTATAGCAGATACTTGTCTGCCGCCGTTTGACTACCGGGTCCATCTTTTTCTCATAACTCTTTTTTGACCTGCACATACAAATAGGTGAGGCGATTTAGGGCATATTCATTTCTCCCACTCACCTCTAAAATAACAGGTGTTCGAAACAGTGGAAGGTCGAGTGGTTCTAGAATTTACTCCAAAATTCTCGAAGCACTACAGAGAGAGAGAGAGAGAGAGAGAGAGAGAGCGAGAGAGAGAGAGAGAGAGAGAGAGAGAGAGAGAGAGAGAGTGTGTGTGTGTGTGTGTGATTATTTTCGTTGTTATAGAAAAGAGAATTTTTACATAAAATAAAATTATTTTTGACAAAACGTATAAGTCAACATATACAAGCAAAACATATACACATGTCACATTATTTGTTACAAACACTCCTACTTCAATAAAGTTTTGTTAAATTGTAGTTGCGCTGTTTCACTTGTTATCATCACAAAATATTTCACCTCTTTCTTTTGTTGCCCTCAGACAAACAGTAGGTTGCAGACAGTGATTGAAACCCTTTCTCAGGTATCTGTATTGAAGAATTACTCAAAGGTGTACACCCCCTGCGAGTTCAGGGGTTAGAATAGGCCCAAGGTATTCCTGCCTGTTGTAAAGAGGTGACTAAAAGGAGTCTCACCCGTTTCAGCCCTATAGTTAAGGTCCAATTTTCTGGTTTGACTTGCCTCTTTCCAAATTCAACAGAAGTGTGGGCTATATGGGGAAGGATGCCTTACATGGTGCATGAGTTACCCATAGTGACCTTAGATTCCATCTCCTGAACCTCTTTCCATCATGGGTTAGCATCTCCACTTGCACTTCGACTATTTGAGCGAGGACACTTTCTGGGGCATGTCATCTTCTTCCATTGTCTCCTGTCTTCTTTCAGCCCCATGACAATGTTGTATTTCTCTGCACCCAATGTCCAGCACAGTAGCCAGTCCCTTGTGGTGGGGCCGTCATGTACCCATTTGGTGGTAGCCCCTTGACATCACAGAGATCACACTGATGATGGCCCAAAACAAAGCGGACTAAGTCATCTTGTGCTGGGGACCAAATGGCCCCAGCAGTCCCCAAGAAAGGAATTCTCTATGTGCGCCCCCTCCCACCTGTGTGAATTGTGGTCAGCATCACTCCCCTGCTTGCCGGACTGCCTGGTACTCCAAAAGAAGTGCAAAATTATGGAGTACAAGACTCTGGACAGGCTATCTTACTGCAAGGCTAAACCCAAATACAAATAACTAAACCCTGTTCCCATGCTATCTAAATATGCTGCCACTGTGACAGTGTCGCCATTGATGATGCCGTTGCACCCATCCTGTAAGGTTGCTCGAGTGGGCCCTCATGGCCACCCAACTTCACCACCATCCAGTGGGCAGGGGCACATCATCTTCTTCTGTTGCTCCCAGAGCTTCTGCTTTGGGAGCATTGCCCCCCAAAATGACAGGGATATCGCCCCCCCCCCCCCCCCCCAGCCGTAGAAAAGCAATGACCACCTCTGGCTCCTCTTATGTGGGACTCTACCTTCTACGCCCCCTCCTCCCCCCAGTGGTCCACTGGCTGTTGGTAGAAGTGGCAAGAGGGCAAAACTTCAAAGAAGTAGTCCATGAAGAAACGGGAGCCTCCAGTGGCCCCCACACCAGCACTCCCCTATGGCTCTGTGTCACAGGGCAAGGTGGAGATTCTGGCGTCCCCTGAGGACCTATATCTCGCTGATGCCTCCGATGCAATGGTACTGGATTCCAATGCTCAACCAGTGGTGACAGGTAATGCTGAGGCCTAATTTGCCTCCTTGGTCACTCCATGCTACACCAGACAACAGAAAGAGTCACTCTCCAGTGGAACTGAGGTAGTTTTTTCTCCCACCTGGCTTAGTTACATCAACTCTTAAGCAGTACACCTGCCTTTTTTTAATTGTCCTTCAAGAGACCTCGTTTCCCACAGTGTGGACCCCCACCCTTCATGGCTACCGGGGTTACTACAAAAACTGTCCTGACTGTGACAGACTGTCAGGTGGATTATGTATTTTCGTCCTTACCTCTGTCTGTAGATAACCAGTGCCCCTTCAAACACCTTTAGCTGTGGCTCTCAAGGTGAGGGCAATTCAGGAAATTACCATCTGTAACATTTACTTCCCTACAGGTGGTGAAGCAACACCTCATGTTTTGGCTGCACTCATTTTGCAACTCCCCTCACCTTTTCTGCTTCTGGGTGATTTTAACACCCATAACCCTTTATGTGGTGGAACCAAGGTTAATGGCCATGGCAAAGATGTTGAGGACCTACTAATTCAACTTGACCTTTGCCTCCTAAATACAGGTGCCCCCACACATTTCAGTGTGGCACATAGCACATATTCGGCCATTGATCTCTCGGTTTGCAGTCCTGTTCTTCTTCCTTCTATCCACTGGACAGCACATGATGTGGATGGTAGTGACTACTTTCCACTCTTCCTGTCCTTACTGCAGCGTCCATCATCTCGACACTTGCCCAGGTGGGTTCTGCCCAAGACTGACTGGAACACTTTCACATCCGCTACCAACATTGAGTATCTGTTGCATGCCACTGTTGATGAAGTGATCCGTGTCATCACTAATACCATTGTTGCCACAGCTGAATCAGCAATCCCTCTTTCCTCTGGTTGCCCCCGGTGGAAGTCAGTGCCTTGGTGGTTGCTGGAAATTGCTGCGGCCATTAGAGACTGTACGTGGCCCCTCCAATGTCGTAAGCACCACCCCTCCCTGGAGAACCTTATTGCCTTCAAACAACTCTGAGTGCAGGTTCACCTCCTCATCAAACGAAGGAAGCAGCAGTGTTGGAAATGCTATGTCTCCACTGTTGGAACAGGAACCTCCCCTTCCCAGGTTTGGATTAAGCTCCGCTGACTTTACGGCTATCAGAACTCGGCAGGTGTCCAGGAATTTCCAAAAATGGAGCTGTATCTTCTGATCCAGACATAGCTGCAGAGCATCTTGCTGAGCATTGTGCTTGCATCTCTGTGTCGGAGAATTACCACCCTACCTTTCTCCTCCTCAAACAAAGGGTGTAGCGACAATGCCTCTGTTTTGCTCCATGCCACACTAGCCTTACAATGCTCCCTTTAGTGAGTGGGAATTTCTCAGTGCCCTTGCTGACTGTCCTGACACATTCCCCTGGCCCATATTGATCCATTCGCAAATACTGAAACATCTGTCAGCGGATTCCCAATGCCACCTCCTTGCTGTCTTCAACCGCATTTGGAGCGATGGCGAATTCCCATCGAAATGGCCGGAAAGTGTCTTCAGTCCGGTCTTAAAGCCCAGGAAGAACCCAGTAGATGTTGACAGCTGTCGTCCCATCAGTCTCACCAATGTTCTTTGCAAGCTGCTTGAACGTATGGTGAGCCGGTGGTTGTGTTGGCTTCTTGAGTCTCAGGACCTTCGGCCTCCATCCCAGTCTGGTTTTCGCCAAGAACGCCTCACCATCAACAGCTTCATGTACCTGGAGTCTGCCATCCGATCAGCCTTTACCTGGCGCCAACACCTCTTTTTCGATCTCACAAAGGCCTACGATACCACTTGGCGACATCACATCCTCACTACTCTGCATGAGTGGGGTCTCCAGGGCCCACTCCCAAGTTTTATACAGAACTTTTTGTCACACTGCACTTTCAGAGTTTGCGTCGGTGCTTCCCATAGTACACCCCATATACAAGAGAATGGGATCCCGTAGGGCTGTGTCCTGAGTGTCCCATTCTGTTTAACTGCTGTCAGTGGTCTCACATTAGCAGTAGGATTGTCAGTCTCTCCCCACCTATATACTGATGATTTTTGTATTTCATTCTTCTCCTCTTCCACTGTTGCAGCTGAACACCGGCTGCAGGTAGCTATATGGAAGGCACAGTTGTGGGGCCCTCACTCATGGCTTTCAGTTTTTGGCCACCAAAACTTGCATGATGCACTTCTGTCATCATCGTACTGTCCACCCCCATCCACAACTTTACCTCAGTGACCAACTACTAGATGTAGTGGAGACTTACTGCTTTCTGGAACTGGTCTTTGACACCCACTTAAGTTGGCTTCCCCATCTTTGTCAGCTTAAGGAAAAGCGCTGGCAGCACCTTGATCTTATTCGATGCCTGAGCCGCAATGAATGGTCCTGATTTTCGTACACTGCTGCAGCTGTATCAAGCCCTCATACAGTTCCTTGTTGATTATGGGTGCGCGGTGTATGGTTCAGCAGCTCCCTTTGCACTGAATCTACTAGGCCCTATCCACCACTGTGGAATTCGCCTTGCGACGGTAGCCTTCCGATCTTGCCCCGTGAACATCCTCCTGGTGAAAGCTGGTGTTCCTCCATTGCGGCTCCGGCAGCAATTATTGCTTGCCAGTTATACCGTCCACATACACTGTTCACCTCACCATCCAAATTACCATATTCTTTTGCCCAACATGGCGGTCCATCTCCTGCAATGGTGGCCCAGAACTGGTAATGCCTTCACCGTCCTTGTCCGGTCACTTCTTCATGAACTCCACACTTCCCCCTTACCACCTTTCCTGCAGGCCCACTTCCGTAGACCTTCATGGTCCATCCCTTGGCCACAGCTTCGGCTGGACCCATTGCAACTCCCCAAAGGCTCAGTCCCACCTGAGGTCCTCCGCCAGCATTTTCTCTCTGTTCTTTCTGAGTTTGAGGGCTCAGAAATAATCTAAACAGATGGATCACTGGTTGATGACCTCGTTGGCTTCACTTATACTCACATTGGCCATACGGAACAATGCTCCTTGCTGGATGGCTGCAGCATTTTCACTGCAGAGTTGATTCCCATCTATCACACTGTTGAACATATCTGCACCTGCTCTGCTGAGTCCTTCGTCATTTGTAGAGATTCCTTAAGCAGCATACAAGCTCTCAACCAGTGCTTCCCTAGGCATCCTTTGGTACTGTTAATCCAGGAGTCTCTGTATGCCCTGTGCATCAGTGGAAGCTGAATGACCTTCATTTGGACCCCAGGCCATGTCGGGATATCGGGTAATGAATTTGCTGACCGCCTGGCCAAACAGGCCAGCA
Organism: Schistocerca piceifrons; assembly: GCF_021461385.2. Classification (NCBI taxonomy): domain Eukaryota; kingdom Metazoa; phylum Arthropoda; class Insecta; order Orthoptera; family Acrididae; genus Schistocerca; species Schistocerca piceifrons. The sequence goes on from NC_060139.1 coordinate 779,704,316, forward strand.
GTAAACCATCTCTGGAGATTGGCCTACAGGAGACCAATTTGCGAGCGGTCTTCCACCGCAAAGTCTTCGTGACCTGGGATACTGAATGGTGCACTCTGAGTACCCCAGATAAACTTTGTGCTCTCAAGGAAATGACAAATGTGTGGCGATCATCCATGCAAGCCACTCGCAGGGAATCTGTTGTCCTTTGCCGGCTTTGCATTGGCCATATGTGGCTAACACATGGTTACCTCCTCAGTCGCGAGGACCCACCTTGGTGTCGCTGTGGCTCTCTTCTGACTGTGGTCCACATCTTGCTGGACTGCCCAATATTAGCCACTCTGCATTGGACTTTTAACCTTAGCAGCACCCCTACCTTTGGTGTTGGATGACAATGCCTCAACAGCAGATATAGTTTTACATTTTATTCGTGAGGGATTTTTTTATCGTACCATCTAAGGGTAAGCATTTGGCCTGCTCTGTGAGGCCTCCACCCTCCCTCCATTTTAACTCAGTCACTCTTGTGTGTGTGTGTGTGTGTGTGTGTGTGTGTGTGTGTGTGTGTGTGTGTGTGGTTCCCCATTAGATTCCATCAAGTAGGAGAACTTTCAGGGAACAAGTCAAGGTATTCATAAACAAAAGACATCATGTGTACACTGCATTAATAATGCATACAATACTATTCACTGATTTGGCACATCATATGACACACAAGATGCAATACACACTATTAGAAAACATTCATGACAAATATACAGTCAGAAGCCATTACAATTCAAAAGAGACCCTCTACCTTCATAACTGTCTAAATGAATGCATGACTGTTTGTGTATTAAATATAAAATGTTTCTTCTGCAAAGAGGTTACCTGAAACTAAAAATTTTGAGAGAAATAAAAATCTGCCAGGGCACACTAAATGGCTTTGTCAATCAATGTCGTTCTCCTTTGGCTCCTCATAATGATGAACAGAACAGCTTCAGCACAATCAAAACCATACATACTGACTAGGAAAAATAAGAAAGGCATAAGTGCTGAACAAGAGTTCAGCTAACCAACACAGAATAGCAATGGAGAAGACAGCATTGGCAAAATATGTAGATCTGTGAACGTCAGTCTTTTCCCTGCAAAGAAAAAAATCTTACACTGCCAACATGGCAGTTGAAAATTTCCACCATAACAAATAAAATGTTGAGTTAAACTGCCAAGACAACAGCATATGTGAATAAAAATGTCTTTGTAAAGAAGGATTGAGTGTGCCAGGATGGAGTGTAATAACAGTCTTGTTTGTTTATTATGAAGAACCACTGTTGTTTTCTTTTCCAATTTATTGATGTTGTCCGTTATGTCCTCAGGAACAGGTTCAGTGCTGCTTATGATTGTGTTTTCCCCACTGATTTGCTAACTCATTGCTTGAATGTTCACATCATTCTCTGTTACTCTGTGTGTGGAATAGTGTTAAGGTTACATACTCCATGGCATTCTTATTACAGGGTTCTTTGAAACTTTTGTATTCGCCAAATACATGTGGAGTCCACATCTGTATCTACATATATATTCTGCAAGTCACCATGCAGTGTGTGTGGTGGAGGGTAGTCTGTACCACTGTTATTCATTTGCTTTCCTGTTGCACTTAAAACAACTTGTAACGTCCCGCCAGTTAGTGAGTAGTTAAAAATGTTTTAAATACCTGTGAATATCTTGCCTTTGATGTCCCTCGATGACTGCATACGTGAGCTAAAATATGCTTGTTCAATAAATACAGGATACCATAATGGATTTCACTACAATGATGTAGACCACAACTGAAGTAGAGTAAGTATGTAGATTTATGCACTTCAAAACCTGTATCTTATGAGCTCATGATCAATCTTCGGTGTAGTAAGTCTCATTGTTACTACTACAGCTAACCGATGGTAGCACATACTACACTGGCAATATTAAATAGTACAGATGCAATAATGTGATAGACATGCATGTGTGAGGTCCATTGCATTGTTCAACACTAATACTCAACAAAGGACGAATATAAAGTCACATAGCATTCTGCCTTTTTGTGATATTAAATCAAACTGTTTAACACTCCAAAATAATCCGTCACTGCATTGTTCTAATGTGATGTTTTAGACAATGTCCAACACACAAGTTGCCCTATTGTAAATCCAAACCTGAATCATGCATCAAGAACTTATGTCAACTGTATGCACAGATCTGTCCTGTAGTGGGTCCAACACTCATCTGCCCTAACAATACTCGAGGCTGAGTATTTATACTCTTCCTCTTATAATCCTCTTCTGCTTATAATAATGCAGAACATAATTTATAATATGAAATAGTGTAACAACATTATCAAACACTCTACAATATTCCCTACTTTGCTGGAACAAGTTTAAGACTTTTCTAAACACATAAAAATCGCATTAATATTGAAATTGTAGAAATAAGCATTCTAACAATGATAAATGATCAATTATCTATATTTTGTTAATTAAGCTTCAGATTTAATTCCTACCATTTACAGATGATGAGAATGAAATATATTATTCTTTTATCTATACATTTTCCTTATATTAATTTCCTGAATCTGATTTTGATTGTTTATGGTACAAAGGGTATTGTAACTATTATTGTTTGGTATTGCTGTTATTCTTCTAAAAGCCTTTTTCCTATTATCAAAAAGTAATTTAATTTAATTAAAGCTGGAGATATAAGAGTATTGAACTAGTAATACATAATGCAGGGGTGGTAACCATAAGCCTGGAATGTTACAAACTGTCTATATGCCTCCATAGGAGCCCTAATTTCTTGTACCTTATCTTTGTGGTCCTCATGTGCAATGTATGTGGAAGGCAATAGAAGCATTCGGCAGTCAGTTTCAGATGTTGGCTCTCTAAATTTTCTCAGTAGTGTTCTTCAAAAAGAACATAACCTTACCTCCAGGGATTGCCATTTGACTTTCCAAAGCATCTGTATAAAACTTACATGTTGCTCGAGCCTATTGGTAACAAATCTAGCAGCCTGCCTCTGAATTACTTCAATGTTCTTCTTCAATTTGACCTGGTACAGATACTAAACACTCGAGCAGTATTCATGAATAGGTCACACCAATGTCCTATATGCAGTTTGCTTTACCGAAGAACCACACTTTCCTAAAATTCTGTCAATAAACTAAAGTCAGCATTCACCTCCCCTGTCACAGTCTTCACATACTTGTTCCATTTCATATCACTGTGCAATGATATGCCCAGATATTTATATGATGTGACTGTATCAATCAGTACACTGTTAATGCTGTATGTGAACATTAAGGTTTTATTTCCCTGTTCATCCACATTAACTTATATTTTCCTACATTTAGAGCTAGGTGCCATTTCATCACGTCAACTAGAAATTTTGTCTATGTCATCTTGTACTTTCCTACAGTCATCCAGCTTTGACACCTTACTGTACACCACAGTATCATCAGCAAACAACCACAGATACCTGCCCATGCCATCCACCAAATCATTTATGTGTATAGAGAACAACAGTGCAGCAGATACTACAACACTGGCTAAGTGGAACCGTATGTCTGCTGATATCCCTGATTGGTGGGTGAATGTTCATTTGGGAAAGGCCATGTTATGTACACACTCTAAGGCATTGGGCTGTAAATATGGTGGATGCATAAGATTATTTGAGTGACATATTGTGGAAATGTAACATTGTCCATATTATGTGTGCCCTCTATGGCATTTGTTCCGTACTGGAGGCTGGCCTTGCCTTATGGTGGCCTCTCTATATATGGCTGTTTACAGACTCTTCAGCCAGACATGGTACCCCACTACTGGGAAAAGAGGGAGGGGAATCAGATGTAGCATTGTTCATTAGCTTCATGTTTCCCACTGCTCACCAACATGCATATTTTGGTAGGTAAACTCATGTTGCTATCCGATGAATTTGTCTGTGGCACCTGAGGAAAACCATATCCAGAGCCTGGGTGAGGGAGTGGTCAGTCAAGGTAATCTGCCACATTGACATCCATCTCTCCATCCAAGGGATGATCCACGACATCCACCTGTATGTATGCATCATTGGTTTGCTGGTTTGCTGCAGTTGGGCCCTACTGCTGGTGGCAAAGTCAGGGGCAGCCGCTGGCTGCAGCTGTAGATCCCCAAGACAGCTGGCTGAAATGTAGTCATATGAGCCTCAAAAAAGAAAACAGCCTAGGAGTTCATCTATGTGTGCAGGCATGTACTGCAACTTCATTTGGTTTCTGTGTCGCATTGTGAAACCACTGAGTCTGTACAGTATGTTCCAGAGCTTTTGTGTCACTGTAGGTGGTGCCCAAGATTTATTTCCATTTTTGTGCATGGTAGTGAGGTCCTGGTGGTCTTGAAAAACTTTGGCCTCGACGGTAGTCTATGGATGCACAAGTGGCTTTAGAATAGACATCAGAGTACAGTGCAGTCTCCCATGCAATTTTTTTGTTGGGGTTTTTGTGCCATATGGAGTGGCTCTGTATTGTGGAAAAAAAATTAGTGTTGTGTTATCATTATTGTCCTGCTGAATGAACTTTGTCATATTAGGCTTGAATTTCCTTTCAAATCTTTTAGTGAGCTCATTTACTTCTTGTAGAAATGGTGTGGTTTTGAAATGTGATACGCCATTTCATTCAGTTGAACTCCTGTGGTTAAAATTGAGTGCAGTGGTCTGTAACTATTAAATTCAGCAAAATTTTGATGGAGAAAATCCTTCACTGAACCTGGATTATTTTCATTTAAATGATAGACACTATGTGGAAATTCTGAAAATTTGTCTATGATGACCAGCCAATAGCTTCCCAAAAAAAGGTCCAGCATAGTCAAAGTGCAAACACGACCAGGGTTCTGATGTGTGGGACCATGGAAAATATTGTCAAGGAGAAGCTGAGTGGTATTTCTGGTGTAAGTGGCATTTAGCCAGTATTACTTCTATGTCTTCTTCAGGTTTCTCCCATAGCAGTGCTCTGTCAGTGCACCTGGACATACAGTGTGCCAGTGGTACTGAGGCACTTTCTGTTTCAACTCTTCCAGAATCACCACTCATGTCTTTCCTGATTCTGGTTGTATCACAATGACACCTTTGTAGACAGTGAGAGGCTGTCTCATGTTCCACTGTGATTAAATTTCTTCTTAGCTGAGTATCTTTTTTTCTAAAGCCCACTCCGATTCAATATATTGTTCTTTTAGATAACACTGGATCCTTTGGCACAATTTTTGCATTTAATGGAAAATTTTCAACAGTGACTTGTGATCTGAATATCTTTGGCCATAAATGTAAGCATGGAACTTTCTGAAAGCAAATATAATAGCAAGAGCTTCCTTTTCAATTTGACTTTCAGTGTTTTGGTCATGAACTTGGTTGGCCTTTCAAAACCATGTTGTATACATGACAAGATGGCACTGAATATGTATTCAGAAGCATCTGCTGCATTTTTTTTTTAATCATACATGATGAGATATTTGGCTTCTAGTAAACTTTGTTTCAATTTGTCAAACACACATTAATTGTTAAATTGGCATTAATGGTTGTAAATGCATTTTGTTCCTTTCTGTAAGAGTTTGTGAGGTGGTTTGCTTATGGGTGCTGCATGTGTAGAATGAATTTTCTGTAGCAATTGATTTTGCGTAGAAACAGCACCTAATTGCTCAAGATCTTTGGGAACCAAAAAGTTTTCAGTAGCTTCAATGTTTTGTGATGTTGGCCTGATGCCTTGTTGTGACAGAACATCCCCCAAGTTCTGGACTTCCCACTGGAATAATATGCATTTTCCTTTGTTACATTTTGAACTGGATGCTTCCAAAATCTTAAACACGAATTCCAAATTATGCGATAGTTCTTTGGGAACTTTCCCTGTCAGTGATATCATCCAGGTAGTTCACAGTGCTTAACTGTTCTGAGTATCATTGGAACAAACTTGGCACTCTGAATCCTAAATGGCAATCTTGTATTGATACAATCCAAATGTAGTATTTATGATCAGGAATACCTGTTTCTTCATCCAGTGGTACATGCAAGAAAGCCTTCTTCAAATGTAGTTTTGCAAAACAAATGTCACCAGCCAATTTAGACATTAATTCTTCCAGCTTTGGAATTGGATATGAATCTATTATGGATTGTGCATTGACTGTTGCCTTGAAATCAACACAAATTCTCAATGTGTTATTAGGTTTTTGTACAACAGCAATTGGCATTGCCTATTGGCTATTGGTAATGGGTTCTATAATGCCATTCTGTTCTAGACAATAGAATTTTGCTACAGAATTGAACTTCAGTGTGATGAGCACATTTTAGTTTTTAATGCTTAAGAAAACATAGTGTCATACTTGCGGAACAATGTTTAAAACTCTTATAAACATCAGTGTGAATCTCATACCCACCTTCATGGATTATGAAGCCTAGCTTATTGAATAAATCATGCCCCAGTAAATTTGTTGTTTGGGCATTGGACTATTATAAATATGGCTGATAAATTGTTTCTATGCAACATGAGTTTTGAACTGGCCTTTGGCCAGTATTTATTGGTTCCTGTAGCTAAATAGCAAACTTAACAATTCATTTAATTTTGGTAATCCCAATTTTTTTGTACACCTGCAGATTAGTTAAAGAAATGGAAGAGTTCATGTCGGTTTGAAATTTCAGTGGAACATTGTTTGCTCCAAGTGTCACAGATCAATGCTAGTTTTTGCTAACAAGATAGTGTTCACTCTGTTCTTTGCACATGAAATTTTATTATTTGCCCATGTTCATCTTGAACAACATTTTCAGTACCAATTATGAATTACTTTGTGTGCTTTAGCACGTCATTATATTGCCTAATTTGCTGCATGTTGCACGCTTCAAACTGATGACCTGTCTTTTTGTTGTACATAGAATATGTATTTCTGAAGAAACAGTCCTTGTGCTTGTGATTAACATTATAGCATGCACATAGACATAATTTTCATCTGTTTATGAAGTGCTGCTGCCTTCTTGTGCTCTCTGACATTTTCACATGGTTGTTCTCATGGTTTGTCCCTGCGAGTTGTTTTTGACACATTGTAAACACACTAATCTGCATAATTGGGGCACACCAGGTGAGACAAGTACCTATCTGTGCATCCAGATTAAAGGCAAACTTCCTAGATTGGTCTTTCTTTAATTTGGTATCAGGTGAATATATAACGAGCATGCGATCAATGAGAGAATCAGTGTAAGGCTTTTAGCACTTCTCACTCTTGCACAAAAATTTTCAATCTCTAGTGAGCCCTGTAATTGTTCTATCCACTCTTGATAGCTTTGACTAGCTTTTCCAAAACAGCAAAAAATTTATGTCCGGCTACTGCTATCTATACTTCAGCCTCAAAATAATTTCTAGACCATCTTTAAACTCAGCATATGAGATAGTCACCAGATCTACTTCAAGGCATAGCTTTTATATCAGTTTAAAAATTTCTGTGACAGTTCTAGCAAGTAGAAAAGCTCTTCACTCAATCTCACTTGATAATTTGTGAGTGATGAAATGTTGCTCCAGTGTGGAGACACACTATCGCCAGAATTCTATCTTTCAGTCGAAACATGGAAATGGTGATAGCAACATCTTGAAATTTTCTTGTATATCTTTCTTCTCTGGTTCTAACTACGGAAAATCCAGGATGGTATGTAACAATATTAACTCTCTCTCTCTCTCTCTCTCTCTCTCTCTCTCTCTCTCTCTCTCTCTCTCTCTCTCTCTCTCTCTCACGCACTCTCACACACACACACACACACACACACAACACACACACACACACACACACACACACACACACACACACACACACACACACACACACACACAAATGCAACTCACATATGCCTGACCACAGTCTCTGGCAGTTTACGCCACACTACAAGCAGCAACAGCACACAATGTGATAGGCAACTGGGTGGGGTAACGAGGAGGCTGGGGTGAGGAGGGGGGAGGGACAGTAGGGTGGAGATGAGGGACAGTGAAGTGCTGCTGGGGAGCATGCAGGGACGAGGTGGAGAGACAATAGGGCAGCTAGGTGCAGTCAGTGGGTTAGACAGAGGGCAGGGAAGAGAGGTGGAAAGGGGGGGGGGGGGGGGAGTACTGGAAAAGGAGCGAAATAAAAAGACTGGGTATTTTTGTGGGATAAGTGGCCAGTGTAATGCTGGAATGGGAACAGGGAAGATGCTAAATGGGTGAGGAGAATGACTAATGAAGGTTGAGGCCAGAAGGGTCGTGGAAATGTAAGATATATTGCAGGGAGCGTTCCCATCTGCACAGTTCAGAAAAGCTGGTTTTGATGGGAAGGATCCATAAGGCACAGGCTGTGAAGCAGTCATTGAAATGAAGAACTTCATATTGGGCTGCGTGCTCAGCAATGGGGTGGTCCAGTTGTTTCCTTGCCACAGTTTGTTGGTGGTCATTCATGTGAACAGGCAGCTTGATGGTTCTCATGCCCATGTAGAATGCAGCACAATGATTGCAGCTTAGCTTGTAGATCACATGACTGGTTTCGGAATAATATAGTGGGGTGGGGGAGGGGTTGGGGTGGGGGGAGGATAATGGATAGGATATTCCTCACTTCAGAGTACAATGAGAGGTAGTCGAAACCCTGGCAGAGAATGTGATTGTTTTGTTCCAGAAATTACAGTCTTAAATGATAAATAATTGCAGAATGTGGGAATCAAACCAGTGACAATCATAATCCTACACTGTGGTAGACTGTGTGCAGAATGCAACAATACCATCAGACCTCACAGTTTCTGAAAAGTCGTTTGTTTTTTATTAGTCATGTGTGACATATTGTGAAAACATTCCTGTTGAGTCTTTTGGTTGCATGAATTTTATTTAGTCCCACAAAATCTAAAGATATTTTCCATAGCCATGTGAGACAAGTTTATTTTTATTTATTTATAATCGTATTATTCATCTAACATAACATGTAAAGTTTTGATTTTTTACTTCATGTGCATAGAGCATGTAACTTCTCTTGTATGCAGGTCTATGTATTAATGTATGACTCCCTATTTATAACTGTCAATATTTTATGTTGTCTTGTGATCTACTCTGTATAAATATCAAAATTGTGCAGTAAATTATGCATTTTTCTAATTAACACATTTTCATTTCAGGTACGCCAGATTGTGAGTGATTTTTCTGTGATACTGGCAATACTGATGATGTCTGGCTTGGACTTTTATGTCGGTGTGGAAACACCAAAACTTGCTGTGAGTCATTTTCTATTTGCAACATTTCGTACAAGGTAGAGGTTATGAAGTCTGAAGTTGGTGTCTTGATTGGGGCTGGACTGAGACCATTTTTGAGCACAAATGATCTGTCATTTGGTGCCCCCTCCCTAAGACAGTCGTTGCTTTCCCATGGTCTCTTGGAAGCTCCTTTAAAAATAAATCAAAATCTAGTGATATTGGAAATAGGTCATTTTTCTTTTTAAAGTAAGTACTACATAGACTTTCCTATGTAAGAAAGAGAAATTTCTATATTATATTCCAGTGGTAAATATTAAAAAGAAATGAATAATTTTCATTTAATGTAATTCCTGAGATCTTTAAAACTCTTAGTGAAAACAAAAAGAAACATACATATTGTACTTTTCTAACTTCAATAAAAATGTGCTGTCTAAAGCTGCGTGGAAAAAATGAAAATATAAAATTTCTGATATTTTCTTAATTTGATAATAGGACTTTTTAATCTTATAATAATAATAATAATAATAATAATAATAATAATAAATATGAACATCTATTCAAAATTTATAATAATATGTTTAGCACAAATTTTTTGTGTTTCAGTTTTCATTATGAAATAACTACTTATAGCAAGTTTTAATAATTACATGTAAATAAAAACAAAAATTCTGTGTTCTGTAAGCAGTGTCAGTGGCTCAGATAGTATTTTTATTTGAATGTATCGAGATGTGTGTTAAAGAAAACAATGACCAAAGGTAAATTACATTACAAGATTTACGGTTACATTTGATACACCTTGTATACAAATTTTGCATTTGGGCACCTTTGGTGCCACTCCCAGCTTGGCACCCTAAGTGGTTGCTGGTGTTACTTGGATATTAAACCAGCTCTGGTCTTGATCTACTTTATAACAAATTTTATGGACTGGCATGTCATTTTAAATAATTCAGTAGATGACCCACTTCAATAAGATTGTTAAGGAAGGCCAAACAATGGCACAGCTAATACTGAAGGTCTCAAAATATTAATCACCTGTGGTTTACTTTCATTTTGGAAGAATAGACTATCACGTGTAGGCCAGATTTGAACTTGTATGGTGACTGTAGCTTAGTCTGGCTTTAGGACCTCTCAAAAAATTACTTGTGCTATCTGCTCTCTGAATGGACTCAAGGAGGTAGAACATCATCAATCCATGAATACTGAGCTGCTTTGCTGAACTGAAATTAAGTCTGAGGAATATTTATTCACTCCAAATACTTAGCCTTTGTTCTTGGAGGAAGATGGTGTTGTATTCAGTGATTGCTGACTTTCTTGAGATGAAGTGTCTCACGTAATTTGTCTGAGTGGTAACTGCTAATTGGAGAAAAGTGTAAATTGAAAGGTATCATTAAGTGAAGAAGACAATCTGTCCATTCATTCTCCAAACAATTAATCTCTTTACCCTGTTGCTGAGGGTCTTTGCTAACTTGCATTATCAAGAGAAACAATTTTTCAAATACCTTAGTGGAAAAAATGTTGCACAGAAATGTTTCCATTTCAGTTTCATATTGGACAGGTACACGTCGAATCCAATGATGGAGTCTCTTCCAGCACATTTAATGTTTGTCTATTATTGAAATTTGAGGCAAAAGATTATCTGATACCTATATGTTTTTGTGAGCAGTGGAACAATGGACCATCATCTAGTTATGTGAATAACTTTCAGAGTGGCTACCCTTAGGTTAGTAAAAGAATATGCTATCATGTATCACATTCATTTTGCATTCAGGCTATGGCCTGGAGGTAAGTGATGTGTCGCAGAGTTACAAGGAAATTTGAAATATGCAGTTCAACCTCCTTCCAAATATTGAATAGGCAAAAATACTTGTACCTTGTTAATTTACTTATCTTGATGAAATCAACAGCTGCCCCTATCTCATGCTCTGCCTATAAGGCTGATTTATAAAATGCGAATTTGGAATTATGTAGGCTAAGGGAGGAAAAAGAGATTGGGTGCTGGGAAAAGGTAGCAAGCAAAGGGCGAAAAAGAGAAACTATTGAAAAAACTTTAGAAATTCAGTTAGTAAATCAGTCTGGCTAGCTATCTGAAATAATGGACGGAGGGCCTCATCCAGATGTAGTTGAATCTATGTTGAAGCAGAATATTAGCTTATAGAAAAAAGACAGGTCAGGATCAAATCAGAATTGGAAAAGAAGAATTCTGCTTCTAAGTTGTGGTCATGTGAGGGGTATAGGCCAGCTGCTTCAGGAGAAATTAGGTGAAGGGTACCAGGGCACAAGTTTTGTGAAACCGGGCACTAGCCTTAGCCAGATGACAGAAAACTTATGTCAGCTATGCAGGGAATTTGAGAAGGAAGATCAGGTAATTATAGTTGGGTGAGCAGGAAAAGCCTGGCTATGAATCCAAGATATAGTATTAGGAGTGACATGGATAAAATAGGAGAAGAAACTGGGCACACAAATGTGGTGTTTGTAGAGGTCTTTCAGTGTCATGATCAGCTCTGGGTAAACACTGCTGTAAGGCATGTTAACACTGAGCTGAACAGGATGCTCCAGACACTGGCATAATCTCGCATAAGTCTTGTTCCAGTTGATGCTATTGGTAGGTGAGGATACACTACATATGACTTGTACCTAAGTAGGAAGGGGAAAGATAAGTTAGCTTCTCTATTAGCAGATACTGTAAGGGGGCCACAGTCACTCAAGGGTTGATCCTTGTGGTTAATGAGACCAGGCGGACAGGTTTTTTAGGTTAAAGCCAAAGTCCAGACAGACAACAATCAAGAAAAATAGAATAAAAGAAGCTTCATGTTCAGTTAATAGAGATAAAGGTAAGGAAGGGTACTATCAGTTCACTTCAAAATATCAGGGGAATGAAAAATAAAGTAGATGAGCTGTTAGTTTGTTTAGATGATCTCAAAAATACGAATGAGATTGATATACTTGGTCTGTCTGAACACAATGTAACTGTGGGGATGGAGAGTGTCGGTACAAATGGGTATAATTTGGCATCTTACACTTGCAGATCTAGCATGGATAAAGAAGGAGTTGCCATTTACATGAAAAGGATATAAGGATAAAACTGTAGAAGTAAGCAACTTTTGTGTCGATCAGCACTTTGAAGTTTCTACATGTGAACTATAGCTAGTTAATGTAGTGTTGATATTAACAACAGTGTTCAGGTTCCCATAAGGAGGTTGTGTGCTGTTCATAAAAAAAGTTTGACTCCCTATTATGCTGTCTATCAGCCAAAACGAAAAAGTTATTAATCTGTGGTGGTTTCAGTGTAAAACTTCTAAGCAATTCTGATAGCAAAAGTGAACTAGAAGTGTTATTAATGACATATAACTTAGAATCAGTGATCAATTTCCCTACACATATAGCTCAAGACACTAGCACTCTAATAGATAATGTATTTTTACAGCAAGAGGATGTAAAACTAACACTTGTTTTCCCCTTGATAAATGGATTATCAGACCATGATGCACAACTGATTAACTTACAAAACCTAGCAGGGTGGACAGTTCAGAAACGATTAAGCAAAAGTGTAAGGCTGGTCAACCCAGCATCTATAGAGCACTTCAGAGAAAGTTTAAAAAATGTTAATTGGGGCGATGTATGTAATGAGTGAAATGCCAAAGATCAATGCAACATATTTCTTGATAAATTTATATTCCTTTTTTAACACTGTTGCCCAAAAAAAATTACTAAATGTAACACCAGTTTTCAAAGAAACCTTGGATTACTACAGGTAATGAAGTGTCTTCAGAAAGTAAAAGAAAATTGTATGAGGCAGCAATAATTAGTAAAGACCCAGAAATAATTTTACACTGTAAAAATTATTGTAACATACTGAGAAAAGTTGTTAGAATATCAAAGAATATGTATATTAGAAATGAAATTAATAACTCAGGCAATCAAATCATATCAGTATGGAATGTTGTTACAAGAGAGACAAGAAAAGTAACCACTGGGGTAGGTAGTATTACTATTAAAAAGAATGAGACCATCTTAACCAACAGCACACAAGTAGCTGATGTATTTAACAACCATTTATTAAGTGTAGGTGAAAAAATAGTCTTTAAATAGTAAAATGTCACCAATAGGAATTTTCTGTGGCTTGTCCAAAGCACTTGATTGTGTGAGCCATGACATTATGTTTCAGAAATTATAATTCTATGGTGTAAATGGAACAGCATATGAATTATTTAAGTCATATCTACAGAACAGGAAGCAAAAAAGTTTCTTTACATGGTTTAAGTGATTTAAGGAAGTTTCCCGCTTCATGTAAATGGGTTGCAATTACATTAGGTGTTCTGTTGGGTTCAATCATGGGTCCCCTTCTGTTCTTAATAGTCCAGTAGAATTAGCATTCAAATTGGAAATAATTGCTACAAAAGGTTTCATTGTTTTATTGGCTTCATTTGTGTCCCAGTGTAGCTATCTTAAGTTTTCCCCCTGGGCAGAGTTGTGGAAAAGTGGGGGGGGGGGGGGGGGGGGGGGGGCAAAAATGTACCCGAAAAAGGGGTATTTTATCGGTTTTATGATTATATCTCACAAATGACTCACAATATCGAAAATATGACCATTTGCATATTTTTTGCATTACCCATTTCCATACTAGTGCTCTTCAAAATTGGACCAATTTTACATGTTCATGAAAAATTTTAGTTTTAACCTCTGTTTTTTGGTAATACCATTGAAACTAGCCCACCTCTCAATAGTCTCATTCATAAAAAAGGATATAGAGAGAGAAATTCTGCTTTCGATGAAACCAAAAGTGAATTTATTGGACCACCCATTTGTTTACAGCTCCTCATTAAAGCTGGACCATTTCTCATAATCAATGAAGACAATTTCAAATGTAGTTCTTCAGTAATTCTTATGTACACTCTTTTAAACACAGACCTATAGTAACCCATTGTCTTGTACTTATTTAATATAGTAATAGAATAAAATATTAAAATTTTGTAAAATTTGAAAAATAATATTAAAAAAAGTTTTTCATGTATCGAGGGTTAAGAACTGAGACCTCGTGTCTGGCAGATGTCAGAAAAAGTCCTGGCTCAATAAAACTTGTAAGTGAAAAAAATATATGTTATAACAAAATGATACAAAAAAGACAATGCACAACCTGAGAGCAATAAATAAAAAAAATCAAAGCAATAAAAATTTTTATTATAAAGTTATGTTTTTAGCTCTCCTGTAAAATTTGTCCTTTGTCTGATATGTGGTCTCTGTTCTTAACCCTCAATATAATGTAGTGATACCCATTCAGCTGATATGAAGGAGGCAGGAAGAGAGACACACTCCTTGATATTAGTAGTGGTTATTGTATTTTGTAATTACAAAATTTTACATAAATGTATGAGATGAAAAGAGTGAAAGTAGGTATGTACACAAATTTCACATACGTCGACGTTTGAATGTCATTGCACCACTCAGCTCCTCAAAGTCGGTAATTTTCATCACCTCGTATATACAGTCCAGGTCTTCATCAACATCTGGTTCGTCAGTTTCATCTGTTTGGAGGGAGTTAGTGCATGAGTTCCCCTTGCAGTTGACACAAATTAATGAGCACTTAATACCAGCCATCTGACACCCACAACTATCTGCGCAGCCTTTGTTGCATTTGCAGGAAATTGTTGAGATAACAGACTGTGGAGCTGGTTCTTTGGAGGTAGGAACAGGGCCAAGACCGAGCTCTGAAGCCTGCCATTCCCAGAGGAGTGGATCTGTCTGGTGTCCTATCCACATTTGTACTTGTAAGTAGGTCCTCAAGCAATGCTGGCGAGCTGCTTCCGACGTTTGTGGTGGGGATGCTAGGGTGAATCTGGATTTCACAATCACTTTGGAAAACAGATCAAATCGCAATTTGTCTAAAGTGTCTCCTGCCATACCGCCGTAGAGGGTTGTTAAAAATCGGAGGCCAACTGCGACAATAGCTTCAGCTTGAGTGTCATGCTCTAAGAAAGGTTTGATATCTTCCAGAAGACATTCATTTTTGACCAGTAAATTGACCACTTTCTTCTTGCCCTGACCGAAGAGGGCTGAAGTTGTCACATTCGCTTATGGCGTGGAGAAATATGAGTGGCCTTCTGATGTTGTTTGCTAGTTTGAAACTGCTGGAACCAAATACTTTTGATGAGGTCTTCCTTCTTTCAGGTTTCAATAAATATATATTTTCTGATGGTGTGGCTAGGGCATTGAGCATGATGAGAAGGTCCGTATCCTCACCAACAACCACAACCTTCTCATGTTCCTGTGATACCTCAAGCGCTATGGTAACAATTAGGTGATCTGCGTCTTCATTACCTTGCTTTACGGAGAAGCCTTCTCTTCAAGCCTCGAAATAAGCAAGCTAATGAGACATGTTTTGTTTCAGTCATTGGAAAGGAATTGCTCCCGAGTCTTAGTCACTATCATTAACTCAGTAATGATGACCTCAGGAGTAGTGTGTCTTTTGTTTTGATGGAGGCACTCAGCGTATTTGATGCTCTTGGTGGGCAGGTTTTCTGGGTAGCCAATCGAACACCACCTTGTTGCACTTCCGCTGTAGTGTCTTTTTAAGCATTCAACACATTTGGTTAGTATTAACTGGAATGTTTTACCATTCTTCCATACAACACAGTGGAGAAGAATTTTTGAACTGTTCAGTTTCACTAATCATATGCCCGTTCTGTGAGATTAAAACGTCAGGTTTTGTTGAATTGTGCGTTAGAAACCGTAAAAACTGAGTCTTACTATGATTTAACATTAGTTTATTTTCTACAAGCCATGAACTGAAGTCATGTACTGCACTACTTGAAACTGAGTCAATGTTGCACACAACATCCTTTACTACCAAGCTAGTGTCATCAGCAAACAGAAATACTTTAGAGCAGGGCTTCACAACATACGTGCTCGCGGAGCAAGCTGTGAGCAGCAAGGAGCGAGCACGGAGCAGTGCGAGCACGCTATCCCCACTACCGGACCAGAGCGGAGAGTGGGGAGAGTGACGTGGGGCACACAACAGCTGCCGCCAGTCAATGTAAATCCGCGGCCACCTGCAGGGATATCACTCACGAATTATTACTGTGACAAATGAAACAAATAAAGGAGAATGTACACGTGCCACATAATTTTATTAGCTTAGTGTATGCCTCTACATTCGTATTAATTTGTGAACTGTTACACAATAAAATGTGTCGCTGAAGTGTGGGATTCTCGGTTATCTTGTACTTTTTGCCCTTTACAATTGCGTCTATGTTCGGAGTAATTGTTCTTGTGCATTTTAGGCGCAGTGTGCAGTTTAAATTTCGATCAGACAATGCGTTTCTCAGGCGCATCTTGTTACATTTCATTGCAGAGAACAGTTGTTCACAAACATACGTGGAACCGAACATTGATTTTATTGTAGCCGCCAGTTTGTGCAAACGAGGAAATCTATCGTGAGGGAAGTGTCTGTAGAATTCCAAAATGTTTTTCTTGTTCTGAAATTTGTCTCTGTATTCTCTCTCACACTGCAGGTCAATAATTTCTAGTTGTGACTCAGGACGAATCTCTTCAATATTCGCTGAATATGGAGAGGAGAACAGATCAAAATCACTGTCTACTGCTGTCAGATCTTGAAAGCGTTTATCAAATTCTTCCTTAAGGGCAACTAACCTATGTGAATAACATTCACAGTCTTTGTGAACATCTTGCATGAATGATAATTTACGAAAGTGAGCTAGATTTTCTGTTTCCAGCTGACTCACCCAAAGTGTCAATTTCATTTTAAAAGCTCGTATTCGATCTATGAAATGAGTAATTAGCAGATCTTTACCTTGTAGTGAAATGTTCAAAGCATTCAGATGGCTAGTTAAATCTGCTAAGAACGCGAGATCTTATATCCGTGAAGGCTCTTTCAATTCAGGAACACACATGTTATTTATTTCCATGAACATATTTACCTCATCTAATAGGCATTGCCACGACTAAGCCAGCGGACCTCGCTGTAATAAGGCGGGCTACCATACTGACTTTCTACATCCTCAAGAAAGCTTTTCAATTGCCTGTGTTGTAGCCCATGCTTCCTTATATAATTGGTTGTATGAACAACAACATTCATCACATTATTTCATTCGGCACGGTCAGTTTTTGCATTTTCTCCTTCAACAGCGCAACGAAACCTGATTTTTTTCCCTGTCATTGCTGGTGCACCGTCTGTAGACACTGAAACTAAAGAATTCCACGACAATCCTATATTTTCAACACTTTCTTCAACACTACTTAAAATATCACCTCCGGTTGTAGTGTTCTTCATGGCTACTACATCGAGGAGCTCCTCCCTCACCTGAAGATCTCTATTAACACCGCTAATAAATATTGCAAGCTGCGCTGTTCCAGTGATATCAACACTTTCATCCAGAGCTAGAGAATACGCCAAAAAATCTTTACGGATATTTGCAAGCTGGCTGTGGACGTCGTCTGCTATGTCCTGTATGCGACGCATAATGGTCATGTTAGATAATGGCACAATCCGAAACTGTTCAACTTGAGATGGACACAAATGTTCCGCGGCAACTACCAAACATTCTTTTATTAAATTGACATCAGTGAAGGGGCACAGGGATTTTGCTAAAAGCAAAGCAATTTTGTAACTCACTCTGAGAGCTGCCTCAGTTGATTTTTCTTCGTCGTCCAGATTTTCTTCGGATAGCTTCCTTATAAGTTTAATAACTTCCTGTGCACGATCTGGTCCACCACATTTTCCACTTCCGTAGTCTTTTGCTTGGTATGACATATAATGCAAATTAAATTTCCTAAAGGAATTCAGCGTTTTGTGACATACTAAACATTTTGCGACATCATCTTCTTCTGTAAACAGATACAATTCTTCCCAATGGGGGTTGAACTGCGAAAGCATGGTTGGGGTTATACGACGACGACTTGACATGATTCTTAACCAGCGAAGTGACTGTTAGAGCTGATCGTAGTACTTTAAACGTTACACAGTCGGCGCAAGTTCAGTAGGCACACTGCGGCCCTATTCAAACGTGCGCGCGCATTTCCCCTTCCTCCCCTCCCTCCCTACTCCGCGACCTTGCACCTGCTCGCGAGCACGTGCCTGAGCAGACGCGAGTACTCGTGCTCAAAACCGGCCAGTTGTTAAGCCCTGCTTTAGAGTTACCCATAATACTAGAGGGCATATCATTTATATAAATAAGGTACAGGAGCGGCCCCAACACTGATCCCTGGGGCACCCCCCACTTGACAGCACCCCACTCAGATCCCACATCACAGCCGTTATCAACATTGTGAATAATGACCTTTTGCTGCCTGTTGCTAAAGTAAGAGGTGAACCGATTGTGAGCTACTTCCACTATTCCGTAATGGTCCAACTTCTGGAGCAGTATTGTGAGATCAACACAGTCAAATGCCTTTGTTAAATCAAAAAATACGCCAAGCGTTCGAAACTTTTTGTTTAGCCCATCCAGTACCTCACAGAGAAAAGAGAATATAGCATTTTCAGTTGTCAAACAACTTCTAAAGCCGAACTATACATTTGATAGCAAATCGTGTGATATAAAATGATCAGTTAACCTTACATACACAGCCTTTTTGATAACTTTTGCAAACACTGATGGCATAGAAATAGGTCTAAAATTATCTACATTATCCTTTTCTCCCATTTTATAAAGCAGCTTTACTACTGAGTACTTTAATCATTCAGGAAACTGACCATTCCTAAAGGAAAAATTACAAATATGGCTAAATACAGGGCTAATATGTGCAGCACAGTACTTTAATATTCTACTAGACACTCCATCATAACCATGAGAGTCCTTAGTCTTCAGTGATTTAATTATTGACTCAATCTCCCTCTTGTCTGTATCACAGAGGGATATTTCAGACCCAATCTCGGAAAGGCATTTGCTAAGAAATTTATATGATTTCCTGTAGAAACTAAATTTTTATTTAATTCCCCAGCAATGCTCAGAGAATGGTTGTTAAATACTGTACATATATCTGATTTATCAGTAACAGAAATATTATTACTGCGAACTGACTTCATATCATCAACCTTACTGCGAACTGACTTTATATCATCAACCTTGTGCTGCTGACCAGACACTTCCTTCACAACTGACCATATGGCTTTAATTTTATCCTGTGAATTAGCTATTCTATTTGCATACCACATACTTTTTGCCTTGCTAATAACATTTTTAAGCACCTTACAATACTGTTTGTAATGGGCTGCTGTAGCTTGATTGTGACTACTTCTAACATTTTGATATAATTCCCGCTTTGTTCTACATGATATCCTTATCCCACTCTCTGTGGGACTCATAGTCTCACATCTTGTAGGCATCTGTTTAAAAGGTTAGGAATTCTTACAACAGCCTCACAGTACATTTACTCAGTA
Organism: Schistocerca piceifrons; assembly: GCF_021461385.2. Taxonomy (NCBI): domain Eukaryota; kingdom Metazoa; phylum Arthropoda; class Insecta; order Orthoptera; family Acrididae; genus Schistocerca; species Schistocerca piceifrons. Next base: position 779,723,901 of record NC_060139.1, read on the forward strand.
ATAAAATTTGTTCAAAACAACAGTGACATCCGTGATTATAATACCACAAGAAAGAAAGACTTACACTGTCCTCTAATTAACCTATCTTTGGCACAGAAAGGGGTAAAATATGCTTCTGTAAGAATTTTCAATAAATTACCAGAGGAAATAAAATGTCTGACAGACAGCAGTAATAGTTTTAAAAATAAATTGAAATCATATCTACTTGACAACTCCTTCTATAACACAGATGTATTCTTGAATAGAAATAAATAAATCTATAGGTACAATGTATGCATTCTGTGGAATTTAATGGAATGGGATAGGTAATAAAATTTTTAAGTTAAAAAAAAAAGATACCTTGATTCATGCGTGCATTTCTTATGCACTTGACATGTTCCACATCATTATAGTTACCATGAGATTGATCAGTGGAACACATAACTAAGTAACTAAACTAACAAACTAGGTAACTAACTAAGGATGTCAGGAAATGCACCTTAAGTCACTGAATGATTGCAAAGATAACTGGAGGAGAGTCCTATCAAGTCGTCAGAAAATTTTAATACTCTACTACAAACACTATCATAGTCAGAAGGAGGTTGTATTTTTAAACTGTTTGTGAGTTATGTAAATAGCTTATGTAAAAATAAATCCAATGTGCCTGTATTTGGTTCTTTATTAGTAGGTGCTTTATTTTCTGCTATCTTAAGGAAAAAATGATTAAAATGATTTCAGTGTGCCATAATTTCTGCCGTAGATATTTTCTGGGAACTTAATTTCATTCGTCTCACTGTTTTTATTTCTTTGAGTATATGCCTTAGACTTTATTGCTACCTACATCACAAATATCCATTAGTCAGAAGAAATTTGGAGCATTCAGAGCTGCATAGTTATATGCATTGATCATAGAGAACTCATAATAAAGACAGAGCTGGTTGCATTTTCTTAGAGTAGTTGGCTTTGATAGTGAATGAAAAGCTACAAATTTTCAAAGCTGAATTGGAAAACTTCCTGATAGAAAAGTCATTTTATTCTGACCAAGATATACTGTTAGTGTTGCGTAAGGAAAAGAAAACTGGCTGTTCATCCTATTATATCCTAGTAAACTTAAATAATGATAAAATCAAATGAGTAAACTCGTTCATTAATGAACTTGCTCATTGTGGATGTATAATCTGCAGAGTGTATGAACAGAAGCACTACATTCCTGGCATATCCATTATTTCTCTTTACTGTACAAGACCTCGAAAGCGTCAAGCAAAATGTCTCAAAAATTAGTTTATGGAGAAAAGGTGATTTTTGCCTTGCAGTATCTACATTTAGTGTGGTGTACTAAACCTTTAGACACTAGGACAAAGTTAGGCTAAATGAGCAAGTTTTCGCTTTTTTATTTTTGTAGATAGTTACTTACTTGGTTAACAATAATGGAAATTCCTGGCTGGAGCACTGTGTTAAAGAAGGAAAAGTCAACCACTCAACTATAGCAGATTGATGCATCGACACAGAAACAGTACAGGAAACAGCATTCACACTATCTTTCTTTAACTAAAGTAAACACACTCATGCACACAAGCACACAGACACCCAAACGTACACTTCTGTGGCCATTGCAAGACTGATTATTTATACTCGATTATTGAAAGCAGTTGCCTGATCTGACGGAGGAGGGAAGGGGGTATAGAAGGATATAAGGAAGGGGTGGTGGGAAAGAGGCATGTCTTTGGACAAATAACTCCACAGCAGCACAACAAGATAAAAGGTATACAGTGGGGAGAGGGGGGGAGGGGAAGAGAGAGAGGGGCAGTAGGGAGGGAGCATGCCTGCAGGGGGGGGGGGGGGGCAGGCAAGAGTGGTGGAGTGGTGGGTGAAGCACAGTGCATGCTCAGGAGAGAAAACAAGTGGTGTGGACAGAAGAGTGAAGGAAAGTGTAAGATGACACATTGGGAATAGGTTAGTGGGTATTTAGGCCAGGAGGACTGTGAGGGCGCAGGGTAGTTATAGAGACAGTTCCTATCTGTGTGATTCAGAGAAACTTATGCTGGAAGGGAGTGTCCAAATAGCCCATGTAGTGAAGTAAAGTTTATGGTTTACCAGAGTGGCAGTGGCCATTCATGCAAGTATATGGTTGGTTACTTGTCGTGTCCACATAGAATACTGTACAGTAATTGCAGTGTAGCTGGTATACAATGTAGCTGTTTTCACACATGGCCCTGCCTTTTATTAGGTAGGAAATGTCTGTGACCAAACAGTAGTAGGAGGTGGTGGGTTAGTGTATGGGACAGGTCTTGCATCTGGGGTGACCACAAGCGAATGATCCATGGGGTTGTGGATTGGGAGCAGGGCTGAAATACGGATGGATGAGGATATTCTGTAGGTTGGGTAGGTGATGGAACACTACTTTGAGGGATGTGGGTAGGGTTTTTGGTAGGATATCTCTCATCTCAGGGCACAAAGAGAGGTAGTTGATGCTCTGGTGAAGAAGGTGGTTGAGCTATTAAAGGCCAGGGTGATACTGAGCAATCATAGGAGTGCTGGTCAGTGGCTGGTTAACAGGTTTACTGGTGTCAGAAGATCAGATGTCACAGGAGATTTGTTTCTGGACGAACTGGATAGTATACAGTCTGTCACTAACAGCCCTGGTAAGGTTATCAATATATTTTGCCAACACCTACTTTCCACTGCAGGTGCAGTATCTATGGATGGCACAGCTGTAAGGAAGAGACTTTTTGACATGGAACAAGTGACCACTATTCAAAGTGGAGGTACTGTTGGTGTTTGTGTGCTTGTCATTGACATATGAGGGCAGTTCAATAAGTAATGCAACACATTTTTTTTCTCGACCAATTTTGGTTGAAAAAACCGGAAATTTCTTGTGGAATATTTTCAAACATTCCCGCTCTGTCTCTTATAGTTTCATTGACTTCCGACAGGTGGCAGCGCTGTACAGAGCTGTTAAAATGGCGTCTGTAACGGATGTGCGTTGCAAACAACGGGCAGTGATCGAGTTTCTTTTGGCGGAAAACCAGGGCATCTCAGATATTCATAGGCGCTTGCAGAATGTCTACGGTGATCTGGCAGTGGACAAAAGCACGGTGAGTCGTTGGGCAAAACGTGTGTCATCATCGCCGCAAGGTCAAGCAAGACTGTCTGATCTCCCGCGTGCGGGCCGGCCGTGCACAGCTGTGACTCCTGCAATGGCGGAGCAAGCGAACACACTTGTTCGAGATGATCGACGGATCACCAACAAACAACTCAGTGCTCAACTTGACATCTCTGTTGGTAGTGCTGTCACAATTGTTCACCAGTTGGGATATTCAAAGGTTTGTTCCCGCTGGGTCCCTCGTTGTCTAACCGAACACCATAAAGAGCAAAGGAGAACCATCTGTGCGGAATTGCTTGCTCGTCATGTGGCTGAGGGTGACAATTTCATGTCAAAGATTGTTACAGGCGATGAAACATGGGTTCATCACTTCGAACCTGAAACAAAACGGCAATCAATGGAGTGGCGCCACACCCACTCCCCTACCAAGAAAAAGTTTAAAGCCATACCCTCAGCCGGTAAAGTCATGGTTACAGTCTTCTGGGACGCTGAAGGGGTTATTCTGTTCGATGTCCTTCCCCATGGTCAAACGATCAACTCTGAAGTGTATTGTGCTACTCTTCAGAAATTGAAGAAACGACTTCAGCGTGTTCGTAGGCACAAAAATCTGAACGAACTTCTCCTTCTTCATGACAACGCAAGACCTCACACAAGTCTTCGCACCCAAGAGGAGCTCACAAAACTTCAGTGGACTGTTCTTCCTCATGCACCCTACAGCCCCGATCTCGCACCGTCGGATTTCCATATGTTTGGCCCAATGAAGGACGCAATCCGTGGGAGGCACTACGCGGATGATGAAGAAGTTGTTGATGCAGTACGACGTTGGCTCCGACATCGACCAGTGGAATGGTACCGTGCAGGCATACAGGCCCTCATTTCAAGGTGGCGTAAGGCCGTAGCATTGAATGGAGATTATGTTGAAAAATAGTGTTGTGTAGCTAAAAGATTGGGGAATACCTGGTGTATTTCAATGCTGAATAAAACAACCCCTGTTTCAGAAAAAAAATGTGTTGCATTACTTATTGAACTGCCCTCGTACATATTTATGGAGCCATCTGAAAGGTTGAGATCAACATCTAGGAAGGTGGCTTGTTGAGTTGAGAAGAACCGGGTGAAGTGGATTTGGGAATGGATGTTGAAGTTAGGAGGAAAGAGCAAAGGTTGTCCTGGCCATGGTGCCATGTCACCAGTCAGTCTGAACCAGACACAAGATTTTAGGTGTTGACTACATAGGAAGGATTCTTCCAGATTACCCATAAGTAAGTTGGCATAGAATGATGGCATTTGAGTACCAATGGCAGTATCAACACATCATATCACCAATTGATACATAAATCTGGCTACATGAATAACAGTTACAGGCTTTAAAAATTATATGTACAGATGTCAGTTAGTAATTCCTATCCATCATCCGTTACACATTACTGTGGAATGGGTGTCAAGGAGAAACTTTTTCAATTGTTTTCAGATTGTTCTTGTTGTTTGTCAGACATTTTATACCACTGTATAAGTGATCAAAAATTTTTGTTGCAGCATTGTGCACCCCTTTTTGTGTTAAAGACAACCTTAATGTGGATTAATGAACATAATTTTTTTGTTTGGTATTGTAATTATGCACATCATAGTTTCTTTTGAACTGAAGTGGGTTATTAGCAACAGACTTCATAAATATACTGTGAAGCAGTGATCAAAATGCCCAACTCCTTTAAGAATGTCTCAAAAATAATATAAAGCCAAATTTAAATGGTAAAAAAAATACATCAAAATGTAACTCAGTTGCAAGTGATCTACTTAATCCCAACAGCAGTTTAACCAAGTCATGCTTTGGAATTAACTGAACCATTGTCATTAACTGGTTTTTTATGTTTCATTGAGTGGTTCAGTTGACCTCCATGTCCCATTACCCTCAACTTTACTCTACTTCCAAAATTGTGTTAGTATTTGCAACCAAAAGAATTTTCTCTGCCGGGACTCTTCACACTAGGGCAAAAGATGGACACTCATCAGCCCATGAACTGACATTCTCTCCTTTCAACAAATTCATCCTTGTCATCTTTCTTTTTGATATTACTCTATGATTTTTTCCATGAGTTTGCTTGCAGAATCTTATCCAAGATATTCTGTGAACCTTCTCGATATTTTCTTCCATTATTCCTAAAAGAGATTTTTTTAAGTTTTGGTGAAATTGCTCAATTGTTTCTGCAGAACCATATTCCTCTTACCATTTCTAGGAATTGGTTTTCTTGTGTGATGTTTTCTTTTGCTTCTAAAGTTGACAAAAAGTCTCAACATGTAATAGCGTTTACAGACTGTAAGAGGTAATGCAGGGGTTCAGATGTTGGACTTGTATGCTGATGAAGACAAGTTCAAGTCCTGGCCTCATAATCTTGATAATGGTCTTCATAACTCCCTTAAACCATCTTTGTTTACTATTGGTGTCATTAATTGAACTAGAAAACTTTCCAAAACTGGTCCATTACTATTTCTGATATGACCACAGTGTTGATATAAATTAAATAAATAAATGTCATGTGACTAGGGCCTCCAGTCCGGTAGACCATTCGCCGGGTGCAAGTCTTTCGATTTAATACCACTTCAACGACTTGCACATCGATGGGGATGAAATGATGATGATTAAGACAACACAACACCCAGTCTCTGAGTGGAGAAAATCTCCGACCCAGCCGGGATTCGAAGCTGGGCCCTTAGGATTGACATTCTGTCGTGATGACCATTCAGCTACTGGGGTTGGACTTGATATAAATTGAACTCTGAGTGTGGAGAGAGGAGAAAAGAAAAAGAAAGAAAGAAAGAAAGAAAGAAATTTTTACACAATAGACAGTAATGCTAACTCACATATGTACATATAATTACAACATCATCTATAAGTTAATAACTCATACTATTCAATACAGGTAATATCTAGTTTCCTCAATAATAGAGGCCCTACCGTTCTTCAGCATTATGGTGATCCAGAGGCTCAGATCTCTCAAATATTGCTGTAGCACCACAACTGCAACCCCCACCCCCCACCCCACCACCAAACTTTACTGGCTTTTAACAGCATGTACATTCAGACAGATGTGTGAGTGAACTATATTAAAGTTTATGCTATCAGATACAGATTGGAAAAAAATTATTTATGCAGATTTCATTTTTCAAATTTTTAATTTTCTTTATTTGTTTCAACCAACACTTAAACATTGTATTGAACTTACAGTGACAAACAACATCTGTCAGTTACATATCCTGTTTGTGTTGTCTAGCTCCACTTTTAACTATATTCATTTTTTTTTTTAGGTGCCCAGAGAATTCAAGCCAACATTACCTGACCGTGGGTGGCTCATTTATCCATTTAATAATAATCCTCCATGGACAGCAATTGCAGCAGTTTTGCCAGCTCTCCTGGGTACAATTCTCATATTTATGGATCAGCAAATCACAGCTGTTATCGTCAACCGCAAAGAAAACAAATTAAAGGTTAGTGTATTACAGTCAATTAGGGTAGCTTTTTACCTGTCAGGGTATCTTTGTACCACTTACCATTTTTGTTTCAAATGGCTGCAGCTCCACCTACTTGCATTATTTTGTACCAAAAGTAACAGCTTTATTATATCTGTAACTTCTAGTTTGTATTTCAGCTGTCTTTCCAATATAACTGCAAGCTCTTAGGCTTGTGATTATCTCCAGATAGCTCAGTGATTGTTTGGTCTAAGAATGACAATGCTCTTCAGTAAATAACAAAGCAACAGCACCAACATTTTACATGGGTATTAGGTATTCTTAAAAATTAATATTTATCAATATGGAAAATGTAACAGATTGTCACAGTGTAGAATAGTCTGTGCTAGGTCACTGAGAAGACAGCAAAAGGAACGCTGGAAATTTCAAGTTTTGCATTTAAAAGTAATTCACACAGCATAATTTGACAGTTGCCCAGACTCCCTTATGGAGAACATTGGAACAGGCATTCCTGGCACTGATAAGTTACCATGTCTGGATGGAATCTCCCTGGCATTGGCCTCCTTACTTAGCATTTATCATAAATCTCTTGGTCAGTACAAAGATTCAAGGAACTGGGAGAAAGCACAGGTGATTCCTGCATACAAGAGAGATAAAATAATGGATCCACAAAATTATTGACCAATATACTTAATATTGATTTGCTGCAGAATTCTTGAGCAAATATGAAATTCAAATATAATACATTTTCTCGAGGCATAAAATCTTCTGTCTACAGAACAACCTGACTTTAGAAAACATCACATGTAAGAAACTCAGCAAGATCAATATCCAGCAAAACATAGATGAAGGGCAAGAGGCAAATGCAAACTGTTAACAAAAGACAGTGCGTACAGAATAGATTCCCAGATATAGGAGTGGCTTGAAGACTTCTTAAAGAATAGAACCTAGTATTTTGTCCTTGATGGCAGGTGTTAATCAGAGTCAAGAGTATCATCAGGAGTGGCCCAGGGAAGTGTAGTAGGACTGCTGTTGTTTTCTATATACATAATGATCTGCCGAACACAATGAGCAGCAATCTGCAACTGTTCCCTTATGATTCTGTAGTATACAACAAAGTGTCATTATTGAGAGGCAATAGGACTATTCAGGATGACTTAGATAGAGTTTCTATTTAGCGTGATGAATGTCAGCTTGCTCTAAATGTACAAAAATGTAAGTTGATGCAGATGAGCAGGACAAATAAACTTGTATCATCCAAATGCTGTGTTACTGGTGTGCTGGTTGACATAGTCATATCAATTAAATATCAACGTGTACTGTTGCAGAGTGATATGAGATAGAATGAACATGCAAAATCAGTAGTAGGGAAAGCAAACTGCCAACTGCAGTTTGTTGGGCGACTTCTAGGAAAGCATAGTTCACCTACAAAGGAGATCTTGGGTAGAACACTAGTGCAACCCATTCTCAAGTACTGCTTGAGTGTTTGGGATCTCTATCACTTTAAATTAAAGGAAGGTATCAAAGCAGTTCAGAGGCTTGCTTCTAGATTTGTTACCAGTGGATCTGATCAATATACGAGTATTACAGAGCTGCTTTATGAACTCAAATGAGAATCCCAGAAGGGAAGACATTATTATTTCTTGAAACACTATTGAGAAAATTTAGAGAACCAACATTTTCAGCTGATTGCAAAAGAATTCTACTGTCACCAACTTACAACTTCCGTAAGGATCACGAAGAGAAAATAGGAGAAATTAGGGCTCATATGGAGTCTTATAGACAGTAGTTTTTCCTGTGCTCCATTTGGAAATGGAACAGGAAAGGGAGTGGCTAGTAGTGGTGTGCCATATGGTGGCTTATGGAGTATGTATGTAGATGTAGGTGTGGAAACCAGGTTTCCTGGACTGGAAATTGGTGAGTTCCTCCAGTGCTGTGTAACCATAAGCTCTGACCTTGCTTTAGTGACAACAATGCTGTTTGGCAGTGGAACTTTGGTTTGACTGCTCAGATCATCAGAACAATGTGAACTTCAATTTAAAAAAAAAAAAGAGAGAGAGAGAGAGAGAGAGAGAGAGAGAGAGAGAGAGAGAAAGTGCTAACTACTAAGGTGGGCAACATGCCAGTGGGATAGATGCTTGTAGAGGTGAAATAGCTTACAGCAGACTGCCTCTGGTGTGCCTACAGCATTTTAGTTGGGTTTGGAAAAATTCTGTCTACATGAAAGTACATTTACGCATAAAGACGGTGTTCTGAATCTAAATTCAGTCACTAACCAAAGTTTGGCCTCCAAATTGAATGAACAGTTAGATAGTGATATGAAGGAAGGGCATTTAGCTCTTGAGACAATTTTTATTACCGTGCAATTTCTGTGCTGACAAGGACTAGCAATTAGAGGGCATGAAGATGTAAACTCAAATTTTTTTTCAATTGTTGGAACTCTAGAAGAATTACACACCTGAGTTTAAAGATTTGTTAGGGCATTTGGGGTATAAGTGGATGTCCCACGATATTCGAAATGAGGTCGTTGATCTAGTAGGAAAGTATGAGTTCAGAAAGGTATTGGCTTCAGTCAAGAAGACTGAACATTTTTCTATTATGGTTGACGAAACAAGTGATTCTTTGATTCATGAACAAATGTCATTTTGTATTCGTACTGTCGATGATTCCTTAATCATCAACAAAGACTTTATCGGCTTACACGAGACCCCCAACACTGAATCACAAACTCTGTTTAGTTTTTTTAAAGATGTTTTTGCTCATCTTGATTTGTCTATGGATAACTTAAGAGGACAGTGCTATGATGGTGCCACGAATATGAGAGGTAACTTGAAAGGACTAAAAACATTAGTTTCGGATGTACAACTGAAAGCACATTATGTGCACTGCACTGCTCGCTGTTTAGACGTGGCAGTTGTAGACAGTCTCTGCCATCTTACGTCTATGAGGGGAAATTATGGCTTTAGCCAAGGACTTAATAAACACCGTAAGGGGATCCAGCAAAAGGATGGGACTTTTCAGAAGCATATGCTGTGAGAGCACCAACAACCAAGCTGGTCTACAACCCTTTAGCCCGACTCGATGGACTATGCGAGCTTTTAGTATCTTGAGATTATTGAACAACTTTGAAGAACTTTTAGAGTTTTTTGAAACATTTTCTGCAGAGAACAAAACAGAGGCAGATTGCAAATGTGCAGGCTACCTTGAGTCAATATTACAATTCAAGACTTATTTCTTTCTACATCTTTATTGCCATGCAATTAACCCAGTAGAGGATGTCAATGAAAAAATTCAATGCCCTCATCTAAGTGTTCCTGATCTGGAAAAAAAATATATGAGGGCTTGATTTGTATATTGAATGGAAGGCGTGATAGTTTTGAACACTTTTGGGAATTGTGTTGAATAGAAAAACCTTCACAAGTTGATGATCCGTCGCTTCCTCGGGATCGAAGTATATCAAAGAAGTATGAAAACAATGAAGCTAGCTCACCACACACTTTCAAAACCCCAAAGGAATGCTACAAAGCTGTTTACATTGAAGTTTGTGAAATGGTGCAATCTTGCATTACTGAGCGGTTTGCTTCATCTGGACTCACACAGGTCATTGCAGTTGAACAAGAGTGCTTGCGTTTAGTAAACAGAGGTGAAAAAAAAATTGGAAAAATCAACTGAGTTTTTCAAAAATGACCTAGACTGTGCTTACACTTGAATATGTTAGCCAATATTGCTAATAAAAAACAACTCATCTTGAAAAACTTGCATGATGTAAGAAAGAACATTACACAACAGCCTGCAGTTGGACAGTTGGAGAAATCGTATGTGAAGTAGTGAAGTGCTGTAAGCTTCTCCAACCAGTTCCAGTCACAACAGCAACAGTGGAATGGTCATTTAGTGCCCTTAGACGTTCGAAGTCATATCTCATCTCCGATCAACAATGGGACAGAAGCGACTGAACAACTTGGCTGTTCTTCATGCCCACCGAGATGTTGTGGATGAGTTGGATATCTGGTGAGTCATCAAGAACTTCATATTCAGTAATCCAGTCAGACAGTCGACATCTGCACATTTCTAAAGACACTCTAGCCCTAAATATGGCATTTAGAGCAATATTAAATATCTTTATAAAATAGAGAATTAAATACATACACAATGTTAAATTTTCAGTTTCAAAATATTAGTACTACTTTAGTATTGTATTACTATGGTATTATATTAGTTATTTTCAAATACTCAATTACTTTTAGGTTTTAGGGCCCAATTAAAACCCGCTATTTACATACTTTTTGACTGAAAGTATTAGGCATACTGTATTAACTTTATTGACTGTATTAAAGCATTAACTTTGAGATATTGTTTTATTTAATGAATCCTGAACCTTATTCAAAATAAGCTTAAATTAGCTATTTCACTTATTAAACAAAGTGCTATTACTGTGCGACATCAATATTTTATGTTTTATTCATTTAATAATAGTTTATTTCACTTATTAAACACAGTGTTATTACTGTGCAACATCAATATTTTAAGTTTTATTCTTTTAGTGATAGTTTAGGATCTATTTAAATATAATTTCAGTCTTTTCAGGGCTATATATTCACTGCTCTGTAATAGTCTATAAGCATGATTATTACTGTAAATTAAATTAGCTTTTTACGAAAATACCGTGCTTGTTTATGTTTATGTTTTGTTTCTTTTTTCAAAGCGAAAACATGTGTCAGCCTTGTTGTCTATAAGACTCCATATGGTGACAGTAGAATTCTTTTGCAATCAGCTGAAAATGTTGGTTCTCTAAATTTTCTCAATAGTGTTTCAAGAAATAACAATGTCTTCCCTTCTGGGATTCTCATTTGAGTTCATAAAGCAGCTCTGTAATACTCGTATATTGATCAGATCCACTGGTAACAAATCTAGAAGCAAGCCTCTGAACTGCTTTGATACCTTCCTTTAATTTAAAGTGATAGAGATCCCAAACACTCAAGCAGTACTTGAGAATGGGTTGCACTAGTGTTCTACCCAAGGTCTCCTTTGTAGATGAACTATGCTTCCCTAGAAGTTGCCCAACAAACTGCAGTTGGCAGTTTGCTTTCCGTACTACTGATTTTGCATGTTCATTCTATCTCATATCACTCTGCAACAGTACATGTTGATATTTAATTGATATGACTACGTCAACCAGCACACCAGTAACACAGCATTTGGATGATACAAGTTTATTTGTCCCGCTCATCTGCATCAACTTACATTTTTGTACATTTAGAGCAAGCTGACATTCATCACGCTAAATAGAAACTCTATCTAAGTCATCCCGAATAGTCCTATTGCCTCTCAATAATGACACTTTGTTGTATACTACAGAATCATAAGGGAACAGTTGCAGATTGCTGCTCATTGTGTTCGGCAGATCATTTATGTATATAGAAAACAACAGCAGTCCTACTACACTTCCCTGGGCCACTCCTTATGATACTCTTGACTCTGATTAACATCTGCCATCAAGGACAAAATACTAGGTTCTATTCTTTAAGAAGTCTTCAAGCCACTCCTATATCTTGGAATCTATTCTGTACGCACTGTCTTTTTTTAACAGTGTCGAGTTATCTAGAGTCCAGTTTTCGGAGTTCTAATGTTGATCATATGACTCTAAAATACTTAAAAAGCTTTAAAACTCACTATTTTTCATCTAAAATTTACAAAATTTCCCATGGCAAGACCCCAATTATGTCCTCCCCCCCCCCCCCCCCCTCCCCAATATTTTTTATAAGTCGGCGCCCGTGATACACTATATGGGTCAACTCTGTTATACTATTTGAAGATCTTCATGTGGCTGACCATGAAGGAATGACGCTGGCCACAGGGGTATTCAGGATTAGCCTCATTTCCACCTTTGCGTTGAGGCTGTGACACCGCTATTTTACATCAGGTGGCAACTCCTCATGGTGCAATAAGCATATAAGGCATACTTTTTGCTGTAATCAATATTACACAGTACTGTTGTTCACCTACCCTTCAAGTAACTTTTTGTTAGTCATTTGTAGGAAGAAGCCCATTGGGATTCATTCAATTAGCTGTATGTGACAAGTGTAAATCTTTTATGCCTAAGTTGAAGCAAATCACCATCTTTGCTTCCTAAGAGCCCCAGAGTTATTGTAGATATTTTAGTGTCACCAAAGTGCTGACACTAGCATTTGTACTTGTGTCGCTGCTGCAATCAGAAGTAATGTCTAATTTGATTACAGTTTCTTTTGATGGACTTTTATTTAACATTTAATTCTTTCTTTCACATGTATTTGGTTCTTTTTTTCCTGTGGTGTGAGTGAACATCCCAGCTGACAGGCTTCACCCAATGTGTAATATAGATTGGCTGCTGTTGCGCATGCCACACAGGCCACAGATGTTGAGAGGAAAAGCTCCATGATGCCACATAGAAGCTGTTCTTTTTTTTTTTTTAATTGATTATTGTTAACTTTTTTTTCCTAATTGGAGAAAATTATCGTGGAATTGTTAAAACTTGTTAATTAGCTCCAGTGAGGAACATTTAGCACAAATTTTTCCAAAATTTATTATATATTAGTGAAAAAACTTGACTATTTTTACATAGTAGTGATGGAAAAACATCACAACTAATTTTTTTCAGAGCTGGCAGCCTTTTCTCAGAACAGATTGAACCTGCTATCAGGAAAAAAATCTCAAGAAAGATAACCGCTATAATATGATAACAATTTTAAAAGACAGCACTCATAGTTTTGTTTGACCTACTAAATGAATTCACAGTCTACACCCTGGAAATGCATGTGATATAAATGCAGGCGATATTCAAGGCACTGTGGCAGATGAGACGTGAGAAAGAGAACAATTTTCTTATATAATCAGTTCTTGAATATATCCATCACAGAAAACAATTCAGACAATCCTGCATGTTGTTTCCTTGCTGTTGAGCCAGAAGATCGTAAACCATTGGATTAAAAGTAGCAAGAAGTGGAGGAAAATATGCTGTGGAAAGTATAACAAACACCTTCCAGTCACAGAGACAGTATGATGTAGGACACCAGTTTCCATTAGCTTATTGTTCTCTGATCTATGGCTTTTTACTCCAGAAGATGGACCATTTGATTTGTGGAGTATATATTTTTATACCACATTACAACTCATTGTGTTCTCTTGCTCACACTTCAGTAATAACATGTTGCACCAGTAACACAAGAGCAGGGTCTGGGATGGAACAGAACAAACTGGGAGGAGACTGCTGAGAGTGTGACCTTTTATACAACTATGTTTACATACCTATAAATCAAATTAAACTTGTCTCTGTAGCCAAGATTGCTAACACATACCTTTTTGGTGGTGCCCAACTTGAGAGTAAGGTGGTTCAAGCTCTGGGGTGGAAAATTTTCACTGCAATTGTTTGGACAGCAAGGGAAAGAGAGGTGGTGGTATTAAGTTCCTGACTGCATCAATGTACTGGATTAAATTCCAAACATCTCCATAATGTCTTGTGAAGTGAGGCCATATGACGCTGTGGATGGCAATCCACGCAATGGATGGGGATGTTAAGCTTGGCAGTCCCTTGGTGCTGTTCGAGGGGAATAGGCTATGTTTTGGCACTGGATTTCAATGTCTCCCTCCCTTTCATCCATAACAACACAATCACAACATGACACTATAAAAACACTTGTCACACTCATCTGCATGACACAGATACACACTTGATACTTCATAAGAGGTTGGAGGATGACAATGGCAAACCATCACTAACAGGATCTTATCGAGAGAGGCAATGCAAGAATTCCTGCATCTGCTTCCCTACACTTGACGGTATTTACTTGGTATGGGGCCACCTTGACAGCAAATTAAATTGGCATTATTCTCAGGTGTCCTGCAACCAATCTCCTGTTGCCATGCCATCTCCCTCATCTCTCTCCCCCTACAAGCTTTCTACTCCTCATTACTACATACTTAAAGCTGGCCTGCTCACTTAAGTTTGCTTGTCTCCACTAACACTCGTACACCTCTCCTTTCTTTCTTTCTTTCCTTTCCTTTCCTTGTGTCTTCCTTCAGGGTGTATATGACCCGGAAGATCCGGGAGAAACCTGGGAATTTTTTCATCCGGGAGAAAACCAGGAAAAAACCGGGAATTTTTTAGAATTCCGGTAATTTTTCATTGTTTATGTTTTCAGTTAAATTTTTGTTTTTTTGGCTGGTAAGAACCGATACTCTAACAAAGGATATTACTGTATCCAGCTATTGCAGAATAATATTGCAGCAGTAAAACATGATCAAGAAAAAAAAACGAAAACAAAACTTAAATTGCAAAGGAAATGCGCCATATACAGCAACAAAACACAGTGCTCATACAAGCGTCTGCCAACAGCAAAAGATGTCAAAGGCTTTAAGAAGACTATGCAATGTTTCGTAACAACAAATTGCCTCCGATGAGCGTGACGTCACAACTGTTTACATTAGATTCGTTTTAGCAGTTACAAGCGGGATCATGCGCATGCGCAGTTTAGTAGTACCTTCTCCTGCTTCTGGCTACAGAAATGTAGCTGTTGGCTTTGTGAGCAGTCGCAGCAAGCAGCTAGATGCTACCGGGAAAATTTTTACTGGAGCGCCCACGCTGCCAGATTGATGCATGCGCAGCAGGCCCACATCTAGGAGGGGAGGGGGCAAATTCATATTCTTGAGGGGAGAAAACCTTGTTTCACAAAGCAACTGGCATCTAGCATCCAGTGCACGTTAGTCTATCGATTATTCATATGACTTTAATCCTTGTCGCATGTAGAAACAAACTTTCCTACAGAAAAAGGAGGCTATACAAGCTGAGCAGAGTTAAGGCCGAACGGATGAATGCCAAGCCAACCGCTGTCTTATTGTGTGGTTGATTGGGTTTGCAAATGATGAGCATTGTTATAATTACTAGCGAAATCCATAGATTCAGACTACAGGAGTGAAAATAAATGTATAACAGGTAAGAAAGATTACGTACTACCTTCTCGGTGTAACCAAGAAAATGAAATTTTGACAGAAAATTTTTGGCCATATCGCTATACTAGTAAGGGCCAGTTGTACAGTCCCCAGCTAGCAGCCGCTGTAAGTTCCATTCTGGATGAAGCGCGGAAAACCCGTTGTACGAACATGTAACAACGTCTAACCAGAGAATAATAGCAGGATAACTAAACCGGTGATTCTGGGAGAATTAGTGACATTAACCTGCGAATAACCTTTGACATTGGCAGGTATTGTTACAGAATTAGCGATAACAAGACTGTTTGTTAGGAGGAGGAAGGAGAAGAAACGGGGACATCACACAAATTACGAAACAATATGACGATTCCAAATTTTTATAAAAATTTCATACTACTACTTTTGGATCTCATGCTTGAGGAACTGGAGCGTATGAATGAAGTGTGAAACTATTTCCTAACGTAAAGCATTTTGCTTGTAGTAGGCCTAATAGGCATTCGATATTGGTACTTCGTGTATTATATTCCATCGTGTTATAAAAATGGCCATTTGTGCATTTATTTGGTGTGTGTTACAAAATTGCTGCAGTATTAGAAAGGCCTATTTTGTTTTATCTATCAGACAGTGACAAAATAGATGTAATCAGATCAAGAAGCCACACCAGTCGTGGATATTATTTGTGTTAACAGCTTTTTCAGTATTAAATAACATTTCAATTTTTCATGTAGCAAAATGTGTGACGAAATTTGATGAGGTAATAGATACTTTCGCAGAAAGGAGAGCATGCCGTGTAAAGCTGTAGCAAGATTAGAGAGAAAAAAATTCTAGAAGTTAAGGTTTGAAGAAATGTGTATTTTCTTGCTTGTCTCATGCCTTTACTGGGTTTATGTATCCTATATTTAATTTTATGCCACACAAAGCAAGAAGTTGTTAGCTGATAGGGAATAAAGAGTGCAAATTTTCTGAAGAGTTCTTCATTTTTTTTAAAAAAAAAAAAAGAAAAAAAGAGTGACAGGAAGTCGAACCGGCCGACTGTAAGGAGGAGAGGCACCACAGGACATTTTGATTTCCACTGTCCTGAATATGGTTTGAAGGCATCCATTACAAAATATACATGTTTCAGTTCCACGGAATGAAATACAGTGACATGCGATAGAAAAATTCTGTGTGAGGAGGCATGGTACTGCACTTTGGCACACTTATGACCAAATAACATGTCTTACATTCTCTCAAACACGTATGTTTTATGCATCAGACTCTTCAGAAAGATGTGCACTACAAAATGAAAATATTTTTGAAAATTCGAGTTTCTTTTAATTTTTGACGTCCTTTCTCAAACACTCGAGGGAGTGATGGTGTATTGCCCTGATTCGGAAATACTGTAGATCCAGAGCTGATGCGCAGAGCGGTCTGAGTTATAGTGGGGAATTGGATAGTCACCACTTGACCCGTGTTTACATTTAGTGATTTTGCTGTTTCCTCTTCATTTACTGCTCTCACGTCAAATGAAAACAAAACAGATTTATTTGGCCAGGAGCTATCAAGTGAATTAAAATACATTCACATAATTACGGAAGGCTAAAATGTGTTATTAGTTGCAGATTTTATTTTATTTCCATCTTTCTGACAGTCAAGCATTAATTACCATGCAGAACAATGAAGTTATTTTTGTCAGTCTGCTAAAGAAATTTTCTTTTATTGATCTTTTCCGCTGAGGCAGACAGAATATTTCAAACGAAGTGTTTAATTCCACACACTGGTGCTGCATTTCAAGTGTACGTTTTCAACTTCTAGCATGTATGGCATTATGCCATAATAAAAAACCAAACATGAGATAACACAGTAATGGTACTCCAAGAAAATTTACATCCCGAAAACCACATTGAAAAGCTTAATATCAGGTCGTGGCCTACTTCACTGGGAACCTGCACGTACGAATTGCACTTTAAATGTGCAGATTTTATTATGGGTCACAAAATTCCGATGCTCTTGGAGTATCCTCTGATGTCTTGTTTCTTTCATGACATAATGTAAGATATTTTAATCTTTACACGTAAAAACATACGGGCTTCCTACGACCTCATAGCTGCGCAAGCATGGTGACGCCTGTCATCTGGCGCTCTCTAGCAACTGCAGAAATGAACCTATTTCGTGGGAAAATATTCTGAATGGTGCGAGAATGTATGATGAATTTCTTAAATCACAGAGCGCTTGACTCTATTTAAAAATCAACTCGTTGATGATGAGCCATTTAGATGAAGTTTGAGCCCAGAAGATCAGACATTTATGTTGTTATTAAAAATTTTACTGGCACATTTGTGTAATATATCTTAAATTGTAATACGCGCATAAAAGACCGACATTGTATGTGAAAACTTAGCTTCTCTTGCAGTGTATTAATATTATAGACCAATATTATATTTGAAAGCTTTGCGTTTCGTGTAGCGACACTATGTATATTAATTTAAACGCTTAACTTTTTCTGTTTCTGTGTTGTGTTCGCACTACTTAACAGTGATGTTTCTATTGGTTGACTACATCATGTGTCCTAAGCTCTGAATACCAGCTTTCATCGGCTGGTGAGATCACGTGACATGAGCTATGACTGGCTTACAAAAGTGTATCGCAATCTCAATTTCAATACTTCGCAAAGTAACGTGCAGTGTTTGGTGGAATTCAAATTTATACTTTCGTAATACGAAAATCTGCAGCATACATGTTGCTGCAAATCAAAGATTTTTCCAAAACGTGTTTTTTTCCCAGTGTTTCATTTTCTAAAGTGCCGGGAAATTCTACGCCAGTGTATAAAACCGTAATCATTCAAAGGACTGATAAGTTATACAGTTTCGAGAGAAAATATACTGTCAGTTAACAGGGAAAAAGTATGTTTTCACCCATGAGAAAGTGTATTTTTAACCGAGAAATCCGCGAATTTTTTTCCCTTGTCCACGTGTACACCCTGCCCTTGTTCTTCTCATCTGCTCTTCTTGGACTTCTTGTGCAATACCACCAAATATTATCATCATTATCCCAAAAGTAATGTTTGACCAACTCGTGAGGCAGTTATAAAACAATGGATGATATTTCTTGTGACCAGATTCAAATAGCTCTGGTCTAGAGTTAGTCTCACTCATGGAACACTTGAAAATGGCATTCATAACATTTTTGGGCCACTTTTTTGTTTTTTAAAGAAATTTCCACCGTTTAACTATTAATTGTTCATTTATTTTAAACAGTCATAATTTTGGCTTTATAGCCTTTCTCAAGTGCATGTTGAAATGTTAAAATTTGTCTTATCTGTCTGACATTTAATTGTCAAAAAATCATATTTCTGATCTTATTGACCATTTGTCTTATTACAGAACTTGAGTACATATTGAAGATACATAACATGACTGACATTGTGCATAATGAGAAACTATTAACACAAAGTATGGCATATTTAACAGCTAATACATTCCTGTGATCTGCATTCATGGATGCACAATGCCAGCCATATTATGTCCCTTCAATATGTACTTGTATCCTGTAATATGACAAGTGGTCTGTAAGACCAGAAATGTGTTTTTTTGATGATGACATGTCACAGACAGATCAGACATATTTTAACATTTCAACATGCACTTGAGAATGGCTACATAACCAAAATCATAATTGTTTAATATAAATGGACAATTAACAATCAAATGGTGGAAATTTCCTTCAAGAAATTCTATATGACTGTGGCTCACACAACGAAAAGATTTGGTCCACTGTTCTATAGTAGGATTTAGATTTTTTTCAAATATCAACTTTTAATGTCACAGGTGTCTTTTCTTGTTAATTATCTTTTCCATGTAATCCAACAGAGGTCTAAAGACACTGTTGAAACTCTGAACATTATAAATCAGGCTTCTAAAGTCAGTGTACATTGGGAATGTATAGACTTGCTAGTACTGTGGGCCGCAAACCCCTTACCGTGATTTTGTAAGGATTGCAAGTTCAAAATTACCATGCTGTGAGACAAGTTGTTATTCTGAATCAGCATGCCCCTGCCCCAATGCCAGCTAGACTGGGCTCGAAAGAACTAAGTTCTACAAGGGCCCACTCTCCACATGTTGAGAGGGAATAGTTGAAATGTGAGCGAAAAAAAAGAAAAGAAAAAGAAACAGTAGTGGCAGGCCTGTTCTACCAAGGAAATATACAGCCCTAAAACAGATATAGTTTATTAAGTCATGGAGTGACAAGAACAGCATACTTGATATAGTTACATGTATTGAATACATTGGCAGCTGAGGGCCCAGATATCCAAGTATGGCCTTGTAAAGATGCTGTCTCCATCTGGTGTTGCTCGGGACGTGCTGTGGTTGGTGACTGGGCTGCCCCAGGTGGCTACCTCGGTGAGCTGTGACCAAACTGTTCGAATGTTGGCACATACTACACCTGGCGTAATGGCCTGGCTAATATCCACTGTGGGCAGTAAGTGTGTAGTAACCAGAAGATTACTACACTCCTCCTTCCTCGTGAGGAGATCAGGTGTCACTATCTACGATGCTGTGACTGCAGAGGTGTCTATGGTAGCATTGGGAGTGGCAACCAAAGGTACAAGATTGTCAAAGCGAACACCTTTCAGTGTCTAAATTTTTAAACTGTTATTTTATAGGGTTGCCAATTTTGGTGATATTTATGCCATCTTCATGCCCCCTGACCGATGTATAGGAGGATTCCAACCTCAGTTCCAGTCAGAATAGGGGCCAGCATTCAAAGACTGTTATCTGTAGATTTGTACGTGATGGCATAATACATTGCCAAAACTGGTAGCCCAATAAAATAAAAGTTTGGAAATTTAGACAGCTGAAAGGTGTTTGATTTTACTTTCTTTACTGAACAGCCAAGTCCCACAACCATCTCTGAAAAGATAGTCATACAGAGAAAGTTACAAGAAGTTCCATACTGACAGGTGCGTATGGACAAAGGTGATTAGGATGAGAGGACCCCCCACTGCCCGGGGACCAAGGGGCAATGGTGAACACGACCTGCAATAGGAGTGCTGGGGCCATTCGGATGTCAGGATGATGAGGCAGGAGGGGGGGGGGGGGGGGGGGGGGTCAGTACAGTACAGGCAGCAGTGATGGCAGACTGGTGAGGAGAGACTATGGCAATGGAGACTTAGCTTAGCTTAGTGGGAGGCACCATCTCTGGTCACAGGAAGCAGACCCACCATTGGTGCTGACAAAACCCCAACAACTGCGGTAGGTGGTCATGACAAGGCCTGCGCAATCCCAAGAGTGGTCAGGGCTGACAAAGAAAGAGGTGTTGAGCCCATGGCCCAAGGAGGGGCACGGTGACCATCCTGCAATGCAGTTGGTTCTGGTGGTGTGGCACAAGTCTATCATCACTGCAAACCATGAAGATTCAGTGATCACACCAGGTACAGATGACAGTTGGAATCCAGGGAGGGTGTTATCCAAAACCCTTGGCCCAAATTGGCATGCCAGGAACAAATGTCAATGAAACCAGCACCATAGTCGGACAGCTGCCCAGGGGGTATCCATGACAAGAAAAGAGTCATATAGACCTGCTTGTTGACCATCTGGAACACCGTTGTGAAATGTTGGTGAAGCCACTCATTGTAAGTGCCCCTGTCTTTAGCAGATTCATCATAGGGGGTGGGGGGAGAGCCCAGGGACATGCCAGTGGGTGAACAAGCAGCAGTGGAGCCTGGGGCAGTGCAGCCAATAACTCTTCCAACATGGCTGTATTCACCTGCTGTTGTTGCAGGAGTGACTGGAGTAGAGCCTCCATGGAAGATCCAATGCAGAAAGACCACAGGATCCAAATGCACAAAAATCCCATCCTTGTCACCACTTGCATTCTAACTAGGAACACAAGGAAATACATGACCATAGAACAGATAAGGTTTATTAGGTCACAGAGTAGCAACAAGATTACATTAGATGTTGGTATATGCATCAAATATGCTGAAAATTGAAGACCTGAGGCCCATGTGTGGTGTTCTGTCGTGCTGTATGCACTGAAAACCAGGGACCTGTGGTCAGTGACTGGACTGATCCTGGCAGCCATCTCAGGTAGCTGTGGGCACACCGTGTGACTGTCACCACTTTCTATACTGGCTGTAGTGACCCGACTCTCATTTGCTGTGGGCAGTAGGTGTAGTAGCTGGCAGTTTACTACAGGGCCACCATCAGATCAATGGTGGGCTGTATGCGACCTGCAGGACACGGTCTGTGCATCCATGGTGTACACATTCATCCAGTCGCTAATGGCTGTTGTTTGTAGGTACACATTAAAATAAAGGATAACTAACTACTGACTATCAAACTATATGCAAACTTAAACACCATATCACACCAGAAATGTTAAAGATTAATGAGTTTAAACTGTTAAATACATAGAAATGTTCTTCAGATTGCATTAGGAATCTAGACTCTGTGTGTGTGTGTGTGTGTGTGTGTGTGTGTGTGTCATTTTTACTGATGTCTTCAGTATAATTTGGTATCTGCATGTGATGAAAATGTAAACAAACAGATGTTTTATCACACTCAACTGAGTGTCGCTCAGTGATGCAATAATGCTGCATATTATGCAGCATGCTAATGCCATATATGACACTGAAATGGAATAGCACTTAACTCTATTATGAGTTGTTTGATTAGTCTGTCAGCAAAAGAATAATGTTACTTTCACTTCACTGCTGTAATTTGTTGTTCAACAGATTTCTTTAAACTAATTTCCATAAAAATATGTCTCTTCACAGAAAGGCTGTGGCTACCATCTAGACCTTTTTGTACTGGCTATCTTGATAGCAATAAATTCTCTTATGGGCCTTCCCTGGTTTGTGGCAGCAACTGTGCTTTCCATAAATCATGTTAACTCTCTGAAACTGGAATCAGAATGTGCTGCTCCTGGAGAGAAACCACAGTTTTTGGGTGTCAGGTTGGTTAAACAAATTTTTTATTATTTTATCCTTTTAAATACCAAGTACTTTATAGAAGAACTGGACCAAAATTCCATTATTCACCATAGGTTTTTAAGATCAGCATTTACATTAAATTGTAATTGAAATGTATAAATCATTAGTTGTAGTTAATCGCTCCACAAAAAATATAATCACCCCAATTATTCAGATTTTCATTAAACCAAAGCAGACGGTTAAATCTGAAAGATTTGTGAATCTCATTAAACCAATTTTAATTTATTTATTTTTCAGGGAGCAGCGTGTCACACACATACTAATATTCCTGATGATAGGTTTGTCTGTTGTCCTTACTCCTGTTCTTCAGCGTATTCCAATGCCAGTGCTTTTTGGTGTGTTTCTGTACATGGGAGTTGCATCACTGAAAGGTCTGCAGTTCTTTGACAGGATCCTTATAATGTTCATGCCTGTTAAATATCAACCAGATTATATGTTTCTTCGCCAGGTAAGTTATCTATGGTATTTGTGTTGGATTGTTTCATTGCATTGATAAAAGATATGATACGTAGAATGTAGTGTTATTATGCTGGGACAATAAATTTTACATTTGTAGTTACCTACCGGTAGTATTTATTTAATTATATGTAACTATTATAGGTATATGTAATTAAACCATTTGTTGCATAATATTGTCTCCTTTCAGTTCACTTTCCCCAGAATCTCACATGTATTCTTTCTCTTTGCCATACCAACACCATTTCTCAAAAAATACATTTCATAACAATTGGTTTACCTTTCACAACTTTTTAGGTACAACACAAAAGTACAAACCAAACAAAACAAAAATGAGGTATACTCCCAAACCCAGTTCCACAATACCTTAGCTTCATGGAAATAATGTGATAATTGCCAAGTTTTAATGTGATCTTCTAATTTGTGTCACAATAACGTGTCAGTAGCATTTCACTATCAGACTCATTGGCTGCTGTTAGACCTCTCTGCCAATAATGCTTCACTGTCAGTCTGAATAAGCATATGTATAACTTTTAATGGAGAAAACTGGGCTCTAATTCTTCTCCATCTACTTGGTTTCTGACTATTTCAGCTGCATGCTATGACACTATCATTCTAATTCAGAGTGGTGAAATGCCCCAATATGTGATTATTCTTTCACAAAAAATTTACACTTCTTGGCATGATTGGCTAGAAATAACTGACAAATGGTCCACACAGTTTTTAGTCTTTATTTTTGTTCATGAACTCCATTATTTATTTTTTTCTTTTCTTTCATATTTGCTCGTATTTCTCTCTCTTCCTCTAATCTGCCTTTCTCATATATTTTATCTTCTGTTTGTCTCTTCTACCTTTTTTACCTCTCAAGTTTCCAAATTCCATCTGCTTGTGTTACTTTATTTTTAGACTTCAAATTCTTTCAGTTTTGTTTGATTTCTCAGATGGTTTTCCAGTTCTGTTATTCCTAATGTTCCTCTTCTATCTGATTGAGTGGAAGAATCAGTGTATTATTCAGACTAAGGACTTGTGCATCCTCAGTGCTTGACATTTGATTCATTTGAACACTACTCTGGGGTCATTACCAGTTTTTGACTTATTGTTACACTCTCCATCCTTTGCAGATGTTCCCCGCAGTGGAAAGTGGGCTCTAATCTATCTTTACTTTAGCAGTTACTTTTTTATCTAGATTCACTTCCAAGACAAAGCAGTCTCTAGCAGGAAGCCATCAAAATGCATCTCAGTGGGGAAAATTGGTTGCTTCCCAACCTACTAGTTTTGTTCTAATGTCAATACAACATTAGCGGGTAAGTGGATCACAAGGAAAGCCTTATCTCTACCAAATCTTCAGGCAGGTTCAGAAAGTAACCCGCCACTTGGTGGAATAACAATTAAGACTCTGCAATCAAGCTGTGTCACATGGTGATCTCAGAGTTCAAGAGCAGATAAACTACATAGAACCTCACAGCATTTTGGGCTGTAAGGGCAAAAGCAAGACAGACAGTTAAAGGAAAGTAAGACAACTCCACAGTAAGATGGACTCAGTGGAGGGAGTGATGAATATAAAAAAAGTCTGGAAAACCATCAGGGGGATAGCCAACACAGTGCAGGTCACTAGTGTCAGCTATAGGTATAAAAATAAACCTACATAAATCTCTGCAGACAGTTCCTGAGCAATGACAGAATTCTGTGCTGAAGCCATTATCCCAGGGGGAACTGATCTGTTCCTTCATTGCTGTGGAGATTGAGGAGAGGGGCAGTTGGATTTTCATTTCCAACAATAGGAAGGGAAACCATTGCCATTTTGTCATGTGGGAGCTGAATCCACGCTTTCTGAGTCTCTAGACACATCTCCTAGTGACCATACTCAGCACAGCATGTTGTGATAACTTTTTAACCAGTCAAAGGAAATCCTCCACACAAATTTTCATCAAATCTGGCAGATAGGCCAATTTCCACCTTCTTGGAGAAATGAAATCATTATTCCCTTCCTAAAATCAAGGAAGTATAAGTACCATTCATACCCAAATAGTTATCACATTGTTGCATGTATTGGCTGCATAGGTAAGACATTAGAGTGTTTGGTGACCCAAAGACCACCCAGGGTTTAAGAAATGCAGATGTTTCTTATCCTCTTCCATTGTGGATGCAGGGAATTTTATTTGACTGTATGTAGGCTAACCCTACAGCAGGCAGCTATGTAACAAGCCTTCTTATACAGGCAATTTAGTAACTGTATTCTTCAAAATATTAAAAAAAAGAATATGGTTTTACTTTAAAGCTTAACTTCTTAAGATGACTCCATAAATTGTAATCCTGTGAATTACTTTCCATACTCATTCTGTCCTTCCATCTGTATGTTTGTCTATGAAATGCAATGGTCACATCCTTCTTGACCTTCCTGAGCAACAGAATCATGTTCCTCAAGGCTTCATTTTTACTGTCCCTTCATTCACAACAGTGATCAGTGGAATAATGTCCATGGCAAGAAGTGCCGTACAGTAGTCAATATTCGTGGATGGTTTCAGTATTGTCTCCATAACTGGCCTTGCCACATTCCAAATCCAGTTACTATTCACTATTTATGGGTTAGAGAAGTGGGCAAATAGTAGTAGTCTTAAGTCCTGTTTAGAATAAATGTTTCGTTTTGATTTTACATTATTATGAAATACTGAACCTTTTATTTTAAACGTTAAAAATTCAGTCAGTTGAAGGGCCTACTATAGATCATATGTGAATTTGTTGGCAATGTTTAAATAATATTAAGGCTTTGAACATTTTAAAGTTGTAACCATGAATCACGGGGAGTAGACAGAGCCCATTTATTTGAATTTTACAAGGTTTTTATGTCATTCAGGTGTGTTTAAAATCAGTCCTATTCCAGACCTTTGTGCTGGAGTTGGCAGGCTGCCATTGTCATTCAGCAAGAGCTCCTCATAGTGTTGCTGACATACAGTGTATTGGGCACCCCTTGGGTAACAGCACTCCACACCATTTCTAAATCCAAGTTGGAAAATACCTTCACAATTTCATCACAAACAGCAAGGCCATATGAGATTCCTCCACAACAGAACATAGTGGTACTTGGTGCATCTCAGATTACTTTAAATTGCAATGTAATTCAACACATTCATTATTAGGGAGAACTGAGGCAAATGATGCCCCAAATAAAGCAGCTATGGATGTCTGCATGGGAAATACAATGCAGTGCATATCCTTGATCATGTTACAGATATTGTTTTATCTACAGCTTCACAGTACAAACGTTACCAATGAAAGTTTTTTATACATTTTCCACTAATATTTGATTTAAATAATTATGTATATAGCTAAGAAACTCCTTACGTACCTCACTAGTTACTGCATTCCTAGCAATAATCAGCACCATCAGATTACTATGTTTTGAAAAATATGTAGCTTTTGTTATAGTGAGAGAAAATTATTAAAACCCTGATTTGTTACCACAAACATTAGTTGCCAATATGTTTACTGGCATCTAACATTGAAGTATATCACATCTCATAACAATCTGAAAATTATTGATGTCAGCTGAAACATTTTTTTATTTATTAATTTTTTTATTTTTTTATTTTTTTTTGTGAGAACTGTTTTGTGAGTGTGCCAGTGAATAAACATTTTTAAATAATTACTTTATGGTTTTTCCCAGCACATCACTCTCGTTATGATTCATTTTGAGCACCTTTTGCTAATACAGTTTAGCATGATCTTTTCCTGAAGTTGTTCTTCAAATATAATGTAAATTCTTGCCTTTCCACCACTCATGTATTATCTGATTATTCCACATCACAGCTTATGTGGACATTACTCTGTCATACATCATTGAGCAAGGTGGCACAGTGGTTAGCACACTGGACTCACATTCGAGGATGACAGTTCAAACTTGCATCTGGCCATTCTGATTTAGGTTTTCCATGATTTCCCTAAATCACTTCAGGCAAATGCTGGTATGGTTCTTTTCAAAGGGCATGGCCAACTTCCTTCCCCATCATTCCCTAATCCAATGGGATCAATGACCTTGTTGTTTGGTCCACTCCTTCCATATCAACCAACCCGTCGTATGTCATCACCGACTATCAAACCACTGTTCTTGTACACTTAATCATACAAATTGTGAAATATTTGTGTTAGAAATATAGGTCTTCAGACCACAATACTTTCTTACATTTCTTATTTCCATGAATGAAAATGGAATAAAAAAAATACAAAAAATTTTAATAATTTCTTTTCATCAATAATTATAATATATTGAATTTATAGTGTACTGTAGAAATATACTGATTTTACATTCCTACTGAAACAGCTGCATGAATGTCATACAATAACTTGAAGACCTTGGGATTGAAGTTTTAGTACTTTTATGTATCTTATTATACACATCACAAATGAATTGTTAGTTATATAATAACTAAAACATAATATTATATCACTTTTATTAATAACCTGAAAAAATTTTGTTTCTAGGTGCCACTAAAACGCGTACATATGTTCACTTTAATCCAGCTTGCTTGCCTTATAGTGCTGTGGGTGATAAAATCATTCAGCACAACTTCAATTTTGTTTCCTCTGATGGTAAGTTTTTGTACACTGCTGGGTCTTCATACACTGGAGATAATGTAGAAACTAACTTCGCTGCTTCCTGTAGTCTTAATTGTACGTAAATTTGCACCTTATTATGTCTTATCTATTACCCATATACTTACTGCTCTGAGTAGATCAAATGGTAATTTTTGAAATGGAGGAATCTGTACATTGTATTTTCAAACTAATGTTGCCAATATACAATTCGTAGCTTTTTGTGTATGCCATAATCAGATTTTCAAAATTAATTAATTTATTTATTTTAATTGTATATTACGATTATTACAAT
The DNA here is from genome assembly GCF_021461385.2 of Schistocerca piceifrons. NCBI lineage: Eukaryota > Metazoa > Arthropoda > Insecta > Orthoptera > Acrididae > Schistocerca > Schistocerca piceifrons. The sequence continues at coordinate 779,751,720 of NC_060139.1, forward strand.
AGTATGGATTTTGATTCTTCATTACAGCTTTTTTCAAGTAAACTATAAGTTCATAATAACTTTGGTGGTGGTAGCATACTGCTGATTTCATTTGCACAACACCAGGTTTGCCTTGGGAGCTGATTTACAAGATTCATTCTTAAAGTGACAATCCCTTCCTAAGATTAGGCAAATAGTGTTTGATCATACCTCCAACTAAAGATGTTCTCTGTTACTGTCATACTTTCTTCACAGCATATCTGTGGTTCCATTCGTAGATTTCATTGTTCACTAGCTCTTGTCATACATCTTGGTTATCAGCAACATGTTCCGACTGTCTGTAGATGATTTCACTTTAAATCTGTCTTGTATCCATCTCTAAAGCAGAATCGTATTTTCCATTGGTTCATGTATTCTCTAAGTACTTCTGTATCTCTATAACAAGAGGTAGGTGACTGTGGGTGGAGTGTGCACAAGGGTATTTTTGAATTAGGTAACTCCCCCATCCATTACACATAATGATAAGTGTAGGATACCTGAAAGTATCAGTGGAAGATCCAAAACAATGCACCTTACAGGTGGGAGTGTTATAATCCTAGTAATTAGTTGCCAAAGATTCACAACCAAGTGCCAGAGTTCAAAGTTCTCCTGAAAAGCAGTGGAGCTCACTGCATGTTAGATACAGAAGGGAAGTTAAAATCCAAAATTGTTAGCAGACAAATTTTTTTCGGAAAATTTTAAGTGTAGATTTAAAGGATAATGCTATTCTAGTGGGAAATGAAGATGTTGTATATGGTACAGTAAATAAGAAACATAAATCTGTTGGGATGTAAGCTGAAGCAGAATGTTAGATTTTTTGGGCAAGATTCAGTATCAAGAATGCACTTAAACTTATAACTGGATCCCTCTGTTAACCACTATATTCACACCAAATGTAACCAAAAATTTTAGAGGAAACCTCGGTTTGCTAGTAAGCAAGTTCCTCAATCATACCATCATCATTAGAGAATACATCAATCATCGAACAATCACTTGAGAAAACTACATACTACATATCGTACATGGTGGGTGCGACAATATGTCCTGTGATACATTAGTAAATGACTTCTACAAAAAGTGCCTTCAACAGATGGTTTGGAACCCACTCCTGATGGAAATGTATTGATGTACTGGCAAAAAAATAGACCTGATGTCTTTGAGGATATCCACGTTGAAAGTAATATCAGTGAAAATGGGGCAGTTGTACCAGCAATGATTACCAAAGTACAAAGGGCAATGAAAACAAATAGAAGTATTTATATGTTCAGTAATATTACGGAAAGGATAGTCGCTACTCACCATATAGAGGAGATGCTGAGTCACAGACAGGCACAACAAAAAGACTGTGAGAAAGTGAGTTTTCAACCAACAAGGCCTTCATCGGAAATAGACAAAACACACACACACAACAAAAAAGCAAAAATGCAACTTGCATAAACATGACCACTGTCTCTGGCTGCTTCAGCAACCAGAGACTGTGTGTGTGTGTGTGTGTGTGTGTGTGTTTTTCCGATGAAGAAGCTCACTTTCTGACAGTCTTCCTCTTGTGCCTATCTGCGACCCAGCAATTACACCATATGGTGAGTAGCAACCATAGTATTTGTTACATTCCATCCTGGGTTTTCCATTATTGTTTCAAAAGAGTACATAAAAATGCAATAGTGTCACATCTCATGAGTAACTTGAAACATTTAACTGTGGACAGGTGTATGTAGGAGCACTGCGTTCAGGTTCGCAAGAATAGTTCACCATGCACCTGACAGACATGCGCCTAGTAAAACAGTTAATGGTGGAAGCATTGTAAAGAAAATTCTAAAGAAATGGAGACTACTAGATAACAGGTATAAAACAAAGCATAAGGCTATAGAGAAATGCTGAATGAAAAGCAAGATGACAATGCTTGGAAACTTCAATGACAACTGTAGCAGAATATTATTGAAGGATCTCTCACAGAACCAAAAGAAATTTTGGTTATATGTAAAGGCTGTTAGTGGTAGCAAAGTGTCCAGACACTCATGGACAAGACAGGAAATGAAACTGAAAAGCAAAAATGCTGAGCTCTGTTTTCAGATGTTTCTTTACAAAGGAAATCAAGAGTATTGCCCCATTTTAACTCATGTACCATTGTAAATGTGAGTGATATAGACATTAGTATCAGTGGTGGTGAGAACCAAGTGAAATTTCTATAATTGAACAAAGCTTTGCTGCCCAATGGAATCTCTGTCAAATACCATACCAAATGTGTGGCTAAGTTAACCCGTCTTGTGAATAATCTACTGTAGATACCTCAGATAAAAACTAGTGCCCAGTAGTTAGAAGAAAACACAGGTTACACCCATCTCAAGGAGGATAGCAGAACCAATCCATATAACTGCTGTCTGATGTCCATGATGGCCATTGATATCAAGAACAGAATGACCTTCTCCATGCCAATCACCATGGATCCTGAAAACATCGATCTTGTGAAATTCCAACTCGCACTTTTCTCACATGGCTGCCTGAAAATCATGGACTTCCTGAAAGCCAGGCAGAAACAGTATTTCTTGACTTTCAAAAAACACATTTGATTCAGTACCATACCCTTGTTCATCACCAGAAGTGACCTGGTATGGGGTATCAAGTGAAAGTTTTGACTGGATTGAGACTTTCTTCATAGGGATGATGCAGCATGTTATCTTGGATGTAGAAGTAACTTCAGGTGTGCCCCAGGGAAGTGTGTTCTGACCCTTGTGTTGCATCTGGGTGTAACCATTTGTAGGCATATGGAATGGAATGATTACATAGGGTCAGTTGTAGATGAAGTAGGTGGCAGACTTTAGTTCACTGTAGAATACTAGTGAAATACAATCAGTCTACAAGAGAGGTTGCTTACAAAACACTCATACAACCCATCCTAGAATATTGCGCAGGTGTATGGGTCCCTTACGAAATAGGGCTAACACGCAATATATAACATGTATAAAGAAGGGCAGCATGAATGATCATAGGTTTTCTGATCCATGAAGAAACTGAACTCTGGCAGATGCTTGAAGGTAAATCCAGTCTGTCCCAACAAGGCCTACTTAACAAAGTTTCAGTAACTGGCTGTAAGTGATGAATAGGAATATACTACAACCCCCTTCATATTTCTCCCACAGGGATTGCAAGTACGAGGTTAATTACACCCCCCAGAGAGGTGTTTAAGTAATCATTCTTTTGCACTCCATATGTGAATGAAACAGAAAGAGTACCTAATAACTGATACAATGGAAAGTACCCTCTGCCATGCCTCTCTCAGTAATTTGCAGAATATGGATATAGATGTGGGTAACAATCACTGTTTGTGATCTTACCCAAATGCCAAGACCACCAGTGACAGAAACTGTCATGTACAATGTGAATGCCTGCTTACAGCAGAACATCAGTGTTGTGAAATTTGTTCTTTATGAAGTTTGCAGAATCCTACCTAGGACAGCACAGTTAAAAATTCTTCAACATGATGTCTTGCATTGTAAAGGTTGCCTAAGGTTCACTGTTATATGGAAACAATATACAATGTCCAATATACTCAACACAAAACCTGACATTTTCATTTGTAATTTATTGTCACATATTCTTTTTCATGGGTGCAATCGTAATAGCAACTCACCTCATAATCGCAGTTGTGAACTGGCATCTGGTAATGAGTTACTAGCTGATATTGACATACAACAAAAAGTTTTTGACTATTAATCACAAGTACATAAAGCTGTCCACTATTTACAACATATTGTCTTTTAAGAACAATGGATGTAAGGCCAAACTCTCTGCAGCCACTTGATAAACAGTTGGTAAGTTACTGGAGTTGTAATTCAGTATGGACTACAACAGCAGGACCATCAGCATGTAGCATACCATGTATATCCACTGCAATCCCTTTAGTTATTGCTTTAAGATTTGAGAAGTGTCCTCTCAGTTCTTGTGTGCAAATAAACCACCTGAGTGCAGCTATAAAAAGTATGTGTGCAAATAAAGCACCTCTCTGCAGCTATAAGAAGTATACTTCAGATATTGTGTGGAAAAGAAGAAGAAGAAGAACTCAGATCTTATAGGAGTTAGTGTACAGCATCATTTAAGGCCTCTGTTCATGAAGAAAACATAAAATTTGCTGCTGCTGGTGAATAAGTGAAAAACATTCTCCAGATTGATGACTATGATGGGAGTGGCTTCTGTTGTTTGTGATATTTTTCTTGGAACTGACAGAGAGAAATGATAAGCACACAGTGAATTGACCAGTTACAAGCCAAACACGTACTCGTATGAAAGTTCAACAAAATGACTCTGGCAGATTCATTTATGGCAATATTTGGGAGAAAAATTCCTTGGTAGCTGCTATAGTCATTTCCTGTGCCATAAAATAATAATTTAGTGTTAATCAAGTTCTGTTGAATATAATCCTTTTTCCAATATAGATGATGAAGCACATGGAGTTGTGAAAGCAATCAGATTTTTTCAAGCAACACAAGAGACCCACAATCTGCCAGCAAGTCTTTGTCCTCACTGAAATCATTCATGGTTTGGGCTTTCGTAATTGATATTTTTGGAGATGGCATCAAGAGTGTACATGATCACCAAACACTCAAAATAATTTATCTTCTTTCTTTGATCTGTTATGTTCTTGATTAGCTTTGATTTTTGAGCAAACATTAATAATAATAATAATAATAATAATAATAATAATAATAATAATAATAAAATTATTATTATTATTATTATTATTATTATTATTATTATTATTATTATTATTATTATATTAATAATGTCAAAGAAAAGTTAAAATAAATTGTCAGGATAGAGGTTCTTTTTATTACAGTGTAGTACGACTTGGAAGAAGGAAGTGCTGTGAGTGGTTTGGGATAAAATCAGAAATATACAAATTGGTGTTTGCAGATGTTATTGAGAAATCTATGGTAACATGATTAGAAAATCTGTTTCTTAGGACCAGTGTTTAGTTCGAAGAAATGCAGTAATATTGCTCAAACACCTAATTCATTCACCAAGCTATAATCACTCCTACATGCTAAATAAGGGACTGAATAAGAGAAACCAGAAATCTTAAGCAGATAAGTGTGCCTGGACACTTCAAATTAATCATTACGTCCTACATTGATGCTCCAACTCAATGGGCTCCACACTGAATATACTTTAAAAAAATTGTGAATGAAGACAGTAAAAATGCCGGACATTACAAAATAAATGAATAAACTAAAATTACAGTAAAATTATTGATCTAATAATGGATAAGGCTGCATGAGGAAATCTAAGTCTGTGCATGTTTATGTCTCCCAAACAAAGAGCTTTCAAGGTGGTCAATTCTTTTTCATCCACAGAAAAAGTATGTATTATACTAATAAAATATCCTTCATTATTTATTGAGAACACTTCACAAACACAGTAAAAGTTTAATCTCCAACTTGTCTTAAGTTTGAATCACTCTGTGAACTATAATTGAGGTCCACAAGTGCACTGCCCACAAAAGTAAGGTATTCCGGTTTACGTTCTCTTAAAACACAAGCATCTAACATGTAATGGAAAATCCAGAATGTAATGTAACAATATTATGAAAAAGAAAGTTGGTACACACCATATAGTGGAGATGCTCAGTCACAGATAGGCACAACAAAAAGACTGTCACAAAAAAAAAACCATTTTGGCTATTGGCACCCACATGGCACCATCTCGTGCCAACCTATTCATGGGCCACGAAGAGAAATCCTTACTAAAAACCCAAAATCCTAAATCCCTCACCTGGTTCAGATTCATTGATGACATCTTTGCGATCTGGATCAAGGTTGAGGACACCCTATCCACATTCCTCCAGAACCTCAACAACTTCTCCCCCATCTTGTTTCACCTGGTCCTCCTCAACCCAACAAGCCACTTTCCTAGATGTTGCCCTTCACCTCAAAGATCTCTACATCAGTACCTCCATCCTCATCAAGCCTACTAACCACCAGCTAGATCGCCACTTTGACAGCTGCCACCCATTCCATACCAAGAAGTCCCTTCCATACAGTGTATCCACCCGTGGTCATCGCATCTGCAGTGACAAGCAGTCCCGTCAAAATATACTGAGGGTCTCGCTCAAGCCTTCACAGACCATAATTATCCTCCCAACCTTGTACAAAAACAAATCTCCCCTGCCTTATCTTTCCAGTCTCCCACCACCTCCCAAAGTCCCACCATCTCCTTGTAACTCAGTACCACCCAGGGCTGGAGCAACTGAATTACATTCTCCACCAGGGTTTCGACTATCTCTCGTCATGCCCTGAAATGAGAAATATCTATCCTTCCCACCCTTCTGACTGTGGTATTCCACCGTCCACCAAACCTACACAATATAATCATCCATCCTTACTCAACCCCTGTTCCCAACCCCTTACCTAATGGCTCATACCCCTGTAACAGACCTAGACGCAAGACCTGTCCCATACATCCTCCCACCACCACCACCACCACCACCTACTCCAGCTAGGTCATTAACATCACCTACCCCATCAAAGGCAGGGCTACCTGTGAAACCAGTCGTGATCTACAAGCTAAGCTGCAACCATTGTGCTGCATTCTATGCGGGCATGACAACCAACAGGCTGTCTGTCTGCATGAATGGCCAGTGACAAACTGTGGCCAAGAAACAAGTGGACCACCCTGTTGCTGAACATACTAGCAAACATGATATCCTTCATTTCAGGGACTGCTTCACAGCCTGTCCCATATGGATCTGTCCCACCAACACCAGCTTTTCTGAATTGCACAGGTGTAACTTTCCCTGTAATACATCCTACGTTCCCATAGTCCTCCTGGCCTCAACCTTCGTTAGTCACTATCCTGACCCATTCAGCCCCTTCCCTGTTCCCATTCCAGCACTACACAGCCGTCATTCCACCATCAGACCTAGTCTTTTTACTTCTCCCCTTTTCCCCTGCCACCCCTCTCCACCACTCTCCTGCCCTCCGTCTAACCTGCAGCACTTCACTGTCCGCCATCCCACCATACTATCCCTCCCGCTCCCCATCTCAGCCTCCTCCATACCTCCATCCAGTCACCACACCCATCATGCAATGGTGCTGCTGATTGCAGTGTGCCTATGTTCGACTCAGCATGTCACTTCTTCGCTATATGGTGAGCAACAACTTCCCTTTTCAAAACATCTATCATGTCGAGTATAATCCTAGAGTTAATTTTACATGAGTATGGGAAAAATTTCATATCATTTTATATTTTCTGTCTATTCTTTGAGTAAATTCATGATGATGTTTCTGATGGAGATAGAATTAATATATAACCCTTTGTTCATTTCAGCTTGTTGTAATGATTGGAATCAGGAAACTTTTGGACTTTGTTTTCACTCAGCGTGAACTGAAAATCCTTGATGATGTTATGCCAGAAATGACAAGAAGGCATGCAGAAGATCGAAGACAGCTGGAGTCTGGAGGAGAGGTTAGTGTAATACCTGCATGTTCTTTATTATCTGGAGCAGTAATTGTCACAAGAAAGTGGTAAAGTTCTTTCTGTCCATAAAGTTACATTGACATCCGTTTTCTCTTCTTTCTCTTTATTTCTTAGATATCATTTGCCCTTAACCTCATTACATTAACTTCAGTGTTTTTTATGATGGCCTTCTTCAGTACAAGAATTTTATACTGATTTTATTATAGGCTTCAATTTTACTCTTGGATCATCCATGTTTTGCCTTCACTGTTGTGTGCCTAAAGTTGGTAGGGGATGGGTATAAGCTAGTAGTAGTTTTATTCATGCAAGCACTCTGTCATCAGGCCATGAGTGGCCTACCAGGACCATCTGACCCCCGTGTCATCCTCAGTGGAGGATGCGGATAGGAGGGGCATGGGGTCAGCTCACCGCTCACCCGGTCGTTATGATGGTGTTCTTGACCAAAGCCGCTACTATTTGGTCGAGTAGCTCCTCAATTGGCATCATGAGACTGAGTGCACCCCGAAAAATGGCAACAGCGCATGGCGGCCTGGATGGTCACCCATCCAAGTGCCGACCACGCTCGACAGCGCTTAACTTCGGTGATCTCATGGAAACTGGTGGAACCACTGTGGCAAGGCCGTTGCCTTCATTCAGGCAAGGGTCACTTTTATAAGGGCACTGTATATGTTGCAGTATTTCAGTTCAAGAACAAATACATAATTCATATACACAGGTATTTACATAATTAAATCTATTTTGACAAGGATAGGATAGCTGGTCAGACATGGCCTTGCTGTAGTAATCATCCCAGCATTTGCCAAAGTAATTTAGGGAAACCACAGAAGACCTACATCAGCATGGCTTGACAGGAATTAAAGCCTCAGACTTCTCAAATAGAAAACCAGCTCTATTAAAAATAGTGCAAAATCATTCAATTTAGCTGTCTTGTACAAAACTATTTTGTTTACAAAATTCGTGTAGTTAAGTTATTTCACAACATAAGAATCTCATATTACTCTCTCTATTAATTTCTCAACACCTATCCCTGTACACATTACACATACTATCACCTGACATCAGGACCATGACAATGATGTTTGGTTTCCGTTTTGAGTATCACAGCTTCATATTTCCTTGCCTGTACAATTACATCAGTATGCCTCCATAAAGAGTGAAATATTGAGCTAATAAAGAGGATAAGACGCTGTACTATCCATTGCAGAGCTTTAGTATAACATAGGTGTTAGTGATCTTTCTTGATATTGTCACTTTGTTTGAAGTCATTCACTGACTTCAAAGAATTATTAAAAGAATTATAAATTACCTATAATTTTTATAAAATGTCTGTCGCACTCATTTTTTATGCCCTATCCTATCCATGAATGAAAATCTATTAGATTTGCATATTAGTAATTAATTTTAATGAGAAATCTACTGTCACTGTAAATACTGTATTCACCTACTTACAAAAGTTGTGGTATGTTGACTATTGGGAATAGCTGAAGTGGTAAATGCCAAATGCCATTGGTTGGTTCTGACTGATTTCTGGTTGCAGCCAATGTTAGATGGTAGACAATACTGTGTTTTTATGATTGAGTTTTAAATCATCTTATTCACTTGTGAAATACTCGTAGTTTTGTCTGCTGGCTAAAGTTGGTAGTGCTGGAAGGGACTCAGCTATATCCATCAATCAAGTGTTTGGAGTACATCTATAGTAGTGGTAATTTAAAAATTAAAATGAAGCAAGGATTATTCATTATAGTAGAGCCATTCTGTCAATGTGTGCAGATGAACACACAGTGTAATGACCCAACCCAGTCATTGATTTATGTAGCCTCACATCTTCTAAACTGTAGCATCCTGTGACATGAAGACAAATGGTAATGGTACACTGTTGTCAGTGTGAAATATTACAGCAGATGATAAACTCCTCCGTTGCTACAGATGGTCGTATGTTATGATTTAACTATTTTGGTACATTTATCTTTCAATTTTCTAAAAAATGTCAAAGAGAAATGGTCCTTTGTCAGATAATTTAAAGCCTTTTTTAAGATTTTGAGTGCTTCAGTAGGTTTTGAATCGTAGAGGAAAAATGTTGTACAGCTCAGTGATATGACTGGTCTCTTGGGAAAAAATCATTTCTCATAATTTGTTCCTCTTTCGTAAATAAGACATGTTTTTTCGTCATAATGTTCAGAAATGCAAAAGTTAATTTATTTTCTCATCTCATACTTGTAATCATAAAAATATAGAAAAGTATATAAGATAAAGAAGATCCTATACTGAATTCCAAATACAAAATTCCACATACAGAACCATCAACTGGATGCTATGTACAAAACTTTATACACAGAATATTTTTTTACATCTTAAAATTAGGCTTCTAGATTTCATTCTGGCACAACTTGATACAGTAAATTAATGGAATTAATTTACTCAGAACTGGACTTTTCCATGAACAATGAAGCTTCACACAACAGCAGTAACTGCTTGGCCAGGTCATTTTGATTTCATATTTTGTCAGTTTTATGTAAAACAGTGACAGCAAGATTGTTTGATAAATGTATCTGGAGAAGGGTAGAAAATCTGCTATGATTAGTGCAAGTACAAAGAATCAGGAATTTTACAGCATACACCAATGAGCCAAAACATTATGACCATCTGTATAATAACTTGCTATTCCACTTTTCAAACACAGCGCAACAGAGATTCTACGTATCATGGATTCTACAAGTCCGTGATGAAGTTCCAGAAGTATGTGGCTCCAGATATTGATGCACAGGTCAAGCAATTCCCGCAAATTAACGGGATGGTGGTTTACGGGCATGCAGCTGATGCCCGATATGTGTTCTAATAGGTACAGATCAGGCAGACTTTCTGGCCAAGACATCAATGTGAGTTCACTAGAATGCCCCTCAAACCACTGTAGCATGATTCTGTTCTTGAAAGATGGACAGTTATCCTGCTGGAAGATGTCGTCGCCATAGAGGGAGACTTCACGCATGAAGCAATGCAGATGGCTCTGCGTTAATGTTCACATAGTTTACAGCTGTCATGATGCCTTCATTTACCACCACAGATCCCATGGAAGCCCAAATCATTGTACCCCATAGCACAATTCTGCCCTCACCAGCCTGCATCTGTGGCATGGTGCATGTTTTCTGCAGCCTGGCTTGACCTGATGTAACAAGAAAATCGATTAATTTGACAGGCAACACATGTCTATCGATCCATGGTGAAAACTCAGTAATGCTGTGTCCACTGCAATCATAGCTGATGATGCCATTGGATCAACACAGGAACACGTAGGGGTTGTGTGATGTGGATCTCCGTGTTCATGGCGCTTGAACGGTGTTCTCTGAAATGCACATGCTGGCACTAGCATTACACTTTGTTTTCAGATCTGCCACAGATTGCAGCCTATCCTCAATTAGACCATGTTTGGGATCATCCTACCTCCATGTTTTGTGATGAGATGTGGTCGTCCAATACATACAGCCTACTCATTATTTCACCATCCTTCAACCACTTTCCATAGGCATTCATTACACTAGTATGCCAAAAGGTGACCAGCTTCACCATTACAAAGATTCTCATTTCCAACTGCAGTGCCACAGCATTGTACCCTTTGTCAAAACACTTATATCAGTGGATTTCCACATTTGCAGCCTGTATCTTTGCTGTGATGACAGCCCATTCATGTCTCTTCCACTTATATTCTTTCCTTACTGCATCACATGCCTGAAACATCACCAGGAAGTGTTCAACCAGTGGTCGTGATCTTTTGGCTCATCAGTGTGTATGAGGAATCTAAGAAAGAAGAGAAGACAAGAAAGGTAGGGGACACTTCCTATGTAGGAAATGTCCTTTTGGAAGGTGCTAGTTGTTCACCCCAAGAGAGGGAATATTCATAAATTTTGCAGAAAGTATATTGTAGAGCATTCCCCCAACAGCCTGAAAGTGACCGGCACATGCAAAAATTACTGACAAAAGATTAGCCTCATAATACCCAGTCTTAAGTTTGCCAAAGATACTCTTAAACCATTATTTATTTTTCTTTGGACACCAACTCATTATTTCATTTGTACTATACAATAGCTTAATTTTCCTGATAGGTATATCTAACTATTCTGGTTTAATACTAAGCTCTTATGCTGACTGGTTGCACTTTTGAATCCTGGTTTCACATTTTTCACTAATACGTCATTTAGTGACTGTGGAAACTTAAATTATGTGACAGGCCAGGGTTTGGTGCAGATCCCTACTTCTGCAGTCAATGCATTACCATTTACACCATCCGTACGTGTTTTGTGGATCAACTCAAAGCCTCAACTTGCCACAGGCTCCTTCCTTTTTCTATCAAATTCCATGTTTGTTGAATCACATCTGGTGCTGTTAAATGATCTTCAGACCACTTACAGGCAGCCAGTAGAGTTTCACCTTTAGTATATCTGTAGATACCATCGCCATATTTGAATGAGAAATTTTATATAATTCCTTAGAATTGTTGTTTTTATTACCTTTGTTTTTTAAGGCATAATTAAATCACCAACTCTGTTGCTGTTTGAGAACACTTTAATTCTCAATACCACTTGCATTCACCAAACATCATAAGGCACACAAAATGAATTTTTACACTGCAATTTAGCATATGCTAGTTTGAGATGGAAATAAAGTGATGAAGTATTAGCAGAAGTAAAGCTATGTGGGTAGCTCATGAGTCATACTTGCCCACAAAGGCAAATGTCCCATGTTTGAGTCCCAGTCTGGCACACTGTTTTAATCTCCAGGAAGTCTCAAATAATAAGATAACTTGTGCTACAACACAAAAGAGACGCACATTAAGCTAAAATATAGTTACCTTTCTTTACATTTTAGTAATGACAAACAGCTGAGGCATTATGGACGTGGTGCTACATATCACAACAGCCTTTGTGCTTATCCATTTGTTTTTGTATGTAGGTTTCAAGGTATGAGATGAGAGCTGAATTTGTCCAAAGAAGTATACCTTTTCCACAAGGCTAAAATCAAACAGTGGAAAATCCAGGATGGAATGTAAAAATATTAGGAGAAGGGAAGTTGCTACTCACCATATAGCAGAGATGGTGAGTCACAGATAGACACAACAAGAGTGTTTTTGATGTGCCTATCTGCAATTTAGCATCTTTTCCATCGGGCTGCTTGATTAAAATAAGTACGGTACTTTATTTATATCTTCTGGCCAATTTTGAGCTTCAGTTCATTTTGAAGTGTACCTGTAAAAAACACAGCAATGTGTTGTTATGTTTTTATGTGTATTTGAAAATGAACTAAAGATCAAAATTGGCCAATAGTGCCGAATAAAGCAAATATTTTAACCAAGCAGCCTGCTGGAAATACTGCCTTTCTTTGAATTTATGGAGGCTGTGGTACTCATCCAGAAGAAATCAATCAAATGTATTTGTTGTTTTACAGGCATAATTCTACATTGAGTTTTGCATCTTTTGTAATGATTGTGTTCATCTAATTGTGCGTGTTTATCATTGTTCCCTTAATAGTCACAAGTAAGAGATGATGAAATTATTTATTGTGTAATTCTTCTAGTCTTTTTATATTACACATTTAATGATGATACAATGGTCATATTAGATGTTTTACATTTGGTATTCTTGAAATTTATTGCAAAATCTGACCGCATAAGACTATTATTTATTTCTGTGGCTTTTAACATCCACATGTGGGTCAATTTCACCCAATGTGCTATTTACAAATGCTTCAGATAGAGATAAAACCCAATATTATTATCACCTTTTGCTAATAATGTCATTGATGTATGATTTTTTTCTGCCTTTTACTATCAATAAATTGTAGCTTTTTTCCCTCTGAGGACTCAAAAAATTAAAGGGGACACATCCCCAAGTGTACCTTTTGTAACTCAGCACTACTCTTTCATCTTGTGCGAGTACTGTAACAGAATTAATTCCTTAAATCCTTTCCTTTTGGTCTCCTTGTTGTTACATACAAGCTTTAAAGATAATAACTCTTTTGTTCCCCGAATGAAATTTTCACTCAGCAGCAGAGTGTGCACTGATATGAAACTTCCTGGTAGATTTAAACTATGTTCCAGACTGAGACATGAACTCAGGTCTTTTGCCTTCCACAGGCAAGCACTCCACTAACTGAGCTACCCAAGCACCCCTCACAGCTACTTCCACCAGTACCTTTCTCTTACCTACTGAACTTTGCAGAAGTTCTCCTGTGAGACTCGTGGGACTGTCACTCCTGGAAATTTCAATGTTGCAGAGACATAGCTTAACCACAGACTGGGGGATGTTTGCAGAATGAAATTTTCTCTCTGCAGCAGAATGTGCGCTGATACAAAACTTCCTGGCATATTAAAACTATGGTTGTGACAAGTCTCAAACTCGGGACATTGCCTTCCATGTACTAGGGCTTTTTAGTCATTATAGCACTTGCCCACGAAAAGCAAAGATACTGAGTTTGACTCTCAGTCCGGCGCACAGTTGTAAGCTGCGAGTAAGTTTCAACTCTATTGTTGTTCTGTATTAGTGAGTGTGATATTGACTGTGAATGCTGTTAATGTCCTTTTCCTCCTCCTCTTGTAAGCTTTCTAATGTGATGTAATAATTTGAGTTATATTCTAAAACTATGACTGTAACTTCACTCAGCTGTGTTTTCTATCTCTTTACTGTGTTCTTGTTACATTGTGTGGATCACATAGTTGTCTTCCATTCTCACAACTGACTTAGTTATTGTAATACCTCCAGACAGTTCACTGTCTTATGTAGCCCCTTGATGTTCTTATTGCTGATAATTTTGTTTCGCAAGACTCATTAAGCACCTTAATATGGTTTAGTTTTTTTTATTTTTTCTAAGAAATTTAGGCCATATTAGACATATTAGTTACTATGTCATATTGTTAGAAGGACAAAGATACATTGCACTCGATAGTAAGATCTATGTTCAAAAAAATGTTTTTCCTGGCTACATCTCATGCTGAATGGCACTGTGAGGTCAACTCATTTTTTTGCTACATGCTGACATTGTACTGAATTGCAGTTGGTAGGTTCTTTGTTTGTCTACACATATGATGAGTAGTTGGCTCACTTTGGCTTGGTCTTTTGTTACTGTTTCAGTGGTATTTTACTTGAGAGTGGTATAGCAATTCACTAGATCCCAGAGACTTGTTAATATTTGATTGTAAAGAAAGACTGTTTAATATTCTTTCTCATAGTTCAGCTATACATCTTAATGTGTTTATGTCATACTACAGGATCACCTGATGGTTCAAAACCCTTTTGGTAGTGAAAATTGAAGCATTTTTGAACAGTTGAAGTGGATCAAGTGTGTTTGTGGCATCAGTATGCTTTTCACAAACGACTTAGCTCTTTCATGACAACATGAAGCAGCAGCACCCCTTGTCACTCCATTCCACAACAGTGCTTTTGGAAAGACATGCTGTCCCTTACACATTCTTCATTCTATGATGGATGTCTACCACTGTTTGTGCTGTGGCAGCCAAGAAAAGAATAACAGCACATTGGTCCTGTTTGGACGCATTTGGTAATAATGTTGCCATAGTTCACACTTCCGAATTTGCCGCACACACATTGGCAAGACATAAATCCCACACTAATCCCTTGTCACATGTCAGTGGTTATATACTGGCATCCAAGTCATGTTTTGTTGCATTTGCATATATGCTGCAGCAATGCTGTCAAACTGAAACTTTTTGATTGCCCGTTACATCTTTTAATTTCACTACAAGGCGAGAGGGTCTTGTGTAATTTCATTTGGTTGTTGGGGGAGGGGTTCAGCCTCTCTAGACTTCTGCTTTGGCTATGTAGTTGAACTCACTAGTGCTGGTGCCCATGTCACATTCCTATCCTGTGCAGCTGCTATTTTTCGTTCCCAAATTTTTGTCCCATGCAGTTACTGACTGCCTCTGGGCCATAAAGCCGTGCTTCTCCAACTCTCCCTCCCACTCCCCATCTCCTCTCTCCACTCATCTATTCCACCTGATCCAAACCCTCATCCCAGTGGAACTGCAGTCCCAGCATTTTGTATTCAGCCAGCCAGGCCTAAAGACAGAGAGATAGAGAGAGAGAATGTGTGTGTGTGTGTGTGTGTGTGTGTGTGTGTGTGTGTGTGTGTGTGTGTGTGCGCGCGCGCACTCATGTGTAAGCTAGCAAGTTTTCAGTCTTGTTCACCTGCCTGTTGATGAGTTAATGCCTTTGCTATTTGGTGAGCTGTTACCTTCACTCCTAAAGTATTTATATTCTACTAGAACTTTCCACTACTGGCAACTTGTTGAGTCTCTGCAAAAAGAAGTGCCACTAATAAATAGACGCAAATGTTAATGGCACAAAGGTGCTAGAATATGTGAGTGAGTGTAGGCTGATGTGGCTAGTGTGAGTGTAGGCTTATGTGGCTATTGTCATTTTCAGTAAAACTTTTCTGGGTGTATGACTATGTTGTCATATTGCACCCATACAGATCTGATGGCCACATTTGCAACAGTGCCCAAATAGTTGGTCTATGCAACTACATGATGGCGTAATCCTATGGCTGGAAAAGTTACATAAATTTGCTAGAGTATGTTTTGCTGTGAATGCAGAAAGAAAGTTTTTTTTTTCTTTTAGAATGCTCAAAGGCATAACAGATATTTTACAGAAACAAATTAAATAGAGCAATTCTTTTCACACTATAGTATTGTGTCATTACAATATTAGGCACTGTACCATGGTGAAAATATTACAGGCAAATCTATTCCTACATACTCGAGTGGTTGTAATGTACTGAAGGATGGTTAGCCATCTCGACCGAATCAGGGTACTTGGTAAATAGCAGTTTGGACATCAAAATTTATAATTTCACTGCCCACAAAATAGGGTCTTTAAATAGTAAAATGTCACCAATAGGAATTTTCTGTGGCTTATCCAAAGCATATGATTGTGTGAACCATGACATTATGTTACAGAAATTACAGTTCTATGGTATAAATGGAACAGCATATGAGTGGTTTAAATAATATCTACAGAACAGGAAGCAAAATGTTTCTTTATATGATTTAAGTAAATTTGCCAAGTCATCTAACTGGAGGGAAATTACATTAGGTGTTCCACAGGTTTCAATCATGGGTCCCCTTTTGTTCTTAATATATGTGAATGAATGAGCTCCCTCCCTATCTGAAACAAGAAGCTAAACTGATACTGTTTGCTGATGATAACAAGCATCATTATTATTCCAGTAAAAGAAACTCGAATAGAAAATGTTACAAATAATGCCTTTGGGCAAGTTATTAATTGGTTTTCTGCAAATGGGCCTGCTCTGAACTTTGAAAATACACAGCACATCCAATATCCTGCTGCAAGGAATACAGTTCCTTCAATAAATATAATACATTAACAAAAGTCAGTAGCCACGGTGGAGCATACTAAATTTTTGGATGTACATATAGATGAGAATCTTAATTGGAAAATTCATATTTGAACCTCTGAAAGCGTCTAGGTTCAGCAACTGTTGCAGTCAGAATAATTGCCAATTTTGAGGATGTAGAAATTAGTAAGCTAACATGCTTTGTATACTTTCACACTCTGATGTCATACAGAATAATACTGTGGGATAATTCAATACTTATCCAAAAAGTATTCATTGTTTAGAAGAAAGTAGTTAGAGTTATGGGTAGGGTTCATAGCTGCACATCTTGTAGGCATCTATTTAAAAGGTTTGGAATTCTTACAACAGCCTCACATTACATTTACTCACTAATGAAATATGTTCTTAACAACATGGACCAATTTAAAAACAACAGTAACATTCATGATTATAATAACAGAAGAAAGAAAGACTTACACTATGCTCTACTTAACCTATCTGTGGCACAGAAAGGGGTAAAATATGCTGCTGTAAAACTTTTCGATAAATTATCAGATGAAATAAAATGTCTGACAGGCAGCAGTAATACTTTCAAAAATAAATTGAAATCAAATCTCCTCGGCAATTCCTTCTATACCATAGATGAATGCTTGAACAGGAGTAAATAAATCTACTGGTATAATATATGCATTTTGTGCTCTTTAAGGTAATGGGATGGGTAATAAAAATTTTAAGCTTAAAAAACCCTTTGATTCACTTGTGCATTTCTTATGCACTTGACACATTCCACATCATAACAGTTACTGTCAGATTGATCTATGCAGCACATAACTAACTAACTAACTAGGAATATGAATGCAAAGTATTTAAAAATTTTATCACTTCAATTTGAAGCAAGAGCGCAATACATCTTGCAAAATAATGAACAACATTACAACTGGTAATTGATTACACAGAATTATTTGCAGCATTCATGTATTTAGATGCAGTATATGTTTCATTGAGAAAAGAAAACACAGGCAGTATATTGCTTACAGCCTTTACTCACCTATAGTGGATCAGTGCATAGAACACAGAAACATGTAACAGTAAATAGCATTCACACTAGCTTTCAAGCACTAGCTCTTTTTCTAGCTAAAATACGCTCATTCACATGCACAAACACATGGACACCCAAATATACGCTCCCTTGGCCGAGTCTGTATTTTGCAATTAAATGTTTATTTTGTTTCTAATCAAACATGTTTCACCTAATCATGCCATCCTTTTCATGTATCAATGGGTTTTTCTGTAGGCTCCAGTTGACAGAGTAGTGTTGCACACTCCACATGGTCTTGTTCACTTGAGGCAATGCTACAGCAAGTGAGAAACCGTATGCAGTGCACAGTAGGAAACATATTGAAATGTACAATGTAACTCATCAATTAGAAACATGTAATGTGGGTTTCTAGTGCCTGCAGAACAACCCATGGATGTATGAAAAAAATAGAAAAATGAAGACAACTGATGATGCCTAGCATGAATAGGCAAAATATGTTTGGTTGGCTACAAAATAAACATTCTGTCACAAAAGACGGAATTTTTCTTCTCTACATGGTGAACGTAACTATATAATTGAAGTAGCAACTTGTTGGAATTGGATGAACAAAATATTTGTTACATGTGTTGGCAGTGAGCTAATGTGTATAGATCTCTTTTTTTTGCCTGTTACATGTATTCTTAGATATCTATGCTACAGTTTCTATGTTATATGCCTTTGTAAATTGCCAGAAACACATTAAAGGCACTAAAATATGTGTTCGTAAACAGTGTTTCTCCATCAACATTATTTTAGCTAGATATCCAGAGATCACAGGCCTACAGACCACATGCTGCTTCCACACACTGCCTCCATTTCTTCCTGTTTTGTGTCCGGTTCCTCCAGATGTCTTCAATCCCCAGGGCTGCTAGGTCCTTCAGCAGGTCTTCCATCCAGTGCTGCCTTGGTCATCCAATGGGGCATTTGGTGTTTGGTTTCCCCTCTAGTGCCATCTTCGCCTATCTTACATCTGGCATATGGACTACATGGCCCAGCCGTTGTATTCTTTTGCTCTTTAGCTTCTGTAGGATAGTTGGTTATTACATCAGAAGGTAGATCATTTTACTGTGCAAATAGACACTGGGCTAACAAAAGTCGAGGGATACCTCCTAATATCGTGTTGAACCTCTTCCTGCTTGGCGTAGTGCAGCAACTTAGCATGGCATGCATTTAACAAATTGTTGGAAGTTCCCAACAGGAACACTGAGCCAAGCCACCTTTACATCTACAACTATATCTACATGGATACTCTGCAAATCACATTTAAGTGCCTGGCAGAGGGTTCATCGAACCACCTTCACAATTCTCTATTATTCCAATCTCGTACGGCGTGCGAAAAGAATGAACACCTATATCTTTCCATACGAACTCTGATTTCCCTTGTTTTATCATGGTGGTTGTTTCTCCCTATGTAGGTTGGTGTCAACAAAATATTTTCACATACAGAGGAGAAAGTTGGTGATTGGAATTTGATGAGAAAATCTCGTTGCAACGAAAAACGCCTCTCTTTTAATGATTTCCAGCCCAAATCCTGTATCATTTCTGAGACTCTCTCTCCCATATTTCACAATAATACAAAATGTGCTTCCTTTCTTTGAACTTTTTTGATGTATTCCTTCAATCCTATCTGATAAGGATCCCACACTGCGCAGCAGTATTCTAAAAAGAGGACAGACAATCATAGTGTAGGCAGTCTCCTTAGTAGGTCTGTTACATTTTCAAATTGTCCTGCCAATAAAACACAGTCTTTGGTTAGCCTTCCCCACAACATTTTCTGTGTGTTCCTTCCAATTTAAGTTGTTTGTAATTGTAATACCTAGGTATTTAGTTGAATTTGCGGCTTTTAGATTAGACTGATTTATCGTGTAACCAAAGATTAACAAGTTCCTTTTAGCACTCCTGTGAATGACCTCACCCTTTTCGTTATTTAGGGTCAACTGCCACTTTTCACACCATCCCGATATTTCTTCTATATCATTTTGCAGTTTGTTTTGATCTTCTGATGACTAAACGATAGCATCATCTGCAAACAACCAAAGATAGCTGCTCAGATTGTCTCCCAAATCGTTTATATAGGTAATGAACAGCAAAGGGCCTATAACACTACCTTGGGGAATGCCAGAAATCACTTCTGTTTTACTCAATGACTTTCCGTCAATTACTACAAACTGTGATCTCTCTGACAGGAAATCACAAATCCAGTCAGATAACTGAAATGATATTCCATAAACACACAATTTCACTACGAGCTGCTTGTGTGGTACAGTGTCAAAAGCTTTCCAGAAATACGGAATCGATCTGAAATCCCTTGTCAATAGCACTCAACACTTCATGTGAGTAAAGAGCTAGTTGTGTTTCACAGGAATGATGTTTTCTAAACCCATGTTGACTGTGTGTCAATAGACCATTTTCTTCAAGGTAATTCATAATGTTCGAACACAGTATATGTTGTAAAATCCTCTATACCCATCCACAGTAGCAAAAGTTGCCAATTCAGGATGTTGTGCATGAACTGACCTCTCAATTATGTCCCATAAATGCTGGATGGGATTCATGTCAGGCAATCTAGGTGGCCAAATCGTTCACTCAAATTGTCCAGAATCCTCTTCAAACCAGTCACAAATAATTGTAGCTCAGCAATATGACATCATTGTTTGGGAACATGGAAGTCCACAAATGGCTGCAGACGGTCTCCAAGTAGCTGAACATAACCATTTCCAGTCATGTAAATACAGCCCACACGATTATGGAGCCACCAACAGCTTGCACAGTGCCTTGTTGACAACTTGGGTCCATGTGTTAACAACAGGTGATGTCGTGCTGTTAACAAAGGTACTTGCATTGATCATCTGCTGCCATAGCCCATTAATGCCAAATTTTGCTGCACTGTCCTAGCGGATATGTTCATTGTAAGTGCCACATCGATATCTATGGTTGTTTCACACAATGTGGCTTGTCTGTTAGCACTGACAACTCTATGCAAACACCATTGCTCTTGATCATTAAGTGAAGGCCGTTGGCCACTGTGTTGTCCAAGGTGAGAGGTAATGCCTTAAATTTGCTATTCTCAGCACACTTTTGATACTGTGGATCTCGGAATGTTAAATTCCTCAACAATCTCCAAAATGGAATGTCCAATGTGTCTAGCTGCAACTAGCATTCCATGTTCAAAGTCTTTTAAGTCTCGTTGTGCAGCCATAACCACGTAGGAAACACTATCACATGAATTGCCTGATGACAAATGACAGCTCTGCCAATGCAGTGCCCTTTTTTACCTTTTGTACATGGTACTATTACCATCTGCATATGTGCATATCACTATCCCGTGACTCAGTGTATAATCCTACACAACTGAGAAAGAATGGCTGCAAATATTAACAATATATGATAACTTATTCATATCCAGTATGTTGTCATTCAAAGAACAGGATTCTTTTATCTTTCCCTTCTGTGTCGAGACTTTGAGAACCTTTATTCATCACAGTCACTTTCAGTCTCTGATTTGGCTCTGTCCTCCACTTTCCCATAAACCAAAAGCAAAAATTTGCAAGTTGTGTTGTGTTCATATTGATGCAAACTTAAACTAGAAACATCACACAAAAGACTCTCTAGAATGTTTAGCTTCAGTTGCTCTGGCAATAATAATAATAATACTGATGGTAATAATTGCAAGATTTAGGCACAATACTGATGGTAATAATTGCAAGATTTAGGCACACAAAAATCAGCGAGTGAATATAATTCCATGTTTTCATTCTACATCTACATCTGCATATGTACTCCATAAGCCATTGTATGATGCATGGCTGAGGGTATGTTGTACCACTACTAGTCTTTTCATTTCTTGCTCCACTTGCAAACAGAGCAAGGGCAAAACGACGGTATGTATACCTCTGTATGAGCCCTGTTTTCTCTTAACTTCATTATCCTTACACAAAACGTACAGTGGGAGCAGTAGAATCGCTCTGTAATCAGCTTCAAATGGCAATTTTCTAAATTTTCTTAATAATGTTTCTCAAAAAGAACATCCCCTTCCCTCCAAGGTTTCCCATTTGAGTGCCCAAACCATCCCCATAATACCTGTGTGTTAATTGAGCATACATATCTCACATCCCACCTCTGAAAGGCTTTAATGTCTTCCTTTAATCTGATCTGGGGGGATCACAAACACTTGAGTACTGCTCAGCAGTGGGTCTCACTAATGTTCTACAGGCAGGCTCCTTTAAAGATGAAGCACACTTTCCTAAAATTCTCCCAATACCTGCTGCAATCCTTACATGCTCATTCCATTTCATATTGTTTTGCAACGTTACGCCTAGATATGAAATTGACATGACCATATCAAGCAGCACATAACTAACGCTGCATCCAAACATTACAGGATTGGTTTTCCTATTCATCTGCGTAACTTACATTTTTTCTGCATTTAGACCTGGCTGCCATTCATCACACCAACTAAAAACTGCTCTAAGTCATCTCATATTCTGTAACAGTCAGTTAAGGATGACATCTTCCCAAACACCACAGCATCATCAGCAAACAGCCATAGATTGCTGCTCACCCTGTCCATCAGATCATGTATGTATATAGAGGATAATAGCAGTCTTGTCACAGTTCCTCTGAATGTTCCTGACACTAGTCTTGTCACTGATTAACTCTTGCCCTCAAGGAGGTGTTGATGCCATATAGGACAATATTTTGGTTTAACACTTCACTTATTCATTGAGGAATAAAAAAATTATAATTAACATTGGGTTTAGAGGGAAAAAAATCTCATACTTATCTGTTTAAATAGTTGAGAAAATCAAGCATCAATTCACAGTGTATCTAGGAACAGATATATTCACAGTTACCAATGAATTTAGTTTTTGTTCAGAAAGGAGTTTAATGCTCAGCTGTAAAGCTGTTTTACAATAAACCGGTGGAAATAGAATGTGTGAAAGCAGCAACAGTGTTTTCAGATGCAGATTAAAGTTACTTCTCTTTAACAGATCCTTCAGCCTTGAAGCAAAGTTCTTGAAAAGAAATCAATAAATAATTACAGATGTGTAACTGGACAACATATAATCACATAAATAAGTAGTTTTTAAGAAGTGTGTGCAACATGTTCAGCTGGCAGTTTCCAAACATATTACTTATTGTGAAAACGATACAGGAACACATAACTAACTAAGTAGCTAACACTAATTGTTTTTAACTTTCTGGCTTGTGGGGTGTGATTTTCTTTTTTGATGTAGCCCCAATTTGCCTCTATATGATTGCATGCAGATTAGTATTATTAAAACCTTCGCAAAGGCTGAAGTATAACTGATTAAAATTTTTTCATAGTGTTGTTGGATCAGATAGTTTACTAATTTTGTTCTCTTTGCTCAATTTTCTTTCTAACAATGAATGTTTATATATCCACACTTTGCAAGTGGAGGAATCAGTCAGATATTGTTGGTTAGAGCTATTCCTTATGTAATGATTATTGTTGGCTTTGCGCTTCCTTATTCTTTATTGTTTAACACTAAGCTAATTGGGTGTTGGTTTTTTATCTTTTTTAGGCCTAATGCAGACTAAAGATACCTAGGGAACCACAGATTTTGTGAAGCAATGATTAACATAAACATTCCCAAAGATGATAACACCACAAATAGAAAGATCATTGTCGTCCATTTCTAATACAGAAATATTTTTAGAAACCACACCACATCTATGGTTGTGGTATTTATTTGTTTTTATAATAGTATACAATACAGTATCAGACATTTTAATTTTTCTACGCAATAAAAAATACATTTTTTTTACAAAAATAAAAATTTGCATTACCACTTTTCAAATGACATGCAGATAAAAGAAAAGATGGTTTGTACTGATGTAAAACATGAAAGTACAGCCAAAATGACAATAGAAAACTTAAGAAATCAAGCTTTCAGGAACAGGATTGCTACTTCCATAAATAAGAGAAAAAGGAAGAAAGGGAAAGGACCTAAAATGCATGCAAGAAGAAGGAGGAAGAGTCACTCTATACCCAACAGAAAGAGAGACATATAAGGAGCAGGTACAAACTGAAGTCACAATACACTTCAGTAACTACCTAGCAAATGTTTTGAGTGTGTCTTCTCTCAGATGATTATGTCTCTCCCTTGAGCCTGGGTTCAGAGTGTCTACAACCTTTCTGCACATTCTTACCTACCGTACAACACCTTTCCTTTCTTCTTTTTGTATTTATATTTAGAAAAAGTACTTAAATGTTCAAAAGTTCAAGGTTTTTTAAATTTTATACTTTTGGTGTCAGTCTACTACTAAGCATTATTCCATCAAAACACATTTTCTATTATCCTGTCTGAAAAAGAGAAGATTGTTTTGAACATTCAAAAATTGTATCTAATGAATTGTTTTCACTAGCAACATCACATCCTTTTGCACTTGTGAATGTAACCAGCACTGCCTTGTAGATATTTTTTCCCTAACGGAATGTTTTGTGTGTGTTACTCCTATTTCTTGGTGTCATCCATTCCTTCTATCAATTATTCACATCAATCTGAGTCAAAAGACAATGCTCTGCAATCAGTGCAATGTTGTATTTATTGTTAAATGGATCATTGATTGTTGTATTTTATTGTGATTTGTTTGTTATGAAGGATATGTGTGTTTAATTGGGTTTGATTGTTTCGTGCATAGATTTTATGACATATTCAGAAAGAGACAACTTACATTGTATAGATGTTGTTAAAGTGTTGTTTTATAATTTTTGTGTGGACTTCCATGATGAAAAACATGTACCTTTTGGTTATGTATGATAAAAAACAATCTATCTTGCCTCTAATCAATTTTTTAGGTAATTCTGTTTTTCAAATGTAATAATGAATGATGAACAAAAAATGATTGTGTTAATTTGTTAAATTCAGTGGCAAAGGAACAGTGCCTGTGCTTAGGATAACATGTTTATAATGAGCCGCATCATAGTAACATGTAATGAAGAGTTGTAAATAGTAGTAGGAGGCTGTGATTAGATTATCCAAACTCTCGTGCAATAAAGTTTCCATTTGTTGACATGTGTAGAACATTTATGTGAATGTCAGACTAATCTTCAGATGGTCCTGTAGTGGTAACTTTTTTGTTAACCTGCTGGGTCATTGCAGTAAAAACAGTAAAATGTCATACAGCCCATTTGCCTTCAGGTTATCAATACGGTTCTGGGAGAAATGTCTTAATTTATCATGATATGTTTCAAAAAAAGCCCAATAGTGTAGAAAAATATATGATCATGTTTATGTTCCTGAGAACTGTAAGAATACAGTATTACTAAATATGATTTGAAAATATCATTAGAATGTGTCATGTTCTTACCAGGTGAATGACATAAGAACTTTTTTCATGATTATGTTTGTAAACTATGAAGTGAAATATCTCTAGCTTTACAAATTGCTTCCCATCTTTTCTAAGCATTTACCACAACAGTGGCAAAAGTGACTTCTTCCAAAGGTTTCCTTTCAGTACTGAAATATGTTTTAATTAATAGCACAGACAATATATGAAGTTAAAGTGTTGGAGAGTTCACAGTGAATGAAACAACAGCTGTGAGGAGCTAAGACATGCAGGCAGATGAAAGGTTGAAACTTGAGAGGAGATGGATTAACAGGTTAACTTACAAATACATGATCTGATCTATTGAAAAAAAAATAGCAACTAGTGATACTGAATAAGCAGATCAGTACTTCTGAATGTGTTATAAGTGTTAGTTATACAAATTAGCTTTAAATTCAATTACACTCCTGGAAATTGAAATAAGAACACCGTGAATTCATTGTCCCAGGAAGGGGAAACTTTATTGACACATTCCTGGGGTCAGATACATCACATGATCACACTGACAGAACCACAGGCACATAGACACAGGCAACAGAGCATGCACAATGTCGGCACTAGTACAGTGTATATCCACCTTTCGCAGCAATGCAGGCTGCTATTCTCCCATGGAGACGATCGTAGAGATGCTGGATGTAGTCCTGTGGAACGGCTTGCCATGCCATTTCCACCTGGCCCCTCAGTTGGACCAGCGTTCGTGCTGGACGTGCAGACCGCGTGAGACGACGCTTCATCCAGTCCCAAACATGCTCAATGGGGGACAGATCCGGAGATCTTGCTGGCCAGGGAAGTTGACTTACACCTTCTAGAGCACGTTGGGTGGCACGGGATACATGCGGACGTGCATTGTCCTGTTGGAACAGCAAGTTCCCTTGCCGGTCTAGGAATGGTAGAACGATGGGTTCGATGACGGTTTGGATGTACCGTGCACTATTCAGTGTCCCCTCGACGATCACCAGTGGTGTACGGCCAGTGTAGGAGATCGCTCCCCACACCATGATGCCGGGTGTTGGCCCTGTGTGCCTCGGTCGTATGCAGTCCTGATTGTGGCGCTCACCTGCATGGCGCCAAACACGCATACGACCATCATTGGCACCAAGGCAGAAGCGACTCTCATCGCTGAAGACGACACGTCTCCATTCGTCCCTCCATTCACGCCTGTCGCGACACCACTGGAGGCGGGCTGCACGATGTTGGGGCGTGAGCGGAAGACGGCCTAACGGTGTGCGGGACCGTAGCCCAGCTTCATGGAGACGGTTGCGAATGGTCCTCGCCGATACCCCAGGAGCAACAGTGTCCCTAATTTGCTGGGAAGTGGCGGTGCGGTCCCCTACGGCACTGTGTAGGATCCTACGGTCTTGGCGTGCATCCGTGCGTCGCTGCGGTCCGGTCCCAGGTCGACGGGCACGTGCACCTTCCGCCGACCACTGGCGACAACATCGATGTACTGTGGAGACCTCACGCCCCACGTGTTGAGCAATTCGGCGGTACGTCCACCCGGCCTCCCGCATGCCCACTATACGCCCTCGCTCAAAGTCCGTTAACTGCACATACGGTTCACGTCCACGCTGTCGCGGCATGCTACCAGTGTTAAAGACTGCGATGAAGCTCCGTATGCCACGGAAACCTGGCTGACACTGACGGCGGCGGTGCACAAATGCTGCGCAGCTAGCGCCATTCGACGGCCAACACCGTGGTTCCTGGTGTGTCCGCTGTGCCGTGCGTGTGATCATTGCTTGTACAACCGTCTCGCAGTGTCCGGAGCAAGTATGGTGGGTCTGACACACCGGTGTCAATGTGTTCTTTTTTCCATTTCCAGGAGTGTATGATAAACCAGAATAAAGTTTTTGAATTCACAGTAAATTTTTATACTATACATTTCAGAATAATCACATGACTCTGTCACCATAAAAAGTGAAAGTGAGTGTAGTGCCATATTACTGATGAAAGGGATAATCAGTAATTAAAGTGGTCCAGTTAATAGGCTAAAATTGTGTGCTAAACTAGATTACTAACCCAAATCTTAGCTTTCCAAAAGTACGATGCTGCCAAACAAGCAACTGGACGTAGCAGTACTTCCTGCTCTATCTTACAGCTTCAGCCTAATAGTGGTTTACTCCAGCAGTTCCTAACTCTGTACAGGATCTCCTGTTGTCCTGCAGGATTAGCACATCTGCAAGCAACACCAAGTGAAGTGGTATAGCGGTCAAGTCACTGGACTTCTGGTTATGTTGAGCAGGGTTCAGATTCTCTTCTGTTCATCTAGATTCAGGTTTTCTATTGTTATTTTAAATCACTTAAGGGATGTTTCCTTTCAATGGGCCAGGTTGATTTCTTGGACCATTCTTATTCAGTCAGAACTTGAGCTTCCTCTCTGATGATTTTGGTGTCAATGGGATGTTAAAAATTAATCTTCCTTATCCCTATCAAAGAAAAAGTATGGTGGAGAAATGTTTGTTTATTTTAGGATTTATTTAGTGAATGACACTTCAACCATATGTTCCCTGTTACTGGACCACATGACACAAACCGTATGCTGCACCAAGTCTTGGAAACACATCCTTGCTTTTCACAGGCAATGCTATATCAAATGAGTGAGCTGAGCTTTCTCTTATGAATGTAACTGACAAGAATTCTTAAAAACCAGTTTTCCAGAAATGTTAGTGTAGAAGTTTGTAATCACTTCTTTGCAAGTGAACTAAAATGTTTTGCAAAAGAAGTAAAGTCTGATATTTTTATTTTTTCTTGCAAATTTGGGGGATAAGGAGCAAGGTTAAATTAAAATATCAGTATCCCTTCACAGACAACAAGAGAGAGAGAGAGAGAGAGAGAGAGAGAGAGAGAGAGAGAGAGAGAGAGAGAGAGAGAGTAAAATAGTTGAAATTGTTTCAGTCATTCAAATACTTTGTTTCTGAGAATTTTCAAGAGTTCGAGTTTATCGGCAGCATTTTACCTTGCCAAAAATAATTAATCTGAACCTTGCAAACATTGGTTTTAGATTCTGTGCATGAAGGTGTTGGTCTTCTGTCACAGCTGGGAGGACATAGATTAATAACCTGGAATGTGAAAGGCTTGGCATTTTCTAGAAGATAGTAGGAACTACTGGGACTAACTGAAAGACTGAATATCCTTATTGAGCTGTGACTGATGACCATTAATTGGATTTGAAAGATAGTGAAGACTTGCAATGTTTTGTACTAATTGAATATCTGAATAAGTGAGCTTGAGGAATCAAAGCACTTGTTATAAAATTAATCAAATTATATTCTAAATCAAATGTAGGAAAACACCTGCTTACAGAGAACAAAAATTGGTGCACATTGATAAGCTCACAGATCTAGTCTGAACTCTCAGTTCTTCCATTTGACACAGCAGAGGGAAAGCAATTGGAAGAAATCTGACTTACCAAGGATTAAGCTGGAATGTCAACCTCAATTCTGGCTCTAGGTTGTGGGTAAGAAGATGAAGGAAATTGACACAGAGATTCATTAGTAGACTGAATATGAAAGTAAGAAATACTACATATCGGACAGAAGGGGAAGAGAGGTCACGAATAGTAGTGTAGATTAACCACGAAAGGATAGAACTGAAAAGGAGGACAATAGAGTACATGTAATTAAAGAGAAGTCGAAAGCAGAGGCAGTAAAAAAACAACAGCAGCAGATATCTGTGGGAGAAAATAAAATGGAAATGAATTCGAAAAATAAAAACCATGTACAATACGTGTTAGTAGTAGTAGTAGTAGTAGTAGTAGTAGTAGTGGTGGTGGTATATGAATAATAAGTAATAAAATTACACATGAAGGACTGTGGAGTAAGTTGGAAAGATACAGATTCAATTCTGGGAGCTGTAAAATCTTCTTTGTAAATAATTTATTTACACTGAAACTTTTACGTAAAAGTGTGGATGGAAGGAAATAATTAACTACAGAAGCATATATTTTTCATTGTAATTTCTGCATACAATATTTACTGGTGAGTAAAGTAGTAGCTAGAAATAGACTTTGTATTGAAACAACTCGTTCTCCTTCACATTATACCCTGCAGTTCCCAGTATAAGATGACCCTCCATCAAAATGGAACAAATCAAGGAATGTAAGACTACGAAACCTTTAGCTTCAAAACTACTTCTGTATGCTATTGTAATAATGTTACCCTTGGAAAAGGCGAAGAGCTTGCAAATGAAAATCTTACTCTACATACAGAGATGCAGTGTCATTCGAGCTAGTTACCACTTCTCAAGTTACACATTTCAGATGCTGCTTGTAAAACACAACTTATTTTGCCTTTATGTATCTGTATGGAACAGAGAGTAGAAAATAAAATTAGGATTTGATAAAGATAAAAACTAAACTACCATTCACCTAGTGTCAGCAGACAAAGATGACACAATGCAAAGTTAACATACATGTTTGAAAGAATCCTTTCAAAGAATGTGGATCTCTGATGTATTCAATATGTCATGTAAACATACAGTGAGGTGATAAAAGTTAAGTGATACCTTCTAATGCCATGTTGTACATCCTTTTGTGTGGCATAGTGCGGCAACTTTGCATGGCATGGACTCCAAGTCATTGGAAGTCCTCTGCAGATATATTGAGTGATGCTGCCTCTGTAGCCATCCATAATTGTGAAAGTGGTCCAAGTGCATGATTTTGTGCACAAAATACCACCTCAGTTATCTCTTATAAATGTTCAACGGGATTCATGTTGGGCAATCTGGGTAGCCAATTCACTTGCTCTAATTGTCCAGAATGTTCTTCAAACCAATCAGAGACAATTGTGGCTCAGTGACACGGCACATTGTCATCCATAAAAATGTCCATTGTTGTTTGGGAACGTGATATCCATGAATGGCTGCAAATGGTCTCCAAGTAGCTGAATGTAACCAAGGGCCCAATCAATTCTGAATAAACACGGCCCACATCATTATGGAATGACCATAAGCCTGCACAGTGCCTTGTTGAGAACCTGGGTCCATGGCTTCGTGGGGTCTGCACTTCACTCAAATCCTACCATAAGCCTTTACCAATTGAATTGGGGGCTCATCTGACCAGGTGACAGGGTCCGACCAGTATGGTCACCGTCCCTGGAGAGTCACTGCAGGCAATGTATTGCTAGTAGCAAAAGCACTTATGTTGGTCTCCTGCTGCCACAGCCCATTACCACCAAATTTGCCACACTATGCTAACGGATATGTTCACTGTACATCCTACATTGACTTTTTGTGATTATTTCTGCAGTGTCACTCGTCTGTTAACACTGACAAGTCTGCGCGAATGCTCCTGCTCTCACTCGTTAAGTGAACGCAGTGGGCCATTGCGTTGTCCGTGTGAGAGGCAATGCCTGAAATTTGGTATTCTCAGCACACTTTTGACGTTGTGGGTCCCGGAATATCAAACTCCGTAGTGATTTCCAAAATGAAATGTCTCATGTGCGTAGCTCCAACTACCATTCCACATTCAGAGTCTGTTAACTTCTGTCTTGCAGCCATAATCATATCGGAAACCTTTTCACATGAATCACCTGTGTGCGCATGACAGCTCGACCAATGAGCTGAGCTTTTATACTTTGTATATGTGATACTATTGGCATCTGTATATGTGCATATCGCTATCCCATGACTTTTGTCAGTGTAAATATATGTACAAATGTGAAGTGTTACACAAGTCAACATCTAAAAAGCATAAGTGGAATGTTATGTTTGTGCACATCCCTAGTTTAACAAGGTGACTTTTAACTGTATTATTTGGAAATACCTGACATTGTTGGCTGAAGAGCAATCAGTTAATTCAGTTTGTTGAGAATCTGGGTCCATGGCTTCGTGGGGTCTGCACTTCACTCAAATCCTACCGTAAGCCTTTACCGATTGAATTGGGGTCTCATCTGACCATTGAAAAAAAAACTTCTGATTTGAAGTTTTTTATCGCCTTGACCATGTGTATGTACACAGGATTACTGGTTTCAACAGGTGTAAGCTGCTGTCTTCTGATCCATAGACTAAAGGTTATGGA
Source organism: Schistocerca piceifrons (assembly GCF_021461385.2). Classification (NCBI taxonomy): domain Eukaryota; kingdom Metazoa; phylum Arthropoda; class Insecta; order Orthoptera; family Acrididae; genus Schistocerca; species Schistocerca piceifrons. The sequence goes on from NC_060139.1 coordinate 779,783,012, forward strand.
ATCATGCTGTGCAATAAACCGCACATTTGTATTTGTACTATTGTAACAGACTCATAATAAAAAGAGCGTCTGTTACAATGGTATAATATAACCATACTTTTTGTTGCACAATTTGATTTCATAACCTGTACTCTCTGGATCTGAAGATCACAGCTTCATCCTTATGAAATTAGTAATCCAGTGTACATGCATATGATCAAGTCAATAAAAAAACTTCATATAAGAAGCTTTCTTCACACTGTATTGGATGCATTTGTGACAAACCTGTTTGTATTTTTAACAAACATGTGTGGAATTGCTACATATTATCCACCATAATGTCCATAATTTCTTCAGAGAAAATACAGACCACTCATTCCAATCTGTAATTATGAAAAATTTAAATGGGGTTGTTGCTATCAGGTTGTCAATATTTGCCCCCAGCTTAGTTTGTTATCAAACTGGACACCCTGGAAATATATTCACTACATAAAAATGTATACAAGTAATTATCTAACAAATGAGATTGATCTAGATCAGTTGCTGCTTTGGCTGGTAATGTAAGTCGCTTTTAAAAGTGAGAACTAAATGTGTATTAAATACAAAACATAACCTTATAAAGATTAACATCATTTTCAGTTGAAAAACAATGATTCACATTTTATGCAAAATAGCTACATGTGTAAAAATTTGTGTGTATAATTTTCCTACTTTTTCCCCACTAGTCAGTCTTACTTCTGTAACAGTATTAAAAAACAAGAACCCATATATAATGTACAGAAAGAAAATTAAATTCTATAAGTTGTAGTAGCTTTGCAGTGCTCTGAGAACTAAATACTAGGCAAAAGAATGAGAATAACAGAGATAAGGAATAAGTTACTTAACATAACGTGTCAGTAAGACACACTGGTGTAGGATAAAAGATTATGATTTGAAAGATATGTCCTGAACATAGTGTGCCATTTATCTTCTTGCATCTTAAGAACTTTTACCACTCATTAATGCCTGTATTTACTGTAATTTTGCTCTTGTTCCCAATAAAAGAACACTAGAATTTCAAACTGGAAGCACCAGATTTGAGTTTCCGTGTATCTTGCGGTCCATGCAACACTACTTTACATCTGAATCTACCACTGTGCTCGCCACTGTGCACACTGTAATCAGTCGAGCATTGTCTTTACTTTCCCTACAGGAGTGATATGTGAGGATTTGTTATATATGCATAGGTTCCTCACTTAATACTGGTTCTTGAAACTATGGAGATAGATGCTAACTACAGAGCAAATGGTTACAAATGTCTACCATTTCAGGTTTTTCGGCACTTGTATGACATTCTTCTCTGGGTCAAAAAAATCTACCATTCATACTGCTCCTCCTTGTGCAGATGGAGTAAGCAATTGTCTTTGTAAACTGACTGAATTTTCATAGTATCCTACCAATGAATCAAAGTCTGCCAAATGATTTATTATGACTGAACCTATGTGATCATTCAATTTCATATCCCTACACATTGTTACAGCTAGGTGTTTTTATGAGTTGATTGATTCCATTTGTGACTCAGTGATATTGTAGTCATGAGATTCTAAGTTTTTGTGTGTTGTGGCGTGCACAGTTACATGTTTGTGAGCAGTTAGAGTAAGTTACCAACTTTGCAAAACTTTGGAATTTTATCAAGATCTGATTGAACGTTTGTGCAGCATTTTTCAGATGGTACATCATTGTGGAAAACTACATGGTGTGTAAGTAGTAGTCTGAAATTAGGCCTACTATTAATTATGTCTGCCAGGTCATATATGAGCTTAGCAAGAGTTCCCAACATGGTACAAGTGGAGTTGTTTATATCTCTATCACTGACTCTCCATCCAAGATAACATCCTATGTTTTCCCTACCAAGAAATCCTCAATCCAGTCACGTATTTTGTATGAGACCACATATGACTGTAATTTTGTTCGTAAGAATGGTTACGGTACTGAGTGAAATTCTGTTCAGCAGTCAAGAAATACTGTATCTGCTTACCTCTGTTGATCCAAGGCTTTCAGGAGGTTATGTGAGAAAAGCATAAGTTGGGTTTTGCATGATCAGTGGTTTGAGATCCATGCTGGTTGGCATGGAGGAGGTAATTCTGTTTGAGGGAACCAGTTGTGTTTCAGTGCAGAGTAAGTTCTAGGATTTTACAACAGATGGAGATCAATGAGACTGGATGCTAGTTTTGTATAAGGCTTCTGCCGTCCTTTTCATAGACTGATTCTGTCATTCTGCATTCTATTTTTTCATCTACCTGTATATGATGTTTTATGTATATAAGACAGTATCTGCACTCCTTAATCTTCTTTTGATTCCTAATTATCTCTCCCCTCCCCCCTTCCCCTTGCCCCCCTCTCCCCTCCCCCTCCCCCTCCCCATCCCCCTTGCTCTCCTCTCCCTTTCTATCCTTGCTTTTGTTTTAAGAGACAAATGCTACGTTTATTCCTCTTAGTATTTTGAAGATTCTAACATCAAAATTTCATCTATTTAACATCCCAGTGATCCCTCTACTTACTCTTTCCTTAATAACAAAGACAGGGGTTTCAGAGTTTGATGCTTATGTTGAAAATAATATAATTTTTATTTTTTAAGTCTCTCAGGAAACTTATTTTAGCAACAACATCACCACTTATGGTCTTGAGAAGAAACAAAGTTTATGTATTTTCCTTATTTTTATTAAATAATGTCCCATGTAATCACATTGTGAGGCACCTCATTATGTAGGGCAAAATATTTTAATTTCACAGAAGAAGGCAGAGAACTCATTTGTGGTCTTCTTGTGCACACATTTAAGGAGTTATGTATTTTTGCTGCAAAATTTGTTTATTTATTTAGCAGTCCATAGACATTTTAAAATGTTGTCAGTTCATGTACATCTGCATATTTACACAGTTTTTGTTACATGTAGTTAAACATTGTGAGACATAATTTATTTACAGTCATTTTTGCTCCTTATCAAAAAATTACATATAGTGAAACATTGTGAGACAGAAGTTATTTACAATTGTTTTTATTAAGGAATTCACTTATAGTGTAAAAACAGTTCCTGCAAATACAACTTAAGATTTTTCCTAAAGTAGTACATTTTATCTGTTTCTTTTATTTTCTGTGGTAGCTTGTTATACAGTTTTGAGTATAATGCATAACGTAATTTTTGTTGTTGTAAATAACCCGTTACTATTCAAAACCAATGTTGATTAATATAATTTTTCTCCTGGTGTTGTAATTAACTTTCTCAACTCTTCAATTAATTAGCTTTTAGCTCATAAAGGAGTAAATAATTTTGCTGTCTTAACCTATCATCTAATGATGTAAAATGTCTGACAGATGGTAAAATGAAATTGAAAACAAAGTTGAAACAGGTTTGTTAGGTTACAGTTACTGTTCTTTAACAGAATATTATTTAGATATTGCTGTCATTTGTAATGGAACAGAATTCCATATTACTTCAGTAATAAAACTGTCACTCTCATTATGGGGATCAGATGTGAGATGTAAAGTGAATGCAGACATCTATGGATCCAAGACCCCTTAAAAAATGATTGCTTCATATAAGTAGGTGTATTGAATGTCCTTGGTTCACTTATTGAAAACCCAAGCCTACAACATATCTACCATTGTCTTCATTACAAAAACAACTGACTGTCAAAGAAGTAATGTAAATAACAACAGTATGAATTAGGATAAGTTGCTGCTCACTGTGTTCAGTGGCAGGCAGGTACATTTAAAGTGCATTCAGAAGTAGACTAAGCTACTTGTCCAAAACTTAGACCGAGCGAGGTGGCGCAGTGGTTAGACACTGGACTCGCATTCGGAAGGACGACGGTTCAATCCTGCGTCCGCCCATCCTGATTTAGGTTTTCCGTGATTTCCCTAAATCACTCCAGGCAAATGCCGGGATGGTTCCTGTGAAAGGGCACGGCCGACTTCCTTCCCCATCCTTCCCTCATCCGATGAGACCGATGACCACGCTGTCTGGTCTCCTTCCCCAAACCAACCAACCAAAACTTAGTCTGCTTTTAAATGTACCACAAGTACCTGCCTGCAACTCAGTGGCTCCTCTCTGGTGAGTAGCATTCAACCCATTTCAGATTATTATTATTATTATTATTATTATTATTATTATGCCAGCTTGGATTTTCCACTGTCTGAAGATGTAAATAATGTATTTGCGCCTACTGCTGCCAGAAACTATATTGGTGCCAATGATAAATCATTCAGTGTGTTTTTGTTTTCATTATGATGAATACTAGAGGATATACTTCTATGCAGTCTCTTGGTGTCAAGTGCATGATTCCATGCATTGCTGAGTGCATAACTCTACATCTACATCTACATACATACTCTGCAATCCACTATTCGGTGCGTGGTAGAGGGTACCTCGTACCACAACTAGCATCTTCTCTCCCTGCTCCACTCGCAAACAGAATGAGGCAAAAATGACTGCCTATCTGCCTCTGTACGAGCCCTAATGTCTCTTATCTTATCCTTGTAGTCTTTCTGCGAAATGTATGTTGGCGGCAGTAAAATTGTACTGCAGTCAGCCTCAAATGCGGGTTCTCTAAATTTCCTCCATAGCGATTCACGAAAAGAACGTCTCCTTTCCTCTGGAGACTCCCACCTGAGTTCCTGAAGCATTTCCGTTACACTCGCATGATGATCAAACCTACCAGTAACAAATCTAGCAGCCCACCTCTGAATTGCCTCTATGTCCTCCCTCAATCCAACCTGATAGGACTCCCAAACGCTTGAGCAGTACTCAAGAATAGGTCACACTAGCGTTCTATAAGCGGTCTCCTTTACTGATGAACCACATCTTCCCAAAATTCTATCAATGAACCGAAGACGACCATCCGCCTTCCCCACAACTGCCATTACATGTTTGTCCCACTTCATATTGCTCTGCAATGTTACCCCCAAATATTCAATCGATGTGACTGTGTCAAGCGCTACACTACTAATGGAGTATTCAAACATTACAGGAGTCTTTTTCCTATTCATCTGCATTAATTTACATTTATCTATATTTAGAGTTAGCTGCATTGCTATCCACCCTATCCAAAAGATCATTTATGTAGATAGAAAACAACAGTGGACCTACCACACTTCCCTGGGGCACTCCAGATGATACCCTCACCTCCGATGAACACTTACCATCGGGGACAACATACTGGGTTCTATTAGTTAAGAAGTCTTCGATCCACTCACATATTTGGGAACCAATCCCATATGCTCGTACCTTAGTTAGGAGTCTGCAGTGGGGCACCGACTCAAACGCTTTCCAGACGTCAAAGAATATGGCATCCGTCTGATACCCTTCATCCATGGTTTGCAAGATATCACGTGAAAAAAGGGCGAGTTGCGTTTCGCAGGAGCGATGCTTTCTAAAGCCGTGCTGATGCATGGACAGCAACTTCTCTGTCTCAAGGAAATTCATTATATTCGAACTGAGAATATGTTTGAGAATCCTGCAACAAACCGATGTTAAGGATATTGGTCTGTAATTTTGAGGATTCGTCCTTCTACCCTTCTTGTATATAGGTGTCACCTGCGCTTTTTTCCAGTTGCTCAGGACTTTATGTTGGGCAAGAGATTTGCGATAAATGCATGCTAAGTAAGAAGCCAATGCAGTAGAGTACTCTCTGTAAAACCGAATTGGAATCCCATCAGCACCTGGTGATTTATTTATTTTCAACCCATTCAGCTGCTTCACAGCCCCAGGGATGTCTATCACTATGTCCTCCATACGGGAATCTGTACGAGACTCAAACGGCGGTATGTTTGTATGATCCTCCTGCGTGAAAGATTTCTCAAATGCTAAATTTAAAATTTCAGCTTTCGTTTTGCTGTCTTCCGTTGCCAGGCCAGACTGATCAGTGATTGACTGGATGGAAGCCTTCAACCCGCTTACCGATTTTATGTAAGACCAGAATTTCCTTGGGTTTTCAGATCTTTTGCTATGGTATGACGGTCGTAATGGTTGAATGCTTCATGCATCGCTCTTTTTACAGCAGCTCGAATCTCTACTAACTTTTGCCTGTCCTCATTCTCCCTATCTTTCTTGTACTGTGAGTGCAACTGCCTTTACTTCCTGAGCATTCTGCGAATTGCGCTGTTAAACCACGGTGGGTCTTTTCCATCTATAACCCACTTTTTCGGCACATACTTGACCAATGCGTGATTTACAATGTGTTTAAAATTTGCCCATAATTCTTCCATGTCCATTGTACCGGAAGTAAATGAAGTCGATTCATTTACTAAGTGGGATGCTAACAACTGCTTAACTGCTCTTTCTAGTAAGAATACTCTCCTAGCCTTCTTGACCGACTTTTTAACTTTCATAACAATAGTCGTAATGACAACAACATGATCACTAATCCCTGTCTCAACACTGACACCATCAATGAGGTCTGGTCTGTTCATGGCTACCAGATCTGAAATATTTCCATTACACGTTGGCTGTCGATTTAGCTGCTCAAGACAGTTTTCGGATAATGTGTTCAAAAGTAATTCACACAACAGCTTGTCTGTACCACCTGTAATGAATCCACTCATATCTCAGTTAAAGTTGGTGACACACATTTTAATTTCCATGGCCTCTTTGATCAATGATTCTCATTAGTTTGAAGTATGGGCTAGAATACATGTTTCCTCAAGCAAGATGTAGTGCTTATTTGTAAGGCTGTATTCTACAAAAGCAGGCATTTATAGATTTTTGTATTTGATGTCCAGTAGACAGCTGTGAAACATTCTGACTAACTGTCCCACTTAACTACTGTCACAGTCATGAGGAATATTGTAAACAACTGGTATGTTGAGACCATGACTATCCTTCATAGGGTGCAACTTCTCTTTGAATTTCTTAGGAGACCAAAAGATGGTCTTATCCTTCATCTGATTCAGACCATCCAGTTTTTTTATATTGCTCCACAGAATAAAAGGAACATTGTGTGGTAGTCTTGTGTTGATTGACTGAGTTTTGGTTTATGTTTCATGTACCTGCTAGCCATTTTTGTCTTAAACTGGCACTTAGATCTTTTTTTTCAGTGCTGAAATGTTTCTCATCCAATGTGCTTGTAGTTCTATGATTCTGAGGTTCAGCAAAGCTCTCTTGTTGTTAGGATGATGGAAACAGTGCCATTTGATATATTAGAAGGAAAATTTTCGATCTTGCTCAACCAGGTCTTCTGTTTAAGTCAGAAAATTATGCCAAGAAGGAAATTCTCATTTAGATTAAATTCACATTAGGGATCCAGAAAATTTGCATCTACTGAGAAATAAAACTTTCATGATCAGAGACTGTCAGGAGACCATATCTCCTGCACCTATCATTACTTATGAAACTGATTTGCCAGTTGTCATGAAGACCATAAACATTGAGCAAGATGAAGCAGTGATAACACATTGGACTCACATTTGGATGGATAGTGGTTCAAATCCAGCCCAGCTCTGATTAACAAAACTTAGCTTTTCAGTGGTTACCCTAAATCTCTTCAAACAATTAATGTATCTAAATCTACCTATCACAACTTCTCTTTAAGAACATTACAAAAGTCACCGTAGGGGAAACGTGAAGTACAGATGAATAAGAACGCAAATAAAGGTAGCCCAGGATATGATCTTCTGGTATGACAATGCAGCTGCTTCCAGAGAGAGTGATATGAGCTTTACAGAATCTGAAAACTTTCTCAGTGCCAAGTATAATGTTGTGATTTCATTCTTCTTGCAAAAGGCTTAGAGACAATGTTGAGTATCTCTTTGATTTTCTGCTTGTTAAACATTGCTAAGTGTATGTCAGAGGAAAGCAAATAATAGATCTTTTAATAAATGGTTTGAAAGCATTCACTGATGCATGTATTAATGAGTTTACATTAAGATGATGTGTTGGTAAGCTGCTGGTAATCCAAGAATTGCTTTTACATGACCCTCTGTGTAATGAAAAAAAGTTATTTGATCACAGCATTTGTGGCAACAGATACTCCACTGCATTTCCATCAGGTCAGTAGATAAAGTTGGGCACAGTCAGAAAAGCTCAATAAAATGTTTGAGACTCTTCAAATGTGATTTCTGTTTAAAGACTGAGCACCAAAATCTCAAAATGAAAGTGTCATCGTTTAGTGACAGTTCAGTTAAGATTACAGATGAAAAGTTAAAACACAGTGAAGAGTACACTGAGAAATTCAAAAAAGTATGCAAAAGAATTTTAGTAATTAAAATAAAACCTTTAAATCATGTTTATAGTTGAGAACACAGGTAAAGCTTTCAACATTTTGGAGAGAGTAGAGTTACAATGCAATGACAAAAGTTTATAGATGCATTATATAATCTCTATGTATCTATGACTGACAGTGATAGTAACAGTAACTTGTCATCAAGAATGGCTACATTCACAAACAGCCATGTTAGCCAGTCTTTCATTTAAATACAAAGAAATTGCAGGATACAAGAGATCAATAACAGAGAAACAGAAAGATTCACATCTCAAAATGGATTCTCTCAGCAAAACTCCTTAGAAGTTGAGAATTCTTGGATATCTTTATCCACTTTTGAGATGAGAAGTCTTACTTGAATAAGGTGATGCTTGTTTCTTCACCTGAACTACTTTGTTCTGAGCATAAATTCATTCTCTAAGGACATCAATGCTAGTCAGATATCAGACCATAAACTCGCTTCTGACCTTTACATTATTATTATTATTATTATTATTATTAAATGAAAGAAACGCACTTAATGTTAATGACTGTATCTTTGTGGATGTAAGCATGTGGATGCATGGGTAGCTCTCCAATCTAAAGACAGCAACTATGTCTTCAATAACAGTGGGACAGAGAGAACATTCAAAAGGCATTTAATCATGTACTCAGATGCTGAAGAATCTTTTAAATTTGCATCAAGGGTCCAAGTATTATATAAGTAACTAAAACATAACAAAACATCGTTGCATCATTTGTAGAATTTCATGGTCATAGCAAGAATATAACTGTAGTAAAATACATAAAAGGAGGATTAACATTAGAATTGTAGTCAGACAGCTAGATGACAATACAGTGTGAGCTTGAAGAATGCTACAGGGCTTAAGCAGGCCAATAGAGAACATCAATGTGGACAAAAGGCAGAGAAGGAGAGTGTAAGATAGATAAGACAGAAGTAAGTCAAGAAGAAAAATTGAGAAATTGTAAAATTGTATTCTATTTTTTTCATTTATTGGTTCATGTGTGTGTCCATTTGCTTCTTTTCTCCCGCGTTTTCAACTGTCTTCATACACCTGGACTCCCATACATTTCATATTTATCTTTCTATGGTTTAGTTAATTATATGTTTGTCTATTATTTATCATTTTCTCTCTCAGTTCCACTTATCTTTTGATTCACATTTCATTGACTTCTGTTTTTAAACTCCTTGAACATGCTTTGTAACAAAAATGCTGTGATCATAAAAGCCGAGTCATACTATTTTCCTCCACTTTGGGAAACAAAATCTTCAGTTAACAGTAAAGGAAACATTTGCTTCGTATTTTGTTGGGTTCATTATGCATTAACATTTTTAATGTACTTCGCATCATTGTCAATTTCTGCACCCTAACTGTAAGGACTGGATTAACAGAATATCTTAGCTTATCAACAGCTGGATGGATTTCTCAGTGGCCAAATACATACTCCCATACTAGTAATATAAATGTAAAATGTATTTCTTACCTATACATGACTAAACCACTGAACCTATTTTGATTAAATGTGGTATGGAGATGGTTTGAGCACTGAGGAAGAATGTAAGATACTTTAGAGTGTGTATAGTATAAGATATTTATTGATTTGGAGAATATCATGTGAATTATGGGAAAATATTTATTATTTGAAAAAGCTGACCTGTATCACATTTGCAAAAATGCTTCTATTCATTGATATGTTCTATGTAACATGATCCAACACAATGAATACAACGCTTATAGAATCCTCGACTTGTTTAATCCATACTTCCATACTAATATTATTAAATGCAAAAGTAACTCTGTCTGTTAAATTTTTGTGACTAAATTGCTGTACAGATTTTGGTGAAATCCCCCCCCCCCCCCCAAAAAAAAAAAAAAAAAAACCTGAGAGGTTGAAATAGGGAATGAATTATCGTTTTCTACATCAGTGAACATAAAACATGTTACAATTATTAAATTTGTTGCATAATATACATGTTGTATAATGTATAGCTACTTCAGTAGCACAGTGCGCCACAGATGCGCACTTCTGCCCATGCCCCTCCTCACACACCATTCAGCAGCGATGCTGTATGTGTCATTGCGTCTTGCATTGTGATAGTCATGGTGGGGGGAGGACAGGAAATTGGGGGGTTACGGGTTACGCACACCCAAACAGGCAGACAAGTGAGGGCAGCTGACATTATTGCATATACAATAGCCTACTTAGTTATCATCACTCGTAACAAAACTACTGATTTGTGAGAGCAACCACAGGTAACAGCTACTTCATTACTAAAGTTTTTAGTGCTTGCGTAAATACTTCTTCATGCTCTACTTGCTGAAAGCTCATATGAATCATTTGGTTTTTTTTCCCAATTTAGGAGGGAAAGCCAATGGAATTTGGTCAGTCAGGAAATCTACAAATACCATTAGCAAATGGAAATATAATGAAGATTCCATTAGCCTCAATTAATATTTCTGAAGAAGTAAACAAAACAGGTATATGGAAACAAGTTAATGAAGGAAATTACAAAGAGAAAGAAGAGAAAAAGAAGAAAAGTCCTAGTAAAAACAGGTAAAAACTTTAACATGTAATTAAGTGATATTATATTTCGAAAAATGCATATTTTTGGAGAGAATTATAATGCATACATGAGAGTAGTCAACCGTTACATGACAATTTTTTGTTTTAGCCTCAGCACCTTGTTTCTTATTTGATATTATTATGATGTATACATGTATATGAAGAACAGTTATTAACTTATTATTTTAACATGTATTCTTGAATACATTATCAGTAAAATGAATACATTATCAGTAAAATATCCTGAGATAAAAGAGGTCTTTCAGTTGGATAGGATGTGTAAACAGTTCTCATGTCCCAAAGAACTGGAGCTTATTACTGTAATTACAGCTGTGAGTGTTATAGCTATCATACTCAGCATTTACTTACAATCACCACAATTTGGCTTAACTTATTGCAATGGACTTGAATACAAAGAGTAGTGGTACTTAAGCATGCAGAACTACCTTAATAAGGATGTGCAGTGCACTTATGGATGATTAAGTGATATGATTCGACTGGTCTAATCTGTATTGTAAAAATTACTTTTGAACTAGATTAACTTTCAAGGAAATGTACTGTTTTCTGAGTTACAAAGAACTGAAAGACTAAAATCCCAGCATTTTGTTTGGTGAAGATATTTGAAGTAGTGCTGAGTGGAAAATGACTGAATGAAGCCTCTCTGAAAGCTTCATTTCTTGGCATATCAATTATAGCTTGGTGAACTACGCTTCCAAGATTTATACTTTTCTCATTCTGTTACAGTAATATGTAAGTTATTAACACCTTTATTCATTATTAAATATTCAGTATACCAAAAAATCTTTGGGGTTACAGACCTCATAAACTAATGAATCAGTGTTTCAAAGAGTGACCTTCATCAGTGTAAGTAATTACTGAGGTAATGCGACATTAACTTTAGTATATATCTTCACTCTGGCCCTATAATTCCTTAAAAGCCACACAAATAATATTTGCAGTATGGCTGAATATCAGGAGTGGTAGGATAGTAACTAATGTTTTTTTTATTGATAAATAAATTGTTAGACAAAATTTTTGGTCATTATTTACCTTCTTGAGGTAAAATATTTAGTACTGCAAATTCGAACACATAAAAGTAAATGTGGCAACACTATCCTAGTTTTTGGAACTGTTTGTTTTGAAAGCTAGAACAGAGTCAAAACTTTTGTTTTTATGTATCTATTGGCAATACTGAACATTTCTGCTCCTGACAGTAAGCTGTGATCAACAGTTGTGTCCTATAAGTTATTACTTTCCTCAGTTGAGTTTGTCATTATTGATTATAATTTACAAGGGAATTTTAGTAGCTCACTTTGGTGAATCAGGAGGAGCAATTTTTGTGATGTGACACTGCACTCGTGCTTGAGATGGATCAGTACAATGTTTTCCTTTGCAGAAATGTTTACAGCCAGATGTTATGAGACAAACTTTGTGGTGCAGTCTGTCTGTATACATGTTGCAGCTTGAAACATAGATGACAGAAGACTGTAGCCATCATTATTGTTCATGTTGGTGGTCCACTAGACTAACTTGCTCTCCTCTCATATCTTTCTTTCTAAGATACAACACTGCCTAGGTAACATGTAACCTCCTCAAGCTATTGATATTTAAACCACTTTCAGTTGTGTATGAATGTTCACAGGAAAGGTTTTATGATTTCAGATCAAATCTTTGAGTGTGCATCTACGAGAGAGGAAACACATAATTGACATTATGATAAGAAACAGATACCTTTCCTAATAATCTGTGCTTATGATAACCAATATGAAATTCATATGTCAGTAAAACATTTAACCTCTGATAAGGAAGGAGGGGGATTCAACCTCCTCAAAATAAAATACTGTTACCCACGACAAGCAGGCGTCACAGTTCATATTGACCAGCTGAAAACAGTTTTTCACCTCATTTGCCTACAATGAAAAGAACAAAATAAGAAAACAAGGAAAGATAAAAACCCAGCTAGCAACATTGAAAACCCACAGTTAAGAAAACTCATTTCCTACCAGGAAGCAACCTTCCAAATGCCCAACCCTGCAGGGTGACACTGATAATCGATGTGCTCATGTGTGTCACAGAGGGCACTAGTGCCACCATATACAAAGTGGGGAAAGTTACAAACATTTTCACATGTATCCAAACAGGGCCGGCCTTAGCCATCCAGGTGCCCCGGGCGAGTCGTCCAGTTGGCGCCCTTTATTGTATAAATAGTGAACCTGGCAGTGCTTTGCAACACGGTATTGGACTGTTTTCTAGAAATCGTCTTAAGTGGTTAATGGCGTCATCTTATGATCATAACATGGTTTTTTCCATCGTAAATTTGAGTATTTTATTTTTTTAAATGGAAATGAAATCCAAATAATCTGAAAGCCCGCTAAGACGCTCCATGTGAGTCTTGTGTAGCCTGTGACGTCAGTCCAGCATGCTGCTGTCGCTGCCGTAACAGTCAGTATAGCAGTGATATATTGTTTGGGCATTCACGTTTTGGGAAATTGTCTAAAAATATTGCGTAGTACTGCACTGTGCATCTACAACAACTCCAGAAAATTGTTTTTGCGTGTTCCAAACAAAGAAAAGATGCGTAAAATGTGGTTGAAACAGGCTCGTGTATCCCAAATATTTCTTTTCTTTTCTGACGCACCCCTGTACTAAAGCGAACAAAACAAAACAAAAATTATTCAAATTGGTCAAGCCATTTCTTTGTTTTGGTGAGACTAACACACAACAATTGATTTTTATATATAGGAGGTAATATGTATAACGAAAAAACACTAATTTTGAATTGGGTACCATATTTTTATTGAATTTAATATAACTGTAAGCCATAAACCTATATTTTCTGTCAGTCATCTGAACACAAAACATATTACGCCTAATGAAAAACAATTATAAACGACTAAAATTTTACTTTTATCGCTTTTCTGTCGGCAAAGTCTCTGATCAGATTAGCAAAGTCCAGGTTTTCTGCAACTTCATTTTCAATGGACAGTGAGGCCAAACTGGTTAGTCTTGTTTGAGACATTGTAGACCGCAAGTACGTTTTTATCAACTTCAGTTTGGAAAAACTGCGTTCGCCGCTTGCGACAGTCACTGGTATTGTTGGCAAAATACGTAACGTTATCCAGATGTTGGGATATAACTCTTGAAGATTATGCTTTTTTATGAAGTTTAAGGCTTCAATAGGCGTTGCCTGGCTGTCTTCGAGATAGTGTTGCAGGTCTAAAATTTCGTCGCACAGCAAATTTCCATCAATATCTGACTTCATGTTGACAGTTAACTTTTCTTGTAATTTAGAACAGCATTGTATTAGTTCTTCTTTATTTTGATTTTTTTAATGTCAAACAAGAAACTCCACGTCGCAGAAAATTCTTGCATCTGTTCAAATCTTTCTTTCATGGATATGTGCACGGTGTCCAACAGTGCATTGAAAAACTCTACTTTAAACTTCTTTTTTGGGTCAGTTATTTGATCATCAACAGCCTCTTCACCCGGCCTGCGTTTAATACGTCTTAATCGCATTTGTGGTTTAAATAATGGCTGCGTATCAAGATCCGAAGCCAGTTCAGTTGCTGTTACAATAGCTTGTTCGAAACCTGTTTGTCTATATGTTTCCAAATAAGAGCAACATTTGTCAAGGATTCCCATAAACTCGACAAAGTTGATTGTGGGTGACTGACTTGCTTTACTCACAACGTTAATTTGAAACAGAACATCATACCATGTCACGAGAGAAACAATGAAGCTGAAGTCTTTTAATTGTCCTCCTAGTGTTGTCGCTTCGTGTGACACCGCAGCATCGTTTTGTTCAGTAGCATCGGCCAAGGAAACCAAAGCGTCATGCATTTCGCATAATTGATAACGAACCGCTTTGACGCTATCAATTCGAGCTTCCCAGCGTGTGTCACTTACATTTTTAAGGGTGTATATCTTCAAATGGTCGGTCAAAATTTTCCATCTATTTACCGATCCAGCAAATAGATTAAACATTTTTTGTAACATTCCGAACAGTGTCACGGATTTTTCTGATGATTTTGCCGCATCACACAATACCAAATTATAACTATGGCATCCACATGGCACAAAAAAAGCTAGTGGATTTAACTTCTTAATTCTGTTCTGGACGCCTTTATTTTTCCCCTTCATGTTCGCGCCGTTATCGTAGCCCTGTCCACTGCAGTCATTAATGTTAAGGTCAAGATCACTCAATGTTTTTAAAATGCTTTCTGTGAGGCCTTCACCGGTTGTATCGTCTATTTGCAGAAATGAGATGGAATGTTCTTTTAAACTTACGCCATCCTCTGTTATGTCGGCGCATCTTAAAAGTTATCGAAAGTTGTTCTTTGTGGCTTATATCTGGAGTACAGTCAGCTATGATTGCATAATACTTTGACATAACGTGTGATGCCATGAGTTCTATTAATTCATTTTGTATATTTTTGCCGCAATAATGGTCAGCCAAATCACCATCCAATGCCAGTCTGACGTGCTCTTCCATGATTGGATCAAACTTTGCCAGTAACTGTACAAGACCTAAGAATTTTCCATTATTTGGGGTAAATAATTTATCTGATAACCCTCTGAATGCCATATTATTTGCAGCCAAATACAAAGTAATGTGCATCAATCTTTGAAGCACATTGCTCCATCGTAAACTTTCTTTAGAAATTAGCTTTTGTTCTTCCTTGTCAATAGTTAATCCAGCTTTAAACCTGATTTCAGCTTCAGTCCATTGAGTAAATGCTTTTTTGTGGCTAGGACTATTTTCATGCAGTTTCAGAGCTTCACTTAAATGTTTCCAATTTCTGAAACCCACAGTGGTAGTCAAATTAGTAGTTGACTTTAAATCAAACATTCGACAACAAAAGCAAAAGACACTGTCGTTTGATACAGAATAAACTAGCCACCGTCGTCTGATAGTTTCTTCGTTTGATAGTTTTCTTGTGTAATGAGTTGAAGAGAAATGACGCCCATCTTCATCTTTTGGAAAGTTATTTAGACATACTTGTGAGGGTCCACATATTATAATGCGATCTATATCTCTAGCATTAAGTACTTTTGGCCACGTACCTACATCAGAAACATTGTATTCTTTTATTGCAAGAACGTTGATACTTTCATCGACCACAGATGTCATGTGTTGATTTTGACTTGGAGAAATATCAGAGGATTCATGCAAAGATGTACTGCGCTGGTCAATTTGATCACCTTCAATAGGTGATTGTATATTTTTTGTGTATAATTGTTCACAGTCTGAAGAAATATTTGCTGATACATGGACTTTTGATTCAATATCTGAAGTATTTGCCTTAGAATTTCCTTTAAGGTACTTATAAATATTCATGTGCTTTTTAGTTTCTTCAAGAACTTTTTCTTTTTCAGCTTTTCTTTTCCGATTTTCTGAACCAGAAAGCTTTTTTTTAATCATTTCCTTCTCTTCTGGCATGATTTAATAATTTGACAAATTATTGCTTGGACACTGCTCTATTTCGCGACCACAATATTCGATCTATAACAAATAAAGAAATTCACCTATCAGTAGACGTAACTAGAAAAAAACCTGAACTGAAAGATAAAAATGTTTTTCGCACCTACCAGAAAATTAAAATGTTGACACACTCACGGCACTCGTTTCACTCACAATTATTCAGCCACGAAAACATGACCGCTGCCTCCGACTCTTACTGACAATTACTGACATGCGGGTGCAAATCGTAGCGCTGCCAACATATGCAGTCTAACAAACATTGTGTGGCGCTGTATTATTTCAGTAAGTTAGGGGAGAATTCTCTATGAATGCAGTGCATGCATTGCATGATCTATTAATTAATGTACATGAGTCATTAAGTCACAAATATTCGATATAAATACATTCGTATTAATTAAATCATAATGTAATGTATATTTCACAGTCTGTATTTTCTTTTATTTGGAGCGACCGGTAGTTTCTGTTGTAAACGAGAGATGGTGCGGCTGCATGGGCTCTTCCTTGTTGCAGTTCTTGAAACAAATAAGAGAGGCGCTTTGGTAGAGCCCGTGCTAGCCCGCGTCAAACATGGATGGTTGCAGACAATACGAAGATTGCATTCAGCATGATTTCTCTTCTGCTACCCCGAATTCATCGCGCATTCGTGAGATTAGCGACGTATGTTGAATGAGACTGAATAATATTTTAGTTTCGCGAAATGGGTGATTGTAAATTGTAATTTTTTTTTTTACATGCGTTTAGTACGTGGCGCCCCTTGGGCCCCGGCGCCCTGGGCGACCGCCCGAGTCGCCCCACCGTAAAGCCGGCGCTGTATCCAAATATCATGAGAATAACTGAGGCCCACATTATGCAGCATACCCACATAAACTGTAAAACCTTCAGCATCAAAGCTGTTACAACCAAATAGACCAGATCCAAGAGCATATAACAGGAAGTCAAGAATCAATAACAAAGCAGTTGAACAACTGTGACATTATGTCCTTGAAAGGCATCAAAGTTTGACAGTATATTGTAATGTGTTAACCCCGCCTGATTGTTGAGGGTGTGTTGGGGTTATAACGGTAGACTCCAAATAATTTAAATCTCTTCCAGAATGTTTAAGGTCTGACCCTTTACTTCTCTGTGTAGGACTTTTAAATTATTAGTTACGCCTGTTACGGAGGGGCCAGATTCACATAAGTGGCTATTTAAAGTAGATTTTGAATTCCTTAGACTCTGGTGTTGTAGGAACCTAATACCAAAACCTCTGCCAATCTGCCCCACATACATGGCAGGACAACTGTCACAACTGATGCAGTATGCACCAGTAGTGTCAACTTTTCACAGACTACCTTCTCTCTATTTACAAGTCTTTGACCAAGATTCTGTGGGATGAAGAATGCTGGCTTTATCTTTTTCATCCTTAACTTTTTGCCTACTTTCTGTTAAGTCCTGCCAAAGTATGGTATTCTATGATAACCAGTGAACTTATCTTCCCCTTCCTACAATGTCTGTCGTATGATTTCATTACCATTTGGCCTCTGCTTTTACGTAGTGTATTCTTTCTTAAGCAGTATCCATTATTAATATTCTTAATCATTGGAATCATATCCACTATCATGTGTAACATGCAGAATACACAGAAATTCTGAGTCATGTGCCTCCTTAGACAGGGGTACACTGTAAAGGTGGACAACATTGACCTAAAAGCTGCCATCACGTACACAAAGGGGTGATTATAATTGTGGTGTAAAACAGTATCTGTCACTGTAACATTTCTAAAAATGTTGTAGTCAGTCCTTGTACCCTATACTGAAATTGTTGAAGTTAAGTAAGGTAACCATCCTCTCACTGTTTTCTTTGGTAAACTGCACCTTTGCATGTATAGCATTCACTTTATCAACAAAATCACAGCATTCCCTCTTAGAACCATTGTACAGTAGAAATATGTTGTCTATGTATCTGCACTATAGTACAATTTTACTAATGTAGGTGTGAAGCAGAGCACCAATATCACTTTCAGACTTACTCATAAATACTTTACTTAGATCTAAAAATTTCTCTATAGGATACAAGGTTGAGTGTGATTTTTAGAGAGGTACAATGATGGATACTGTTATACACTGCAGTCCTATTGACCCTTTTGCATACAAGGTGGCTGCTTTTAAGTGAATTAGAGTTTGATAAATAGAAAAGAGCATTGTTACCTGCAACAGTCAGAAGAGTGCTTCATTGGTGTTGCATATTTTAGCAATTTTGATTGGGGTAAACTTAGGCTGCAATGTTCTTCTTCAGCATGCCAGTGTATAAATGTGTACAGAATCAGCTAAGTGAAAAATCCATGCAGTGTGCACATTTGTTTACATATAAATGCCAAATTAGGAATTTTCCTTTGTGTGTACAAGGTCGTGTGCCAATTTAAAGTTCTACTTTTGCATATTTTATGTTGGCATTGCTTCTGCGGAATCTTCACTGATTGTATCAATACCCATTTGTATTGTGATATATTGTGAAATTTTGAACATTTGCAAGTGCCGTGATAAACTAGTACTATTATCGTCAATTGTAGGCTTAAATTGTGCTCTTTTAAATTTTTTTAGAACAGGCCTATCCTTGTTAAAAACAAACATTCTTTAATTTCTTTGTACAGTTGTGTGAGAAACAGGTTAGTTTGAGAATTTCTGGATGCTTACAAAACTATATTTTCGTAAGTTTCTGATACAAGTGTTTCGGATACATAATTTCTTTCATAGCAAATCAGTATTTGTGGTTCACAGTTCAGCCAAAGAATATATCACCCTTGAATTTCATTGTATATCAGTGCAAATAAATATGTGTTTTTGAGACTTTTCGGAAGCTGGCATCATCCTTTGCATAATCTATGAGCACTTCGTTGCAAATTGGCATTTGTGGTTTAGTTACTGTAGCAGATTTTCTAACTAACATATTAATTCTGTTTTCTCGTTTACTAACAATTATAATTCACATCAAAACATATTAGGAATCTAGTAATTTTTACCACAGGTTCTTGCTTTGCCTTGATAGAAATCTCATTTTTCAATTCTTAAAGGGAATTCACAACTTTTTAGCTCAATAGATCAAAAGATAACCAGTGGGCTTAAGTTAAAGTTATTTCTCCACTGCCTTGTAATACGTTGCACCAGCCAAAATGCAGCCCCATTGCATATACGGTTCTCAAACACTGGATGAGTTGGTTGACTTTCATAAGCAGCTGGAAATCGCCCTGGCCACTGTCAAATGATTGGCAGTTGCTGTGAATTGTTGTGTTGGAAGAGCTCCAGAGAGTCATGTCCCTGTGATACCTGTACCAGAATTACATCAAGTACTATCCTCTCATGTGAATCCTGCCTCCTCTGCAGAAAGTACAGGAGCTGTCATTACCTGTCACATGACTGCAGGTGGCATGTCAATGGTAGATCTAGGCATCCTGTACAGGGTGGACAGAGACCACGGAGGACTCAGGGTGTTGTACCTATCTCCCTAATCAACAAGTTTGAGGCCTTTCACTGAAACTGAAAGTGAGGCAGTGGGCTCACTCCACCTGTTTCAATGAAACCTGTTTCGTTCAGTGTCAGGAGGTGGCAAATGAAAAAGGGTAAGGGGTCTATCAATCATCGACAGTTCAATTGTTTGATGAATGATGGTACCCCTTAGGAAAACTGCAACAAGGGACAGCAAAGGACACCAGCTTCACTCATTGTGTATGCCTGGGAGCCTCATTTAATAGGCTATTTCAGCAGCCATTGAGGGAACAGGGTGCAACCAATTGCAGGTTGTGGCACTCGTTAGAACAAATGATGCCTTTCATCTGGTCTCTGAGGTCATTCTGGGGTCATTCCGGCAACTGGCAGAGAAGGTTGAGAAGGCCAGTCTTGTGTGTGGAGTTTCAATGAAGCTCACAATTTGCAGCATTGTCCACAGAACTGACCATGACCCTTTGCGCTGTTGGGTTGAGAACTGTAGGCTCCCCCTAAATAGGTCAGGTGTGTGGTACACATCACAGGCTGCCACTCAGGTAGCTGACTGTGTGTGGGGTGCACACAAGGGTTTTTCAGATTAGAGGATTCTCCATCCAGTACAGATAACAATAGCTGTAGGAAACCCAGAAGTATCAGTGTAAGATCGAAAGAAATGCCTCCCACAGGTGAGAGAGTTAAAATCCTAATGGTAAACTGCAGAAGCATTCACAACAAAGTGTCATAGTTTTAAGTGCTCATAAAAAGCAGTAAATCTAACATAATACTAGGTACAGAAAGCTGGTAGAAACTTGAAATTGATAGCAGTGAGATTTTCAGGGAGAATTTAAATGTATATCGAAAGGATAGGCAAATGGGAAATGGAGATGGTGTATTTGTTGCAGTAGACGAGAAACTCAGGTCCACCAAGATAGAAATTGAAGCTGCATTTGAGATTGTTTGGGCAAGACTTGGTATCAAGGGTTGATGTAAAATGATAATTGACTCCTCCTGTTGCCCACCAGACTCATCTCCTGATGTTACCAAAAACTTTGAAAACCTCAGTTCACTTGTACTTAAGTTCCCCAGTCATACTGTAATCATCAATCAAGTGGGAAAATTACAGTTTTGTTAGTGGTTAGTGTGATAAGACATCCTGTGAAACTTTACTAAATGCCTTCTCTGAAAACTATATAGAACAGGTACTTAGGAACTCCCACTCATGATGGAAAAATATCGGATCTAATGGCAACAAAAAGACCTGATCTCTTTAAGAATGTCCACATTGAAACTGGTATCAGTGACCATGATGAGTTAGTGGCAACAATAATTACCAAAGCACAAAGAACAACTAAACCAAGCAGAAAGATACAGTGTATGTTCAGTAAACTAGATAAAAAAATTGGTAGTGTCATATCTCAGTGAGAAGATTGAAACTTTCAGCACAGGACAGGAGCATGTAGAGGAACTCTGGTTCAAGTTTAAAAGAATAGTTGACCATGCACTGGTTAGACATGTTCATAATGGGCGGGAACCTGGGCTATTGATAGAGAGATGCCGTAGAAATGCATTTGGTTGTCAAGAGAGCGATGTGTGATGCCTTGAGTGACTACTGTACCTGAATATTGTCGAGTGATCATATCTAAAGCTGTTAGTGGTACCAAAGTTAGTGTTAAAGCCCTATCGAAAGAGACAGGAATTGAAAATGAGGATAGCAAAGAAAAATCAGAAATGCTTAACTCCATTTTCCAGTATTCCTTTACAACAAAAAACCAAGGAGAATTGCCCCAATTTAATCTTCTTACCACTGGAAAGCTGAATGAAATAAGTATTAGTGTCAGTGATGTTGAGATACAGCTGAAATCATTAAAATTAAACAAAGCTCCCGGCCCCGATGGAACTCCTGTCAGGTCCTATGGAGAATCTGTGGCTCAGTTAGCGCCTCTTTTAACTGTAATCAAGTGTAGATCCCTCAAACAAAACAATCTTGCCCAGTTCTTGGCAAAAGGCACAGGCCACACCCATCTACAAGAAGGATAGTAGAAGTGATGATCCACAAAGCGACCGTCCAATTTCCTTGATATCAATTTGTTGTAGAATCTCGTAACGTATTCTGAGCTGAAACATGGTGAGGTATCTTGAACAGAATGACCTCTTCAGTGCCAACCAGCATGGATTTTGAAAATATCAGGCATGTGAAACACAACCCAGTTTGCACTTTTCTCGCATAACATACTGAAAGCTTTGGATCAATGCAACCAGGTAGCTGCAGTATTTCTTGATTTCTGAAAAGCATTTAACTCAGTACCACACCTATGCTTATTGTCAGAAGTACAATCATATGGGGTATCAAGTGAAATCTGTGAGTGGATTGAGTAGTTTTTGATAGGGAGGATGCAGCTTGTTATCCCGAATAGAGAGTCATCATCAGGTGTAGAAGTAACTTCAAGTGTGCCCCACTGAGGTTTGTTGGGACCCATGCTGTTCATGTTGTATATTAATGACCTTGCAAACAATATTAATAGTAAAATCAGGCATTTTGCAGATGATGGAGTTATCTATAATGAAGTACTACCTGAGAGAAGCTGCATAAATATTTAGTCATATCTTGATACAATTTCAGCATGATGAAAATATTGGCACCTTGTTCTAAATGTTCAGAAATGTAAAATTTTGCACTTCACAAAATGAAAAACAAACATAGTATCCCATAACTATAACATCAATTAGCCACTGTTGGTATCAGCCAACTCATACAAATACCTGGGTGTAACATTTTGTGGGGATATGAAATGGCATTATCACACAGGTTCAGTCGTGAGTAAAGCAGATGGTAGACTTCAGTTTATTGGTAGAATACTGGGGAAGTTCAATCAGTCTGCAAAGGAGATTGCTTACAAGTCACTCATGTGATCCATTCTAAAATATTGCTCAACTGTGTGGGACCCATACCATATAGGTCTAGCAGGGGATGTTGAACGTATACAGAGAAGAGCGGCACAAATGGTCATAGGTTTGTTTAATGATGACACAATGCCATAGAGATACAAAGGAACTGGAAGACTCTCGAAGATTGACGTAAACTACCCCAAGGATGCTGGCTTACGAAGTTTCAAGAACCGGCTTTAAATGATTTCTCTAGGAATGTACTACAACTCTGTCTGCCCTTGAGTCTGGTCTATCTGGTTTTAAAAGATTTGTATGGTGAAGTATTTTGTAGTTTGTATGATTATGCCATGTAACAGGGGCCTCAATCATTCTCATGATATTTGGATATGTGTGAAAATATTTGTAACTTTCCCTGCCATGTGTATGGTAGTTTAAGAGCCCTCCAACAGACACATGAGCGAACTGACTATCACTTAGCCCTATACACGGTGAGGCGATTGGAAGATTGCTGTCCACCGCGTCCTGATATGAAGTGAGTTTTCATAGCCATGGGCTTTCAGTGTTGTTAGCTGGGGCTTTTGCTTTTTCTTGTTTTCTTATTTTGCTCTGTTCTTTGTAAGTAAACAAGCTTTTAACATGTCAGTTTTTCATCTGGTCAATTTGAACTATTATGCCCTGCATGTTGCGGGTAACAGTATTTTATTTTGAGGAGATTGAGTCATCCCCCTTCCCATACCAGGGCTTAAATGTTTTACTGATGTATGAGCGTTCCACATTGGTTGTTACGAGCATAGATTATTAGGACAGGTATTTGTTTTATCTTACTGTTGATTGTATGTTTCCTACCTTGTAGACATACACCTGGAGATGTGATTCAATATCACAAAACCAGTCATGTTCCTATAAAAGTTAAAGTATGGCTGAAAGTAGTTTATTTCAGAAACATGGATTACTTCAGCTGCAGTTTCCCTCAGCAGGAAAGTGTATTCATATTTACATTTATTCTGATATTTTGGCACTGCAGATTTATTATGTTATCTGAGCCATGCATAAAATTTTTACCTCTTCTCCATAGCACCATATGACAAAAAAAATATCAAGTTAACAAAGCCAGCATTTTTATTGCAGCAGCATGGCACAAAGTGCTGATTCATTCGATGCTTTCATGAAGAACAGCTTGCTTAATGTAAAAGTGTACAGGCCACCAAGTGGTACACCAGGATGACCACAGTCTACAAAGTGCTTATCAGCGCCTATAGATACTTGTGCATTACATCACACCTCTACCCCCAGTAGAACAGTTTCATATTACATAAGTTGAAATAGAGTACTCACCAAAATGTGATGCGGACTACATAAAACTGGAACTGCAGAAGCTGCGTACCTCTTCAGAGCAAACTGATTTAGTGGAGAAACCATCAATGATAATCATGCCCACTAAAAATGAGTTACATACAGAGTAGAGAAATTGGAATAATTGTGTATCACTCTTCTAGCCCTCATGCAGGAAACTACAAACCACGTGGGCAAAATTCTGCACCAGATGGGCAGTAAAGCAATCTACCACAGCAAAAAAAAAATTATACAAGGTGTACAACTTTGCTTCCGCCATTTCTTCCCCAACATTTGAGGCTTTAATGAAACAAATTAGTTACACATGTATCATTCAAAGTATTTTCCATTGCTGGCCACTACTTTCTCCCATCTTTCAGGCAGTGTACAAATCCTGCGTCGAAAAAATTGTTCATCTTTTGAAGCGATCCACGAATCAATCCAATTTGTGACTTCTTCATGAGATCGGAAATGTTGGTCAGCCAGGCCTTGTGCCATTGATCTTAACAGGTGATAGTCAGAGGGAGAAATGTCTGGAGAAGACGGTGGGTGGGGTAGGACTTCCCATTTTAATGTTTCTGAGTGCATTTTGACCTCTTTTGCAATGTGTGGTCGAGCGTTGTCATGCTGCAAAATCACTTTATTGTGCCTCATGCTGTATTTCGGCCATTTGTGTTTTAATGCTCTGCTCAGATGCATTAATTGCATTCGATAATGAGCACCTGTGATTGTTTCACTTGGTTTTAACACTTCATAGTACATGATGCCAAGATGGTCCCACCAAATGCAGAGCATGATCTTGGAGCCTTGAATATTCGGTTTGGCAGTTGACGTGGAGTCATGGCCGGGATATCCCCATGATTTTTTGCAATTAGGGTTATCATAATGAACTCATTTTTCGTCCCTGGTCACAATGTGGTGCAGAAATCACTTCGGTTTTTGCCACTGAAGCAACTGTTTACAAACACCGCTCAACGTCTCTTGGTTTCAGCTCACAAGGGATCCAAGTTCCTTCTTTCTGAATCATGCCCAAAGCCTTGAGACATTTTGAAATGGCTTGCTGTGTCACTCCCACTAATCGTGCCAATTCTTCTTGAGTTTGATGCGAGTCTTCTTTCAGCAATGTCTCCAATTCTGCATCTTCGAAAACATTCTCTCTTTCACCACTGTGGCGGTCTACGATGTTAATATCACTGTTCTTGAAACATTGAAACCACTCATGACACGTTCTTTCACTAATAGTGTCCTTACCATATGTACTTGAGAGCATTCAATGAGACTCAGCCACTGTTTTCTTCATATTGAAACAAAACAGTAACACCTCGTGCAAATGACGAGAATTAGTGTTGTAAACTGACATTTTCAAACAAGAACAACTTTATGATGCAGACACAAATCAACTAATGTTTGGAGGAGGTTATGTTAACTGAGTTCCAGGCTAACTGCCTGACATTTGCAATCTGTTTCTTTCAACCGCTACTTACCGTTGTTACAACCTATCGGCAAATGGCAGAAGCAAAGTTGTACACCTTGTAAACTTTTTGAGGTCAGCCATAGATGTTGCTTTTGTGATTACTGCAGATTATTGTACTTCATAGAGAGCAATAAACTGTCAGAATGTTGCTAAAGAAGCACAAATGTCATACATGGCTTCGACAACACAGTTTATCCACAGTGTCAGAATACCAAAATGAATGCAGAAACTTGTATAGTTTTTGAAGGCTTGTGTAATCTTTAGATGGTCATTTACCATCAAAAGAAAAATAAGAGAAGTGACCAATACAGTCAAGCAGCCTACTATCATGAACCAACCTTAATGATGGTTGTAAGTAATTATTGTCTTGGCTGTGTGCAGTAACCAGCATAGACACTGACTACACTCGCATGGTTGCCCTGTAAAGCACAGCCATTAACACTTAGGGGAAGGCACACAGTGTACTGACCCCGGCAACATAACAGCCACCAAACATCACAGGAGCAACACTGTGTCACAAAAATAACTCTTTCCTTAATCTATAAATGTGTGTCAATAAAATTCCATCTCAAATCCCAGTCAGTGAAGAACATCAGCTCACTATGTTTCCATTGTTGACTTTTATTTACACTTCTTATAAGAAATTATCAAGATAGGAGCAAATACAGGATGTTGAATTTGCATTGCCCCAGCAGTATTTGATACTCTGATAGAATGACAGCAGCAACATTGATTTGTCATTTTACAATACTGTCATTTCCAACCCAAAAAAATTTATGGATACTGACTTCAATTGGAAAAGCTTATTAACTTGTACCATAACCAATTTCATTCATTGTTTTGAGAGCTAAGGTTATAAACAAATTCTAAATTTTGTGCTTTGAAGAATCTTTGTGATATTCAAGGGGTAAAGAAAATTGACTGTCAGATCAAAAAAACTGACATTTAGATGTGTTCTTCTTTTTGATTTCAACAGAAGAGAAAAATTTAGTGGCAGTCATTCAAAATATTTCTGCATTCTACAGGGAGAATGCATTGTTAAGTGGCAGTGTAAGAGTGTGCCATTGTAACAATAGAAATTTGTAATTTTTGACAAGTCTGTTATTCATGAGGACCATCTCAAGACATAAATCCATGATGAATCATCTAAGTCAGTCCAGCCAATATGAGATTTAAGGAAATCAGTTCTGTCAATCATTGTGTGACATCTGCTTTGCCAGGAAATATGACGTACAAATCAACAGGTGATAATTAGTGCATCACTGTGTACCTGTTATTTAGCGTGTGAACAATATTCACCATCCTTATCCGAGATTGTTATTTTAGAGAAGAATATTTGCCTTTTTATGCCAACATCAAAGAGAGAAATACCAATAAAAATGTGGAACATTTCTGACCATCCATTGAAAATAATAATTCGCATTTGGTATCATGTAATGCAAATTTACATCTTATGTATGTAATTGTAATAGCTGACATTTGCTGCAAACAACAGAGGCTGCATCAAGAACTTTTACAAGGTGATGAAACAAATCCACAAACTACCAACAAGATTAAAGCTGCAGCAATTAAGGAGCTTGGTTGGGAGGTTACTACAATTCACAATCTTCTACTGATCCAGACACATCACATGTCAACATTTTATAGTCTCAGTCATTACTGAAAAGCTCTTTTCTAATCTGACAACTGCTTATGCTGTAACCAGCAGAGTCAAGAACCTATCCCAGATTGGAAAGAACTGATAGATAATGGCTGAGAATAAATCATGTAACTTAAAATTTCCAGACATCCCAATTAAGAGTGTATTTTAGTTTATTTTATAGTGCAGAAGTTGGACTAAGAATAAAAGATATGTGAAATGGAGAAAACTAGTTAAAACTGGAAAACCTGGTAAATGATTCAGGAATGGATTTTATCAACTACACAAGGAAAAATGACAGTCTTGAATGGCACTAAAAAACAGAATTGGAGATATCAGTTACATTTCTGAACAAATTTCATAATAAAAATTTATTAAAGCAAGTGTGTCAGTGAAAAATGAAGATGTATTTCGAAGTCACAAGCAACTATGGGAAACAAACTAAGAAGAGTAGCCCAATGAAGAGCAGTGTTACTGTCAGATAGTGATCAGTAACAACCTGGCGGTATTTGTATTAAAATGATTTATTATTTTTATAATGTGCACTAGTCTGCACATTTTTATTTTTGGCTAACATCTAGAAGCAATGTTCACTGAAGCATTTTATCAATATTATAAATATTGATGCCAAAAACTTATTAAATGGTCCACTGAAATATTTGGTACTAACGACCCTCCCTGGCTTTGCAAGAGTAGTACTAGGTACCTGCAGCCAGAAGACTTGTCTGACACACCAGTAATTTTGTTTACAGACATCTGCATAGAGTTATGATTAGAATTCAGAGTACCGTGTTAGGTAATTGAATATCATCTCTTTCGTATTACTTAAACAGTTCCAACAGTACTTGTTAGCAGAATTCTCATCCATATTTAATTGGAGTTTTGAGTGGCATCTCGTGGCAATAGTGGGAGCTGCAAGCTACATTGCCACCTGGTCCCCCCAACCTCAGCAACAGTTCAGTGCATGCTATGGCCACTTGCTGGTTGCCTGAATGCAGCATCAGTATGGCTCAGTATGCCTGACAGTAACAGAATTTGGTGCAAACTACAGCCACTTACTGGCTGCTCAGCTTCAGTGCCATCCAGTGGGAGCTACATTTTCTGTGCGACTTTTTCCCACATTTTCACTTCACACCTCTTAAATATTCATGAGCTTAACATCTGACAAGCCCTGCATCACAGGTACTTTAGGAAGTCTGTAGTACGTCACACCAGCCTTCTGATGGGGTAGCTCACACTGGTTTGGTGTTGCAGTTGGGCAGCCTTATACATATACCACATATGGATCATTCTAGATGGTTCTGCCATTCCCCACCAGATGGCAATGGCACCATTTCACAGTGACAGTACACTTTAATTCATCATATTTGGCCAATTTGCATGAAATATTTGTAAATTATAAGTGCAAACCTTCCTCATGAATTAGTCTATTAGTGTAAACTGTATCAAATTCCCTACAGTAGTTCCCGAGATTAGCCTGAACATACAGACAGAAACCACAGTGGGGGACTTCAGTTTATATATGTGTGGAATGGATGGAAGATAGATATAAGGTATAACATGCACACTTTAAGGTGTTTAAATAAATGTTGCATTGCTTGTAGTTTGCTGTAAGCCTTTTTATTTGACTCAAGTTTAGTTGGCATCTCAGAGGCATGAAAGTTTACCTAAGGATCATTTTTAAATGGAAGTTTAAGTAGGTGGCTCTATGATCATCATCTGCGTGTCATGTACAAGACATGACTGAAGCAGTTTAGTAGGACATTTCAGAGGCCTAGGAGAAAAGTTTCCCTTGTAAAAATGCGTGGGTTGCAATCGAAATATATATACATATATATTAAAAAATATATATTTAAAAAAGGGGGGGGGGGATTCCAGTCAGAAAATTATTAAATTCACTAAGAGACATGTGCACTGACCTGAATTTACCACCCAGACATAAACTTATAAAAAATTATGAGAGCAATCATAGCTTTTGGAACCACAAGGACATATCCCCTTCAGCAAGGAAAGAAAATAAGAAGAGTAGAAGGCCAGCATCAAACCAGCTGAGAAACTAATGACTTACTAAAAATGAGGAATGAGGAGAGACCAGGTTTTCAAGAATTTTGGCAAACAGTAGTTTATTTATCAATACCAAAGAAGGAAAGCTGCTACTCACCATATAGCGAAGATGCTGAGTCGCGATAGGCACAACAAAAAGATTCACTCAGTTATAGCTTTTGGCCATTAAGGCCTTTGTCAGCAGTAGACACACACACACACACACACACACACACACACACACACACACCTGCAGTCTCAGAGAGCTGAAAACACAGCTCTCTGAGACTGCAGGCGTGTGTGCGAGTTGCGTTTATGTGTGTGTGTGTGTGTGTGTGTGTGTGTGTGTGTGTGTGTGTGTGTGGGCGCGGGCTTGCGCGTGTCCGTGTCTACTGCTGACAAAGGCCTTAATTGCCGAAAGTGATGATTGTGTGAATATTTTTGTTATGCCTATCACGACTCGGCATCTCTGCTATATGGTGAGTAGCAACTTTCCTTCTCGGGTATCGTTACATTCCATCCTGGATTTTCCATTGTTTAGTAGTTTATTTATGTAATTTTACACTTCCTTTCCCCAACCTTTCATGAGAAGTGAAAATGCTTTCAATAATCTTGCAATCCAAGCATTATTTCCTGCTACAGGTGACACTGATCACTTGTCTGAATAACCTCTGACATTTACTGCAATGCTGGTAGCTTTAGTAAGAATGGCTGGATAGTTCATGCTTATCCAGACAAACCTGTGTACTGGACCTTGTTCAGTGACTGAATATTTGCTTTATGATACAGCAGTGCTGACAGATTATCTAGTTTTAGAACTTCATTATTTCTGTTGATGCCATTCTCAGTTTTTTGAATTTATATGTCCTCTCTCAACATTTTGCATAGTAAAACACAACTTCTCTTTTAGAGAATCATATGTGGTTATCCCCTGTCAAGTCTGTTTTTATGTTCCTTGAGCCCTGTGTTCAATGTTTTTGTTATTCCAGTGTAAACGTAGCCACAAGTACAAGAACTCTTGTATAATCATCTTGACAATAATCTAGGATGCAGGTGTCATTTACAAAATTCAAACATGTTCACTTGTGTGTACACAGCATTTTTCCATTACAAATGTTTTTGTCATTGTGTCCAAATCTGATAGGATACAATCATCTGTGTATCTTATTGTTGATTCAACAGTTTCTTGTAGAGGCTACCTTTAACTGATCTATTCCCCCTCCCAACTACTGTGGCTCACAGATTCTCTAAGCATTGTCCAACAGTGATTTAATTCCTTCTCTCTTCTGCTTGGTAAAGGTATTTGTTTTTTAGGCAGGTTACCATCATCCATGTAGAAAACTGTAAGTAAACTGCCAGTCCTACATCCAAAACTGAGAACTAATCATATGCTTTCAGTGAGAACTTTGATGGAATTAATACCATTCAAAAATTTAGAAACTCAGAGAGTTGCATTTATTCTCATGATCATGTCACAAAAGTTCAACAACAAGCCGAAAATGTAGGTGGGGCTCTTCTAGGACATACAAAGAGCTGTTGCTTCAAAGTTTTGCGAATACGGTTATTAGATAACTTTTGAGTGGATTTTCAATTATTACTCAATCAGGTTGATCATAGAATTTGTTGCCTAGTTGATAGTAATTTGACATGGGACAATATCTAGAAAGATTTGTTATGACCTTTATGATGAACTTCTACTTGTGATATCACCTCATTCATAAAAAATCATGCTGAATATTGAAGTATCAGATTGGCCATAATATCTGTAGAACTCAATTTGAGCACTGTTAAGTCAAATTTTTCATGTAAGTGTTTGTTTCTCTGGTAAATGGCTGTAAGACAGTGGCTCCATGCTTGACAGTCTCAGTGGTGCACCTGGCCTGCAGTTTTTTGGTAAACAATACGTTCATGGTGATGTATCTTCTGACTTCAAGAGATACTTATTGTCTTTGGTAGTAACAGAAAGACCCACTAAAGCCAATTTTCTCCTTACCCCTGTAGCATTGCTCTCATCTGCCTGGATAATAAGGATTTCTATATCAGTATTTAAATCTCTAAGACATTTATTTCCACCTCCTGTTAAGTTACTGTAAGGTGATTTGCTCTTATTAAGTATTCTGGGAAATTCCATGTATACTTCAGTGACAGCTGGATTAGCTACTATACAGATCCTAACTTCAGTGTTGGATTATCCTAGATGTTGAAACAGTATATTCCCTCCTTGGAAAGTACAGTTATTTCCTTCTAATATTGCTCTCTGTATGACATTTTAATAAAAATATGATCAGTTCCTGATTTTTTAAAAATATAAGCCAGAAAATATATTTAAAATTCCATAGATCCTTGAAGCAGCCACTGTAAGGTATTCAGTTAAAAAACACTCCTATTACAATATTTTTCTAAAAGCAATACTTGTTGGTCTTATATGCAGTGTCTCAAACTACTACTGCATAGGATAAGGAGGACAGAAAATATGTGAAATATTGTTTCATTTAGATCTAGAGGTTAAGACATAGAAAGGTGTTTTTCGCGCGGGATGAAAAGAATTTTTTTGATTCCTTACATCAGTGTATTTATTGAATTTGAATTTGTTGTCCATCTGGCCTCCAAGAAATTCCAAAAAAAGTTTCAGGTTGTAAGTGAGAAAATTAATGCTTCATAAGTCAGATTTTTTTTAGATAAAGAGCCAAGCATCTTGTTATGCAAAATTTATATACTAGTTCAGGTATAATATTGGCTGTGTTTGGTATGCTTGAGTTTGGACACACTATCAGTACTCTCATAACATCAAAGACGATAACTGTTTCTAAAAACATTTATTTGTGTAGTTTAAAAACAAGAATTTTGCTAGGTAGTGAGACTTATAGGACGACTTTTTGCCCAGTATGATTTTAGTTGTTGTTGGTCATGCAACTCATTAATGTGATGCTTTGCTTACCACTGCAGAGGTTTAATTCCAGCCATGCAAGTGACATGGTAGTGATATATCTTAGTATCTCGGATCCAGTGACGCCTGTGGGCTAAGAATGACATAGCAGCCAGCCAGTACCATTGGGCCTTCATGGCGTGTTCAGGCAGAGTTTAGTTTAGTTTTATCTTTAGTAAAATTTCAGGGTACATGCAAAAATAGGCCTTGGAAATGTCACAGAATATGTACATGATATTATTATTGTCTTTAACAGTCTCATTTGTGAGATCAAATAAGGCTTTGTCTATAGAGGAGTTTTTACGGGAACTAAACTAAGAGTTATTTTCTGGCTGTGTATGGCAGAAAAGAGGGTCTGTATTTTATTGTATGCAAGAACAAAGAGGAAAGAGAAATTGTCATTTTAGATTGGGAATTGTGTCGGCATCCAGCTTTGTTTTTTTATACTTCCATTGCAGTTCAGCACTGACATTACAGTAAAGTAACTTTGCAGTTATTAATCAGAGCTCTTTCTTCATGCTCATGTAGTTTCTATGTTTTACGTGGCTACATGTTTCATGTTCAGTGTAATTTTCTTTTGGATTTAGTATTTTGTGTAGTTTTCTAGGAAGGACGAAGTGCAATTGTTTGCATGTAGTTGACCAGAAGTCTTTTTGTTTCAACTGGTGTTCCTCACAGTTTCATTTTAGGCTTTATTTAGCTAATTTTGTTGATGTGCTCTGTGTATCATATCTATATTTTCCCATCCTACCGAACTCTGAGAATTTCATTTGACTGTAGGATTGAGTGCTGCTTTCTTAATTTCCATCCCTTGCCATAGAGTATGGAATTTTATGCTTATTGCTTAGTAGGTGTGTGAGCCAGACAACACATGTGGAATGTTTGTACATAAGTACATGAAAATAGTTGTGATGTAAAAAAGTTGTAGCAACTAATGAATTAAAACAAAAGATGTATACCTAAAACATTCAAAATGTCTTATGAGCAACTTCTGTGATTTTAAACTGGGTACATTAAGTACAGAAAAACTGATTTTGCGTATCTGATATTTCAATGAGGATTGCACTGTGGGTGGAACATGAGGAACTTCACACTATCAAGACAATGACAATAATAATAATAATAATAATGATAATAATAATAGCAAAATGAAACAGACAAAGAAATAGGGGAATGTCCCAGTCAAGTTATTGGAACTTCGCATCATAGTAGTTCATTACAGGTCTGATATGAAATCCATGAGAAAATAGAATGGAATTGAAAAATTTAGAAATATATGAGAATATATGGGATGGTCACGTAAAAATGTCACAAACCAGACTGAATGCTGAGCATCATAATACTGTCAATGATTTTTACATGCCAAAAATGCCAAAAATGTTAGTAGAATGGTTTGACTAAAGGCTAAAAAAATCTCTGAATAAATATTTATTGCAACACAAGGTGATCTCGTTCGCTTTAACATGGTGTTAGTACTTGGCATAGCAAAAACTGCAAACAACTGTGATAGTATAGTATAGAAGGATTTTATGCTATTATTATTATTATTATTATTATTGGTGTTACTATGTTTTATAAACATGCTTTTGGTATGTTGCCTTTCTAAATGAATCTACACAGAAGAATTGTCAAAGATATAATAAAGGTATTGCCTGAAATTTATCTGCTACGGAATGCATGCAAGTGTGCATTTAGAAACATAGTGTATTCGCCAGGAAGTGATAGTCCTAGCATGTTATCCTGACCTGCACACTCTGATACAGGAATATTACGTGAGCATGAAAGTGACTTAAAATGTGAGGAAACTGCACCTACTATCATAATGCTTCTGCATCATATGCAATATAATCAATGTCTCTAAGAATGAACTACATTACAATTTCTGTGTACCCTTTGATGTTCTAACTTTTATGTTTGACCCCGCACAAAAATTGTGTTCTCTAATGTAAGCTTGTTATGACTGATGTTTCTCTTGTGAATGAATGCTGATAAAAATACAATGAAAAAAAATCATTAAAACTATGCACTACGACTAATGTCTCGTATAATATCGGTACCAATCTGATACACTGCCAAACAATGCTGAAACATAACAAAACTCAATACTGTCTCATTTCATTCTTCTTCCAAAGCTACACACATTTTTACTGCATCACATCTTCATGTTGACCAAATCGGCTTGCATTGTCTTGAAAATAGACATATATATTAGATAAGTGCACACTGCCTGACAAAAAGGTGAAGCATGCAGAAGACATGGTTGGATGTAAATGTAATTTCTTACATGAACACATTATTGGCAGGTATGTAAATAATAATAGTTGCAATTTTTTATGACAGGTAGAACAGCGATCAGAATTCATTATTACTGTTCATCTTAAGTGTTGTTACCAGGCCTGGCAGGATATATAAGGAGTGTGAACAGCATCACTATGAAGGACATGGAAATGCCACATACTCATGTCGGACAGCATTATCAGCTCCTGACAGAGTTTGGAAGGAGCCTCATTGTAGGTCTCCATTTGGCTGGCTGGTTGAATTGTGTAATATCCAGATTTCTGTGGCATTTGGAAGTTGAACTGTCCTGATGTTGGACTACATGAGAATGAGGGCAGGCATATTTGTCACCTACGTTCTGGTCGACACCACCTGACCATCGCTAAATCATGCACCAAGCACATTGTAAGCCCTTCACATTTGCACCTGCCATCCAAGAACAAGTAACAGACTCCCTGCAAAATTATGAGTCTTTCCACACCATTGGTTGGAGACTAGCAATGACTGGAACAGGAAAAGGCAGAAATGACACTAATACCCATAGCCCTCCACCACACGCCATAAGGTGGCTTCCAGAGTGTAAATGTAGATGTAGATGTAGGTGTAGATGTAACAGCAACTGGACTAGGGAATTACCATCCCATACGTAGACTGACATTAACACCATAACACAAATGGCTGCTTTTGGAGTGGCTTCATGATGGAAGCATAGAGTGCTGGTGAATGGCACTGCATTATGTTCAGTGATGAAACATGGTTCTGCATTACCACTGAACATGGTCATCAGTGAGTATGGTGAAAATCTGCAAAGAGGTCCCATTCTTCCTATGTTTTGGAGAGGCAGTCTGGTGTTACTCCTGGTGTCATCATGTGTGGAACAATTGGATTTGACTTAAGGTTGTGACTGGTAGATACATAGGGAACTCAGATGGCACAATGTTTTGTTGTAGATATTCTGCGTCCTCAAGTGTTACATCTCATGCAGCAGTATCACAGTGCCATTTTTCAATGAGACAATGATGTTTGATATATGACATGTGTGTCTATGAACTGTATGTGTGATGTTTACGTATTCATGTGGCCAGCAAGATCCCCAGATCTGTCTCTAATGGAACATGTGTAGGACCAGCTCATATGTTAACTCCATACTGGTGCAAGTATCCAGGATATCAAGGTCCACAACTATTGTTAGTTGTGGATCAGCTTACCTCAGGAGAGAATACAACAGCTTTATAACTCCCTTTCCAACAGTGGATTGATACTGTCAAGTTCTTTGTAAATTTAACTCGATTTTGTGATTACTGAACTAACATTACATACATTCTCAACTCAGGAAGTTTCATTTTGTTTACTCATTCCCTTATTGATGCTGTACTTTTTTGTCAGGCAGTGTATTTATCACATGAAATTGGATAGAACAGTAAAAGTACAATCAAGGATGAGAAGTAAAATTTCCTGAATACCTACATTTGGCAGAGAAGTTACAAAGTAGCATTGCTTCAGTCGTTTGAGAACTCCAGTCACCTATATATTAATTAATTGTTCTCAAGTTTGTCCAAATTCTTCTAGGTATATAACCATGTTTTAAAATGAAGAAATATTTTAGACACTATTGCAACTGTCCTTGATCAGGCTGTGTTGCGTACTGCTATGTCAGTCTTTATACAACTCAGTATAATGAGGGCCACTTGGTATAATACAGTTACAAATCTAGAACAATTGTGTGAGAACATTTTATTAGTGGATATTTATTAAACACTGTATGGTACTCTTTCTCAGAAATAATGTGCACATTCACGTGATCAATAAACAAATATCTGGTGTAATAGTATTAGTTAGCGCTCAAGTAAAATGATGCTGAAAGGGGGAAAAATTTAGTTGTATTCTGAAAGCATATATTGTGTGCCATCTGTTTAACTTAATAATGTTTGTTGTGCATAAATCACCCTCATTCTCAAATCAAATATTCTGCATTATTTCCTTCAGAATTATTTAGATGCTGCATGTTCTCAGTTAGACAATTTTAATAATTTCATTTTTATGATCATTGCATCTTCATATATCTGGATTGTAGATGATATTATTCTGATTGCATCATCCATAACTGGAAAAATGAGTTGCCTAATTCAAAAGTAAAAGTGACAGCAAAATTATACACCCCTTATGAACATTTGCTCTCAATAAACTTTTGAAATGGGATAGATAGTGCAGGGACAACTTTTTAGAAATTTAAAGGAAAAAAATTATGAACACTTGATAGCCTAATCTTTATTCCTGTTACACATTGTTCATCTGAAGAAGTACATGTGTTTATTATGTCTGACAAATTACTTTGTTAAAAAAAAAAACCTATAACACAATTTTACTTCAGATACATTTTATACTTTAACCAATATCTGAGTTGAAGTAGTTCATTTATATGTAATACAGTATTGCTTGACAAAATAACATAGAAGAATGGCTATAGCTCTTATGAAAGGGTTCAGAGGTGAAAGTGGCCGTCACACACATACACAGTGCATTTATGAAAAGAACTAACTCACACTACTGCTTCATTTTTGTATTATGATAATTTTGAACCAGTATGGTGGTACTGTACTGAAGAACCAATACAGTGGTACTGTACTGAAATTGCAATTCCTGGGTTTAGACTTTGACTGCAGTATTTGTATTTCATGCATTTGTTGTGTTTTATCACTTCAGTTTCACACTTAATGGTCTCCAATAATCATGTGTTCTGTTTCTCCCTCTGCTTCTCTTTCTGCCTCTGCTCCTCTTTCTCGTTTTAAAAGTCTTTAATTCATAGTTT
Organism: Schistocerca piceifrons; assembly: GCF_021461385.2. NCBI lineage: Eukaryota > Metazoa > Arthropoda > Insecta > Orthoptera > Acrididae > Schistocerca > Schistocerca piceifrons. Next base: position 779,820,117 of record NC_060139.1, read on the forward strand.
GTATCTGTACTTTCCTTCTGTCACAGCTATAGGTTTGATCAATCCAATGGCTGATTTAGATGTGGTTGTCTTCATGTGCATCTATTCAGAAGCAACTTTTTATAATCCGTGAAAACAAAATGTAACATTGTGTTTAAGTATTTCACTACAATCTACTTCAATCAGTTTTGTGGGCCTTTCATTAGATCTACATAATATTAATTCCTGAGGAAATTGATTATGAGACCTGACACTGAGATCATGCTTAAGTGCTTCTGTCAAATACAACCAATTGGCTCTTGTGCTAGACAGTAATTGGTCTCTTCACCAATACAAGGCTGAGTTTTGTATTTCTATGTGTGTGAATCCATATTTTTTTCATCTGGTCTTTTAGATGATAACAACTCACAATAATAGCTCACACCTTCCTAATAACTCACACCTTCCTAATTCAGTTTTGCAACAGGTATTTTTCATTCACATCAACTCATCACATTTTTACTTATATTTAGCTCAAAATCTAAAAAGCGTGGGCATAAAAGAGATGCAATAACTGATGATGAGAAGAGGAGGTTGTCATCAATGCCAGAGGAGGAGGAAGACGATGGTGTGACAATTAAGGTGGGGATAGGTACTTCCGATACCAAAGTGTAACACACCATTCCTGTCAACTAGTCTGATCATCACAATTTTTGTAAGTAGTTTTTTTTCTAAATTGTGCTGAAATTTTGCAGCTTTATTCATGCATTGCAATATGTGTGAATTTGCTGCTGCACATTGTTTGCTTTTTGGTAGGTGGAGGGTTGCTGGTGGTGGATTTTTTGTGCTCTGTTGTAAGATATGTTTTGGTTTACATTTTTTAAGAAAAGTAGAAAATAATTTAGTCTCATTGGTATAAATTTTCAGCAGAGGAACATCAGTCTTTATGTTACCTTTATAAATCCTGTTTCACCCTTTTCCATATTTATGTAACAAAAACTTAGCTGAAAAAGTAAATTATCTGTTCTTCCCATTTTTTTAATTATTCTCAGCCTTACTGTAATATTTGAAGCCCCTGTAGTCATAAATTTCTCTACTGCATTTTTGAAGTACAGTGCTTTTTATTTTTTGTTAGTTATTAATAGCATTTACAAATGGACTTTTTAATATCTAGAAATGTATTTTTGGCATTAGAGTAGATTTAAGTAGCCTTTTTTTGTTCTGTGTACTGTGGCAAATGAACAGTGAATATCAGCTTCAAGTGCACCAGCATGCAAAATAGCTAATGATTTGAAAGAGTGGAAACATATCACACTGTGTAAATGTCGATCATTGCTGAAACATGTTTTCCTGTAGATGCATTCATTGTGATTACTGGTACTGGTTATTTAATTACTTAAACTGCACAGTGTTATTAAGCAAGACAAACCATATTAAATCGAATCAAAATGAATTACCTCCAAAATAGTGACTTTATAGCAATTTTGAAGTATTCCTGTTGCAGGGTGTCTGGCAAGTGCATCCCTGGTTTCAAAATATCTCAAAAACGAAGATCAATAGATGAGTGCAACAAAAGGTATGTTTTTTTGTGAAAGCTGTCACAATTTTATACAGAAGTTTCAAGAGAGTTTGAAAATCTGTTGACAGATGGCACTATAGCTGTGCATCTTGTACAGAATCAGCATTCATGATTGAACTTATACTCTACAAGCAGTCTTTGCAATCACATCACAATCTTTTCAAAATGTCCACCACTTGCAGTATGGAGGTGGTGCAAATGAACCATGAAATTTGTCATCACATCCTGTAGTGTCCCAGTGGAAATGGATTCAGATTCCACACAGACTATCAATTCAAGCATATCCAACATGGTGGGGTGGTTCCAGTAGACAGTGTCTTTCAATGTACCTCACAAAAAGTAGTCACAAGGAGTCAGACTGAGTGAACACAGAGGCCAATCCATCCCTGCATCAGTGTATTTGCAATAACCCACTTCAGTGACTGTATTTACAAAGTGTTCATCAAGAAAGTGAAATAAATGTTTGGTGTGATGTGGTCTGGTCCCTTCATACATGAACCACTCAGTGTCTGTAGGTCCTCCAACACTAACTGTAGGGCAACAAATTTTCCCAAACCTGCAAATAACATTCACTAGTTATTGTTTCTCACATAAAAAGGGACAATTATGTTTCTGCTGCATACCATAGTCAAAACAGTAACTTTGTGAGAATATATTGGTTTTGCTTCACACAAATGGGAATTTTTGGAACCCCAAAATCACCAGTTTTGTTCATTCAAGCCTCCTAGCAGGTGAAACTGTGCTTCATCTGTGAACCAGAGGTAGCCAGCATCAACTACTTTATCATCAGTCATTGTGCGAATCTTGTTCACAATGTCAGCTCCCTGTTCTACAGCTTGTAAAAATGATGGCTTTGGATTTTGAATGGAAATATGTAGGCTCTGTCTCGTATTTTCTGCATGCTGGAGCTCTTTGAACCAGTCTCTGCTTCAATTCTTCAGATGGATTTTCTTGGCTTTTACTGAATAACTCCAGAAACTGTGGCTACTTTTTCAGGAGTAAGTACAGTTTTCCTGGGGCCAACATTCATATCTATATCATCGGCAATGCTGCCTGTCCATTGTAATTTGGCTAAGAGCTTGTGAATGATTTTCACATCAGGTCCTTTTGGAACATTAAATTGTGTTTGAAAACTGTGCCCTGTTGCTGTAGAACTGTATTCCAACCTACAGTAATCTAGTACCAGAAAAACATGTTGTTCAGTGAATACATGCTTTTAACCTCTTTCTTCAGTACACTAATCTCCTTTCGCATCTCAACGAAGCTATTGATCACTCTGAGCTGGCCGTGCGGAGTGGCCGCACAGTTAGAGGCGCCACGTCATGGATTTCGCAGCCCCTCCTGCGGAGGTTCGAGTCCTCCCTCGGACATGGATGTGTGTGTGCGTTGATCTTAGCATAAGATAGTTTAAGTAGTGTGTAAGTCTTGGGATCAATGACCTCAGTAGTTTGGTCCCTTAGGAATTCACTCACATTTGAACTCTGAGCTGTGGTGCACTGCTTGTAGGCACTATGTATTGCAATTACAGTGTCGTCTATTAGCAATTTTCAAACTATTTTGAAACTTCTGAATAAAATTCTTACAGCTTTCACAATAAACTTAGCATTTGTTGGACTCTTCTGTCACTTTTAGGATTCCTGCATGTTTGCACATGAATGTTTCCCATTTTTATGTGAAGCATGTCAGCCAATCCTTTTTTCCTATCTGTGACTATCAATGACTTAATTTCTGCTCATTTGCTTTTGATTTTCTGAAGTTATTCTGTGAAACTGCATAATTCACTGGCAATAGATTCAGGATAAGATAATAATTACCTTGAAGTTCACAACACCATTGTCCACACCCAGATAAACTTCTTGTGATTTTATTTCCTTTTGTTCTGAATGAGATTGCAAAAACTGTTCAGTGTTTCAGCATTAGGACCCCTTATTGTTTCTGGTGATTAACAGCTATAAAGAAGTGTAATATTTGACCTTTAAGACTTTTGAATGTGCCAACTAGGGAGCACTTCTTCCAACCTCCCCATGTTGAAAAATACGTTGTAATATTAATTTCTATTAGAACATCCTGTTTCAACTAGTGCGGCATATTAGCACCATGAAAACTAATTGCAAAAAAAAAAAAAGAAAATACTAAAGCAATGGACCTTTCTTCCTGTTGAAATAGTATAACATTCCTTGGTAATTTTAACAGACATTTTTGTCTTTTATGAACTGCAGAAAACTTTTCTTTCATGAGCCATAAAAAGAATTTATTATTCCATTATTTCTTCTCATCTCACACACACACACACACACACACACACACACACACACACACACACACAGAGAGAGAGAGAGAGAGAGAGAGAGAGAGAGAGAGAGAGAGAGAGAGAGAGCATTATTTCACTTATTGTGGTGGTCTCCATATTGTAGACTCTGTAGCTTATCTCCAGCAACGTCATTCATTCCACACTAATTTCTCAGGGTAATCTGTGACATAAAATACTGGGAAGTGATAGCTGACTAGCTGCAGTGCAGAATGAAATTTCAGAACTTAAAAACAAGAAAGTAAATATGATAGAAGAAAGAATACTTAACCCTTTGTGTCCTTTTATCAAACTCTGTTATACATGGAATTTTTGCCATTCTAGTACTATGGCTAACTCAACTTCCTAAGAAATTCAGTTGTTCTGCCTTTTGTTTTACTGCAGGAGTCGCTTTGTACAGTGCAGCAGTTTTTTGGAAACTTTCTGATATCTTAAAATGGGTTCACATCACCAGATTTGACCTTGGACAATGATTGTCCTTTACTATGTTCCACTGAAGATGGGATTTGTGGCTTCCTGTCTAACAAGTTTGATGAACTACATGGTTTGACGCCTGTTTCAATATCAATTTCACTTTTTAGACTCATATTGTCATCATTGTACTCCTGATGTACATTGTCTGCACAGTCAAGCGAATACAACACCAACATTACACTGACCCATCTTGCTGGGACACTAATATTTTGTCTGCCACTTCTTTCTCTCTCTGCAAAATTCATTGGGTTCTTTTCTGATGAAATGTCAACTTCAGCAGTTGTTGTTGTTGTTGTTGTTGTAGATATAGTGCAGTGTTTGCTCTGTTTATTATCGCCATTACTCTGCTTTCTATGAACATCAATAGCACTGTTGGGAGTTATTCGTCAACTAAGCAGTTCAACTATGCTCTATAACTTCATGTTGTGTTCATGACTGAATACCTCCCATCCTCCCCCCTATTGCCATTAGCAGCCAATATTGTGCTTGCGTGGTAACAATATATGGGGTGTTGAATGCTGTAAACACAATTGATTTTTTGCGAACTTGCATTGGAGGGGTTCCTTATCATAGAGATAGTTGGATCTGTAGTATCACCACCCTTATTCATTGATGACTTCTGCATCTACCATAGAGTTCCTCCAGCATTATGGTTGCTGAATAACAACTACAGGGTGCTGTAAGGAAATGGACATTGAGCATGTATATATGGCTGTCAGTTTACCAATACAAACACTTGCATTGTGGACTTTTATGAAGGTAGAACTATTGATTTGCACTCAGAACTCTATCTACACAATGAGCTGTTCAGTGTGGTCAAGAGACATTGCTTCTTAGGACTCATATTTGATGAACAGGTAACTTGGTACCCCATAGATGGCAGCTTAAAAATTAATATCCCATGTTATCTTAGTAGGGCCATCTGGGGTGTGGACCATTCCACCATTTTGCTACTCTATGAGGCTCTCATTTTATCAGATTTAGATTATGGAATTCTGGTCCATGGATCTGCAGCACCATCAGATCACATGCAATTGGTGCCTTCTGGACAAGTATTATGGATAGTGTTCCGGTAGAGGCACAGATTCTTCCATTGTGAATCAGGTGCCACCAATTTCTCTTCAAGTAGGCCACACACACCCATAGCCACCCAAAACATCCAGATCAACACCTTCTGTTTCCAAATAAGGAAGCAAGAGTTCCAGAAAATCGATCTTAATGAGGAATTCTATCATCGTCCCAGTCTCAGTTTATCAGTTTTCACGTTACATACCATCTCTCAATTCTCTCATTATGTCACATTTGCAAACACGCATATGATACTTGGCTTATGGCTTACCCATTAATTGGCCTGGATTCTTCTTTTGATGCAAAGAATATGATAGACTGCTCAGTTCTTCACTAATTGTTCCTCTTGGTACTTGATGAGTTCTCCAGTTGAGATGTCGTCTATACTGATGGATCAAGAGTTGACGATTGAAGCAGGCTTTATCTTTACATTCACGAGAACCAGTGAACAGTATTCCCTACCTATTGGATGCAGCATCTGTGTGGCAAAGTTAGTGGTAATCACACATGCCCACCACTACATCCACACCCAATCACATACATCTTTTGTAATATGCGGTGACATCATGAGCAGTGTAGAGGCTATAGCACACTGTTGTTCGCGGTTTGCACTGCTAATGCAAACACAACTTCTCCTCGTAGTCCTCCACAACAATGGGAAAATGGTAATATTTCTCAGATCAGGTTACCTTCCATTCAGAAAGCTGTTGCACTCAGCGACTGTTGTTGATTTGTAAATTATAGATTGCAACGATCAGTCGTCCTTTTTAAATTTTATTGTGCAGATCTAGATTTCAGCTAGAAGCTAGCCATTCTCAAAGTTAAGAATACAAAAGTACATATTTAGATGATGTCATAAAAAGTTACAAGTAATGGCTTAACTCATATGGTTTGTATATTACATACCACTATTATTTTCGCTCAATGCATGTAATGCCTGTTGGTCGGGCTTCATCCACAGTTCATTAAATACTACTGTTTGCAGAAGGAGGGCTGTATGGAGAACACATTGGTTGGTTACATGGCGCCATCTACGTGAACTTTGTATATAAACTTCAAGGGAAGTAAATCACTTCAAATTTGTATGAGAATTACATAGAATGAAACATAAGTAAAATTCTTACATTGTCGTCTGACTTATTTCATATTTGCCACCAAGTAATAAAATTTCCATGTTCACTCCTTGTGAGTCCTTTATTAATGTTAAAACATTTAAATTACGTCAGGTGGGTGAAACTTCTTAAATTTTTTTTTTATTTATTAAAATTTATAAAACACAAGAAGACACATGCTGTATACACGTATTATTTGATATTGCTTAAATATATTTATCTTTATATTATATCTCCCTTTATTAAAACATAATAAGTATATTGTTCATTATATTTACTAAATAGTTCACAGATGGCGCCAAATGTCTGTCAGATACATGGTTGGTGTAATTTGGCTATTCCGCTATAGATATAGAAGGTACTGACCTCTTTATCCCTTAAAACCGATTTTCCTTGTAAATGTAAAACAACCAATATATTGAATTGCTGTTAATAATACTGTTTATGCATCTGAACTAACATATCGTGCAAGAAATTCCATTGGTTCAGAATTATAATCGTCATACTTGTATAGTATGATGCAATTGGCTGCTAATGGCAAGACAGCAGGTGTTACCTCATTCCCCCTGGGTCAAACCCCACACCACCTCCCAGCAACAAATCTTTGAACAATTCCCCAAACTGCACATTTTTCATAACAACCTGATCATTAATCAGGTTGCTGCTGGTATTTTTGTGATGGCAGAAGATCTTGAGCTTTTCCAGGAGGTCGAGAAACCTGCCCTTCTCGCACTTATGCAGCAACCTCACATTGGATGTCAAAGTCTGCATCTTATGTTTTTTTGTAAGCAAATGTGCTGCCATACTCGATTTCTCCATGGTATCTTTTCTTCCCAATGCAACCTGTTTCTCAAACCTGATTTCAAGCCTCCTTCTTCTTTGGCCAACATAACAGGTCCTACAGTCCAGCCAATCAATTTTATAAACTCCAGATGCATGAAATACGTTTTTTACATCTACAGAGAGTAGCAAAATACATCCCAAGTTATTTTTGGTACCAAAAGACACTGTCATATTGTACTTTCTGAGGATAGTTGCAATCTTAGTGTTCATTTTTTCGTAGTAAGGTAAGCTGACAAACTTAGTATGTTCTTTAAAAGCCATATTATTATTGTAAAGCATAATCCTATTTTTGTATTTATTAGCTATGTTCTTATATGTAGCATCTACAAAGTCCCATGGATAGTTATTTGCTTTTGAAATGTGCCTTATTGTTGGCATTTCCTCACCATGTTCATCTCTTGGCAGCAGAATTTTAAACAACTGATTGATAGCAAAATTGAAAAACGCCTTTTTATGTTGAACTGGGTAGTTTGAAGTAAAATCCACAATGCCATCAGTACAAGTCTCTTTACAAAATATACCAAATGTGTGCCTGCCATTTTCATTTCGAACTGATAGATCTAGAAAAGTAATAGATTTATTTATTTTGGTCTCACAAGTAAATTTAATTGTTTGACACAACTTATTAAATTTGGCTACTATGGTGTTGATGACATCATCGTTACCCTGTATTAGCAGCAGTGTGTCATCTATATACCTAAAGTAGTACACAATTTTGCCCACTAACAAAGGATTTTCAGAAAAGAATCTGTTTTCTAGATAATTAATAAAGATGTCTGCCAGCATTCCCGATATTGAGCTCCCATACTGAGACCATCTTGTTGGAAATAAATTTGAAGTGGTTTACTTCCCTTGAAGTTTATGTATGTAGTTCACATAGATGGCACCATGTAACCAACTGATGTGTTCTCCAACAGCCTGCCTTCCACAAACAGTAGTATTCAATGAACTGTGGATGAAGCCTGACCAACAGGCATTACATGGACTGAGCTAAAATAATAGTGGTATGTAATATACAAACCATACGAGTTAAGCCATTACTTGCAACTTCTTATGACATCATCTAACTATGTACTTCTTGTATTCTTAGCATTGAGAATGGCTGGCTTCTAGCCGAAATCTAGATCTGCACAATAAAATTTAAAAAAGACGACTGATCGCTGCAATCTATAATTTACATTTCTCAGATCTTTCAGTCACATTTGGAACCTGGGGAATGAACTCGTGGATCAGCTTGCCAAAGAGGTTACAGGGAAGGATGCTCTGGAAATAAAGATACTAGTGTCTGACATGCAGAAAACATGTCACAAACTCATAATATATGGACAATGAATGGAATGCCATGCCCCTAACCAATAAGTTACAAACTTAAAAAACTTGCAGCCGCGTGGCAGTCTCCTCTTTGATCATTTTGCCAAAAGTGCACAATCCTCTGCCACCTCCACTTTGGTCCCATCAATCTGACCAATGGGTACATTCTGTGACAAGTTGCCCCACCTTGTTGTAATTGTGGCACTCTCCCAACAATGCCCATATCCCACTGGAGTGCTCCACCTTTGCTGCTACATGTTGAGCTTTTGTAGGTGGCTGAGTCACTCCCAGAAATCCTGGAAAAATCAAGTTTTAAATTTCATCTATCAAAGTGACTGCAAACATTTATCTGAAATTGCCTCAATAGGCAAACAGTTAGCTTTGCTGTCTTCATTGCAGAAGGACCCAATTTCAATTTCTGGTACCTCCTCAGATTTTTTTTTCTGAGTTCAGATAGTCTGGAATGGAGTCCACTCAGTCTTGTGAGGCCAAATAAGGGTCTATGTTTGAATGAAGAATTAGTGGCATCATCAGGATTCATCTATTGGCAGTAACAGGTGGAGGGTTTGGTGACATGCTGATCGCATGTCCCACAGTTGTAGATTGCTCCTCATACTGCCTTGTAGGCAGCAGCCAGCCAGTTTGAACACGCCTATGTCCTGATCGCTGAGCGGTGGCTACATTTTACATTATTTGCAACCTTCATTGTTAAGGTCCTGCCGGCTACTAAATGGGGCTGAAGGAACGTATACTGCTGCACGTTTAGCCCCAGGGGATCTCCAGGTGCCCCAGATAATGAGCTAGTTAGTCGCCTGACATCGCAAATTCATTTTTAATATTACCCTGAGTCTTAATACCTTCTTAAAAGTCTTTCAGTGCTCCTCCTTTTAGATGTAAGGGGTAGTCAAATAAAAAAGACAGATGAAAAAAAATTAGCCAAGTGCACTTGGAACACACACACATTGAGGGTTCCAGACAAACTTAATGATTTGTATAGACAGTTCTTCCATTCTTACTTATGTAGATGGTCAGTTTGCAAGTATCAAAATTAGTGGAAAAAACGCCGTATCTTTTGATTGCATTGACGTAGAAGCTTTAATTTTTTACACTGCCAAGGTATTGTAGACGTTATTATGTGGCATAATTTCAGCTTGATACGTCAATCTGGTACTGAGGAAAAGGGTTTTTAACAGTCAGATGGACAGACAGACAAAAAAGTGATCCTATAAGGGTTCTGTTTTTACCAATTGAGATACAGAACCCTAAAAAGTAAGCAAACTTTTTATTATTTCAAAATTAATTGCCTTAACTTTTTACAAATTTCTCCCACTGTGCGTTTTCAATGTCTTCATGAAAAAAAGTTGCAATTGCCTATGGAACCATGGTTGTACTCAGGTGTGCACCTCTTCATTTGAAGCCAATCAACAGCCATGAATGTCTTTCTACAGGACTTCAGAAATGTGGAAATCGCATGGGTTGAGATTGGGACTGTATGGAGGATGTGTAAGGGCTTATCAGCAAAACTTCTGGAGCATAGACAAAACAACCCTGCCAATATGTAGACGGGATTATCCTGCAACTGAATGATCCCATCATCATCATTTCTGGCCATTTGGAATTGGAAAGTATCCATGTACCACTGTGTGTTAATTATGGTACCATGTTCCAGAAAGTCAATGAATAGCAGTGGGTCCTTGCAACCAAAGAAAAAGCTTATCATGACTTTACTGCAATAGGTATGCCTAATGTTTAGACTACGCTTCACAAGCTTCGCTGGAAAGCCCTTCACATCCTCCATGCCGTCCCAATCCCTCCACATGTGAATTCGATATTTTTGGAGCCCCAAAGAAAGATATTCATAGCAGCCATAGAGATGCATGCCTGGATGGAATCATGGTTTTGTAGGCAACCACAGACCTTTTTCCATGAAGGGATTGAGTATCTTGTATCACTGTGGGGTAAATGTATTAACAGTTATGGTGATTACTTTTGAAATAATCAACTGTTTACTTGCTTTTCTCCTGTCTCATTTTCATTTGGCTGCCCCTTATAGGTGAGTAGTAGTCTCTGTTGCCATCTTGCAGTGGTGGAGGAGCCTGATTGAGTTGGGGTGTACCTACTGTCACATGAAAAGCCACAGTGAGCCTCAAAACACTTCTGGCTAAAATCTCTCCTATCCTATTATCTTCCACTACTATGAATCTCTTAATAATTTATTCTTAACACCTCTTATGGCTGTCCTGTGCCAGTTTTCTTTTATTCTAACCCCCCCCCCCCCTCCACTCCTTGATTGTGGCATCATTCATGCTTGTGGCATACCCAGTATGGAGGGACCAATGACCATAGTAGTTTGGTCTCCATCCATCCATTGAAAGCACCTCACTGTACTGTGGTGGAATAACAACTGCTGTATTAGCACTCTGTAGAAATGGAGAGTAAATGTAAACAATTTGTTAGCAAAATCTGAAATAACATGCAAATAAAACTAGATGATGTGTCGCCTGCAAGTTGTGAACAGGTAGCAAACCCAAATAAGGAATATCAAACTGGTGTTCTTCCCAAAAAGGAAACAAGTCAGTGTGCTGTATGCACATTGTTGGCCATTAAAATGGCAACACATGAAGATGACAAACATCAAACTAGTATGAATTGTACCAACTGCTTGGATAAGCAAATGATTATCATTCAATACAAATGCAGAAAATAGGTAGGGGTAATGCCATCTGCATTCTGTAGGTAAGGAAATGTTCCAGGTTTCTCATTCAGAAATCACTCGTCAACATGGCATCCGGTACAGTTGTTTATAGTGAGAAAATGAACAAAAGTTATAGTTTTGTGGTGAAAAACGGAACATATGTAAATTATAACAGTGAAATAGTGAAGCTAAATGAACGTGTATCAAGCCTGCAATTAATTGTAGATGTACTAAGGCAGGACATTGTGCATTTAGAAAATGAAAATGTCGAACTGAAAAAGGCGCGTAATATCCCGATCGCCAAAGCAAGTAAAACTCGGAACTGGGAGCACAGGACTAGCAAGAAAGAAGCAAAAAGGTGATAAATACAATGAATGGAATGAACTGTGGCAATAAAAGCAGTTTCAGTGTCCTACCTACAATAAATGAGTGCTCTGAAGTGGATATAGGCCTAAAGGCAGAAACAACAAGGCAACAAATGTTTACTAGGCCAAAAAGGGTTGGTCGTGTGAAACCCAGTGACTGTAGAATTCCTGTGGTAACAAAAAACCATTTTCATCCACTAGATTCAGATATAAATGTGGAATCCACAGAAAACTGTGACGACAACAACACGCCGAATCTATATAGTGACAAGCACATGAGCAGAAACTTCCACAATAAACGTGAATACAAACTCAAAGTGAAAATATTCTCTGATAGCCATGGACGTGAAATTGCAAAAATACTACGTTATAGTCATTGTATACAAGCAACTAGTATTGTCAAACCAGGTGCACCCATCCAAGAACTCATGAGAAACATAGAAACTGAAAATGATCATCATAATGTTGTCATAGCTGGAGCCAATAATGTATATAAAAATGATCTCCACAGTGCAACACGAAACCTTAAGGCAGTACTAAATTCAACAGACGAGAAATCAGTTTTTGTAGTCGGAATTCCACATAGGCATGACCTTTCGGAGTGGTCATGTGTGAACGTGGAAATCATAAAAGCAAACACACAGTACTGAAAGATTTGCAGGGCCTACTAAAATGCATATTTTATAAGTACGGACCCCTTGCAAAGAGACTGTTACACGAGACATGGCATGCACCTTAATAACAGAGGCAAGAAGATTCTGTGCCAAAACATCAGCATGATACTGAAAGCATCTGACAACCAAGAGGTAATTGCTGCTCTTCCAGTTCCTTGCTTAACGCAAGCAGAGCCTGAAGAAATGGTTACCTTCTATAGCAGCAGTAGAGGTGGAAGCAGCAATTGTACCTGCACACATAACAAATGCTGCAGCAGCAGTACCTACCACACTTCATCTACAGGACTCAACAGCAGCAGAAGATGAAGCAACATCCAAATCTCCACTGTCACCAGTTGCCACAACAATGCCTACAACAGCAGCAGCAGCAGCAGTACCTATCACACTTCATCAGCAAGATTCAACAGCAGCAGAAGAAGAATCAACAACTCTATCTCCTCAGTCACCAGATGCCACAACAGTGCCTCCACACACCATAACAGCAGTTCCATCAATTCCTGTAGTAGCAGCCTCATCTACAATATCATCACAAGGAGGGAAGAGTACGAATACAACAGTAGATGTGCTACCACTCCAAGTGAACAATTTTTTTAGGCAACAAGAGGCAGAAATCCAAAAGATAAGCCTTGTAAAAGGTTTGAAAACCAATCACCATAGTGTTCGGTGTGTAAGCAATAAGAGTGTGGATCTTAAAATATGTTACCTTAACATTCAAGGACTGAAAGATTAAGAACTTATCATAAATGAGTTTGGTCTTGATAACCAGTTTGATATTTTTTGTCTGAGTGAACACTGGGCTAATGAGAATGAACTTGCAGTTACCAAATTTGACAATTTTAGTATAGTAAATAGCTACTGTAGGAAAGAGCACATTAGAGGTGGTGTGGTAATTTATTCCAACCAGTCACTCAATTGTACAATAACCAAACTAGACCTAAATTCTTTGTGTGATGAACAGCATTTTGAAGTTATGGCTATAATCATTAATAGTCATAAGCTAACAGTAGTATCCATGTACAGATCACCAAAGGGAAGCATTAACATATTTTTAGAAAAAATGGACATGCTACTGAGTGAATTAAGTAATATTAAATAGCTACACTATGATATTGCAATAGGAGGTGATTTGAATGCTGATTAAGATGTTACTAAATATAAGAGTAGTGTTGCAGATCTGGAAAACTTATTAAGACAATACAATTTACATCATGTCAATAACAGGCCCACAAGAAACAAAGCATGTTTAGGTAACATCTTTGTAAACTTCAAGACCACTGAAAACACATGTGAAGTTGTAGTGTTCCCATTCTTTGACCACGACTCCGTATCTCTAAATTATGCAAGTAAAATTCCCCTCAATAGGAGCAATGCAAACAGACCTGTCCCAACAGTTGTGATTACCAGACACGTAACTGAGGATAAAATTAACACATTTCGTAATTCCGACAGAGACTGGTTTGGCCATTGTAGTGTTGATGGACATTACACATCAAGTAATGACCTGCCAGCCAAAATTATATTTAATAGATTTTTAATGCATTCTTGACCCTATTTAAGCACAGTATTCCCATAAAGAAAATCAAAATAATGGACAGCAGCTACAAATCCAGATCTCAAAACGGACAAAATATATGGTACACTAAACAGCTGACAGATCTTAAGAAAGAAGTTTTGTTACTGTACAACATATACAATAGTATGAAGTCTGACTATGCCAAATCAGCCTATGTGGAATGCAGGAATGAATACAAAAAAGCCATCCTGCAAGCCAAAAAAACCAACAATGCCAACAGCATACATAATTCCACCAATAAAAGCAAAACCGCTTGGAAAGTGCTGCCACAGATACTAAAATTAATATCCCACCTCAAACGCTCAATGAGTTTTTTATTAATTCAGTGAAAGAAATAGGAGACGCAATTATCAAACCAGACATTAGTCCATCAGAGTTACTCTCGCAAAATTGGGGTAGACAGTCACTAAATACAAGCATGCTAACCTTCTCCGAAGTATCGCCTAGATTTGTACAAGGGGTCATAAAACAACTGAAATCATCTGATAGCTTAGATATATATGGCATATCATGCAATCTGCTAAAAAAAGTGTGTGATTGCATTCTGTACCCTTTAACCCATTGCATAAACAAGTGCTTACTTGAGGGATATTTTCCTGATGAGTTAAAACTCTAGGATCGTCCCAGTGTACAAAAAGGTAGATAAAGACTCTCCATCTAGTTACAGGCCTATTTAAATAGTACCCGCATTCTCCAAGGTAATAGAATGCATCATGTACCAGCAATTATCATCTCACCTTGAGAATCGTGGAATAATTAATGCTACACAATACGGGTTTAGGAAGAATCTGTCGAGCATTGATGCAATCAACACCATAGTCAGTTCCATCCTCAAAGTTTTTGAGGACAAAGGCTTTGCTCAGGTCTCTTTCTGTGACCTAAGCAAGGCCTTCAACTGTGTTGAGCACATGCCACTACTAGAGAAACTAGAATTCTACGGCATCAAAGGAAACAGTCTCAGACTATTAAAAGCTTATCTCAACAACCGTAAACAGGTAGTTTGTGTTGGTAAGGAAATGTCAGACATAGAAAATGTTAAAGTAGGTATGCCTCAGGGATCTGTACTGGCCCCCTTCCTGTTTCTGATAATGATCAATGACCTCCCCTCGTTTATTAGATCCACCACTGTATTGACTGTATTGTATGCAGATGATACGACTTTTCTTCATAGCAGTAACGATCTTAATGATCTTAAAACCTGTGCTGAAAATACACTCACACACGCAGCATATTGGTTCAGAGCAAATGGTTTCCTGATAAATGAAAATAAAACTCAACGGATAATCTTCACTCTAAGAGACAAGCCACTATCTGATGACCCTAGTTCTGTTAAATTCCTGGGAGTTTATTAAGACGAAAAGTTATCCTGGGGCCAACATGTAAACTATATTAGCAGTAGGCTATCTAGAGTAATTTATTTATTAAGACAACTCAGAAATTGTGTACCTGAAACATACATTAGATCATCTTATTTTGCATTTTTCCAAAGTATAATATGCTATGGCATTATCTTGTGGGTTAACTGTAGTCATATACATGACATCCGATTGTTGCAGAAGAAAGCCATTAGGATAATTACAAATTCTTCACATAAGGTTCACTGCAAACCCTTATTTACTAAACAAAAAATTATGACAGTAATAAACCTCTACATATACAATGTCTTAATCTTTACCAAGAAGAACCTACAAGATGTGAAATGTAGAGAAAATGTACATTGTTACAACACAAGAACCATCAAACACATATACATGCCTTACCACAGATTATCAAAATCAATAAATAGCTATGAACTCACAGGGCACAAACTATTTACTAAGCTGCCACATGCTATACAGGATCTTCCTGAACATACATTCAAAGAAAGACTGCATGAATGGTTTATTGCCCATCCATTCCATGATATCAATGAATTCTTCAACTGTAAAATGCAGTAATCCAACAGATGACCCACAGTACATTTATTGTAATATAAGCTAAAATATTTCAGTAGTCAATACCTTATCACACTGTATTATAAATTGTATCTTCATTTGACATTTTCAATTGCTGTAATGTCATAGAGACAATAAAATCTTTATTATTATTATTATTATTATTATTATTATTATTATTATTATTATATCATGTTTGTAAGTTGATTGTGAGAGGATCATACTATGCTTCACGTGAGAAGGAAAAATGTCTACCTGCACATGTTGGAACTCAAAAGTGTCAACATTGTGGGCTGTTTAGACTGCAGTATGTCATTCTCTTTAAGCAGTAGTTTATCATTAGTCACTGGAGAAATGAAGGATGCATAGTTACATGAAAAAAAGTAAGTCATCTCCAGTTTCAAGAGAGGTCATTGGACAGACACGTCATATAAGCATATGTTGCTGATGTCAGTCTGGTGTACAATTACAGAACATGTTTTATACTCGTGCATAGTGACATTTCTGAAAAACAATAATCTCCTCTATTAGAATCAATATGGATTCTGCAGACAGAGATCTTACAAAACTCAGCTTGCTCTGTTTGTCTACAAGATGCAGACTGCAACAGACAAGGTGCCCAGCTCTAATCCATGTTTCTTGACTTCCAGAAGGTTTTTGATACAGTTTGGCACTGTCGTTTAGTGAATAAAATTGGAGCTTACCCACTACAAAATCAGATGTGTGCTTGGAGTTAAGACTTCCTATCAGACATAACTTGACATGTTATTCTAAACGGAACAGAATAGACAAATGTAAACATAATTTCAGAAGTAAATCAAGGGAGTATTATAGGGCCATAAGTGTTTATGATTTATATTAATGAACCAATGGACAACATTGGAGACTCTGTGAGGCAATTCACAGACAATGCAATTGTCTTCGGTAGACTGCTGCACCAGAAGATTGGTAGGGTGACTGGCACTTGGTCCTAAAGATAAATAAATGTCATATATCATGCATAAATAGGTGAAGGGGTCCACTAATTTTAGATGATACTACTTGTGACAAATCATTGGAAACATTAACTACCATAAAATACCTACGAGTAACCATCCAAAGTAATCTAAAGTGGAATAACCAAGTGAAACAAATAAAAAGAAAAGCAGATACCAGTCTGATATTCATTGTGAGAATCTTAATTCATATGCAAAAGATGTGCCGTACAAAGCAGTTGTACGAGTGATTCTAGTGTATCGTTCATCAGTCTGGGACCCTCTCCAAGATGAATTAACAGAAAAGTGAGAGACAATCCAACAAAGAGTGGCACATTCCATTCCGTGATCATATAGTCCATGTGAGAGCATCATGGAGATGCCGAACAAATTCCAGTGACAGAAGTTAAAAGAGAGATGTTCTGCATCGTGGAAAGGTTTCCCGTTGAAATTATGAATCCAGGAAGAGTTGGGAAACACATTACTTTCTCCCATTTGTCTTTTATGGAATGATGACACTGAGAAAATCAGAGGATTTATAACTCACATGAAAGTTTATCAACAGTCATTCTTCCCACAAACAATTCCCAAGTGTAACAGGGAAGGAGGAAAAGGTATTTATTTATTTAACAATATTATGCAAAAGAAAGTTGCTACTCACCATATAGCAGAGATGCTGAGTCACAGATAGGCACAACAAAAAGACTGTCACAAATTAGCTTTCGGCCAGTATGTCCTCCATCAAAAATAGGTGAGACACACACACACACACACACACACACACAATATTTTTTTTTTTGTGCCTATCTGTGACTCAGCATCTCTGCTATACAGTGAGTAGCAACTTTCCTTTTCATAATGTTGTTACATTCCATTCTGGATTTACCAATGTTTTATTTATTCTTCACAATTGCAGCTTATTGTCTTGGAAGCTAGCATGGGACATACAACTCACATGCTTTGTGGGTAGTAATAAATGTTTACATTAATTAATTATTTCTACCTGGCATTTATATAAACATTACAAAAAAAGAAAAGAAAATGCTAATATTACAAAACTATTAGTACTAAAACTACTTTCTACAACCAAAAAACAACTAAAAATCCCTTAACCAGTCTTATACTGCTGTTAGTACTGCAGATTCTCTCTTCTCTCTATGCGCATTTATTAGGGTGTATCTAAATTGTAGATGGTTGTTTTTTGGTGCTGTAGCTGCCCTCATATCATCTCGGTCAACAGCTGTTATTTGATGGAGTACTTGGACATTGGTCAGCAACATTTACACTGTAACATGTGATTCCCTGATTTGCTATCACATCTTAGAATCCATACTTCCATGAACACTTGCACCAGTATGATGTAAAGTCGTGAAAAAGCATTTCATTCAGTAGTCACTTTCCTTAGTTGTCTCCTCTCCATCTGTAGAGCATACTGTCTAGCCAGAACAGCAGCATACTGACATGTGGTTGAATGCCTCATGAAGTTGTCCTTGGCCTTCCTGGATACTGCAGCTGCAGTAGCATCCAAGATTCACCAGGTTGACTCATTCCTCAGTGCTGCTTTAGGGTTCAGTATTCGTAATGCCTGACAATGATTACACACTGCATCTTTGTAAAGTGCACTGTCCCATAACATGTGCTCTGGGGTTCCCACACTGCTGCAGATGCAACTGTCATTCATGTGTCTTTAGATTTTGCACAGATATGTAGCACGTGGGCCACAACCAGTCAGGTAATGTGTCACTCAGCTGGACCAAGGTGCTGTTAATTAAGATGTGAAACAGGAAGAGCCAGAAAGACCCAAGAAGAATGAATCTGAAGGCTGCACAGATACAGGCATGTTAGACAACTTTTTAAAGAAGAGTTATGAAAAAAAAAACGGTTAGAAGGAAACAATTTGTGGAGGCTAACCTAGAAACCAATCCATTGGCAATACCACATACAATAATGTTCAAGAAAATATGCCTTCTCCATGCTTGGAAGAAATGAAGGGATGGGAACAAAATGTTGAGGATAGTCAGCCACCCTGATAATGGAAACACTGCTTTCTGATCATGAAGAAGAAGATGAGGCAGAAGATCTGTGTTGCTTATGAACAGCATTATGCAAAGACTATAGAAACAATAAGTTTGTTTACTTCTTTGCTCAAGAAGAAATTAGGTAAACAATAGCCCCTCAGTTCAGATGAAAGATACTCCTCTAGAAGGACCTCTAGTAATCATCATCATCATCATCAGTTATCTGCTATATTAGCAGGTCCTTTGCCTCTTCATTTTCTGCGATCCATTGCTTCCTTCTTAAGGCTGCTGTATGTTGTACCGTCCATCATGTCATCCAGTATCTGGAATCTCTTCCTTCCTCGCTTCCTTTTCCCTTCTACATAACCTTCTAAAACTGTTTTTATCAGTCCGTCATTCTTTCTTAATATATGCCCAATCCAATTTCTTTTTCTTCTCTTTATTACATCTAGTAACTGCCTTTTCTCTCCCACTCTTCTCAGTACCTCTTCATTTTTTACTCTGTCCATCCAACTTATTCTTCCCATCTTCCGCAATGTCCAGATCTCAAAAGCCTCCAGCCTTTCTCTGTCTTTTTTCCTCATAGTCCATGTTTCAGCGCCATATAGATGAACACTCCATACAAGACATTTTATGAGTCTCTTTCTGAGTTCTCTGTCCATACCGCTGCAGAAGATTCTCCTTTTTTATAAAACGCCTCTTTTGCCATTGCTATCCTTGTTTTAATTTCTGTGGTGCACTTCCAGTCGGTGTCTATCCTGTTCTAGTGTTTCTCCATTCAGCACAATTTTTATTTCCTTATTTCCTCCTATTGCCAATACTTTTGTTTTATTTTTGTTAATTTTCATTCCATATTTTTTTCCGTTAGTTGCAATGGTGTCCACCAACTCCTGTAATTCTTTTTCCCCTGTGGCTAGAAGGACCATGTCATCAGCAAATCTCAAGCACCCTACTCTTCTTCCTCCAATTTCTACTCCTTTGTCATCTAATGAGCATTGGTCAATCATATTTTCCAAGTACAGGTTGAAAAGAGTAGGTGATAAACAGCATCCTTGTCTTACTCCTTTCCCTAGTCTGATCCAGTTTGTACTTTCTCCTCTCACTTTAACTGAAACTTTTTGATTAAGGTACAATGAGATTATAAGTCTTCTGGTTTTCCAGTCCACTCTCTTTTCCCTCATAATAGTCGCCAGCTTGTCCCAAACCACATTGTCAAATGCCTTTTCTAAATCAATGAAGCACATATATAGGTCTCTTCCTTTTTCAATAAACCTTTCTCCCAAGATTCGTAGGAGTCCTATTGCATCTCTGGTGCCCGTATTCCGTCTAAAGCCAAACTGCTCCTCGCCGAGATTCTCCTCTATTACTTTTTCAAGTCTTTTATTAATTATTCTTAACATCACTTTGGCTGCATGTGAAATGAGGCTGATTGTCCTGTGCTCGCTGCATTTCTTGGTTCCTTGTTTTTTCGGTAATGGAATCATTACTGTTGTCAAAAAGTCCTCAGGCCATTCACCACTGTCATATATTTTATTACATAACCTCAATATTTCTCTTATTCCATTGTGGTTCAAGCATTTTAGTATTTCTCCCGGTATTGTATCTGTACCTACTGCTTTGCCATTTTTCATTGCAGCAATGGCAGACTTTACTTCTTCCATTATGATGGTCGGTCCTTTCTCTTCATCACTTACACTGTTGTGTGATTCAAGTTCCAGGGTTTCTGGTTTGCTATTTGTGTCATATAGCTCTTTTATATATTCTTCCCATCTCTGGAGGACTTCGTCACGATCTTTATACACTACCTCTTCGTCTTTACTCAAAATTTCCGTAGTAGCACTTCCTGCTCTGTTTTGTTCCCATGTCATAGTCTTTACTCTGTTGTATAGTAAGTCGTATCTTCCCTTCCTGTCCAGTTCTTCAATTTCATCACATTCCTCTTTTAGCCATTTTTTCCTAGCCTGCTCTGTTTCTCTTCGCAGTTCGTTATTTAACCTTCGGTGTATCTTTCTTGCATCTTCAGTGTTCTTGTTTTTCAATTTTCTTCTCTCCTCCATCTTGGAAATCATTTCTTGTGTGACCCATGGTTTTTTTTACCTTTTCCCTTTTACATATCCTATATTTTGCTGTCCTGCTTTAATGATTCCTTCTTTCAGCGTATTCCAGTACTCGTTGGCATTATCAGGTGCTTCTTTGTCTCGTAATGTGTTTAGAAAGTCCCGAGACAGCATTTCTGTAATTTGTTCTTTGTTGGACCTTATCTTCTCTAGATCCCATTTCTTCACCATTGTCGCCTTTTTCAGTTTTTTCATTCTTATTTCTATTTCTGCCATAAGTAAGTTGTGGTCACTATTAATATCTGCACCTGGTAATGTGTGCACCTTCTTGATTCCATTCCTGTATCTTTCTTCTACCAGTATAAAATCGATTTGGTTTCTATATTTATCCCCTGGTGATTTCCAAGTGTAGAGCCTACTCTTATGGTTCTTGAACCATGTGTTTGCCACTATCAGCTGCCTTTCCCTGCAGAAGTCAATTAACCATTCACCTCTGTCATTTCTCTTTCCAAGACCATGACTGCCTACTATGTTTCCCTCTTTACCTTCTCCCACAATGGCGTTCCAGTCTCCCATTAATATTTTGCAGCATTTTTTATTTTTGTCCATTATTCTCTCTATTACATAGTACGTTTCCTCTACAATTTGGTCATCATGTTCTGAAGTTGGCATATACAGCTGGACAATCAGTAAATCTTTTTGTGCTCCTTTCAGCCTTACACCAATAACCCGGTCATTTGCATAGTCTACATATTCCACACATTTAGCCAATTCCTTTGTCATAATCATTCCTACTCCATTAATTCCTTTTACTTCGCCTCCTGAGTAGTAGAATACATATTCATCTGACTGCAACTCTCCATGTCCATTCCATCTTACCTCAGCAACTCCTACGAGGTCCATATGATTCTTTTCCATCTCTCTTTTAAGGTTTTCTAGTTTTCCTGCTTGTAGCAGAGTTCTGACATTCCAGGTACCAATTCTCGTTTTGATTTTTTGCCTCCTTTCAAGTTGTCCCCCCCGGAGATCCGAATGGGGGACTATTTTACCTCCGGACACTGATTTAACATGAGAGGAAGCCATTTTTTGTGCATAAAATGGAGACTGCATTATGCAGGGAAGATAATCTGCGATGGTATTCCGTTGCCTTCCGCAGTTCTGGAGGCCGCCCCTAACATGGGATACAGACGCCTTTTGCAGCCGCCCACTCCGGGTCAGACGCTGCATGAGAATTATAGGTTGGAAAATGAAAGACCCCTAGCCCTCGAAACCTAATAGCGTCAGGGTCGGAAAAGAACAAGAGCTGGCCGAGGGTGGCCAGATAGGAAAGATAAGAGTGAGGAGCCTGGCATAAGTAAGTGGAAGCAATGCCAGGACTCAGCTCGGGGCCCCGTGGTCGCCAGCCACGTATCACTAATCACTAGTAATAGATATCTTTATTGCTCCATGTACAGTCACTTTCAGTTCTTGTGTTTTGAGGTCTACTTTATAACCCTGTGATGGACTTAATGGACACTGAAACCCCCTTCTTAGTTCTTCCCTTCTCAGTTAGTCTTTTCAGTGCTGTATTTGAGCTGTATGCACATGTTTTCTGTGGTGTCCTGGATTTTGCATTCAGTGATGGGGGGTAAAGGAAGTGGTACCAGAAGTACCCTCCACCACACACTGTCATGCAAATGTGGAGTAGATAACTTCAAGAGAGCTTACAGGATCTCAGTGACCTCACACAACTAACATCCAAGAAGACAGCCATATTGTACTCTCAGCCTTGCAGGATCATACACCCTGTCATTTATCTCAGTTAAAGAAATGGGTTATATCAACAATTGCTTAGGTATATAAAAATATTCACAATACCAGATCCAGCAAATGTGTGCCATCCTCAGATGTCCTTAATCTACAAACATTTATGTAAAGATAAACCTATATACTTAGGCACTTTGAACATTATAAAGTCATTTAATATTTCAATGAATGTACATCATATCATCACATGATAAAAGACTGAAATTAGAACAGCATCCTCTGTTATCATATAGGTATGAGAAGGTGTAGGAAGAGAAGTGGGGAAATGTAGGTAAAGTGGGAGGATAACAATGTACTCTGCATATACTTAAGTTTTCTGTGGCCAGTCAAGTAAAACTGGAAATGGGATCTTACTTATTTTTTTATTATTTTAACTTCAATTTGCATTCTTGCTAATGGTCTTTTTTATATAAATTACCAGTTTTACTTGACTGTTCACAGAAAATGTAATTACAGGCAGAATATACTGTTATCCTCCCACTTTGCCTATGTTTCCTCCCTCCCCTTCTCACCCTCTCATCCATATCCCTACATGACAATGCAAGACGATATACTGATTTCAGCCTTTTATCATGTGATAGTATGATGTACATCCATTGAAATGTTAAATGACCTTATAGTCTTCAAAGTGCCAAAGTATGTGTGTTTACCTGTATAAAGCTTTTTGTGGAATAAGCACATCTGAAGATGGCAAATATTTGCCAAAATCAATAATGTTAATGTTTTTCATTTATATAAGCAGTTGTTTATGGCATATTAAATTATTATAAAAACATTACAAAGGTCAAATAATTGCAGTTGGCAATACATCAATTTTTAAAGAATGAGCTTGTTTGCAACAAGACAAGAATCCACATGGCAACATCTGGAGCACCACAGACTGTCAGCATGGCAATCATTACTGCAGCTTCCCTCTATATGCTAGCAGAGAGAGGTGTGCCAACAGTAGTGCGTCCAAGGAAAACTCTGGATATAGGAGTTTTTTATGTTCCTCAGTTTTGCATACAACGGCACAGTGGATGAATACATGTATGGAGGCCCAGAGGAAAATGAACAATACCAGAAAGGGTTCATCATCTTCATTTGGGACCAGTATCTGGCATGATGGTATGGGGTGTCATTAGAAACAAAAAACAATCACCTCAGGTTCACATAGCCAGTAATTTGGACAGCAGCCATCGTTTTTGACATGTTAAAGCTAGTGAGTGTGCCTGCTGTTCAAGGTCTCTGTGATATCTTTCAACAAGATAATGCAAGACTACATGTTGCCCATGTTTTTCTGACTTACCTCAGTACCGAAGGTGTCTGACTGTTGCCAGGGCCAGGGAGATCTCCAGATCTCTCACACCCTGAAAACATATGGTCACGAGTTGCTGTGAGTTTGGCATACCACCTCTCACCAGCCACTGCTGTTGATAAACTCTGGTGTGGATTTGAAGCAGTATGGAATGTTCCACTTGTTTCTGACATCCAAGCTCAGTTCAACTCGATGGCCAGCCAGGATGAAGCCATTGTTACTGCCAGAAGAGTTTTAAATTGTTCCCTCTGTATACCCTCCAAGTTACCTACAAACTTCGTTGTGTACTCTTCCTACTATACAATATACGCACAATAAATAATGTGTGTTTCACTATTTGCTATCATTCCCAGTTTTGTAATTTTAATAGCTTTCAGCATAGTAATTAAAAGTTTCTCAGCAGTTCTGAAATAAAGTCCGTTCCATTTACAGGTTAACTGATTAATCCAGTAATTTACCCAAATGAACATTTTGGGAAAAAAAACTAATTTGCAGAAAACAGCTAATAAAGTAGCTTGAATCAAGCTTTTCATACTTTAGCAATTAACATAATGAACCCAAAAAAGTCATGGATAGTGGTAGCTGTAACAGCTCTAGATATGAGTTTTAGGTAACTTAAGACAACAGCACAATGTGTAATAATGAGATTTTCGAAAATAGTGGTATATACCCCAAAAATTCAAAAAAATTAGACTATGTTAATAAAAAAATAGAGAAACATTAAGATGGTGGTTTTAGTACTTCAGGTGCTCTGCATAGTCTCCTCCCACTTGAGAACAATGCACAGAATATTCATTCAGCCATGCAAAACTATCAGAAAAGTCCTCCTTTGGAATGTCATTCTAATTGCACGTCACATTGCCTTGAATGTTGGTTATGTCATTAAAGCACTGAGCATTCAATGACTTTGTCTTTTTGTGGTAGGTTTGTACAGGTAACACCGAGTGTCATCATCCATGATGATATTTACAAAAAAGAATTGTTCGTGCTTTAAATTTCTGTCAAGTCACTGCAGGCATCCACACATCATTTTTATTAGAAATTAAAGGTGTGCAGGGCAAACTTTGCACATACCTTTGTATTCTTCAAAACATTTTGGAGAATGTCTTGGACACTTGATGTAGACATACTGCAATTTGTGTCACAACAAGATCAACACACCACAGTCACACGTCCACTACTTTGCACTGGCTATTCACAACTTACTGATTGAATGCCCATGTTGTTGTTGTTGTTGTTGTTGTTGTTGTTGTGGTCTTCAGTCCTGAGACTGGTTTGATGCAGCTCTCCATGCTACTCTATCCTGTGCAAGCTTCTTCATCTCCCAGTACCTACTGCAGCTTACATCCTTCTGAATCTGCTTAGTGTATTCATCTCTTGGTCTCCCTCTACTATTTTTACCCTCCACACTGCCCTCTAGTACTAAATTGGTGACCCCTTGATGCCTCAGAACATGTCCTACCAACCGATCCTTTCTTCTAGTCAAGTTGTGCCACAAACTCCTCTTCTCCCCAGTTCTATTCAGTACCTCCTCATTAGTTATGTGATCTACCCATCTGATCTTCAGCATTCTTCTGTAGCACCACATTTCAAAAGCTTCTATTCTCTTCTTGTCTAAACTATTTATCGTCCATGTTTCACTTCCATACATGGCCACACTCCATACAAATACTTTCAGAAACGACTTCCTGACACTTAAATCAATACTCGATGTTAACAAATTTCTCTTCTTCAAAAAAGCTTTCTTTGCCATTGCCAGTCTACATTTTATATCCTCTCTACTTCAACAATCATCAGTTATTTTGCTCCCCAAATAACAAAACTCCTTTACTACTGTAAGTGTCTCATTTCCTAATATAATTCCCTCAGCATCACCTGACTTAATTCAACTACATTCCATTATCCTAATTTTGCTTTTGTTGATGTTCATCTTATACCCTCCTTTAAAGACACTGTCCATTCCGTTCAACTGCTCTTCCAAGTCCTTTGCCGTCTCTGACAGAATTACGATGTCATCGGCGAACTTCACTGAACTTTTCTTTTGTTTCCTTTACTGCTTGCTCAATATACAGATTGAATAGCATCGGGGAGAGGCTACAACCCTGTCTCACTCCCTTCCCAACCACTGCTTCCCTTTCATGTCCCTTGACTCTTATAACTGCCATCCAGTTTCTGTACAAATTGTAAATAGCCTTTCGCTCCCTGTATTTTACCCCTGCCACCTTCAGAATTTGAAAGAGCGTATTCCAGTCAACATTGTCAAAAGCTTTCTCTAAGTCTACAAATGCTAGAAATGTAGGTTTACCCTTCCTGAATCTACCTTCTAAGATAAGTCGTAGGGTCAGCATCGCCTCATGTGTTCCAACATTTCTACGGAATCCAAACTGATCTTCCCCGAGATCGGCTTCTACCAGTCTGTAAAGAATTCGCATTAGTATTCTGCAGCTGTGACATATCAAACTGATAGTTCGGTAATTTTCACATCTGTCAACACCTGCTTTCTTTGGGATTGGAATTATTATGTTCTTCTTGAAGTCTGAGGGAATTTCGCCTGTCTTATACGTCTTGCTCACCAGATGGTAGAGTTTTGTCAGGACTGTCTCTCCCAAGGCTCTCGGTAGTTCTAATGGAATGTTGTCTACTCCCGAGGCCTTGTTTCGACTTAGGTCTTTCAGTGCTCTGTCAAACTCTTAACGCAGTATCGTATCTCCCATTTCATCTTCATCTACATCCTCTTCCATTTCCATAATATTGTCCTCAAGAACATCGCCCCTGTATAGACCCTCTATATATTTCTTCCACCTTTCTGCTTTCCCTTCTTTGCTTGGAACAGGGTTTCCATCTGCGCTTTTGATATTCATGCAAGTGGTTCTCTTTTCTCCAAAGGTCTCTTTAATTTTTTTGTAGGCCATGTCTATCTTACCCCTAGTGAGATAAGCCTCTACATCCTTACATTTGTCCTCTAGCCATGCCTCCTTAGCCATTTTGCACTTCCTGTCGATCTCATTTTTGAGATGTTTGTATTCCTTTTTGCCTGCTTCATTTACTGCATTTTTGTATTTTCTCCTTTCATCAATTAAATTCAATATTTCTTCTGTTACCCAAGGATTTCTACTAGCCCTCATCTTTTTACCTACTTGATCCTTTGCCGCCTTCACTATTTCATCCCTCAAAGCTACCCATTCTTCTTCTACTGTATTTCTTTCCCCTATTCCTGTCAATTGTTCCCTTATGCTCTCCTTGAAACTGTACAACCTCTGGTTCTTTCAGTTTACCCAGGTCCCATCTCCTTAAATTCCTACCTTTTTGCAGTTTCTTCAGTTTCAATCTAGAGTTCATAACCAATAGATTGTGGTCAGAGCCCACATCTGCCCCTGGAAATGTCTTACAACTTAAAACCTGGTTCCTAAATCTCTGTCTTACCATTATATAATCTATGTCTTTGAGAAAGCTTTTGGTTCAAGCTGCCACCATAGTTAGTGCACTGACGTCCTTATACAATACCATCAGCCTTGTAACTTCTTGGACGTATGGTGTTTGGAGTTCAGGGACACCAACACTGAATGTTGATATTTTAATCAGTAATGCTACATCACATGTCCTTCAGAAATAAGTTTCATTTCTGAGTCTCTCTCTCTCTCTCTCTCTCTCTCTCTCTCTCTCTCTGCATGTGCTTGTGCGTGTGCACATGCATGTGTGTGTAAGTAAGTTATTCTACCTAGCTTTTACAATTTCTTTTCTTTTGAGATAAAGCTACAAGCTGTTTTGGCTAATTTTAATTCTGTCATTTGTCTACCAATAAAATCTTCTATTCTCTATTACAGATTGTGGCCCTTTTCACCCTACAGAGCAATTTCTCTTAAATTATACTAATACACCACCCAGAAGACTATGAGCTTCTGTAATTTCATTTTAACCAATTGTCAAAATCTACTGAAGCTGTTGCCAAAACCTTTTGTATCCATACCATGTATCATGAGCTGGTTAGCTACTTGATTTGCGTAATAGGTTGCAGTGACAACTATTATAAAAAACAGTTGTACTCAAATGGTAAAGAGAAAAACTGTATTTAATAAGAGCTGTCACATCCATTTCTAAAGAGCCAGAAAAATCAAAACATATTATTTTTTGTCATTGTTGTAAAATTATATCAGTAGTGTTATTCTCATATGGCTGTTACAACATGAGTTTATGTAATAATTGTAAACATCTGTTCCAGGATTAAGCAACTGACAATGCTTGTTTTAATTGCAGATCGGTTCCAGTCAAAGTATAAACACCAAAAGTGATGCAAGAATGAGCAGACTGAATGAAAGTGAAACAACGGTATAACACAATGAGGTCTGCATGTGTGGGTGTGTTGAAGTGTACATATATGTATTATTAAACAGCCAGTGCCCTGTAAATTATTATGTGGGTCTCTCTCTAAGATGTTTGTAAATGTTGTTTTATCAGTAGAAAAATGAATGATTTGTTGACAGTCTGTGTTGTGTTCCTCAGATTAATAATTTACCCTGATGTTAATGTCTTAAATTACATAATTGACTGTTAGAATTTATGTAAGTATTATTGGATATGCCCTGTCACACCAGGCACTTTAGACAATGTCAGTACCAGTTTCTGCTAAATGTTTTAGTCAAACCAACAGCAAACATTTTATGATGTTTAATTATGTGCCAATTTAGAAACTGAATGATGCTGAGTAGGTATAACTATTGTGGATGCTCCATTACTAAAGAGATGGCAACTGCTCTCTAGTATATATGTTTTGAGTACAAATTTTAGTGGCTAAAGTAATTGGACTTCACAAGAGTTTTATCAGTGCTGGGTAAATGTTTACATGTGAGATCTCTGCTGCAGATATTGATGTCATATTCAGTGCTACATTTAAAATAGTTTAAGCATAAATTAATTACAATCAGTAAACTTCTGGACTGTGTTATACTGCATGGCCTAAAAATAATAAAACATAATTGTCAGTTTATAATTAGATCACATAGCAAATTCAAAAACAAAATTATAGAATTTCATGTGTGCAGTTCTAGTCTTCACATTTAGTGTCCACACACATGCATATAACTTGAACTTAGTGGAAGTTCCTCTCTCCAGCTGTCAGATTTTTGGGATACCTGTTGTGCACAGATTATGCATCAGTGGCAGGACAAATGCTCATTGAGGTGTTCTTGTATCAGAATAGAGGGGTCAAGGTCTGATGGTTTTTCATTTGAATATATTCATATGATGTACTGAACAAAATAACACATTCAGTAATTCAGCATTACTTTAAAAAAGAATATCTTGCACACAAATTTCACATTCACAAATACAACTGTAAACATGGTTGTGAGATTTTTGAGCACTTACGTTCAGTGAAATAAACAGGCACTGCAAACCAACATACTGGCTGAAAATATTTTTTTGTTACTGTTATAAAATCATTCTAATTATTGTTAAGTCTTTTTACACTACAAACAATTATCTTTCATTTCAGTCATTTGACCAGCTATATTCCAGCAAATCTCAGGAAAAATGGGCAAAAATAAGAATGTGATAATACAGTGGATCGTGTGTGTGTGTGTGTGTGTGTGTGTGTGTGTGTGTGTGTGTGTTTGTGTGTGTGTGTTTAAGAAATCAATTACATTACATTTTACTTTTTCAGTGCTAGCTTGATCTAGCTGTTTACATATCTGGACATCCAGGACATCCACTGGAGCAATGTGTAATATAAAACTAGAATGAGTTGTAAATTTGTCAGTGTAGGTGTAAAATTTGTTCATATGCTTAGAAAAAAGTTGTAAATTCTATTAATTTTTGTACAGTTAATGTTCAAATAAAATAGTTTTTATAATAAAAATAATATTCTTTTCCTACTGTATGATATGTTGAACTGTACACTTCCTTCTTTAAGAGATCAGACAGAAGCATACAAATGATACAGACCTACTGTACATGGTATTCTGACATGTGCAGCTCTATTGGATAATAAGCTTTGGTATTACTAGAAAACATAACAACACTTTTCACATTACAGCCCTAAACTGTAGATCCTTGAGTGAAACAGAACTGAATCTGCACAATACATTGTGATTCCTGTACATTTTGCAACATTCTGATCAGAAATAAAGCATCTACTGTAATTTTTTCATGTCCAACTTTTCTCACCATCTATTTCTTCTTAAAATTTTTATTTTCCTAACTGTGTTCAGAAGTTTCTTTCAGTATCAGCATTTCTGGTAGCCATTAATGTCCACGTATATTTCTGGGGACATAGTAAATGAAGTAGGAGCACACTTATACAGATTGCTAGTATAAGCCTGCAGTCTTCACTAATACATATCCAAAATGCTCGTGCATGATCTTCTGACAGGTTGACATTTACCTTATGGAGCAGGGGTATCAGGTCTTTAAGCTATACATTATTTACAGAGGATGAGGATGAAGACAACATTTAAGGTCTTTCAGTCCAAAGCACTCTTAAAGTCATCAGCACCAGGAGCAAAGCTGCCCATTCAGAAGACCAATGTTAACACTCACAACATGCAGATGACATGTGCACAAGCACATGCGCATTCAATATGGGGTCATCAGTCAGACAAGTATTTTGTAACTGTAAAATCCTCCAAATGGGAAGGATTTTATGACAAAGCTAAGTTTTGTTTCTGTCCATTTGTAGAATATCTGAGAAGATGAACAAAATTCTATGTTTGTGGTCCATTGAGTGTAGTTACATCAAACAGAGTGCAAGTCCCAGCCAAATTATGGACTGCACTCTCAGTAACAAATTGAGTGCACTCTAAGAATATCACCCACCTCCTTCCCAAGATACTGAAGCCTAAGGAGGATATCCTATACTGGAGTGTTAGAGATAGTCTGTGGTTTCAGTGTTTTATCTATTCCAGTGCACACAAAATTGCATGTACCTATCTATTACAGACTGTTGTAGGGTTAGACATGTGGATTTCGGGAATACTGTCTGATGAACCAGTGGGATTAGAAGGTGGTCCACCTACTTAGGCCCTGATGTGAAAAATGGCAAATAACTGTGGTGCCTGTGTAAGAATCATTTTATAAATGAAATCTAGGTTCTTCCTCTCTTGTGAGAGTATTCCAGGGAATAAAAATAACCCTCTGTGTCTTGAGAAAGCGTGGCAGGAATCTGGTCCTTCGTATATAACACTAGGTCCATTTTTATATGGATCTCAAATGGCTTTGCATTCAAGGGTGATTTGTGAATGCCATTTCCTGTGGTGGACACTCAACCCAGTGGAATACTGATGGCTGTGAATCAGAAAATGCATCTGCATGGCACACGAAGAGGAGCTGCAGCCAAGTGAGTGGAGGCTCAGCAACCTTAACACAGAATACAGATAAGAGACTGATCCTGTAGGCTCTTGTGGCCAGCTTAATCCCCTCACATTTAATACCCTTCATGGATTTGTGATGCACATCTTGGGAACCTGTGATCCAGTCAAGACCACAAGTGCCTTATAGAACCGGAACAAACATGTTCTGTTTACCCTGCATGACCTGTAGCTAAATCACATACAAATGTTTAACACAATAAGGGGCATGGATACTGTTTCCTAAAGTTTTAAAATAACAACATTTTATGAGGTCGTTCCTTCAAGTTGGGGAAACAAATCAAAGTCTGATAGGCTCATATAAGGACAGTATGGTGGGTGGGGAAGTATTTCCCATCCATATTTGTCAAGTGTTTCTCTCACTGATAGGGCAATATGCAGTCTTGCATTATTGTGCAGAATGAGGACACCAGCTGGAAGCATGTAAGGCCTTCTTTGACAGATTTTCAGGTGCAAAACATTTTGCAGAAACAGTTTGTAGTATGAGCCTGTTTTAGATGTCCCCTGGGGCACTCTATTTGTAGCTATGTTTCCATTCATCTCATGGACAGAGATCATCATCAGTTTCACTTTTGAATGGTGGTAGTGGAATTTTTTTGGCTGTAGAGTCAGAACTTTCACATAGCGGTGACCAAGACCTGAGGTCTGGCTCAAAATTTCACATCCCTGTTTCATCAAGTGAAACAATACTTTTCAGAAAGTATTGTCATTCTGTTCAATAACTTTGATTACTGTGACTATTGTGTGATGCGCTGTCTACTCTTCACTCAGATCATGTGAAACCTGTCTGCCAGCAGCTTTTCTCATCTTTGACTATTCAGTTATGACTCTGTAAACTGAAGTGACTGACATTCTCCATCACAAGCAATTTCCTCACATGTTTTTTGTCAATCTTCTCTCAAAGTATCATTAATAATTACATGAGAGGTGTCATCTGTTGCAGTTGATGGCCTTCCAATTCTTGGATTGTCCTCAGTACTTACCCAAACTTCACGCAGACAAGCAGGCCACCATACTACTTTGCTATAATCCACTACACTATGCCCACATACCTCTCTCCAAGTGTTATATATGTCCATTGGTTCTTTCCATGTAGGGATTCAAATTTGACATAGGCACACTGGTCACTGAGTGTAATCTGATCTAAGTGAGTTTCAGCTTCCATTTTGAAACTGAATTACTTGACACAGTCACACAAACCAGCAAACACATATGCAACTGCCACGCCTAAAGTCTCACTCACAACTGACATGAATTTCAGCTTGATCATGCCACCACAATGGTCACTCAAGTGCAGTGTGAAGGACTTTTCAAATTACCGCCCTATAATCAAACAAAAGACTCTTGAACAGCATTGAGTCTTTCACACTCTGAAATCAAAACAAATGTATAAAAATGCATCAAGATTGGTTGTAAAGCAAGCACAGTAATTACTCTATTATGAATTGAAAGGTAGTGCACTGTGTGCAGTACTCCATTAATCATCATTTGCAAAGGGTGACTGGCATTGTAGAAGCAAAGCATCTATAATGAAAGCAGACATATGAGTAACCTAGTTGTAATGTTATAAATGGCAGTAACAAAGATGGTAAACTTGAGGATACTGTTTACAGGACACTATTATCCTGTTTAAACTGGTTCAAAAGTGAAGAAGGAAGGGGTTTATAGTTTAATATCTTATTTATGACATGGCCATTAGAGATGGAGCTCAAGCTCAGACTGAGTAAAGAGAGAGAAGGAAACTGGGTGGGTCTTTTTTCAAAGTAGCCACTGCAACAATCATCTTAATCAATTTATGGAAACTACAACTTTAATCTAGATTGACCAGACAAGGATTTGAACACCACTCACCCCAAATACAAGTCCAGCGCGTTAACAACTGCACCACTTTGCTCAGACCTGATACAAGAGGATTTGTTGTCCAGTACAGTACCCTCAGAAACAATATAGAAGTATGAAGCACACAACTACTGATAGACATCTTGCAGAGTCTCATTCATTGAGTTGTCTGAGTATATTATGCCTCCAAGTTGTATCGCAGGCATTTTCAAAATTGAAAATAACACTATCGAAACATTTCTGACATAGGAAATCCTTTCAGGTAACAGTCTTCAGGCTGGGTGATGTTATCCCTGATAAAATGTCACCACCTAAACCTAAACTGAATGCAGATTAAGAATGTTTAGATTTGAGAACAAAGACAAGACAGTTGATCAGTATCCACTCAGAGGACCAGTCAGGGCAATGTTATGATCTTAAACAGTTTCAGAAGTGGTGCTAGTGCAATCTCTCCAAGACCATAGGAAGTCTAGTCTCTCCAGGATGCGGACAGATAGGGCAGGGAATATTTCTTTTGCTGCCTCCATACAGTGCCGGGAAAATATCTAATAGAATTGCGGTGATCAAGTGTGTCATTATTTGCAAACAATATTCAATTCAGCTACCATATAAAGAAGAGAAAATTGTAATATTATTTATTAACGCAATAAAACTCCTTACAGTTCCTCTCAGTCATGGCTGTATAGTGCTGAGAGCCTGGATCCTGGCTGAAGATAGCAATCAGTCTATAGAGATGCTCCACCATTTTCTGCAATATGTCTTTCTGGCTGAAGGGGTTCAAGAATCCTTACAACAGTTTGTTTGTTTGTGTTTTCCTTAATAATTTAGAAGCATTTTTCCCTCATAATGTGATAGGCTGTGAGATATCCTGTGATTATTAGGCATATGAATTGTTGTGGAGCTCATGCCTGCCTGACTGAAAAACAGCATTTGTCAACCCACCAGGTGGTTCATAAATGGCCTAAAGACTTGGGAGCAGAAGCATCAGCAGTTTAATATTACTAGATTTAGCACTTAAAACTGGTTCTTGTCTTAAAGTGTCTGCTAGTTCAGTTTTTTCAGCATCTCAGTGACACACTCCCATGTGTCAGACAAACCCCTGGCCATTTACGTTGTCCTTCTTCATATGCATCCAGTATCCCTGGCTAGTTCTGTATGATAAGGGACCCACACACTTCAGCCAATGAACCAAACTCTGCAACCTTATTTATCTAAAATCAAGCCCAAGTGATCATTTCATTTCATTTCCCTACAATTTGTTACCCTAGGCATTTGGATGAGTTGACTCATTCCAGTCATGAATACTCCAGTCATAGGATCCTCCTTTCCTATGTTGAGATTGCCTTGACTCGTGGCATTCAGGATGCCATGTGAGAAAAGTGAGAGTTGTGTTTCAAGTGACCGATGTTTTTGCAGTCCATGCAGGTTGTTGTGGAGAAGGTCATTCTGTTTGAAGTCACAATATGTTATAAGATTCTACAACACGTTGTTGTCAGTGAGATTGATCAGTACTTTTATGGACCACTTCTGTCCCACCTTGTAGATATGCGTAACCAATGCATTCTTTGAACCACAGGGCATGGTTTTCTTGTTCTAAAGGTCTACTGTATATTAAGTCTGAATTGGGGTTTGACTCGTCTGCAAATTTTGTGTAGAATACGAAAGAGATTGTGAGCTATGACTTCCTGGTGCGAACTAAAACTCTCCATAGGAAGGGGCATGAAAATGTACAATTGTATTTTATCTGAATTTTGGCTTGCTTGAATTTGTCTAAGACCAATTGTACACAGCTGTAAAAATACTTCCCTTTGTGATAATATCAACTGTATAATGTCCTAGCAGACTTGCTAGCTGGGGTTGGATTTTACAAACGAAACTAGGTCACACAACAAAGGTGTTTAAATTGTTATTGTCTATTTATTAGCAACAGTTTATCAATGGTACTAATTATCTCAGTCACTTCAACAGTAGTCAGTTTTCCAGACAGTCTCAGATATAATGCCACTGGCTTAAGTGTTCCAAATTAATATAAACCCCTTGAATTCTCATAGCCCTTATAGTTTAGCAATATGGAAATCTTCCAAATCACAGTATACTCAAGAAAAAGCAATGTTTGGAAACCTATACAGTTCAAGAAACACATCCCCTCCAAAGACCAATTCATGTCAAACATTTAGAGACTCAAGTCCTGCTGGAATCAAAGAATCAAACTACTTGACTCTTCAGAGTCACCAGCAGAAGTCACCAACACACAAATCCAGGGGTCACTGCTCCTTCTAAAATGGATACACCTGGACCCTATTGAGTCCCTGACCAAAGTCCCCTTTCCCCTCCCACACCAATTCCTAGCTAAACTCTTCATATCCCCTCTGTAGTCTTTAATCTTTCTTACAATTGGCTAATTCTCTCTATACCTCTCCAATCATACTATTTCATGATAATGCCATGAAATAAGATACAATTTAATACAACTGTAAGCCAATTGCCCAATATTAACTACTAAAGCCATACAAAATTTGTTTCCTGAATCACACTTAAATGCTGAACAGTGTGCAGAAAAAACGAATACCTAGATCTTTCTGTGAAAGCTCCAAATTCCCTTAATTTATTATGATGATTGTTTCTCCCTATATAGCTCAGTGTCAACAAAATATTTCACATCTGGAGGAGAAAATTTGTGACTGAAATTTTTGTCAAAAGATTCTGCTGCAATGAAAAAAGCCTTTGTTTTAGTGATGTCCACACGAATCCTGTATTATGTCAGTGACACTCTCTACCTTGTTTCTTGATAATACAGAACATGCTGCTCTTCTTTGAAATTTCTCAATATAGTCCATTAATCCTATCTGGTAAGGATCCCACATTGCAGAGCACTACTCCAAAGGAGGACGGAAAGGGTAGTGTAGGCAGTCTCTTTGGTAGATCTGTTGCATCTCTAAGTGCTGTTCCAATAAAATGCAGTCTTTGTTTCATCTTCATGACAACATTTTCTATGCATTCTTTCCAGCATAAGTTGCTCATAATTGTAATCCCTAGGTATGTAGTTGAATTTACGGCCTTTAGATTTGACTGATTTATTGTGTAACTGAAGTTTAACAGATTCTGTTTAGCACTCATGCAAAGACATCACATTTTTCGTTATTTAGGGCCAATTGCCAATTTTTGCAGCATATAGATATCTTCTCTAAATTGTTTTGCAATTTGTTTTGATCTTCTGATGGCTTTACTAGACAATAAATGACAGCATCATCTGCAAACAATCTAAGATGACTCCTCAGATTGTCTCCTAAATTGTTTATATAGATAAGGAACAGCAGAGGGTCTATAACATGACCTTGGGGAATGCCACAGATCACTTCTGTTTTACTCGATGACTTTCCATCAATTGCTACAAACTGTGACCTCTCAGATAGGAAATCACGAATCCATTCGCATAACTGAGATGTTATTCCATAAACATACAATTTGAGTACAAGCCAATTGTGAGGTACAGTGTCAAAAGCCTTCTGGAAATCTAGATATATGGAATCAATTTGAACTCTCAAGTCAATAGCACTCAACAGGTTTGTGCGAGTAAAGAGCTAGTTGTGTTTCACAAGACAATGCTCTCTTTGAGGTAATTCATAATGTTCAAACACAATACATGTTCCGAAATCCTGCTGCATATCAGTGTTAATGATATGGGCCAGTAACTTCGTGGATTATTCCTACTGCCTTTCTTGAAGATTGGTGTGACCTGTGCAGTTTTCCAGTCTTTGGGTAAAGATCTTTCATCGAGCAAGCAGTTGATTGTTAAGTATGGAGCTATGGCATCAGCATAGTCTGAAAGGAACATAACTGGTGTACAGTCTGGACCAGAAGACTTGCCTGTTGTAAGGGGTTTAAGTTGCTTCACTACTCTGAGAATATCTACTTCCAAGTTTCTCATATTGGAAGCTGTTCTTGATTCGTATTCTGGAATATGTACTTCACCTTCTTTGATGAAGGAATTTCAGAATGTTGGGTTTAGTAATTGTTCTTTAGAAACATTGTCATTGATAGTATTTCCATAGCTTTCATGCAGAGAAGGCATTTGTTGCGTCTTGCCTCTCTGGCGCTTGTCCTTTAAGTGGCATTAAACAAATAACATACAACATTTCAGGTGACTAACGCATGCTGCCAGTCCCCCACCCTTATGTGGTGAAATCGTGGGACTATTTCAAACATTTTAATAGACAATGTCCTTGATACAGGTGTTACGATTAATCAAGGAAAACCCCCACTTGGGAAACGGGGCCAAAATTAGTTGGTTACTGTCGAGTTGCAATTTGCAATTTCTTTATTGATTACTTCAACCATTAAAAGTCATTTCTTTACCACTTCACCAGGAATAGATCCAAAAAAAGCTAGCAAGCATGAGTGCCTTTTCAAAACAACTTACTTTACAGTTAACGGTCAAGCCATTTTACTTAAAACCGGCTTTGATAAAACATTTTATAACAATTCAAACTTTTCCAAATAATGAAATTAAAAACTTTACTTTACCGTTAATAGCCAAGCCATTTTACTTAAAACAGACTTTGATAAAGCATTTAATAACAAAATTAAAACTTTCCAAGTAATGAAACAAAACACCAATTTGCATACAATTTCGCTACCGAACATGTAGGGAGCCACTTCCTTTAAATTTTGGCACAACAAGATACTAAATTACAAGGGCTTGCTAACAGGGAGGCAGAACTAACATTTTCAAAGGATGCCAAGTAGATTAAAACAATCAAAGTCAAGATACAGTCATTCACCTTTTACAATAACTAACAATTTTAAAGCCACGTAATTTTTTAAAAAAACCATCAATGAAAGGCAAACTTGACATTTTTAATCAGTGGCCAAAAACAATCAGAGTAAAATATTACCATTTAACATTTTACAATAACTAATAACTTTAATACCATGTCCTGCCACCAAAATGTCCTGGGATAGAAATAATTAACCAACCAGGTGTAAGGGCAGCCACAATTGTCTCCCGAAGGATGCTCAGGCTAGAAGTGGACTAGCAGACCCACAACACCTCACACTCAGCACTCACATCAACCTCATGCGAGGCCAGGGGAGGAGGAAGAATCAAATCAGGAACCATAATCCCTGCCCAAAAATACACTTCCTCCCAGGCAGTACGAATAAGAAGTCAAAAGATCACTGTCTATAATTATGCCGGCAACAGAGACAGGAAATCTGAATGCAGGAGGCCACAAGGCACAAAAAATGTAATCTAAAACAATAATCCCTGCCCAAAAGTACACTTCCTACCGGGCAGTACTAATAACAAGCAGAAAAGATCACTGTCTATAAATACACCAGCGACAGGGACAGGAAACCCGAACGCAGGAGGCCACAAGGCAGAAAAGACGCTGGTTGCACAAACCAAAATTCTTCAATTAACATCTAAACCTTTAACCAACTTAACTTGCAGTTTATCAGAGAAACAGCAGGTGAACTCTGATGCAAAGGTTCCTCGCACCCGACAGTGTCCACATTGCCAGCGTACCCAACTGAGCGCAGCCACGCGCTCTGTCACTGGAGCCCTCATCTTCTCTGCACCCGCGGCGGCGAAATACCACTCCTCAGGTTAGGTGAGTTACTAGTCCATCATTCCCGCCGCCAGACAGAAAATTTAAAGACATCCGTTGCCGCTCCCACCAAGTGTTGACTCGGAACCATAGCCGTGGCCCCCGGGTGTTCACAGCAAGAGCTTACAGCCTTGTTCCATCAACTCCTCCTACATGTCTCCCACCGCCAGGATAGACCATGCGACTTCTCGGAACAACAGACAACTCTCCACCGCCATGCCACGCCACGCTCTAATCGTACGACATTCTCTAATTCCCGATTTTAAAAACCGACCGACCGACTCGTCACCGCTAGGCAACCAACCGGCCATCCCCCCAAAGATCTTATTACCTTACACAAGGCTAACAGGAAGCAATGACTCGAAGATCGATAAGGCCGGACACGCCGCCAGAGGGGAATCTCAACAGAATTGTACGCAGCATAACAATAAATATGAAAGAATCAATTAACGATGAAATGGAAGGACTCAGAACATTCTAAACAGCGCAATATATGTTGAGAGCTGACAAACGGCTCAGTCCTTTTGAAAAACCTTTTAAATACATGTACTTTGGCCATCCGGTGATGTCTTACAAATATGCCAGTTTCACAATCTCTCGAGTTCAAAACAGATTGGCCAGCACCTGTCAATGGAAAGAGACAGTGCCCTTTTGTATTGCATTTAGAAACAGGCATCCCCTTTACACCTAGTCTTTAGAATGTATGATGTGAATAATATAATCAGCAGTTTACTCAAGGCAGTCCTAAAGAGTCTGAAGAAATGAAAGAAAGTCCTCTTTAGTGTGTTCACTAAAGAGGACACTGGCACCGGCGACGCCTGCAGCTCACTCAAATTTGCGGGTGCTCCATTCTGAGTGGTGCATATAAAAGATGTGCAACATTTGCACCCTGGCTCACTACCAACCGCCTGCAGAGCTATACCATAAGCCGCACAGAGCACTCAGCCCTGTGGTCTCTCACCCTGCTCCTGCATGGTATAAAACACACTAGGTCCTCCTTTGTTAGCTCTCAGTACTGCTAATAAGACTTGTCTTGCCATGAAGTACAGATGACTATACTATTAGCACCAAGCTCATAGCCTTACCTTAAACAGCAAGCCCTCAGCATTTTGCTCCATCAAATGTACACACATAATACACTTACTCACTACTGTGTCTCTGTGGAACATTTGTCTATCTGTTTGCCTGACTGTGTAGATATCTCTATACTTATGACAGAATGATAAGTTCTCATTTAAAACAAAAAGACATACATCCTGATCCTGGAAGTAGATACTATGTGCATCCATATGAAATTTAAAAGACTTGGATTCTGATAGGTAGCATTCAACAATGAATAAAATAATCTTAATTCTATCATTTCTCTCTCAGCAAGTTTAAAATAAGAACAAAGCATTCTACATACAGTAAAGTTTAAGATAACACTGAGTGTGGGATCTTTAATCACTACGTACAAAAGAAACAATATTTTAAATTACAAACTTGTGTAACAACAGTGGCATATTGAATCAGTGTTCTGTTCTGTTTATCATTTTGTTTGTAATCTCATCACTGCATTTCTAAATAACACTGTAAAGGAAAAAAACTCATGCTTTACGATGAAGCTGATTCTTATTCTCTGGGCCTGATGCTGTCCAGTATGTACTGTAAATTCTGACTCCCTGGTGCTCAGTACTGAGATGAAAAATGCCTATGCCTTTTATATGCACTCCCATTCAGTCAGACTGTAATGCACTGCAAGAGTGTGTTTGTTGTCTTGCCAGCCAAGCTCCCAAGTTACTTACAATAGATAGGAACAAAAAGCCAGACTGAGAATTTATACTATTAATCACCTGATGACTAGCGGTTAAGGTGTTCCTACCTTTCCTTTGCTCACCCTGCAGTACAATGCTCAAACAAGTTCAATAGTGATGGGAACAGCCGAATGAAAACAGTAGATTCATTCAGTTGTTGGAAAATAATCTACTCATTTGACTGTAGTTACATGTATCGGTTGAATTATTCATTCATTCTTTTGAGTGAAACTAGTCTGTGGGAGCAACTAAATGAAAACAATCGATTCAGTTGGCTGGACTCCTCATTCATTCTTTCAAATGAAAGCAGTATGTGGGAGCAACCAAATGAAAACAATTGTATCAGTCAGTTGTAGTTTTATCTGTCAGTTGGATTATTATTCATTTACTTCTTTTGAGTGAAAACAGTCATTGGTAGCAATCGAATGAAAAGATACCACACTGTTGTACCTTCGCGTGTTGACTGAATTAGTCGTTCTTTCTTTTCCAGTGAAATCAATCAGCAGTTTTTCTGTCAGTTGAATGATATTGGTATTTGAATGCTGATGTCATTCTTTTAACTTAAACCACTCTTTACTGTTTTAGATGATTGAGCTATCCATTCATTTTCCTGAGTGCAACCAGCCTGCAATAATTTAATTAGTTGAACTGAAGCAATGCTACATTATCCTGATGGAGAGTGGTCCTAAGTGAAGACAAATCTCAGGGGTATGCCAAAGTTAAAATGAGCAATACACATGTTCATTAGACCTTGTACTGAAAGGAGTAATTTTTCTTTTCTTTGTTTAAAACTAATTCATGTACGGTTGTGGATTAAATTATTCCAGGTGCTATTAATTCTCCATTAATTACCCTGATATTTTGCTGGGATAGACCTGCCATCACTTAAATTGCCAGCCCCAGGCAAAAACTTCGGGAACCCCAGGCATATGAGTCAACTCAGATTATTTTCCCAGACACAAACAGCCTGTAGACAATAAGCTGGACAATGGCCACAATGTTCCGTGTGGAATGGGGATATTAGAGGCAGAATGTTTTGTTATTTGCATTTCAGTGCCAACAATGCTAGCAGGCGCACGCCTCCATCCAACACATGAGAGTGACAAGGATTTGTGAAAGCACATTATAGAGACATTCATGTTCAGACATAGCACTAATTTACAGTAAGGAATATGAACGTAAATGAAATCAGTTTTATACAGCTCAGTGAGTAGAAGGCAAATGACTTTTAAGATAGTTGTCTGGCAGGCAGGGTGGCATCATGATGTATGGGATCACCCATTGTCGGTGGCTTCTCATTATCAGCAGCTCCTTATTTTCTCAATAAAGAAGTATGGAAAATACAGGGTGTTCCAAAGCCGTCTTTATAACTTTGATAACACATATTTCAGAAATGGGGATGGGTAGAAAAGCACAGTTTGCGGCATAATGTTCATACATACGTAAGGTTTTAGTAGACACTTAACAGAGTTAAGTGTATGTAGGTGATTTTCTAGAGCCAAATTGTGGATACATTAAAAAATTTTCATACTGCAAAAAAAGTTTTGATTGAATTAATAATTGCAAACTATCAGTTTCATTTGTTACCAAAAGTACATTGATTTATATTTTATTAGTACCCTTGAAAATGAAGGAATGTGAACAGACATACAATATTCACCAATGCTGTAAATCTTCTTCAGTATGTCTGTATTCTTCAACAGCATTATGAAAACATTCACCTCAAGTTTCATCATAATTACTCTAAACACTAACACTGATTTCATAGTTTCTACAGCCGGCCAGAGTGGCCGAGCGGTTAAAGGCGCTACAGTCTGGAACCGCACGACCGCTACGGTCGCAGGTTCGAATCCTGCCTCGGACATGGATGTGTGTGATGTCCTTAGGTTAGTTAGGTTTAAGTAGTTCTAAGTTCTAGGGGACTTATGACCACAGCAGTTGAGTCCCATAGTGCTCAGAGCCATTTGAACCAATAGTTTCTACAACAAATTGTGTTTTGTCACTGCTCCATACATTACTTATTTCAGTAACAGCATACCAATATAGATGAAATGGTCATGTTACTTGGAATAAATCATTTCACAATTGTTAAATCCAGGACAAATTCCTTCCAAAAAAATTTGTGACAGAGCTAGGAAAATCATGACTGTCACAAAAAAGAGGGAATGGGTGGTCACCTCAAATGTGTACACCATCTGTAGCACACAGTTTATCTGAGTGATATTTCAGAGCCATGTCCGGCCTAGGATGACTTCATTAAAGTGTGTGCTATTGCTACTTTTATGTGAATCCCACCGAAAGAAAAAAATGTAATGGGGTTCTGCAGGACCTGGGTGTCAGATCTGGTCTGTACCAGCCATTCCACACACTGTGTCAACTGCTATAAGATGGCCAGTCAATAACTAACATGGGAAAATAAGAAAAAAAGTGAGCTTCAGGTGTGTTGTGAACATTATGCCATAAACTGCATCATTTCACCTATTCCTGTTTCTAAAATATATGTGATCAAAGTTGTAAAGATAATTTTGGAACATACTATATGCATATAGGAGGGTGTCCAAGTGTGCTTGCTGGTGCATTTTTAATAGACTAAAATGAGGAAACTAATTATGTTTCAGTACTGCTTTAATGAATTTTAACTAATGTTAATGATTATCTATTTCCAATCAATCAGACTTTCACAGATACGAAAAAAGGTCCAGGTTTACCCTGGACAGTTGTATGACATCTCTCCAGCACAGCTCTGGATGCCCTCAAAATTAGGGCCAATCTGGGGAAATCCGGACATATTGCAGCCCTAATTGGGGATGCAAATATGAGTGAAATGATGAACAGTTTGCATTCCATTTTACAGGCAATGTGATGTTAGAAATCTGTATGGGGCTAGGAGAGATTATTTAATATTTATTAGTCCACTTTAAAACTGTTTTATATTAAAAAGTTTCTATATTTAAATAGTTATTTTCTTCTTTTTGGTCCTGTGCGTGTCAAATTTTTCAACTGATTTAAAACATTTTGATGAGATTACAACAGAGACATGTGGTAAACTTCAGGTTTATTTCAGTTTCTCTTCAACTGAATCAATCAATATATCGCTTCCTCATAGGAATATCTCGTGAAAAGACCATAAATGTAAAAATGAGAGATAATTGAGCTCACATGGAAGTTTATCAGTAATCGTTCTTAACTGCAAAACACTCATGACTGGAACAAGAAAATTGGGAAATAGCAGTGGTACACCAAGTACCTACTCTTCGGCACACACCAGAAGAGAAGGTGAGTTAATATTATCCAGTTCTGAGCTAAGTTGAAAGTTTCTAGTCTACAGCTTATTGGGAAGTTAGCTTAAAATCAATTGCAAAATTTGTATTGAACAGACACATCAAAAAACAAAGTACCCTTCACTACACATCAGACTCGAAAGTGAGTTAATATTACAGCGTCATGTAGTTCCGAGCTATGTTGAAGGTTTCAAGTCCCTAGCTTATCAGGATGCTAGTTAATTCATTTGCAAAATTTTTACCCCCCCCCCCCCCCCCCTACACACACACAAAAAGACAGGAAACTGATCTAATAAAAACATGTTAAAAATAACTGTTCTTTTGTATGTACACAAATCTGCAGTACAGCACCAGATATTAAACTTTTAAACCTACAAAAAATTGATGTTTAATGCCACAAGTATGAAAATTCACATTTCAATAAGTAAAGACACACATTTTGAATATACCATAGAATGGGCTGAAAAGGGACACTGGGGTGAAAAGGGACAAAATTTAGTAAAATTACTTTTATGTGTTTGTGTGAAACATGTGATTGTAATATATTTAAGATTACCCACTATTATTTTTCCAACAGTGACAAATTTAGTTTGTCAATTTGACTCAGTCAGTGGTCACGCTGTTGTCATTTCCGCCATTTTTATATTCTGTTAGCCACCTGATAGTCTAAATTCTTTGTGAAGCAAGAAACTTCTATTGTAACAATAGATAAGTATTAGTTTTATTCCAT
Source organism: Schistocerca piceifrons (assembly GCF_021461385.2). NCBI lineage: Eukaryota > Metazoa > Arthropoda > Insecta > Orthoptera > Acrididae > Schistocerca > Schistocerca piceifrons. The sequence continues at coordinate 779,864,776 of NC_060139.1, forward strand.
TATTGTTATCTTTTCTTTTAAAGTATGATAGAGTACTGAATTCCAGCGGTGTTGTGATTTATTTTAATAAAGCAAACATAGAATTTGAGGTTAATTTTTGTTGCTAGTTGGGGTGAAAGGGGTAGGTAAAGGTCTTCCCAGATTTATTATTAAACTTGTACTTGTTAAAATAAAACCAAATCTAATTTCATATATCATTTATAGGTTGGCTGGACTCCATATAGGACAAAATGCCTATAATGTACAAACCGAACCTAAGGGGTAAGCAGTATGTTTCACATTCAACAAAGGAAATTCCAGGCCTTAAAAGCTGTTTCAAGAGGATTGTAAGGAAAGCAGCTGAGAAATATAAAATTCCCAAGTCAGTGCTGCATAGATATAACAAAAGCACTGAATCAGACATAGCACCTCTAAAAATTGGTGGCCAGCCTGTACTGCCCAAAGCTGTGGAGCATCACTTCGTGGAATGCTTAATGACATGAGCTGAATGGAGTTACCCTCTAGATGCCTATAATTTAAGGTGTGTAGTTAAGGCATATTTGGATTCCAAGGGACGAACTGTTTCTAAATTTAAGAGCAATTTTCCAGGAAAATATTTTGCATATAGTTTCCTGGAACACCACAAATGGAAGTTGTCAGAAAGAATGGCCAAACCACTACAAGATCCAGTGCTGCAGTTACCCCTGAAACATTGATAGCTTATTACATCAGGCTTGAAGACACTCTAAAACATGTGCCATCATCAAATATTATAAACTATGATGAAACCAAATGATCTGATGATCCTGAATGGAAGAAGATCTTTATGAAACGTGGGACAAAATATCCTGAACGTATAGTGAACCATACTATAGGATCGACATCCATAATGTATGCTGCTTCAGGTGATGGTGTTCTTTTACCAGAATATATTGTATATAAGGTTTTACATGTTTATGACAGTTGGAGGACCAAAAAATGTCAGATATAACCAAAGTGCATCTGGTTGGTTTGTCCACTATTGTTTCAAGACTGGCTAAAGACAGTTATCATACCATATGCTTCAAGATTACCGGGCAGTAAAATTCTTCTTGGTGACAATTTGTCATCTCACTTGTCCATAGATGCCATAGAGTTATGTGAGCAGAATAATATTGGGTTTGTCTTCTTACGCAGCAATTCTACACATCTTACTCAGCCTCTTGATGTGGCCTTTTTTGCTCCTCTGAGTCAACATGGTGTCAAATAGAAAAGAGGTCCTGGAAGAAAGCAGTCCACTCTTTCAAAAGAGGCATTTCCCCAACTTCTTAGGGAGTTAATCAGCACATTAAGGTAAATGCAAGAGAAAATATTGTGGCTGGATTTAGAAAATCTGGCATTATTCCATTAAATCTTCAGAGTGTTATAGACAGGCTTCCTGCTCCTGATGATGCAATTGCAGATAAGAATTTAATAAATGACTCAATTGTTTCACTATTGAAAGAGATGAGATATGATGGCTCCGAGGCCAGAGTGCCCAAGAAGAGAATAAATGTGGAACCTGGTAAGAGTGTTTCTGGTGTTGAGCTGTGTCCAAATGTCAGTGGTGAAGAACCAGAAGATGAATGCCAGGCATCAGGAAATGAAATGAACAGTTCTTCAGATTCAGATTCTATACCTGAGCAAGAAATTGTTGAAGAAAGCAATTATGTAAAGAGGAATGGCCTGCCAGTTACATTAGTTTACCAGCTGTCACAAGAGAAAATCTTAAAAGAAAATGACTGGATTGTGGTGGACTTTAGTGAATGCCATGCTACTTCATCTAAAAAGGTCTATTACCCCTGGTTCATAGGTATGGTGACAGATGTAAAAAATGAGAAAGACATTGAAGCATCATTTGTTAAATTCACTGAAACCAGAATCAATTCAGGATCAGTTTCTAAGTGGCTGGAGAAAGAAGACTGCTGCCTAATAAAGAGACACTGGGTTGTAGGAGGTCTACTGCACCCACAACCCCTTCGAAGAAGGCTGATGAAGTTCAGTGTTAATTTCCATGAGTGGCAGTAGGCATTGTGCTTATTTCATCCTTCCTTAGAGGCATTTGCTTTCTTTCAGTTTTTTGTTATTATCGTGAACTGCAGTCTAATACCACATCGTAAGGTACTGCAGGCTTAAAAATGAACTCTGGTGTCCCTATTCACCCTCCTAAATCATGTATTGGGACAGTGAATAAAATAACACAGTAAGATATATCCTGCCCCTATTCACCCCGTCTGTGGGGTGAAAAGTGACAGACACTATTTTTTAAAAATTATGTGGTGTTCTTTGAATTCAAAATTATACAACTACATAAATAAGTACCTTATGCTGATGGACATCACATGGATGGAACATTAACTCAAATTTTATTACAAATGTGTGATTATTATTTAAAGACCACAAAAAGTGTCCCTATTCACTCCATTCTACAGTACTTTATTTTTAGAAATACACTTTTCATTCACATCTTCTTGAAATAAGATACTTTATTTGTCTCTAAAAAGTTGTCAACTCTAGTCATGGATCATGTATAACTGAAAAGTCTGAAAAAGATATAAATAAAATCACTCAAACACAGTGAGTGAATGAAAACATTCATATAACAGCCACAACCGACAGAGCATTGTTTCAGTCAGTTGTAGACACTGCCACACCCAATGGTACACAAAGGCCTCCTGACAGATTACGTCAGCTCCCCCATGAAATATTACAGGCCATTTCAGACAAGAACAGGCTTTTCCATGTGTGGAAAATTACACATCATCCTGCCACCAAATGCCACCTAAACCAGCTTCACACAAAATAAAGGTGGTGGTGGAAAACAATCGAAATCATGACTGGGCAGGCCAACAATGCTTCGCATTGTAGATGGCTCTGCTTGCTGCTAACTAAATAGTTCTTAAGGAAATGGCACCATCTGCTTCCTCTTCATGTCAGCAGAGAGGTTGTCTGTGAGCCGTACACCAAGGCCAATGTCTTGGCTGAGTACTTTGCGAACAACTTTACTCTGATAGAGGATGATATAGATGAACAGCACACACAAATTGTACTGCAATGGCTGCCTATTTCTCTTGCGGATGATGCAGATGGCCTGTGGCTGTGACCAAGCAAAAGCTCTTAGGCTGAAACAACTCCTGCCTGATGCAATGCAGCCAGTCACTAAAGCCTTAAATTACATACTGAGGACTGGCAACAATTCCTCTGTGTGGAAAGACACAAGGCTTCCTCAAAACTATTGGCCGATATGTCTGCTCCCTGTATTGTCTAAAGTATTCAAAAGAATTTACATCAAACGGCTCATGGAGCCTGTGGACAGGAAGAAGCTGATTCCCACAGACCACTTTGGCTACCAGCATGACCACAGCATGCAACACCAACTACTGCATGTTGTCGAGGATGCAATGGGAGCCCAGGAGTGTTGGGAGTACTCGGGGCAGTACTCTTCGACGTCTCCAAGGCCTTTGACTGCCAGTGGCATGAGGGCCTCCTCTACAAACTTTTTGTATTGGAGGTTCTGAAGTTGCACCTCAGACTCAGCGCATCTTATCTCCATGATTGAACTTTTCACATTTGTGCTAAAGACGTTATCTCAACTAATAGGCCTATACATGCGGGAGTGCCACAGGGGGCGGTTCTTAGCCCCCCTACCATACTTCCCATATACTGCTGATTTACCACACACAGACAGGGTATCCCTTGTATTATATGTGGATGATACTGCACTCTAGATGTGTTCCCAAAGGTATGACATTGGGGTTCGCCACTGTTTACAGGAGCTGTGCGATGTCCTAGGAGCCTGGGCAATTAAATGGCACCTTAAATTCAGTGCCATTAAAGCCAGGTTGTCATAATAATGTGACATAAAGTGCCCATGGATTTCAGCCACTGCCAATCACAGGAGGCGCCTCTCCTGGTCTCGCATGGCTAAATATCTAGGAGTAATTTTTGATAGCCTTCTGACCTGGAAGCCTCACATTCGTGAGGTCTGGGAGAAGCACACCCCCATTTGAAGGCACTTTACTCTGTATTCAATCTGGAATCAATGCTTCCCCCACACTGTGGAATTATGCTATATCTGGCACAGCTGATACCAATATTTGTCAGCTCCGAGAGGTGCAAGTGAGAGCTCTGCGACTCACCTTGCACTTACCATGAGACTACCCGACCAGGGCCTTGCAATTGGAATCAGGCATCCCCATGACAAGAGATCACTTAAAATAAACTGCCTGGTGGTTCTATGAAACGTTGCAGCATTCTGGCAGGTGGCTAGTTTCAAGTCTGAGAAACCAGCAGCACAGACGATGGACCACCATGTGATCCGACCTGCTTCGTCAGTGAGCTAGGCTAAAACGCATGCGTCAGTGCTCTCGACGCAGAGGTGACAAACAAAATATTAGGTGAACACAAACACACTTCAAAGAACAGTTTTACGAAACTTGGGTTGTGCAAAAACAGACAGTTAGGGCTGTCTTTAGGAAAAGATCAGGTGAGTAATATCACTCAAATGCGGGTAGTGAGTGAAAACATTCATACAATTGAAATGGCTGCAGAGACTAGTTCCATTCAACTGAAAAAAACTGATTGAATGAAAAAACAATCGACTGACCAACAGATTGTTAAAAACAGTTGATTGTCCCATCACTAAGTTCAAAGAAATCCATAAAAGACAATATGGTTGCAATGCTTTAGTCAAGAAAAAGCACACAGGATTGCCACAAGTTTCCCCTTGTGAAATTCCCTGATATTTCCCTGATTTCCAGACAAGCTTTAGCATTTTTTCTTGACAAATTTTCAGATCTCAAGGGTAAGTAAAGATGTAAATTGACAAAAAAAAGTAAGGACTTCAGTATTTCTAACTGTGTTATTAACTCTCTAGTTCTGAATGAACAGCAACTTGTCCCTTTACGGGATTTATGATCTGAAGGGTAAGTAAACAAGTTAATTGTGTAAATGCAAGTCATCTTTAAAGGAACAATTTCTGTTTTTACTAACAAGTTAACTCTGAATTAGCAGTGATCCTGTAATTGCTGACACTAAATCGGAAAAACTGAGAAAAGAACATTTTATTCAAGAACTTTCCTTACTTTTCTAGTTGCTTTATTCAATTTTTACACACACAGATGGTGAAGATTACATTGTAAAACACTCAGGTAAAAATGCTACAAAAATATCAGTCCTCTTCAAATGTAAAACAAATATTGACATACATCTGCATATCTGTGATGTATCCTTAAAAACACAAATTTATTGAAGCAAAGAATTAAAGTATGTACAGAAAATTTACTTGGATAAAATTGTTTTTCATCTAATGGCTATTACTGTGACATATTATGAAACTATAATTTAAAAGAAACTTTTATGGCAAAACCCAGTATTTAATTACAGCTGATCACTCCAACATCTCACACATCATGTAGAGTACTTTGATTTTAAGGTGTTGATATTAATTCCATGTGATAAATTCTGTCAGTTCTTTTAAAGATAAAACATATTTTCCATGGACTCAAATCTTTTAAACATGTGTGTTGACATCAAATCATCATAGAAATTGTTTGAATCACAGTACAAGAGTTTAATATGCACAGAAAACTGTTCATCAGATTAAAATCAATAACAAATTGAAGTTTGTCAAAACTGCTTTTATATCTAAAAGTGCTGACAATCTTATGATTAAATGAAAACCAAACTGAAGTTTTGCCTTTTCATTAGGTTTTACAATATGTGAAAATTCAGTAATGCTCAGAAAATTAGGTGACACTTTCCGTACTTTCTCGTAAAATTCAAACATATTTTAAGCTGTGAGAAAACACACTGCATGTATAAATTGTGCAGTCAAAGGTTTCAGGCATTATATTTAGTCTTAAATGATAGTGTGTGTATTTTTACATACCTGCAGCCCCAATAATTACCATCTGGGACTGGAGTACTAAGCAAATGGAACAACTATATACGAGTGCTAAAGTAATACAATAAGACAAACATATAAAAATAGTAAAAGTACATTTCTTCATCCTTTGTATACAAGGGTTATCAGATATTTTATTAGGTGTAGTTGAAGTTAACTTTCAGCAGATACTGAATATTCACCTGCCCAGCATCATACACAATGTATTTGAAAAGTTGTTAAGGAAAAAAATAAGAATTTTTAACAACAGTTCAAATCATTACTATTGTATACATATTTGTAACACAGTGCTGGAAATGGGGATTCACCAATATATTAACAATATTTATTTACTACTATCTCATCTTTAAGTTGTCTCAAACCATGCAAGTCATTTTTCAAATGATGAACTGAGTACAAATATTAAAGCAGAGATGGTGTTAAAAACTATTCTTCTGAATACATCTTTCTTCCCACATAGGATTATCAGTTATCATACATCCTCCTGAAAGATTGTAAGTGTCGGTTGGGTTAGGTCACAAACCTACAATTTGGAAAGTTGAGACAGGTACTGACAGGCTGAAGCAGTGATGTGGCTAACGCACGTGCCTGAAAAGCCTGTGGAGTAAGTGTTTCATCCACGAAATGGTTATGAGGCTCCTTCACAACTGATGGAAATGGAGTAACAAATGTTTCAAGATACATGGCTTGAAATACTTTTTGGTATCAGTGTGTATCACACATTTTGTAACTAACTTCTTTATGAAGTTTCTCTTCTTTGTGCACAGTCTACATCTGGCACAAAAGCTGCCTGGTCATTATTTCCCTAAATTATCATGTATTGTTATGGGCTGTCTGCTACAGTCAAGCTTTTGGTGGTAAATATTACAAGGAGGTTTGGAAGAAATTGACACAAACTAGAGTGTATAAAACACATATTCATATCCTGACAAGGCGAACTGAACATCAAAATGTAGACAGAGGTCTTTTCAGTCATCTTTTTCGTTAGGTTTCATACTTTGATAATACCTGCAGACAAACATAAAAGAAATATGTTGTATAATATAGCATTAAAGTTTAAGAAATAAGAACAGCACTGGGGTATGTTAAATGACTATTCTCTGTCAAATAACAATACTCTGTATTTTGTGAAACAAACAATTCAAATCAATCAGTGAAAACCAGTCAAAACTTCTTTGTGAGAGAAGCAATCATTTCATAAATTCCACTCAGTACAGTGGCCCTTTCGGCAAGTATCTATAACTTTTTGACTTCCAAGTCTTTAACTTGCTGGACCATGGACCTCTCCCATCCAGCTCTCTCGGCTTGGCTTCTTCATCTTCTTCAGACTGCTTCTGCCTTAAAGCCTCATCATACCGATCTCAAGAATTGCAAAAGTCCAGAATCATTATCTGCTTAACATCAGTTTTGAAGAAACTGCCAGCTGATTTTAGGTCATCATATACTTGATGTATGACTACTAATGACTTGGTTTCTTGGCTGACTATCATACACTCTTCATTAATGGAAGAACCTTGCTCTACAGTGGCTTGACCATGGCTCAGAATGAGAACCTTTTGAAGAAATCTATACAAATGCTGACAGGTCGTATCACAATCCAATAATTCTCTCCAAAATAATCGATTCTCGTCTCAGTCCTCCTGTAATTTGCACAGAGATCCAAAAATACCTCTTTACCAAGAAATTGCACGAATTCTTTCTCAACTTTATCAATCTTTAGCATTTATCCAATTCTACGAAGAGAATTTCTACAAAGTATCAAAGACTCTGCCCTTGCTGGTTCTTGGGCTGCTATTTATCACAACTGGATCACAAAAGTTTATGTATCTACAAATGCTGTACTTTAAAGGTGATTTTAGGAGGAGGTTTGAGCACATTTTGATCAGAAAGTCCCTGCACTCAATCCTGAAGGTTAAAATATCTATGGCAGGCACTTTTACCTTTCTGAGCTCAGACTGTACAGTATGACCTAAGTTCATGTCTATTACAGGGGTAAGACCTGCTTTATTATATCACATACTAATTTCAAGGCAGACAATACTTCAGCCTTAACGAATAAGGATATCACATCAGCTAGTAGAGATGACAAAGCATATTACAGGAAAGGTGCCATTGAGGCCACACCACTACAATTCCCTCAAAAAGGTTGTGACCTGCCTTGAACAAGGCTAAAAAAAGATATTTTAGCCAGTGGCAGAGGATCTTTGAGGTACTTCAACATCATTTGCCAGCTATAAGCATCTACTTTAATCTTGTGCTCCTTTACTTTGCCCATGTATGTTTTTAGAAAGGGGATGATTTTTATACCCAGTCAGCCGCATCCTCGCTTTCCAGCCAGCACATGGAGCAAAATTTTTTTAGGGAAGGGCGGATTTTTTGGTTTATTAAATGTTTCATAATCAGCTCTTCTTGCAGGTACATTCTTCAACACATTATAAATTGATCTCAGAAAAGGTACAACACCCCAGTTAATCTTTAAGGCTGCATTCTTGAAACTTTGATGAATTGTGTGAAGACCACAAGATCCCATATCAATAAAAGTTGTTACACTGTCCCCACGAATACTTTTCAGATTAAGACACAAATCCTTCAAGAATTACCTATTGATATTAGGTCCATCCCTTAATATATGAAGCATTTTGGTAATATTCAGATCAGAAGTTTCTATTTTACTACCATCCAACAAATTGGCAGCAGTGGTATGGCCTACAAATGCAGATGAAAAATAGTGTATTTCAAATTGTTTGTGAACTTTGTGCAATATCTGAGAGCAATATCCATTTGCTGCAGCTCAGCTGCCTTTTTAAAACTTTCATCAAATAAGATTACGAAAGGAATGTTCCCTTCAAGATCTTTGAGAATATTTTTCTGAAAGTGTGCAGCTAACCCATAAACAGTAAGTACTGCATGATGTGCTGGTCACCCAAGCTACATCTTACTAGCTACATTATTGTTAGGGAACATGACCAGAAACAAAGCAGTCTGCTCTCTGTAGTAGAAAAGTACATATAATTTCTGAATGGCTGCAAAGTCCATAATATTTCTGCCCTTGTAATATCATCCTTAATCAGGTACTTTGAAATACGACTGTTAGCTGATGCAGCATTGGTGGCAGTGATGGAAGTGACAAAATAGTTGATGTAGTGTTAGTGGCAGTAGTGGAGGTGATACCACACTGCAGTAGCTGGAAGGTTGACAAACAGACCATCAACTATGAGTCTCCTAATTCACCAGTCACTGCAATCTTATCAAGCGTCAAGGGAGCAATTTCATTACATCCAGTTACCTCATCAGACAACAGGAGAGTGATTTGGAAATACCAGCACCCTGCAAAACAATCAAATAGCCAAATAAGATTATGGAATGAGCCTTGTGATACTACATACCTGCCAACCCGTAAAATCCAAAAATCAGGAGATCCAGTTTTTAAAAATTCACAAGGTAAGAATGATCAAAAATTGTGGCTACTTTTTAGTATAGTCCTGAGACAACTGATGTGAGTCTCTTCCTGTCATGTCAGAAAGCTATATAATGACTATTGGGATGTTTTTTGACCATTTCTCCTATGATTGTGACAATTGTGGTTCTTACAGAACTGGTGGTTTTTTTTTTTTTTTTGCTATCCGGTAACATTTTCCTGAACAGGTCACTCAAGTGGTCAGTGCAATTAATTGTCAAATTTTAAATGACATAAATAATTCTGACACTGAATTCCAATTTTTTTTAAATTATTAGTCACAAACTTAAAATTTTCTTGGTAGTTTTAAACATTGCTTATTCTACCAGGTGATCTACAAATGTCACATCAGCAAAGATAAGATATTTGTATGGTGCAAAAAATGGCAATTGACCATAAATAAAGAAAAGTGTGAGCTCATCCACATGAGTACTAAAAGAAATCCGTCAAATTTTGGTTAGAAGCTAAATCACATGGATCTCAATTCTGTATTATTTGTCATCCTCTGTTTCAATGCCTTCATCATCCCAGAGTGTCTGGATATGCTGTTTCAAGCCACTTACTGATTTAACGTGAGACCGGAACTTCCTAGGATTTTCTGTCAAGTCGGTACATAGAATTTTACTTTCGAATTCACTGAACGCTTCACGCACAGCCCTCCTTATGCTAACTTTGACATCGTTTAGCTTCTGTTTGTCTGAGAGGTTTTGGCTGCGTTTAAACTTGGAGTGAAGCTCTCTTTGCTTTCGCAGTAGTTTCCTAACTTTGTTGTTGTACCCCGGTGGATTTTTCCCATCCCTCACAGTTTTACTCGGCACGTACCTGTCTAAAATGCATTTTACGATTGCCTTGAACTTTTTCCATAAACACTCAACATTGTCAGTGTCAGAACAGAAATTTTCGTTTTGATCTGCTAGGTAGTCTGAAATCTGCCTTCTATTACTCTTGCTTATTCTACCAGGTGATCTACAAATGTCACATCAGCAAAGACAAGATATTTGTATGGTGCAAAAAATAGCAATTGACCATAAATAAAGAAAAGTGTGAGGTCATCCACATGAGGACTAAAAGAAATCTGTCAAATTTTGGTTAGAAGCTAAATCACATGGATCTCAATTCTGTCAATTCAACTAAATACCTAGGACATACAATCACAAACAACTTTAATTGGAAAGACCATATAGATAATGTGTGGAGAAGGTGAACCAAAGACTGTGCTTCATTGGCAGAACACTCTGAAGATGCAGCAGATCCAATGAAGAGACTGCCTGCACTACACTTGTCTATCCCCTGCTAGAGTACTGCTGCAACAGGATGGGATCCTTACCAGATACGATTGATGGAGTACATCAAAAAAAGTCCCAAGAAGGACACCTTGTTCTGTATTATCATGTTATAGGGGAGAGGGTGTCATGGAAATGATACACAAGTTGGGGTGGCAATCATTAAAACAAAGGAATTTTATGTTGCAACAAGAGCTATTTACTAAATTTTGATCACATACTTTCTACATCTACATCTACATTTATACTCCACAAGCCACCCAACGGTGTGTGGCGGAGGGCATTTTACATACCACTGTCATTACCTCCCTTTCCTGTTCCAGTCGCGTATGGTTCACGGGAAGAACGACTGTCTGAAAGCCTCTGTGCGTGCTCTAATCACTCTAATTTTACATTTGTGATCTCGGGAGGTATAAGTAGGGGGAAGCAATATATTCGATACCTCATCCAGAAATGCACCCTCTCGAAACCTGGCGAGCAAGCTACACCGCGATGCAGAGCGCCTCTCTTGCAGAGTCTGCCACTTGAGTTGGTTAAGCATCTCCGTAACGCTATCACGGTTACCAAATAACCCTGTGACGAAATGCACCGCTCTTCTTTGGATCTTCTCTATCTCCTCCGTCAACCCGATCTGGTACCGATCCCACACTGATGAGCAATACTCAAGTATAGGTCGAACGAGTGTTTTGTAAGCCACCTGCTTTGTTGATGGACTACATTTTCTAAGGACTCTCCCAATGAATCTCAACCTGGAACCCGCCTTACCAACAATTAGTTTTATATGATCATTCCACTTCAAATCATTCCACACGCATACTCCCAGATACTTTACAGAAGTAACTGCTGCTAGTGTTTGTTCCACTATCATATAATCATACAATAAAGGATCCTTCTTTCTATGTATTTGCAATACATTACATTTGTCTATGTTAAGGGTCAGTTGCCACTCCCTGCACCAAGTGCCTATCCGCTGTAGATCTTCCTGCATTTCGCTACAATTTTCTAATGCTGCAACTTCTCTGTATACTACAGCATCATCCGCGAAAAGCAGCATGGAACTTCCGACACTATCTACTAGGTCATTTATATATATTGTGAAAAGCAATGGTCCCATAACACTCCCCTGTGGCACGCCAGAGGTTACTTTAACGTCTGTAGACGTCTCTCCATTGATAACAACATGCTGTGTTCTGTTTGCTAAAAACTCTTCAATCCAGCCACACAGCTGGTCTGATATTCCGTAGGCTCTTACTTTGTTTATCAAGCGACAGTGTGGAACTGTATCGAACGCCTTCCGGAAGTCAAGAAAAATAGCATCTACCTGGGAGCCTGTATCTAATATTTTCTGGGTCTCATGAACAAATAAAGTGAGTTGGGTCTCACACAATCGCTGTTTCTGGAATCCATGTTGATTCCTACATAGTAGATTCTGGGTTTCCAAAAACCACATGATACTCGAGCAAAAAACGTTGTTCTAAAATTCTACAACAGATCGACATCAGAGATATAGGTCTATAGTTTTGTGCATCTCCTCGACTACTCTTCTTGAAGACTGCGACTACCTGTGCTCTTTTCCAATCATTTGGAACCTTCCGTTCCTCTAGAGACTTGCGGTACACGGCTGTTAGAAGGGGGGCAAGTTCTTTCGCATACTCTGTGTAGAATCGAATTGGTATCCCGTCAGGTCCAGTGGACTTTCCTCTGTTGAGTGATTCCAGTTGCTTTTCTATTCCTTGGACACTTATTTCGATGTCAGCCATTTTTTCGTTTGTGCGAGGATTTAGAGAAGGAACTGCAGTGCGGTCTTCCTCTGTGAAACAGCTTTGGAAAAAGGTGTTTAGTATTTCAGCTTTACGCGTATCATCCTCTGTTTCAATGCCTTCATCATCCCAGCGTGTCTAGATATGCTGTTTCAAGCCACTTACTGATTTAACATAAGACCAGAACTTCCTAGGATTTTCTGTCAAGTCGGTACATAGAATTTTACTTTCGAATTCACTGAACGCTTCACGCATAGCCCTCCTTACGCTAACTTTGACATCGTTTAGCTTCTGTTTGTCTGAGAGGTTTTGGCTGCATTTAAACTTGGAGTGAAGCTCTCTTTGCTTTCGCAGTAGTTTCCTAACTTTGTTGTTGTACCACGGTGGGTTTTTCCCATCCCTCACAGTTTTACTCGGCACATACCTGTCTAAAACGCATTTTGCGATTGCCTTGAACTTTTTCCATAAACACTCAACATTGTCAGTGTCAGAACAGAAATTTTCAATTTGATCTGTTAGGTAGTCTGAAATCTGCCATCTATTACTCTTGATGAACAGATAAACCTTCCTCCCTTTTTTTATATTCCTATTAACTTCCATATTCAGGAAATGTTGCAATGGCCTTATGATCACTGATTCCCTGTTCTGCATGTACAGAGTCGAAAAGTTTGGGTCTGTTTGTTATCAGTAGGTCCAAGATGTTATCTCCACGAGTCGGTTCTCTGTTTAATTGCTCGAGGTAATTTTCGGATAGTGCACTCAGTATAATGTCACTCGATGCTCTGTCCCTACCACCCGTCCTAAACATCTGAGTGTCCCAGTCTATATCTGGTAAATTGAAATCTCCACCTAAGACTATAACATGCTGAGAAAATTTATGTGAAATGTATTCCAAATTTGCTCTCACTTGTTCTGCCACTAATGCTGCTGAGTCAGGAGGTCGATAAAAGGAGCCAATTATTAACCTAGCTCGGTTGTTGAGTGTAACCTCCACCCATAATAATTCACAGGAACCATCCACTTCTACTTCACTACAGGATAAGCTACTACTAACAGCGACGAACACTCCACCAACGGTTGCATGCAATCTATCCTTTCTAAACACCGTCTGTACCTTTGTAAAAATTTTGGCAGAATTTATCTCTGGCTTCAGCCAGCTTTCTGTACCTATAACGATTTCAGCTTCGATGCTTTCTATCAGCGCTTGAAGTTCCGGTACTTTACCAACGCAGCTTCGACAGTTTACAATTACAATACCGATTGCTGCTTGGTCCCCGCATGTCCTGACTTTGCCCCACACCCGTTGAGGCTGTTGCCCTTTCTGTACTTGCCCAAGGCCATCTAACCTAAAAAACCGCCCAGCCCACGCCACACAACCCCTGCAACCCGTGTAGCCGCTTGTTGCGTGTAGTGGACTCCTGACCTATCCAGCGGAACCCAAAACCCCACCACCCTATGGCGCAAGTCGAGGAATCTGCAGCCCACACGGTCGCAGAACCATCTCAGCCTCTGATTCAGACCCTCCACTCGGCTCTGTACCAAAGGTCCGCAGTCAGTCCTGTCGACGATGCTGCAGATGGTGAGCTCTGCTTTCATCCCGCTAGTGAGACTGGCAGTCTTCACCAAATCAGATAGCCGCCGGAAGCCAGAGAGGATTTCCTCCGATCCATAGCGACACACATCATTGGTGCCAACATGAGCGACCACCTGCAGATGGGTGCACCCTGTACCCTTCATGGCATCCGGAAGGACCCTTTCCTCATCTGGAATGACTCCCCCCAGTATGCACACAGAGTGCACATTGGTTTTCTTCCCCTCTCTTGCTGCCATATCCCTAAGGGGCCCCATTACGCGCCTGATGTTGGAGCTTCCAACTGCCAGTAAGCCCACCCTCTGCGACCGCCCAGATCTTGCAGACTGAGGGGCAACCTCTGGAACAGGACAAGCAGCCTTGTCAGGCCGAAGATCAGTATCAGCCTGAGACAGAGCCTGAAACTGGTTCGTCAGACAAACTGGAGAGGCCTTCCGTTCAGCCCTCCGGAATGTCTTTCACCCCCTGCCACACCTTGAGATGACCTCCCACTCTACCACAGGTGACGGATCAGCCTCAATGCGGGCAGTATCCCGGGCAACCACAGTCGTAGTCCGATCGGGGGATGCATGGGACGAGCTGGCCGTCCCCGACAAACCCCCATCCGGACCCCCACAGTGATGCCCATTGGCAACAGCCTCAAGCTGTGTGACCGAAACCAACACTGCCTGAAGCTGGGAGCGAAGGGATGCCAACTCAGCCTGCATCCGAACACAGCAGTTGCAGTCCCTATCCATGCTAAAAACTGTTGTGCAAAGAACATCTGAACTAATCTACAGAGAGCGCAAACAAATCGACACAAAATTTAAACGGTTATTAAAATACAAGATTGCCTAGTAAATGCAGTAATGCTGCTACTTGCACACTGCTGACACACTGCCCGGCGGCGGAACGAGACTACGCGATTTTACACTATTCAGGTACTAAAACGCGATGCTACGACTCTCAAATACTATAATACGTCCAAAAGTTATAAATTAAACAATGCAAGTACCAAAAATACGCAAAGAAATTAAGAATTAAACTATGTAACAAATGAGTGAGCTAGGAGTATATGACTTGCTGCTGCAGCTGCTTATCCAAATGCAGAAATATTTTGTTGACCCCCACCTACAAAGGAAGAAACTATCGTCACAATAAAATAAATCAAAGTGTGAACAGGAAGATTTAGGTATTTGCTTTTCCTTTGTGCTATTTGAGGTGGAATAGTAAAGAAATAATCTGAAAATGGTACGACAAGTGCTTTGCCAGGCACTTAAGTGTGAATTGTAGGTTAGTCATGTAGACAAAGAATATAAAATGCAAGCAATGGATCTTTCCTTGACATAATAATGCATGGAAACTGTTGTGATATTGTTCCAAGAAAACAGAATGATAATGTTTGAGGTCAGCGGATTCAAAACTGTTGAAAAGATTGCATTAGTTGCAGCACTATGACGTATTATTGTTATTCCTAAACATTTGGTCACACTAATGTCTGTTGATTCATCAGTTACAATGTTATACATGCTATCATCGAATCTTGCCACAAATTTCCCACAAAATGTTTCATAACTGCACTACCCTTTGTTCTATGTATTTGAAGTTTTCTGGCAACATCATTGTCTGAATTTACTCATGTACAGCTCACTTAGTGACCACATCATATGATTGCACAATGCAAAAAAAAAAAAGCAAGGGAACCCTCAGCTTGATTTACTTCTAAACATTCTTTCATGGTTTCGAAAGGTATTTTTGTTTAGGGTGCTGTACCTGTGTTGTCTTTTCGTGGAACTGTGGCTTATATGTCAGCATAAGGTTTTAAAAAAGTACCATGACAAAATTTGCAAGATTATTTTGAGCATAGCCAAAACTTCTTTCCAACCAATTTGCAAACTTGATATCATGTAGTCATTCAACATGACATTTTTGGGCATATTGTGCCATTACTTTACACATGCTTAATGCTAAAACAGTATCAGGTCATGTAAAAAATAACCACATTAACACCGATGCTATAAATATGAACAATTCATGCAGCTGCGGATTTAATAACACTAGAATGCATAACAATACAGGAATGATGACAGAATACCATGTATTATAAATGTTTAGGTGATATAAATTCAAGAGCTGGTAGACATTAACAAATTAAATAGTGCTGTTTTCTATTTGCTGAATGGATCAAGCTATTTTTAAAAGTAATTCTGCTGTAAAAGCACTCTAATATGTTTAAAATCTACCATAATTCCCACTAGCCACTAGGCAGGTACTCAAAACCAGATTAAGTGGAAAAATCACTAACTTGGCAGAATTGGTACAGTGACAGCACACAAACACCAAGTCCAAACAGAGCAAAAAAGTGAGCTTTACAAATATACAGTCTGCAAAATGTGCAGGAAAGAGGAAAAAGTGCAATCTATAACATGTCATGTGCAGCTTCCTGATTTCTGCAAACTCCAAGAAGTACATCGATTAAAGAGACTAATAAGCAAAGGACTTTCCAGTATTGGCCAAAAACTGAAATGATTGGTTTTCAAAACAGCCATCTTATGTTTGATGATAATTAACTAAAAATCAGGAGAAATATTGGAATAACTGGGAGGCAGTAGAAAAAGCTGAAAATCAGGACTCTCCCTCCTAAATCAGGAGAGTTGGGAAGTATATACTATGAGGGGAAGAACAGTTGTTGCTAATAGGTGGGTATGTCTGGTTTCAGAATGCACACACGATGAAAAAGGGATTACTGAAATCAACCCCCTTGTCTAAAGAGGAAGCAAGAAGAACGGAAACATTGGTAAAGCAGGACAGCGAGTCGTACCTTGCCAACCCTCCCTCTTCACTGAAAAACCAGTGGCAAGTTTCCTTAATGAATGCCAAAACTTGACACTAGAAAAAGATAGGTTACATCTAGGTGCCCAAGGGTACGTCAAAAATGCCAAAGTCTATTGTTTGCTTTCGAGCAACACTCAGTTGGCAAGGTTTCCCAGCTCATCCAATGTTCCTGTTCTCCTTGCTTACATTTTAAATCATTATTTGAATACTCTTTTAATAGCTAACGCATCACCAAAGCAGCAGGGTAAGAAAACAATGCAGTCATTGAAAATAAAATCCCATTAAGGTCAGTGAGATGTTGTGCAGCCTTTAAGAGTCTATGCATGGCTTAACAGTTGCAGCACTTCACTTATCGAGGCTTGATGATTAAGACAAATGCATTAATTCCTGAAACCTTCAGATGAATGTCTGCTGTCTTCTTGACCACCACGACTTCCTTGGAGTATTTAGTTCTGTACACATGCCTGATTATGGCCATCTTCCCCATGTTGCTGAGAGCGAAAGACTTGTTGTGTACTGGAATTCTGACATCTTGTGGTCTTTGATGCCCTCAAACCTCCAGTCATTCAGCCATTCAGAAATGAATTTCACCTTGCTTGCTTTCATCATGATATACTATTAGAACACTGTGTGAGATGACACATGACTGAGGACAGAAAGTTGTTTGTTGAAACACCCCTGCAACTATCAAAGCTGGTGCATCTTCGTAGGCGAGCTGCCACAAAAAGAATGGATTTTCCTGACAAGCTATGGATATTTCCAGCAGATTCATTGACATCTGCAGCCCCTGCCCATGTTTTTGTGGGGGTACAACCTTCAGACTGTACCCCCAGAATGTGAGAATAAAATATTCACAGTGTTCCTCATGCCTCACAAACTGTCCGATTATCGAAATGAGGTTTTGGCAAATGAAAGCATGGAAAATATTGAGTTTCTACATGATAAGCATGTGGAATATTCGTATCAACTGCATTACACAAGTAACTGTAGACTTATGTAATGGAATGGTGTAATTTTTATAAGCCTTCAGTAGATGCTGCAATGAGAATTGGAGTGGCTTTGCAAGAGAAGTTAAGAAATTATACGTTTGTTTTTATACCAAAAATGGGAATTTTCATAACTGTTTCACCTGCATTTACCATGTTTCCTCATCTAAGAAACCACTGTTTTAGGATTCTGATCCGGCTGCAAGTGCATTAGGATGCTAGCAAGGTGATATTGTGCAAACACCACTTTTTTTTGCCAAAGGAAGTAAATTTTAACAAGAAAACAAGAGAAATGTAGCTGTTACTCACAATTTGACACTTCTTAGAGACTGGTTTTCAAGAGACAACAAGTTTTAGTTGCTACAAATATAATGAAGAAGATCGAAAAACATACAGTTGTACCGGAAAGTATATTGCTTGTAAAAATTGACACATGAACACTACACAAACAAGGATGTAAAAAATAGGGCATACAAAGAGATGTTTGAAAAATTTTTAGACAGTATTCTGTAAGGGATCCATGATCCCACGAACATAGATGCTAGTATCCGACGCCCACGTCGATAGTAGACAGGAGTCGATTGTCGAGAGCTGCAGGAGGCAGTGAGATTAGTGTTGAGGGCAGTAGTAGTATGGGAAAGTGACAAGTGAGCGGTAGTGTGGGAAAGATGGGCAAGAATGGTGGTCGAGTAAAATTCACCGGAGTGTGGGAGAGTGACAAGTGAGCGGTAGTGCGGGAAAGATGGGCAAGAATGGTGGTCGAGTAAAATTCACCGGAGTATGACGAGTGAGCACGTCCCCCTGATCCTCGTGGGGTGGACCCTCATTGATACCGATTCGCGAGTGATATGAAACCAGAAAGTGACAAGTGCCAAATTACGTGTTTCGCATCAGCCAGCAACAACCATGGATTGCAGTGAGGATTGTTGTGGATGTAAACCATCATCATTGCGTGTGACGAAATACCTAAAATCAGCAACCAACAAGAGATATAACTGTGATTAGATGTGTAAGGCGAAGGTAGCAACTGCCTCAGCATTTGTGTGTTAGCAGGAAATATATATAACAGTTTGTGCATCGCAACCTTTGTGGTCCTTAGTAATAGACAAACTTTCAATCATTCCACTATTCAGTTGCAAAACAGCCGCACCCGGTTGAAATACCCCCGAAGTCAGCAGAAAAACCGATAGCCTTTCTTCCATTAAGCACACGGTCATATATCATAATAATTAACTGTTTGGCGGCTTCGATAAATTACACAAAATCCAGTAAAGGAATTTAATTGGGGGTGTTTCAATTCCAATTGTGGACCACAGTGTCATAAAAATGGAGCTACAAAACTGAAGGTATTTTAAATCCATCTTTGCAGCTATGGTACAAGAAACAATACTGTCAAATGAGGAAGTAGCTAAAAAAAAAGAACTTGCAAGCAGATGATGTTTCCTGATGTGAGCAAAAATCTTAAGTACTAACATCAACAGCTTTTGTAACGAACTGTTTTTAGGTGGAGAAGGCAAGCCAAATGGTACATGTATTTCATTAAGATCACTGATGTTATTTTATTTCAATAAAACAAAACACCTTTTTGGCAACAAAAATGAGCATTTCCTCAGTGTCACAAGACAGATTTAAACTACCTTCACTGATTTCAGAAATAACCTCAGAAAAAAGTGTAGAAGGCAGGGAAGAGTTGTGTAAATCAACACTATAGGTGACCCCCAAAAACACTATAGGTGACCCCCAAAAAATGTTGGTTCTACTATGTTCATTATTGTCAGTTATTACCCACTGCATTATGTCTATTATTTTACAGGTATTGTGTGATTTTTCTTTCGAGAAATATATAAATACATAGCGTACGAACTGCCAGTAACTACCACGATTTTCTACTTCTTATCACCCATACTTTCTAATATATAAATTACTTTCAAAGTACCAAAATGTACTAGAATAGATAAAATGTCTATAAAAAGCCACACCGTACAATGTACTTGCAGTAAGACAATCGCAATTCCTGGAATCCATTGCCTGTGGCCTATGGCCTGCTGGGGAGTGTAAGGGGCAGGGCCTGCATATTAGTGGGAAATGATGGTCTTCAGATTGGCAGGCCTAGTCTGTTAAGAGATACCAGCAGAAATGGCCTGTGGTTTTGGCCTGTCACGGAAATCCACTCATGTGCCCAGTTATTCATGAGTCACAGAAGGCATTTTGATGAAATGAAATTTTCGGCCATAGCCCTTGTTGGAAAACAAGAGCACACAAACATTCACATAATCACTTGGACACAACTCGTGTGCATATGACCACTGTCTTCACCCACTGCATCTACAGTCTCTGAGAATCAGATCCAAACAAACCACTCTTCACATTGCCCTGCCTCTCGTTGGTGGCATCACTGACACTGCAAGCTCAGGGTAGTGGTAGGAAGCAGAGAAGCAGTATGAATGAGGGAGTAGGGAAGCAGCGCCTATACTCAGCTGAGTCCAGCCAGTGAAGATGTGGGACATCTCAGTAAACAAATAATTTTATCTACTGATACAAAAACGAGATTTTTCCAGTCTTTTTTTCAAATCCCCTGTTATTTCCCTGATATGTTTGAAATTCCCTGATATTCTCTGATTTCCAAAATTTGTGGCAATCCTGTTTAACTACAGTGCACTTGTGACCAGGATCTTTGCTAGCTGTTTTGCCGTCCTGGACGAGAACTGAAAAATGATGCCCATTCTTTTTTACTACCAACGGTCTCCCCCACCTCCTCATCACTGCCACCAACATCCAACAGCACAACAATTCAAAACCCTATTGTACTTTTAACCATAAAACTACGATGACCAGACATTCTCACTTTCTGGGGACAGTCCTCAATTTTCATGCTTTCTTTGTCTTCAGTCCCTTTGATTTGAAATTATTTTTTTCCACTCTTTACCACTTCAACAATTTTCCACCCTAGGCAGCAGCCTAGTCTTGCCTAATGGTATCAGTGGCCCTGCCTGTGACCTCTAGTTTAAGGGCCCACGACAACTGTACTATGTACGCTATAGAATTGACTGCTCTGAAACAGCTGTCACCAAAATGTATGGATGTGGCTGACCAGAGCAACACTCATTCAGTTTCCAAATTTGCTCTGTTACTCATGAACATCACTTGACTGCCAACTTGTAGTCAGGTAGTTGCATCACCACCTAGTCACACCTAGACTTCAGTACATTGTTGAACAAATACATGATACATATAAATGATTGTGTGAGTTCATAAATTCCTTCATCATTCATATATCATTCACTGCACACACATTCACTATTTGATGCAACATGATCAAAAATGTACACAACAAAAAAAAACATAACAACATGATTAATATATTATCCCTACACATGACAGAATGAACAGACATGCATAATAAATGTAATACCACAGTCAAAACAAAAAGAACATCATAAACTCTACCTCACACACTATTGCTAATTTCATATCTAAATTTGCTCATTCTATGCATTATGCACAATCTGTCTCATTTATTGATCAGAGACTAAACAGCAAATTATGTTCAGTGAACCCACTGTTAAATTGCACCCTCTTCCTGTTAAACCCACTGTTGAACTTGATTAAATTTTCCAAACAATATATAGTAACACCTTTTTTGGTCAGGAAGTCCATACCAAGCACTACATTTATTGCCAACATGTTATCACTAAGAAATTCTCCTCAAATAATTCCACATCCGTAACAATTTCAAGCATAACCTATCTTTTGATTGGCTTTCTGAGCTGACCTGTAGCATTATATTCTTTTACACTTATTTCAGGAAACTCCACCAGTTTCGAAGAATGATTGAATGCTTCTGCGCATGCAGTAATTATTCTAATCTTATCCATGTGATCCCTACTCAGTGATATGTAGGGGGTTGTAACATATTCATAGATCATTTATAGCTGGTGCCTGAAATTTTGTTAATAGACTTATTCAGGATAGTTTACATCTATCTCCAAGAGTCTTCCAGTTCAGTTCCTTCAGTATCTCTGTGACACTCTGCCAAGGATTAAACAAACCTGTGACCATTCGTGCTGCCCTTTTCTGTAAACATTCAATATCCCCTGTTAGTTCTATTTGGTACGAGTCCCACACCCTTGAGCAATATTCTAGAACTAATCACGTGAGTGATTTGTAAGCCATCTCCTTTGTAGACTGAGAACAATGTCTTTCGCGATGGCACTGATATGTTAAACATCCTCGGTTTTTCTTGCTGCATAAATTCGGGATAAAAACTCAAGCTTTTGATGATAGCCTCCATCATAATCATCAGGAGCAACTGACTGTCTTCACTGTTGTTGTGGTGGTCCTATATAGCCCGTGGATGGCTTGTGATTGGTCGGCTTGTGATTGGTCAGTGATTATGTACTGCTGTCACAGCCAGTGTCAGTGTCTGCGCTGGTGGCACCAGTGCTTCTGAGGGAGCGTAAACCCTGCAAGGAATGTCTCTGCTGCTTCTCTGCATTGAGCGCTCGTTTCCATGCACTGCTCTGATACTTTACATTACCACAGTTAAAGTTCTTCTCGCTCATTCTTATTTCAGCAGCCTCCTTAATAACATAATTCCAGTATGTGGAGGCATGGGACAAAATTTTTGTTTCATCAAAGAGTATTTTATGTTTGTTCATGAGGCTGTGCTCCGCAATTGCTGATTTCTCCAGTTCTCTGTTTATAATATGCCGTTGGTGTTCTGCACGGTGGTCACAAATGGTACGAATGGTGTGACCTATGTAATTGCTTCCACACTCACAGGGGATATTATAAATTCGAGGGACCCTGAGGTCGAGACTGTCCTTAACAGAGCACATCATCTCCTTAATTTTCTTAGGACAACATTCCTTGAATGGTTTATGCTCCCATGGAAGCCGTGGTGCCATCAGCACAGACACTGACACCAGCTGTGACAGCAGTATGTAATCACCGACCAATCACAAGCCGACCAACCACAAACTGTCCACAGGCTATATAGGGCCACCACAGCAGCAGTGAAGACAGTCAGTTGGTCCTGATGATGATGATGGAGGCTATCATCAAAAGCTTGAGATTTTATCCCGAATTGATGCAGCAAGAAAACCGAGGATGTTTTACAAATCTCCTTTGTAGACTGATTGTGCTTCCCCAGCATTCTGCCAATAAACCAAAGTCTGCCACCTACTTTACCCACAACTGGTCCTATGTGATCATTTCAATTTACATCCCTACAAAGTGTTACACCCAGATATTTGTAGGAGTTGCCTGATTCAAGTAGAGACCCATTGATATTATAGTCACAGGCTACTACTTTCTTTTTTTTTTTTTTCATTTTGTGAGATGCACAGTTTCACATTTCTGAATATTTATGCAGCTTCTTTCAGACAGTACTTCATCATACATATCTGCAAAAAGTCTGAGGTTACCATTAATGTTGTCTGCAAGGTCATTGATATATGACATGAACAGCAAGGGTCCCAACACACTTCCCTGGGGCACACCTGAAGTTATTTCTACATCTGATGATGACTCTCCATCCAAGATAACATGCTGCATCCTCCCTACCAAAATCTCCTCAATCCAATCACAAATTTCACTTGATACCCCATAAGATTGCAATTTTCACAATAAGTGTAGGTGTGGTACTGAGTCAAATGCTTTTTGGAAATCAAAAAATACTGCATCTAACCGACTATCTTGATCCAATGTTTTAAGTATGTCAAGTGAGAAAAGTGCAAGTGGATTTCACATGATTGATGTTTTCGGAAACCATGCTGGTTGGCACTGAGGATGTCATTCTGTTCACAATATTTCATTACATGTAAGCTCAGAATATGTTCTAATATTCTGCAACAGATCAGTGTCAAGGAGATTGGACAATAGTTTTATGGAACCCTTTTTTCAAAGATCTGGGCATAGTTTTTTTGTTTATATGATCTATGATAGATTATAGTTAGAAATGGAGCTAACTCAGCTGCAAATTCAGTATAGAATCTGATAGGAATTCCCTCAGGCACTGGAGCTTTGTTTAATTTTAACAGTTCCAGTTGTTTCTCAACACCACTGACACTAATACCTATTCGTTCACATTTCAGGAGTTCAAGGATTAAATTGGGACAATTTCCTCAGTTTTCCTTTGTAAAGGAACATTTGAAAACAGTGTTAAGCATTTCAGTTTTTGCTTTGCTGCTCTCAGTTTCAGTTCCTGTGTCATTACCTAGGGACAGGACACTAACTCTTTTGCCACTTTGGTGCCACTTACAGCATTTATATCCAATTAGAATTGCTTTGGGTTTTGTAAAATATCATTTGACAATATTCTGCTATGGTAGTCACTGAAGGTAGCGTGCATTGCTCTATTGACAGCCAAATGCATTTCATTCAGCATCTCTCTATCTGTAGCCCTTCACATTGTTTTAACCCATTACTCAGTACTCTCTGTTTCTGTATAAGTTTCCTCACAGTGACTGTATACTATGTGGGGTGCCTCCCTTATGAACAGTTCTACTGGGTACATATTTATCCAGTGCATGGGCAACTATCCTTTTGAACTTGAGCCATAGTTCCTCTACATCTCCCTGCCCTGGTACTGAGAGTTTCAAGTTCCTCATTGAGGTAAGACACTACTGATTTTTTATCTAGTTTACTGAATACATACCATATTTACCCAAGTATAAGATGACACTTTTTTAATAGGCTCCTTGGGAAAAATTTATTTTTAATATATTGTGATTAATCAAAATTGCAAGCGGTTTTATTGACGATATAAGATGCTCTCATAAAGTTCACATAATATTATTCTAAACTTATGCTATTTATTGATTGTCTACATTTTGATAATACAAGGAGAAATAAAATAAACAAAAAGAAATGGTTATATTAATTTTCTACCATTTTGCTTACTGACCCTGTAGTTTGTGGTATCACATTTTTAATCATCATCATGCTAGTAGCACAGATGTGAAATGTTTATATCTTTGCTGTCATAAATATTTGGCAGTTTTGCTTCTCCTGAATAAGTTTCTGAGGTTGTCATTATGGAGGGACCTGAGAATACAGCTGGTTTTTTTTTTTTTTTTTTGCTTCTATACTGACGTGAGAATTTACAAAATCTCTTGCTTCCAAACACATCACCTGCCTACCGCTCTCTCATTGGCTGTGTAGAACCAGGTGACAGTGAGCCACATTAAGGCTTGCATTGGTGCCGTTGGTAGGTTGGCATCATGTAATAGGGATAGTGGCATCCAGTTTTCTTCTCGTGTTTACTGGTGCCACTACATTTGCTAGCGTTGTCTGGCCACAAGTGGCAGCAGCAGCGGTTATCAATATCTAGTACCCTAGTACTATCATTGTAAGGGTGTCAAGTGTTTTCTGGGTCGGGTGTGTCAGCAGTTCGGTTGGGACAGAGCAGCAATGAAGTCCGGCAGCGCGCGGACATGCCGGGACTGCTGGTGGCACGCAGGCACTGCTGGATCGAGGGGCTGTACTTGCGAGGGCAACAACCTCATTCTCCACCAGAACCAGGACATTTGAGTTGAGTAAACATTAACCCAATAGTGAAACCTCCACTATTTTGAGATCATGCCATTTGTTCACGCGTTGCTGCTCGCAGGGTCGCTGAGACGAAGAGCAATGAGTGGAGTGTGTGGAGTTGGTGAAATTAATTAGCCATTCTCCACCTTTTATTATTAATCATTGAATTCCTTGTGTTTATTGATGAAGTTCAACCAGCGGTATTTTTCTGCCTAGTGGCCGCTAACGCTCCAGTTACCCGCCCTGGAGGTTAGCGCATTTTTGCAGCAGTGTATCTTTCCTCACCTTGCCACAGCTGTCTGGTAAGGCATGTAGCTCAACAGCCTCCTTGATTGTGGTTCAGATATTTGTTTCTTTTGGACTGCTTTGATCATAGGGGATCCTCCTGCTGCTGGATGTCCTAAACACCGGATTCTGAAGATGCAGTGCTGTCCGTTGGTTCTGCCTTGCCTGGGTTATTCCATTGTTGTGTTGGTTATTAGACGTTAAGTAGGTGTTGCAAGAGTCTTGGCCTATGTTTAAACTGTCCTAGTTTGAGTTGCCACCTGATTAAGTAAATACAACTCTTGGCTGCCTGTCTCATCATTTACGAAGTGAGCAACTTTCCCAGGTCAATCCTTGGAGCACTGTATGAGGCCCACTTCTCTCTTGATTTGGTCAGATTGTGATGATTGTTTTTTTCAGTTATTACTATTGGGGCATTCAGCCAACAAATAAGTTGAATTTCTGACCAATAAGGCCTTCAGGCATGAGTGCAACTTGCTTCGGAAATTTTTTATTAGACATCAAAATCAAATTTGATAATTATACCTTATTGTCAACCTTATTTGCAATTGTTTTCAAATAAAGTGTACATGATTTTAAAAAAAAAAAAAAAAAAAATAGGCTGAGCCTAACGGTAACTGAGTACGGCCCCTCCACAATGAATCCTGCCTTTCCCTAAGTCCCATGTCTCAGACCGACTCCCTTTCCATTCCTGTCGTACATCACAGAGAATATCGACAACACTGCAGCAAGAAACACGTAAGTACACACTGGCCCCCATCTAGATTTTTACTGACTCTTGCAGAAATGAATGCTATTGTTGAGTATTTGTCCAGTTTTATAGCCAGTCTGATTCAGATTACAAATGGGTCCAGAAAACTGCAGTTTAAATGTGGTAGATGTTCATAAAAAGACAAATTACATCATACTGACTTCCATGGTTGGCAACATGATGAAATTTGCTGCTCACTTTCCACTCACCTCCTGGCAATCATCGTAGCTCTCAGCCAAGCTGGTGTCACTGTTCCCCTTCCAATCCTCTTGTAGTGCTGAACTTCAGCAACTGTGAAAAACAGACTGCAATATCTTCTTGTGTGCAGGTCATCAACCCTGCATTTTTCGAATGATGAATCTTGGAAAAAATCTCATCTTATAATCAGATAAATATGGTATACTGTATCTTTCTGCTTGTTTTAGTTGTCCTTTGTAGTTCTGTAGTCATTGTTGCCACAACCGTGTCATGGTCGCTGATACCACTTTCAATGTGGACATCCTCAAAGAGGTCAGGTCTATTTGTTGCTATTAGATGCAATATATTTTCATCATGAGGGGGGGCTCCTAACTATCTGTTCTACGTAGTTATCAGAGAAGGCTTGTAATAGTGTTTCACAGGATGTGTTATCATGCCCACCACTAACAAAACTATAATTTTTCCAGGTAATTGTTGGATGATTACAGTATCACTGGGGAGCTTGCTTACAAGTGAACTGAAGTTTTCTCTAAAGTTTTTGGTTTCATCAGGAGATGAGTCTGGTGGGTGATAGAAGGATCCAATTATCATTTTATGCCTGCCCCTGATATTGAGTCTTGCCCAAATAATCTCACATGCAGCTTCAATTTCTGTTGCAGTGAATTTGATTTTCTTGTCTACTGCAACAAATACACCACCTCCATTTCCCATTTTCCTATCCTTTCAATATACACTTAAATATTCCCCAAAAATTTCACTGCTATCAATTTCAGATTTTAACCGCTTTCTGTACCTAGTATTATATGAGCTTCACTGCTTTTTGTGCTGGCATAATATGTCACCAGCACTCAAATTGGCAAAGAGGCTATGAGGAAATCGATAGTAAGCACCAGAGCAAGCGATCCTATCAGGAGAGAGGCCAAAGACAGATTTCAAAGAAATGCGCCGCCAACAACATCTTGGACGCCAGTACTTAGATCACCATTGCAGACCAGAGGGGCCAGTGAGTCATCCAGTGAGTCACGAAGTTGAGTCACTTGTATATGCAGACACTTGCAATAGCAATCAGAGTCTCTGTCTCAGGCAGCACATAGTGACCAGAGTAGCGTGCGTAGCGGGACTTGTACTTCACCAGCAGTAAGGCTGACATTGACTATTACAGAAGAGCTTGTATTATATGGACTAGCTTAAGATAAGTAACTTCTCATTCTAGTTAGTAAAGAACCCTGTTAATATATTCATGCAGTTTTGTTATAGAAAGAGGATACGGGTCACCAAACGACATCCTCTCCTTGCTTCCCATGATACAAGACTACAGTGACAATAAGACAACACAAAACTGGCAATGAGTATAATTCAGAGCAGATTTTGCTTCCTTCTCTTGTGTTTTAACTTGCAGGGGTGCTCATTTCTCATTACTAATGTGTTGTGTTCTTGCATGTATTCCAGGAGGGGAGCTGCAGAACTAATTGAAATTCTCTGTTCAGAGGCTTTTCTTGTTTTTTGCTACAAAGCATTTGTGTAAACCATGGCTACCCTACTTCCTCCACCCCCTGCCCCTGCACTTCAGCCACAGATAGTCAATGTAATGGATCTAACATAAGCTTTTTAATTTCAGAACCAACAAATTGCTCCCCTATTGATGACAGTACAACAACTACTGGCTGCACAAGCTGCATCAGCAACACAACAACAATGGACTGACTGACCAGTCCAAGTGCCACCAACCAGCATACCAACATTCCAGCAATTTAACAAAACTGAAGAGGAATGTCTCGAATACCTGACACAGTTCCAAGCACATTGTCAAGTTCATCATGTTGAAGGTACTGTTAAGCTACAATATTTTCGATTGCAGAGTCCCCATTGTTCAGGTTAATACAAAAACTATTCCCAGCTGTGTCTCTGGATGAACTCAGTTATGACAAAGTAATCACTGCATTAACCAAGTACTATAATCAGCAGTCCCAAGCAGCTGCAACCAGATATCAGGAACCATCAGTGGTACACAAAATTAATGGGCATGACTAGGAAGTGTAAATTTAAGTCCAGTTGTGGCAACTGTTAAGAGTTATTTAATGATTAGAGATGCAATAACATTCAGTGCCCCTGACAGTAGAGCACAAGAACAGTCCTAAAGTACTCTGATCCATCACTTCCTCAAGTATTGCAAATCTTAGAACAATATGATTTGGGTGCCTTAGTAGCCGATAAGTTTAACCAATCCCCAATTTGTGACCACCCCAAGCAGCCACAACAACGAATATTTACACAGCCACACAGACAGCCATGTAGACATGTAAACAGTCCTGTGAACATAGTAAAGTCTTGCCCTAGGTGTTTTGTTCACCATAAAAGACAGAATTGCCCATCAAGTAATGCAACATGTTACATGTGTGGAAAAAAAGGCCATGACCAAGCAGTTTGTTTGTAATGGCACAAAAATGCCAATTTTGCCCACTTCCAGAAAAAAACAGGCTCATGTACATGCAGTGAATGTTGTGTTTTCCAAATCTAAAACAGGTTCTGACAAAAGTAAGATTAAGGTTGTGCCTTGCCCTCACTTTATTGCTGTGCTATGACATTCTAACAAACTATTTGTCTCATTACGCATTGCTGGCCATCATGAACTTTCAGTTAGACACAATTGCCTCAGTACCTTTGCTTAATTGTGCCACCTATGAACAGTTAAGCTCACGACACATTTATAAATCTAGCAGGCACCTCTCTGCTGACAATAAACAGGAAATTCCAGTGTGTGCACAGTGTAGTTTGCCTGCTACTTACAAATCTCGTACTATGACAGTGATTTTTACTGTGTTGCAATCCAAAGACAGTGAACACATTTTCGGTTTAGATACTCTGATTTGTTTGGACTTAGCATCCATGACAATGTACTGTCGATCTCTATGTTTGCATCGAAATATAGTGTTGCTAGCTTACTTAAAGAATTTCCTGAACTATTTTCAGAAGGAATGGGAAACGCTAATAACTTTGTAGCACATTTTACATTGAAAGACAATGTGCAGCCTAGGTTTTTCTGGGCCCACCCCATTCCAATTGCTTTAAGAGACAAAGTAGCCAGTGAATTGAAAGAATTCTAAGATAATGGTGTAATTGCTCCCATTCAAGCTAGTCAAGGGCAAGTCCACTAGTTTTGTTGCTGAAGCCTTTTGGTCACATTCATCTTTGTGTTGACTTCAAGTCTACAGTCAACCCACAGACAGTAGCTGACACTTATCCACTGCCCTGCCCTGAGGAACTCATGGACAGGCTTGGTGCAGTACATTACTTTTCTAAGACAGATTTGCATGATGCCTATTTGCAAATTCCATTGGATGAAGAATCACAGAAAGTATTTGTTGTAAATACACACTTAGAAATGTTCAAGTATTTGCGTTTGCCCTTCAGCAGAGCTTCCACACCTGCCATTTTTCAACAGTACTTGGAACAGCTGACTACAAAAGTGCCATTTTGTTTAAACCACCTTGACGATATTGTCATCTCAAGTTGTACACCAGAGGAACACTTTGCCAATTTGTGTACTATTTTTCAAGTGTTGTCAGAAGCACTCAAGTGTCATATCAAAAAGTGTTACTTTTTTCAAACTGAACTAAGTACTTAGGTCATTCAGGGTCAGTCAGGGTGTGCACCCCCTCCAATATCATTTGCTTGCAATTTGTAACCTGCCTGTTCCTCACAATGTGTCTGGATTGCAGTCAGTAATAGGCAAGATGACATACTACATTCGGTTCATACTGAATGTCGCTCAGATCATGGCTCCATTGCATCACTTGCATTGCAAAAATGTGCCTTTTGTGTGGACTAAAGACTGTCAAGATGCACTTTCAGAAACTGAAAAATGCCTTGCTCAGTGACAGATATTTAATGCATTATGACTCTGCCAAGCAAGTAGTTTTACAAGTCGACAGTTCTTCCTACGGAATCGGTACTGTGCTTTTGCACAGAAGTGGTGCACAAGATGGACTAATGCTTTTGCCTCAAAGTTGTTAACTCAAAAGCAGTGCAATTATTCTCAAATAGAAAAAAAGAGGCTCTTGCTATAGTGTAAGATGTGAGAAAATTCCATCACTATTTGTATGCACTGCTCAAAAATTGCAATGCTGGACTTTGTTGCTTTCACAATATCAGTATGAAATTATGTACAGACCTATGGTAAAGCATGGCAATGCAGATTCCCTATCTCATCTTCTGATTGGCCCAGTTCTGACTTCGCTGTATCTGCCACATCTTGTTGCCCAATCGATGTGCAGGACTCTTAATTGCTTGAATTTTTTCTGCTGCACTACAGAAAAATTGCATAGGCCATGAAAGCAGACCCAGATCTCAAGATTTTGTTGCAATGCATTTGCATGTCTTGGCCTCGCTCATTAAACAGTATCCAGATCTCAGTTGTGAGCCAGTACTTTGCTCACTGGTATAACCTTTCTGTACAACAAAGAGTGATTCTAGTTCAAAATGACAGTGGACAATCTGGTGTGCTTATTCCCAAAGTATTGCGAAAGGATGTGTTGCGATTGCTTCACCAAGGACATTGGGGAATCGTATGCATCAAACAGTCAGCGCAACGGCACTGTACTCGGCAGTGCATGATTGCCCACATTGAACAGATGAAGGCACACTGTTGTTCAGGCATGGAAAACCAATCTGCTCTGCCACAGACATTATCATATGGCAATAAGTGCACATTGACTTTGCAGGACTATTTTGGAACATTCATTGGCTCATAGCAGTAGACTCTTTTAGCAAGTTCCCATTTGTGGTGCCTATGAACTCTATGTAGCACCATTCAAGCATTGTCCTCCTTAATTTGAATCAAAGAACATTTGTTCTACTTGTACTTGTGTCAGACAATGGACCACAGTTCACTTCACGTGATTCTGAATAGATTTGTGAATGAAATGGCATTTGTCATCTAACCAGCCACAGTCCAATGGTCAGAACCAAAGGGCCATGATCTGTTCTGAGGACATTGCTGCAAATTGTGAGCTTCATTGAAACTTCACACACAAGACTGTCCTTCTCAATCTTCTCTGCCAGTTGCCAGAATGACCTCAGAGACCAGAAGACCGGCATCATTTGTTCCAACTTGTGCCATAATCTCCAGTTGGTTGCACCCTGTTCCCTCAATGACTGCTGAAATAACCTTTTGAATGAGGCTCCTAGGCATACACACTGAGTGCAGCTGGTGTCCTGTGCTGTCCCTTGCTGCCATTTTCCTAAGGGGGAAGCACAACGCTTCGTATGTACTTTTAAGCAACAAATTGCCAAGCTTTGCGCCACCCACACACAGTAACAGGCACTGCAACTCTTTCTCACCTCATATTGTTCCCACCCTCAAGATGGATCATCACCGATGGAACTTCTGCATGGCTGCCAAAATCAGATGCTCCTACACTTGCTACACCCACCACAGCATCCGGTGCTACCAATGGTCTGCAAGTAATGCTTTGTGCTGTATGGTCTCTCTTTTTTTTTTCAGATGTGGCCACTGGGAACGAGGTGTAATCCAAGAATGCATTGGCTGTTCTATGTATTTGATTGCAGATCCCAACAGTTTGTAGTGCCACCACCAGAATCAAGTTCGCACCTGACATTTGCCCCACGATTCTGCAGCTTTTCTTCGCCCAGATTCATGGCTTCACGGGACCGTGCAGCCTTCGCAGCTGCCCACTAGTGCCAGTAGGACACCCCAGAAGGTGTGGATCAACGATTTCCCCTTGCTCCCACTGTCCCTGCTCACTGACCCCACAGACCTGCACCCACCATTGCCATCGTCACACCAGGACATGCCCTCAGGCCTGGACATGTGCCCTGGCAGCAATTTTCCAGAGGATGTTCCTGTTTCCTTGCAAGCCAGATGATGGGGTACAGTCAGGAGTACGCCGTACTCCATAGCTACAGCTCCTGGCTCATTCTATGTCCAGCATCCTGCCTCCCTCCCCATTGTTATTCGCAGCCTCGCTGCACGACAATGGTGGGGCATTTCAAGGGGGTGGAATGTGCTGGTGAAAGCTGTCACCAGCACTCCAGTTGGCAAAAAGGCTGTGATAAGATAGGTATTAAGCACCAAAGCAGGCAAGCCTATCAGGAGAGAGGCCAAAGACAGACTCACGAGAAATGCACCGCCAACGTCCTCTCGGCCGCCAGTATTTAGATTGCCACCACGGACTGGAGGGCCCAGTCAGTCATCCAGTGAGTCACTGAGTCAAGTCACTTGCAGTCACAGACAGTTGCAACCACAATCAGAGTCTCTGTCACAGGCAGCACATAGTGACCAGAGTAGTGTGCATAGTGGGACTTGTGCTTCACCAGCAGTGAGGCTAACATGGACTGTTACAGAGGAGCTTGTACCAAATGGAATAGCTTAAGATAAGTAACTTCTTGTTCTGGTTAATAAAGAACCCCGTTAATATATGCATGCAGTTGTGTTATAGAAAGAGGATACCAGACACTAAACAACATCCCCTCCTTGCTTCCTTTGGTGCAAGCCTACAGTGACGAGACAACCCAAAAATTTTCATGAGCACTTCAAACTCTGGCACTTTGTTGCAAATGCTTTAGCAGTTTACCATTAGGATTTTTATGTTCTCACCTGTGGAAGGCATTTCTTTCGATCCTACACTGATATTTCTGGGTTTTGTACAGGTATCATTATTTGGATTGGATGGAGAGTCGCCTAATCTAAAAAACCTTCTGTGCACCACACACACAGTCAGCTACCTGAGTAGTAGCCTCTGATGTGTGGTGCACACCTGATCTATTTAGGGGGACCCTACAGTTCTCAGTCCTATGGCGCAAGTCCAGAAAGTTGAGGCGTAGCTTATCACAGAACTTTTGAAGTCTCTGGTTCAGTCCTTCTACTCGACTCGACCCTAGAATGACCTCAGAGACCAGAAGACAAGCATCATTTGTTCCAACGTGTGCCACAATCTGCAGTTGGTTGCACCCTGTTCCCTCAATGGCTGCTGAAATAGCTTCTTGAATGAGGCTCCCAGGCATACACACTGAGTGCAGCTGGTGTCCTTTGCTGACCCTTGCTGCCATTTTCCTAAGAGGTACCATCATCCACTTTACATTTGAACTGCCAACGAATAATACACTCCTACATTTTTGTGTTTGCCTCCTCTTGACACCAGAAAGGTCATTTTTCCCCAAAACAGGTGAAGTGAGCCCAACTGGGTTAGTTTCAGTTTCAGTGAAAGACAGTACCTCAAACCTGTTGGTCAGGGAAATTGGTACAACATCCTTAGTCCTCCCTGGTCCCTGTCCACCCTGTACACGACACCTATGCCTAACATTGACACTTCACTCATGGAGCAGTAGTGACAGATCTTGTACTTTCTGCAGAGGAGACAGAATCCACAGGAAAGGATAGTACCTGAGGTACCTCCAGTAACGATATCACAGGTACACGACTCTCAGGAGCTCTTCCAACTCACTGATTCACAGCAGCTGTCAATCATTTGACAGTAGTCTGGGCAATTATCAGCTTCTTACAAATATCAACAGCAGTTTTCATTCAAGCCACAAACATTGCTTCCACTGTCAACTAAAGCTTCCACACATACATCGTACAAATTCACATCAATAATTGGT
The DNA here is from genome assembly GCF_021461385.2 of Schistocerca piceifrons. Lineage (NCBI taxonomy): Eukaryota > Metazoa > Arthropoda > Insecta > Orthoptera > Acrididae > Schistocerca > Schistocerca piceifrons. The sequence goes on from NC_060139.1 coordinate 779,898,956, forward strand.
TACACTTGCCCATCAGTTTGTTTCACTAATTCTGTTTCAACCAGCTAATTGTCCACCACATCATTTACACACCCATCCTGCATACTGTTAACATTCATTAACATACGGGCTCTACAGCTTTGTCATCCTCAAAAATTTTCATAAAGGCATCATTATTTTCTTTATGATCATTTATATTTAATAGATCTCTGGCAAATCTAAATTTCTCCACTTCCTCCCACTCTCTAGCATTTATACATTTATCAATTTTTTTCTTTATACATCCAATCTTTCACACTACAATGATATCCATCCTTTCCCATCTAATCATTACACAAATCACTATCCAGTACAATGTGGCTTTCATTTTCTATAAACAAAAATGTCCTACACTTTGCTTTCCTCATATCTATCACTAGAAACAACAATTGATTCTATGCCCCACAGAGTCCACAATACCACTCTCTCTCTTCTCTGCCACCTCTAAACCATTAATGTTACAGGTAGCTGCAACACTTTGCATATCCCTAAATAATTATCACTGACCTCTACATCATCATTACTGCCCACAGTAACAGTCTTGCTTGTTCCCACATCTACATCATCAATCTTTCTGCTTCTACTGATCCAATCATCATCATTATTATAATAGCATGCTTTATTATTTACACAAGATATCTTTCAATCATACATTTGCTTACAAGAGCCACCCAGAAAGTAAAGGACATTTGCACCTACAGTCCATGCACCTGTCTTGTGGCAGCTGCTCATTGGTTTCTGGTGTTCAGAATAGTACAAACAGTTGCCCCATGCCATTGTAAGTTGGACCTTGTAACATGTTTAGTGCTGAGATGGCTGTGACCATGTATGTGTCGATTGCAAATCCTGCTGACTGTGACATGCGAGGTATTATTCATTTTCTGTAGGTGGAAAATGATAGACCCTGTGAAATTCACATCAAACTTGTTACCATTATGGCAACAGTGTGACGAATGCAGACAATGCCCGAAAGTGGTGCATAAGTTTAGGAATGGGAGAATAGAAATTCATGATGAAGAGAGATCATGGCAATCCCCTGTCATCACAGATGTGCTGAAACAAAAGATGGTTTCATCAATTGAGGGAATTGACAATTCAGATTACAGCTGTGCATGAACAACGTCAGGAAGTGTCTCATTTAATTGCACATAAAATTGTCACTCAGCACTCAGAGTACCGCAGAACCTGTGCGTGGTGTGCACCATGCATACTCAAGGATGACCAGAAAGCTGCAAGAATGGATGCAGCATTAGTGTTCTTGGAGCATTATAGAAGGTATAGCAACACATTCATTGAACAGATTGTTACAGGAGATGAAAAACAGGTTTCTCATAACACCCCCTACAATGAAGCCACTATCTATGGATGGCATCGCCCTCAGTTGCCACAGAAACTATGCAAGTTCAAGCAAATTGCATCAACTCCAAAACTGATGGCTTCTGTATTCTGGGACAGTGAGTGGATCCTACTCATCAATGTCATGCCCCGCAACACAGTAGTCAATAGTGATGCACACTGTGCAACCATTGAGCATCTTTGTTGAGCTATCCAGAACTGCAGGCTCTCATGTGGAATTATTTTGTTGCATGACAATGCACATCAGCACACTGGCTGGAATACACAAGCCTTGCTGCATGAGAAATTCCAGTGGAACATCTTCGAGTATACACCCTACAGTCTGAACCTGGAACCGCCAGTCTTTTTCCTGTTCCCAAAATTAAAGGAGCACCTTGCTGCTAAACACTTCGCAAATTATGAAGACCTGAAGGGTGCTGTCATGACTGAGATGAATAGCCAGGTGGCCATTTGGTATGAAGAGGGTACACACAAATTGGTGCCAAGTTATGACAATTACCAAAGGCTTGTATGTGGAAAAGTAGACAAATTACATCCCAAAATGTGTATATTCAGTTTTTGTATTATTATTAAAGAATATCTTGGTATAGTGAAACATTTTCTACTTCATGGATGGCCCTCATACTTGGATTATCAAAACTTGTTATGCAAGTACTCTCATGTGCATCGCAACTCTCCTTATATGTGAATCTGTTTAAATAATCTCCCAGCATGAAAATCATCATTCATACCAATATACCTCTCTTACATATGCCAATATTTTGCCGACTTCAATATTTGTTTACACCATCCGATAACTCTTTGTTATCAAGGATACTGTCCATGGAGCACATATTAAATCCCTTTTTCTTCCTGTGCTCACCAAACTCATTATTTTTACGTTTGATCCTTTTCATTGCCAATTTTGACATCCCAACTCAGACTTCAGAAGGGACTAAGCCTAGTTTTTGCTTGATTGCTGCAAATCTCTCTCTGCTGTGGAACATCACTTGTTACCACACTCTGCCTCTCCTTCCCAATAAAATATTGGTTATTGGGTCGATCAAACCATCACCAGTTCTCCCGAAAAGGACCTTGGTTTCCATTATCTGAAAATGTCTGATGTTCTCTATTGTTGTCCTGGCTTTGTTGGCTACACCAATTATAGTCACTACCACCTTGTACTCTGTTTTCTTCCCTAACACATGAACAGTTATTATCACTATTTGTATTTCCATTTCTGTTCATTGCCAATTGTGGTCCATAATACAATGCATGATTCAGTTTTTCTATATCATCCCTGAAGGCTTCAACTGGATCAGTTGGACTGTGAATCAGGTCCTATTGGAGTGATTCTGGTGTACATCTCTTCAAAGTGGAAATGGTCTGTCAAGACAAACTACTCTATGGAATTCATTCTGGCAGAAAAAATACATTGTTCCCTTGCCACTATTGTAGACAGTCCCATTCAAAGACTTGGTTCGCAACCTAACCTGTCTAGTCTCACTCCGATATTTGTTGAGAAAACAGTTCTCAAAAATACTGTAATTAATAAATGTGTTAGAGTTTTGTTTTGCCCAAGTTTGTGCAATGTGTTACGTCTGTTGCGATTTTGGAATAAAACACATGCTTGGAGGCAGCCCAGCAGCTAACACAGAGTGCGAACTGGCATGAAATTTTCATATGGACTACCTGCAGTACTGGAATTAAAGCATGAATTATTGTTGTAACTAAACTGGTGCCATGAACAGTCTTCCTCACAATGTAAGAAAAATATAATGCAACATACCAACACTGAAGTCACACAATCACACAAACCATATTTTGCAGCAGGAAAAATATATCCTGATGAAGCAACCTTGGGTTGCAAAAGCTTGAAATTTGTGTGTGTGTTTGAGTGTTTATGAGTGTTTATTGTCTCTATCAACATACCAACACTTTGATTTGCTACGTTACAGCATCTTATATATATATATCTGCTTGTGTCTGTATATGTGTGGATGGATGTGTGTGTGTGTGCGCGCGAGTGTATACCCGTCCATTTTTCCCCCTAAGGTAAGTCTTTCCGCTCCCGGGATTGGAATGACTCCTTACCCTCTCCCTTAAAACCCAAATCCTTTCGTCTTTCCCTCTCCTTCCCTCTTTCCTGACGAAGCAACCGTTGGTTGCAAAAGCTAGAATTTTGTGTGTATGTTTGTGTGTCTATCGACGTGCCAGCGCTTTCGTTTGGTAAGTCACATCATCTTTGTTTTATATATATATATATATATATATATATATATATATATATATATATATACATTCCACGTGGGAAAACCCTTTAACGTGTTTTGGCGGCAACACAACCACCTAACCCTTATGCACATCGTTGTCTACCTACACAAGTTCACCACAGGATCAACATAGCCCAGCTCTAACCAACACTTTTTCGCCTTTTTTCGCACCAGATCTCCAGTTGCTTTCTAGTTCACCTTTATCTCTCCCCATATATTTTTATTTTTATTTTCATTTTAGCCTCATGTTACACTTTCCACCTTCTAATACCATGTCACCCTCACAACACCTCCACAACGACCCCATTAAGTTTTATTTACATTCCCTCCGCAAACATGCCTTCGCCCTAGCCAGATTACACTCCCTTATGTTATTTTCTCCGGCTTGTCTGACATTTGGCATTACCCCCAAAGGCCTCACACTTACCAGTTCCAAACTGAACAATCCATTGCCCTCACCCACCTAATCCTTCACCTACACATCAACTCAACCAATGAACACACCCGTCAACTCCTATCCTTAATAAAAGTCCTCAATCTTTCCTCTCCCACATCCACACCAGCGGTTCAGAGCATCCTCCTACAGGCCAACCGCAAATTAGAACAACATGCCACCCTCCACCTTAAAAAACTATCCAGTCTCGTGGTTTCCCACCTCCGGAAAGGCAACTCACTCACCCTTCACAACCTTTCCAGCAAACCTCAACCTCCTCTCATTGCACACAAACCCAGTCTCTCCCATCTACTCAGTCTCCCACTTCCAGCTCCACTCCCTCCAAAACCTCAAAATTCCGATCAACACAATCTGGAACCACAACACCCTAATTCAGTAGTTAACCTTTCCTCCAAACCTCTCTCCCAATCTGAAACCTCTGTCCTATCCAAAGGCCTCACCTTCAGCCCCACTCCCAGATTCAACCAAACAGCCCTCGTCAAAGATTTACTGTCCTACACTCGTACTCTCTGCTGGAAATATCACTTTGCTACGAAGAAAAATGATCCTAATCCTACTCTTAATTATCCAACTCCCCAAGACACTATCCACATTGAACCCTGCCTGGAACAGTTTCCTCCTCCGTCACAGCGGGACCCACCTCCTCTTCCTCAAAATCACCCCCTCCAAACCTTCGAGGAATTTCTGACTTCCAGCCTTGCCTCTCAATCCTTCATAAAAATCCTTAATCCTACCCCCAACATCACCACTGCTGAAGCCCAAGCTATCCGTGATCTGAAGACTGACCGTTCCATCGTCATTCTTCCGGCGGACAAGGGTTCCACGACAGTGGTACTTGATCGTCGGGAGTATGTGGCTGAGGGACTGCGTCAGCTTTCAGACAGCACCACATACAAAGTTTGCCAAGGTAATCCCATTCCTGATGTCCAGGTGGAGCTTCAAGGAATCCTCAGAACCTTAGGACCCCTACAAAACCTTTCACCTGACTCCATCCACCTCCTGACCCCACCGACACCCCGCACCCCTACCTTCTACCTTCTTCCTAAAATTCACAAACCCAATCATCCCGGCCGCCCCATTGTAGCTGGTTACCAAGCCCCCACAGAACGTATCTCTGCCTACGTAGATCAACGCCTTCAACCCATTACATGCAGTCTCCCATCCTTCATCAAAGACACCAACCACTTTCTCGAACGCCTGGAATCCTTACCCAGTCTGTTACCCCCGGAAACCATCCTTGTAACCATTGATGCCACTTCCTTATACACAAATATTCCGCACGTCAAGGGCCTCGCTGCAATGGAGCACTTCCTTTCACGCCAATCACCTGCCACCCTACCTAAAACCTCTTTCCTCGTTACCTCATCCTGACCCACAACTTCTTCACTTTTGAAGGCCAGACCTACCAACAATTAAAGGGAACAGCCATGGGTACCAGGATGGCCCCTTCGTACGCCAACCTATTCATGGGTTGCTTAGAGGAAGCCTTCTTGGTTACCCAGGCCTGCCAACCCAAAGTTTGGTACAGATTTATTGATGACATCTTCATGATCTGGACTCACAGTGAAGAAGAACTCCAGAATTTCCTCTCCAACCTCAACTCCTTTGGTTCCATCAGATTCACCTGGTCCTACTCCAAATCTCATGCCACTTTCCTTGATGTTGACCTCCACCTGTCCAATGGCCAGCTTCACACGTCCGTCCACATCAAACCCACCAACAAGCAACAGTACCTCCATTACGACAGCTGCCACCCATTCCACATCAAACGGTCCCTTCCCTACAGCCTAGGTCTTCGTGGCAAACGAATCTGCTCCAGTCCGGAATCCCTGAAGCATTACACCAACAACCTGACAACAGCTTTCGCATCCCGCAACTACCCTCCCAACCTGGTACAGAAGCAAATAACCAGAGCCACTTCCTCATCCTCTCAAACCCAGAACCTCCCACAGAAGAACCACAAAAGTGCCCCACTTGTGACAGGATACTTTCCGGGACTGGATCAGATTCTGAATGTGGCTCTCCAGCAGGGATATGACTTCCTCAAATCCTGCCCTGAAATGAGATCCATCCTTCATGAAATCCTCCCAACTCCACCAAGAGTGTCTTTCCGCCGTCCACCTAACCTTCGTAACCTCTTAGTTCATCCCTATGAAATCCCCAAACCACCTTCCCTACCCTCTGGCTCCTACCCTTGTAACTGCCCCTGGTGTAAAACCTGTCCCATGCACCCTCCCACCACCACCTACTCCAGTCCTGTAACCCGGAAGGTGTACACGATCAAAGGCAGAGCCACGTGTGAAAGCACCCACGTGATCTACCAACTGACCTGCCTACACTGTGACGCATTCTATGTGGGAATGACCAGCAACAAACTGTCCATTCGCATGAATGGACACAGGCAGACAGTGTTTGTTGGTAATGAGGATCACCCTGTGGCTAAACATGCCTTGGTGCACGGCCAGCACATCTTGGCACAGTGTTACACCGTCCGGGTTATCTGGATACTTCCCACTAACACCAACCTATCCGAACTCCGGAGATGGGAACTTGCTCTTCAATATATCCTCTCTTCCCGTTATCCACCAGGCCTCAATCTCCGCTAATTTCAAGTTGCCGCCACTCATACCTCACCTGTCATTCAACAACATCTTTGCCTCTGCACTTCTGCCTTGACTGACATCTCTGCCCAAACTCTTTGTCTTTAAATATGTCTGCTTGTGTCTGTATATGTGTGGATGGATATGTGTGTGTGTGTGTGTGTGTGTGCGCGAGTGTATACCCGTCCTTTTTTCCCCCTAAGGTAAGTCTTTCCGCTCCCGGGATTGGAATGACTCCTTACCCTAAAAGAAAACATTCATAGAAATTAATAATGAGAAAAATATAAATGGTATGATACTGCAAGCTAGTTGTTTAGGTATTACACAGCAGAACCCACTAACTGCTGCTTTACAAAATTTATTTTCACTTCATCCAATATCTGCCTGACAAAACAATCTATACAAAAAGCCAAAAAATCAACAGCATGATACTCAATGTCACCTGAAAATTGTTTAGACACTGCTCCCTGCATGACAGTCTGAACATAAGGAATACAAAACTTATTAGTTTCTTCGGCCTCAGCACAATCTACCACTTCTGGTAGCTTAGATGCAAAACTACTCACATTAGTTTGAGATTCCACAACACATTCTAACTCAGATTTCACATGCATAATGTTATTGTTAAGCTTTTCACGCAGATTTTACTTCTCTCTCTTGCTTATTGTGCTGCAACCTGTTATCTCTAATACTGTCCTCTAAATTTCCCTCAACTGCTTCCCTTTGCCAAAGAACGTGTTTTCAACTTCTGCAAATTTTACCTCCAATCCTTTAAATGTTGCGTTCATGCTGCCTTTGATTCCCCCCCAAACTTATCCTCATACTATTAGTTTAAATCTTCAAATTTTGATTCTACGTTCCCAAGGAATCAGTCAAACTCTCCCAGTTTTATTTGTAATAAGATGCAATGGATTTGTTTCTGTCGGCAATTCCATGATTAATCTAGAGCTGGCAGACTCACAAGCTTGCTTTTCTGAATCACATTCACTTGGTGATTTTTTAATTTGCTCTGCCACAGCTGAAACACAAACTCACAATACATAAAATCTGCAGTTTCTGCATGTACTTAGCTCTAGATAGAAGTTTTCAGTGTTGCCTGCAGTTTCCCCTGATACAGCCCACTGAAATTGCATGATGAAGAGCTCATGGCACTGAGTCAATGAGACACATCATCTCCTAGGCTGCAGACTGATACCCGGCATATACTCTCGTAGCACTGACTGCAATGACGCATTATTTTGTAATGTTGACGTGATGACTGCACCTGTATGAAGTCTTGAAACGTCCAATACTTTGCCTGAAGAATTTTGATGTGTATGACACTAATCAATATCTGCTGTCCCTCAGTAAATTCAGTTTTAATATCATCCCAACTCACCAAGTTGCTACGCACAAGTCTGCTTACTAAAATTTCAACACATACCAACTTGGAATGCCCATTTGCAGGTTACAACTTCCTCTTGTGAACTGAAGCTCGTCTTAGGGAGGAAGAACAAAAGTGTACAATTGGGCTTTGACTGAATTTTGGCTCATCATAATTTGTCTAGGGCCAAATTACACTTCTGAAAAATAGTTCCCCTTATGAGGATCCCAGTCTTACATCATCATAGCAGGCCTGCTGGCTGTGTTCTCATCTGTCATTGTTGAAGATGGATTTTGCAAATGAAACTAGGTAACACAACAAACTTGTCTATATTACTGTTGTTTATTTAATAACAACAGTTTATCAATGGTACATCGACAGTAATCAGTTTTCTAGATGTATCAGATATAATGCCACTAGTGGAAGTATTCCAAGCCAAGTTGAACCCACTGAATGTCCAAAGCTTTTACAATTCAAAATAACACTATGCAATTATTTGTAATCCAGTGCTATCTGAAAGGCATTGTATAAAAATCCAATCAGATCTCAATAAGATTTCAAATTTATGCAAAGATAGGCAACTTGCCTTTATTGTACAAATATTTAAAATTGTGCACTTCATAAAATGCAGAATAGTAATATCCTATGACTACATTATCAGTAAGTCTCAGCTGGAACAGTCAATTCATCCAAATTGTCGGGATATGAAACTGAATGATCACATAAGGTCATTTATACGTAGAGCAGGCAGCATACTTTGGTTCATTGGCAGTATACTGGGAAAATGCAGTCAATCTATAAATAAGATTGTCCCATAACATTTGTATGTCCTGTCTTCAAATATTTCTCAAATATTAGGGTGGCACACCAAATAGGACTATACTAAATAGGATATTCAAGAACATTCAAGAAAGGATAGCACGGATGGTCACAGGTTAGTTTGACTACTGGGAGATCATAACAGAAATGCTGAAAAACCTGAATTAGTAGACCCATACAAATTTAGAAACAATTCTGAGATCAAAAGTATCAACTTATTTTGAACAAAACCATCTCCAATGTCAACCAGCCATTGGTCATCGAAACAAACTTACATTTATTTCATATGACATCCTGAAAGCCATGGGATCAAGGCAATTACATGAATATAGTATTTCCTGATTTTCAAAACACAACTGACTCAGTGCCACATCTATGTGTATTAAGTAACATATGATAATACGGGATTTCAGGTGGAAATTTGTGACTGAATGAGGAGGATTTCTTGATGAGGAGGACGCTGCACATTACCTGAGATGGTGTGTCCTTCACACATGGAGAAGTAAATTCTGGTATTCTAATGAGATTTTGTTAGGACCACTGCTGATCTTATACATTAATGATCTGACAGGCAGTATGAATAGTGAAACTTCCTGGAAGAGTATGAATAGTACCTTCAGATTTTTTTTGGAGATGAAGACATTATATATAATAAAGTACTGGCCAAAAAAAGATGCATAAATACTCAGTTCATGATAATATTTCAAAGTGGTGTAGAACTTAACAACTTGCTTTAAATGCTTACATATTTAAAACTGCCTTTCACAAAATGAATCCATCGAAATACCTGAGTGTAACAATTTGTGGGGATATGAAATGATCACTTTGACTCAGATGTAGGTAAATTAAATGGCAGACTTTGTTTCACTGGTTGTTATCAGTCTACAAAGGAGGTTTCTTACAAAATGCTTGTGCAACCAACCCTAGAGTATTCCTTACATTATGGGACCCATACCAAATACACTAACAAGTGATCTTGAATGTATACAAAGAAGTGCAGCATGAATGGTCACAGGTTTGTTTAAGTCATGGGTGAGTGTCACAGAGATACTGAAAATCCTTAAATGGCAGACACTTTGAAAATAGCAGTCATCATGCATAACAAAGGTTCAAAACCCAGTAGCTATGAATATGCTGCAACATGCTATGTGACATTCCTGTACGATTCAGGAAGAAAAGATGCATAGAGGTATTTATACAATCATTCTTGATACACTACACAGGCAAATGTAATTTGAAAAAAAAAGACATAATGCATGGCACAATAGGAGGCAGTCCCATGTAGCACCCAATTAGCCTTATTGCGCTTCTTCCATTAAGACACTGCTCAATCTGATAAGTGTATTCAATTCATGAAGTGGTCACTAGAATGCAAATCATTGAGTTCTTCCTGCTGAGCAGTGTCATCAAGGGCAAGAGAGCAAATAAAAATATCAATGGTGTTGAATTATCCTGCAGTAGTGTGGAAGTGTTTTCCCTGTGCCATATTCAGTGAACATAATACTTTGGATGTTATGAGGTTCTTAATACATAGACAGTATCAGAGACCTACAGGACATTATATGCATTTAACACCCCACAAGGAATAAACTGGCATGCAGTTAAGTCAGGTAGTTCTTCTTAAGCTAAGCCTTCATTGTTAGCTACAATCTGTTGTGACTCGCTGATCTTTCAAAGTGCCGCTGCGCAGTTACGCGTGTCCTCTACATGCGGTGCTGTCTGCCAGCCATGCAGCAGCTGCGCCACCTAAGTGACCAGCCAGCCAGCGGCCGCTAGACTTGTACTCAGTGCTGATTTGACTGTTACCGTGTACACACGTCTTACCTTGTTTACCTGATCTGTGACTTACATGTATTGTGTTGTCTTTGAAATATATGTGTTCAACTTGACGTTATAACAATTGGCGACAAGGTAGTGAATTTTTCTTTTTCATCGTTGACCCATAGGTTTCCATGGCTACTTTAGAGCAACTATTGCAAGGTCTCATTGAACAGCAAACACTTCTCACATCGGCGATTTGTGATTTCATCGCGGCATCCAATGCGGGGCGTCTCTCGTCATTGTCCATATCTCCTTTTCTTCCTTACGATGAGGTGGCGGAAGACTGGTCTGATTACGAAAAACGTCTTCGACAGCACTTCTTGGCATTTCATGTCGCGGATGAACAAACATGTAAGTCTCTGTTCCTTTCATTGATTTCACCTCAAATGTATCGGTTGTTGTTGCAATTGGCTCCTTTGAAAGATCCTGCATCTTTTGTCCTTTGCTGAAATGTGCTCACTTCTGTCCATATATTTTCAAAAGCATACACATGTGGTAGCCTCTCGTGTTGCCTTTTATCGTTGTCAAAAACAACCGAATCAATCCTATCGCGCTTGGGCTGCTGAACTTCACGGCCTCAGTCAAAAGTGTCAATTTGTTACTGATGTTCACAGAGAATCCTACGCCGATTCCATGGTACGGGATGCTATTATCCAGTCGGCGCTCGACAAAGAAGTTAGGCAACATGCCCTTCAGTTGGCAAATCCGACTCTAGATGAAGTCCTATCCATCGCCAGTCTTTTGAAATTTCTTGCGCCACTGGAGCGCAAATAGAGGCATGGGGCAACGTCGGGGAAATACAACCTCTGTGCGCTGTTGACCACATGTGCGGCGTGTCCCCACCAGCCGACGTGGCCGCAGTACGCTCCCAAGCACAGCCTCGGCCTAACCGTAAACAAACCTCTAAGAACCTGCAGCAAAACCCCCAGAAACCTCCTTCATGTCTACAGTGTTTTACGAAACATTCATGGGAGGATTGTCCCAGATGTTGGGCCGTGTGTCACAATTGCAAAAAGAAGGGTCATGTGTCATCCGTTTGCAAATCCGACCGCATACCTGATGTTCATGACCGTGACGCTGATTCTGCTTCTGTATTGTCTGTCAATGGTACCTCTCCCCTTTCAGGGAAGTTATTCCTCACTATCCAAATACTTGGTCGGGATGTTTGTATGCAGATGGATACTGGTTCTGCTGCCACTATCATCAATTCTCAGACGTATCTTCAGTTGGCTTCTCCAACCCTATCACCTGTCACTAGGCAACTACGGACGTACAATAAACAGAAGATTTCTCTCTTGGGACAATTTGATGCTGAGGTATCTTACAAATCTGTCGTTTGCACTGTTCCCATATTTGTGGTCGACCATAGTAACACGGAGAATCTTCTTGGTTTTGATGCCTTTTGCGTTTTTGGGTTCTCCATAGATAACTCTGTCAATATTGTCTCTGATGCTATTCCTTATGCTCACTTGGATTCCTTGTTGACGACATTTTCGTCCCTTTTTTTCTCCTGGGTTAGGCCGTGCAAATGACTTTGAAGCTCATATCACGCTCAAACCCACTGCTCGGCCTAAGTTTTTTCAGGCTTGGCCCATTCCTGTGGCCCTTCATGATCGGGTCAAACAGGAGCTGGATCGTCTCACTGCTTCAGGGGTTTTGCTTCCTGTCACTTCCAGTGAGTGGTCCTCTCCTGTCGTTGTCGTTGCTAAGCCCAATGGTGATACTCACCTCTGTGGCCATTTCGAAGCCACTGTAAATGCTCAATGCCTCATCGACACTTACCCTATGCCCCAATGTGACGGAATTGTTCACTAAACTTGCTGGAGGCCAGTATTTTTCTAAACTTGACCTGTCAGAAGCTTATCATCAACTTCCTCATGATGCTGCTTCCAGCAGTTCCTAGTCCTTAACATGCCTTTCGGCCTCTATCAATACCAACGATTGCCATTCAGGGTTGCCAGCACACTTGCTCTCTTTCAGCGATTCTTGGAACAATTATTGCTCCCTGTCCCTGGGTGTCACTGGCTCCACCACTGAAGAACATCTTCAGAATCTCTGCACACTTTTTCATGTCTTACAGACTGCCGGTCTGAAGTGTAACCTTCAGAAATCAAAATTTTTTTCAGGCATCTATTATGTACTTGGGGTTTCAACTCTCTCGGGATGGTATTCGTCCGCTTCAGCAAACTGTTGCTGTGATCGATGACCTTCCTTGCCCTACATCTGTTAAGGAACTGCAGGCCTTCTTGGGGAAAATAGCATACTATCATAGGTTCTTACCGTCTGCTGCTTCGGTGGCTCAGCCGTTGCATTGCCTGTTGCATAAAAACGTGCATTTTCACTGGTCCGCGTCATGCGATGCAGCTTTCCAGATTTTGAAGACTATGCGGAAACAGGCTCCGTGCCTGGCTACTTATCGACCTGGCCAACATCTTGTTCTTGCCACGGACGCCTCTCAATACGGGGTTGGTGCAGTCCTTTCGCACCGTTTTTCTGTCGGTTCTGAACAACCTATTGCTTATGCCTCCAAAACACTCACGGATGCCCAACGGTTTTCTCAAATTGAAAAAGAAGCTTTGGGCATTATTTATGCTCTTCATAAGTTTGGTGTTTTTCTCTATGGATCCAAATTTCATCTTGTTATGGACCACAAACCACTTGTTTCCTTCTTTCATCCATCAACGTCACTTCCCGACAAGGCTGCACACCGCCTCCAGCATTGGGCTCTTTACTTGTCTCGTTTCAGTTATGAGATTCATTTCTGGCCGACGGCTCAACATGCGAATGCTGATGCACTGTATCACCTTTCCATGGGTCCTGATCTGGCATTTGATAGGGACAAACTTTTGTGTTTCCACCTGGATGTTGCCGAGCAGCGAGCTGTGGACGGGTTCCCCATCACCGGGGACTGGCTGGCGGCTGCTACGGGTTCTGATCCTACCCTCTCCCAGGTTTTACGCTGTATTCAGAAGGGTTGGCCAGATCGTCCATCAGCTAAGACTTCTGAGCCGCACAAAATCTCTGGCATGCCGTCATGTGTACTGGCCCGGCATTGACTCAGAAATCGCACACCTGGTCGCTGCCTGCGGCCCTTGTGCGTCACAGGCCCTCGCCCCGAAGTCATCTTTGTCACCGTGGCCTTCACCTGAGAAGCCCTGGGAGCGTATTCATGCTGACTTCGCAGGACCTTTTTTTATGTACTTATTGGCTTCCCGTTATTGAGGCCTACTCTAACTTTCCTTTTATTGTCCGTTGCACGTCGCCTACCACCGCGGCAACCACCAATGCTCTAGCTCGCATTTTCTCTTTGGAAGGCCTTCCCTCTACTCTTGTTACTGATAATGGTCCGCAATTTGCCTCTTCTGATTTTGCGGATTTTTGTGCCCGTCACGGCGTCATGCATGTCACGGCCCCTCTGTTACATCCACAGTCAAACGGTGAGACTGAACAACCGGTCCCCACATTTAAGGCTCAGATGAGGAAACTCCTGACTTCTTCTGTTGCTGCTGATGCGCTTCTTCAATTTCTGGCTTCTTACTGTTTCACCCCGATGGGCGACCACAGCCCGGCTGAGCTATTACATGGCCGACAGCCCTGCATGCTACTTCATCTTCTGCAGCCTTCCATCTCATGGCCGTGGGTGCCTTCTCTTGGCCGGTTCACCGCCGGTGACCTTGGGTGGGTACGGGTATATGGCAGGCAGCCAAAATGGAGTCCTGGCCGCATCTTACGACACCGTGGCCGACGCCTGTATGAAATCCAGATGGACACGGGTGTTGCAGTGCGTCATTCGGACCAGCTTCGGCCTCGTGTGCCAGCAACACCTGTTCTGCACCTTCGGCTCTACCTGACGCTCGGGATACTGGAATCTCTCATTACTCACAACGCAGTACTCTCACCATCATCTCAGTGCCAGCACAAGAACTGATGCCACCAGGAGACATGCCCATGCAGGAACCAGATGACCATCATCTGTCGGAGCAACTCTATTCGCCTCCTTCTCCTAAGGACACCGACACATCACCCATGTCTCCTGTTAAAACAGCCGGACTTGCCGCAATGGGCAGATAGGGGCACAGGGCCCCAGCAGACCCGACCCCCCACGTCTCCTGTCATCTCGACCTGTTATCATCAGGGACACTTCCGTCCGTACGGGTAGCCTCGTCCTCGAGACTTTACGGCCAGTCAAACAACACCTATGGACGTTAGCAATCCACAGGCCACCTCCATTAAGACCAGTGCAAAAAATTCAAAGGGGGGAAAAGTGTTGTGACTCGCCGATCTTTCAAAGTGGTGCTGCGCAGTTACGCGCATCCTCTACATGCGGCACTGTCTGCCAGCCATGCAGCAGCTGCACCACCTAAGCGGCCAGCCAGCCAGCAGCTGCTAGACTTGGACTCAGTGCTGATTTGACTGTTACCGTGTACACACGTCTTACCTTGTTTACCTGATCTGTGACTTACATGTATTGTGTCGTCTTTGAAATATGTGTTCAACTTAATGTTATAACACAATCTTCTGTTGAAAACCTGGTGTGATGCAGCTCTCACCTCCAGTCTTCTTCTCTTCATAACTGTTGCATCTTACATCTACCTGATTTAGCTCACTGTAGTCAAGCTTTGGTCTCCTTCTGCAATTTTTGCCTTCATAATCAAAATGATTATTCCTTGATGCCTCAGGATTTGCCTCCTCAACAAATTCTTTCTTTTAGTCATGTTACATCACAGATTTTTTTTTCTCCACAATTCACATCAGTAACTTTTAGCTAGTTATCTGATTTACAGATTTAATTTTCAGCATTCTTCTGCACAGCCACATTCAAAAGCTCTTATTCTTTTCTTGTCTATAGTGCTTATTGTCCACATTTCATTTCTGAACAAGGCTACACTCCAAACAAATACCGTCATAAAAGTCTCCCCGAGATTTAGATTTATACAAGCTCCAGTCAATATATAACTGCGACAGTTGTATAAAAATTACAAAACTTCGACAAAGTTCGTGCTCCTTTATTATTTTGTGGTGGTGTCCTAAAACTATTATCAGATGAGGCTGGCTCTCCTGCCTGCAAATGGCATGTTGTGTATCAGTGAAACAAGATGGCGGTACCCTTGCAGGTTTGTACCAATGTTGGAGCAGCAAAGTGTCATTAGGGTCCTGTTATCTGAAGGTTTGAAACCAATCAGAATTCACCACTGGATGGCAGTCCAATATGGTGAAACATGTTTAAGTCAAACACAAATGTTAGTTCATTGGGGCATAACAAGTTCTGAAGGTTTGTCGTGCCCAGGACACCCTGTCTGTGGAGTCACAGAGAACAATGTTGTGTGAGTTGTTACAGGTAAACAGAAATATGGTGGGTAACATTGCAGCAACGTTGAACATGTGTCAGATCAGTCCACCATATTGTTCATGATGTACTAATGATCAAGACAGTATTTTCAAGGTGGGTTTCTAAACATTTTACCTCAGAAGTAAAGGAAAGGGGCATGGATGTTTGCAGGGAGACCTGGCTTTTGTTTGTTTGCCTTTCCCTCCACATTTCCCAGATCTGGAACTTTCAGGTTATCACATTTTTAACCCACTGAAAGAAGCTCTTAGTGGCTCAAGGTTCATTAATAGTGATGAAGTCAGGAAGCAATGCATAGCTGGTTACGCATGTACCTCCAAAAATTCTCTGCATGTGGAATTGAGAAGCTTGTCAAGTGCTGGCATAAGTGCATACAACTTGAGGGAGGTTCCATTGAAAAGTAAATAAGCATTGTATTCCATTGTCATAATAAATTCTTTAAAAAATTGCTGTTTTTTATTGAATGCCCCTTGTAAATTATTTCCCTTTTTAGGACTGTTTTTCATGCTAGTGTTAGTCTGCATTTAGTTTCCTCTCTGTTTTGCCATTGTCAGTTATCTTACTGCTCAAATAGCAAAACTCATGTGCTAATTTCATAGTCTGATTTCCTAATCCAATTCCCCAACATCACCTGATGTAATTTTACTATTGAATATGCGTACAAAGTTGACACTCGGCGCGGAGGGTGATGGGAGTGGCTGCAAAGGCATTTCCCATTTACAGCTGCTCCCATCAGTTAGCGCACTGAGTGTCAACTTTGTTTGCACGTTTAATACACTCTGTTGCCATTGTTTTAGATTTTTTGACATTCATCTCATAAGCTCTTTTTATGGCAGTTTACATTCCATTTAACTGATCTTACACATTGTTTGCTGTCCCTGACCGCATTACAGTGTCATCAGAAAACTTTTGAAGTTTTTATTTCTTCTTCCTGAACTTTTAATTCCCTTCCCAATTCCCCTTTGTTTTCCTTTACAGCTTACTCAGAGTACAGGCTGAATAACATCACACAGCCTACAACCCTCTCCCATTCCTTCTCAACTACTGCTTCCATTTCGTGTCATTTGACTCCAATATCTGGTTTCTGTACAAGGCGTAGATAACATTTTGTCTCTGTATTTTATCCCTGCTACCTCCAAGAATTTCAAAAAGTCTATTCCAGTTAACATTGTCAAAAACTTTCTCTGAATTTACAAATGCTGTAAATGCAGGTTTGCTTTTCTTCAGTCTGTTTTCTAAGGTAAGGCATAGGATGAATCAATACTGCCTCACATTGTGAACAGTCATATTGTGACACACACACACACACACACACACACACACACACACACACACGGAGAGATCCCAACGACCATTTCGTGCAGCCCTTACTGAGATGACATTATGAAATATCTAATTAATATTATCCAAGCACAGTTTCAAACTGTGGACGAGATTATCAACAAATGACCACAGTCAAGGGCTGATTGCATGCATCATCATTGAGTTTGTAAATCTGATACACAAATTTCCCACACAAAAGTAATTTTTCCCACAGTTCCAATGCTACAGAAAAAAGGAACATAGGATGAGAAGGTCTGGATAATTTTTATGTAAATGGAAATAAATTTATTAAAATAGTCCCCCGATGGCATGCTCATTAAAAAGAAAGAAAGAAGCTGTTGCACTGAAACTTACTTCCTAGCTCACATCATGGTAGAACACCTTTTTTCCCATGTATCTGGACTGATGCCACTCTGGCTTAGCAAACATGAGGGAAAAAAAGTCCCCTCCAGCCACTCAGCAGTACAACAGCAGGAGAGGTCCCTCGTAAGACTGATGGCGTAAATTATGTTTTGTAAAGCAAGCACATCAAATAAGGAAATAAAACCGACAGAGACATGCTCACGAGTCCCAGTCTGAAGCAATATCTAGTCATGGTCAGCTGATTTTGGATGTTTGTGAAAGTTAGTGTGCAAGTCTGCCATCATCTCAGTTGTAACATGTGCTGAACTCATTACTTAGAAGTCAGACATGTCCAAGAAACTCTCAATAGATATCCAGTCACATTTCATAAGGATGCATGTGATATCCGCTGTTATAGTAAAACACGTGCTCACATCCCATTCTGCAAGCAGCCCACTACCAGCGTGGCAAGGCTTCTGTGGTAGGTAATGTGCACTTGCACCGGCACCCTCATACTCATCTCTTTATCATTCTGATGCCTCATTAGCTTCTTACTTGTTTCCTGCAGATTGGTTCTCTCTCGATACACGTAGTAATTTTTCCTAAGGGCTGGAATGAAATCCTACCTTTATTTTCTTTGTGTGTTTTAATATATTGGTTTCCTGTGGATAACTTCATTGTGTTAATAGCAGTCCAAAATTGTGGATTCATGGGTTTCTCCACACTGAGAAAACTGCTTCAAATATTCCCATGTTCAAGATCAAAATAAGGATTTTGTAATAAATTGTAACATCTCACTTACTCGTCTGTATCCCTTGCCCTGGTCTCTACAAAAGATACAAGCCATTAGGCAAAGAACTGCTGTAGGTTGCAAGCTATAATGCTGTAGCTCAAGGAGACTTTGCAGATAAGCCCTAATTTACAGAAAAATTGCAGGAACAAGTGCCAGAGTTGCAGATAAGCTTGTGAAAATTGATAGGAATTGAGCATCCCATTTCCACATTAATTTAGAGTTGTTATGTGAGACGATCATATCCCACATTTTCCATTTATTAATCTCAACACATTTGCATACTTTTTAGAGCCTTGCCATATATGAGGGAGGATAGATTGGTGTAACAAGCTGTACCCTTTGAGTTTATTTTATGTTTGTACTCACATTCACCTCCCTCCTTTATATATGATCACAATATCATGGTCAAGCACCATGGAGTAGAAAGATAACACAAGCATGGACCATACTTGAAGACATCAAAGATTACAAGGTCAAAATATAAAACACATGTACAAAAAATACATGTTTTACATAAGCTACAGTATAGTAGTAATTTATGTATGTATGTTTCACATTTTGACCTTGTAATCATTCATGTCGTCAAGTGTGTTCCATGTCTATGTCATCTTTGTACTACATTGTGCTTGACCTTGATACTGTGATGGAACGTGATTCTGTTGCTGACTATCCTGAGACTGTTTAATGTCGTCATTTGCAGTGATTAGTGCCTACACTTCACACAGTTACTGCGTTCAAAATTGTTCTGCTTGACTTTAATTGTGCTCCTTGAATTTCAGTAAATGTATAATATGCAATGTTAACAAACAAAGGTTTTATAACTGCATATTTGATGTAGAAATCTTCTTATGAATGTTATTATCACAACTGGGTCACTGCACTTACTGCAGTTTTTGTTTCGTTTCTGTACAGTACTATGTGCATGGTTCTGGACTGAAACCGGTCAGTAAATAAATTGAATTAAAGTCAGCATATGTTATACATTTCCTACAGCACATATATTGGACAAAGGTGTTTTAGCACAAAAGCTGTCAGATCATGGGGATCATGTTTCCATGCAGTTTCTCATGAGCTGCAAGCTCAGCTAAATGGCAGTATAAGGAAAAAAAAATGAAATATTACTGATACAATATCTTCCACACTAATGTGAAACATACATAGGTTTATGACTCACATGGAGTAAGTGAGGCTCTTTGCTCTGTACCTTGACTCCAAGGGACTCATTTGAAATTGACTTATGCCTGCCTACAAAGGGACTGTCAATCATACACATCATATGCTGAAATGGACGTTGGAAGCAGATGTAGGGATCCTGTATAGACTGAGTTGCTAGTGAATGTGGGTGGCTGTTATCTCTCCCATTATGTTATGAAATGTCTGCTGTGTACTTGTGTCAAATGATTGATTGTTTTAAGTGCTTGTGAGTAGTGCTATTATGGAATAGAGTGAAACAAGGTGCCAGCATATAATTCTTCTTCAAACGAAATGTTCCCTCTCTGTAAGACATTACTATGTGGGAACTATAACATGGGACATGAAATACCCAGTTCTGATCAGTAGCAGTTGGCAACAGACAGGAGACCTCATGCTGTAGCAATTCACAGATGTTTGTTACCAACCATGCAGTGTACTGTTAGCTGGTGTTTATTGCATTGTCATCTGCTTTGTCAATGAGCTATTCTGTTGCTTTCTGTGTTTTGTTGCAATATTTTCATTGTGATTTTTTCGAAAATGAGTGATGATGTTGTTGACTCATTACGAGGGTTGCCTTCTACTTCAGTTTGGAAAAGGCTGCCAGTTATCAGGTACTCGTGTAAGCTCAAAGCACAAGTTTGTGTTACCTGCCACTTACAGTACACGGAGGAGCAGCTTTTTACCACCACCCCACCCCTCCTCTCCCCGCGGCAAATCCTACCTGCTCTCCCTACTCACCTCTAGAGATGCACAGTTACAGTTCGTCAGTAATACAGAGAAGTTGATATATAGAAAAGCTGACTGTTTACCTTTATTTTAGTCAAACTGGATTACATACATGGCCATCTTCAACAGTCATGTAATTTATTATCTTGTCTTCATAGAATTTCTGCAGATATTTTTGAAGATTTTACTTTAACTTTTAGCTGGTTTTCAGCATGTCCTCATATATGAGGTGCATTCACGTTCTAAGGCCTCCGATTTTTTTTCTCCGGACTGGAAAGAGATAGAAACATGCGCATTGTTTTAAAATGAGGCCGCATTCATTGTCAATACGTCCCAGAGATGGCAGCACCGTACGGCAGGTGGAATTTTACCGCCAGCGGCGAGAATGAGAACTGTTTTAAATACTTAAAATGGCGACGTTTACCTTACTTGAACAGCGTGCAATCATTCGTTTTCAGAATTTGCGTGGTGTGAAACCAATTGAAATTCATCGACAGTTGAAGGAGACATGTGGTCATGGAGTTATGGATGTGTCGAAAGTGCGTTCGTGGGTGCGACAGTTTAATGAAGGCAGAACATTGTGTGGCAACAAACCGAAACCACCTCGGGCTCGCACAAGCCGGTCGGACGTGATCGAGAAAGTGGAGAGAATTGTTTTGGGGGATCGCTGAATGACTGTTGAACAGATCGCCTCCAGAGTTGGCATTTCTGTGGGTTCTGTGCACACAATCCTGCACGAATGGGACTTTCTTTTCGTCGGTTGTGACAATGGATGAGACGTGGATGCCATTTTTCAATCCAGAAACAAAGCGCCAGTCAGCTCAATGGAAGCACACAGATTCACCGCCACCAAAAAAATTTCGGGTAACCATCAGTGCTGAAAAAATGATGGTGTCCATGTTCTGGGACAACGAGGGCGTAATCCTTACCCATTGCGTTCCAAAGCGCACTATGGTGACAGGTGCATCCTACGAAAATGTTTTGAAGAACAAATTTCTTCCTGCACTGCAACAAAAACGTCCGGGAAGGGCTGCGCGTGTGCTGTTTCACCAAGACAACACACCCGCACATCGAGCTAACGTTACCCAACAGTTTCTTCGTGATAACAACTTTGAAGTGATTCCTCATGCTCTTTACTCACCTGACCTGGCTCCTAGTGACTTTTGGCTTTTTCCAACAATGAAAGACACTCTCCGTGGCCGCACATTCACCAGCCGTGCTGCTATTGCCTCAGCGATTTTCCAGTGGTCAAAACAGACTCCTAAAGAAGCCTTCGCCGCTGCCATGGAATCATGGCGTCAGCGTTGTGAAAAATGTGTACGTCTGCAGGGCGAGTACGTCGAGAAGTAACGCCAGTTTCATCGATTTCGGGTGAGTAGTTAATTAGAAAAAAAATTGGAGGCCTTAGAACTTGAATGCACCTCGTATTTACACTGCCTGGCAAAAAAAGTTAAGCACCTAGAAATGGAGGAGGAATTAAATTTCAAGATATGTGATATTTTAATGACAACAAACTTTAGTCAAATTTACGAAGAACTTGGCAGTACAAGCCCACTTAGCAGTATGATGTTGCACCCCTCTGGCCTGAATGCATGCACCAATTCATTTGGGAAGAGTCTCACAAAACCATCGTATCCTCTTCTGAGACAAGCTGCCCCCCTCCCCGCAATTACTGCATCTGGTTCTGGATGTCCTGTGCACTGACCCTGGGCTACAGATGACATCTGAGCTTGTCCCTCCCATACTCTATATGGGGATCTTGCTGGCCACAGGAATACCTCAGTGTCACGCAGACAGTTCATAGTGACATATGGAGTCCTACGGATGAGCATTTTCCTATTGGAAAACAGCACCACAATATTGTCACTTGGAAGGTAACATGTGAGACCACAGGATGTCCATGATATTGTTATGCCATCAGAGTTCTGTCAATCACTACCAGCTGTGATATGAAATATACCCAATGGCTCCTCACACCAAACACCAGAAGTAACACTGCTGTGCCTCTCAAAAACACTGGAAGAATGGGATCTCTTCTTAGGTCATTGCCATACTTCCTGACGATCATCATCTGGGGTAGTGCAGAACTGATATTCCTCACTGAACACAATGTGATGTCATTTATTAGCAATGTTGCTGAATACTGCAGGGAGTCCTTTACTTGTTATTGGATAGCAGGGATTTCTTGTATTACAGTGTGCTTGCTGCACAATACGGTGATCATACCTTGTGGTGGGCAGACAGGGTCAACTGGAACCTTGACAATGAGTATGCTTTCTAGAGGTGGCAAAAAATAACGTAACTGATAGAAATAACTGGTTACTAAGAAGTAACCATTACTGCGATAACCGTTCCTCTGATTCTGGCAGTTATTTCAATAACTGTTTAGTGTCAACAGTGCCTCGCGCCATCTGTTGACCGAAGATCGTACTGCGCATTTGGAAGGCGTTCTATAGACCATGGGAATAACTGTGAGACTGCGCGCCATCTGTTGATAAGAACTGTGTACTATTTCGTGGGCCTTCGTTACTTTTAGCATAAACAATTAAATAAAGTTAATGTCCAAGCCGTGGCTGATAGGAGCTGCAGTACAGGCATTAACAAGTACGGTCGTTCCCTTAAGCCACCGCCTTACGTGTTAATTTAGCTTGGACGGGTAGTACAAGGAAGGTTACTTAGGAATTCGAGCGACTATGGAAATAACTGTCAGAGACCTGTATTCTCCTCTGGCAGTTATCGTTATTGGCTCGTAGTTCTAGTTCTCTGGTAGTTATCGGGCTAGCACCACAGATAACCTGGAAGCTGGTAACGGAATAACTGTGTGTGTTGACGTTCCTGACTCGGTGACTCCAGTTAAAGGTCGTAGTTCCAGGTGATATTTCCAGAGAGGATAGTAACTGGAGCGAACAAATATTTTCGTACTGCTACGGAAATAGCCGCTGGCCATCGCGAATGACAAATAACATGTCAGAAAGTATAACATAATACAGTGGAATATAATAATTATTATCCTCATCATTTGTCAGGAGATTGTCAAAATATGTGAATATATCACAGTAACTGCTAATATTTACAGAATTGGTACACTGACAAAATAAAACACAGTTACGTACTTTTAATAAATTTATCGTACACAGAATACCCGATCTTGACTGTTGCAACCAAGTGCTGTCAAAACTGAAATATAGCAGAATTTTTACCTAAGCTGGTCTATCAGTCTCTGTTACGATATTCATCTACAGAGTAGAAGGAGGGGTCAATGGAAGCGTCTGATTCCACCCGTCTGCTTCGACGTATAGGTGTTGTGGTGTGTGAATGTCATTACGGCACGGTGTTTATGAGTTGGTTTTTTTTTTTGTGTGTGTGTGTGTGTGTGTGTGTGTGTGTGTGTGTGTGTGTGTGTGTTTGGGGGGGGGGGGGGGCTGTCGATCTAGGTTGCAGTGCCGGAATTTGCTGGTGGTAATTAATATATTTTTTTTTTTTCTAGCTGTGATGTTTTGGGTATTTATGAAGTATTGAATGTGATTTAATTTATGTAGGGATGATTGATTTGTGGACTTTTGGGATTGTGGTTTTATTTTTCGCAGTTGTAGGTGTTGGTTTTTTGGCATCAGTAGCTGTGGTGGACCTATATAGGTCACCGGAAATGACCGATTCCCATTTTCATAGTTGTGTGTGTTGATGTTTTAGTATCGTCATCTGAGGTTGACCTATGTAGGTCAAGGGAAATGTCTGATTCCAATTTTCGTACTTTTAGTTGTGGGTATTGGTGTTTTGGTATGGTCACCTATAGTTGACCTATATTGTTCAAGGGAAGTGTCCGATTCCTGCAGATTTTTGTTGGTGTAGCAGAATGCTGTATTTTTTTTTTTTTCTTTTTGTTCTTCATTTTGTGTTTTGGGATCATGGTGTGTTTTTTTTACTAGCTTGTCCTCACCCTAAAACCCCCAACTTCCCGCAGTTGTCCCATTGGTTTGATTGTATTTTTGGTGGGAAATGTTATTGTATTATTTATATGTATCTTCGTGTTTGTTGCCATGTGTATGTAGTGACGTCATAGAGACACTTAAAATAGCCATTTCCGGCATATTGATGACGGGTGGAATCAGACACTTCTGTATCAAATAGTCTTTCAAACACACTGTAAACCGTGCCTTATCTGAAACCAAGTTTTTAATGGTTGCTGACTTGCTGGCAGTTTATTGAAAATGCATGTTCCTGAATATTGGACCCCTTTTGGACCAAGGTAACTAATTTTAGGTCTTTATGTAGATTGCTGTTCCCATTTCTAGTACTGATATTATGTATTAAGCTATTGGTTGGAAATACTTGAAACAAATTTCATAAAGGAATAAATATACTAGGAAGCAGTGGTTAGAATACAAAGTTCCTTGAACAGGTTCCTACATGATGTTCTTGAATTGATACCACAAACGATTTTTATTACACGCTTTTACATGCGAAAAACTTTTGCTACGTTTGATAAGTTACCACAGAATATGCTCCCTTATGAAATAATAGAATGAAAAAATGTGCTATGCCCTTCCCAACTGAATTTATTATCGAGCTGTAGTCCCAGAAATGTAACACTGTCAACCTTTTCGATCTGCATGTCTTCATATGTTATAAACATGCTGTCGCTGGAGAAATCGAGCAGTTTGCAAATCTGACATAAAACTTGGATTAGCGTACTCACACTTTCCCCAATAGGACTAGCTTTTACAGCACAGGAGTAAACGAATCTGTCACATTACGTAATTTTTTGTCGTATTATAAGGCTGTACACTTTATTCTATTATGTGAGCAGCACAAGAAATTGAGCTTCGAATTTAACCTACAGTACTCAGTTTACATATTACTTCATACTTAAAAACGCACATTGTTAACATTTTACTTAAACAGTGCTTTGGCGAAGTTCCGCGTACTTTCTGTTCGCAGCTGCGAAGATAATATTTCTAATAGCGACCGATAACCTACAAACATATAATATGAAACACTAATAATCATTCTAACATCAACTAAAATGTACCCGGAGTTAATAAGCTAAGGTTATGACACGATTCATACGACATTCCTGCTATTTCACACTACTCGCAGTTATACTGATATCTAAACTGATGGATTCCAACTATGTCGTTATTTAACTGTCGGAGTTATCGGTATTCGCTAGCGAAAAATAACTTGGCAGTTATTAATAACCGTTAACGATAACGGTTATCAAAGAATAACTGGAACTGTGATAATGGTTACTCCAGAATAACCGTTTGGCCCACCTCTAATGCTTTCCCTCACATTCCCATGCAACCCAACATCAAGCCAGTGTCACATCTGAATTCCCCACAGATCTGGGTACTGCACAATTCAATTGGAAAGCCAAATGGAGACCCACTATTAAGTCGCTTTCCAGCTCTGCCAAGTGTCGAGAATGTTTTACCACATCAGTATGCAGCATCTACATGTCCTTCCCAGTAATCACTCAACGTATGACACTGTTTGCATCAGTTATATGCCCTACCCATCCTGGTAACAACACTAATTCACTCTGGTGGCCATTCCGCCCATCACAGAGAATTGAAACAGTAATCATTTACATACAGGCCAAGGACATTGGTACAAAGTCTCTTCCCCTCCCCTCTAGCACCAAGATGAACCAGTTACCTTTAGATCAAGTAGCACCATTCAAATGTCCATTAGCGACCTTTACTACAAAGTTAAGATAGTGTTTACAGCCCCAGCAAAAACAAAAAGACCTCAGTAGGGAGTGAACTACAAGCGCTATGGCCATATTCGACTAGGACTAATATCATTCTTAACATATCCTCTCCAACACAATATTGCAATCAGTTACTGTTACCATTCAGGGTGTGCCACACATGCATGATGTTTGCACTTTTACCTGACACTGCATGAAGTTCTCTCAGACTCGCTCAGTGTGCTCCCCAGTCCTTTATGGGGATGTCAAAGCACCAAATGTGCTATGGAGCTCCATCATAACATGCCTTCAGTGTCAAACTGTTGAGGGACTCATACAGCTGAAAGAAATTTGCCTGCATCATGTGACACACCACGATGTAATGAAAATACAATTTGCAGTAGCCTTCAGTTGAATTCCACAGGAAATCCCCCTTGATCTTCTTAATTATCTTAGAAGAAACACTACAATTTCTTGACTTTTTGAAGGAAGTTACTCAAACCTGGGAAGAACAACAAATTCTGTAGCATTGTTATCACAGCCAGCATGGGACAGTCAGCCTAGAACACAGGCAATTGCTTCATGGCTTTCAGTGTGAGTTCAAAAGACACTATTCCACTATTGTCAACTTGACCCTGCTGGAGGCAACAACATAACATGCTTAGCTGAGCAGATATCATGTAACAGGTACTCTCTACAATACTATATGGAGATAAAAAACCATTAGTTATACGTTTGGGTTACTAGAGATGTCTTCCACTTTCAGGATCATTTCTCTAGTTGACAACTTTATATTGGACTGTTCCATACAAGATAACTGTATCCCTCATTTTAAGTGCGATCTTTCCAGTAGATATAAATGGGATAATGTTCACAGTAAAGAGCCCTATTCAGTCCTCATTCACGAACATGCCCAAGCAACCACAAAGCAGTTGTAATTGACAGTTAAAATGTTGGAAGTGTGTGCACAAAATATCAGTCCTAAATTTTCTGCCGCTAAATGTGTGTGTTGTTCTAAACTGTTCACAACTTTAATGTTTGTTATCGTCCAAAAATTCAAAGGAGGGACGCCATTTTAAATTTTAAAGAATTGTTTCTAGGCCTCAATTTCAATAATAAGTTTTCATGATTACCGCAACTGAAGGATCTGTAAGCATAGTCCCTCAAATTGTTCAGCATTTTGAAATGTATTGGGTAGAAGACATGAGAAGCTGACGAAACGTATTTTCTCCAGTTTTACGAGGTATCTAACCAGTTCCAGCTTCACTGCACTGTGTGTGTGTTCCTTCACCATAACATCTCAAAATTCCCTAATACAGTCCATCATAAGCATATTAGGCTGGTCACAGGAGCATCCGGACCTGGCCTCATTACATTAGGTGGATACTCCCAACTGTGAATCCGGCCCTTAAACTTTGTGTATCACTGCCACACAATGAAAAGTCAAAGTTAGAATATTAACAATGTTACAAAAAGGATAAATTAAACAATTTAACTGGATAGATAAAAAATCTACTCGCCAGGTGGCGGCAGAATACACACTTCAAAGACACTTGTAACTTGCAAACTTTCAGAGCCAGTGCCTCCTTCTTCATGCAGAATGGTTGAAGGGGAAGCAAGAGGGGTGAAGGAAAAGGACTGAAGAGGCCTAGGAAAAGTGGTAGATTTCAGGAAAGTCACCCACAACTGCAGGTCAGGGGAGACTTACCGCATGGGATGAGGAGGAAAGACTGATTGTAGGGGACTGTGTCGAATGCAATTTGAAAACCTCAGAGAAAGGACAGGGTAATATGCAGATAGAGATTACTATTTAATCATCATGCATGAGTTAATAAGAGTGAAAAGCTAAGTGCACTGTACGTAACAGAGGTGTGAGGGAGCGGTGAAAAATAAGATGGGCAAGACAGTGAAAGATGTAGGAAACTAAAACGGAGTGAAGCAAAGAGTGGCTACTGTCAAGAAATGCTGAGACACAAGAAATTATTAGGTCTACAACTTTGCTTCCACCGTTTTGCAGTAGACAGGATTAGTGGAAAGTAATGGCGCAAGTCGTAGGTTGTAAATGTCATACAGTAAGCTTAGGCATTTGAGAACATAAATGCCATCAAAATATTAATCGATTTTTGATTGCATTTTAAAGTTATTCTCGGCTGAATATGTCAACTTACGAGCCCAATTCTCGTCATCTGTGGAAGGTTTTAATTTTATGCTTTGATATGAAGAAATCTGCAGCTGAGGCTCATAAAAAGCTGGGTAAGACCTATGATGATGATACTCCTGTTAGTGACAGAACTCTGCAGAAAATGGTTTCCATGCTTCAAGAACGGTGATTTTGACGATGAAGACTGGCACGATTGTGAAGGAGAGAAAGCTTTCGATGCTACTGCAACTAAAGGGAACAATCACAGGAGATCTTTATCAAAAGCGATTGATATGTTTGAGCCTATCACTGAAAGACAAATGGCCACAGCACAGCGATAGATACAAAAAAGGTGAGTTTGCAGTATGACAGTGCTTGACCCCATGTCGTGAAACCCGCCAAAACATACTTCAAAACGTTGAAATGGGAAGTCCTACCCCACCTGTCATATTCTCCAAACATCGTTCCCTTTGACTACCAACTTTTTACTTCAATGGCACATGACCTGGCTGCCCAGCACTTCCTGTCATATGAACAATTGCAAAATTGGATCGCTGCATGGATCTTCACGAAAGACGCCCAGTTCTTCCACTGCGGGATTCGTATGCTTCCCGAAAGATGGGAGAAAGTAGTGGCCAGCGACATGTTGTAGTGCTCGTTCCCACCTGCGATGTTCTGAGTTACTGGTCTTTAGGGGAAGAATCCAGATGGCATGTGTGGTGAAACGGTTGTCGAGGTTATGTCTCTCATGTGGAGCATGCTCTGCAACAGGATATTGTGAGTTGCCAGTATACACCATCTGCCTACGCCCATTCATCCTAATTGACGATTTGGTGGTAGTCATGTCAATGTAGAAGGTCAAACAGTGTTTACATAACAGCTGGTATATGACCCGTGTCATTTCACAGGTTGCTCTCCCTTTGACAGTATATGTTTTTCCAGTTACAGGGCTGCTACAGATGGTGGTATGAGGGTGCATAGGGCAAGTCTTGCAGCGGGGACAGTCATAGGGGTAGGAGCCATAGGGTACGGAGATGGGTGCAGAAGGAGCATACAGTTTGACAAGAAAATTGTGGAGACTGGGAGGGCATCAGAAAACTATTTTATGTGTGGTGGGCAGAATTTCAGACAGAATAGATCTCATTCAGGGCATCTAGGAAGCCATGGCCCTGTCAAAGTAGCTGATTAACACATTCCACACCAGAATAATACTGAGTCACAAGTGAAGGGTTCCAAAGTTGTTTATTGTAGGGATCAGCAGTACCAGGATTGGATGTGATAGCCCAGGAATTTTTTAGCTAGGCTGGTGGGGTAATTATGTGCATTGAAGGCTGAGGTGAGAATAGTGTTGTATTGCTGCAAAGAGTCTGCATCTGAACAAACACGTTTACCTCTGATGCCAAGGCCATATAGGAGGGAATGTTTGACATGGAAAGGATGGCAATTGTCAAAATGTAAGTACTGGATGTGCGTAGCTGGCCTTCGATGAGGACGAGATCGACATCAAGGCAAGTGGCATGGGATGCAGAAAAGGACTATGTGAAATTTAACTGGGAGAAGATATTCAGAAATTCCAGATATTTTCGTAGGTCAACCTAACCATGATCTTTACGTTAAAGATGTCATCAATGTATCTAAACCAAACCAGGAGCTGAAGATTTATTGATCCCATGAAAGCACCCTCCAAGCAACCCATGAAAAGGTTGGCATAGGAAGGAGACATGCCAGCTCCCATGGCCGTACCACTGATCTGTTTGTATGTCTGCCATCAAAGGTGAAGTAGTTGTTGGTAAGTATAAAGTTGATTAAGATGAGTAGGAAGGATTTCATAGGTTTGGAATCAGCTGGGCACTGACTGAGGAAACGTTCAGCAGCAGGCAGACCAAGTACATGGGGGATGTTGGTATAGAGGGAGGTGGCATCAATGGTGACAAGCAAGGTGTGTGGTGGCAGTGGGATGGGCACGGATTTCTTCAGATGATCAAGGAAATGGTTAGTAGGTTTGATGTAGGAGGAGAGTCTTTGTACTATGGGTTTTAGGTGTTGAGCAATGAAGGCAGATATACATTCAGTGGGTGCTTTGAAGCCAGCAACTATAGGATGGCCAGGATGATTGGGTTTGTGGATCTTAGGAAGGAGATAAGGTGGGGGTGCGTGGTTTGAGTGGGGTAAGAAGTTCTATAGATTGAGATGTTAGTCCTTGTGAGGGTCCTGAGGTTCAAAGGAAACACTGCAGGGGTGGATGGATTTTACATAAACGAACAAAATCTGTCTTGATAGACTACAGCTGTCACCCTTCCTGTTCATTTTTGATTATTGAGTATGGTACAATGAAATAAATGCTTACACTGAATGTTCACCTGTCATTATTTTAATTTCAGAACTTTACAGCTGAAGATCTTAATATTTATTTTTCTTTTTTCCTATCTCATTTTATCACATGTTCCTTGGTTGTATGCCAAGGATACAGAGGTCTATATAAATCAAGATTAAAATTTCATTTAGAGGACTAATTACTTAGATACATATTAGCCCACCTTCTTAGCAATAAACAGAATAAGGTGATACAATGGATATTTGGAAGGAACAGGGTTTGAATTTCAGTTTAGCTGTCCAGATATAAGTTTTCTGAAGTTCCTCTAAACAGGCTGGCAACGATGTGTAGGGATCTTTCGTTTGTAAATAAACACAGCCAATTTCCTTCCCAAACTCTGTCCTACCCAAGCAAGTTCAAACAAAATACACCACACAAAAGAGTGTAAGCCACGCAGATAATAGTGAGGGGAGTTAAAAATAAAATAAAACCAATGTTCACAGTACTGTCAAGAAAGACGTGCCACTGTTGCCTTGAAGAAAACTGGTGCTGGCAGTGAGGATGTTTACATACCAAATACATAATTTTTCAACAAACTTCAGTTCACCTGTGGCATGAAATCTTTGAATAACTCATTAAAGTGTTGTTCTTTCCTAATTTCTGTTTCAAAAGTTCTAGTACAAATCAATAATTATCACTCATCCCTAATTTCAAAATGAGTATTCATACTCTAAAATAAGTTATTTTCAAATAAAGGACAGGCTCCCCCTCTCCCCCTGGCTGCTCGTCCTTCACCTCAGCCGTACTGACCATTTTCTTTCTTTTGTGTTGTTCACTTTCACAGCACACAACACAGTGGCCACAGAAAAGGCAAGAATAGCAGACTTCCTTGTAGCACTCAGTAAAAATGTTTTGTGGTGGCCACTGCCAACACTGGTGATATAAAAGTACAGTTGCCATTACAAAGTGAATGTTGCACTGTGCTGTGCCAAAGCAATAACTAATGTGTATTAACAACAATTGAAGAAAGTGCAGCTTTTTCTCTCTTCTCACTTGTCTGAGTGTCGGGTTACAGTGGGCAGAGCTTGGTTCCTCTGCCTCCTGAACCACACTAAGAACTCAATCAGAAGGTCATTAACAAACAGTACAGGGTATCCTAAATCCTCACTTTATACAGTCAGCAGAGGATACCAAATTAAATATTCTGAAATGTGGAACCAATGGTCAGAAATTAATATTTCAGGTATTATAACACAGTGGATGAGTACTTGGTATGAGGCAGGTCTTTGTTAACAGTTTATGTTTTGTAACATGTGCCTATCTCATCAACATTGGTGGCATCACCTTGAAAAACAAAACAAGAAACTGTGATGTGTCCATGGCATGGTTTACAACTGTTTGCAGTTTCACACTTGTTTTCAGATGTGGAGTGCTACTTGCAAAAGGCTCTTGCAAAGATGCACTTGACATATGGTGCCACAGGATGCAGTCCCTGGAAAGCCAAATGAATATACAGAGAAAAATTTTGCAACAGCCATATTCCTAACTGGAAGAAATTTACCACCATAGATAGAAATATTAAAAATTGGGTCACTCAAATCACAGACTTACCCAAGGTTCTCTACAAAGAATTTTGTGATGATGGATCATGTGACAGAAGATTTCATCAGTAATCATCTGACATTGTAACTGTGAAATGCACACTTTGTAGAACATGGTGTGGAGGGTGCATGTACAGAAGGAATTACTCCCGTATCATAAACAACATGTGCAAGCAATGGGGTCAAATGATTTTGAACCCAGCATTCATTTCTGAGAATAGATGTTATCTTTTGTTTACAATGAGACAGACAATCAGTATTTTGAGAAGTTTCTGTAGGCAGCAAGTCACAGATATGTTCCCAAATGGCAAAAAACTAGTCTGTCAGTTGGAAAATCCATAGCTGAAGTTTTGGGATTCGCCTATACTGATATTCACCCAAAAACTTAGGAAAAGACTGCAAATCCATGTTATGTCTCATTGCTAATTTACAACAAAATTATTATTAATTTTCTCTATGCAATAACAATAAAGCTTCTCTCACTGGAATAATGTAGTTGTTCTCATATATTTGCAATTATGATAGTCAAAATATTCAAATAGTCCATCTCATCCACTTCATTCTCTACATCTGAGTTCTATTCACAAACTTCAACAAATGCTACAGCAAATAACATGCTGGTTATAAGAAGAGAAAACTGGAATAAAATTATTTTTCAAACGGTGGGCAATCATATCAAGTCTAAAAAACATGATCAGTTATACACAAAATGTAGTGCACTAAAAGAAAACTCTGTGCTGAGAAATAAAGTAAAAAAAAAAAAATATTTTTCACTTTAAAGATATTGATTTCTTAATCATTTATTTAATCTTGTAATTCACACATAACAGCAATGGTTTATTATTTTATTTCAATATACAGCAGTGCAACATTTACATTATACATTGTGAAATCACATAAGCATTAACATGAATGTTTCAATATCCTTAATATGCATAAAAACTACATACAGCAAAATAAACAAATGGAACATTCGATGGTTTAGTTTCATTGAAAACAAAAATTAAAAAATTATACCTGAAAATAGCTACATTTTAAATGATAATTTATTATGTTTATACAAAATAGATTGTAGTCTTTATGGAAGAACATGTCTAGAATTAATCGCCTTATATCTGCATAAGACATCACAAGACCAAATATGAATATCTGAGATGTGTCCAAAAAAAAGACAACTTTTGAAATAGAGCATCAACTGGCAGAGGGAGCATGCTCTGGCTACTGAGTACACCTAGTGGCAGAGTTTAGAAAACAAACTGTCAATAACATAATTTTGATGTGACCATTAGTTGCTTTGCCAAGCTATGTTTGGTGAAGTGAACACATGTACATGCTGTTTGTCAGATTAGTGACAAAGTGACATTAAAAAAAGCTTGAAGATTGTGTGTGTAAACTTATTTAATCTTTTATACATTTTGACTGCTTAATCAACCATATGGGGAGGACTGTATGAGTAACACACAGTGCTATGAGTGGCTTAAGTTTCTGAACATGACAGAAGATAGGTCAGTGAAGATACCGGTCCTGCATGATCTACCACATCAACAGATAAAGACCATATCAAGAAAGTTCATGCTGTGGTTTATGGAATTGTTTAACTGTTCAGAAGCTGCTGACAAAGTGGGCACCAGTGAAGGACCAAACCATAATTTTGTGTGACAAACTTCTAATCCATTGTGGCAATGCAAAATTTGTGCCACATTTATTGACTGATGATCAGACATGCATGTTGAAATTGCTTGCCACTGCAGAGACAATGAAAACTTCCTTAAGAACACCATAACAGGAGATGAGATGTGGGTTCATGGCTGTGTTTATGGTGCAGTTGTTAGAGTGGGTGGGCACAGGATCTCTTCCCAGGGGAAAAAAAGAGTTGGTCAAAGATCAAGGTGATAATAGTTTTTTGACCATAAAGGCATTGTCTGTCAGGAATTTGTACCACCTGGCAAAACTTGGAAGTTATCAGGGAATTTTTGCATGTTTCAGGAATTTTGTGGCAGGATGAGACCTGAACTGTATAATAACTGAACATGGATGTTGTATCGTGACAATGTGCCAGCTCGTGCATTGCTCCATGTCTGCAGCCATCTGGCAAAATGTGAAGACTCACAATGTGCTGCAGCCACCCCCCTCCAGACCTAGCTTTCCAAATTTAAAACCAGCTTGAAAGGCCGTTGTTTCCAAACCATAGAGATCAGGACAATATGATGAGACCTGTGCACCGTCC
Source organism: Schistocerca piceifrons (assembly GCF_021461385.2). Lineage (NCBI taxonomy): Eukaryota > Metazoa > Arthropoda > Insecta > Orthoptera > Acrididae > Schistocerca > Schistocerca piceifrons. The sequence continues at coordinate 779,933,338 of NC_060139.1, forward strand.
CAGAAAATGCATTCCACATGGCTTTCCAAAAATGGAAGAAATATTGGGAAGGGTGGAGAGTACTACTTTATGCGGAACAGTGCTTAAAATGAAGTATCATGAGCAATAAAGACATTATAATAACATTCTGGTCTTTTTCAGAACACATCTCCTACAAATAAAATTTCCAAACACCAATCTAAAAAAATCTATTATTCTAATCCCAGAATCATGAGAGTAGTTTCAAACTGAACAAAAAATGCACCCACTTTAAATAAAAAAACTGACTAACAAAAATCAATTACTCCAATAGGCAACAGTAATAATATTCTGACTTTAACACATATTACAATCGGCTGAAAGAGCACCAAACCAAGATACATAAAATACAATAAAGCTATTTAATTTGTAAAACACATACATAGCTTGAAAACTCTATTTTTAGTTCTGTTCCAGCATTTCACAAAAACTGATCACTCCACTCTGAGAGACAACGGTAACAATCATTAGCCTGTTTCTGATTTGCACCAGCTGTTGTCTTCATCCAACCAACAAAATTCTCCTTATTCCTCCCAAGAACCAAGTACTGTCCCAATACAGAATTTGCCTAGAAAATAAAAATTATTCACAATTCCTAAAATGTATGTATTATTTGTATTTGGTACACCATTATTTTATCAATATACAATTCAGAAATCTTATGCCATTCTTTTACCAACTGTTTGGCTGAGGAAATGCATTACAGGTGGATATGCAAATAAAATGATACCAGGGCAGCACAGCTTGTGCTCTTAATAGAAATGATTTGATTTGATTTATTTCGTGTTCCATAGGTCTAACTGTGTTGGATACACAAGGACGTGGAACGAGTCAGTTTTTTACAAATACACTCTGATAATCTTATAGCATATACAGAAATTTGAGAACATAATTATATAAAAATTTATACAGTATATTCTTTGGGCAGCAATACAGAAAAAGAAAATACATATTTTCTTAGAATCATTAAAACACTACAGAAAACAGATACAGAGCACACAGATACACAGCTCAGGTTAAATAAAATTCTTAGTGGCGTTATGTCAACTTGTATTATATAATATTAAAATATTACAATTTATTTAGTTAAAAATTCATCTAGACTGTAAAAACCTTTTTCTAGCAGAAATATTTTTAGTGCTTTCTTAAATTCACTCTTGTTATGAATCTTTGTCTTTATTTCGGGAGGAAGAGCATTGAAGAGTTTTGCTCTAGTGTAGTGGACACCCTTTTGTGCCAAGCTCAAATTTCTGAGTTCACTGTATATGTCATTCTTCCTCCGTGTGTCATGCTCATGATAATTACTGTTTGGTTGAAATCTCTATATTTTTACAAACAAAACACATGAGAGAAAAAATATATTGGCATGTAGTTGTGTATATTTTAAGATTACGAAAGCTATTTCTACACGAGTCTCTTGGGCGTAATCCACATATAATTCTTAAAGCTCGCTTCTGTGCAATGAACACTTTCCTTGCTAATGGCTGGTTGCCCGAAAAAATAATTCCGTACTCAATGAGACAATGAAAATCGCCATAGTATGCCACTTTTGCAGTGTTAGGTTCAACACATGTAGTGACAACCCGTAAAGCATAGGTAGCAGAGCTAAGCCTCTTACAGAGATCAATAATATGTGAAGACCAGTTCATTTTCTTGTCAATGTGCACTCCAAGAAATTTTGTTGTTTCCATTCTAACTATTGGTTGATTACCACGTCACACTTATCTCTCTCTTTTTCTGTTTTTGTACAGAATTGAATAAAGCTGGTCTTACTGGAATTTAATAAGAGACCATTCACCTTGAACCAATTAACCACATCTGAGAGTATGTGATTAATGAGTTCCTCAAGATTGTTGTCTGTTCTACTGCTCATAAGAATTGTGGTATCATCAGCAAATAATGTAAATTTACACGGCAGGGTTGTACATGATGGTAGATCATTTATAAAAATCAGGAATAATAGTGGCCCAAGAATTGAGCCCTGAGGCACTGCACATGTGATGTAACTCCATTCAGAATCTGAGGAAGTGTCACATACTCCACCCGAGCTATTCAAGACAACTTTTTGTTTTGTCTTGGAGGTACGACTGTAGCCAATTGCCTGCAACACCACTTATTCCTACTAATTTTGCTTTTTGGAAGAGAATCTGGTGATGAACACAGTCAAATGCTTTTGATAAATCACGGAAGACACCAAGTGCTAGCATTTTTTCATTAAGGGTTTCTAGGACTTCATTTGCAAGTGCGTAGACTGCATCTTCTGGTGAACAGCCCTTTTGAAAGCCAAATTGGCTCTTGCTGAGAACTCCATTCTTTATGAGATGATCAGTAATTCTTACATGTATTAGCTTTTCTAGAATTTTGGAGAAAGCTGTCAGTAAAGAGATAGGTCGATAGTTAGTTAGTTCAGCTTTATCGCCCTTTTTGCATAGGGGCTTCACAATGGCATACTTAAATCTACTGGGAACAACACCTTTCTGAAGGGAAGCATTGAAAATATGACAGAGGAATGTCACTTATCCACACACAAGAATATTTCAATAAATTACTAGATATATTATCAACCCCTGCAGAATTCATACTTTTTAGAGACATGATGATTTTTTGAATTTCTTCTACAGTGACAGGATTAAGGTGCATTTCTGAAATTGTGTTTCAATATACTGCTTGACAAAGAGTTACAGCTTCATCAACATTGGGCTTGCAACCAATCTGTTGAGTTACTGATAGGAAGTGTTTATTAAAAATCTCAGCCACCGTTTTGGGGTTATCTACTAGGGTACCTTCATATCTGATATTATTTACATCTTCTTTACTTGTTTTATCTCTTCCTTTTTTTTACAATGCTCCAAATTGTTTTTATTTTATTATTAGAATTATCTATTTTCTTCTCATAATAAAGGGCTTTTGATTCCGTATTAATTTCTGCAAAATTTTCTACATCTTTACAGAACCTTATTGCAGCATATGTTTCCCTTTTGGTTTTACATTACTGTTTTATACCTCTTGTAATCCAAGGCTTGCTTACAGAATTGGAAGCACTGTTTCTGACCCATTTCTTGGGAAATATTTCTTCAAAAAGAGCACAGAATTCATTTATAAAACAGTTAAATTTAGTGTCAACATCATCATGGCTATATACTAAAGACCAATCCATTTGCTGCAACCAGTGGTTGAAAGTTCCTTTTGCCTCTTCATTAATTACTCTTATGAATTTCCATTGAGGAAATTCTTTTTTGAACAGATTAACGTCATACATAGTGAGAATTTGTCCATCGTGATCTGAAAGCCCAGTTACAACCTGCCTGACAATATAATTCTGGTGTCTATTTACATCTAAAAAAATGTTGTCTATCATAGTTTGGCACTCGGATGTAATTCTTGTTGGGAAGTTTATTACTGATGTCAGATTATGTAAGGTCATCACAATCTCAAAGTCTATTTTATTCTTATTTTCTGTCAAAAAGTTTATATTGAAATCACCTAAAACTACAATATCCTTCGCTTTTGAAAGTAACCCTGACAGAAGGAGTTCCACTGAATGCAGAAAAGTTTTTATGTCACCTGAAGGAGCCCTGTAGACAGCCAACACTATTATTGGGTAGAATTTAGTTGTTATTTCTGTGGCACATGCCTCAAATTGTTGTTCCACACAATATTTCTTAATATCTATAGCTTTGTATGCTACACTATCCTTAACATAAATTGCTACTCCACCTTTATCTTTACTTTCCCTATAGTAGTATGTTACTAAACTATAACTTACTATAGATGGCAAGGCACATTTATCAGTAACATGGTGCTCAGTTAAGCACAAAATCTGGGCATTATTTATACTGTCATTTTCACTAATGTTAATAAGGAGTTGATCTGTTTTGTTTAAGAGGCCCCTTATATTTTGATGAAAGAAAGAGGTGCCTTCCTCTTGCTTTTTCATTCTATTAGTGCTGTTACCTGACTGAGAATCCATTGGAGTCTGTCTTGAGACTGGAGAGAGGAGACACCTGACACTACCTACTGTTGTCCCTTCTTTTTCTTCAGGCCCACATACAAAAAATCCTTGAAATGACAAGGAGGCTCAGCATTTCTTCTGTCCAACAGCCTTCTATTTGTTGTTGTCGATGGTGATGATGTTTCTGAGACTTCAAATGTTGGTTCTACCACGACTGCTGTGTTTCCTTGTGAACTTTGAGTCTTCTCGTTTTTTGTTATTTTCGTCTAAAATAATACTTGGCTGATGAGGAACAGTAGTTCTTTTGTTGTTGAAATCGATGTCTACTGTTCTTTCTGTTAAAATTTGGTCTTTTTTACATGTTTTGCTGCTGCTGCTGCTGCTGTTTCTAATGATTTTTTTTGAAGCGTTTTCATTATGAAGTCAGGTGATGGCGATGCAATTATTGTTTTGGTTTTTATTACCCTGGTTATCAGGCTTGTCAGATATTCTTTCCCCAAGCCATTCAGGTGAAGTCGGTGTTGCGTGTAGAATCTACGTCCAATACTGCTTATATCAACGCATTTCACGTTTTTAAAATGTCTGCAGATTTTTGAAAACTGACTGTTGGCACTTTCTATTTCCCTGTTCACACATGACCATCTTACAAGTTCATAGCGATGCGGAATATTGACAAGTATTACGTTAGTTTGAGTGAGGTTCCTCACTGTTTAAGATCACGCGTTGCACTCGCTGTTTCATTTTTGTAGATGTCGTTTGCGCCTCCCGGAAGTACAACGAAGTCTTTATCATGCAGATTTTTTGCCTCTGCGGATTCGGTCATTTTTTATTTTCACTAAGTGGGGCTCCTGGTTTCACTATACCACACGAAAATGTTTTAGTTGTTTCTTTTAGTTTACTCGCAAGTCCACGACCATGGCTGTCTGAAAACACAAACAGTTTCCTGTTATTGGAGTTCACAATTTGCGAATCTTTTGTATTGTTTAACTACACACTTTGACACAATTTTTGGTTGGCACATTTATATTGACCTCCTTCACAGTTGTTTGCGTCAGTAAATTTTCTTCTCTTACCTTATTCCCTACAGTGCCTTTTTGCTTTTCCCATCGTTCATGCGAACTGTACGTTGCATTTTCACTATCGGCAATCTAAAGTACTTGAAATGTGTTTTCGTGCACAAAGCTTGCGTAACTTTCACAGGTTTTCTGAATTTGCACTTTGGTCCTGCTGTTTTTGCACTTTACATCTGACCACTTTTCCGTAACAGTGGAACTATCTCGCGCAAGTTTTAGCGTGTTCAGTTGACTATTTTCTTGTTGTATTTTCGAAATGTCCATTTTCAAACTGCCGATTATGAACTGTAAGCTCGTGATGCGTTCATTCAGTTTCTTGATTTCGTCTTTACAATTTTCACACGATTTCTTTTTTACGACAAAATATATGTTTTTCAGGAAGGACACTTGCTTAACTTTTACTGTAGCCGCCATGAGATGTGGGTCTATGGTTATGATGTTGCGACCAAAAGTTCAGCCATCGCAATTGGTCAGGAAGGGTGCTCCAAAATACCACAGTGAAGATTGCCAGGGCTGCACAGCTTGTGCCTATTTAACGACATCCAAGATGACAATCATGGTTCTCATTGAAACAACACCTCATTCTTCTTATGGTTTCAAGAATTTAACTTATCTTTCACATGGCATTAAAGCTAATTCAGGTTGCTTAATTAATGGTAGTGTCATTCAGGAAGGAACTGTGTAGGTAAATTAAGTTTTGAACACCAAAATGAAATTTTTAATAAAATCATGTCAAGAGTATTCGTCTGTATTACATCCATCCATTGTTAGGAACATATATAATCAATTAATTTTACTCAGGAACAATCAAATAATGAAAGAGACACCAAAAGTGCTGCTTTTATAATGTTTGAAGCCTGTGACAACTCTGATTAACATACTGTCAGCTTACTATGCAACTGCTGATCATAACAACACCCAATTACTTCAAAGCGATTATCTGGACTAGTGTAATATTATTGAAATTCTTCTCACGCCGAAAAATAACAAACGCATATTTGAAACCAGAAACATATTAACAAGATTTGGGTTGGGATAGTTTCAGACCAATTATCAAAAATGTAATCAGCATTGTTCACTTAAATGACAGGTACGTATTGGACCTTCTAACCTACTTCATGTATTTCAATTGTAACCACTGAATGATAACTTTTCTGTAATTTTGAACAATTTCTGTGATTGCAATTAACAAAATTACTATAGGTAACAATTTCTGATGGTCAGCAAATATATTCAAGACCCGCAAGAAATCACTGAGAAAGCCAGTACAGCGTAAGATTTCAGCAAGGACACTCTGACGTAATAAATAGTACACCCGATACAACAACTGTCTTTATATAATTATTGACAATCATGCAGTTCTCTACCCATTTCCACTTAACAAACTTCTAGAAAACAGCACCTGCAGTGAAGCATGAAGATCAAGAAAAGTTTGCATCATTAATTATTATTCACCAACGTAGGAAAAGACACAATGCTACTTACTATAAAAAAGACATGTCAAGTTGCAGAAAGGTACAATTAAAAGACAGAGTTTGCAGTTATGTGTGCGTGAGGTGTGCTTGCTTGTGTGTGTGTGTGTGTGTGTGTGTGTGTGTGTGTGTGTGTGCATCTTTTAATTGTGCCTGTCTGCAACTTGACGTGTCTTCTTTACAGTAAGTAGCAATCTGTCTCTTTCTACCTGGAGTTTCCATTGTTCAACTGATTAATATTCTGAAGATACTGCATTATAGCCACCAAATTGCAAGAACTTTATGTTTCAGTGATCATTAACATTTCAGAAAGACAATTAACTTTTTTTTTTTTTTTTTGGCCATATTCTTTTATTCCCAGTGTTACAGATACTCTGCATTGCCCAATGGAGATTCGCACCAATATTACCATGTCTCTGCTACACAGCATACCAAATAGACCTTCAAGATTAAAACAGCAAATTGGTCATAATGCTAGTCACATAATGTTCTATGCTCAATTAGAGTTATAGGTCACTCTGCGCAGAGAGGGGTTACCTGCAGACAAAATTAATTAAATTACACCAAGACATGTTAGGAGTTAAAAAGAGGGAACTACAAAATGTAACATGGAAAAATTGTTAAAAGAAGGATGGGAAGAATGAAAATTTAAAATATTCTGCATGATGGATTAAAGCAGCAAGCACATGCAATACTTGAGATGACCATCTGCAGTATATGTCATAAAGGTGGAGATAGAATACTAATATTAGGAGAAGATGAAAGAACAGAATTATATTTAAGAAGTCCATTTAATTACTGTGCAAGTTAGACAGCTATCCTGTGCCATAAACGGAAGAAAATATTGGTGTGGAAGTAATCATTGAGCTGTTAGCAACGTACGGGTTCAATATAGCAACAGGACAATGAATTCAAACACCCATTACCAGATGCTATCTACAACACCTTTTTGAAACGGAAAGTTCATTGTACACAAAGTGGGTAAATGGTAAAGGGGCAATGTTGTTAGCAAAAACCTCAAAAAGTTCTTGACTAATTGCCTTCAATTTTTTACACAGTACTCTGACAAACATTCAGGGCTTAGGCTACATATTATTTTTAAACAATAATGTGCAGGTTTTCTGTTAAAATCAAACTGAGAAAAAAAATTCTGTGCCCTGAAAATGTATGGTTTGGTTTTCCTTCTTACAGTTAATCTTAATTACAACAGCAGGGCACTTAAATCATTATACAAACTGTTTCCTCTGTATTTATTCCCCTCCACATATATTCCTTCTCTTTACATACTCCCTTTGTCAGAAAAGTTCCAGGACATGTTTGTTTTTTATTTCTGAGTTTGCAACACTAAAAAGGAGCAGATGTTTTTATGTTATCTGGTATTTGTGCATCCTTGAAATTACCTTGGCCAGGTTTCTGCACAAACTCACTAGGTAGCAAGGTTGTGCTTAGCAACACACTGTTCGGATTCTTGGTGCATTAGTTACGGTGACAACGGGTGCTGATCGGGAGCAAAGAGTGAACATTAAGTTTCACATTAAGCTCTAGTGAAACATGGACAATGATGAAGCAAGCATATGCAGGCATGGCTCTTACAAGAAGTTATGTTTTCAAGTGACACAAAAGATTTCGTGAAGGCAGAGATTCAGTGCAACATGATTCCAGAGCCGGTCACCCTTCTAGGCACATAATTAAAGCAAACATGGAGAGTATATGGCAGTTATTGCAAGAAGACTGTCATGTTCCTGTGCCCATAATATCAGAAGAACGTAATTTGAATCATGATGTGTCAGAAGATTTTAGGCGAAGAGTTAGGGAAGTGGAAACTTAATGCAGAACACTTCCCTAACACACTAACAGATGAATAGAAAGAGGAAAGATAAAGAATGTCAGCTAACTACTGGATAGGGCCAGACATTATCACACAGTTCTGTCAAAGATTATGGCTGGGGATGAAAGTTGGTACTACTGGCATGACTCTCACATGATGCGTCAAAGTGCTGAATGGTGGGGTCCTTGACTACCAGCCTCAAAAGAAGTCAAATGAACTGAATTCTTTACATCAAAGCCGTGAAACATTTGAAACAAGCAATCTGACATCACCACCCAGACTTGTGGCATGCTAAGGACAGGTTCTGCTGCATGACTGTGCAAGATTCTGTACCACTTTAATCATTGCTGAGTATGTGGCCAGACATTCTCTTATTGCCATCCCACATCCGCCATATTCACCCAACCTCACCTTACGATCTTTTCTTGTTACTGCAAACGAAAAAGTGACATAAAGAAAAGCTTCATCAATATATTACAGACATCCAATTCCCTGCTTGCTTCCAAGACTTCGAGAAATGTTGGAACTGTGTATAGGGGACTACTTTGATAGGAGCAAAGTGCAGTTTTCTACTTTTTAAAAAAACTTTCCCGACAAAGGGAGTATAATGTTAAACAAAAATTTTATACACAACAATGTGCAGCTTTCTTTTCTTCCTCGCGGCTGCTTTTAACAGAAAACAGGAAAGCTGTATTTATGGTTTATAGTCTTATGATTAGAGCACTACTGCAGAATCCAAGCCATCTGAAACTTTCTAACCCTACTCATTTCCAGATTAAAAATATGTGAAATCTATCACTGAAGCTACTGTCTTAGAACCAGCAGCTGCAGACGTCTCTCATACCCCAGTATATACCAATTTAGCCACTCATTTCAAGCAACTTGAATTCCCAATCAGGGGTTTGTTTGCAATGGCTCATGGTCAGAGAGGGAAAGGAGTGGGAATGGACATAGAGAAAGGGAAGGAAGAAATCGAGTGAGTGAGTGAGTGAGTGAGTGAGTGAGGGGGGGGAGGGGGGGGGAGGAAGAGTTGGACAGATGGAGGAGGAGGAGATGGATACAGAAGGGGGAAAGGGAGGTTAGGACATATATCCCATTCCAAAACATATTTAGCAATTGTGAAGCAATGCTGGGTTTGATAGTGTTGTGTACTCTGGAAGATTCTATATTTGTATAAGACTCAGCATTCTGGAAAATCTGATGTTTGTTTAAGTAACAACATTCTAGAATATTTAATATTTATATAAACAGCTACACTCTCCATCCAGGAGTTCAGTTCTGTTGTGGCTGTAGGTTCGTGTTCTAATGAATGTGGTTTAAATGCTAAGTGTTGTATTTCATTGGTAACACAGCTTTCGGATTTGGCGTTGATTGGGGTTACGACGTGACAGTCTTACAATAATTACAATTACCAAACATGTTACATACTACAATTTTTGCATTTTATATCTATTTTTACATTTATTATTTTGCAGCTGACATACTAATGGTTCATATTACAATCAGTGTCTTAAAAGCCACTGAATAAATATAAACAATTTTATATCAGAAAAGATTTCAATTTTGTGTTAAAAGATTTCAATTTTGTGTTAAAAGATTTCAATTTTGTGTTAAAAGATTTCAATTTTGTGTTAAAAGATTTCAATTTTGTGTTAAAAGATTTCAATTTTGTGTTAAAAGATTTCAATTTTGTGTTAAAAGATTTCAATTTTGTGTTAAAAGATTTCAATTTTGTGTTAAAAGATTTCAATTTTGTGTTAAAAGATTTCAATTTTGTGTTAAAAGATTTCAATTTTGTGTTAAAAGATTTCAATTTTGTGTTAAAAGATTTCAATTTTGTGTTAAAAGATTTTGGTACTCTGTTACAGCAAATCAAACCACTGATGTGTGGTCTTTGATCTGTCATTTTTAATGTTGTTCTCTGCTGGAAGTAGTTTTATTTTATCCTTGTGCTGTGATCGTGTACATCACTGCACTTGATAAGTTCAGTTTCTTGTCTCATAAAAAATGTAACTAATTAAAACTTACAGAGGAATGTGTTGTTAGTCTGTTAGCTGTTACATAGATCAAATTCATAATAAACGTTATGACGTGGAACGGGTCAATAGAACACTTATATACAACTAAATAAAAAAATATTTATATGGCTGCATACAGTCATTTTACAGTATTTTTAATTAAATGATTCTCTCTATTCAAGAATTCCTCTATGGTTAGAAGTATTTGTTAAGGTGAACCTTCAGTGTTCTACATTTGAAAACACTTCTGCCATCTGTCATACATTTTATTTCCATGGGTAAATTGTCACCCCTTTTTGCACCAAAGACAGATTCATTAAAAGCTAATGCAGATCATTTCTCCATCTAGTGTTGTACTTGTGAATATCTCTGTTAGACTCAAATTTACATGAATTGTTGATAACAAATTGTGTAAGTTAATAAATTTACTGTGGGGCTGTGGTTAAAACTCCCAGCTGCCTAAACAGATACCTGCAAGATGTAAGTATGTGAATGCCACACATAATTTCAATTCCTTTTTTTGTGCAATGAATATTTTTTGCCTATGTGAGAAGTTACTCCTTAATACATTCCCTTAAGATATTAATGCATGAAAATATGCAAAAATATATTAACTTAGTGATATATATATATCCCCAAAGTAGGCAGGTACTCTTATAGCAAAAGCAACTGAATCCAAATGTTTTAGAAGATGTGCTATACAGTTTTTCCAGTTTAAGTTTTCATCAATATGTGCACCCAAAAACAATTATCCACCTTGCATATTACTTCTTGTTGGTCTACTAGGTTGACAGGAGGAGGGGCATTTTTGATAGTACAAAACTTGGTGAACTACATTTTTTTCAAAGTTTAAAGCTAGCCCATTTGTGCAAAACCATTCAGTAACATTTACAAAAACATCATTTACTATTTCTCAGCTGCTGCTACTCTGCTTGACTTCACAATAATGTTGGTATCATCTGCGAACAGGACTAGTCTGCATCCTGAGTCAAACAAAATGACAGATCATTAACATAAAGCAGGAACAGAAGCGAGACCATGATCGAACTTTGTGGGACTCCCACTGTAATTTCTCTCAATGCAGATGATGTGACATCCCTCTCTGTACTACTCAAACAGTCTAAGGTAACTTTCTGTGTTCTATTTCTTAACTATAAGCTTAACCAAATATTTGCTGAACTATGTAATCAATAAAAACTTAATTTCTCTAATAGAACATTATAACTGACACAATCAAATACCTTCGGTAATTCAGAGAAGATCCTAAAGACCCCAATGGGTGATGTTTTATCATTCAAAGATATTGTTAAGTAGTTGTGCAGCATGAACACTACAGGACACGATTCCATATGGCATATGGCCTATCCTGTGTATAAGCATTAGTGTTCTTCTCTGTAACAGCAGTATTCTTTTCAAGTGGAGTTGCCCAGCCCCATAATTCAAACCTATACTCAAGTAAAGGGTAAACTGTTCCATAACATGTTTGGATAGGAACTATCTTTGTGAGCTAGCTAAGAAGATACAAGCCACCACTGACTTTTCCACATACAAAATTAATGTGTTTATTCACTGCAGATTTTCATCAATGTATACATCCAGAAATTCCCAGCTGCAAGTTTCTGTTGCCAAGATGTTATGCACATTATTTACATTGATGTGTTCAGAATTGTCTTTCCTGAAAGCCAATAATTGAAATTTGGTGACATTCACCTTGGGACCTGGCTGTTGATGTATTTATTTAATTCTGTTAGACCACTAGCAGCAAAATATTTTGACTTCTTACTCTCTCTACCAACAAAGACAAGTGGACCAATATAAATGCAATAGAGTACATCAGTGAAAGAAGTTTTTATGGCCACAGGAATTATTTGCTCCAATTCATTTACCAACACCTAACCATTTCCCCATATAAGGAAATGATAAAAGGAAATAAATCCATCATGTAAAAAAAACAGAAATACAAATTACAATAATTAATTTATGATCAGGAAGCCCTAGAACATTAAATTAAGCAGCAACAGCAGCATCTTACATAACAAATATGATAGGATATAGATGGAAGGATCAATTATTAAAGATACCTACACAAAAAGGAAAAGTACCGAAAGTAAGGAATGAAAAGAAAATCTCAAATTTAACAAAGCATCCACTACAGATATGGTAAATCAAAAATGTTACAAAATAGGATGAGTATGAAGATAACCAGCATAAGCATTCAAAGATTTTTGTTCTAGTCTGCATTGAAATAAATCAGAAAGACAGATACACTATGTGATTAAAAGTATCCAGACACCCTCAAAAACATATGTTTTTCATATTAGGTGCATTGTGCTGCCACCAACTGCCAGGTACTCCATATCAGCAACCTCAGTAGTAATTAGACATCATGAAGAGAGCAGAATTGGGCACTCCATGGAACTCACAGACTTCGAATGTGGTCAGGTGATTGGGTCTCACTTGTGTCATATGTCTGTACATGAGATTTCCACACTCCTAAACGTCCCTAGGTCCACTGTTTCCAATGTGATAGTGAAGTGGAAACGTGAAGAGACATGTACAGCACAAAAGCATACAGGCCAACCTCATCTGTTGACTGACAGAGACCGCCAACAGTTGAAGAGGGTCGTAATGCGTAATAGGTAGACATCTATCCAGATCGTCACACAGGAATTCCAAACTACATCAGGATCCACTGCAAGTACTATGACAGACGGGAGGTAAGAAAACTTTTATTTCATGGTTGAGCGGCTGCTCATAAGCCACACATCATGCCGGTAAATGCCAAATGACGCCTCGCCTGGTGTAAAGAGCGTAAACATTGGACTATTGAACAGTGGAAAAACATTGTGGGGTGACAAATCATGGTACACAATGTGGTGATCCAATGGCAGGGTGTGGGTATGGCAAATGCCCAGTGAACGTCATCTGTCAGCATGTGTACGGCCAACAGTAAAATTCGGAGGCAGTGGTGTTATGGTGTGGTCGTGTTTTTCATGGAGGGGGCTTGCACTCCTTGTTGTTCTGTGTGGCACAATCACAGCACAGGCCTACAGTGACATTTTAAGCAAGTTCTTGCTTCCCACTGTTGAAGAGCAATTTGGGGATGGCGATTGCATCTTTCAACATGATCGAGCACCTGTTCATAATGTATGGCCTGTGGTGGAGTGGTTACACAACAACATCCTTGTAATAGACGGGCCTGCATCCCTGTAATAGACTGGCCTGCACAGTCCTGACCTGGATCCCACGGAACACCTTTGGGATGTTTTGGAACGCCGACTTCATGCCAGGCTTCACCGACTGACATCGATACCTCCCCTCAGCGCAGCACTCCATGAAGAATGGGCTGCCATTCCCCCAGAAACCCTTTCCAGCACCCGATTGAATGTATACCTGCGAAAGTGGAAGCTACCATCAAGGCTAAGGGTGGGCCAACACCATACTGAATTCCAGCTGCCTGATGGAGGGCGCCACAAACTTTTAAGTCATTTTCAGCCAGGTGTCCAGATACTTTTGATCACATAGTGTACTTAACAATGTAAAAAAGTGACATTCTGAAGGTAATACCAGTTGAGGTGTATAAAGCCATTCGCAGTACAGAGAAAGGAAGAGGTTCCTGGAGGAAATGGTGCTTGACAAAATTATTTGTAGAATATCTTTGGAGGATGAACAGTTCCTCAAATCTGAAACACTAATGTAATTGTTTTGCATAACCAGAAAGGAGAGACCTCTCACACAAAAAAGAGATTACTAATCAAGTGGACAAACATGCTGCCTTCTGAAGAAATTATAGCACAGCACAATGGACCAAATGCTAGTAGTGAACAATACTAAAGAATGGAGAACTGAGTACAACATATCGCTTTGCATAGGATTGATACATTTTGAGATTTCTAACTCTGTTTCAACAAATCCCATATCAAAAGTGCTTGAGAAACAGGACATTGATTTAGCCTATGTTAATACACTGATAAGCCACAACATCATGATCACCTGCTTAACTGAGCATTGGTCCACCTTTCAAATTCTGCATGGCATGGATCTGACAAGTCCTTGTTAGGCTGCCAGAGATACAGAATATGGCAATAAATGTCTATGCACAGGTCACACAATTTCTGTAAATTACAGGTTGACTGTTTGGGGACACTGGGCTAGCATCCAATAGCATCCCAGATACTTCCATCAGGTTCAACTCAGGCAAATTTCATGGCCAGGAGACACAATGATTTCACCACTATGCTCCACAAACAATTATAGCACAATTTTGGCGTTGTCACGTGAACAGTAATACTGCTGGATGATGCTGTTGCTGCTGCTGGGAAAGACATCAAGTATGAAGAGGTGCAGATGGACCACAATAATGCTCACAATCCACAATTGTCATTGTGCCTTGATTACAAGCTCTGGAAAATGCCTCCCATTGAATAATTCTGCCCCCACTGGCCTTCATTCATGGAACAATGCATATTCCAAGCAGCCATTCTCCTGAATGACATGATATCCAAACAAAACCAACAATCTGGTGTAACAAGAAACATGATTTGTCTAGCCAGGTGCAATGTTACCAAAGATCCACAGTCCAATTTCAGTGATCCTCTACCTACTCTAATTGTAATGATGTCATTTGGCCAACATAGGAAAAGGCTACATAGAGGTTGTCTGCCAACCCATGTTCCATAATGTGAGCTGAACCATGTGATCTCACACTAGCATTGTACTCTTGTCGTCAGATCAAGCCACAACTTGCTGCAGGCATCTATGTCATTTTACAAAGCAGGTAAGTCTCCAATCTCCATGTTCTGTGATGAGGAGTGGACATCCAATACTTTATCACCTGACTGTAGCATTGTCCCACTTTCTATAGCGGCTCACAACAGAACCATGCAAACAACTGACCTCCTTCACAGTTTCCAAGATGCGTTTCCGGGCATCAGGCTGACACCGTAACAATCTGCCACCAGTCAAAGTCGCTTATGTCAGTGAATTTACCTGTCTGAGACCCATATTGTTGCTAGAATGATACCCCATTCATCTCTGCCCCATTTATATATTTTTCTTACAAGCCACGCAGCCACGACGTCACCAAGCAGTATTCAATTTAATTAATGGAAACGTTTTTACAGCTTTGTGATTAGCCTATTACAGTCTTCGGCTATGCCAAAATAATGGACCTTTGAAAGATCATCGCACTTTGTTTGACGGTGTTGTGCTCTAACACGGATTTCACAATTGTGTTGATTTTATTCTGCTTAAAGTCGGAATCATTAAAAAGTTAGCTTAGTAGCTGGGAGTA
Organism: Schistocerca piceifrons; assembly: GCF_021461385.2. Lineage (NCBI taxonomy): Eukaryota > Metazoa > Arthropoda > Insecta > Orthoptera > Acrididae > Schistocerca > Schistocerca piceifrons. The sequence continues at coordinate 779,948,992 of NC_060139.1, forward strand.
CAGTCCACTGATTTCAAGGATGTAACATGTTAAACGACATGATTGCAGACAATACTATGAGAAAGAAAGTTGCTACTCACCATATAGCGGAGATGCTGAGTCGCAGATAGGCTCAACAAAAAGTGTTTCACACTTAAAGCTTTCGGCCAATGGTCTTTTGTCAACAATAGACACACATATGCACCAACTTTCCCTGCAATACATCCTACGTTCCCGTAACCCTCCTGACCTCAATCTTCGTTAGTCGCTGTCCTCACCCATCCAGCCCCTCCCTACTCCCATGCCAGCACTACACAGCTGTCATTCCACCACCACTGCCAGTCCTCTTTTTTCCCTCTCTCTGTGTTTCTGCTACTCTCCCCCCCCCCCCCCCCCCCCTCCCCAGCCCTCTGCCTAGCATTTCACTCCCTGCCATCCCCACCATACTAACTGCCCTCCTCCCCGCCCCAGCCTCTTCCTTACCCCCACCCAGTTGCCACTCCCATCACACACTGGTGCTGCTGCTCGAAGTGTGGTTGCAGCTATCTCAGACTGCAGTTTGTGTGTGTGTGTGTGTGTGTGTGTGTGTGTGTGTGTGTGGTGTTGTTGTTGACAAAGGCCATTGACCAAAAGCTTTAAGTGTGAAACTCTTTGTTGTGCCTATCTGCGACTCAGCATCTCTGCTATATAGTGAGCAGCAACTTTCCTTCCATAATATTGTTACATTCCATCCTGGATTTTCCACTGTATGATAGCAGACAAGGTGGTTAGAAAACAGTGAAATGCCATTACGCTGAAAAAGTGAATCCTGCTCTCCATCTGTGTCTGCCATATTGCTGAATCTTGATGAGGTGTTGATACTGCTGTGCTGCTTTTCAAAAGATAATAATAAATTAGTGTTGCTTAAGGCTGAAGCAATAAAGCTGGGAAGTCAGATGTTACTTTTCACAGATAAGTACATTAGCTAAATTAATATTTATGGTTGCAATATGTACTATACAGTTTGACTAAGTGACTTCAAATTGTTTATAGGATCCCACATGACAATGAAAAAGAAGCTTGTGGATCAAGGCATTACAATGAAAATATTGCAAAACCATTTGTATATAGCAGAATATTTTCTGATCATTTTTGCAAAGTTTACGTTGATTGAACATCATTGTCATGCGTTCATATCAGAGAACGGTGCAATGCCATGCATTTTCTCATCATTTGCGTCATACATGCAGAATGTAAGTTTCACAATATGTTACTTAAATTATTGTAATGTTTCAGAGTGTTGTGCACTTTTTGAAATTTTAAGTTTGGCTATTATTCATGTCGTGTTGGTATCCAATGTATCTGTACTGAGTAGTTTTGAGCTAATACAGGGAGTGAATATTGTGACTAAAAATAATTCTTTCAAAATTTTTAATCTTATGTGTTCCTGCATGTGTGCCCAGTGCTTGTTTGAAGATTTCCCTGCTTTCTTCAAAGCCATTGTACTCTGATTGTTAGCAATATGTATGGATAATGGAAAAAAGGTTAGGGTTAAAAAACTACTGTACAAAGGTGTTGTGAATCGGTTGGCATACGTAAACTTTTCCTATTTGGTTTTGTGCAGCTTTCTACAAACTTTCCTATGATTGTGTACAGTCCCTAAATGACATGAAGCCTACTGTGCTCAGTTCATACATACAATACCAGGAACAAAAATGATCTGCACAAGGACTTAAAAGCACTTACTTTAGTTCAAAAAGGGGTCCACTACTCAGGAACACTCATCTTCAATAATTTGCCAGCAAACATAAAAAATTTAGTTACAAATAAAGATCAGTTTAAAAGGAGCCTGAAAGACTTACTAGTGGCCAACTCCTACTCCATTGACGAATTTTTTAATAGAAACAAATGATGTATTGTATATATTCATACTATTAGTATTGTTTATATATGAATATAATAGAGGGAAACATTCCACGTGGGAAAAATATATCTAAAAAGAAAGATGATGAAACTTACCAAACAAAAGCGCTGGCAGGTCGATAGACACACAAACAAACACAAACATACACACAAAATTCTAGCTTTCGCAACCAATGGTTGCCTCGTCAGGAAAGAGGGAAGGAGAAGGGATGACAAAAGGATATGGGTTTTAAGGGAGAGGGTAAGGAGTCATTCCAATCCCGGGAGCGGAAAGACTTACCTTAGGGGGAAAAAAGGACAGGTATACACTCGCACACACACACATATCCATCCACACATACACAGACACAAGCAGACATTTTGTCATTTAGGTACTGTACACCTGTACACGTGTATACACACACACACACACACACACACACACACACACACACACACACACATAGAGATATATATACATATATATAGCGCTGGCACGTCGATAGACACACAAACACAAACAGACACACAAACACAAACAGACACACAAAATTCTAGCTTTCGCAACCAACGGTTGCCTAGTCAGGAAAGAGGGAAGGAGAGGGAAAGACGAAAGGATTTGGGTTTTAAGGGAGAGGGTAAGGAGTCATTCCAATCCCGGGAGCTGAAAGACTTACCTTAGGGGGAAAAAAAGGACGGGTATACACTCGCGCGCGCACACACACACATATCCATCCACACATGGATGGGTGTGTGTGTGTGTGTGTGTGTGTGTGTGTGTGTGTGTGTGTACCCGTCCTTTTGAAATCCTTTCGTCTTTCCCTCTCCTTCCCTCTTTCCTGACGAAGCAACCGTTGGTTGCTAAAGCTAGAATTTTGTTTGTATGTTTGTTTGTCTATCGATGTGCCAGTGCTTTCGTTCGGTAAGTCACATCATCTTTGTATTTAGATATATTTTTTTTTCCCCACGTGGAATGTTTCCTTCTCTCTCTCTCTCTCTCTCTCTCTCGCTCTCGTGTGAAAGCACCCACGTGATTTACCAACTGACCTGCCTACACTGTGATGCATTCTATGTGGGAATGACCAGCAACAAACTGTCCATTCGCATGAATGGACACAGGCAGACAGTGTTTGTTGGTAATGAGGATCACCCTGTGGCTGAACATGCCTTGGTGCACAGCCAGCACATCTTGGCACAGTGTTACACCGTCCGGGTTATCTGGATACTTCCCACCAACACCAACCTATCCAAACTCCGGAGATGGGAACTTGCCCTTCAGTATATCCTCTTCTCGTTATCCTCCAGGCCTCAATCTCCGCTAATTTCAAGTTGCCGCCACTCATACCTCACCTGTCTTTCAACAACTTCTTTGCCTCTACACTTCTGCCTTGACTGACATCTCTACCCAAACTCTTTGTCTTTAAATATGTCTGCTTGTGTCTGTGTATGTGCGGATGGATATATGTGTGTATGTGTGTGTGTGTGTGTGTGTGTGTGTGTGTGTGTGTGTGTGTGTGTGCGAGTGTATACCTGTCCTTTTTTCCCCCTAAGGTAAGTCTTTCCGCTCCCGGGATTGGAATGACTCCTTACCCTCACCCTTAAAACCCACTTCCTTCTGTCTTTCCCTCTCCTTCCCTCTTACCTGATGAGGCAACAGTTTGTTGCGAAAGCTTGAATTTTGTGTGTATGTTTGTGTTTGTTTGTGTGTCTATCGACCTGCCAGGGCTTTCGTTCGGTAAGTCACCTCATCTTTGTTTTTATATATAATTTTTCCCACGTGGAATGTTTCCCTCTATTATATTGATATCATTCATTTGAATCCAACAATTCCGTTTGTTATTGTCACTGTTGTATTTCGAAATCTTTTCTGTCGTCTTATTTTCCTCTTTCTGTTTTTGCCAGTAGTTTCACTTTGTATTCACCTTCTCCTTTTTACCGTAATCTGCTATACTATTTTATCCCGCCTATATATACTCAATAATATGTAACCCACTTCCAAACCATAACCAATTTTTTTTTTTTTTGCCACTTTCAGCACTACCGCCACTATAATATCCACCGTTTCTAGTTCACAAACAGTTCCTTTCACCTTTTAAACAACCATTTCGGCCAGTTCTAATAACTTTCGCTTTATTTCCATTTCCGTTTTTCCCACATCACTTATAATTTTTAGCCACTTCCCACAGGTTTTAACGTCATTATTTCTTCGTCAGACAATTGTTAGCCTCATTTTCATAATCTGCCACCACAAAACCACTCCTTTTAATATACTACACGCAGTTTTTTCGAAATTTTCCCGAATTTCTCCGTCCTTTTACATGTTTTGGCGGCAACACAACCACCTAACCTTTATGCACATCGTTGTCTACCAACCCGAGTCCTACATAGCCCAGCTGTAACCAACACCTTTTCGCCTTTTTTCATTCCAGATCTCCAGTTACTTTCCAGTTCACCTTTATCTCTCCCCATATATTTTTATTTTTCATTTTCATTTCATCTCATGTTACACTTTCCACCTTCTAATACAATGTCACCCTCACAACACCCCAACAACGACCCCATTAAGTTTTATTTACATTCCCTCCGCAAACATGCCTTCCCCCTAGCCAGATTACGCTCCCATATTCTATTTTCTCAGGCTTGTCTGACATTTGGCACTACCCCCAAAGGCCTCACACTTAAAGTTCCCATCTCTGGCTGCAACCCTTCCTTCCATCAGTCCCTATACCAGTTCCAAACTGAACAATCCATTGCCCTCACCCACCTAATCCTTCACCTACACATCAACTCAGCCAATGAACACACCCGTCAACTCCTATCCTTAATAAAAGTCCTTAATCCTTCCTCTCCCACATCCACACCGGCTGTTCAGAGCATCCTCCTACAGGCCAACCGTAAATTAGAACAGCATGCCACCCTCCACCTCAAAAAACTATCCAACCTCCTGATTTCCCACCTCCGGAAAGGCAACTCACTCACCCTTCACAACCTTTCCAGCAAACCTCAACCTCCTCTCATTGCACACAAACCCAGTCTCTCCCATCTACTCAATCTCCCACTTCCAGCTCCACTCCCTCCAAAACCTCAAAATTCCGATCAACACAATCTGGAACCACAACACCCTAATTCAGTAGTTAACCTTTCCTCCAAACCTCTCTCCCAATCCGAAACCTCTGTCCTATCCAAAGGCCTCACCTTCAGCCCCACTCCCAGATTCAACCAAACAGCCCTCGTCAAAGATTTACTGTCCTACACTCGTACTCTCTGCTGGAAATATCACTTTGCCACGAAGAAAAATGATCCTAATCCTACTCCTAATGATCCAACTCCCCAAGACACCATCCAAATTGAACCCTGTCTGGAACAGTTCCATCCTCCGTCACAGCGGGACCCACCTCCTCTTCCTCAAAATCACCCTCTCCAAACCTTCCAGGAATTTCTGACTTCCAGCCTTGCATCTCAATCCTTCTTAAAAAACCTTAATCCTACACCCAACATCACCACTGCTAAAGCCCAGGCTATCCGTGATCTGAAGGCTGACCGATCCATCGTCATTCTTCCGGCGGACAAGGGTTCCACGACCGTGGTACTTGATCGTCGGGAGTATGTTTCGTAGATCAACACCTTCAACCCATTACATGCAGTCTCCCATCCTTCATCAACGACACCAACCACTTCCTTGAACGCCTGGAATCCTTACCCAATCTGTTACCCCCGGAAACCATCCTTGTAACCATTGATGCCACTTCCTTATACACAAATATTCCACACGTCCAGGGCCTCGCTGCGATGGAGCATTTCCTTTCACGCCGATCACCTGCCACCCTACCTAAAACCTCTTTCCTCATTACCTTAGCCAGCTTCATCCTGACCCACAACTTCTTCACTTTTGAAGGCCAGACATACCAACAATTAAAGGGAACAGCCATGGGTACCAGGATGGCCCCCTCGTACGCCAACCTATTCATGGGTTGCTTAGAGGAAGCCGCCTTGGTTACCCAAGTCTGCCAACCCAAAGTTTGGTACAGATTTATTGATGACATCTTCATGATCTGGACTCACAGTGAAGAAGAACTCCAGAATTTCCTCTCCAACCTCAACTCCTTTGGTTCCATCAGATTCACCTGGTCCTACTCCAAATCCCATGCCACTTTCCTTGACGTTGACCTCCACCTGTCCAATGGCCAACTTCACACGTCCGTCCACATCAAACCCACCAACAAGCAACAGTACCTCCATTATGACAGCTGCCACCCATTCCACATCAAACGGTCCCTTCCCTACAGCCTAGGTCTTCGTGGCAAACGAATCTGCTCCAGTCCGGAATCCCTGAATCATTACACCAACAACCTGACAACAGCTTTCGCATCCCGCAACTACCCTCCCAACCTGGTACAGAAGCAAATAACCAGAGCCACTTCCTCATCCCCTCAAACCCAGAATCCCCCACAGAAGAACCACAAAAGTGCCCCACTTGTGACAGGATACTTTCTGGGACTGGACCAGACTCTGAATGTGGCTCTCCAGCAGGGATACGACTTCCTCAAATCCTGCCCTGAAATGAGATCCATCCTTCATGAAATCCTCCCCATTCCGCCAAGAGTGTCTTTCCGCCGTCCACCTAACCTTCGTAACTTGTTAGTTCATCCCTATGAAATCCCCAAACCACCTTCCCTACCCTCTGGCTCCTATCCTTGTAACCGCCCCCGATACAAAACCTGTCCCATGCACCCTCCCACCACCACCACCTACTCCAGTCCTGTAACCCGGAAAGTGTACACAATCAAAGGCAGAGACACGTGTGAAAGCACCCACGTGATTTACCAACTGACCTGCCTACACTGTGATGCATTCTATGTGGGAATGACCAGCAACAAACTGTCCATTCGCATGAATGGACACAGGCAGACAGTGTTTGTTGGTAATGAGGATCACCCTGTGGCTAAACATGCCTTGGTGCACAGCCAGCACATCTTGGCACAGTGTTACACCATCCGGGTTATCTGGATACTTCCCACCAACACCAACTTATCCGAACTCCGGAGATGGGAACTTGCCCTTCAGTATATCCTCTCTTCTCGTTATCCTCCAGGCCTCAATCTCCGCTAATTTCAAGTTGCCGCCACTCATACCTCACCCGTCTTTCAACAACTTCTTTGCCTCTACACTTCTGCCTCGACTGACATCTCTACCCAAACTCTTTGTCTTTAAATATGTCTGCTTGTGTCTGTATGTGTGGATGGATGTGTGTGTGTGTGTGTGCGCACGAGTATATACCTGTCCTCTTTTCCCCCTAAGGTAAGTCTTTCCGCTCCCGGGATTGGAATGACTCCTTACCCTCACCCTTAAAACCCACTTCCTTCCGTCTTTCCCTCTCCTTCCCTCTTTTCTGATGAGGCAACAGTTTGTTGCGAAAGCTTGAATTTTGTGTGTATGTTTGTGTGTCTATCGACCTGCCAGCACTTTCGTTCGGTAAGTCACCTCATCCTAGGTTTTATATATAATTTTTCCCACGTGGAATATATATATATATATATATATATATATATATATATATATATATATATATATATAAAAAGAAAGATGATGAAACTTACCAAACAAAAGCGCTGGCAGGTCGATAGACACACAAACAAACACAAACATACACACAAAATTCTAGCTTTCGCAACCAATGGTTGCCTCGTCAGGAAAGAGGGAAGGAGAAGTTCCCTCTTTCCTGACGAGGCAACCATTGGTTGCGAAAGCTAGAATTTTGTGTGTATGTTTGTGTTTGTTTGTGTGTCTATCGACCTGCCAGCGCTTTTGTTTGGTAAGTTTCATCATCTTTCTTTTTAGATATATTTTTCCCACGTGGAATGTTTCCCTCTATTATATATATATATAAAAATAGAGGGAAACAAGGCTCAACTAAATCTCTAAAAACTAATGCAGTAATTTTCAACTTTTTCAATACATCTTTACTTCATGTGTGCTCCACATTAGTTCTTGTTAGCTGCAAGTCTACACATGTCAAGTGTCATTGTACTTTTATGATAAAGTTTTTAGAATAACTTTCAATGGAAAAGCCCCCTCAGTCTGTCTTATATTTTAGGCCTATGATATGACTAAGCTCAGATGAACACTCTTTTATTAACTTTGTTGATATGTTATCATAACCACTAGAATGCTTTGATTTCAAGGACTTTATGATGGATTCTATTTCTTTGGGTGAAGTAAATGCCTATTCTATTTTACTGAGATTGCTTGTGTGCACTTTTCTCAGATATTCCATTGCATTATTTACTGAACCTGACAACCCCATGCTATCAGTAACAGGGACACATACTTGTTTAAATGGTTTGCAACACAACATGCGTTTGTTACCAAGGTTTCATTTATTTTTAGAATTATTTGTTCCTCCTCATTTCTGGTCCTATCTGTCTCTGACTTAACTATATCCCATATTGTTTTTATTTTTGCTTGGTGTATTTATCTTCTCATAATGCAGTTGTTTAGATTTATGGATAACCTCCTTCAATATTTTGTAGAAATTTTTGTAATGAGCTATAGTGCTGGTATCAAAGGTGTCCTTACACATCAGATAGAGTTTCCTATTTGTCTCACATGATATCTTTATCCTTTGTGAGATTCATGGTTTCTTATAGACTTCTGTTTCATTTGAGTTACCTTCAGGGAAAAACAGTTTTCAAATAAGGTGCTAACTTTATTAATGAACGTTTTGTATTTTCTATTTGTGTCTTGGATGCTGTAAACATCCATCCAATTAATTTCTTTGAGTAATCTCCTAAATTTCTCAGTTTTTGACTGTTTTATTGGCCTTCTGGACTCAGTTCTGATAGATGTTTTATCCTGACAATTTTCAAAATTTAATGTTAGGTGTTGCATGTCATGGTCAGATAGCCCATTTACTTCTGATTTTGGAATGTGGCTTAGTTGCCTAGAATTGTCTATAAAGATATTATCAATGGCAGTCTTAGAACATTTGTATACCCTAGTTGGGAAATTTAGAGTAAAAATTAAATGGAATGACAATGTAACTGATTTTAGTAACTGTTCACTGACAGTGTTTTTCAGGACATCTACATTAAAATCACCAGCAACCACTAGTACTTTATTATTTTAATTTTAGATGAGACAATAAATCTTCAAGATCGTTTATAAACAGATTGAAATTTCCTGAAGGTACTCTGTATATGGCTACTATTATAAAGGACATGTTATGAAATTCTATCTCTGTTGCACAGTCATGCTTCTAAGTGCTGCTCTAATCAAAATTTATTACTGTCAATATTCTTAAATTTAAAACTGTTTTTAACAAATGTGGCAACTCTTCCTGTCTCCATATTTTGTCTAGATAAGTAAGAGGCTAACAAATTCTTTAAGGTTTAACATATCTAGAACAGTGGTCACATGATGTTCAGAGAGGCAGATTATATCAACTGGGTTCGATGACTAATTCATCAATTCACATAAGTAGTTCTTAATTTTACTTCTAAGCCCTTGAATATTTTGATGCACACTAAAGATAGTTGGCATTCCACATTTACCAAGATGAAATCTGGTGGAAATAAAATTTCTGCTGATTGCTGTAAATTTTTAAACAACAGCTGTGTTCGCTGATCCAATATGCCAGGATTATGCTGTTTGATTTCTTTCTCAAACTGAAGGTTTGCTCCGATCTTTATTTCTCTCAGAACTTGACTTTGTTCTGTCCTACCTACCCTAAAAAAAGGTGCTGCTCCAACACCTATGACCACTGGTATATTACCACTCCCTCTCATGTTTCCTGCTATTAGCCCAACCAGTTTACACTTCCCCATCCTGTTGAGGAGTAGGCCATGCCTCGTATAATCCACCTACATGAGCAGTAAATGATTAAGATTTTACTCTGCACCATTGTGGAATTTGTATATTGTAAAGGTCAATTTGTCTCATAGTATTTATTGTATTTTATTATCTTTGTAACACTTGTACTGGTTTAGTGGTATAAGTTTAGTAATGTCATTTACTTCCAGTGTAATGACTTGCATACATAATTTTAAAAGTTTTGCATTTATTTTGTGGGAATATCTTGCAATTACCATTGCATGATAAATTTAAAACAGTTAAAAAGCTGATAGTTGGCTTCCAATTTAATGTATTGTGAAACTGAATAAAATACTTTCTTTTAGATACAAAGGTCATTGGTTAATATACCAGTATGATGTTTGAATGTGGCTTGAAATTATGCTAAAAATTGTATTTCTGCAGCTGGAAAAATTTTGTCATGGAATGTGAAATAAAGATATGGTGACAAAGTACTGGATCTATTTGTTTTTGTAAATAAAATGATTATCTAAGTGCACACTTCAGCAATTATTTTTACAGATTTCATTGCCGACCATACGATCACCTATAAACATTAAGAAAAATATACTAATGTGTGTATTTCTAACAATGCAAAACTAAAGAAAGTGGCCTATTTCTGTAGCTGCCTTATAACTTCAAATTTAATTTTCATACACATAATAGCTAAATATATATGCCATAGTAGGTTTAAAGTTCAATTAAAATTGTAACTGAAATTCTTATCCTGATTAGGCCTATCCAAAACTGAAGAAAAATGGCCTATACACTGATGGTGCTTAAAAAAACACCCACAGCAAAAACAAAAAGAATTTATGTGATATTGCCATAAAATTTACTTCAGAAAGAAAACTTCTTGGTATGGAAGGTAAACCGATAATTTTCATACAATTTCGCTTTGTTCCTAACAGAAACCGTCCGTCAGCGCAATGCCAAAATTCAATATATCTGACCGAGAAATGATTAAAACGGTCTTGTTTTGTGTATACTGCGACCTACTACTGTTGAAATTTCGATTTTACTTAAACCAGGAACAAAATGACCGGCTGTTTCGCCGCGATGCATCCCATGCTCGGCTAATGGCGTTAAAGGAGGTGTGGGGGAAATTAGTGTTTAACGTTCCGTCGACAACGAGGTCATTAGAGACGGAGCACAAGCTCGGGTTAGGGAAGAGTGGAGAAGGAAATCGGCCGTGCCCTTTAAAAGGAACCATCCCGGCATTTGCCTGAAGCGATTTAGGGAAATCCCGGGCTTGAACCGTCGTCCTCCCGAATGAGAGTCCATTGTGCTACCACTGCGCCACCTCGCTCGGTCGGTAAATGGCGTTAAAAATGTATGACGCGCGTATTCACAAACGAAAGCACACCATTTCAAACCACATACTCAGAACTGTTCATTCAAACGCTTCTTCTGGAATCTGCAGCAATACTGCCTTGACCACATAGAAACCGTCGCCTCAGTGCCGAAAATCATATTAATAGTATATCTGGTAGAGAGATGATTAAAAAGGTCTTTTTTGTGTATAATCTGAGTTAGTATTGCTGACACTTCGACCTCACTTTAAATAGGAATAAAACGATCAGCTGTTTTGCCACGATGTACATCTTGCTTGTTGAGTGAGAATCGGCATTAAAAAATTTAGTTTTCAATTGCCTGATTATCATTATACATTCACGAAAGTATACTGTTTCGAATTACATACTCAAACCTGTCAATTCAATGCATCAACGATATGAAGGTAGGTTTAACGCTGCTTAAACGGAGACTGGCTTCAACTGAAGTCTGTGCTCGGCGTAGATAACGCCATTTCCCCAGTATTCTATTCTTATAAATACCCGAGTGCTAATTCTGTTTCTGTTACTACTGTAATTTACCCTGTTTAAATGAATTTGAAACAAAATAACTGTCAATTTTTAAAACTACAAGCAGAGTAAACATTTAACTTATGCTGAATGATACTATCTGCTCTTACCGTATGTGCAGTGGGAATGTAACAAATAAGACATTCTATTTCATAGTCACTTCTCCCTAGTTTCATGAAGAACCATTCTTCTGGATATTTCTCTTCAAATGAATACTTACTCTTTAGAATTTTCTTCACGTGAAATAAACAGTTTAATAACAAATTAACCACGATACGAGTCAGACAGAGAATCTGAGAACCACGATGTTGTAAAGCTTAAATTAGACTGAGAGAAAAGACAATAATGGAAACTTCGCAGCTTTCCCGCGTACTAATACTCCTTTACAGACTTCGTAAACTGAGGCAATGACACCTTTCGTTGTTTAGCTTAACAGCCGGGAGTCGACACACAGATCAACGATAGAATTTGGAGAAAAAATTGATAATATTAGATAATTTCTCTGAGTTCCGAAATCCAGGGCAAACTGCCGCCCCGAAAGTATTTTTCGGGACACCGATTTCATTAAGCTGAAATGGGGACTGTCCAGCAAAACTGCGACATCTGGCAACCCTAAGCCCACTCCGTAACATTTCCTAAATTCCGAGTAGAGGTTAAGAAGCAAACCTATTCCAATACCAGTCTAAATTAACTTTACCTTGTCATAGCCCATTCTCTGAAATCTGCCGCCTATTGCTTCTCCGACTCCTGCTAACTCAGTTACAGGTTTGTTTCCCATAGGTTCAGCAACAAAGTTCCTGTGTTTCTGTGAAGTGCTCGACATGGTAACCTGTAATTAACTAATACACTTAACACATACAGTACTCGAGATTCAATATTTTAACAGTATACAAACATATGAATGTAGGTACAAGAAAGAAATGCACTTGCAAAAATTGATGACTCCTCAGGAACACGACTGATATTTCGAACTACAACTCCTTGGAGCTCTACTCAGAACTGAGACGTGGCACTACTTCTGATTTCCTACCGCTACAGCTCTGACACGCCCGATCACCAACATGACAATCTACAGGGTCGCCAAAATGAAACTTGATCAGAAAATATTAATAAATTTGACGCAAGAAGAGCTAATCACGTAAGTGAACATGAGAAGTATTACGTATACAAGTTGCTGGAAATGGTCATCGTTGCATTTACTACACGGTCCGTTTCTTAGTTAAATTGCGTATCATGAAAATGAACGCCTGGACTAGTGTTGTTGTGGACAACCTGTTTACGTATCGTCAAATGCAGATCGCGACAGAACGGCTGCATTCCGTTGTGGGCTGCAGTTCACAATCGAGAGTTGGGTCTCGACTGTGGAGTCGTGAGCTAGCGTGTAGTTCGATTCATACTTGACGGAACGGAAAGAGACGGAACGTAGCGTCAAAACAGTCCGCATTGCATTTCAAATAGAGTCAGTCACACAGGCCATCAACGGAACAGAATATCACCATCGAAATTTCTCAGGAAGAATGTTTTGACGTTGACGTTGATAAAAAAATGTGATGGAGCGACGATGTCGTCGTCTGCTAACATTGGAGGCGCTTACTGATGCTATAGTGGTGGATTTTGTACTTAGTCTGTATTTTGTTTCCGTTCTTTTCATGACACCTTGTGAAGATTTCATGAGGACTTTGATATCTCTCCCTTGAATATTCTTACAGAAAAGAGGCCAAATATCTGAAAGCGGAAAATTATACTACCAAATTGATGAAACAATGTTTCCTACATATTAAAAATAGCCCTTTTTTCACTGTGAAAAAGCTCAATTGGAAAGTCTCTCTTTAGGAAGCAAAATACTGTTGTTTGTGACGTTCGAAAAGAAAAAAATCAGTGGATAAGGTAAAAAGACTCCACATGTTGCCTGCAGAAACACTGTTTGTGTGTTCGTATGTATATATTTCCTCTGTAAAATAAATGTCGGTGTTCTGGAATGTTGTACAACACTTTCATGTGCGTTTATTCCGTCAACCTAAAAGTATAAACAACACAGTGGCGTCAAACGAACTCATAATGGACATTCAGTTCGTAAACAAGCAGTGAATTACTTTCGAATAACAACAGCCGAGTTCGAGTACTTGTAGATCTGCGACTCGACGTCTGTTAAAAAAAATCGGATACTCACATTATACATACAGTCCTGACTTGAGTGAAACTGAAAGCGACACTTCAATATTCGATATATGGCGCTTATCTGTCACCTTTTCTATGTTTATGGCCCGTTCTCGAAAGTGCAATTTATGATACCCTAAACACTCATCAAAAAACTAATAATTTCACTCTTACATGTCACTTCAGCTAAATAAGACGAAATATTTAAGTTATCCTGCACCGAATTTTGGAGTTATGCTTCTTGCAATTGCACTGACACTTATATTGTTGGTGATTTCCCTCACTAACAGTTACACTGCAAGTGAAATTACATTGCCACCAAGAAAGTGTTACTTCCTTTCTCAAATCCATTGATCAATTATTTAAGAGCAATGAAGTTACCATATACTTTCACCACATAAATTAACCATTATTTTGTGCTCATAACTGCAATGTCAAAACTTGTAACTGCCAGCAACCTTTAATATAGAAAGTTAATATTAAGTTCCTCTTAAAATACAATGTTTTCATGGTTCAGGGCACATGCAGTCTAGAGTAGCAGAGTTGTTTGATAGTCACTATTCAGAATTAACTCATACTCCACATCATTTTGTAGTCGTCATAGCTGTGTATTTGCCATACAGCATAAAATGATCAATTATTCATTTTGGCTCAAGTATAGCAATAGCAATATTTTCATCAGACTTTCACAACTGTCTCCGTCGTATTTTAAAGAAAATGGAGGAATATTTTTCTAAATGGAAACAGAATAAAGCAATAAGTTATTTAAATAGGCTGTACTTTATTATTTACAGCTACAGAAATTAGTCTTTTTGAAAGACAGTTCAACCTGCAGAAGGTCCACTCTTATACGATTTTAACTGTTTATGGTGAAGGTTGCTGTACGCAGTGCGAATGCTTCTTGTTTAAAAGTTTGTTGTGAAGGTTGATGTACACAATGCAAATGCTTTTTGTTTTAGTTGTTGCAATATGTAAACCACAACTGTGGGCCATTTTTCTCCATACCATTCCCAGATTCAACAAATTCTTGATGTTTGTCTTTGTAGCATCCGTTTTCGTCTTTCCATAAACAAGGTCACTATTTGTATATTATAATAAGCAATTCAATTTTTGCTAACAATCATTTCATAGACTTTTGAAGACTGCGAAATACACACATGGTAAAATTACTGACACAAAAATCAAAACGTTGTGATTCCATTTCAAAATTCAGCTATAAGATGGCAGCCAAAAGGTGCTATTCCATGGTGGAAGAAGGAAAGTGGCATCACAAAGTTCATGCAACTTTAATTTCTGTGGCATAGCTTAAAGTCGAATTGCACAAGAAGCACCACAGGAATGGGGGTGTTTGCACAGGCAACTGCAGTGAAACCACTTCAGTGGCTGTCAAGTGGTACTATTTTTGTAGCATGTGGAAACCAAGCTTTATGTACACTGTAGGTAATTTTGTTCTCTGTCCAGGTATTGTAAAACAGAAATAATTATTATCTGTCTGTTTTGTGGGAGCATATCCAAAGAAAAATATCGAGTCCTGATGCTACCAGCGCAAAATCTCACAAAAAAACGCCATAAAGTAAAACCACCAGACTCAAAGGAATGGACTGCAAAGTCATTGTCAAATTGTTATGTAATGTCAGTACTAGCTGCAGATTGTCATTCAACCATTATAGCTTGTGTGTACTTAATACGATGGAACCAGACTATACAAACACTCCCTCAAAGAATTAAAGTTAGCTTCATTGATATCAGCCACAAGAGACGGAGATAAATATATGGCTTTTTCGATCGTTCTGACCTTGCAGTTCAAAATAACTTGCAGAGAACAAACAACAGAGTAATCTCATAAACATGCACAAACTAAGTGGCTTGGTCCCCTCCCTCAAATCAACCATCCAACCAACCTATTAACAACATGCATGGAAGATACAAGAAAATAAAAAGCATAATCAAAGACTAACAAAACCAACACACAAGCATACAGTAAAAACGCACACGCCAGACACAATACGACACTTCGTAACTGCGTGATGTTTCCACATATTCACTGCAGAGGAAATGTTGCGACAGGATCACTTTGCATAGTCAAGTGGCAAATGTTGAAAGTGAGCATACGAAACATCATCCATGATGCAGAAGGTCGGGATATAGCATCAGAATTATGGAGCTAGAAACGATAAAGTTTCTTACTCCACAATTTAATAGCGAATGTTCTTGATAAAGTTTGGATGGCAAACTCTTGAAGCGTAAAGCAATAGTTTAAGTATCATGAATGTTTATTTCCCCGAGTTTGTTTGCAACGCTCTGAGCTAAGCAAGTGACATTAAAATGATGTGGCCAAACATTTAGAGTGTATGTTGACACCTTGATCGGCGAATACAAATCGAGTTGACATGAAAGTAGCTTATGCCAGCTTAAGCCAGCCAGTGACGTTTGGGTGCAGTCTTTCAGGAGTCTGTGTGAAGACGGAGTGGCTACTGACTAACAATATAACCATGTTGTCAACACATGGATAAATCATTAAGTCTTCTGTTGTATTCTAATCAACTATACTATGTCTGTTGATTCATCCACAGTAAAATATCCACGCAATTTGTGTCTAGGGTTAGCATCTTTGATTAGTACTCAAAATGTCCTCAGTCCCAGGTTCTAAATCCACTACTGCTTAAATTTTGACCAATAATCAGAATGGGCGGCCAAAGACTTTCGGCATACGAAGTCATCCTCATTCTTCCAACAGAGAATATGGGCTTGGGACAGGGAATAAGAAAGGAGAAAGGCTAATTGAGTTCTGTAATAAATTTCAGCTAGTGACAGTGATTACCCGGTTGAAAAATCACAAGAGGAGGAGGTCTTCTTGGAATAAGCCAGGTGATATGGGAAGATTTGAGCTAGATTACATCATGGCCAGACAGAGATTCCGAAATCAGATACTGGTTTGTAAGGTGTACCCTGGAGTAGACTCAGATCACAATATAGTAGTGAGAAGAATAGGCTGAAGTTTAAGAGATCAGTCATGAAAACTCAGTACGCAAAGAAGTGGGATACTGAAGTACTAAGGAATGATTAGATCTGCTTGAAGTTCTCTAAGTCTACAGATACAGTAATAAGGAACAGCTCAGAAGGTAGTACAGTTGAAGAGGAATGCACATCTCTAAAAAGGGCAATCACAGAAGTTGGAAAGGAAACCATAGGTACAAAGACGGTAACCGCCAAAAAACAGAAGAAACACCTCAGATGATCGATGAAAGAAGGAAGTACAAAAATGTTTTGGGAAATTCAGGAATACAGAAACACAAGTATCTGAGGAACGAAATAAATAAGAAGTGCAGGGAAGATAAGGCAAAACAGCTGCATGAAATCAATTTCATCAGTTTCTGACTTTTGGTGTAATATGTGACCTACGATTAGCAAGCTTTCCATTTCATTTGACAAAACAACTATACACTACATGATCTTTCCAGTGGAGCCACATAATGGCTAAGTAACAATA
Organism: Schistocerca piceifrons; assembly: GCF_021461385.2. NCBI lineage: Eukaryota > Metazoa > Arthropoda > Insecta > Orthoptera > Acrididae > Schistocerca > Schistocerca piceifrons. The sequence goes on from NC_060139.1 coordinate 779,966,209, forward strand.
CCTGAATGCATGAAATCTTACAGCTGCATACACCTTCTGACATAGATGAATCTTCATCAGGTTTGATTCTGTGGGGATTTTTGTCCTACATGTGAATCTTCTATCAAGTGGTGCCTCAGTTCCAACAGAAAAAACAGCGACCTCAAGTATTTGAAAGCAATCGTCATCCTTGTATCTCCTCTGTCCACAGTTGCCACCAAAACATCCTTGTTCTTCCACCCACCATCCTTGTTCTTCCTTCCATGATAGTTGTTAGTACCTACATGTGCAACCAATTACAAGTTACAAGAACCTGACAACAAAAACAAAAGCTGAAGACAGACAAATACTTATCTGTAGATACTGATGCATGATGCACAGACACATGTAAAAAAGATCTAATGTCAATTTTTTGAGCTGTTGATATTTTGGTAGCTTGAAGGTTCTAGATGAGACTTACACAAGAGTATTAGAATAAGGGCAGTACCATTCCAAAGTACCGTTATCCAAGATGGCGGCTGTGACGTCAATCAAGATGGCGGATTTTGGTGGGAAGTACGAATTTCGATAGAAAAGTGCCACACTCCCCTCCCCCAGAAAAATCGCGCGAAGTTCAAATTCCAGCAGGATACTGCACCACACCACAGTTATCTCCACTAAGCAAACAAAATGGTGGGAAAAAGTAGTTGTCTTTATTATTTAACCAATTTCAAGCAGATGTGTTCGCCACTAGGTCTGGACTCCAACTGGCTTAGTTCATATCAGTGCCATCAGAGGGCGCTCTCCTGACGTCAGGTGATGACACAGGTACCGTTATTCAAGGTGGCTGCACCCTGTGTGTTCACCATGAGCTCCATAGCCCAGCTGACTTAGTTCTTATCGTGGCCACCAGAGGGCGCTCTCCTGATGTCAGATCATGATGGAAGCACCGTTATTCAAGATGGCGGCACCCAGTGTATCCACCATGAGCTCCAGAGCCCAATTGTTTTAGTTCATATCGTCGCCGCCAGAGGACGCTACCGTGAAGTTGGGTGATGACACAAGATCATCTGCTCTCTCTCTCCCGGGCGTTATAACCAGCCACACGCCGCGGCAGCGGCCCGAGAGCGCGCGATCGCTAATGTCACAGCCTCAAGCCCACACCTTCATACTCACGCTGGAATAGTCTTCCGTAAATACGCTAACTGAACACATAGGACATCAACATCACGCATCTAATGTACGAATTAACCACGTACTTAATTCCATTTCAATTTTAATCATATTCAATAACTCCATTTACAATTTCAATATTCAATGATCAAATGAGAAGTTCCACATTTTCCCACTATGAGCACAGTGTTCATTCATGACCTAGCATCCCTCAACCCCTAGAATACTGCACTCCTATTGGCTACTGCATTAGTCACGTGATTCGATTTCATAGAACCTAGGACTTTGAATCAAATTTCGCGAATGCCACGCCCACCTGGACTTGGAATCAAATAGTTAAGTCTACACCACTATCTTCAACCGACAGCCACGTCCCCCTACCAGCCCAAGAGGTCAGGCTAATGTGCACTAACGTGTGCTAATATGCATAGTGCATGACTTAATCCAGGATGGTTGTTCAAAATAGCGGAAAACAGATCTGAACACAAGTTCTTATTTTGCAATCAATCTCTCCACCATGAGATCTAGAGTCCAACTGACCTGGTACACATCAGATGGTACTGACCTAATCCCAGATGGTGGTCTGTAGGGGTAAAATGGCGCGAAAATGACTCATTCTGCGCTGGGCTGCTAGGGAGAGTAAGGAAGGAGTGCTCTCTGTTTATTTTGAAACAACTTATTTAGGCACAGAGTATATCTATCACACTGATACAAAACACTCGCCATCTTATGCTTGGTGGCCATGTTTCATAGCGCACAGACACGCAAACAACTCCTAATTTCAGTACAGACCTGTTAACTGCTCCTAAATAATGCTTCAAACTGATGTGTAGACACGGTCAGTACTCGTAAACTGTCGAAATAGCGCATAGCGCGGCTTACAGACCTGCTCGCCAAATAATGCAATCAACGCACGCAAGCGCAGTCCGCCGCCCCCTGTCCAGTAGAGTACACAGGAGATAGCAATAAGTGACGTATCCATCAGATGTCAAACTGTGAACAGGCCCCTGCTCAGCTTCTGCAAGCATGAGGTGGCGGCACCCCCATTCATACGTAACACCTGAGAAATTCCTATCAGCTAGACACCGATGATGACACGATCGCACGTATGGTCGACGCGGCCGTCAGCTGCCAAAGCACTCACAGACATCCATTTTGGGCCACACATGCCACAAGCCCCGCAAAGTGAGGCAGCCGCAGCTCGGGTCCCGCGCGCTCTGCCACGGTCTCCAAGCCGGCGTCTTTGAACACCAGTGAAAGTTCCATGCCTCTATACAGTCATGGTTATACAGACGTCATAGCATTCCAAAGCGCGCTCATACCAGTCTCATATGCGAGGCATCTCCAAGTGCCACTTGTCTTTACCATTGAAAGCAGAATAGCACAGAGCGTTTTGACACACGCGTTCAGCCGCGCATACCCGCCCAAGCCTGACCGATACCTCACCACCTAAAACATTGTCAATCTTATTCTTACATCACATGACTTTGGGAAAAAAATATCATCCAAGTCCAACTCTCCATAATTTTATAGTACCCTAGAAATAGTTAACACTCGCTTTCTTGTTGTCTCAGCTTGTATGCGCCAAAATTCCTACCCTAACAGATCTCGTTTACGAAAATATCGCCGAATCCAGTCTTCCTCCCGGACATAACGTGATAGCCTTCCTGTTCTCAACATACGCAAATGTTCTCACCACTCCTATATCCCACCACAATCAATCGAGCATTGTCATTGGCTCTTATCGAATGTACCAGTCGAATTACTAATGCCGTTGGTATGGAAGCACCATCCACCTTTTCTTTCTGGGGCTTTCTGTGGTTATTTTGCACAGATTGCTAAATTGCACCGACAGCTCCCTCAATCTATACGTCCCTCACGATAGGACACACAGTCATCCTTTCCAGTCATCCAGTAACATAAACCATACTAACTTTACAATGCAATATACACACAGTTTACACAGTGTAAGCCACAGTAACTTTAGAATACAATATATACACATTTGACACAAACATTGCACTTATCTCTTACATCTCTACATCACCCGAAAAAATTATCCTACACCTACACTCACACCGTCTATATACCACAATGCTCTCCATTCCTAGGGAAGCACTGTCAACCTGTTCTTTCTTTCTACAGACACGACACTCAGGGGTAATAAACTATTTTACACTGATCACCATTTTGCACAGACAGCTAAACATCGCAAAGTTGTCTACAGGTCATCAAATACCCACGAGACTCATAAGAATATTGGAGCGCCAAACCAGTCTCCAACCAGGGAATATATCACCACCTACCGTGTTGATGTAGTTAACATACAGTTCATATCCTTCACCATACAAAATCATCCCTTTTACATCAGCGGATCGAAGTCGCTCTCAGAACTCGTCACGAATTCGGGATCGTTTCCCCTTGGCACAAATGAGTACTGTTTCCTCTTTCTTGTCGCTTTTCTACAGACATCTCCAGACTCGGGGATTACAAGAACACCCATATTTTTGCCATAATATTATACAATTTTCGCGGTACTTCTCTATATCAAGCACTACGAAGCATCCTACCTATCGCTAACACAACATAATGCGCAAGATATAGACTGTAAATTATTTCTCCACAAACACCAAACTTTATCGAGGTGCAGCTTGCTGTAAACCATTGACTAACTAGAAACAAATACAGTAAACTGATAGTTGCACTCTCTAATACCAAAGTCGCTTATGTAATAGATTCCAGATGATCAAATAGTTTACAAACCAACTATGGTATTTCCCACGTCTAGAGAACAGGCAAACGTGTGTCCAAAACTCCACAATCGATCTTCCCTCAACTAAATAAAGCCGCCAAATGTGCAGAAGCAGTCGACCGAACAATTTACATGGGAGGGACTAACGCTCCACCGCAAACACACCATCTTCTCAAAGTTTCACTTGATCACGAAAGCTGCCCAACAGATACTAAGTATTAGTTCGCTGTTCGGTCGTCTAGAGGATGGTAAAGTTAACTCTGATACATTCCTACACTCCAACAGGCCTCTGAATTCAGAAGACTGCTACCGTTAACATGAGAACGCGAATCAATACCACCACAGACTTTACATACATGAACACATTCTAGAAAATCCCTCACATATATATTCTATAATTATACTTACAATTAAATGTTACGATCGCGGTTTCAACTGAACGGTATTCAGCAATGGGTGAAGTATGGGAAATACACTCTGTTGACCCTTGTGGCTCTTGAAATACCTGTACCTTCCTTACAACTAGACATACTCTTCCCTTCGCTATCACAATACACCAAGTCAAATCCATACCCTCCTTACAACAGGACATAGACATTTCCTTCACACAAACACATATACTTTATAAACCTGATGCTCAAATGTGAACATATCACACACCCAGCACTGATACTAAGTATAATATTACCTCGTCAATGACTGGATGCATACGATACGAAATAATACTGACCGAAAATCAACGATGGATGTGCATGTCTCTTATGTTCTTCCTGCGAATCATACCATCGTGTCATAGACATAATCGAGCAGATGTTAAAGAAAAAATCCCGATCCCAACAACTACTGCGTGTTACTCTCACAAGAGCTCTTGGTTCTACAGGTGCATCCAAGTATCCATGTTAAAACCTATACCCGCTTTACGAATCGAGGTACGACATTAACTCTGAATGAGGTGGTGTTTTCCGGACAAATACCGTGACGGTGATCGTAAAAATGTGTGTAGTTAACAGCCAACGAAGCAACCTCGGGATAAACTCAATGAGCTTTGAAAGTGATTCGGCTAAGGAACTGGGTATGCAAGCGCTATTTGCGACGCCGTCACACCGCACCTAAGTAGTTAATTCATTAGTTTTTGCAATGCATTCTGTCTCTAGACCATATTAGAGGTTCCGCGATATATCCGCTGAGTTATAGGCGATGACAGACTGTAGTAGTAGATGATGTGCTGATTGAGGTCATAAGAAGAAAAATATACACTAACTTCTCAGATCTCTAGCGTTACGCTATATGTTAGAAATTATGTCCATTCAAACACATACTTGCTTAGGCTCACACCCACAAGTGAATCATATTTCAGGCACTCACATATCTCTAAACGAGTCACCTGCCTCAAACCTGTCTGCTACATTAAAATCACAATCTGTTTTTAATCACACCCTACACATCTTGCAGTCGCACCCATTTCTACAGCTTTCCACAAGTGCTCGTTCCAATTTTAGTTCGTACTGAGCAGAAGTCGGAGAAAGACATATTCAATACCTTCTGCAACCCGTGTAGAAACAGATCGAGCTAAGTTACCGTAACAGTACCATGTTTTGAGCATTCGGTGGAAATGCGCGCAATGTGGTACGTCCCCAAACTAAGTACGAGTACTACAGATCCCCAAACTGCCATCTTCGTTATTCTATACCCACCCCATCATAGAAAAATTACGAACTATAAATGCTCATCCTACTTACAAGTAACCTAGGCGTCGATCTGGGCGCAATGACATATAGCTGTGGTGGACCTCCAGCACAAAAAAAGAAATTTCACAATACTTCCCCAGAATGGCGTAGCGTGCAGCCATCCAGGCATTCCTAACAGTTCACCGAGTCCGACACCTCAAACAGAAGCTGCCTATGTGGACACGATCATATTAAATACACAGACACCGCAGAGACCACTTTAAAGTTTGATCACATATACTCTAAGCGAATTATCATGTGAGACGCTCCCTCTGGTCCTGAGTCAAACATTGTTTTCTAACTTGCTTTCGTACATTGCCAAACATTTCGTTTTGTGCCACGACTTTGAGGTCTGTGTCATATTCTAAACTGACATTAAGACGCTTTGATCCACGACCTCTCACAGAAAACTAGACATCACACGGTGTAAATCATATTCTTACGGCGGATAGCATAACACTAGGTCATTTTTAAATAAGACAGTTTCAACATAACGAAACTAGAAGAGTTTGGCAGCGTTGTGGAGAGTTTCCGAACTACCGTCCGAAAGTGACTGACGACCTCTACATTTAAACTCATATGTCACAGTGACGGAATAGATGATGGCTCTACGTTCAATTTCGAGTTATTCCTAATTTTGCACTCATGTACGCGATCGCTGTTTAGCTGCTAGCAACCCCCAGAAGTTGTCACCCATCCACAAAACTTCTTCCCCAACTCAATCAAGTGATGTCACTCAATCATTATGTGGTAACCAACAGCGCGCCATGCATGGACGTGGTGGAAAATACACCGCCAATGTACTGTAATATTAAGCAACACACTTGATAGCGTGAAGAATTTTACATTAACTCCAACACCGGTCAGTCATGTGACAGCATGTTTCCCCAATTTCAGTATCATAGCTAAACAGTCCCTTCTCTACTTTGCGAGTATCATTACGAACATGGATAGACGACCTCTCAGCACGCCCATTCACATTTAATTCTCGAACACATAAATCATCAAACTATACCAGACGGCGCTCTACATATTTCTAAGACCTCGAGCATAGTACTTAATTTACGATCCATCACTCTGCGTATGGAAGTCACAGAGCACTCTCGCCATCTTAGGGTAAAAGACCATCCTCACACTGTCATTGAGCAACCCGCCCTGCAGCACCGTCACCGACTTAATATGTACGGCTACACTCCATGTCTCGTGGATGAATAGAGCTTTCCGAGTCTTAACCAATCCAAGTGCATGACATTTCTCAAGATGCGGCCACGTCGAGGAGCTAAGTACTCCTTATCGATGTATGATAACAGATCTTAAAGTACCATCATGTAACAGCATACAGTTAAGAATAACAAGAACCCACTGATTTTTATACGCGATGGAGTTCCAGACGAATGGAATTCGACACATTTTTACTTAAATCATCCAAGCTATCAACTCTAAAGTATTATTCTGGAGTCTAGGATCGATACCTGGAAGGTATTGGTAAGAGAGAGAACATAAACTCATGCACTCCTAAGACTAGAACGTTCTGCACTTAAAAACAGGCAATAATGTTAGCTCGCGTAAGTTTCAGACCTATCAGACATACATCCTCCTTCTCGGTTTCCCTACGCTGAACTATGTTATCGAATCGTAAAACGAAAAAACTACGTCCGTAAAACATTTGCTTTTCATGATACGAACACAATACAGCTTTGCGGAGGTGTATAGTGTCCACTGTTCACATCCGATCATGGTTCAGAAATTATACGATGCATGCACCAGGCTTATATAAAACGATAATTAGCAGCCTGGGATACAACCTGTCGTGTCCCACTGACGTGTCCTGAGATGGAGTGGAAGGACTGCGTTGGTGCGCGTCAGAGAACTTACTTGGCGTGAGGTCTCGGTGGTGTGGGCCGCAAACTCCTCACTGCTCCGTTGTAGAGAAGGCTGCAAGGTGAGCTAGAGTACGGAACTCGGATAGGATCTTAGGGAAGGTTTCATGTATGAACACTCGATGTATAGAACGATTATACTGGAAGTACCCCTGGCACTTTGTGATTTAAATAAGATTCTATATACAGTCTCCAATGATTGTCTATCTGGCTATGCAGTTGCCATTCCTAACTTCCCAAACCTGAGTCCTAATACAGCAGAGGCGAGCGCACCAGACTAAGAGTCAGCTGTGCCGATTCAGCTTAAGTCCCTACTTGTTGCTGTGCTCAATACTCTCCTGCAACTCTTGCAGCATCCCGATGCAGACTAACGTGGACCGGTGTCCTAAGTACCTCACTCCATCACTGTCCTTCGATCTAGCGGCTATCCGCTTTTATAGGGGGTAGTGCACCCGGTACCACTTGTTCTAGAAGGTTCTAGCACCCCCGAACTTTGAGCCCTGAGTAGGCTAGTCACGCGGCAGCATGTGATGCCTACGTGATGAACTAGCCATTCTCCACTGTTTGCTGTGTCCAAGGGTTGCCACTAACTGTGCTTGAGCCTCGTGATACTGCATACTCCGCTCTTGTTAGTCGAGTACACATTACACATTACACATGAGATAGTCTGGTCACGTCCGCCTCGCTTGATCTGTAGCAATAATTTTCCAGCCTACAGCCTACATGATTTTAATTCTATCTTCTACTATTCGCGACAAACCTACAAGGAAACAGATAAATGCACAGCGTCAGCGTCTGACATGTGAAAATTACCAAGTCATTCCATCACTAATTCTGTAAAAAGCACATCTGTCGGGCAAATGTGTACACGGGGATTGCAACGCCTCAGAAGCTCCTACCGCTAACTTAGTTATTACGCTGAAGTCTCGATTTTACACCCAAGATGCGACAGGAGGGGTCGCATAAATCAAAGTTCGTTTAGAAGAATGTGTCAAGTTTCATCACACATGAGATGGAAGTCGTTCATGACTCACAGGTTTACCGTTAACGATCGCAAGTAGACAACGCTTTAAAGGATATACAGAACACGTAGCTGTATACAAGTAGAACGCCGGCCATGTCACGTAACAAATGCATTCGGACAGAACACTCGAAAAAAAGTGATCTACAGCAACTTCTCCTTCTCTAGAATGAATCAATCAGCTATTAAATCGCACTTCGTTACGGCTCTAACTCAATCAATCAATCCATCCACTCCCTGTGGATGCAAGTAAGTGTAGAGGTGAATGGTTCTCTATCATCCTGAAAAGCACCAAATACAGTAGTCAACTCGCGTATATCCCTAGTACCTCAATAGACATACAGTATAATACTGCCTCAATGGAAAAAAATTGACCGCCTCGCTCATTCCCCTCATTTCGATGTCACCGTTTCCCCGGATTCCTCTTGTTGCTGGATACTTGTTCCCATGAACAAATTGTTCGGCGCGAACCAGAAGATATGCAAGTACTTCCTCAATTTCCCCGCAGTTCAGTGCATATTCGGTCAATTTATGCCTATGCCCTCGTCATTTTCCGAAATTCTATCGATTTTATGTCAGATCTATCCATGTAATCACGACATAACCTCCCATTATACACTACTGGCCACTAAAATTGCTATCCCACGAAGATGACGTGCTACAGACGCGAAATTTAACCGACAGGAAGAAGATGCTGTGATATGCAAGTGTAAGGAGGAGAAATGCGTACCATCACGTTTCCGACGTTGATAAAGGTCGGATTGTAGCCTATCGCGATTGCGGTCTATCGTATCGCGACATTGCTGCTCGCGTTGGTCGAGATCCAATGACTGTTAGCAGAAAATGGAATCGGTGGGTTCAGGAGGGTAATACGGAACGCCGTGCTGGATCCCAACGGCCTCGTATCACTGGCAGTCGGGATGACAGGCATCTTACCTGCATGGCTGTAACGGATCGTGCAGCCACGTCTCGATCCCCGAGTCAACAGATGGGGACATTTGCAAGACAACAACAGTCTGCACGAACAGTTCGACGACGTTTGCAGCAGCATGGACTATCAGCTCGAAGACCATGGCTGCGGTTACCCTTGACGCTGCATCACAGACAGGAGCGCCTGCGATGGCGTACTCGACGACGAACCTGGGTGTACGAATGGCAAAACGTCATTTCTTCGGATGAATCCAGGTTCTGTTTACAGCATCATGATGGTCGCATCCGTGTTTGGCGACATCGTGGTGAACGCAAATTGGAAGCGTGTATTCGTCATCGCCATATTGGCGTATCACCTGGCGTGATGGTATGGGGTGCCATTGGTTACATGTCTCGGTCACCTCTTGTTCGCATTGACGGCACTTTGAATAGTGGACGTTACATTTCAGATGTGTTACGACCCGTGGCTCTACCCTTCATTCAATCCCTGCGAAACCCTACATTTTAGCAGGATAATGCACGACCGCATGTTGCACGTCCTGTACAGGGTTTAATGAATATATATATATATATATATATATATATATATATATATATATATATATATATATATATAATGAATGGATGAAAATTGGGGAAGAAATGGCTTTAAATATTTTTGTTATTTACTCTTTCAGTACGAACTTTGTTGTAGAACCCCTTATTTACGTGTGGTAATAAAAATTCATTTAGACAGAATTAAGCACATTTAAAATTACGTGAACATTAGCAACCCTCTCATGCTGATAAATTCATACTAACTGATTAATAACATTTATGACTTTGAAAATTGTATAAATTAAATTTTTTACGTATTTCGTCCTTGGCACACATTTTCTAAATGCAGTGGATTTTTAAATATTTACTGAATTCTTTCCCGGCGTTAGCTATGGAACACAAGACTGTCTCTGTTAGCATAAAATGGTTAAATATTGCCAAGCCGACCTGAACGTTTAATTATCATTGACAAAACACACTTCACTATACGTTTAAGTTATTTACTTCAGAAATTGAAAGAACCAACAGATTAACAACTTCAACGTTAATTATCCGCCTATGAATGCACAAATGTAAAACCAGTAATAAATTCTGTCAGCCTCAGGATCGCTGTAAAAGAAAAATATTACGTAATTCACTGCTAATTTTACCTGCTCCCGATTTACGGGTTTGGTTAATTTTACAGCGGAACAATTTTTTAAATGTGCCGCCGCTGCAAATCGTTCGGTCGCGGCACAGCCCAGCAACACCAACGATAATCGCTAAAAATGCTGAAAATTCTTTAAAGAAATATTATAGATGACATGGGCAAGCTAATTTACATTAGTAATACACAATTTTGATAAATTATATTGTATTTAGACCATAACAATAATTAAAATTACACACCTTTATAATTTCTTCTCTAATGGCAGCTAAAGATAGATACAGACAAAAGAAGTCTACTCATGCATATAATGCTACGTCACAGGTTCCCCTCTCTCTCAGCTCTCGAGGAAGACGACAAAGAATGCATATTATGTAGTGCTTTTTATACTACTGCTGATTTTTAATATCTCTTTGTAATCTTACAACATTATTTTCCTCTGTTGCTATATTTTACATTTTTTCATTGCAGATATTAACATATTTCGTAATTACATTATGAGTATAGAAATATTACAATCATAAATACATCGAGAATATTATTACAGAAAATATTACAATAATAACGAACGTCCTTTATACAAAATTAAATAATATTTTTTGTTAAACAATTATAGTACATACGAATTGCTTCATAGCGGCCTACATAGTACAATTAAATGTAATTTCATTTTATTAATAGTGTGTGTGCTGCCAGGGAACGTTACATTCCCCTCTGGCAGCATTTGGCAAAGAGTTTCTATACTTTGACACAATGGTGCCAGTAACGTTCTTTACAATTCTGTTTTTTTTTTTTTTTTTTTTTTTTTTTTTTTTTTTTTTTTTTTGGAATGGCTCTTTTAATTAGTCGCAGGGTTATATATCTTCATGGCTCCCCCATTTGGGCAAAGGCAGACAGGAAACCCGGGCAAAACTGTGCCGGAGCCCAGCCATCCCAGTTGGTTCATGATTAATCTTGTCTCTTTAACAGTCATTGTTTTGAAATGATTTAGCAGTTTGTCATCAACGGTAACATAACATCACAGTCACATACAGTTCAACGAAAGTTTGTTGTGTGTGTTTAACAACTCGTAATTATCATATTTGCGATATACTGCAAGGTCACTTGTCCTACGATATATCACATAGTTTTTTGAAATCATTTAGTACAACGTCACTTTTCATAATGTTCTCACTACCTACGTGTTACAAATCCATCTCCTACACTTGTTAGTGTTCATTTTCTCTCGTCAATTTACGGGTATACATAGTAAGTGTTCAATGTTTTTCAAAAATCGAGTTCATTGACATGTTATGCAGTTTGTGTAAATATTTTGGAATATGTCAATATTGCTGTAGTTGGTGAGCGGTGTGGAGTGATTGTTGAGTATATATATATATATATATATATATATATGTGTGTGTGTGTGTGTGTGTGTGTGTGTGTGTGTGTGTAATAGAAAAGACTGTACCAAGAAATATTTCAAGTTTGACACACACATGGAATATCATGCAGTACACAAACTAATCACTACTAAAACGTTCCTCCTGACTGATCTCTGTCACAATTTAGCACTACAAATAATTACACTAATCAGGTTATCTGTGCAGACATTTAGAGCATGTTTAAGCTAACACTAATTAAAAAGAAGACGTAACACAAATAATCATAAACAAAAGAGAAAGTCAATCATATTCTTATAACTAAATACTTCTACACTAGTACATTATCTCTACAGGTAACACATCATTAATGTTCATTCATTTCCAAAAGAATGGTGTACCTTTTTACACATAACACATAGGACTATTAGCCATTTACTGTAGGAATATTTTCACATCCTTACGCGGATACAGTCCCCGTACTCTCCCTGAGTGGGTATCTACTAAGAGATAGCTACTATTTCCTTCTTGGACCAAGGAATGGAGTATGAGGCTCGACAGTAGGTTTTGTGAGGCTTCACCTCGATATTGTATTGATATCCCTTGACAATTCCTGGTCGTTCTGAAAATACATCTGCATAGTTAGATAATAACTGTACCAAATCCTGCTTTTGCATTGAGTTCAAATTTTCGGACTGTGATACTTTGTTCACATTAGCTTTTAATTGATCACCTTGTACGTCTGGATAATAGAGATTTTGTCCTGGGGAATGATTGTCTAAATGTAGTATCCACTGATTCCTACATTTTATGTTAATAGCATTACAATTAGGCACAGGTACCTCTTCAGATCTGAGCTTGGACAATTCTATCCTCCTACACGTGTTCATCAAACTTAATTTTCCCCGATAAAGGTCGATTACTGCGTCCCTTTCTCTCAAAAAATCTACCCCCAAATGCAGGCTACCTTTAAACCCTTTACTACCAGGAACGAGCACGCTATGGCTTCTCCTCCTATATACATCTCTACCCGCACTTGGAGTTTAATTATTTGTCGCTGTGCACTGATGGCTCCAGTGACTTTGCAATTGTTCACAGGTAAAGTCAGCAGTACTCTGAATAGGTCCATACTCATGACACTGACAGTAGCACCTGTATCTACGATTGCTTGCACATCAATATTGTCAATTTTGATCTGTATTATCGCTTGTACTTTGTCTTTGTGCTCCTTTGTGCACGTGGGTGGTTCAGTTATTAATTCATGTCCCATCTGTACCCCGTCATTATACCTGAGGATACAGATTTCCGGTGTTTTGTTCTGTGTCGGGCTGCTCTCACTCTAAACCTCAGCCGACGATGGAGAGCGTATCTTGGCTGAATCTAGTTTGTTGGATTATTACTGGTGGATGGGTGTGGCTGCTCTGTGTCGCTGACCTCCACTATGTGTAAGTTGTGTTGCGTCGGCCGCCACGGTTGCGCAATTGGCGCATTTTGTGGTGGCGGTCGGTTATTGTCATATCTTTCACTGTTTTGCCGGTCCGGACTGGGCCTCTGGTTCTGTGGCCAAGTTCGGTTTGCATCGTTATAGGTATTGGTGTTCCACGGCCCCCTGGCATTTTTCCATCTACTATTGCTTGGTGGGCCTGTTTCATATCCGTCATCGAACCTCCTTTTCCGGTCATTATTCACCGGTGGACTATTGCCGTTCCGGTCTCTACCTCTATTCCCGTTTTGCACATAATCTTGTCTCCTATTGTTACCTCCGCCGTTTCCATTATTTGGTGGAGGCGTGTTATTTCGACCATTTCTGTAACCGTTTCCGTTACTTCTAGCCTGTTCAGAGGCTGCCGTAACATCCTCCTGAATCAAGTCAATTGATTCCAGAACAGACAAGAAATGTTCCATGTAGTTCTCCGGTAGGTGTATAAGTTTTTCCTTTACGTGTATCGGCAAGTGTGATTTCAAAAGTCTGATCAAATCCCGGGATGAAATCTGCTCGTCCCAGTAACGGATCTTATTGATGTATTTCTCAAAATATTTTCGCAAATTGCCTAATCGTGGAGAATACGGCTCTGGATTATATACCTCTTTCCGTAATCTTTCCTGAAAACATGTTGACCAATATTTGGCCAAGAATGCCTTTTCAAATTGCTCATATGTGTCGCAACTGCCAGCTGCTTCGGTTGCCCATAAAGCAGCATCTCCTTGTATGTAAGACATAACGAACTGTATTTTCTGTGTATGACTCCAAACACTAGGCAAAATGTTTCTAAATCCCTTGATAAATACTACAGGGTGAACAGATTTCTTCTCCGTTGTAAAGATCTGAAACTGTCGGTTTCTAATCACGCTTTCTCCAATCATTATTTTGGAGTGACATTTGTTTGTTTCGCTAACATTGGTTGCCTGTTCTGTCTTGCAGTCGCAATTTTTCACTGCTGTATTTATATGCCTATCATTGTTAGACCTGACGTGACACGACTGTGCGTCGCCGTGCAACAAGCTGGTTTCCAGCTCCGCAAGACGACGGGTGACATTTCGCCGCCACCGCGGAATGTCAGCGTACACCGCCTTTTTAGGTCCTGCACTTCCGCACTCGAGCCCACGTCTTTGGCCTCAATCGCGGCGTGCAACTTCTCGTCTATTGTGATTGAGGTCGGTGTCTCTTGCCTCTAACCAGTTCGTAAATTCCTTTTCAATTTTGTTCGCCTGTTTCGGACATTTTCTGCACTATTGCTTGACTTGTGTCAATTTCTAATTTTTCCATCCTGTTAGCCAGTACACTGATTTCATCTACGATACTGGCGTTAGCCACCTGGATATTATCTACTCTTTTGCTCAGTTCTTGCACCGCTTTGGGTATGGTTTCATAGTTTTGTCTAAACTAACAACCTCACTTTGCATAGCTTCCAAAGATTGCATTAACTGCAAATCTCTCTCATGCTGGCATCGATCACGCTTTGCTTGTTCATGCATAAACGTAGCTTGGAAATTGAGCATGCGTTCGAACATAACTCTTAATGATTGCACTTCTGACACCTCACCACTCTCTGGTCCATGTCTAGTGCTTGTGGGTGGCACAGTATTTCTACTTTCAACTGAATCACTGGCTGGCAGTGGCAACATTTCTTGCCCTTCTGCCCCCAGATTCTCACATTGTACTTCCTGAACTACGGCACTAACATTACTTTGTGCCCCACTTTGTAACTCGGTATCACTGCTTGCTAACTGTTGTTCATTATCCATGTTTATATTTTTCTGACTACGCAATCTAACCATAGTCAACAAAAGAAACAAAATCTGAACTAAATATCCTAAAGGTTTCACTGACATAATAACACAAGAAATGGTCATTTGTTGAAACACACTTATTATATACTACGATGACTAACTACTCAAATGTCCTGTTATTTTAAAAAAAGAACACAAACAACAAGCACACCACTAATGATCCGAGAACACCGCACTGAGGCTACTTTACTACCCACAACACAACTACACTGTAGCTTTACCTTTTGGTGATATATCTTGGGTGCAGCTGCCCCCTCGTATTGTGGTAGGTAATTGATTTTTTGATATAATGAGCTCTCTTCTTCAGCTTGCCTCTGGGTATATAGTGTTCTCATGCAAAAAATCATATACAGGTATTACCACACAATATTAGTTAGGCAATACATACAATACATGAAAAAATTATTAATTGTTCTCCAACAAAGTTCGACTACAATAATTTCCTAATTATCTCATGGGTGTTTTGTGGCCACTGCTTATTCGAGCCCCACGTTGGGCGCCAGTTTAATGAATATATATATTTATTTATTTATTATGTAAGAATGAATGGATGAAAATTGGGGAAGAAATGGCTTTAAATATTTTTGTTATTTACTCTTTCAGTACGAACTTTGTTGTGGAACCCCTTATTTACGTGTGGTAATAAAAATTCATTTAGACAGAATTAAGCACATTTAAAATTACGTGAACATTAGCAACCCTCTCATGCTGATAAATTCGTACTAACTGATTAATAACATTTATGACTTTGAAAATTGTATAAATTAAATTTTTTACATATTTCGGCCTTGGCACACATTTCCTAAATGCAGTGGTTTTTTAAATATTTACTGAATTCTTTCCCGGCGTTAGCTGTGGAACACAAGACTGTCTCTGTTAGCATAAAATGGTTAAATATTGCCAAGCCGAGCTGAACGTTTAATTATCATTGACAAAACACACTTCACTATACGTTTAAGTTATTTGCTTCAGAAATTGAAAGAACCAACAGATTAACAACTTCAACGTTAATTATCCGCCTATGAATGCACAAATGTAAAACCAGTAATAAATTCCGTCAACCTCAGGATCGCTGTAAAAGAAAAATATTTCGTAATTCACTGCTAATTTTACCTGCTCCCGATTTACGGGTTTGGTTAATTTTACAGCGGAACAATTTTTTAAATGTGCCGCCGCTGCAAATCGTTCGGTCGCGGCACAGCCCAGCAACACCAACGATAATCGCTAAAAATGCTGAAAATTCTTTAAAGAAATATTATAGATGACATGGGCAAGCTAATTTACATTAGTAATACACAATTTTGATAAATTATAATGTATTTAGACCATAACAATAATTAAAATTACACACCTTTATAATTTCTCCTCTAATGGCGGCTAAAGATAGATACAGACAAAAGAAGTCTACTCATTCATATAATGCTACGTCACAGGTTCCCCTCTCTCTCAGCTCTCGAGGAAGACGACAAAGAATGCATACTATGTAGTGCTTTTTATACTACTGCTGATTTTTAATATCTCCTTGTAATCTTACAACATTATTTTCCTCTGTGGCTACATTTTACATTTTTTCATTGCAGATATTAACATACACTCCTGGAAATGGAAAAAAGAACACATTGACACCGGTGTGTCAGACCCACCATACTTGCTCAGGACACTGCGAGAGGGCTGTACAAGCAATGATCACACGCACGGCACAGCGGACACACCAGGGACCGCGGTGTTGGCAGTCGAATGGCGCTAGCTGCGCAGCATTTGTGCACCGCCGCCGTCAGTGTCAGCCAGTTTGCCGTGGCATACGGAGCTCCATCGCAGTCTTTAACACTGGTAGCATGCTGCGACAACGTGGACGTGAACCGTATGTGCAGTTGACGGACTTTGAGCGAGGGTGTATAGTGGGCATGCGGGAGGCCGGGTGGACGTACCGCCGAATTGCTCAACACGTGGGGCGTGAGGTCTCCACAGTACATCGATGTTGTCGCCAGTGGTCGGCGGAAGGTGCACGTGCCCGTCGATCTGGGACCGGACCGCAGCGACGCACGGATGCACGCCAAGACCGTAGGATCCTACGCAGTGCCGTAGGGGACCGCACCGCCACTTCCCAGCAAATTAGGGACACTGTTGCTCCTGGGGTATCGGCGAGGACTATTCGCAACCGTCTCCATGAAGAAGCTGGGCTACGGTCCCGCACACCGTTAGGCCGTCTTCCGCTCACGCCCCAACATCGTGCAGCCCGCCTCCAGTGGTGTCGCGACAGGCGTGAATGGAGGGACGAATGGCGACGTGTCGTCTTCAGCGATGAGAGTCGCTTCTGCCTTGGTGCCAATGATGGTCGTATGCGTGTTTGGCACCGCGCAGGTGAGCGCCACAATCAGGACTGCATACGACCGAGGCACACAGGGCCAACACCCGGCATCATGGTGTGGGGAGCGATCTACACTGGCCGTACACCACTGGTGATCATCGAGGGGACACTGAATAGTGCACGGTACATCCAAACCGTCATCGAACCCATCGTTCTACCATTCCTAGACCGGCAAGGGAACTTGCTGTTCCAACAGGACAATGCACGTCCGCATGTATCCCGTGCCACCCAACGTGCTCTAGAAGGTGTAAGTCAACTACCCTGGCCAGCAAGATCTCCGGATCTGTCCCCCATTGAGCATGTTTGGGACTGGATGAAGCGTCGTCTCACGCGGTCTGCACGTCCAGCACGAACGCTGGTCCAACTGAGGCGCCAGGTGGAAATGGCATGGCAAGCCGTTCCACAGGACTACATCCAGCATCTCTACGATCGTCTCCATGGGAGAATAGCAGCCTGCATTGCTGCGAAAGGTGGATATACACTGTACTAGTGCCGACATTGTGCATGCTCTGTTGCCTGTGTCTATGTGCCTGTGGTTCTGTCAGTGTGATCATGTGATGTATCTGACCCCAGGAA
Source organism: Schistocerca piceifrons (assembly GCF_021461385.2). Classification (NCBI taxonomy): domain Eukaryota; kingdom Metazoa; phylum Arthropoda; class Insecta; order Orthoptera; family Acrididae; genus Schistocerca; species Schistocerca piceifrons. The sequence goes on from NC_060139.1 coordinate 779,984,429, forward strand.
TGTGTCAATAAAGTTTCCCCTTCCTGGGACAATGAATTCACGGAGTTCTTATTTCAATTTCCAGGAGTGTATTTCGTAATTACATTATGAGTATAGAAATATTACCATCATAAATACATCGAGAATATTATTACAGAAAATATTACAATAATAACGAACGTCCTTTATACAAAATTAAATAATATTTTTTGTTAAACAATTACAGTACATACGAATTGCTTCATAGCGGCCTACATAGTACAATTAAATGTCATTTCATTTTATTAATAGTGTGTGTGCTGCCAGGGAACGTAACAAGGCCTTTCTGGATACAGAAAATGTTCGACTGCTGCCCTGGCCAGCACATTCTCCAGATCTCTCACCAATTTTGGTGGTTGTTCTGGGTACTGATTTCTCAGCCCAAATTGCGTGAAAATGTAATGACATGTCAGTTCTACTATAATATATTTGTCCAATGAATACCCGTTTATCATCTGCATTTCTTCTTGGTGTAGCAATTTTAATGGCCAGTAGTGTATGTTCTAAAATTGCACAGGAATGTAGCACAGCTACCAACACCTAGCCCAAATGCAATGATCGGGTGGTTGTAATATAGCACCGTACTCAACTGTATCCATTCACCTCCACATTCTGCTGCCTCCAGATTATCTTCTTTGAGCTCATTGTTTCCTCCCCATAAACGATGCCTTGCGACTCCCTGACGTCATGGAACTTCCTCTGAATGGAGCATTCTGATTGGTTGTTATTGAATTTATCCACTAAACTGCTGCTGCTGGTGTGGGTGCACTGTCAGCTGCTTTCTGCAGATGCACACATTGCGAGAATTTCAGCAGCAAACCTTTTTGTATAGATCGAGGAACATTCAGCAGTCATATTGCACTGATAGTTGTATGAGTACGTGATGAAAGACCCCCCCAGGATGCCGCTAAGTTAATATTTATTTAAGAACAAAGCAAAAACGAAACATCGATCGACCAGAAGCATTAGCAAAGACGTTAATTATGAATGCGCGGTAAGGCGCAGAGGAATGAAAAGACCTTTTTTCTAAAGTTTTTTTTTTGAGATAGACACACTACGACTCTCTCGTATGTAGAAGGACGTTGAGGATGTGGGATTTTAGATATGAAGTATTGCGATCTGAATGTATCATATGTGTGCGTGAATAATATGATGTAAAAACTCAGTATCAAGCCTCTTATTTATTGAAGTGAAGAGGCAAACTGTAGGAAGAGGATTTTCGTCATCACGACAGGTGCCGGTGTTCCCGGATTCCACCGCCTGCACCTTCACCTAAAAAGTAAGCGAAGTCCGATCGCCAAGAAAAATTAAGATAAGTACAGACCTTTTAACAATGCAATCATATTCAATTATATTCGTTTAATGATTTATTTATTTTTTATATTCCACAGTTAAAAGCAGCAAAAGTGGTTTACAGATCATGAGTGGAATCAAGCGCAGTACAGTAGCCACTGTTTGCGGTCTTTCGCATTTGTGTCTATCGTCAGAGCGCCGCCACGAAGGTCAAAATCGCCCATTGTCCTAATTACAGATCACTTTACTAAATACCACCGACCACGGATCAGATATTGACCTCCTTCCAGGCTCGCTTCCCGTCTGTCTCTTTCAAGAGGTCACGCCCTGTTTATCTGTGTGAACCAACGTCTTCAATCACGAAGATGGAAGTTTTCATATCTTCTCAGAATACCGTGCTCTTATTGGCTAATGCTGGAGACGAAGAGAGAGCTGACGCAATTTCGATATCAAAAATGGAGTGAAATAATCCATTTGCATTGCCCTATCAAATTAATTGTTTAGCAATTTACAGGAGTCAGATAGATCACTTAAAACACTCATCTCCACCTTATTTTCAACATTTGAGTATCACATACAAACATAATGTAAATCAAGTAATGAAATTTCCGCCACAAATAGATCGCAGCGCTTAATATATCCGAAGTCATGTATACACCGACGTTTGAGAGCATAAACACCCTCTTCCACTGTAATGTTTTCACTAAACATATCAGGCGAGGAAAATCCAACTGATCACATCAACTGGTGATTGTAATGAGCATGCCATCCTCTAACTGCCAGCAGCCGCAGTTGCGCCATCTGCCGCCGGCAGGGACGACGTACCGTCTCGTGTATGCCAGTGATGAGAAACCTGCATATGTGTCGACTTTGCCGACAGCTACACAACCATCCCACCACAACCACACGCCCACCATACGGAACGCTCAGAGGTCGGAGAGAGACTGTAACCAAGCAGTGGAATAATCGCCCAGTGTAATGACCCATCATTTTGAATCTTCTCACGCAACACACATGTCCGCTCCTACCACCACTCACCCAGCACACAGGTTACTTCTCTAACCCACACTGCCACAGGCAAGAGCAGGCAGGTCGGCGCATTCTTTATACCTGCCGCCCGTCACAGGCTGAGCTAATCCATTACCATCCCTGCCTCCAGCCGCGGTTCTGTTAGCTCACCCTGTTTCTCCACTGGATGCATAATGTCTTAGATATAGTGCTCTCCGACTTCCGTTCAGTTCCGACCCTGAATCGGAACAATCACATGGACAAAGCTACAGGAAGGGCAGGGCAGAGACTAAAGAACAGTTGCAAGATGCAGAGGGACTGTTTAAACAACAAGCCTGGAATTTTGCTATATTGGAGCCTTAGCAGACAGGTTCGAAAAAGGTAGCCTGTTTCGAGATGTGAGAGTGGCATGAATATGATTCACCAGTGGCTGTAATCATTAAAAGATGTCTCCATAGGATCTAACGCAAGAATGAATAGACTTGATTCCAGACAGCACTTCTGCCAGAAAGTGTAATATTATCAGCGACTCTTGTGTGTGCCTGTAGAACCAAGACTGCTTCATATGCAGAGTGACAGGAACGTAGTTGTTCCGATCGTGTTTTTAATTGTGCGGTCATTACACCAAATGTATGTTGCCAGCCATAGAATCCTTCCGCGGTCAGCTTCAAATGTCGGTTCTCAACAGTGTTTCCCGAAAAGAACATCGTCTTCCCTCCAAGGATTTCCATTTAAGCTACATGGTGAGTATAATCTGACTGCTCAATAGAAAAATCACTTACTATGCAAAGTGCCTCACATGATCAATTTAATTAACACTTTCAACACTGCCCTCTGTACACCCGGCACTTGGCTGTGAACTGGCATATTTAATGGATGTTTGAAATTAGATTGCAAGGTACAGGAAAATGATAGGAATATGGTTCTTGCATCATTTCAAAGGTAACAGTAAGAGCTTTACATGAATGTGAGTTTATATTAAAATATAAAATACAAATGGGTGTTATAATTAAAAAAAGAAAACACAAAAATGTCGTGAATAAAAAAGTTTTACATGATCTCTTCTTGAGTAATGCCATTATTACTGTATCTAAATTTAAAACAAAATGTCACTGGACTGTCTAACTGCAGGTACCTGTAAACTAGAGTATTTTAATAGTTCAGATGTAATTAGCCATTGTGTGAAAATCGGGGAAACATTGTGGGACGCAAAGGCCAACTCCACAGACCTTGCACCACCATCTACTTTCCTTCCTGATGCGCTTACCCGTCTCTTTCTACCCTCTGTCTGAACATACCTTGCAATACCTAGTAGTATTCACCTTGTTTGCAGTGGGTGGGATCTTCTCTGGAAAGTGCCTTGCAGATGTCCTCTCAATTTGTGAGGATGAAGCTGCTTGTTGCTGAATAATATTTCCACCCTTCTCAGACAATTTCTTCCTCACTTTGTGAATATAGTCTACTAGGGATACATTCTTCGTAGCCTTCTCTTTATATAAAATAAAAGCCGGCCGCGGTGGACGAGCGGTTCTAGGCGCTCAGTCCGGAACCGTGCGACTGCTACGGTCGCAGGTTCGAATCCTGCCTCGGGCATGGATGTGTGTGATGTCCTTAGGTTAGTTAGGTTTAAGTAGTTCTAAGTTCTAGGGGGCTGATGACCTCAGATGTTACGTCCCATAGTGCTCAGAGCCATTTATAAAATAAAACTGTTGACAGTTGACACGATCAACAAGTGGGAAAACAGCTTTTTCCACCACTTCAAAGTTTTTCGGGCAAACGGATAATAACTGTTGAACTGATCTGCTCTGTCAACCCCAGCTTTATTCTTATTGTAATCAATAATAACGTCTGGCTTTACAATTTCTGCTGTTTGGCCCTCACTTGAATACTAGTGCTGGCAGACTTACGCTTTGTGTCAAGACAAAAAACATCTCGTTTTGACTTCCAGTTCACTGCCAAAGAGATGGTGTTTCCTCTGAAAAGCGATCTTTTTTCTTAGTTTTAGTGTTTTGAATATTCGTCGCAAACCTTTCCTGTTTTTCATTACAGTTCCCACTCCAAGAGCTTTATTTTCCCAGAACATGTCCAAAAGAGATGGACTGGTGTAGTACCTATCCATATAAAGGCAATGTCCTTTGCCAAAATACTGTGAACACAACCTTTTTACAAGGCCCTCGATAGTATTGTCAACACCGCCTGCAGAACCTGTATATACATCACAGTTTAGCATATAACCAGTTGGTGAATCGCAGAGAGCATACAATTTTATTCCATATTTATTGGATTTGTTTTTCATGTAAACTCTGAAGCTTGTTCTACGACGAAAGGGACACATTGCCTCATCTATTGTCAGATTCATGCGTGGACGAAAACTAATTTTGCTTTTATTCACAAAAAAATCAAACAAAGGCCTCAATTTGTGAATGCTTTTCTTCGCCCCTGCTAGTGAATGTAGCATTGCCATTCAAGTGTAACATCGACAATGTAGCGCAAAATCGATGGCGACTAAACAATTTACTCGCAAATCCTGTCTGTGAAATCGGGTCTGTTGACCAATAATCACTGATTTTCGGCAATTTGACGACGCACATATGCAAAATAATACTGAGAGACCAGTAAATCCCTTGCAGTTTTACTGCCGACCACTTGTGCCAAACAAAGTTTATTTTCAGGCTACCTATGCGTTTCATTGCCGTAATAACGTTACCAGCGTACCGATTCGTTTCACTTTTGATGTGCCGAATAAGGTCGTCATCAGAGAAATAACTAAAATATTGAAGCTCCTCAGTGGCATTTGAAAAATGCGATGCTACGCCGACTACTTCCCGGAAATCCGGCAGTGCTGGCTGATCGTCTAGTTCCGACCAATCTTGCTCTTTGTGTTCAGTGAAGCACATACCACCAGGTACCACAGATGGTGACTGATGGTCTGTACCATTGTCTGCATAGAAAAAAAGTAATGATAAGATTGGTACTAAAAGGTACTAAATGTAAGTGAAGTTATGAACACTACTCACAATACAAAATGCGGTAATGAACTCTTCACTTTATAAACAGTTGAGACATATACATATCTGAATAACCACTTGTACTTTCGTCTGGAGAGTACGAATCCTCCTTGTCAGAATGTCAATTTCAGATCCTGCATCTCCATAAAGAATATCTAAGATCTCTGCCTCCGTCAACTCGCTGCGCGATATTTTCACGATCATAAACACCTGTGAATGAACTGCAGGTAACTTCGTCTTCGCAATGCTCACAACCGCTCCCAGGATGAGATAGCCGATAAGTGCTTGCCTCTTGCGGAAGAATGAAATACCTCCACATTAGTTGACGAAACTGCTTCGGCGACCCGCTAAACGCGCTTACGGAGCCAAATAAAGGCTCGCCCGTACGGTATACGGGCACCGTCGCCAACGTCAGGGCGGCCGCGCCCGTATGGCGTACGGGCACCGTGCTGTAAGTGTTAATTAGCCTATCCATTTTATATCAAAGTTGTGTCATCTGATGGGTGGAGTAATGGCTAGAGTACCATGGATATGATTCTTGAGCTGGTGCAGTAATCAGCTGTTTTTGTCATTCCGGCGATATCTTTTAACAAAATTTCAACCTCCCACCTACGCAGGGAGAGGCGATCATGATAATTAAAATGAGATGTGTTACCGAATTTACGACGTGATATGCAGTATTAATCAGATATTTACAACTTCTCTGTGTTGTTACCTTATGAGACTTCGTATATTGAGAATCATTTGGTTACTTTAAGGGAGTTCAAATGTGAGGAGGTATCCTGCGACAGAGGTAGATATTAGCACTCCGCCATAGCCAAAATGATTTTAATATTCTAGTCCTGTGCTGCATGACATAACAGATATTAAGCTGATTAAAATAGATTTTTTCCAGGTGATAAGAAAATACTTAGAGGAAATGTAGCCTGTGCATAATGTTACAGGTTTTCTCAACAAGTTACGTTACTTCAGCAATGTGAGGTCGTGTGTATGCCCCGATTTCGACTGTTTTCGAACAACAACATCGCCAACTCGGATTAGGTAAAGCGGATTTTTCGAATTGGGGGTCTATATCAGGGTGGAATTAGAAGTACTGTATACATCCAAGCTGCAGCTGTTCGTTTTGTAGGGAATTGCAGCTGGTGGCAGGGATGGTCACCAGGTGTCGGCGACCAGAAGTAACTGACAGTAGGGGGACAAGGAGGGCATCATCACAATTTGTTAGTGTGGGCTGCCTACAACAGGGGCAAGTATCCAATCAGGAGCAAACTTAACGTTCTCTTTTGATTGACAGGTCTTTAACCTAACGTTCTGCTAAATGAATTATGATTCCTTGGGGATAATCCATCCTTTTGATTGACAGGTCCTTAACCTATTGTTCCCCCCACCCCTCCCACTCCCTCTCCTCCCCAACCCCTTAGGAAACCATCAACCCTACCCCCTCCCTTTCGCTGATGCAGGTACACACTCACATGTGAGTTATTCAAAACACTCCCTCCCACTACATTAATTTGATTAACTACTTAATTAAACTGATCAATAAATTAACCCTTCCTCCTCTGGTAAAACGCTAACCCTCCCCTCTCCCCCTCCACTGCATGGAAATTGGCGGCTCTGTGCTGAGGAGAAAGGATCTCACAACAGAAAATTCAATTATATAGCAGAAGATACATTGTTTATTTATAAGAAATTCAGTTTTCAGGGGTTGGATCTCTCTTGCTCATCATTCTCTGGTGTTTGGGAAGATGCAGGTACTATAAAAATACACCGAAACGAAGTAATTAAAGTGATCGCGTTTTTTAACCCGATCATGCAAGGAATACCATCATGAAACAATCATCACACATAATTACACTGTTAAAATCTTTCAATTGTGAAGCATACACTATTCGCCACCCCACACCCAGTGCTGGCTTGCATCAAACACACAGTTCACTCTGGTTCTCACAAAGCGGCATGACCATTAGTGGATGCGCGACGCGCCATTGTCCAAAAGGTGCCTGCATGTGCCCCGTGACTGACAGACTGGGTGTCACCCTAATCCCTGAACAAAAGCACCCTAGAAATTCCTGTCGAAACACATGTTCTCTCTCTCTCTCTCTCTCTCTCTCTCTCTCTCTCTCTCTCTCTCTCCTTTCTCCTCCTGTAACGTCCTACTGCCGGACCTACATTTGCCGTCGGTCATGCACAGACCGAACTGCAAACAAAGCAGCATTTACCCACAAACCCCTGCGGAATACCGATGCACATCAGAACTCCTTCCAAGGCAAATGTTTGACTGAGAAGGGATCCGCACATGGCCTCTAGGCTGCCGTCTATGCTGAAGAGGCAGGATCTCACGACAGGAAATTCAATTATATAGGTTAGGATATATTGTTTACTTATAAAATTAAATTTGCACAGGCTGGATGTCATTTTATTTGGTGGGAAAAGCTCACATCCAGCAACTACATGTCCTAATTATGTAATTACACTGCTACAGATTGAAGGTGTCGTCTTATTGGAAAATTTTCATGTTGCACTCACCTTGACATGCAGGGATCGACTGAGCTAGTGCACAGTCCCACCACCAGAGCATGTCTGAGCCCCCTACCATCGGCCCCTCCCTCCCCACTCACCTAGGAGAAAATTGGTCGGAAAAAGATTCACTTTGTGCTGGAGGGGAACGATCTCATGACACGAAATTCAAATTGAAATCAACAATATATTGATACATTTTCTTTATTTAATCAGTTTGCGGGAGACATGGTTCCCCTATTTCGATAGACATCATGACTGCATCCTCCCTACCCTTGCTCTCCATGACATAATAACTGTAATTGCCAGGGAATGGAATAAAGTGCCGTATAGTTGCCACTGTTAGGGGTCTCCTGTGTGTTTGTCTGTTGTCAGGAAGCCGCCACAAAGATCAAAACAGCCCAGTGTCCTAGTTACAGATCACATTGCTAAATACAACTGACTACAGACAGGACATCGGCCTCCTTTGATATCATGGCCTCCAAACAAATCAGCAAGTGACCACATTCTGTTGATCGGCAAATTCCAGACTCGATTCCTGTCTCTATCTCTCTCAAGAGGCTGCTCCCTGCTTGTCTGTGTGAACTAACGTTTCAAATCATGAAGATGGAGGTTTTCATCTCTCCTCGGAGTTCTGTACTCCTATTGGATAATGCTGGAGACACAAGTAAGGATGATACAATTTCGATATCACAAATAGAGTGAAATAATTCATTTACACTACCCTCTCAAATTAATTGTTTAACAAGCTACAGGAGTCAAACAGATAACTTAAAACACTCACTTCCACCTTATGATGATCTTTCTTCATAATAAAACAGAGGGTTGGGGGAGTAGGAGTGGTGCGGGGAGGAGGAGGAGGAAAGGGGGCAAGGTGAGAGGTTTCTCAGAAAGATGGGTTAACCCCAGGGGGTCATAATCCACTCAGCCCAACAATTGGTTAAGGACCTTCCAGTCAAAAGAGAACAATAGGTTTGACCCAGTATGTATGCTTGCCTCTAATGTAGGCAATCCGCCACGTGGGGTGACACCAGCTTTGCCCTACCACTGACACATTCTTTCATACCAGCTTCCAGTCTACAATCTTCCTGAACTGACACAGTATGTACTTCAATCATGGCTTGCATTCGTCTTCATTACGTTTGGAGACTCTTTGGTTCCATTCCACAATGAAACCGAGGCTGTGTTCGTTCCTGTGGGTGTCACATCACATACTGATTTTGATTATGAAATGGAAATTAAAATTTAATCATCTAAGATCTGTTATGTAACAAACATCTCACAAAGGCTGATAAATTTCGTGCTAATGATTTTCCTGCACTTTCATGTTCTCTGATTAGTTTTTGCAGGTAGCCTTCTCCTTAGCATATTCTTCCACACAGTAGATTAATCTGGGATCAAGATTGCCTCTTCTTCCCTTAATCTCAGTTGCTCTTTCCTTCATATAAATCTATTCGAAGTATGGGTTCGGTTGTACTCTAATTCTGTATTTTGAAGTAGAGTACTAATAAGCTGCCATATTTCTCTCACCCTGGTGTGGTACGTGAGCAACACTGACCTGTTATTCAGTAAGATCATGGGACATGGATAAATTGAAATGACCAAAGGTTGTTGAGATTTTCAGAGGAAGCACTAAATAACAATGGGCTGAAATGGGGGAAAGGAGTACAACAGAACAGGAATTGGTAGTTTTGGGAGATGAATTAGTGAAGGCAACAGAGGATTAAATAGGTATAAAGGCAAGGCCTAGTAGAAATCTTTGGATATCACAGGTATAGTGAAAGAAGTAAATATACAAATGAAGCGGACAAATATAGATGACAAAAAAATGAACTTAACAGAAAATGCAAAACTATTAATGGGAATGCTATAGGACAGTTGTAAGGCTGTAGGGGAAAGAAAGATGGTGTCTATAGGAAAATTAGAGAGCCTTTTGAAGAGAAGAGAAGCAGTTGTATGAATATCAGCTCAGATGAGATGCTAATACTGAGCAAAGAAAGAAAACCTGGAAGATGGGTGGGATATCTAAAAGAGCTATACAAAGGAAATGAACTTGAAGGCAATATAATAGAAACGAAAGAGGGTTGAGATGAAGTTGACATGTGAGATATAATACTGTGAGAAGAATTTGGCAGAGCACTGAAAGATCTAAGTTGAAACAATGCCCCTGGAACAGATGACATCTGTCAGAATTATTGAGGCTCTTGGGGGACGCCAGTTATGAGAAAACCATTCCATCTGGTGTGCAAGATGTATGAGACAGGCGAAATACCTTCAGAATTGAAGAAAAATCTACTAATTCCAGTTCCAAAGAAGCCTGGTGCTGACAGGTGTGAATCAGTTTAATAACTCATGGTTACAAGACACAGACACAACTTATTTACCAAAGAAAGGAAAAAACTGGTAGACACTGATCCCAGTTAACTTCTGTTTGAGTTCTGGAGAAATGTAGGAAGGTACTTATGTTAGATGGCATATTAAATAAAGGCAAACCAACATTTAGAGCATTTGTAAATTCAGAAAAACCATTTGATACTATAGACTGGAATACATTATTTGAAATTCTGGAGGTATCAGGAATAAAATAGAGGGTGGGAAAGTTTATTTGCAATTTCTACAGAAACCAGACTGCAATTACAAGAGTCAAAGGACACAAAAGGATATTACTAGTTGAGAAAGAAGTAAGACAGGGTTCTAACCTATCCCTAATGTTATTCAATCTGTGCGCTGGGCAAGATACAAAGGAAACCACAGGTGTCAGAGGGATGCCTTTTTTAGGATAGGGAAGGGGGACAGAAAATGAGTTTTAAGAGAGATTGGCAGACACACTCAGTTTGAGAAAACAGATGAACAGGAGTCAGATTTTAGCATACAGCCTCCATTTAAACAATGTTTAACAGAAAGTAATCAGAAACTGCCAGTTCATCTTCACCAAAGCAGTTATAATCCCATTAGTATGCAGTATCAGTTATCTTTATTACACCAGAACATTCCAGGACTCAGAAAAAAAGTTGATGAACTACTCATTTGTATCGATGAAATGATTTCATCTAACCAAATTGACATAATCTGCCTCTCTGAACATAAAGTGACCACTGATATAGATATGTTAGACATTTCAGGATTTAAGCTAGCTTCCTACTTCTGCAGAGTAGATATGGATGGAGCAGGAGTTGCCACATTTATTAAAAACTGCCATAAATTCAAGAACATTGACATTAATAAATTCTGTTTAGAGCAGCATCTAGAAGCATGTGCAACAGAAGTAGAGTTCCATAACAGATCCTATGTAATAGTAACTATTTACCGAGCACCTGCAGGAAATTATAATCTATTCATAAATCATCTAGAAGCTCTTTTGGGTTATTTAACAGGAAGAAACAAAGAAATTTTGATTGCTGCTGACTTTAATACAGATTTTATAATGCAATCTTCCAGTAAACATTTACTGCAGTTAGTAATGTTGTCTTTCAATCTAACTCACACTGTAAACTTTCCAACTAGGATCACTAAATACTCACGGACAGCCATTGATAACATTTTTATAGACAAATCAAAGGAACAAAATCATATCATAAAACCTGTAATAAATGGACTATCAGATCAAGAAATGCAGCTCCTTGTTTTAGATGTAAATGCTAAGCAGATTATCAAGACTACTAAATCTGAGTACAAGAGAGTATTCAATCAACCAAAAATTGAGTGTTTTAGAAAACTGCTCAAAGATATGAACTGGAAAGATGTTTATAGTGCTCATGACGAGAATGAAAAACATAACATATTCATGAACAATGTCAGTAACATGTTTGAAAACTGTTTTCCTCTAAAAGTTACTCAAATTAAACAGAAGTCTATAATAAAACCATGGATCACACAAGGAATAAATATTTCCTGTAACACAAAAAGGAAAATGTATCTGTCGACCAAGAATAGCTCCAATGCTGATGATTTAGCTAAATGCAAGGAATACTGTAAAATATTAAAAATTTAATTCAGACATCTAAACAAATGCACTACGAGAAGAAGATAGCAATGTCAAGGAACAAAATAAAAACAATATGGGATATAGTCAAAGAGGAGACTGGTAGAACCAGAAAGGAACAGGAGCAAATAGCACTAAGGGTAGATGACACATTAGTAACCGATGGGCACAGTGTGGCAAATCTATTTAACAAGTACTTTATATCCATTACTGATAGAATGGGATTGTCAGGATCAGTAAATAATGCCCTTGAATATCTGAAACTAGCCTTTACAAATAGCTTCAGGTACATGAATATGTCACTCACTTCACCAAAAGAAATAACTTCCATAATAAAATCTTTAAAAACAAAGCATTCTAGTGGTTACGATGAAATATCAACAAAGTTAATTAAGACAAGTTCTTATGAGTTTAGTACAATTCTAAGTTACTTGTGTAACCAGTCAATTACAAAATGGGTCTGAGCACTATGGGACTTAACTTCTAAGGTCATCAGTCCGCGAGAACTTAGAACTACTTAAACCTAACTAACCTAAGGACATCACACACATCCATGCCCGAGGCAGGATTCGAACCTGCGACCGTAGCGGTCGTGCGGTTCCAGACTGTAGCGCCTAGAACCGCTCTGCCACTCTGGCTGGCAGTCAATTATAACTGGGACATTTCCTGACTGGCTGAAATATGCAGATGTTAAGCCTCTATTCAAGAAAGGGGATAAAGAGATGCCATCAAACTACAGACCGATTTCACTATAGCAAGCATTCTCAAAAATTTTAGAAAAAGTAATGTACAGGCAGCTTCTCGACCATCTGACCACAAATAACATATTATCAAGAACGCAGTTTGGATTTCTGAAGGGTTCTGATATCGAAAAGGCTATTTACACCTACAGTGAAAATGTACTTAATTCATTAAATAACAAGTTACAAGCAGCAGGTATTTTCTGTGATTTGTCAAAGGCATTCGATTGTGTAAACCACAACATACTTTTAAATAAATTAGAATTCTATGGTGTCATGGGCAGTGCTGCAAAATGGTTCAAGTCATACCTTGCTAACAGGAAACAAATGGTGTCAGTGCAAGGGACTAGTGAATGAAGTCATCAGTCATCATTAGAATGTGAATAAATTACATGTGGTGTTCCACAAGGATCCATCTTAGGGCCATTGCTTTTTCTTGTGTACATTAATGATTTCTCATCAGTTACACTGCCAGAAGCAGAGTTCGTTTTGTTTGCAGATGACACAAGTATTGCAATAAATAGTATGTCGAGTGTAGTTATAGAAAGATCTGCTAATGATATTTTCATGGATATTAATAAATGGTTTAAAGCCAACTCACTGACATTAAACTTCGAAAAGACTCACTATATGCAATTCAGAACCTGTAAGAGGTTTCCACCCAGCATATGCATAAAGTACGAAGAAGAGCAGATAGAAGAGGTCGACAGTCTTAAGTTCCTGGGATGACAACATCACAGAACTGCAGAAACGCCTTAACAAGTCTGTATTTGCAATTCGAGTGTTAGCAGACATAGGTGACATAAAAGTGAAAAAGCTTGCATACTTTGCCTACTTTCATTCCATAATGTCATATGGTATAATATTTTGGGGTAACTCTTCAAGTCAAACAAAAGTTTTCAGAGTCCAAAAGCATGTAATACGTATTATTTGTGGAGTAAATTCACGGACGTCTTGTAGAAACCTCTTCAAAGAACTGGGTATACTAACTACTGCCTCTCAGTATATTTACTCCTTAACGAAATTTGTCCTAAATAATATATCTCTTTTTTCCAACAAACAGCTCAGTTCATACATACAATACCAGGAACAAAAATGATCTGCACAAGGACTTAAAAGCACTTACTTTAGTTCAAAAAGGGGTCCACTACTCAGGAACACTCATCTTCAATAATTTGCCAGCAAACATAAAAAATTTAGTTACAAATAAAGATCAGTTTAAAAGGAGCCTGAAAGACTTACTAGTGGCCAACTCTTTCTACTCCATTGACGATTTTTTTAATAGAAACAAATGATGTATTGTATATATTCATACTATTATTACTGTTATTTCAGCTTTTTTTAAAAAAAAACAAGTAACATGTTCCACATCCACGGGGATCTCCTCAACACGGATCTATGGAACGAAAAACTAATCTAATCTAATCCAACAAGAGATTTGGAAAGAAAATTTAAGTGCAGGGAGAATAAATAAAAATTTTAGACACTGCAATTCTGTCAGAGTGTGCAAACGATTCAACTGCCCAGATAAATCGCCCAATCTTAATCCAATATAAAATGTGTAGGATATTTGGAAGTACAAGTGAGACACAGAAAGCAACACCTCTGCAATTTAGCAGCTCTGTGCTTCGGAAGGATGGGGTATACCTGAAGTAAATTGTGGACTCTCTTTTCCTCGCTGGATTGAGGCCAAGCTCCTGGACAGATACAGTGTTCACTACATGTGATGTCTCCTGGAGGTTATAACACTTTAATACAGACTGGTAGCTAAAAATTTTTCTATTCGTGTTCTGCAAATATTAATGGATTATTTTTTCTGTAAATTTTGAAATGTCATATGTAACTTAAGCCAATGGCCTTGCCGCAGTGGTAACACTGGTTCCCATCAGATAACCAATTATACAGCACTGTCGGGCTTGGCTAGCACTTGGATGTGACACTGTCTGGGTCTGCCAAGTGCTGTTGGCCGGCAGGATTCACTCAGCCCTTGTGAGGCCAATTGAGGAGCTACTTGATTGAGGAGTAGCGGCACTGGTCATGAAAACTCACAATGGCCAGGAGAGCGGTGTGCTGACCATATGCCCCTCTGTATCCGCCTGAGGGCTGATGATGTCACAGCAGCCATTTGGTACCATTAGGCCTTCAAGGCCTGCTCGGATAGTGTTTGTATAAGTAATTTAAAATTGGATATGTTTCTTTTATAATTCATGCAAATGCTGTAGAACCAGTGTCAGTTACCTTTTTAATATAATGTATTTTATATTGGGTCAATCCAATAGGAACATGGTAGGGCATGTTAGGGAAATTTTATATGGTTGATCAAAGAGTGCCATGTCTGGACGTCAAGACATCAAATGAATTCGTATAATTGCGAATAAAGACTTCCTTCAACTGTAGAATGGAATGACGACAATGAAAATTTGTGCTAGACCAGGACTCAAACCCGGGTTTCCCGCTTATCGAGAGCGGTCGCCTTACATTTGGCTATCCGTGCACAACTCACGGACAGACCCAAATTTCCATATCTCGTGAACCATGCCTCTACGACCTGTACTTGTACACCCATCGAGTACGAGGGTTGGAACTTTAATAGAGGCAACTATTTATTCACAACCGATACAAAAGAGTTCCATGTTTGCACCTATTACTGTCCTTCAAAGTAGTCACCAGCGTTGTGTAGAACCCGTTGCCAGCGATGTGGAAGGTGTAGTATACCATTAGCAGAGCCTGTTCTGTTGATGGTGCGAATGGAGTGGTCTGCTGACTGTAGAATCTCTCGAACAATTCTGAAGCAAATGCCACGAAGTGGTTCCTTCATCTTCGGAATCAAATCAAAGTCACAAGGACTGAAGTCCAGGGACTATGGTGGATGGTACAGTACTTCCCAGTCCCATCGACCAAACAGAGCAGCCACAGCTTGTGCTGTAAGCGCACGTGCATTATCGTGCAAATATTGAACAAATCAAATATTCTAGATGCTACACAACTACAAGAGCTTTCTGACTTACTTTTTAAATATGCAAGTGTTTCTAATAATAATCCATGTGTAATCAAAGATTTATGAACATGAACTTAATGTCTATCCTCACGCAACATTTTGTGTTATGCCTTTCCCTACACCGTGAGCAAAGAGTGAAGCAGTTAAGCAGGAAATCAATAGAATGTACGAATGGGGAATCATACAGCCATCATTTTCTCCATATTGCAACCCAATACTACCAGTTAGAAAACCTGATGGAACAGTACGACCAGTTTTAGACGCTAGAGGCATAAACAAAATCCTAGTACCAGTAAGAACAAAACCAGATAATTTAGATGAACAGTTACTAAAATTTGATAATACCAAATATTTCAGCACCCTCGACCTTAAAAAATCTTACTGGCAAATAAAGTAGCATGAGGAGAGTAGAAAATACACAGTATTTGTCTGCAATGGCAGGAGTTATGAATTTCAAGTTCTACACCAGGCTCGTCCAAACTGTGCCCCTGGGGCGCTAGCGCCCGCGGCCAGCGTCCCGGGCGAATTCGTATGTTGTCGCAGTGGCCGAGCCGTGTCGCTTAGCTGACTGTACAGACCGCCGCCAAGCCTCGCCATGCCGCTGTACGCAAATATTGCAATAGATAAAAATTTATTTTGCGACGACACATCGCTGTCCTTTTCAGCGGCACTGGGGGAAAGCGCATCTAAAACCAATCCTTTTTGTTAGTTTTTTATTTGAGTTTCAATGAATGAAACAATTAATTGTTGAAGTGATAAAAGTGTTTTAAAAACAGGATTGTACAAAATTAATTGTATGTTCTTTTTTGGCGTGGTACGAGCAGGAAACAGGTGGGCAAAGTTTGTGAGCAGGTTACAAATGATCGCTGAGAATTGGGAAAGCAGGGAAACCCTTTGCTGCTGGGAATCTAATCAAGGATTGCCTGGTCGACTCGGCGGCTTGTATTTGTCTACCAGACCTCACGGAAAAATTTAAAAAAATAGCTCTATCGCCTCAAACTGTCGCTCACAGAGTCGAAGATATGGTCTCAGATATGGAGCAGCAATTAATGGATAGAGCGGCAAACTTCATTTCACTTTCTATCGCTCTTGAAGAGTCCACGGACGTTGCATACATATCTCAGCTCGTTATACTCATTCGAAGTGTCGACGACAATCTGCGTGTCACCGAAGAATTTCTCGATCTTATACCATTAAAAGACACAACCACGGGTTTGGGTATTTTTCTAGCCGTGGAAAACGTGTTTGAGTCAACGGGTTTAAAATGGGAACGCATGACCAGTGTAACAAGGGATGGAGCCCCTGCGCTACGAGGGATACTTACTGGATTTCTGAGTTACGTGAGGTCAAAAATGGCTGAAGTTAGCTGTTCCTTATTCGCGACAGTCCACTGTCTGATACACCAGGAGGCACTTTGTGCGAAGATTGTCAACATAAAAAATGTTACGGACACAGTTATTTGAACGGTTAATTATCTTCGCTCGCATGAACTCACACATGGCCAATTTAAAGAATTTCTGGCTGATATAGAAGCGGAATACCCGGACATCCCCTACTACACTAAAGTAAGATGGCTGAGCAGAGGAAAGGTGCTTCATCGGTTTTTCTCCTTGAGGGGCGAAATAAATACCTTTTTGGAAATGAAAGGACGTCCAGAAGAATTACTTTGTGATCCTAAGTTGGTGGCGAATTTGGCTTTGTTGAGTGACGTTACTGGTCATTTAAATACTTTGAAAATTTCACTCCAACGCGAAAATCACTATGTCGTTGATTTAGTGCTGACGATTCAAGCATTTAAAAAAAAATTTATTTTGTGGGAAAAACAATTGCGCGAGAAGAATTGTGGACACTTTCCAGCACTGGACAGCGTTAAAGAAGATGTGGATTTTTCAGATTATGTTGCAATCATTTGCGAATTACAAGAACGGTTTGAAAACAGATTTTTGGAGGTAAGTGAGCTTCAATCGGCCTTAGATATATTTGTTCGACCGTTTTCCCTTCGGGCAGACAACGTCTCACAAGTGCTTCAACTAGAGCTGATTGACTTGCAGTGCGATATCCGCCTGAAAGACCGCTTTCTCATGTGTAAAACTTTGGATGACTTTTACAGCTGTCTTCCACGAGAGAAATATCCTCTTTTGCACAAGCGCACGGCCTAAGTTCTCTCAGTGTTTGGTTCCACGTATATCTGTGAGCGCTTTTTCTCTCTTTTAAAGCTTGCGATAAAAATTTCACTAATTCTTGGAGGTTATCAGTCTCAGGGAATATTGTACCAAACATTGACAAAACCGTTTCCTTGAAAAAGAAAAAAGCGTAAAATGTTAATTGTCTTCTTTAACAATGTTGACTGTAAGAATTAAAGAGCTTTATAACCTTAATTCTATTTTTTAATAAGTTTTCAAACTTGGTCGGTTAAAATTATTACATACAAAACAGCAAACTAAGGATCCGATTTCTAATCTCTGAAAAGGGATACAAAGAGATGTAGCCCGAAGTATAACAAAAAATGTTTACTTGTAACTGCTAACAGTGACACTCTCTATCCCTTATATAAAGTTATTTGTGTGTGAAATCTTATGGGACTTAACTGCTAAGGTCATCAGTCCCTATAAAGTTATTTCTAAAATAGAATATTTATGACTCTAGTTCATTTAAGAAACTGATATATTTTTCAGAAGACGCCTATTGTACATATGACGAGTGTGCATGTGCAGTACTAATAGAATGAACCTGTGGGTCAGAAAACAACTAAGATGTTCTTCGATTCTTGTTTTGGATATTGTTGTCTAAAGCTTTGCGTAGTAATTCTGCCACACGAACACTAGTTGCTACCTAAACGGTAAATGCTTTGCTTGTTTTACCGCTCATCGGCCTCTTTTACAGAGGTGCGCTTCCTGCTATTTTGTTCGCGTTGGCTCTGACTGCGGGACAGTCCAGCGCAGAACAGTGCTGTGCGGTCTCACTCGCTCCGCAGCTCTCTCTCTCTCTCTCTCTCTCTCTCTCTCTCTCGCTCGCTCCTATGATGATACTAGCGACACACGGTGGCGGACGGGGCGCTGAACTACACTGCCTGGCGCCCGCCGGGCGCAATTCTTGGATGAGCCTGTTCTACACTTTGGCTTAAACATTAGCACAGACGTATTTATATCAGCTTTGGACAGGGTCTTAGGACCAGAATTGCTCAGTAAGGTTACCATTTATGTTGATGATATGTTAATAGCCACATCAACTTGGGCAGAACATATCAGTGTAATGGGAAAAGTAATTCAGAGATTTACAGAGTACAAAGTAACAGCAAATCTTAAAAAATCTAACTTTGGGAAAGAACAAGCAAAATTTCTAGGACATATCATATCAGAACAGGGTACATTACCAGACCCAAAGAAACTAGATGCCATACATAATTGCCCACCCTCAAGGAACAAAAAACAATTGAAAGTATATCTAAGACTAACCTCCTTGTTTCGAAAATTTATACCACAACAAAAAAATTGTTCAAATGCCTCTGAGCACTATGGGACTTAACTGCTGAGGTCATCAGTCCCCTAGAACTTAGAACTACTTAAACCTAACTAACCTAAGGACAGCACACACATCCATGCCCGAGGCAGGATTCGAACATTCGACCGTAGCGGTCGCGCGGTTCCAGACTGTAGCGCCTAGAACCGCTCGGCCACACCTGCCGGCGTTTACCACAACAATTTATGAATAGCGATGCCCTACATAACCTATTGAGAGAGGAAAAACCTTGGATATGGGATGAAAGATGCCAGGAGGACTTTACCAAAATTAAAAATGCATTAATATCAGCGAACATTTTGAATCATCCTGACATGTCTAAGGACTTTTGTTTAAGCATGAACGCCTCGTTTCAGGGGCTGGGGGCATGTCACGAAGTATGGAGACACTACAGAGTAACAAATTGTACAGACAGGTTTTCCAAACTTTGTTACTTTCCTAATTTACGACGATGTGTTTTACAAATATTAAAAAAGTGTGTTATTTGCCAAAGAACAAAAACATCCAATATGTCAAAGTTTACAGAACTACACCCCATACAAACCAAAGCTCCACTGGAAATGGTTTCTCTGAACATCATAGGGCCATGTCCTCGAGCAAAAGGAAGTGTCAAATACATCATAGCTCTTATGAAATTTTCACAAAATACATCAAACTTTATGCTATCAAAACCACTACAGCCAGTACCATCATAAGAACAATTGAAGAGGATTATTTACGGAGAGTAGGAAAATCCATATTAATATTAACTGACCATGCAGCCTATTTCGTAGGAAGAAAATGGAAACAATTCATAAATACACAGGGCATTAAACACATCTTGGTAAGTTTTTCCACCCAGAAGCAAGTCGCGTGGAGAGGGTGTTTAAAGAATTCAATAGATTTATAATGATATTACGCTCATAATAAGCATTCAAGATTGAATACAAGACTTCATTTATGCAGATAGTAAACAATCTTCCCCACTCTTCCACAGGTTTCACTCCTAATGAGATGATGTTTAACAGAAAGCTAACTGACGACTGGGAATCACCCATACCAAAATTACCTACTAAAGAGTTAACATTACAGGATAAAATCAAACGTGCAGTAATTACGCTGGAAAATAGAGCAGAATACAGAAAGAGAATATACAACAAAAGTTAAAAGGAGTTACACATTTTTTTGAAGGGCAACGCGTCCTCTAGAGAACACATCCCAAATCGACAAAGATCGGTAAGTTGAACAAAAAATGGCAATTACTATACTCAGGGCCATATATTATTGCAAAAATACCTTATCCTTGAACTTATAGGTTGGTATATGAAAGAAAGGCGAGAGACAAAGGTCTCCACCCTCACAAAGACTTAAAATATTTTCACGAGTAGTGACACAATATCACAGCAGTTTTCTTGTCATAAAATATATTTATAAGTAATGCCACAGTTTTATAAGTAAAAAATTTTATTATGTGCATTTTTGAATGAAATATGAATAGGCTTAAGTAATTTTCTTGTTTTGTAAGCAAAGACAAACATTTGACTAGAAGGAAGTGTAAAAACACAGCTTCACGCGAAGCGAAATCCAAACTGGAGCAGCATACAACTCAGCTGTGCAACAATGCATGCTTACGTCAATACTAGGGAAGAGACATCGAACAAGCGCAACAGGCTAACTCACGGTTTATCCAAATAGAAACGCGACACTGCACAAGTATCAAGCCCAATTTCAAAGTAAATAATAACACGTAACAACTATATTTACTATCAGGGAATGAAAGAATATAATATTACATTTATGTCAACATGCGAAGTTGCGTCAATACTAAAATACACTCCTGGAAATTGAAATAAGAACACCGTGAATTCATTGTCCCAGGAAGGGGAAACTTTATTGACACATTCCTGGGGTCAGATACATCACATGATCACACTGACAGAACCACAGGCACATAGACACAGGCAACAGAGCATGCACAATGTCGGCACTAGTACAGTGTATATCCACCTTTCGCAGCAATGCAGGCTGCTATTCTCCCATGGAGACGATCGTAGAGATGCTGGATGTAGTCCTGTGGAACGGCTTGCCATACCATTTCCACCTGGCGCCTCAGTTGGACCAGCGTTCGTGCTGGACGTGCAGACCGCGTGAGACGACGCTTCATCCAGTCCCAAACATGCTCAATGGGGGACAGATCCGGAGATCTTGCTGGCCAGGGTAGTTGACTTACACCTTCTAGAGCACGTTGGGTGGCACGGGATACATGCGGACGTGCATTGTCCTGTTGGAACAGCAAGTTCCCTTGCCGGTCTAGGAATGGTAGAACGATGGGTTCGATGACGGTTTGGATGTACCGTGCACTATTCAGTGTTCCCTCGACGATCACCAGTGGTGTACGGCCAGTGTAGGAGATCGCTCCCCACACCATGATGCCGGGTGTTGGCCCTGTGTGCCTCGGTCGTATGCAGTCCTGATTGTGGCGCTCACCTGCACGGCGCCAAACACGCATACGACCATCATTGGCACCAAGGCAGAAGCGACTCTCATCGCTGAAGACGACACGTCTCCATTCGTCCCTCCATTCACGCCTGTCGCGACACCACTGGAGGCGGGCTGCACGATGTTGGGGCGTGAGCGGAAGACGGCCTAACGGTGTGCGGGACCGTAGCCCAGCTTCATGGAGACGGTTGCGAATGGCCCTCGCCGATACCCCAGGAGCAACAGTGTCCCTAATTTGCTGGGAAGTGGCGGTGCGGTCCCCTACGGCACTGCGTAGGATCCTACGGTCTTGGCGTGCATCGCTGCGGTCCGGTCCCAGGTCGACGGGCACGTGCACCTTCCGCCGACCACTGGCGACAACATCGATGTACTGTGGAGACCTCACGCCCCACGTGTTGAGCAATTCGGCGGTACGTCCACCCGGCCTCCCGCATGCCCACTATACGCCCTCGCTCAAAGTCCGTCAACTGCACATACGGTTCACGTCCACGCTGTCGCGGCATGCTACCAGTGTTAAAGACTGCGATGGAGCTCCGTATGCCACGGCAAACTGGCTGACACTGACGGCGGCGGTGCACAAATGCTGCGCAGCTAGCGCCATTCGACGGCCAACACCGCGGTTCCTGGTGTGTCCGCTGTGCCGTGCGTGTGATCATTGCTTGTACAGCCCTCTCGCAGTGTCCTGAGCAAGTATGGTGGGTCTGACACACCGGTGTCAATGTGTTCTTTTTTCCATTTCCAGGAGTGTATATACATTGTAACTAGAATTAAAAGACATCATTATAACGAAACATACAGGGCGTGTTAGCTAACAAAAGGATGAGATACCGTAGGAGATGTCAAAGTAACTTTCTTTGCAGGGTAAATGAATAAAAGGAATACAAATGCAAGTAAATAAATATATAAACAAATAAGAATCAAATATGTAAAACGACTGCAAATGAATGTGATGACCGAGTATATGCGTGGCCTATGAGCTACAAAACACAATTAGTTTTTAAGTTAGTTATAAGATTTTTATATTGCAGCGACCAGTGCATCGACACAGCGCAGAAGAAGAGATTTACGACGGGTGTTATAGGTACCATATGAAAAAACGGGCTGCACCTCATAAAAATGATTTAGTTATTAGTATGTCTATGTGTATATTTTGGTCATCACGCAAATGAAGAATAAGAATATACATCATCACAAAGCAACTGAAGATTAGATGGGTAGTTGACATAACTAATGAGGAGGTATTGAATAGAATTGGAGAGAAGAGAAATCTGTGGCACAACTTGACTAGAAGAAGGGATCGGTTGGTAGGGCATATTCTGAGGCATCAAGGGATCACGAATTTAGTATTGGAGGGCTGCGTGGAGGGTAAAAATCGTAGAGGAAGACCAAGAGACAAATACACTAAACAGATTCAGAAGAATGTAGGTTGCAGTGGGTACTGGGAGATGAAGAACCTTGCACAGGATAGAGTAGCATGGAGAGCTGTATCAAACCATTCTCTGAACTGAAGACCACAACAACAACAACAACACAGTGCAACTACAAAACATTTACCCATACTTACTGACTACAAAGTGCACATAAAGACAGAGGCATGTGACCTCAAATTAAACTAATCAATTCATATCGCATCACATGCGAATATAAACGACGACATTACCACATAATCGTAAAGAGGTAAGCATGACATAATGCAAAAATTTTTGCATTAAAAACACAAAGCTACACGTAGACAATTATAAGCAGCGCAATGGTATATAGTACATGAGTCATTAATACGTTTTGGTTCCATGAAAAGGGAGTTCCCTAAGTGATTTAAGAAAGGACAAATAGCATTTCCATATAAATCCATAAACCAGTAGAACAGTATTCCTTATTCCCTCCCCAATGCAGGAGGCGCACCAAAGCGTAGTTAAGCCAGCAACAGGTAATGTAGAATCCTGATGTAAATGTTTTTCTCTGTTTCTCCCTAGAAAAATATTAAACTCTCATAACTGATATATGCATGACTGGAAAATAAAATGTGGATGCATTAAATGTATATATAGTAACATGATGTAATGGAATGTAAATAAGTTGTGTGTATTTATGTACAAAGGATTTTTTAAACTAACAAACAAACTATACTAACTAGCAACTGTAATTTAAAAAGGAATTCTGTAATGTTTTAGTATTTAAGAATTTTCTACAGTTGATACAAATAATGGGTGGAATGTCAGCCTTAGATGTAAGCCATTGTAATATGCATTGTTATGTCGAAATGTTTGTGTGAATTTTATGTGTATGTCGAGCCATACGTAAAAGATGAACTTGAAATACTAACAGAAGGGGAAAAAACCTCAAGGGCTAAAAACAATTCTCACGCCAAAGTGAATGGCGAAATAGATGGTGGTACCCAAACGTGTGTGCAATAGTGCAACGAATCAGTTATGGTAATGTCATGCTACGCAACGTCTGATATATTAATCAGCAAACTACAATTGTGCAAGCATCACTTACCTTGATGTCGGGTGTTGATGTGCTGTATTCACCCCACTGAAAATGTTGATACGACGGAGAAGATCCTTCCCGGGCCGTATCAAAGGTGAATTATCTGCTGCAGCATCGGTTCTTGGAGAGTAAACGCACATGCACTGCACGCACAATGGAAGACCATGCCACAGCAAATTATTCGACGGATAGTACGGCACTCAATGTGAAAGTGACACTAAAGCGGGAGTGGAAGCGCGAGCGACTGCACACAGTAATGCGTGGAGCATTAATGGCACTTACACAGCCAAAAAAAAAAATATTTCGTGTGCATGCACACAGAGACTAGCAATGTTGCCAAAAGGACAAGTAGCCGCTCTAGCAGCGCTCTCATGTAAATACCTAATGAAGTGTCATTCTGTATGTAAGTTACGTATTTCCTGTAAGGTAATGTGTAAGCAAGACAAGCTGACATCTCCAACCCAAAATACAAAGAAAAATACGCCGACAAATAAAGGTCATTGTACCCCTTTTGGCAAAATTTAAATTTAAGCTGTACGAGTCTATACAAAACATGTGCGCCCCCATTGAATGTCACCTCACAGTGTGGGGGCAACTGTATAGGTACATAAGGAAAAGCTCCAACAACCTACGACAAAAATTTAAAACCAATGACAATAATCATTAGCACGGCTACTGTAAGCGCCGGAAAAGATGTAATTTGCTACGCCGAAGACGGATGACAAATGATAAAAACTCCATTCAGTTTGTTTTGTCAGTTATTACATAGACTCTGTCTTTAGTTCCCATGGCGAGAAGATGTATTTCTTGTGGTACAGTGTGTTGTCTGCAAAATAATTCTATGAAAATATGAAGTCTGAGAGTTCGTTTTTGTGCAAAACCACGAAAGTTTTTCTTTCTTCCACGCATTATCCCAGTGTCATATCAACATAGCTGCCTGCATCAGAAGAGGAAGTCCGATTAAGAATTAATATTGTACACACGGTCAAGAAGGAGAAATACTAATGGTGGATGAAGACGAATATAACCAAGGATACCAGATTTGACGTTAAGTTCGAGACACCACTAGCTCACAATTTACGAAATTTGTGAATCAAAAGTGAAAGATAATTTATTCGCTGCAAAATTCTCACGAAGCGAGAATGCTACCTCGAGACCACGAGCTGCGGACATGTCCATAGTATAATTAATTTATTTAGTTATATATATATATAAATCTGCACATGTTCTAATGATTTAAAATGAGCACACCACCTTTGTCTCACTTCGAAACTTGACAGGTCTATCCACTATGATAGTGTGAACACAAAGTTCGTGACTATGTTTTTTTGCTTGCACCTCCTGGAGACTCTCAAATGCCGATGTGTCATTACCATACATTTAATTACAACAAATTAAACCAATGTCGACGTGTTATCCTCAATATCTGAAACGGCATACAGCCATGGAACATACACTACTGGCCATTAAAATTGCTACACCAAGAAGAAATGCGGATTATAAAAGGGTATTCATTGGACAAATATATTATACTAGAACTGACATGTCATTGCATTTTCACGAAATTTGGGTGCATAGATCCTGAGAAATCAGTACCCAGAACAACCACCTCTGACCGTAATAAAGGCCTTGATACGCCTGGGCATTGAGTCAAACAGAGCTTGGATAGCGTGTACAGGTACAGCTGCCCATGCAGCTTTAGCACGATACCAGGGTTCATCAAGAGCAGTGATTGGCGTATTGTGATGAGCCAGTTGCTCGGCCACCATCGACCAGTCGTTTTCAGTTGGTGAGAGATCTGGAGAATGAGCTGGCCAGGGCAGCAGTCAAACATCTTCTGAATCCAGAAAGGCCCGTACAGGACCTGCAACATGCGGTCGCGCATTATGCTACTGAAATGTAGGGTTTCGCAGGGATCGAATGAAGGGTAGAGCCATGGTTCGTAACACATCTGAAATGTAACGTCCACTGTTCAAAGTGCCGTCAATGCGAACAAGAGGCGACCGAGAAGTGTAACCAATGGCACCCCACACCATAAAGCCGGGCGATACGCCAGTATGGCGATGACGAATACACGCTTCCAATGTGTGTTACCCGAGATGTCGCCAAACATGGATGCGATCATAATGATGCTGTAAACAGAACCCGGATACATCCGAAAAATGACGTTTTGCCATTCGTGCACCCAGGTTCGTCGTTGAGTACACCATCGCAGGCACTCCTGTCTGTGATGCAGCGTCAAGGGTAACAGCAGCCATGGTCTCCGAGCTGATAGTCAGTCCATGCTGTTGCAAACGTCGTCGAACTGTTCGTTCAGATGGTTGTTGTCTTGCAAACGTCCCCATCTGTTGACTCAGGGATCGAGACGTGGCTGCACGACCCGTTACAGCCATGCAGATCTCATCTCGACTACTAGTGATACAAGGCCGTTGGGATCCAGCACGGCATTCCGTATTACCCTCCTGAACCCACCGATTCCATAATCTGCTAACAGTCATTGGATCTCGAGCAATGCGAGCAGCAATGTCGCGATACGATAAACCGCAATCACGATAAGCTACAATCCGACCTTTATCAAAGTCGGAAACGTGATTGTACGCATTTCTCCTCCTTACACAAGGCATCACAACAATGTTTCACCAGGCAATGCCGGTCAACTGCTGTTTGTGTATGAGAAATCAGTTGGAAACATTCATCATGTCAGCACGTTGCAGGTGTCGCCACCGGCGCCAAGCTTGTGTGAATGTTCTGAAAAGCTAATCATTTGTGTATCACAACATCTTCTTCTTGTATGTTAAATTTCGTGTCTGTAGCACGTCATCTTCGTGGTGTAGCAATTTTAATGGCCAGTAGTGTAAGTTATTGCAAGCTTCAACTAAAATGATGAAATCCAATATGGCATCTCCTCACAACTCGATACGACCGAGAAAGTCGATAGATGTCCCTAGCTATCGAAACTGGGCATGTACACGCCATAGTGCTGTCACTGTGGTGAGCCCAACATCTCCCACCAAAAGTAAGATGCATCGATCGATTTGAAGGGAGAGTGACATCTAGTGAAGATCTACAAAACTAAGCATGTGTTCTTTAAACTAAAATATCAGAGATGGCATTATTAGTAAGGATGGGTAGATAAAATACACTGAGTTATGGGATAGCGTCATACACATATCTAGGACGGTAATATCATGTAGACAAGTTATAAAAGGGCCGTGCATAGGTGGAGCTGTCATTTGTACTCAGGTGATTCATGCAAAAAAGTTTCCAACATGATCATGGATTAAGACTTGGAAAGCACGGAACGGTAATCGGCGCTAGATGCATGGGAGATTCCATTTCGGAAATCGTTAGGGAATTCAGTATTCCGAGATCCAAAGTGTCAAGGCTATGTCGAGAGTACCAAGTTTCAGGCATTAACTCTCACACGGGAAACGTAATGACCAACGGTATTCACTTAAGGACCAAGTGCAGTGGTGTTTGCGTAGAGTTATCAGTGCTAACAGACAAGAACCACTGCATTAAATAACAGCAGAAGTCAATGTGGGAAGTATGACGAACGTTTCTGCTAGGACAGTGCAGTGAATCTGGCGTTAAGGGCTATGACCGACATGAGGGCCTAACAGCATGACCTGCAGCGCCTCTCCTGAGCCTGTGACCACATCAGTTGGATTCTAGGTAACTGGATAGTTGTGGACTGCTTAGATGAGTCGTGATTTCAGTTAGACAGAGCTGACATTAGGATTCGTGTGGGGTGCAGAGCACACGAATCCGTGGACTCAAGTTGTCAACAAGGTACTGTGCAAGCTGGTGGTGGCTCCAATAGGTGTGGACTATGTTTACATGGAAAGGACTGGGTCATCTGGTTCAACTGATTCGATCACTGACTGGGATGATTACACAGCTCAAAAAAAAAAAAAAAATCTTGTTGCCAGGGATATTTGAACATATACAGGGTATATTTGGTATGCTGAATCTGAAAACAGATTTCCCTAATTGGCTCTAGTTTCTTATATACTGGTTATCTCTGCTGTGCAGCGTTTAATCGTTAAATTATCAGTATATCGGTTGTGAATTCCATAATTCTCTATGCCTATTCATTTTATATTTTGTGACTACATATGTAGAAATGTAATATCTTGTATGTTACACGTCATAGAGTAGAAGGTGAGATTATGGGATGTGGTAGTAATTTGAGACACCCTCTTGTGTTTCACAATTTCAAGGAACGTCAGTTGGTCACACTGATGTATTGAAGGTCAGGGTCTCTCATTCCTTTGTTCGTGCTCAGAGCGGCAGCCAATGTCTACTTCATTGTATTAAGAAAAAGGTATGTCACGGTTAGTTATTACATTATTGTTACCGGTAGTTAAATGTAAGTTATAGATCATATTGTAATATATACTGTCTTATTAGTTCCACCTTATCATACTTATAATATAATTTTTATTTTATTTTATTCTTTTCATAAACAAACATGAGTTCTTTGTGTAGAGATTATTTCAACACTCCTGATGTGTTCTGCTATATTTGTGGAGAATATACTCTGCAAGAACAATGGAAGATCATCACTGGCTTTGTGAAACAGGCCTATCATACCTATTTTGGGATTAAACTGGGAGACCAAGATAAACATTGGGCTCCTCATAAAGTTTACAAAAGCTGTGCCGAGTCTTTACGACTGTGGACTAATGGTAAATGAAGGGGCTTAAACTTTGGAGTGCCAATGGTGTGTTGAGAGCCAAAAACCCACCACAATGACTTTTATTTTTGCATTGTCAATGTAAAAGGTTTTAATCGCTACAAGAAACGTAAGTTGGAATATCTCCATTTAGAATCAGCAAGGCGACCTGTGCCACATAACGATGACATTCCTGTACCACTGTTTTCACCACTTTGCCAAAACTACTTCCTTCAGATGACGCTGATTTCCAGGACTTGAACACTAGTAGTAGTGAATCTGAATACGAAGGAAGTTCCTCAAGATATCAGCTCTTCAGCCAGGAAGAGCTTAACGACTTGATAAGAGGTGTCAGTCTTTCTAAACAGTCTTCTGTTCTGAACTCTTGGCATCTCGACTAAATGACAAGAAGAAACTAAAATCACAGCTTACCAGACAAGAGAAGAAGATATACTTTCACACTTCAGTTAAGATGATGCACTCGTTTACTTCAGTGACATTCCTGGTTTACTACTTAAAGTGGGCCCACCAAAATATCAACCTCAAGACCGGAGGCTTTTTATCGATTGGCCAACCAGAAGCCTAAAACGTGTGTTGCTGCATAATGGTAACTGCTAGGCATCCATTCGAATTAGCCACTCGACGAAACTTCATGAGGAATACGAAAATATCCAGATGATTCTCCAGAAACTTCGTTATAGTCAACACCAATGGCCTATCTGTGTTGATTTACAAATGGTTAACTTTTTACTTGGACAGCAAAGTGGATACACAAAATTCCCTTGCTTTATTTGCATGTGGGTCAACAGAGCAAAGCTGACCACCGGGAAGAAGTTTCATAGCCATCAAGAGATAGCTTTACTGTAGGAGCAGCTAATATCCCAAAAGAACCATTAGTTGACAGGGAAAAAATCATTCTTCCGCTACTTCATATCAAGCTTGGTCTAATGAAGCAATTCGTGAACGCATTGGGCAAAAATACTGATTGTTTCAAATATATATGCAACTCATTCCCTGGACTCGGTAATGAAAAATTAAAAGCTGGTATATTTGATGGCCCCAAAATTCGGAAGCTTATACGTGATTTGGAATTGATTAAAGTTATGAATTGCATTGAAGCATCTGCCAGGAGCAGTTTTGTCTCTGTTATCAAGAATTTTTTGGATAACCACAAAGCATATATAATTATATAATTACGAGGAACTGGTGCAAAGCGTGCTCAGAAACTTCAAAAGCTTGGGGGCTAATATGAGCATTAAGTTTCATTAACTCCACAGCCATCTTGATAGATTTGCGGACGATCTTGGTGACTACAGCGAGGAGCAAGGTGAAAGATTCATCATTATATTTAGGTGATGGAAGAACGACATCAAGGTAGATAGGACAAGCACATGATGGAAGACTGTTGCTGGAATCTTCAGCATGACTGTCCTGACGATCACTACACAAGAATATCACATAGGCAGAATTTTTCCATATGCTGAGTGTAATGTTTTTGAAAGACTGTCTCTTTTTTCCTTTCTTCTTCTATTATGTGCTGA
The DNA here is from genome assembly GCF_021461385.2 of Schistocerca piceifrons. Taxonomy (NCBI): domain Eukaryota; kingdom Metazoa; phylum Arthropoda; class Insecta; order Orthoptera; family Acrididae; genus Schistocerca; species Schistocerca piceifrons. Next base: position 780,014,699 of record NC_060139.1, read on the forward strand.
ATCAACTATATCTACAATTGTATGTTACCACAATAAATAGAGCCAATCTAGCAAAATTAATGACCTATTCAAATTCAGGGCCATAAAGTTATCCTAAATTCGCTGTCAATTAATTGACAACAAAATCACCATTGAGCAGTTTTATGCTCGACTACTTGGAGACTATTTGCAGCCATTCATGGACTACATGTTCCCAAACAAAGATGGAATTTTGTTGATGACAATGCCCCATGTCACTGGGGCACAATTATTCGTGATCGGTTTGAAGAACATTCTGGATAATTCGAGCAAATGATTTTGCCACCCAAATCGTCTGACATAAATCCCATCGAACATTTATGGGACATAATCAAGGGTTCAGACATCCACAAAATGCTGCATTGGCAACACTTTCGTAACTACGGACGGCTATAGAGGCAGCATAGCTTAGTATTTCTACAGGAGACTTCTAAAGACTTGTTGCGTCCATGTCACACTGAGTTGCCACATTACAATGGGCAAAAGGAGGTCCAGCACAATAATAGGAGGTATCCCATGACTTTTGTCACCATAGTGAAATACCCCTATCTGCCCAGTGTCGAAATTTTCTTCCCTAAAATTTTTCCCCAAAATTGCGAGAAAAAAGTTAGTGTGGAGTCGCTGGTTCAGACATGTGATTATGTGAACACACTGGAACCGGGCATGTAAGGCGTGCGCCACGTGTGGTGGCCCCTCCAGGAAGCAGCAAGTTCAGTCAACTTGTTATCTTGACACTCATTGTAGTGCGTGTATATGTGCATGCCACAGTTATTATTGTTTCATTTAGCTCATAAATACGTAGAATTTTTCTGACTACAGCCGACCTGGAGAAGTTGGGAAGGTACTTACGAAAATGGCGCCTCTAACCAAACGCCAGCAAAATGGTGTTTACGTGCTTTCAGGTGCAGTGGCATGGGGGGGGGGGGGGGGGCTATGATGGCTATAGACACCCCCTCAATGGAGTATCATATTACACTGGATAAAATGACTTCAGAAATCAGAGAATATATTACTTCAACAGATTCAATAATTTCTTTTATAATTATGTACCAATATAGGTTGCAATGTATTTTAAACACATTTTAACAAAAGAATAAGAGCAGCAGATAGCTTACTATCTAAACCAATAAATATCATTTAACTTAAAATGGGCATCTCATTATTTGTTAATATACATTGGATGTATATTAATGTACAAGTACCACTTACAATAATATGCCAGGTATGCTCTACTAACACTTAAATTGCTGACCCCCGACAAAAACTTAAAAATCACTGGACATCTGGGTCAAATCGTATTATCTTCCTGGGCACACACATTCTGTAGACACATTTTTACCGTGAACTAAAAAACAGTTACTAAAAACTACTTTAAGCAAAACCAAATTTTACCAACCCTCATTTTGTTAAGTTATATTCGATTCCTCCCCCCCCCCCCCCCTCCCCCCAATTAGCCCCCTCCCCTCTTGAGAGACTTGTAGAATCACCCGTGCATGCTTTTATCTGAACAACAAATTTAACAAATTTGCCAAAAGGGAGCCTAAAATACAGTTTCAGAACACATGACGTACAATAAAGAACCAAAATGTCTGAGTGTGACACTCGATAGATGTCTCACATTTAAAGAGCATATAACAAAAATAGCAGACAAATTAAAATCAAGGAACAGTGTTATACAAAAATTCTGTGGAACAACATGGGAAGCATCAATCTCTGTCCTGCACTCATCTGCTCTGAACCTTGTCTTCTCAACTGCTGAATACTGTGTGCCAGTGTGGCTTAACAGTCCTCATACTCATAAAATTGAGGCTCAACTCAATAACTCAATCTGCTCCTATGGAATGGCTCCAAATACTAAGCCATATACCACCGCCAAATTTTCTTTGCATAAACACACTCACAAGACAGCACAAGAAGATCTTGAATAACAGTAACCTACCAGTACATGAGAACATTGAATACATTACCCACAGCTGCCTTTGATCGAGAATGTTCCATAGCAAAATGGCAATTACAGCCACAGAGGAAAAATTAAGCTTGACTAAAGCCTGGCATCAACAATAGATCACAAAGCAGAGTAACAAAATTCCATCTATTACCCAAAAGCCTCCGGCTTTTGAGTTACCATGTAAAACCTGGTCAACTCTGAACAGTATAAGGACTCAACATGGTAGATGTGCCTACTTCCTGCATAAATGGAGCAAGCAATTGACACGCTTCTGCAAATGTGGTGGAATCCAAACCATAAAACATATCATAGAAGACTGACCTTGGACAGCTTATGAAAAGAAACCTAAAGGCTTACTGATGGTGACTTGATAAGCAATAGTCTAAATAAATATGTTAGATGTTTGTTTATAACTATAACTATTTCAGTTTTAACTAATTGTATTGTCATTTGTGTCTTAGTGCCACATACCAAATACATAAATTCATTAATACGGTGTCTGCAAATTTGAACCACTTTAACAACAGTAGGCATTTGCAAAGGAACTTCCTTATGTTTCCATGTTCCTCATATAGGGGAATCCCCATGTCATATCGCCCTGTACATTTGACTGATGAGACTGTTCTCCATGGGCTTGTTATGATTGATTGATTATTGATATGAGCTATGCAAGCAGTTGTGATGTACCCATTTTTTAGTGCCAGTACTTAATTCTCTTTCAAATACCAGAGTTAATTAAGGTCATAAGCGCACTATTAGTGATTATTTTAGAAGTTTTATAACATACAGATGGAAAAAGAAGCACCAATATAGCATTCACAATTTTCTTTATGCTATCTGTTCTTAGCAATACCTATATGTTCCATTATTCTTTTAGACAGTAACACTCAGCTGGGCAAAAAACATATCTTAACACATTTAAGTGCAGCTCACTGTGAGATTAAAAATTAATTTAATTTATTTGACTTACAAAATGTTTAGAGTGATGAGTTACTTTCTTTTCCAAATACCTTTTTGCGGTGATAATATCTTTAAAATCGATGCTAATTGTGATACATGATTCATGCCCCAATCAGTCACAGTTTAGTCAAAATGAATTTTCACAGTAATAGCATGGCTAATTTTTAAGATAATGTAGCCATCTTGGTTTTGCTTTTAAAAGGAAGGCCACAAGATAGTGCCAGTATTTGTCCAATATTCATGGCTAACCAACATCTTGAAATTCGCAACATAAGTACAACCCAGAATCTGCCACTTATCGAACTCGTTATTTATACATAAATATGATCATATATCCAGTGATACTACTGAAGCAGTGTTATCTTGAAGGAAAATGTTGAATACATGTTTTTTTGAAAGAAATGAAAATGTTTGAAGATCAAGAGCAAGGTGTATTATGACAAATGTTTTGTTCAGAGTCTTTGGTGGGCATAATTTAGCTCACAGATCATCTCACATATTTCATTAAAAAAATACGGACGAAGACCTCTAACCAGGCCGAAAAAGAGATGGAGAGACCAGTTTGCCAAGAATCTCCAAGTAGTGGGAGAAAGAAAGCAAATGCCGAAGACAGAATACTGTGGAAGAGGCTACATATGGAGGCCAGAACCGATTGCAGTTTGTGGGGCCTGGAGAGTAAAAATTATTCATACACATACATACATACATTATTCAGCCTATGTACATACACATATATAGTGATAATAATAATTTCACAGATTAGTGGTGTCTAACTGAGGGTTGATAAAATGTGAAGTCTGTCTCTCTGTTTTTATGCCCCTTTGTGGCTTGACTATATAACTGATATCCCTGGTTAAGTCTGTTGTAGTACTGATTTTGTACAGGGGTTGAATGAAGAGTAATGCCTCCACCTTCATTAATTGGGTTTGGGTGGGAATATTTTAATAAATCAAATGCAGAAATAATGCTTAGAATGTGATCTTTAATTACCAATATTCACTTTTCCACATAATCACCAGCCAGTTGGATACATTTCTGAAGTCATCATGGAAGAAGTCGACACACTGTTTCCGCAACCACAGTCTCACAGTTCACTCAACGTCTTCGTCAGAAGCATAATGATGTCCCATGATTGAATGGAGAAAAGTGTCACCTTCATTCTCGTAATGCGAGAGGTATTCCTGGCAAGTTTAAAGTCTGTGCACTTTCATTTCAGCAGTTAGCGTCTGGGGTACCCATCATGCACAGATCTTCCAATAGCAAAGTAAAGCAATAATGTGACCCACATATTCTTGTGAAATGCCAACTGTGCTTGAAATTTCTCTCTGTGTGATATGACAATCGTCCTGAATGGATCTGTCAACATTTTGCTTGTGAAACTTGGTGGTTGCTGTCACAGGACGTCCAACTCTTTGTCATGCAGGTCAGATGTTTCCACCTCAACATCTTTAAACTTACTTGCCCAATGACGCACAGTACTCACATCAACACAATCACCTTTAACTGCTTTCATTCTCTGATGAATCTCCTTTGGGGTGACACAATTTGTTGTCAAGAATTCAATGACTGCACGGTGCTTAAATTGCATTGACTGACCATCTGTGCAGGGTTCCATACTTTACACTGTAACAACACAACTGTTCAATGCTAAGGCTTCCTGCCAACTGGAGATGTAGAGAAGAGGCTACAGAACAAGCCAGTACCTGCCGCATACCAATGCTGCCAACTGTTGAAGAGTTATGAAGGTGGAGGCGTTATTTTTCAGTCAACCCTCGAAGATACACTGCTTTGTTAGTTAGCATAGTGTGTAGGGAAATGATTTTGCATGAGTGTAGACATGAAGATGGATAGTTGTGTAATAAAAGTCATTGTTAAATTCTATTTCACTTAAAAATTAAGTAAATGGAAAATTCATGTTATTCTGTTCTAGGAGGAGGAGATTACAGTTTAACATCCTGTTGACAACGAGATCATTAGAGACGGAGCACAAGCTCGGATTGCGGAAGGATGTGGAAGAAAATCAACCGTGCCCTTTCTAAGGAACCATCCCGGCATTTGCCTGAAGCGATTTAGGGAAATCACGGAAAACCTAAATCAGGATGGCCGGACGCGGGATTGAACGGTCGTCCTCCCGAATGCGAGTCCAGTGTGCTAACCACTGCACCACCTCGCTCGGTATTCTGTCCTATAGTACTTTATTTTCTGCTATAACATGTGGGGGTCACATGAAATAAATTGGCTGCTAACTACCTACACAGATGGCAGTGAGGATACACAGTAGTGGGTGGGGGTTAAATTCAGACACAAAATAGACAGTATACAACAGGGGATGTCTCCTTTGATTTTTATGAAACAGTGTAAACATGAATTGATAGCTGTTTACTACTATGGCTTGAAATTGACAATACTCTGAAACGGATGTAATCTGACTGACTAAACGAATACTTTTACAAAAGGAAACGCTAATGAAACAAATTGTGATGAATATTTAGTTAAAACTTATCCCACAAGCTTTTAAATTCATTACTGTTGACATTTGCAGGCTATGAACTGCCACTACTTTCACCTTTGTCTTATAAGTATTGGGTTTTTCTTCCAGCATTTTTATTTTGCTTCTTAAGTTTTGTTTTCTGGGACTTTGAGCTGCAGGAGTTTCAGTGTTTATACTAGTGCTGATATTTTCATTCATTTTTTCAACCTGAAAGTAACACATGGGTATTATTTACTTATCTATATGAAAAGTCATTAATGACAATTGACAGCCATCTGACATTAATTCGAAATAAACTGGCATGCACTCATAGCCAAAGTACGATACTGCAGTGCCTGTGTTGCTCAGAAGTACGATACAATGGCACTATGGCTGCTACAGCCATTTTGAAATTCATGAAATGTATTTGCAGTTGCAATATGGACCACCATCAGCAACATAATGGAATGATGACATTGTGCAGATTGGGACTTGAACCAGTAATTCACACTTACCGCAGGTGGTCACCTTACCAGTAGGCTATCTGAGGTTGCTTCATGGCCAGACCCAAACTTCCATCTGTTGTCAACCATATGTCTGCAACCTGCACTTGTGCATCCATTATGTATGTTCCCGTACAGGGGAGACATTTGAATTCAAAGTTGCTTGTCCGGAATTGGCAGATAAATATGTATTTCACAAAACTTAGAAACATTTTCATATCTAATATAGCATAATGTTCACACAACAACACAACGCACAGTTTCTCATTGTCCTAAGAGCTTACTAGCAAGAGCAACATGAACTGAACGTCTGAACTGATGTGAAATTTAATTTTATTCTAGAAGCATCCTGAAAATTTGGTGAGTCGAGCTAATGATATAGGTATTTCCACTTTTAAGATTTAAGACAGTATTAAATAAAATTATATATTTTTGTAAGTCAAAAACTTAAAAATATAATGAAAATAAAAAATTGTTTACGTGAGAATGAAAAAATTAGGTTCTTCCAAAACATTTGCCATATATAAGTTTTACATATGTAATAGACTAGCTTTAAACAAGACAGAGCATTGCTAGAGTGCTTGTGCAGTAATGGAAACACGTTAATCTTATACTTCATACCTGAAAATAGGTACAACTGTATCTGAAAACAGAGTGATATCGCAAGAAAGGTAGTTGAAAATCTGGATTCATTATAAAATGGCTCCTCAATGAATAGTGCACACAGCTCACTTTACCTTCCGCCTACTGCTGTGCACCTGCACTTCACTCATGTGGCATTGCAAGCAAATGCCACAGAGTGGGTTTTGCTACGGCTGGTTTTGTGAACACAGCAAAATTTGAAAATTGTGGTGAACCTATACACATTGTAGCCTCCATAAAAGACTACAGTAATGCAAAATAAAGAATTACAGAACAGGAGAAAGTGAGCATTTGATAGAGTCTGCAATATCTTTATACAAATGATTTAATGTCGCCTTTCCCCAACACAGCAATAGTATTAAGAATATTTCTTACTCTATCATTTACTGTTGTATCTGGTGAAAGAAAAGAACCATTTAAAAATTAAAAAACAGTATTTAATATCACCAATACATCAGCCAAGGCTTCCTAGTTTGTCTGTTATTTCAATAGAACATAAGATCTTAAGACAGTTTAGATACTACACCAACAACAGAAGATTTTGCAAATATAAAGGTAAGAAAACTTCAGTCTTAAAGCAACTTTAATTCTCAAACTAAATCAACAAACATACACAAATTAAAACATTCTCAGATTTAGCAAAATAATAGTTTGTCACAGGTAACACCAAACAAATTATAGCAAACAGAATCTCTGTTTCTAAAATTTTTGGTTTAAGAAAATTCAGTGTCATTAACATACTGATAACAGTAAATTGTTTGGTAATGAAAAGTGTTTCTTTGCCTTATCTGCATACTTCTAAATAAGAAAACTGATAGCCCTTTATGCAACTCTGGTCTTGAAGAAGAGGTTTGACGGGGGTCGGGCGGATGGGGTGGGGGAACAGACAGCATTATCAGATTACATCTGTACCCAGGCACCAAAGGGGCTCATGACAGGCCTAACCATGCAAACTTTGTGCAGAGTGGAAAGTTAGGTCCATGGAGACCAACAAGTGGTGTGACAAATATGGGCAGAAGCATAGGGCTCCAGGAACATGAGGATCCTGCACCATAACTGGTCGTTGCTAATGAAAGTGTGCCTGTAATATATGGGCTTAAAAATAGCATTATCACTGATCATGAAGACATCCTCTCAACTTCTCTGATGAGCTGTATGACTGTTCATTTTTTAGTTCAAACTTTAAATGTTGTGAGGCATACCCAGTGGCTTTGAGTGAACTTTATTTTTAAACTAGCCTTTTTCCAGTGGCTTCACCTACAGGTGCATTTGACACATATGCTGAACACATCTCCTCCCCCTTCTCTCTGTCCACCTCTTTCTCCATCTGTCTGTCTACCTCATCCTCCCAGCTCAATCTGTCTGTCTCCTTCTCCCCTCTCTCTTTGTCTCTTCATCTCCCCCTCCACCTATCTTTGACTATTTTCACCTCCCTTCTCTGTGACAATATCTTCCTCCTCCTTTCTGTTTCCTTATTTGCCTCCCTCTCCTCCTTTTCCACCTGCCCCCCACACCTCTACACTTTCCATCTGCCTCATGCATCTCCCCCCTCCTCCCTTTTCTCTGTCCATTTCCTCCTCCCCCTCATTCTGTCCATCTCAACATGTCCCCAGCTGTGTTCTTCAGCACAGGCAGTGCTGGAAACGGAAGCCAGGTGACACACCAAGGGCTTGAAAATCATTTATTTGCCCCTTATTTACAGGTCACCATGAAAAGCAGGTCAATAAAGCAGGCTGATACTACTCCAACACTATACACCTGTGATGCAAAAGCAGTCTACACGATGGGGTCTGGGAAACCGTTTCTTGCCCCTGGCAAGTGGGATGTCCCGCAAAGGAGATTGCTTTCACATGCCAATAATGTTCCCATACAACATACCCATTGTGCAGGACAGCCTATATGCCAAGGGCTGGAAAAACACTTTTTCCTTGTATCTCTGCTCTTCATTGGATCTAGAAGGTTGTAGACATGACAGCAATATTACTTGTGAGGCCTGCTGTTACTGTGCCAAATTTGGTTGAAATTGATCCAGGGGTCGGGGAGATGATCTCAGACAAACACACACACTCAGCTTATAAAACAGACAGATGATAGTTGTTACTGCATCTGTAAAAATTTTGTTTCGCTGATGTCTTCAGTCTCCTATGTCATTGTCACTATGTCACTATGTCCTACTATGTCCTACTATTGAAAACCTGATTGACTTCAATTATTAAAAGACAGTTTTAAAAGAGTAATGCTGTCAGTTTTGACTTTTTGTTTAAAACATGATTGAAAGTAATGACACCTCAGTAATTTAGTTATTCTTTTCTGTAATAATCAGAGATAGTGTATGTTACTAAGACCCAGCTGAAGTAAAAAGTAAAGTAAATTTAACTAGAGTATTACTGGCATACTACTATTCAGTCTAAAGATACACATTTTGCACATTTCATTTTATGCTATTTGTCAGAATGTAATTTTGTGTTGACTTGCTTGGTTTGTATTCTAGTATTGCAAATGTGCTGAAGGTTTATTGTTATTTGTACTGTAAATGTGTGTTCTGTTCATATAAGTAAATGTTACTGTGAGACAACATAATCCTTATTATAACAGTGCTTCCACCAGTCTATCATTTCAGAACAATGATTTAAAGCAATTGCTAACATTTTAATTGTTATTTTGACCGTATTGTTGTGCAGGTTGTGTGTGTGTGTGTGTGTGTGTGTGTGTGTGTGTGTGTGTGTGTGTGTGTGGGGTATTTTTTTTTTTCCTTCTGTTGTCACGCATTTATTCCACACATTTATTTAAACAGACATGTAATTTTTACTGCTCTCAGTATTGATTATATAACAAACAGATCTCGTCCAATTACTGTTGACCGTTTAATTTTTCAGATTAATTCCTTTCGATTTTGCTTTGTGCTACTTAGGATTTCGTGGTGCTCCTTTTTGTTTTGTACTTCATCATGTGTGACTGTACTGTTTCATATACATTGTTCAAAACTGAAGTACGAAGAGGATACCTGAAGTTATTTGTAAGAATACCGTGCTATACATTTCTTCCCACTAATAAATTATCCACTTTGGAAATGGTTGGCTTAAAATTTTCTTTTTGTGATTAGGCTCATGTGATCTCTATCAATGAATTCACATTAAGCGATTAATACAGAGTGACTAATTTTTTCCTACAGGTTTTTATTTTATTATTATTATTATTATTTCTAATTTATTTCATTTTAATTTTTTTTAATAATAAACTTGTGGTGTTAACTCCTTCAGGTATTTTAACTTCAGGTGTTGAATAACTGGAAGAAATTTTTTAAACTTCGTAGTTGGCCACATTAATATTAGGTGTTTGATCTATATGGTTTAGTGCACAATTAAAATCCCCAGCAACAATCGTTGGGGTTCCAATACTGTTTTTAAGTCTGGCTATTTCTGTGGCAAAAAATTCCTTGTATAAGTGTTTGGTGTAAATCTTAATAATTTGAATTCCTAAAAAGGCAACTGCAGTCTGATTCGTTAATAGCTACTGGTGCACAGTGTGGCCTGTCTCCATAATTACTGACGTGCTGGCTTCTCTTGTGAGATTCAGTATTGCATCATATTCTGACATCCATTAATTTAGGGGTGGTAATTTCCTCTAATAAAATACAGCTGACATGATTGGAAATTTATTATCTTAGACACCAATTCAGTTCTCTTTATGTTAACTGTTGTAAGAGTTAGCACCCTTGCATGCCTTTAATTGAACTTATCTTCCATATCATTCAACAAATCTGATCTGTGTTCGTGATCAGATTTGTGCTTCTCCATATTTTGCTCCATCATTGACAGGGAACGATTCTGTTCTTTTTCCCATTTTGCTAGGCCATACCATTCTTAGTGATATTGGTGTCTCTTTCTCCATTCGGTTTGCTGGTTAGCCTACAGTGTGCAGTGTAATTTCCTTTCTCATTCTTTATGCTGAGGGTCAGTACACATTCTCACGATATATTTGGTGCCACTTGTTACCACTGACTCGGTATAGTCAATGTCAGTCATATCATCTAGACATACAACCTGTGAAAGTCATATTTTTCGTCCGGTTCTCTGGTAATTTCACAATCATGTGGTGAAGTGTAATCTTGTGAAGCAAAATCTTCAGCCCTTCACAATCATGTTCTCTGTCCAGTTTCCCCTCTTCTAGTCACTTTTAATGAAATGTTACCTATTCCCTGATAATACATCTTCTCCACCTTGCCTGCACACTGTGAATCAGTCTGCATTGGTTTTTGTCAGTATTTACACACATTACATTTCCGGATTTCCAAGAGTGTTGCTTTTCTCGATTACTGATATGGGCTTTGCATGGCTATACTGTTTACCCCTACTAATTGAAAACTGTAGGCTGACTGATCGATAGTGTTGGTTGAAGGGAAAATCTACGTTGTTACACTGTGTTGTGTTCCTCTTCAAGTTTATTGACAGTTGACATTTTGACCCCTCTGCTTGGGATCTTCTGAAGTTTCTGGTTAGCTGAACACTATCAGAGACCAGTGGTGTGTTCATTTATAAAATAGATGTTTTTTGTGCTTATCTGGAGAACAACTTGTGTTATTGAATAAAAATTTTCCAGCTCCTTTTGGTGACCCATTGTTATTGGACAGGTAGTGATGACAGACAGAAGAAGTTGGGGGGGGGGGGGGGGGGGGGGGGAGAGGAGGGGATGTTTACTAAAATACTATTGTCACACTACAGAGTTGGCTTCCTGCTAGTTGTTTGTATCTATTCCTCATGCACCATGGATGGGTATTTACTTCCTTGATGACACTAAGTCATCTCTACCAAAATTACTTTTGTTCTAAAGGATCTCAATTGATTCTCAGACTTTACTTCTATAAATGCTGTCTTCTTTTGCTAGCACTTGTGCCTTGTTGTAATATACATTCTGGCTGCAGTCTCCTGATGTTCTTCTACCATATTCACACTTTCTTTTAAACATGTATGACATTTCTGCTCTTTAATCCATTCTTTATTGTCCTCCCAGTTTCACCTATATGCATTTTGCCACAGCCATCCGTCACTTCATAGACTTCCAAATTGTGGAGATGATCAGATGCATCCATTTCATGTTGGAAAAAATTTTATATTGTACTGACAAAATAAGAGTTCTGCATGTCATTTTTGTGAAAAGTTTTGCTTATTGGACAGTAACTATAGAAACGAAGCTTAGAAAGTAGAAGGCGGTTCTCACCCTTATTAGCATAATTAATACTACTTTGTTTAAGGCTCTATCTATGGTCAAACCATTACAGCCATTGGCCTTCACTGTGTTCAAGAAATTCAGCTCTGACTGCCACTGATAGGGTAGGCACGCGAAGACTTTTTAACACTAATTCCTTCTGGGCTGTGTGGTATTGGTGCAAAATGGCATCTAAATGCCTTTCTGTACACACAGTCCCCTAGAGTACTGTCAGATCTTCTATAGCTCAACACATCTAGGAATGGGAGACTGAAAGAAAAAAACACACACACACACACACACACACACACACACACACACACACACACACACAATACAAGTAAAGAATGCCTTATAGACAGGGAATCCACAGATGCAAAAGGGAAAAGGCTAAGAATGTAATGGACACCAGTTGGTCCATTAATAATAAACCAAGATAAGAGAAATAATTAAGATCACACATGGGCTCTGCATGCAAAGGGGACACTGGCCCTCCCCTTCCACTGCCCTCACATCACCTATCAATTACGGGCATAGTGTTAAAGAGGAGAACAGCGCTCACTAATCAGAAGAGAGCTACTCCTAAAACATGAAACAGGGTGCAGCAGAAAAAACCTCCAGAAAGGAATTAAGACAGAGGAATCGAGGGATGGCAGAGGCAGTATGCAAAGGAGGCAGGGTCAAAGGTCCCCAGACCCAGCATGTGACCCCCCAACCACAGCCACCTTGACCCTGCTCCAAAAGTAAAGTTTGGAAGGTAGAAGACGAGATACTGGCAGAAGTAAAGCTGTGAGTACTGGGGGTGAGTCGTGCTTCGGTAGCTCAGATGGTAGAGCACTTGCCCGCGAAAGGCAAAGGTCCCGAGTTCGAGTCTCGGTCGGGCACACAGTTTTAATCTGCCAGGAAGTTTCCATTTAAAATGTTGTACCTGAGTATAAAAACCACTGTCACAGAGAAATTGTAGAACCAGTTCATTTATCTGTGAGCTGCCCACTGACTGAGAGGGAAAAAATTTGTAAGACCATGCTAGAAGGGAGCATTCTGTCAGTATATGAGCAACTGTCAGTAAGACTCCACCACCACAATGTGTGGGTGACTCGTCACCTAAAATAAAACTATGGCTCAGTGTAGTGTGTTCGGTGCACATACAATGGTGGATTCTTTCTAGTTGCAGAGACCTTACTTTCATCCACAAATCCGCACCTGTGATCTTCATATCAAATGGAGGGCCTGTAATTGCTTCTCCAGCCAAATGTTTGGCCTGTTCATTTCTGAGATACCCATGTGACTTGATACCCAGAAAAAGTTAACCGAGCAGGGTGTATGATTAAATTCTGAGAGGAGATCATGAATCGTTCCCAGAGCAGATTGGGGTCCTTTGATTTGGAGCTGAGTGGAGGGTCTCAACCAGAGGCTTCGTCGACTCTGTGACGGTCTTGGCTGCAGATTTCTAGACTTGCGCTATTGGGTGGGGAATTGTAGGTCAAAGGAAGTGGCTACTCGGGTAGCAGAGTACTTGTGGTGCGCACATGGGGGTTTTTTAGGCTAGGCAGTAGTGCGAGGTGTCCTGATGAACACTCACCAGTCGACGTGCAGGCAAGGAAATCGGGACGCGCTCAGTATAAAGACACTTCAGCTATCAAGACATTAGCAGTAAATTTTCAGAGTGTTCGGAATAAAGTTCCTGAATTTACTGCCCTCCAGGAAGCATGTGGCGCGCAAATTATTCTCAGGACTGAGACCTGGCTGAACCCTGAGATAGGAAGTTCTGAAATATTTAGTGAGGGTTGGAACGCATATCGGAAGGACAGATTAGACACTGTAGGAGGTGGTGTCTTCATTGCAGTTGACAAAAATATTGTGTCTACTGAGGTCGAAGTAGAGTGAAGTTATCTGGACACGTTTAACACAGCTAGGGGAAATAAAGTTAATTGTGGGGTGTTATTACCGGCCACCAGGTTCCACCATGACAGTTCTAGAATCATTCAAAGGGAGTCTACATTCTGTATCACAGAAGTACCTGGATCATGCTATATTAGTCGGAGGTGACTTCACCCTACCTAGTATAGACTGGGATGTCTATGGATTCATTACAGGTAGTACAGACAAGCCGTTGTGTGAATTGCTTTTGAACACATTATCCGAAAACTGTCTTGAGCAGCTAAGTCGACAGCTAACGCATAATGGAAATATTTTAGATCTGGTAGCCACGAACAGACCAGACCTCATTGACGGTGTCAGTGTTGAGACAGGGATTAGTGATCATGATGTCATTACAACTATGGTTACAGAAGTTAAAAAGTCGGTCAGGAAGGCTACGAGAGTATTCTTACTAGAAAGAGCAGATAAGCAGTTGTTAGCATCCCACTTAGTAAATGAATTGACTTCATTTATTTCTGGTACGATGGACGTTGAAGAATTATGGGCAAATTTTAAACACATCATAAATCATGCACTGGACAAGTACGTGCCGAAAAAGTGGGTCACGGACGGAAAAGACCCACTGTGGTTTAACAGCGCAATTTTGAGAATGCTCAGGAAGCAAAGGCAGTTGCACTCATGGTACAAGAAAGATTGGGAGAATGAGGACAGGCAAAAGTTAGTAGAGATTCGTGCTGCTGTAAAAAGAGCGATGCACGAAGCATTCAACCACTACCACCGTCATACCTTAGCAAAAGATCTTGCTGAAAACCCAAGGAAACTCTGGCCTTACGTAAAATCGGTAAGCGGGTCGAAGACTTCCATCCAGTCACTCACTGATCAGTCTGACCTGGCAATGGAAGACAGCAAAATAAAAGCTGAAATTTTAAATTTAGCAGTTGAGAAATCTTTCACGCAGGAGGATCGTACGAACATACTGCCATTTGAGTCTCGTACAGATTCCCGTATGGAGGACATAGTGATAGACATCCCTGGGGTTGTGAAGCAGCTGAATGGGTTGAAAATAAATAAATTGCCAGATCCTGATGATATACCAATTCAGTTTTACAGAGAGTACTCTACTGCATTGGCTCCTTACTTAGCTTGCATTTATCACGAATCTCTTGCCCAACGTAAAGTCCTGAGCGACTGGAAAAAAGCGCAGGTGACGCCTGTATATAAGAATGGTAGAAGGACGGATCCTCAAAATTACAGACCAATATCCTTAACATTGGTTTGTTGCAGGATTCTCAAACATATTCTCAGTTCGAATATAATGAATTTCCTTGAGACAGAGAAGTTGCTGTCCATGCATCAGCACGGCTTTAGAAAGCATCGCTCCTGCGAAGCGCAACTCGCCCTTTTTTCACGATACCTTGCAAACCATAGATGAAGGGTATCAGACGGATGCCATGTTCCTTGACTTCCGGAAAGTGTTTGACTCGGTGCCCCACTGCAGACTCCTGACTAAAGTACAAGCATATGGGATTGGTTCCCAAGTATGTGAGTGGCTCGAAGACTTCTTAGGTAATAGAACCCAGAATGTTGTCCTCGATGGTCAGTGTTCATCGGAGGTGAGGTTATCATCTGGAGTGCCACAGGGAAGTGTGGTAGGTCCACTGTTGTTTTCTATCTACATAAATGATCTTTTGGATAGGGTGGATATCAATGTGTGGCTGTTTGCTGATGATGCTGTGGTGTATGGGAAGGTGTCGTCGTTGAGTGACTGTAGGAGGATACAAGATGGCTTGGACAGGATTTGTGATTGGTGTAAAGAATGGCAGCAAACTCTAAATATAGATAAATGTAGATCAATGCAGAATGAATAGGAAAAAGGATCCTGTAATGTTTGAATAATCCATTAGTAGTGTAGCACTTGACACAGTCACATCGATTAAAAATTTGGGCATAACATTGCAGAGTGATATGAAGTGGGACAAGCATGTAATGGCAGTTGTGGGGAAGGTGGATAGTAATCTTCGGTTCATTGATAGAATTTTGGGAAGATGTGGTTCATCTGTAAAGGAGACCGCTCATAAAACACTAATACGATGTATTCTTGAGTACTGCTTGAGCATTTGGGATCCCTATCAGGTCGGATTGAGGGAGGACGTAGAAGCAATTCAGAGGCGGGCTGCTAGATTTGTTACTGGTAGGTTTGATCACGCGAGTGTTACGGAAATGCTTCAGGAACTCGGGTGGGAGTCTCTAGAGGAAAGGAGGCGTTCTTTTCGTGAATCGCTACTGAGGAAATTTAGAGAACCAGCATTTGAGGCTGACTGCAGTACAATTTTACTGACGCCAACTTGCATTTCGCGGAAAGACCACAAAGATAAGATACGAGAGATTAGGGCTTGTACAGAGGCATATAGGCAGTCATTTTTCCCTTGTTCTGTTTGGGAGTGGAACAGGGAGAGAAGATGCTAGTTGTGGTACGAGGTACCCTCCGCCACGCATCATATAGTGGATTGCGGAGTATGTATGTAGATGTAGATGTAGCAGATATCACAGATTGACAAGAGTAACACCAGTCAGTACCCTGGATTTGCTCATTGAGTCACTACATATAACAGATTGGTCAACGGATGCCTGTTTAATGAAATGGAGGGCTCTGGTAATGGCAATCAGCTTTGCCAAAAACACACTACACTTACTCAGCAATTAATGGTGTCACTGACTGGCAGGAAATGCAAAGCATAAACTGTCCTAGCCATGGTTTTAGAGCTGTCAGCGTAGTCAGCAATTGCACCCTGATACTCCTGAGGAACAGAAAGGAACAGACAACAGAGGGTCATGAAGGTGACAGACTAAGTCCTTGAAACAGATCGTTCCTAATTTGTGGCCTGGTTACCAACCAACCAAGATGAAAAGGGGGGGGGGGGGGTGTTGTGAGAAAACATGGGGAGTACATTCCAAGGAGTACAGGTGGTGGAGGGCCTGGAAGATGGGTGCAAGGCACATACCAACTGGTAATCCCACCAGAAGGTGACTATCGGAGCTGATGCTCCTCATATGCAAAAAGGATTAGATGTAAATTATAGAGTGCAGCAATCAGTCGTCTGTTTTTAAATTTTATTACGCAAATCCAGATTTCAGCTAGTGGCTAGCCATTCTCAATGCACTATTTTCTATTCTTGATGCATGTAAGTCCCTGTTGTTTGGGCGACAGTCACATTTCTGACGCCTGAACATCAGGGACTTACATGTATCGAGAATAGAAAATAGTGCATTGAGAATGGCTAGCCACTAGCCGAAATCTGGATTTGCATAATAAAATCTACCAAAGGACGACTGATTGCTGCACTCTATAATTTATAAGCCACATAACAGTCGCTGAGTGCACCCACTTTCCAAATGGAAGATAACCTGATGAGAATTGGATATAATGGCTAATCAGAAAACTGTTGAATGGTGATTGCATAGGTGAGCAAGATTTAGTACTGTAAGACCTGAAGAGAGAATGTCCCCACTTTGGCAAGGAGAATGTCTATGGTACTAGTCTGGAAGGGGACAGTGGCCAGTCTGACTCCACAGTAATGGACTGGGTCTAACAACCGGAGATGGCACCAAGTCATAAACCAATTGATGAGGGACTGGACCAGAGACTGGTAGATATCAAAGAGAGCAGCAGGATCTGCACCTTGAGAGGTGTGGGTAAGTAAGCAGAGAGATTAAGCTTTCACCTGCAGCTGGTCTTCAATTGTCAAATATGAGGAAGTCATTTCAGCTTCCTGTCAAAAAGGAGTCCCAAAAATCAGGAATGTGCAACAATGTTCAAGTGCTGGGTACCTAAGTACAGTTCTGTGTCCAGTTCATCAGTGGTATGATGACAAAAATGCATGACCCACACATTTGCAATAGAGAACTGAAAACCATGGAAAAGGGCCAGGCAGAGGACCCTCAGATGGCACCTTGGACTGGCATCTAGCCAAGGCTACAGAGTGGGATCTGTACCAAATGCAGAAGTTTTTGACACATAGCATGGGGGTGACCTTGAACTGACAGATGTCACTAGCCCATTGATGGTGTTGAGGAAGAGTCAGTATGAAGCCCAGGGGGTTGCCGTTCTCTTGGACCAGTGGAGTGCTGATTGAAGTACCAACATGAGCTCAGAACAAACAGTGGGATAAAAACTGTTGAAAGCCCTAGTCATGGTGATTAAGTAAAATGTGATGGCACCAGGCCATGTCACATGCCTTATGCAGGTCAAACAAGACTGAAATGAAGTTTTAACATTTAGAAAAAGTCTTTCATATTGCTGTTTTCAACCTAAACAGATGTTTGTGAATCATTCCACCCACAAACCACACTGATAGGGGAGCAGAAGATCCCAAGACTAGAGAACTCAGCATAATCTTAGGCAACCATCCTTTCAAGGAGTTTACAGAGCACCTTGATGAGGCAAGTCGTCTGGAAATTGTTAATGGATTAAGGACTGGAGTGATGATACTATCTTGCCATTGCAAGGGAAAGACACCATTGAGCCGAATATGGTTGAAGACTCTGAGGAGATGTAGCTGTTGAGTAACAGTCAGATGTTGTATCATCTGAATGGGAATAGAATATGGGTCCAGGGCCATGTTATGATATGAGGTAAGAGACTGAAGCAGTTCCCAGTCAATGAAAGGTTGACTATATAATTTGGTGTGCCAAGGGTGGAAGGAGAGGTTGATTTCTTCAATTCATCGATTACACATCTACAAGGCATCCACATAAGAAGAGGATTCTGATACTGTCACACAGTGAGTCAATAGGTGTTCAGCAAGAGCTGGCACATCAGTAAAGAGAGTATCTGGGAGGAAGAGACCTGGTACAGATGCGAACCTTTGGTGGTCCAGAAGACTGTGGATCTTGGTCCAAAAGAGGGATGAAGAGGCATATGTTCCCAGGAGGGAGACATAGCATTCTCAGCATTCTTTCTTACTGTGTTTAATTCGACAGCACGCCTTAGCACAAAGTTACTTAAAAGAAATAAAGTTGGTCTGCGGGGGACGTCGGTTGAAATGTTTAAAGGCTCTTCAGCAATCCTAACTATCTGCTGCAACATCTTTGGTCTACCATGGCACCAAATGGCAATCGAGGGGACTACCAGAAAGAAGAATAACAGTTCCAGTGGTGTTGGTGATTGTGTCAGGTACATCTTTCACAGCATCATCGATGAAATCTGATTGAGAGGGAGTGGAGGTAACAGCAGAGGCATACAACTACCAGTTGGCTCTGTAAAACACCCAGCATGGTAGTTCATCTGTCTGGTGGTGGCAAGGAAATGACAGGATCACCAGAAAATGGTCACTGTCACAAAAATCGTCATGTAGTGACCAGTGTAGCGAAGCCATGAGATTGGCGGAAAAGATCATTAGGTCGATAGCTGGGAGAGTGCCATGCCTAGCACCAAAGTGGGTAACAGTACCATCTCTGAAGAGACACAGATCATGGTCATTAAGAAACTGAGGACGTAGAAAGCTCCTACCAGACGAACTGATACTCCCTGCAGGGGAGTGCAGCACACTGAAGTCTCCAAATAGGAGGAAAAAAAGGAGGAAGTTGTTGAGTTAAGATGGTCACTTACTGTAAGTAAGTGGCCTGCCTGGAGATAAATAAATGTTACTGGTTCCAAAGAGATTCAAATGGGAATCCATTCTTTGATGACTTCTGTATGAACCAATGTACAGATCCCTCAAATGCTCACTTGTGGCTAGCATGGTACCGATAAAATGCATGATAATGATGGAGCATTGGGGAATGGGCATCACACTGAAGTGTGTTTCCTGCACAACAACGCAAACTGCAGAAGAGGACAAAAAAAGGTGCTATTGTTCTGGCAATGATAGTAATATCCACTGATGTTCAGCTGAATGATCATGTTACGGGTGTCCAGGTTAAGTGTGGAGTCAGCAGGTGGACTGGTCACACTTCAGGATCATTGTCCATCACTGATGGGGACGGAACCATGTCAGTGAGCATTGCTTCAGAATCAGACAGCTTTGAGGGATCTGGTGTATCCCGAGTAAACTTGTCCTAATTCTCCTTCTCCCCCTCCTCCTATTCCTCTTCCTTTGCAGCCTCTGGTGATTGGGATACTTGCAAGGATCTATCCGTGATCAGCATGGAGATGGATGAAGAGTGGACAGCCCTGTCACCCACAGGCTGCAGTTCCTTCAGCCACTGGCTGGTTTCAGTGAATTTCCAGGGAGAGGACTCCTGAGAAGGAGACTTGTCACCAGTAGACACCAGAGGAGGAAGCTGCTCCTCTGGCTGGGTACAAGAAATGGTTCCAGAAGATGATGTCATAGAAACCACAAGAAAGGAGGGCTGGGAGGAGGCGGGGGGGGGGGGGGGGGGGAGGACTTGGTATGGAAAAAAAATAAGGTGGTAGGAGTAATAAGGGCTGTACCTTTTGCATAACTGGTTGTCACATCAACAGGCTGTAAGTGTACATATCTCTTTGCCTCCGTATACAAGAGCTTTTTAACAGATTTATGCCCCTGTCTTGTCTTTTCTTTTCTTTCTTGAAGACTGGGTGAACTGGGCGAATGTGGAGAATGGTATTCCGTGCAATTGAAACACAAAGGTGGTTGTTCATAAGCACTACCTTTGTGGAATGATCATCTGAAGTTACTGTGTTAAGGGTCTGCCATGCAGTGAGATAATACGTGATCAAAGTGGTGGTGCGTAAGGTTTCATGATATAACTGTACACCAAGACTTTAAATTTTCACAGGAGCACATTGCCTTCAAAGGCTAAGATAAAGACATATGTATCTGTTTGATTATCTTTGGGACCTTTTTAGATGGAATGGTAAAACTGTATGACTCAGCACTAAAGACTAGCTTGTAGCTCCTTGTCTGTTTGGAGCATAAGGTTTCTGAGGACGATGATTCCTTTAACCATATTCAAAGTGTTGTGTGGGTCAGTGGTCACTGATACGTCACCCACATTTTCACATGCCTGAACAGCTGTAGATTGTGCAGTAGAGGCAGCTTTAAAACGTTGACTGCAACGTGGCCACCAATGGCCACAGTGGAGGTGGTGGTCTTGATGGTGGTGGTGGTGGTGGTGGTGGTGGTAAGTTCCTACGGGACCAAAATGCTGAGGTCATCAGTACATAGGCCTACACACTACTTAACCTAACTTAAACTAACGACAACATGCTCACCCATGCCCGAGGGAGAACTAGAACCGCTGACAGGGGGAGTGACGTGAACCCTGGCAAGGCGCCTCAGACCACGCAACTATCCTGCATGACACCACAGTAGAATCACACTTCTGATGCAATGTTGCCACCAGGGGCCACAGGAGAGCCTCATGCCTAATGCACTGGGCCTGGTCCTGGTCTGGTGGTGCAAGTTCCACCTGCCTGAAGTGCTTACATCTGGTGAGCAAAGTGCTGTACACATTTCCTCTTGCTGCAGCAACCAAAACAGGGATGTTACGGGTGATGTTCTTACTGACTGCATTTCTGCATTGACTCATGATTGACCTGCAAAGCCTTACTTCTGATAGTACTTGTTGTTGTTGTTGTTGTTGTTGTTGTTGTCGTCGTCGTCTACAGTCCAGATGCCAGTTTGATAAATTCTGTACTAGTTTGTCCTATACAACAATCATCTTTGCATAATTATTGAAACCTACTTCTAGTTGAACCTGCTTACTGGACAGTCCCCACTCTTCATTCCATCACCAAACTGACTATGCCTTGATGTCTCAGGATTTGCTCTATCAACCAGCTGCTTCTTTTGGTCGAGTTGCGCAACAGATTATCACTTTCTTTTAGGGCTACACTCAGGGCAAATACCTTCAGGACAGGCTGCCCAATACTTAAATTTATATTTGATGTTAACAAATTCCTCTTTTTCAGAAATACTTTTCTTACAAATGCATCTTATATCCTCTACACTTCAGCCATCACCACTTATTTTGCTGCCCAAATAACAAAAATCATTTACTTTCTGTTTCTCATTTCCTAATGCAATTCCCTCAGCATCACCTGATTTAATGTGAAAATTACTATTTTTAGTTACATATTTATTACAATAATATATTTTACAAAACATGTGGCTATGGTCCATAGCTTAGAATAGTATGCATTGTGGTTCCTACTGTGGTTAGTATTTTTAATGATACAATTTTTTTTTTTTTTTTTTTTTTTTTTTTTAATTTGACTGAGTGTGATGTCTGCTAACTGTCTCTGTCATCCACAATTCTTGCCTTCAGGTTTTCAGGAAGCAACTTTCCTTGGTCCAGAGAACTCCAGTCTGGCTTTGATGTGAGTTTTTTAATACTTAAAATATGCAATGAAGAACCAAAGAAACTTGTACACCTGCCTAATATCGTGTAGGGCTCCCGTGAGCACACAGAAGTGCCACAAGACAACTTGACATTGACTCAACTAATGTCTGAAGTAGTGCTGGAGAGTACTGACACCATGAATTCTGCAGGGCTGTCCATAAATCCGTAAGAGTACGAGTGGGTGGAGATCTCTTCTGAACAGCACGTTGCAAGGCATCCCAGATATGCTCAATAATGTTCATGTCTGGGGGGTTTGGTGCCCAATGGAAGTGTTTAAACACAGAAGAGTGTTCCTGAAGCCACTTTGCAGCAATTATGGGCTTGTGGGGTGTTGCATTGTCCAGCTGGAATTGCCCAAGTCCATCAGAATGTACAATGGACATGAATGGATGCATGTGATCAGACAGGATGTTTACATATGTATCTAGACATATCAGGGATCCCATATGACTCCAACTTCACATGCCTCACACTATTACAGAGCCTCCACCAGCTTGGACAGTCCCCTGCTCACACACAGGGTCCATGGAATCATGAGATTGTCTCCATACCCATACACATCCATCCGCTTGAAACAATTTGAAATGAGACTCGTGTGACCAGGCAACATGTTTCAAGTCATCAGCAGTCCAGTTTCAGCATTTATGGGCCCAGGCGAGGCATAAAGCTTTTTGTCGTGCAGTCATCAAGGATGCAAATGTTGGCCTTCGGCTCCAAAAGTGCATATCAATGATGTTTCATTGAATGGTTTACATGCTAACACTTGTTGATGGCCCGGCGTTGAAAATTACAGCAATTTGGGAAAGGGTTGCACTTCTGTCATGCTGAATGATTCTCTTTAGCCATCGTTGATCATGTTCTTGCAGGAGATTTTTCTAGCTTCAGTGATGTTGGAGATTTGATGTCTTGTTGGATTCCTGATCTTCACGGAACACTCGAGAAATGGTTTTACGGGAAAATCCCCACTTCATTGCTACCTCGGAAATGCTGTGTCCTGCACTTGTCCACTGACTGTAACACCACATTCAAACTCACTGAAATCTTGATAACCTACTATTGCAGCAACAGTAACCGACCTAACAACTGAGCCGGACACTTATCATGTAGGTGCTGCCAACTGCTGTGCCCATCTTCTCCCTGTTTACATATCTCTGTATCTGAATATGCATACCTGTATCCGTTTTCTTTGGTGCTTTAGTGTATTTACTGTTTGTCAGTAAAAATAAGTAAAGTCATATGGCACTGTTAGCAGGGAGACCCACCTAATTAGAAAGGTTTTTCTGTTCATCACCATACAATAGCACTTCTCCTCTGCAAAGTGTGAGACTTGTTTTTTTAAGAGCGTCTGGTAAGTGTATGTGACTTTAATGTATATTATTTTGTGTGTGTGTGTGTGTGGGGGGGGGGGGGGGGGGCAGGCAGGTGCACACACACTCACACTGAAGAGATTTGTAATTTAATACAGGATACTGGCACAAAATCTGGTGATCAGGAACATTATGCTTTAAAGGCAAAGAGAAAGCTTTTTTGTAAGTGTCTCTACTTTTAAAGTTTTATAAAATAGGTATCAGCCATGTGTGGCAAGTTGGATGTTGCCTTACAGTAGCTGAACTATGAGTGTTTTGAAACATTGTAGCTTGTGATTTCATTGGGGCAATTACAATGCAGTAAAAAATAGTGGTGCTTAATGAGGCTCTTCCAATCAATCATGTATTATACTAGCAAATCATAGAACATGAGAATATTTTTGACTTTAAGACAGGCAGTGAAAATTGAATTTTGACTGTTAAATGGTAAAAAAGAGAAGGGGTAGTGGGAAAAGTTGACAAGTAAAGGATGAACAGGAAAACATTTTTTTTTATAAATTCAAAATTTAGGTAAACAATAGATTTCTCCTGCCATCAGAATTCAAGATGCAAGAGCTCTATGCTAATGGATGATTCCATGTGAAAACCAAGCCTGAAAGTTTTTAAATTTTTTTAGTTAAATTATGTCATAGTTTTCTGAATCTACAGAAGTCAAATTTTACTGTCATGAAAAAACATTATTGAAGTTACAAAACTGTGTTTGAAAATATAGCTAAACAAAGTCAGTACTTCTGTAGATGATGATGATGATGATGATGATGATGATGATGATGATGGAGGGCAAAAAGTTTGCTTTTTATATTGGCGGCTATTTAAATTTAATTTGCAGCCACTGTAGTTTGAATTGTTAATTTTCAACAGCACAACCTTACCTTTAGCACAAACTTCAGGTTTTAAAGAAGGGTAAGGTATTAAGTATGCAGCTAATTTACAAAAACAGCTATGCATTTACTGTCCCCAGCCGGGGAAAGAAAAAAAAACATGAAAGAGTTTACTCTTTAACTCAGCAATTCTGTTAATTTTAGGTTAGGAGTGAAAAAACCCAATCATTTAACACTTCTTGTCATTTTTAAGTTATGTTGGTATAATCAGAGCCTTGATGGTTTACAATAATACTGAGGTGTTATTTATTCAGAAAATGGGAAAAACAATATCAGCATAGCATGCAAGAAAATACAGAAAAAAGCTGCAGGAAGATGCCAGCAAATACAACACCCACAAAGAAACAGAAAAAACTGGGCATAAAATGACAGGAAACAAGAAAATAAAAACATCCTTCAGTCAAAAATTTTAATTCAACATCATAAGAATGAAGCTGAAAGAAAAAGGCTTTGTAGGCTTTAACTAAAACCTGTTTCAACTGAAGATGAGTCAGAGACCTGTGCTTCCTAGATAGGATCTTCTGCCCTTCAGCAAAGCTGTTTCTCAGGTAAAGGAAGTGCTTCTTTCAGCCCCTCAAAAAAATAAACAGCAATCATAAAACAATGCTTGTATGGGAAAGCCTGCCTAAAAAGGTCAAAAGCACATTTTCTTAGAAGACAAGAAAAAAGTATTAAAATCAGCAGGCAATTACCAGTATGAAGCATGTCAAGTCCATTCGAGACCCAGCAACTGGGGTAAGAGTTAGCTTGCAGGAATATTAAATGAAGAGAGTAAAGGAAGCCCCTCCCCCCCCCCCCCCCCCCTTTTTTTTTTTTTTTTTTTCTTTTTACACAAAAAAAGAACAAGAATACCCAGACACTGAAATCAAGTTTTTCAACTTACACTCCGTGTACATTCCCCCATATATAAAGATTGTGAGATGAGTGATGAACAAAAGAGAGAGATCTTGTGGCCTTGCTGGCCAAGACAGTGTCTGGCAAACGTGAAGACAAGCTGTAAGTACTCTCACTATATGCTGGTGGGTATTGTCTTGCCGAAATATAAGCCCAGGATGGCTTTCCATGAAGGGCAACAAAGCAAGGTGTAGAATATCTATGACGCACTGCTGTGCTATAAGAGTGCTGTGATGACAACCAAAGGGGTCCTGCTATGAAACAAAATGGCAACCCTTACCCTCACTCCTGGCTGTCAGACAGTAAGGCAGATCACAGTCAGGTTGGTATTCCACTGCTGTCCGAGGTGGCTCCAGACATGTCTTCAGCCTGGATCTCATTGGCTAGAGAAGAATCATCTTCAGCAAGGAGTCCCACTTCGAACTGATCCCTGATGACCAGTGAAGATGTGTCTGGAGGCACCCCAGACAGCAGTGCGATACCATCCTGATCATCACCTACCATACAGCTCGACATCAAGGAATGATGGTCTGGGCTGCCATTTCATAGCAGGACCTGTTTGGTTGTCATCCATGGCACCCTTACAGCACAGCGGTACATCAACAATATTCACACGCAAGGTGAAAGTACCTGCAGGTTATTTTCGTGCTCACCAAACCCTACCTTGGCCAACAAGGTCGCCAGATCTCTCCCCAGTTGAGAACGTTTGGATCGTTATGGGCAGGGTCCTCCAACTAGCTCAGGTTTTTGATGATCTAATGTGCCGATTGGACAGAATTTGGCACAATATCCCTAAAGAGGACAGACAACAACTTATCAATCAATTCCAAGTCGAACAACAGCTTGCATTAGGGCCAGAAGTGGACCAACACATTATTGACTTGCTCAATTATTGAGGCTCTTTCTTTTGAATAAATCATCCAGTTTTTCTGAAACTGTATTCATTTGTGATTCTTAAGTTTCTCCCGGCGTATTTGATAATCAAGGCCGGCATGTACCAGATTCCATGTCAATGTGGCAAGTCGTATATTGGTCAGACGATGTGTACCGTCGAGGATCGATGCCGTGAACACCAGAGGCACAATCGACTGATGTATCTGAGCAAGTCAGCAGTCGCTGAACATTGTTTACCGGAAAACCACGCTATGGAGTATGAACGCACGAGGATTCTGGTACAGACGCTGAGATACTGGGACAGCGTTGTTAGAGAGGCTATTGAAATTCGCACCAATGATGACCTCATAAACCATGACTGTAGCTATAATCTTAGCAAGGCTTGGGAACCAGCGATTGGGTTAATCAAGAGTAAATCGAGCAAACGTATAGTTGTGACGACCACTGCGGACAGAGGCATCACACCGACGTCATCTCAGACGCCGTCGCAATCTGTTCCACCGCGT